>NC_089144.1:55181378-56569711 GCF_009819655.1 Sylvia atricapilla | reverse complement strand
CAGTTAATAATATCAAAACAAACAATCATCAGAAATGTCACTGGTGCAAGTCCAATCTTTGTGCAGATTGGTATTGACAGCCAAGGCCTGCACAACAAAAAAGCTCAGCACAGTCTGCTGGTGAAATCAGATTCAAAGACTTTTACCCTAAAAAATTAATCTTATTATCCATAGAAGCATTTGGTTTGGAAGGGATATTTAAATGTCATCTAGTCCAAACCCATGCAATGAGCAGGGAATTTCAACTACATCCTTTTGCTCAGAGCTTCATCCAACGTGACCTGGAATGTTTCCAGGAATGGGGCATCCACCACCTCTCTGGGCAACATATGCCAGGTTTCACCATCCTCATTGTAAAAAAAATCTTTCTTACAGCTAATTTAATTTGTTAGCATGGACTAGAGTGACTGATGTTTTGCAGAAACAAATTCCAGTGAACAGAGTCACCTTCTCCAAATGGGAAAATAGAGGAGGTTAAAAAATAACCAGTAAATCTTGCTATTTCTATGAACCTACCATGATTTAAATGAGGGCAGGGGTAAGAGAGTGAGAAGGTAGAAGTCTCTGTAAGGTTTCAGGATTGTTAGAAACAAGAACAAAAAAGAAAGCAGCTTAGAAATGGGCATCCAAAATTTTAGTGGGGCAGTTATCATCAAAAACTCCATTATTTGTGGCGCATCATGCTGTCAAACACATCCTGAGACTTCTGCAAGCACTGTCCCTCAGAGAAGCACTACCTTAATGAGTGCATTCACTTCCTAACAAAGTGCAAAGAGAATGTGTGATTTGCCATGTGGGGAGTGGGCCAGAGTTCAGGTTTTGACAGAAATCAGCAAACGAGAGTGGATATGTGGATAAAAAATCAAGGACTGCCTGTGATTAGGGTACAGCCTGGTGAATGGTAAACCTGGAGGCAAGAGTCTTAGCTAAGAATGTCATCCATACTCAGAAGCAGGAACATCCTGGCAGCAGAAACCTGAATGTAGGGACTACTCACACTTGGATACATAATTTGTCTGCTTCTGCATGAAACCCCATCACCATCTGCATGGGGAAACCCAAAGGCTGCAGCATTCCCTGTCTGCAGTTCCTCCTTCAGCTGCTTCATTCCAGATTGCCACTGATGCCTGAGGGAGGTCGCCTGAGTAAATCAGTGTGAAAATTAAGAAATAAGTTCTCTCTTAGCCAGATTTCTCTCTTTTCCTTAATATCATACCTCTTCTTACATTGCAGCAACCCTGCCTTTTTAAGCAATTCTGGAGAAAAAAAATAAAAATCTTCCTCTGGCCTTCTGCATTGCTTCCCTTCCCACTGTCCCCAACTCAAAATGAGAGAAATTGGTAAATAATCTGCTGAGCTGCCTCTTGCAGCGTGGTGCCCTTGACAACAATCCCAGCTGACAAGGTTCAGTGCTGAGCTGCACCAAGTGCTTCCTGCCAGCGTGGGTGGGCTGAGCAGTGAATCTGACAGCTGAGAGCAGGGACTGGACCCAGGGCAGCAACCGGGGCTAGGGAGGTGCAGCTTGGCTTTCATCTGCTGCACATTTGTCTGCAAATCCCACAGGCAGGGCACAGCTTGGCACACTGCGAGGCTTCTCCACTTGGGAAGCTCATCCTCCTGTTGTAAACAAATGTTTAGATCAATAATTCATCCGTTCATTTTCCCTGAATCATCCCTGAGTGGCTGCAGGCTGAGGCTCTCACTGTGGTTTATGATCCCGGCACAAGGGACTGATCTAAATGACAGGCTTCGTGTCCAGTCATCTATAATGTCACAGCTTAAACCCTGGTACTACAGGTCACAACCATGGAAGAGAATCACAGAATGTCCCAAGTTGGAAGGTAACCATCAAAGTCCAACTCCTGTCCCTGCACAGGACAGCCCAAGAATCTCACCATGTTCCAAACCTGTTCTGGCAGGTTTGGGGCTGGGACCACTTCCCTGCAATAGGAACCCTCAAACCACAACAGACTGTGGTGGTACTTATGCATTTCTTTGTTTTGTTTTGTTTTGTTTTAAACACATTACCTACTCATTTCGGTGGCCATGATTTGACTTATCTTGGCAATTTTTAGGACTTGCTCCTAAAATAAAAAAAAAAAACCCAAACAGTTCCCTAAGGGACAGCCGAACAGATGGCTAAACTTGGGAGCTCCAAGACCTCAAGTCAAAACACAGGTAAGGAAACCCCATTGTAACTTTTTTTCATTGAAGGAAGGACAGACTACTGACCTGTTTCTTTTCTGAGTAGGTGGCTAAATGAACCCTTAAAACAAATCTGGAAATTATGGAAATTTTGGAAATTATGTACAGACTCACAGCACTGGAGCACCACTTTTCATACAGCAGAATCAAGGCTACTGACAGCAAACCCAAGCAATGCTGACAAACATCACACCAGTATATATTTGTTACTCGTAACTAAAGATCCTTGTCCTTGGACCTAGCTAACCAAGAAATTTGAGTTGTTTAAAAAAGAAATTTCTGAGTTATTCCTGAGCATAAAAATAAAATAAAAATTACAAGAAAAAAATGTCTTTTTTTTTTCAACATGGTTTAATTTCAAAAATTGCTTAGAGGTTTGCTTAAAGTTTATAGGAAGAAAAATCATCTTGGGATGAAGTAATTAATGGAAAAAATTAGTTCTAAAGGACAGTTTTTCAAAAAGGTATCATTATGTGCAGAAGGGGATAAGGTAATAGAAGTGGCCACACTGACAGATCCTAAGGTGAGCTGGAACAATTGAGAGGGAGATAATGGGAGGTGAGGGATTTTTGATGGCACTACAGAGGGCAAGGTTGGGATCCTAAATGTATTAAGACATCTCCAAATCTGCCATCATATAAAATACCTCGTATACACTTACAAAATTATATATTTACATAAATCTCCCATTCTATAAATTTTCATGTATTAATTTTTTATTAGATTAGAAACTATATCTACAAAGATTTTTTTTCTGTATAGAGAGATAAACCATATATGGTATTTCTTTTTTTTTTTTTTTTTTGGCCATAAAATATATTCCACTTTAGATATTTCAAGAATAGTGATTTGTTAAAACAGGAGTTGCCATGTTCAATACTTAATAGATGTCTGGTTTTAGACACCATGCCCATTGTGCTTTTCCCTGAATTCTTGTGTGTCCTAAAGCTTGGGTTTGCCTCGATTATTTCTCTCCTTTCTACTCCCCCAGCTACAGCATTCCTGCTTTCTCCTTCCCTGTCTCTCCAGGGTCTACTCATGAGGCAGCTACAGGGCTGTGCTCCCCAGCAGAAGATAAACATGGACACACTGCAGTGAATCCACTGGAGAGCCATTAAGAGGCTTAAGGGACCAAATGACTTGATGAAGAAGGAGGAGCTGAGAGCACTGGGACAGGTGTACTACAGGAAAAGATGGCTCAGGGGATCTTACCCATGTGGCAGGTTGGAGAAGACAGAGCTAAAACCTTCTCAAGGGCACCCAGTGAAAGGACAAGAGGCACAGGGCACCAGTGGAAATGTGGGGAGTGCAACTCAAACATTGGAAAATTCTTGGTGTAAGGGTGATCAAATACTGGAAAAGTTGTTGAGTCTCCATCCCTGGAAACACCCAAACCCTACTGGACAAGTCTCTGAGCAACATCCTCTAGCTGACCCTGCTTTGATCTACAGAGATCCCTCCTAACCATAGTTATTGATTCTTTGGCCAAATGGCTTCTGTGCACTTTGCTCAGCTGGGAACACTGGAATCTGACAGCAGAATTATTAACAGATACTGGATTCATCATCATTTCTCTGTTGGCACTATGATACTCTCATAGCCCTGCTGGCTCACATAGAATTTCTGCAAATTACAAGTGCTGGGGTATTTTTCCCCCTTTCTCATAACCACTTCTGACATGCAGTCCTATGTAAAGACATTGTTATTGCAGAAAGGGAAAGGAAATTCTGAAAACTTACTCATTTCCATGTATTCTGGAGTCAACCCAGTGAAAGGTTCCAAGATGTAGTCGAGATCCCATTGCTGAGGGTCCTTTGATTGGTTGGTGTCCATTTCCTTTAGCACAGTTCTTTCATCTTTGAGCTTCCTGAAGAGCTTCTTGAGCTTTCTGAGGAACAAAAGTTCAGATTGAAACAAGTCTGGTGGTTTTTTTTGTTTTGTTTTCTTTTTCTTTTCTTTTTTTTTTTTTTTTTTCTTTTTCCCCTTAAAGATTTGGCCCAAGTCTTTGCACAGCAACACAAAATTATTCTTGTGTTACTTTGGTGCATCACAGGGTGAGTTGATACCACACTGGGAAGTTCTGATATTGTTTGTTGATAGGTACAAGCTACTGGAGTTCAGTACTTTATAATTTTTTTTTTCTATCTAGATGCATATTCCAACAGGATCTTCCTGAAGATCCTTGGAACTATATAATATTAATAGTTAGTACTCTCAAGAACAGCAGAGTGATCACCTCTCCTTTAACAAAATACAAAATGTAATGGCTTCATTCCACATTTCTACTACATAAAAACTTTTATCTCACTATAAAAATTGGGAACATGCAGTATAACAGAATTTTAAGATAAAAAAATACAAGACATTCATGTGCTGCCCAGAGAAGCTGTGGCTGCCCCACCCCTGAAAGCCCCAAGGCTGGATGGGGCTCTGAGTAACCTGGACTAGGGGAAGGTGTCCCTGCCCATGACAGGTTGGAACTGGATGAGCTTCAAGGTCCCTTCCAACCCAGGCCATTTTGTGACTATGGGATATTTCCAAACAAAGAGGGTGTAAGAATTTACTGACAGTAGAAACAGCAGTATCAAACGCTGTCCCACTGAAATGGGGATACAAATTTAATGACACTGACAAATAAATTGGAGTAAAATTAATAATTTCTAAATGAAGAGTAGTTTTCCCAATGCCCTCCCAGTGATATTTTAAATACATATGCATCAGAAACTTCATGTTATTTCACACATTGAGAAATTCCCATGGAAAACCACAGTCAAATGAGGTATTTCTTCAAAAGCAAGGCAGTAAAATACAGTCGAATTATCATAAATAGCAGATTTATACTTATTACATATCTTTCTTTTGCAGATGATATTTATCTTCCACACAAACATACAGCACTGTTTTACAGTTCTTCAAATATGTGCCATGAGTGGAAATCCAGACTAATTCCAGTGATGTTTTGCCAGTAATGTAAGCAGGGCTCTCCCACAAACTCTTCCCCCACGTCTTGTGATAAACCCTTTGAACTGTAGGTGTGTGGCCTGGATACAGGAATATTTGGAGGAAAGGGTTTTCCTTTGGACCTCCAGTGAAGCAGAACCACTTTCCCCAACCCTGACTTCAGTAGCAGGGCAAGGCTGAGGAACAAAAGCTGGCAAACACAATAAAGGCTTTGCTGTGTGGGTTTATTGCTTCATTCCCAAATTTACACTGAGCCATGGGATCACTGTGTTCCCACAGTGAATGAGGAATTTCTGCAACTACCAATATTTACAGGACCCATTCTATTTCATCACCAATATAGAGAAATTGGGGATTAGAAGACACTCTTTAAATAGCTCACATTTGCATCAAGCCCTCTCAAATCTTTGAATCACAGTTTCAAAAATCAACAGGACAACTCTAGCTTTTATTTGAGGTGAAAGGAAGATGTAGTTCATGAGGCTGATGATAACACCATCAGTACTTTGGCATTATTGTACTCAGATTACACAGTTTTAATGAAAGGGTGGGGGTAAATTTAAAATGCTTCAAGAGACAGAATTAGATGAATCCTTACAAAGACTTTTACCTCCAAATCATTCAAACTCAGCCATTTCAAGACACTAAAATTCCCTTTCTCCCCCTCTGCCTTTACAGCAGCCAAGGGAACATGTCTGTGATGGAGGTGATGTAGCATTCAGAGGGTTAGAGACTGGGGCAGGATTTAAAACAATCAAAGAATTCCCAGGATGCTCTTCCAACATATCCCATTTAATTTCCTAATGTGAGGGACTCTCAGAGGATAGTGAACAATAAGTTCAAGACTGCTTATTTCTGTTCCAACGAAATGATACAAGCTATAAATGTCCCTCACACTTCCATGGGCAGATGAGAGTGAAGCTCATCTTGTTACAGTGCAGCAGCAGCTGAGATAAAATTTGGGTGTGCTTAGATGTGAAATCTGTGCACGTGTGATCTAATCCTTCAGCTACAGCACCACAGAATCCAGTTCTGGAGTGCAATGCATACACACACCTCCCATGAGAACCCAGTAACTAAAACAATTGTTGTTGTTTTTAATGTTTATTTGGGAATACACCAATCCAGGGCTCAGTTGCTCAGAATAATTATCAATTTTTCATCTGGTTATCTCTAAGCCAGGCATGAGGAACACTACCTTTAACCATTTGGAGTTCAGCTTTGAAGAGTGTCTGTATGCTTCTTTTCATGGTTTGTTTTGTTCTTTTTTTTTTTTTTTTTTGAAAGATCAACTGACTGAAAGCAAGCCAAACCAATTATTTCAAATTTTCCACCAAAAAAAAAAGTACCTTTGTGTCATATCCAAGCATGTGAAGTTTGAGACCAAGCAGAAATGTGTCAGAAAGTTAAAGGAATCTCTGAGAAGAGGGATTTGCAGGATGTTATTCTCCAGCCACACAGAAATAGGGCAATGAAAATGAGTTTTGCAGAACCCTGTATTTGTAGTTATGATTGTGATGCTAAAACTGAGTATACTTTTTTAAATGCTTTTGTTTGAAGCCTGTTTCTTAATTACCCAGATCAACATTTTTAAGTAAGATTGACAGAAAAAGAATTCTTTTAACTTCTGATTTGTTCCTGCCAGGCAGCCTCACACAGTGAGGAAGAGGTAGGTTTGCCCAATCAGGGTGAGTGTCCCAGAAGCTTTGTGCTGAAGAGGCTCATGCAGCAGTTTCTTTCCACACAAAGATCTGGGCAAAGAGGGAAAACTGTAGAGCTCTAGAATAGCCATTATTTCTGGTCCTTTTGCCAGGCAATGTCAAAAAGCAAGGTGCATCCTCAAGGAGACTGAACAGCATGTGAGAAGAATGCATGCAAGATGAGAGGGAGAGAAAATTAACAGGTTTTTGTCAGGCTGTGTTCAGAGCAGTTAAAAATGACACTGCAGCTTCTCACAGGAGATTGGGATCAAATTATTGTGTTAGGTAGGAGGTGGGAACACGGTTGAATTATGCTGATTGTAATTCCCAGTATAACCAATGAGCACTGCATTATGCACGTTAACAGGCATCTGAAATGAGCACAAAATCACTACAGCCTCACCTGTCAACAACCCTCGAGCTTTTGAGAAAAAAATATGATGAAAAGAGAGAAATCAAGCTCCAAGTGATCCTGGCTGGGCTGTAAGCACATGGTGATTAGATGAAGGCTCCTTTTCAAAAATCAGAGAGATGATTCAACAGTTTCTCTATTGATACAGTAAGAAGGAGCAGCTGGGGGACCTAGGGGAAAGAATGATGATGACTTGGGAAAAACAAGAGATTTGTGGAGTGAGACAGAGTGGAATGGATAGAGGCTGAAGAGGTGGGGCATGTGGAGAGCAGGTTGGAAGAGGACAGATGCAGGAAAATGATTTTGTTGGCACAAATGTTTGTGTCTTCAGTGGCTGTACAATTGGGATTGTTCAGCCTGGAATAAAGAAGGCTCCAAGGGGACTTAATAGAGTTTTTCAATACCTGAAGGGAACCTATGGGAAAGATGGAGAGAGACTATGGGATGGAGTGCAGGAAAAGGGGAATGTCTTCACACTGGCAAAGAGCAGGTTTACATGGGATATTGGGAAGAAATTCCTTTCTGTGAGGGTGGTAAAGCCCTGGCACAGGTTCCCCAGAGAAGCTGTGGCAGACCCATCCCTGGAAATGTTCCAGGCCAGGTTGGATGGGCCCCTGTGCAACCTGGGATAGTAGAAGATGTCCCTGCCCATGGCAGGGAGTTGGAACTGGGAGGTCTTTATGGTTCCTTCCAGATCAAACCATTCTGTGATTCCATGATTCTATGAATACTTGCTAGAACAGAGATGCATGTGGAGGTTTTACATGAAAAGACAAAGCCCCTAGAATCCAGCTGCCAGGAACAAAGGATTATTTATAAAAGGTGGAGGTTTTAAGGATTTCCTTCCAGTTGATGCTTTTTGATCTGTAGGATAGTGGAAAAAGGTACATGGAGAAAGCTAGACAGAAAAGAATGTTAGGTTGAGTAGCTGGAGCACTTGTATCTGGAGAAAAGGAAGAGCAGTGACCCAGACTCTTCTGTCCTTGCCTGTAATTTTTTTTCTTGCTTTTGGGAAGGAACACTGAAGACTCAGGCTTTCCTTCAGTCATGTTCCTACAGTCTGTTCACATAAAGAAACATCTTCTCACATTCACAGGTGCAAGAAGGAGGCAGGGGGAAAACAAAAGTATCTAAATTTCTTGATCTTCCACAAATTTTTGGTACAGCCATACTTCCTTGGCACACTCAGATATCCCAGATTCTACAGGAGTTTCAGCTGTGTATAGGGTTTATTGGTTTCTGAATCAGAGGAAAACAACAACAATAGAAAACAGGAAAATTTATATATATATATATATATATATATATATATATATATATATATATATATATATATATATATATAAATCAAGCTAAACAAAATGAAACAAAACACCACCCAAACCTTTAATTAAGAATAATGTAAAAAGATTAAAAACAATATAAGAGATAATAGCTATGAAGGGGTGTCTTTAGATGGATTTTGTTAATTCTTGGTATTCTCATCCAGCATATTTAAGTATATTTTGAAGGAAGTGATGGAAATTGATGCTGAATAAAAGGGCCACAACCATGGCCCCACCAAATTCAATAGTTTTGCTGTTCACTTCAATAGGGCAAATTTCACCCTAAGGGTTTAGCACCAAGGTCAAAGACAGAGTGTAATAAAATAACCACATGGATTTTTTTTTTTCCAATAAGCTCAGAAAAAAACAGAACTGAATAAAAAGGGTCTTAAAAGAACTCTGGGTTAAGGCTTTCAAGCCCTGCAGCCTTTTAGGGTCAATTCCTGTGGCAACAGTTAAAGAATGATGGTATGTGACACATCTGAGTGAACTGTGGCATATTTACATCTGTTAAACTTGTGAATTCCAGCCCCACAGAACACATACTTCAGTTCAAGAGGGCTTAGTTTTCTATAGTTCAAATCTTTTTGCATTTACCTAGCTGGTTTGCTATTGCTAGATGCAGAAATTAAAAAAAGAAATCACACAAGGTTTAGGAGACCAGCAATTACATCTCTGTATATATATATATTATATCTCATAGCAGTGGCAGCACTTTCTACAGAAATATTGAAGGGAAAAGCAAGATTGTGTCCCACATGACCCCCAAAAAATGCAGGGCTGCCATCTGAAGTTTCCCTCCTCACCCAGTACTGACCATGGATAAAGTAGAATGAAGACACGGAAAGATGCTTTCAAATTGTTTCTGATTTGGGGTTCTAGGAACATAAAGGATGACTGTTGCTGCAAACTTACTCTATCATCTACTTAGCAATATTTTTTGAGGAGAAAGTAAAGAAAATAGGATTTGTGATTTCTGAAAACCAATTAAAATGCCTTGGATTTTCTGGTGAATGAAATCAAAAGGTTTCCTGAAAAAAAAAACAAAACAAAACTGGAAATCCTGATATTTCAGTGAGAAAGAAAACTTTTTGATGAGTGTCATCAGATAACTCAGCAGAGAGGTGCTTCCATGTTACAGATGTGCAGGGGACAGCACCAGATTCTGAGGAGCAAATCACCATTTATGATATCCCCTTCTACCTCTCCATATGGAGAAGGTTGGAGGCAGCACCTGGACTCCGCCCAGAGTGAAAATACAGGGAGCCAATGGAAGAATCTGAGTTATTCACCCCGACTCTCAGTCCCTCCAGAGAGGCACAAGGCAAGGGGGAATGTAAAATGCAGCTGCTGGTACCCCCAAGAATCCAACCCAAACCAGTATAGAGGTCCATGCAGGAATAGAAGGCTAACTGATTTAAATAAGTGCTCAGTGATTCTTCTGGTGCAAATAGGTCCAGGGAGAAGGCCTGAGCCCTACAGATACACACACTGTTTTCTTGGGGGTGCAGAGAAGCGAAGGAAAAGCAGATATATTTATTCCAGGACGACAAGATAGCACTGTGACTGAAATGAGGTATTTATCTAGGAAGGAGAGGATGAAAGTATATTTGTTTTTAAACAATTTTGAAAACTAAGGCCATGACATTTTGTTGGCTGAAGGGTTGGAGAGAACATCTGAGGGAGAAAAACGGGATGAAATTATTGCATTCTTGCTCCGAAGGCAGGGAAATGAAAAATAACTGGACGTGGCTTTCTGTTTGGACTGGATCAGCCCATGCTTTCATGAGTCAAAAATAATAAATGCAGTATTTCTAACATCATGAAATCCCCATTAAAAAAGTCCAGTAGCAGTAAGTTTTTGGAAGAGGAGAAACAAATTACAGCAGGTTTACACTGAGAAAGCTTTAAGCCTTCAACATGTCAGATATTTTGGGAATGATTTACCACCCTTTTCTCAAAATAAAATGTAAACTCAATGAGATGCAGACAGAAAACAGGCCTCCCTATTGAACTTTGACACAAGAATAATGAAACCATCCATAATCTACATCTGATTTGTTTGAGAGCTTTTTTCTCTCTCTATTTAAATTCCTTGCAAGAAGAAGGGAAAAAAAGGTTCTTGCTGAGAAAAGGGAGGAATATGGCTCATTTTAAACATATTTCTTATCTTTTAAGAATAATTCCTCCTGATTTCTAGTTACCATCTTCATGGCCTCATGATGTGACCTAAAAGCTGCTGACACCAGAGGTGAAAGATTCTGCCTCATTTCAGTGGAGCTGAGATGTCTAAACCAGATTCTTCTCCAACATTTCACAGGCCACTGCCACCATGAAGCAAACCTCCCAAGAGGCAGGAGCAGGACTCTGTGGATTCCCAGTGCCTGAAGATCCCCTTTGGCACTGGTGAGAGACAGGGAGAGTTTTCATGCTGTGTTTGGAGCAGAGGACTGAGCACTGAAGCAGCTTGTGGCAGAAAGGCACTAAGCTGTCAGAGTCTCTGTTCACTCCTGCATCATCACAGAATGACATAGAGGTACCTTGGAAATGTATGGATTTCATCCCTAAACCCATAAAATAGTCATAGATCAAATAATAGATTTTAACATCTTTTATGGGCTATTGCTTTCCCCCATGCTATGTCCCCTCCACTTTGTGCTAATTTGTATTCAATGCTGCTGTCCTGAGAGCTTCTCTGAAACTTCCCAGGAGATCTATCATACCTTGCCTGTTTTCCCTGGTTTCTAAAATTAATTTAAATCAATTATTTGATATATTCCATCATTTTCTTTAAGCCATTTAGTGAAGATATGGCCAATTATTCAACATAAAATACAACCAGATCATTCCACCACAACCAAAAATGTGATTTATCATCACATTCAATTAGAACCCACTGAAGGCAGTGGCAAGAATCCCATTTAGCTGAATAAGGAACAAGCCTTTGATTTACTGTGCCATAGGAATAATGCACAATGGAAAAGGCCAGGATACATACGGGATTCCAATTTCAAAGAGATTGTTTTGAATCAGTTGCTTTCCAAGCATGATGATGCTCAGCTGAATGCAGAGTTCCATCAGACACCCTCCTGGAGCACACTGCAATTGAACAAAACCAGAGAGTGTGAAGGGATTAAGAGAATTAATTTAAAAATACCAACTTGGGAGACCTCCCAGTGTCTCCATGTGCCCACTGTCCCTGCCACCAATTTGTGTGGGATCATGAAGCTCATCGATCAATGCAAATCTGTGCTTGACAAGGTATTTCATCTCCACTCATAAAACTGCATTATGGAAAATATGCAGAGCTCTGAAACAACTCACCGTGCCCTAGGGCTCCTATATTGCCTTTAAAAATATTTACTATATAATCAATATAATAAACATAATGCAGGATCACCAATACTCTTCCCACCTGATATCTCCCAAGGGGAGGAAAGAAAACCTTCAATCTAGCAAAGACTTTTATGTCAGCTTTATTGTCAAACCTTGAGTACATCTCAGCTTTCAACGGAATACCCACAGCAATCCCCTCCATGAGGGATTTTTTTTTCTAAAAAAAATATATTTATAGGTTTAGTGAAAAATGGCTCCAGGTTTTTAAGCTATTAAAATTGCCAAGCTTCCAGTGATCTGCAGAATTGGAAGCCAGATCCACGCTTCCTGAGGGCTTCAACCAAATCATGGAATGTTTGTGCCTTAGTGCCCAGTTGTAAAGCACAGAATGGTGAAGCTTCACCTAAGACCATGAAATAGTGAAAAACTGACAAAAGAAAGAATATAAAGTTGCCTTAGAAGGAAACCCTGTGTTTTGCCGATTCAGGTTGAAGATTTAACCTTTGTTTCCACACGTGTTTTCTATTTTTCCCCTGTTTTTTGTAGTTCACTGAATACTGTGCACATATTCCTTTGTGTAAAGGATTTTATTTGTAATATGAATTTCATATGTACTTACCTCTTCCATCCTATAGCCTTCAAACACATACACATAACGACCGGGACGGCCAACAAACCTGAAAGCAATAATAATATATAAACTAGTATAAAAACACAAAAATAAGCTAATTTTGACACCATGAGTCATTAAAAAACACAAAAAATAATTAACTTTGAAATCAAGGCTATTCATTTGTACTAGCCAAAATATTTCAGAAGTAACTTCTTCAACATGAATTTTCAAGGGCTCAGCACCTATTCAGCTTCATTTATTTCAAATCAATAGGCCTCTACGAATGGTTTTCTACTACATATGGATAAAGTAATTTCAATAAAATATTTTTTCAGTGCTAAAACAATATAATAATAAATCCCTTCTCTTGATTAGCGATGGCAAATAAACTTGGCGACACATATCCTAATTCACATTCTCTTACATGTGAATAATGTCCTGAATGAAGTTATTTACACACCTATACACAACCAAGACTCTTCTGGTTACACCAGGAGAAACAATGATATTGACTTTATTATAACCATACAACACAAAAATATGGTCAAAAAATAAAGAATTTGGTGGCTTTTTTCATTGGTGTCTTACAATATCTGCAACCGCTGGCAAAACGAATCATTAATCCTCAAATGAAAGGTGCTGGATAGGATTAGTGAAGAGCAGAGATTAAAAAAACTTTACAGCCCCCAAAAGGAGGAGCAAAATGGTAGGAAACAGAGCCCAGAGGATGTTTTAAACATCTTTTTGCTGAAGTTTTAGCAAAGAATAATTTTAAGCTTCCCATTCAAAAGCATGTGGATGACGGGGTCCCAAAAGACAATGATTCTGAGCCCATAGGAAGTCACACTTATTTAGCAGGACAGCTGAATTAGCTTTTTGGTCAATCACTTCATTTGCCAGTTGACTGTAACTATTTCTTAAATTTGATATGGGAGAATAATGCAAAATAATGAGAAAGTAGTAGAAAAAAGAGTTCTATAATTTTAAAAGAACCAGGAAGACCTTTGCTGAATGATGCTTTAAGAAAAATTTGCTTAACTGTAGAAAGTTAAAGACTGTAAGCACAGCATTCATTATAAAAACAAAACATGTTTTAAAATTAAAATGAATTATTAACTTTAGATAACCCTGTCAATGATATATTTTCAGAGCTTGTAAAGATTAGCAATCCCAGGCCTTTGTGTCCATTTTTAAACACATATCCACTAATATAGACACATATATAAAAATGCATATACAGAAATATGTATCTGTAAAGGATATTTATCCTACCTTCCTTTAAAAAAGGCAACGTAAAAAATTGATGCATAAGAATTCACAAACTTCAGTAGGAATGCCTTCAAAATCAGTCTTTCCTCAAAGGTTTTCTCTGTTTTTGGTATTTCTGGCAAAAAAAAAAAAAAAAAAAAAAAAAAAAAAAAAAAAAAAAAGCAAACCAGAGAACTGAATCAGTAAGTATATAAAAATCCCATAATCCCAAAATACATACCAAAAAAACCAAACCAAACTTCAAGCTTTGGGCTTATATTTTTGTACCTCTAATTTGTACCAAAGCCACTAGGTCTGTCACTGAGTCCTGATTTCCAAAGATATTCAGTTCCACAAAGCAAAAGCAGTAAAAATTACTTTTCTGCATATATGGATATTAACATACACGAGTATACCAGTCACACAGTTCCACAACTAAAATAACAAAACTTTCATATTCATTTCATATTCAATTCTTTCATATTGAGGAATGCTGAAAGCAAAGTACAAAGACTTTCAACCAGAAAAAAACAACACCTTAAGAGCATCCTTAACTTGTAGCCCACAAGCCTTTTTTTCTGTGGTGAGATTGTTGATATGTTTGATGCTAAACACAAGACTAAATACTTTTTTGAATAATTAAGTATTAAAAGAACAAAGTGCAAAATAAAGGCAGATTTCTGCTAACAATTATGTTAGCAGAACAATTATGCCAGCATATATATGTTGGGTATTTCAAGATATCTTGGTTTAAATGTTTTCAATATTCATTATTCTGTTCCCAGTTTTATTTTCAATTTCTGTGGAAATTTTACTAGCAGCAGAAAACACGGGTATAAGACAGAGACTTTTCAAACTGATGGTAAGATCCTTTTTAAAAGATTTTATGTGGGTGAAATTCTCGTGTTTCTCTGCTCATCCTGAGCTGTATCTAATGTGAGAGAAGATAATTTTATGATTAAATTTATTACTCTTGGCTGAACTTCTGTGGCACAAGGAAAAAGTGTGGAATAATAAGGAGATCCAGAGCTCTGGCTTAAGGATTTCATTAAAAGTACTGCTGTACTGGTACAGTTTTGTTTCAGGCACTGTTTAAATGTTCTGTTTGCTTTGCCGTTGTTTTGAGGGAGTTTTCTTTAAAAAGCAGTGTGATTATTTTAGCAGTAAAGGAATAGAAAAGCCTAATGGGCCCTTACTGCCTGGCTTTCTTTGTGATGCTTTCAGCCACATTTTCATAAAAGATCAGTGCACAACCTGATAAAAAAAACCTGATTAAAAAACTGATAAAAGATCAGTGCTCAACCTAAGTCATAACCCACCTATATGTATAAAAACGCTAAATTAAACCTTCAAACAATTTATAGGTGATCCCATACACTGAATAGATCTACAAGAGGAAAGCTCAAGGCAGTAGGTACGTCGAATAACAGCAGTGCAGATTTTCATTTGAGGGAGAAAAATCCTAAACTCTGCCTTACAGAGAACTCCCCCAAGGATGAGCTCAGCCTCTGGATGAACATTTGCACACCATATATGGTCCCAGAGGCTCCCTCAGACATCCTATACCATAGCTGTAGAGGCATGTGTAGAATTTGTCCTCCAGCCTGTCGGGTGTGCTGCATGAGAAATGCATTCAGCCAGAATAGGTGCATTAGTAACAGAGAAAATTCCCTCATCCCAAAAGAATTAAACACTCAGTGGTGGGTTGTTGTGCCAAAATTGGGCAGCTGGAACTTTGCAGGTGGAGGATGAGCTGAGCTAAGGGTGGAATGAGCCTCAGCTCTCTGAAGAAGCTGCTGTCTTCACAAGAGACAAACACGAGTTATTTTAATTTTGTCCCCATTTCACTGGTTCTTCCTTGGCCTCAGTGAATTCCTCCCTGTGAGGGTGGTGAGGCCCTGGCACAGGTTTCCCAGAGCAGCTGTGGCTGCCCCATCCCTGGAAGTGTTCCAGGCCAGGTTGGATGAGGCTCTGAGCAGCCTGGTCTTATAGAAACATGTGTCCCTGACCATGGCAGAGGCTTGGAATGAGGTGAGTTTTAAGGACCCTTCCAACCCAAACCATTCTGTGACTCTGAGTTACAGGTGAGCTGTAAATCCTGTCTGGTACCACCTGATTACTGAAGATGATCTGTTCTTCCTGAGAATAGCAGGATACCATCTGCACTTTGGCTAGTATCATCTGTGATAAAGGGGCATCAGTGCCCCACAGGACTCCTGCTGCATCCTGTACGACCTCTCTCTATTGATAACAACAAAACTCCTACTCTTTTCCTCCAGGCACTCATTGAGGAGGTATTGAGGCATATGCATGACTGTGATCCCATGATTAACACAATTGCTATCAGTGCTATTCTTGTGCTTACAGATGTATTTTCCACCTGAGCAGAGATTCAAGTGTACTTGGGGTTGGAATAGAAACTTATGCTGTTAAGAGCTACTCCTTCAGCCCAACAAGTGTGTTCTTCAGCTTGTAGATTAAGTGCAGCTTGAAAAGAGAATTGAGTATGTTTTTCTCCTCTCAGCAAAATGAGAGTTCACAAGTTAAGCAACATTCATCAGCATGCATGAATTGTAATTTTTTAAAACACTTTGATTACATTTGGCATCTGAGCCTAGCGCTGGAGAAAGCTGCCTGGGTGAACTTTGTAACTCATGTAATTTGTAGCTCTAGAGATTATTCTGACTGGATCCTTCTTAAACAAAACATCTGATGGTTGATTAGGAATGCTGCCCTAATAAAGAAAGGATTAGAATTAAATGCAAAGTGACAGGGGGACAATAATCAGCAAGTAAGAAATTGTTTGTTTTTTCACAGTTCAGCCTGGTGCACATCTCAAATGGAGAGATTTTCCTTCTGTGCTTCCCAAAGAGAGGCCATAGCAATGCCTAGCACTCTCCAGCTCCTGCCTAGAAGCTGCTGGAGATCTCATCTTCATCTTTTCCTACTCTTCCCACACAGCTGTGTCATTCCTTAACATTTGTGCCCTTTCTTACCTGGGCAGGTGCATTGGACAGAATTGATCAGGTCGCATACAGTTAGCAGCCTGTCACTTATATGAAAGCTGAAAATCAAGGTAAAATTCTGCCCTGGACAGTGAGCCTAGGCTCATTTATGCCACTAGAACAGAGTCCATTTGTGTAACCCTTTTACAATCTGCCCAAAGCCTGGTGCAAAACAGAAATAAACAAACAAATTAACCCACTAAAGGGGCAATTTGTAAAATTAATTGCTTTGTCTTCATTTCTTTTAAATTCTTTAGGAATTTAATCTAAACTAACAGGACCATACTTCCAAAATTCAGGATTGGACCTCTAACAACTGCAAAACTGTAGTTTGTAATGTTCTTCCAAAAATAGAACTGAAAGAGATGTTTTCATTTGTGAATTTAAAAGCCTTCTGAGAAACTGAGAAGAAACAGAAGTCTTAAGAGTAATCTGTTGTGAAGGCTCTATCAGTCAACATCCTTGGTCAAATTTATATAACAAAAAAGCCCCAGTCTAAACCCCTATTAGTAAACATTTTTGGTCTAATGTATATAACAAAACAATACTTCAGGCCTAAGTCTCTCTAGCAGTCAAAGGAATGACTTGCCTTTAAAAGAAATCACTATCCAGGCTTGCAACACTATTTTGACATTTAAAATAAATTTTGAAAGTTCAACCACTAACTGCAATAGAAACCATTAAAAAAAAAGTCCAGCCCACACATGCCCCTAAAATGGAACAGAAAAAAAAATCATTTGAACAGTAAGGAAATGGTTAAAACTTTCATCAGGGAAACAACATCAGTGTAACTTTATCAGAGCCACCAGTATTTTTTACACAAGCCACTGACTTTCTGCAGCTCTTAGCTGTAAAGAGGTACCTTCACAAGCCTGAATGTTTTCACTGGCCCTGTCCAGGAGGAAATACTCCTCCTGGAACGCTCCTTGCACCCCATTGTGTCAATACATGGATTAATGAGGAATGTGGCAGGGCAGTTTTACCAATTTCTGTCAGCCATTTGGCCACGGCTCCATAAATTTCATCAAGGATGAGGACCACCACGAGGTTAATGATGACAGCAGTGGCAGTCACGGTCACTCGGCTGTTGGACCTGGTTGTCTCATTTGTGCTGAAGGACAAGGCCGCTGCCATGGTGATTCGGTACACGATGACACCAAACACTGCTGAAAACGTCAGCATGATCTGCAAACAAATGAATGCACAGTCCGGATTAGTTCAGCCTGGAAACAGAAGCTTTGGCTGGGAAGGTTGGGTGTGTTCCATGAGTTGGCATTGTGGGGTTGTTCAAGGTGATAATATGTGGGTGATTGAATGAAAAGTGGCAAGAATTCAAAGCTCTCCAACAAATAGGGACATAAATAAGAAATAAGGAAAGGGATGCGTGACTGCAAACTGGCACAACAATTCAACTGACACAAGATGCTCTGAGGGTTGGATGCTCAGATGCATCACAGCACCTCTCCCGTGAAGACAACTTGAGAGAGTTGGGATTGTCCAGCCTGGAAGAGAGAAGCTTCAGGGACATCTTACACCACTACAACCTTTCAGTATGTAAAGGAGGCTTAAAAAAAGAGGGAAAGTGACTTTTTACATGGGCAGGTAGTGGTAGGAAAAGGGAGGATGGTTTTAAGCCAAAAGAGGATATTTTTTGTGAGATATTAGGAAGAAATCCTTTCCTGTAAGCGTAGTGAGGCCCTGGCACAGGTTGCCCAGAGAAGTTGTGGGTGCCCCATCCCTGGAAGTGTTCCAGGCCAGGTTGGATGGGGCCCTGAGTGTCCTGATCCAGTGAATGGCATCCCTGCCCCTGGCAGGGAGTTAGAATTAGATAACCTTTAAGTCCCTTTCAACCCAAACGAACCTGTTATTTTTGGTGATTCTTTTATAATGATTCCATGGATTCCTGCAGGTCGGTATGTCCATTCTGATTAAAACTACACACAGCATTCTTGCAGTGAAATTTGGGTGTTTGGGGTCCAAAATGAGGAATTAAGCAAGATCTTTTATCTGGAAATAGATTCAGATGGCTTCGACTGAAGGGCCTATATTTATGTGCAGTCAGGGAAATGGGCTTTACCGGCTCAAACAGCTTCACCTGTGCACAGCAGATGTGCCAACTTACAAATTAAAAAAAAAAAAAGTTTCGCCTGTTATTATTCCTTTAAGACTGACCTAAACAGGGTTATTAGGGTTTCACTTTACATTTGTGTCCGAGAAATCACTTGGTGTCCCTGGCATCTTTCTTGGGCTGGCTTTGACCCATGAGATGAGGAAAGTTGGCCCTGCTATTTAAGGTCAAGTTCCCATAAGAAGTATTTGAATTTCACAGGGTTGTGGTTTTATGGTTTAAAAAAAAATATACAAACCAATCAACAATGAAAAAAAAATCAATAAAACAATAATAAAAATTAGCAAATTTTCATCATCAAAGCACAAAACGGGGAGAAGGTACATTTTTTCCTTTCATTTTTGCCTTTAGCAAGAATTCCAGTGCACATTCATTATTTTAGGCAAAACATCTTGAGGTCCTCAGATGAAAGAGACTACCTCAATGTGAAAGATTAGACTACTGCAATTATTAAAGTGGGCCTAGGGGCCCAGATTCAAAACATGGGTTTAAGGAAATTTAACAGTCCATTTTAACGATACAGCAATAGTTTATTGAATTCCTGTGTGTTGCATTGTTGCATGAAAAGGAACTATTGCAAAGAACCACAACAAGAATCAGAGTTAAATTATTAAAGGCTGAAGGTGAAAACTGGGCACATTTTGCTTTTATGAAGAACTAGTAAACACACCAAAAATCAATTATTTGGAGAAACTCCTGGAGATTTCAGATGAAATTGTCAAATATGTTTTGTCAGCAAATAGTAATAGTTAGACCTAGTAAAAAATCTAATTTTACTTTTTAAAGAACTGTTTCATTAATTTTAAATGGCATGTAGGTGAATGATAAAAGCCTGAACCTGAAACAGTTTAAATGAAAAAATTTCAAATTACATAAACTATTATTTCCTTTGGTTTTGTCGTTTTCACTGTGTCAAGGAAACATTTCTAGTTTTTATATAGATGTTTTCTTTTGACTTACCTACCAAATGAAGAGACAAAAAAAATTCAAATTCTTGCTGAACTACCTTGCTGTGACGGAAGGGTGCAGGAACACAAGGACAATGACTTTTTCCTTGCTTCCCCATTACAGCCACTACAGTAGAGAGTAAAATCCCCAATAAAGGAAGAAAACCAGCACCACCTGGTATTAATTTACTTCACCTTCCACCTCTACAGACACCTTAAGCGCCTTCCTTTTTCTTAATCTGAGTCACAGATTCCTTCTTCTTAATCTTCTTCCTAATACTCTCTTCCTGTTTCTTTTCCCTATGGATTTCTTTGTAATTTTTTTCACTGTGGTGGTGGACAAGGAAAATCAGCAATTGGATGCTTCATTCTGGAGCTGATGAGATCCCTGGGCCTCCACACACACCTTTTTCCATCACAAATTCCCACTTAAGAATGATATCTTAACAGTACAGGAAGACGAGTCAAGAACAGTCCTCACTGTACAGAGAAAGAGGAAATTTCGGATCATGAAAGTTCAATAGCAAACTCTTGTACCTGACCAAAGGGATCTTTAGGGATCCCTTGCCCTGAGGAATGTTACTGGAGGATGAGAGAGTAGCAACCTTTTCAATCCATGCAGCCCCATAGCAAGATATACAAAGTTACTGAAAAAAAAAATGTTTTATTTGTTTAAAGAACAAAAATATTTGCATTGCAAAAGCACCAGGGCTTCAGAAACTCTCAGTTGCTCAGCTGTTTTTAAACATCTGCTTAGACACAGATGGAAAAACACTCCTTTAGGAGTCTTCATTATCTGTGCATCCAGCAAGAAGAGAAAATTGAGGAGGGCCTGTAGGACTGCACAGTGACTGTAAGCATAGTTCTCACTCCCCAGACAGTCACTGAGGGGGAATGGTTCCTGTATCTTCACAGCATTTCTCTCATTCCTGAAAATACCTCTTCTGCCCAAATTCCTGAGCAGGCAGACCACCATTTGTTCAGGTGCCCACCTTGGGGTTTGTTGTCATTGCCAACATTCCCTCTGGCTATCCTTCCCCCTCACTGTGGCAGTTTCTTCCCTGAATAGCTGAACTAGTCCATCCAGGACTGAACTGCTTAGAAACAGATGTGAAAATTGGCTGCAGAAAAGGTCACCTACTGAGCCTGGTATGAATGAAGACAAACAGGAAAGCAAACTAGATCTGAGAAGGAAGCTATAAAACCCCGTGGGCTAGGCTGCTACCTCCATCCAAGTAGGATAACAATTTAATGTCCAGATAGTTCTCTGGCTCCCCAGTAGGGCTATTCTAGAGTCAAGTATTACACCATGTGAGTGAGAATAGCATGGAAGAGGCTGAACTCTTCTGCCGCGACACAAACTGAGTTTCTTCCTTCCTCTGGCTGAGCCAAAGAAAGAAAAGCCCCAGTGATGCATTGCTCCATGCCACCCTATTCTCTTCCAACACTACCAGCATTTTTATCACTATCTCAGAAATCTCGGCCACATGTGCCTTCTAAATATGGAGTTTATAAATTGTGATGTTTTATTGTTAATCACACTCAAGAAAAACTTTCAGATGCCCAGCTGAGCCCAGATCTCCTGCGATCATTGATCTCACTCTGCAAAAAATAAGACTTGTGAACTTCTGTCCTACAATCCCTGCAAAATGCATAGCTGAAATCAGACTTGGATCTTCTGCCCCTTCTGCAGTCCAATGAGGCTGTATGTACAACAAAAGGACTGTGATCAGATTTTACAGCATCCATACATGCATGGATTAATCCTTGGAATCGTTTGGTGATGTAAGACTGGGCAAGAAAAGCGAACACCATGTTTTTTCAACCTACAATTTGAACAAAACAGCATGCCTAGCTTAATACAAACAGAGGAAAAGCCAGAAAGAAAGGAAAAGACCACAACACAGTTCTTGAAAGAGGATTCAGGAAAGTGAAGTACATGACTTTGGAGTTTGGAAATTAAGGGAAAAAAAGAAAGCATTTACACTAAAAAAACCATTACCAGCTTCATGAATCACTAGGATTTTGTACATAGGCCTTATAGTTAAAATAATTAATCTGTGTGAATAATAATAATAGAGGTTAATGATGCCAATAAGGTTTTCTCAGTACAATTCTATTTCACAGGCTGACAACAAAACTTCAGTCTGATCTTTCCAATTCCAGTTTAACTAATCTAGCAGGAAAAAGGGAAACATCCCATACAGTAAAGACCAGATTACAATATCCATGTAGGATAGCAAAGCATGCTCTCCCTTATCAAGAGTTGGCTTGAATTTCATGCATGATTTGCAAGATGTCTCCTGTAGGTACTTACATATAAATAATGCTCAAAATATTGCAAAAATAAAATCATTGTGTCCATTTTGCCAGATGGTGAAAGTCAGCCTAGTTCCACTTGTCACGAACTGAAACTGAAGAATTGGAGCTCTGCATTTTACATCTCACAAACTGCAAGTAATAACCCTTTATAAATCTCTCTGAGATGTTACAGTAAGCAGGGAGGGTAATACCTAGGCTATGAGTCAGGAAAGCACTTTAAGCTCATGCTTAGGGGAGATTTAAACATGTGGTCAAAGTCAAGAGCACATGTAAGCACCTTGTCTGCAAAAGAATGACTTGTAAAAGCTAAATCAGGGCTGTGTGCTTAGTCAGACTCAGTGTGGTCCACTCTAAGTGAAGTCATGATTGATGCCAATTAGAGGTTATGTCTAAAAAGCAAATACTGGGTATGGCCTCAGGATGGTAAACTTACTCAAAATACTCCAAGTAGATCCATATATGACGCATCTAAAATGTACAGAAAAATTCTGAATATGCAATGCATATATCTTCATAAATATATAAACATATCTATAAGGGTGTAGACATTAACTTCAATGTGAGCATTTGATTGTCAGCAAAAGAAATGAAATCTTCACAGGACATCTGGTGCAGTATATGCAAATTTGAGTAAATTAGAAAGAAACTTAGAAATCTTAAAATATTTTAGGCCTCAAGTGAGTTTCTCTAGTTAGATGCTGCAATGGTGTAAACGGGCCTATTCCATTACCATTTTATAGTGGCTGCAGAGATGAACAGAAGCTTTCAGTCAGTAATTACCATAACCAGAGGGATAATGGTATCCTTTACCATGTAATTTAGGGTTTGCTAGCCAGGCCTTCCTCTTGTTGTTTTCAAAGTCCAGCAGCTTCATGATGCATTTGTTTTGCTGGAATTTGACTTTTGACTAGGACAATGATGTCTCCACTTTAGAGGCTGACCTGCACACCTGATTCTTTTTCCCAAGGGAGACTATGTACCATGATCTTCCTCAGCTACAGTGCAGTCCATCCCTGAATGTGTCTGGGATAAATATTTCTCAGCAACTGATTTATTTCACCTGGATTTTGCCTCTTCTGGCTCAACCTTTCCAAATGTCACTGCGATCAACGTATGCAACTGTGCTCACAACTAAATATAAATGTTAACCCTTCATTGGATAACAGAGATGAAGCAGAAACCCTGGGGGAGAGGCAGACTTTTTGTAATGAACTGCTGTCATTACAGCAAGTCAGCCCTTCCACAAGCATCCTTTGAAAAAAGAGAATACAGCTGGAGGCAGGCATTGAGCTCCATGAACCTTCCTAGTATTTCTCCCAAACTGACCTTACCTTCAGATTTTTACCATATTTGAGAACAGCAATTCAAGGGTTTCCTTCTAGATGCTCATGGCAAAGTTTCTGACACCTAATAAATGTGCAGAAATGCAGATTACGTTACCATAAATAAAATCAGTCCGAAGTTTGCTGCATATCCAGGCATGCGGTCACTCCATGTCAGCTTCTCCTTTTCATTCTGTAGGCAAAACACATAAACAAAATAACAGTCATGACAGAACTGTACAATAGGAAATATTAGAATTAATAGGATTTGGTATTAGGGGCCATTTTCAATTCTACTGCTGTGATTTTGAAGTGTATGATGTGATATTTTAAAGTAGATTTTACTTTTGAGATAAAGGAGGGGAAGAGTAAATAAGACGTAGAAAATGTCTACAAAAATCAGAAAGTATCCTATGCACCTATGATTTTAGTATTTGAAAACATGTACTCAACTCTTACTAAAGTTCATACCAGGAGAAACCCCTGAGATTGACCTTAATTTACGCTTAGGCAAAACAAGATTCAAACATTAATTCTGATTTGCTTATTGTAAAACTACAGAAGAACAGTGCTTGAGACAGGAACCCTGATAAGAATGCTGACTACCACTGAACCTAGATTTTTTGTTCTAATAGTCACAAGCATTAAGTGTGACCTCTCAGGCAGTTCTTGCAAGACACCTCAATCCTTCCCCAGTATTCGTTTTATAGTGGAAGGAAACTACAAAAGCAAGGAACCTTGATCTCTGCTGCCAGCCTTGTTTTCTTCATGCATAAACAGCATCTCCCTCTTCCCTGCATAATTTAAAGCAACTGTGATCAGTGAAATCCAGTACGCTTTTCCCCTCCCCACACAAACTCAACTCCAGCCCCAGCTGCATGTACATCTAAAGAAGACATTTGAAGATGGATTTATGTGAGAAATACGATTCCCTTCTCTCAAAATAGGTTTCCTAAAATAATAATAAGGTCGCTGCTTTGTTTAAGTTAAACTAAAACTATGTAATTGAATTAACTAAGGATACAAAGCCAGCTGCTGTTGGTATTTCTGTGAAGCACCATTGCTGCCCCATGGACCAGTAATACCCTTACACTGGAGTTAGCCCAGAGTGATTCTGAATTTAAATCAGATTAGAACTCAGGTCAAAGGTTTCCAATAAACCATTTTTAAGGCATAAATGCCTTTGGATAAACATAAAAATCTGGGAACATTGTGCCTTTGTAAGAAGCCTCTCCAAAGTAGAATTAGGAATGCAGTATGTAAGTGCAGAAATGCAGCTGTGGATTTTTTAACCAGGATGTGGAATTAGACCTAGGGCACAATCCTGCCATGGTGGTGGTTCCTCAGACACTGTGGGAAGGAGCATTACTCAGCAGCCGCTCTTGTGACCTCGTCTCCTTCGGGACAGTCCTGGCAGAAGCTGGGCACAGCAAACCCAACCAGAAGCACCAATGATTTGGTCCAGTGTATGCAGCACATACCTACTCTTTACAGTTCACACACAGAGTCCAGCACATAGCTGGAAGGCTACTTGAAAAAGCATTCCTGTGAATGCACACATGCATTTCATTGCATTTTGGCTGTTACCACTCAGCAGTTCTACAGGACATGAAGTTCTGAGGGATTACATTCCCAGAAGGCCTGAAAGACACCACATTTTATCATTTCACTAGGGGCTGTATGGGGCTGTGGCTGGTGTGGGGCTGTGCTTTGTACTTGTGCTGAACACAGGGCTGATAATACAGAGATGGGTTTGTTATTGCTGAGCAGAATTTACACTGAGCCAAGGCCTTTCCTGCTTTTTTCCTGCCACACTGCTGAAGGAATTTAAGAGGAGACTCTGCTAGAGCAGGTGACCCCAACTGACCAAAGGGACATTCCAACCCTTATGGCATCATGATCAGTATATAAAGTGGGGAGAAGAAGGAGGAAGGGAGGGATGTTTGGAATAATGGTGTCTGTCTTCCTCACAAACTGTTTCGTGTGATGGGGCTCTGCTCTCCTGGGGATGGCTGAACACTTGCCCAACTGAGGCAGGCAGGGAATTAATTCCTTACTTTGCTTTGCTATAAAGCTGCCTTTATCCCAACCAGGGATTTTCTTCCCACTCTCCCTGTCATCCTGCTATTGGGTAGTGAGTGGCTGCTGGCTGGGGTTACACCAGGATGGTTAGAAGGCCATCTTCTCAGCTCACTCTTCTGTGCATGTGCTTCCTTGGACCTGACTTTTCCATGAGTTTGGCATGGTCTATAGCACTCAGCCAAAGAGAGATCTGAACCATGTGAGCCAACATGAGAAGAAAAAAAATGCGGGATGAGGTAAGAGAGTTACTTAGCATACATGGCCAAAAACAAATTTGTAAATTTAACTGAATATCCTAGAGCTCCCAGTCCATTCCAGAAGTCTCAGCTGCTCCTAGTCCCTCCTAGAACTCCCAGTCCATCTCAGTTTTTCCCAGTTCATCCTCATCCATCCTGGCAGTGGAAAACTACTTTCTGTTCTTGTGACCAGAGACAGGACTCAAGGAAATGGGATGAAGCTGATTGAGGGAAGCTTTTAGGCTGGATATCAGGAAAAGTTTCTTCCCCCAGAGGATGGCTGGGCACAAAACAGGGAATTCCCATTTCCCCAGGGATTGGTCACAGCCCCAAGGCTGCCAGAGTTCCAGGAGCTTTTGGACAACACTCTCAGGTACAGGGTGGGATTGTTTGGGGATCCTGCACAGGGCCAGGAGCTGGGCTGGATGATCCTCTATCTGGAGCAACCCAAAAAGTGTAAGTATTTATTGGTGCAACAAGATGAAATGGATCATCTGAAGAATAATCTCAGTGACAGATATGTTACACTGGGGAACATTCCCCAAGATGAACTGTGTTGCAGGGGAATATTTATATGCAGACAGAAAACCTCACAATAGAAACTGTTTGGTTTCGTGCCAAAGGCAAACTAAAATATTTACTTTAAAAATCTTACTTTCATTTTCCTTCAATAAAATGATGGATTTGCAATTCTAGTGGAAGAAAAAGCAGGTTTTGGTCTGTGTGCAGTGATGTGTTCCTGTTTTAATGTTTAATGGTGTGTTGAATGTGTTCCTCGAAGAGATACAACTATTTTCCTATTAAAAAATAAAAATGAAATTGAAAAATATTCAAAAAAGAAGGAAAGATAAAATTAAATCCATTCTATCTTTTTCTGGATGGTTTATTTCCATATGAATTACCTAAAATGGCAAAGATCCAGCTCTGCATCCTCAGATGGGTGGGCCTCTGAGCTGTGGAAACCTGGAAGTACCTTGCACTTGGACAGCACCAGGCAGCTTTTGAAAACAGTTCTATACTTCTCTATAAATTTAACCACAGTCACTTTGCTCAGATCACAAGTATTTCAGTTATTAATTGATATTTTCCCTCAAGACGACGCCTCCTCCAAGCAGGTGTTTCTAACCATCAGCAATGTCAGCTCAACCTGCACTTGGGGAGCACGGCCAGAGATTTTCTCTCTTCTCCATCCTGCTTTGTAGCTCCAGTGCTGAAATTCAGGGTCTTCAGTGTGGTTACACCTGGGTGATCCCAATGATTTCACTGAACTTGCACAGAGCTGTAATAATTGACTGGAACTGAGTAAAAGATGCTCAAAGAAGAACAAAATCTAAGACTCCTCTCTAAGGTCTTACACTGCTAGAAGCAAAAAAATTTATTTCCTATCACAAAATCCAGAAATTCACCTCTAAGTAAGCCAGGGAAGCTTCAAATAAGTAATTGCCATTTTTATATCTGCACATTTCCTGGTAGGTTTCTACTTTAATTTCTACTTCAGTACAAGAGCTTTAATTTGTATAAAAACCTGCACTGTCCAAATGAGCACCTAAAAATAGGAATTGTGGTATCAAATACAGCTCTTTTGTATTTGTGTGACACTTAAAGCACCGCCTGCACACTGCAGGCTCAAGGCAAGGCACAAAACAAGCTGCTTCTGAAATATGGGGTCCCTATATAATTTTAGTTTGGCCTTGAAATAAGTTTAAGACAAGGAGAAAAGGATTCTTCAGAGCCATTTGGAAATTCTGAGCCAGAAAAAGCCTGCAGAATGGGCAATTTTGGAAAACAATCAATTCCAAGGTGATAACAAAAAAAAGAGGCACAGTCAAGGACCATCAGCATTTCTGGGATCTTACAGTGGCCACAGAAGTCATTAAAATTAAGAAACTTCAGCCAAATTCATTGGATTCTTTCAGCCTGCATTTAGGCTGAAATAAATACAGCCTAAAACTTTTTGAGGGCTTGTATTAGTCCTCAGACTTCTGTGAGGAAAGAAAAAACTGCTGCCATGTTGAGCATCTGGAATGCCTGTGTCTATCCCTGTCTGAATCTAGAAGTTCTACTTTCACACTCCCATAGAGGCAAAAGAAAGTGCCTTTGGTCTAAAGCCCGTTAAAAGAGAAAACTTCATTTTCTATTCTTTTTACTCAAGCAGCAATGGCATTTTAACAGTAAATGTGGTTGTGTTTTGTGAGCAATGTTCTGTCTCAGGACTGAACATAGAAAACAACCTGCCAAGACCCGTTTGGAGACAGAAAAATAACTGCAAAAGCTTTAATTAAAAAGGTTTGCTGTCTTTGAAACATGCCGAGTAAAACACACACACCATTAAGCTTTCAGTGGGGCTTAGTGGACACACTCTAAATCTAAATTGTGGAAGCAATGCAAATAGAAAGCTGTGAGAAGTGTGTGCAAGGCTCAGTACTGGGATCATGGAAACGAATGGGTTTTAAGTCTAAGCAATGTTATTTTTTACCACCTAGTCTTAGTCTTCTTTGTAAACATACAACTTCCTTGAGATGAGTTTTGCGATAAGGATAATAAATGTGATTTACCTAATTTTTTTTAATAAAACCCTATTTTTTTTAATAAAACTCTAATCACAGCTTGAGCATTTCTGTGATGAACAGTCAATTATATGCCTTATTAGGTCATTCCAATTGCCAACTACCTTAGCTGTTGAAAGCATATGGCTTATTTAAGCTGAATTTGCCTACCTGCATCCTCCAGCCTTGGCATTTAGCTGCGAATTTGTCAGTTAAGAGCATCTAGTGGCAGACTTTTGGGGTTTGGCTGTGGCTTCTTCTGAACTGTGATCAGGCCACCTCTTGGCTTTTCAGCTGCCTGAGACTACTCCCTAAGAATGGGAGTAATCAGCCAAGCCCACAGCCGTATTTCTTCTCCTGTAATGGGGTCGGAAGTAGACCTCCCACAGGTTACAGCCCTGTCATGAGCAACTGACTTGGCCCTTCACATAACAGAGCTCATGAAAGTGTGTGTGAGTAGCCAAGAATCTGTGCCTCAGGAGACCCACAGGCCTCCCCACAAGACCAGAAATTCCTCAGTGGTGGGTGAGGGTGGTGCTTCCAGCCATGGAGCCTGGGAGGAAGGAGGATACCAGCCTCATCTCTGTAACTGGAGATGCTGGCAGAATGGGGGGAAGAATCCATGAATCCAAGTGCTTTCTACTCCTTATCAGTCTTAACAATGCATTCTGAAATTCCTAATGAAAAATAGAAAGTCCCAGAGAAGCTGTGGCTGCCCCATCACTAGAAGTGTCCAAGGCCAGGTTGGATAGGGCTTGGAGAACCTGGGATAGTGGAAGGTGTCCCTGTCGAGGGCAGGGGCTTAGAACTGGTTGGTCATTAAGGTGCCTTTCAACCCAGGATATTCACGATTCTATGAAATTTGCACAGCATTTGACACACACATATGCATGCACATATTAAATGTATGTAAATGTATGTAAATGTATGTCACATGCATGCAACAAGTACCTTGATAAAAACTAGCAACTTTGAGTAGATTTGTAGAAATATTTCAAGCTGTTTCCTTCACACAGTAATAATGACAAAGGCTGGAGGTCTGGTCTCACTGTAATTTAAATCTGTAAAGTCAGACTTAGTTAAATTAATATGCTGTAGTTTACTCAGAAATAAAAATGGTTCCTTTGGTGCAGTTAAACTTCTTTTGACACTGGCACTAAATGCATTGTGGCATATTGCAATCTTTAATGTGTAAGTGGCATTGAGGTGCTTAGACTTTATATCACTGTTTAATATCAAGTGCTTGATATTTACATATGGTTCAAGTGAAAACTGGCAGCACTTAGTCTTTTACAATGACAGTTTAACATATGGCTTTACAAGTATGAATTATTTATGTCAACTTGAAGCCATTCAGAGTATTACTAGGAAAACACTGTAATTTGCACAAACAATAGGGTTACATCTGTAGTAATAAATATTCATTGTTTGTCAATGCTCTTTGTAGATGGTTAATAAATCATAATGAGGCTGATCCTGAGGAGGCAAAGGGCCAGATGTACAAATACATCTGGTGGGATTTCCAAAGCCCCTGACTGACAGTGGAACTCAGGCCTGCCATAGTAGAGAAGGTGCTACTGGAATCTTACAAATTCAGCTCAGGGCATGAAGGGATGCCCTATCACCGGCTCAGCTTTTGTTTTTCAGTTTAAGTCCTGAAAAGTCTCAAAGAATATAATAAAATACCACATGTGGCTTTAAAATATTCTTAAATAAATAGAGTCAAGCATAAGAAAGACACATTTTGAGTCAGACACATTTTGAGCCAGACATGTGCCTATTTTACTTTGCATGATTAAATCTATTTAATCTGCTTTGATATTGACTGGAAATGTAACTATCAGGGAAAACAAAGTGAGTTTCAAAGACTGACTTTAGAAAAGAAATAGATTTCACTGTCCTGGAATTCACTGGATTTCCAACATCCACTTTGTACCCTGAAATCCAGAGTACCACTATTGTAATAGTCAATCTGGTTTCACACTTTCTCATGTAAACTGTGGACATCTAAAGGAGAAGTTAATGGAATAATAAATACAACCCATTTTAAAACAATTTATCAAGCATAAGTTTTCAAAAACATTACCTTTTAGTAGTTCCCATAATTCAGCACCATCTAAATTACTGGCAGTAATTATGTTATCTTTTGTAACTTCAAGTCTATTTATCACAGGTAGATAACAATTTATCTGAACTTTATCTTTAAAATAAATTGTTTAATCTCATTATATACTTTCATATTAGCAATTTGGGTCCAGTTTGGGAACTAAGGCAGTTGGCAATTTTGCAATTTGTAAAGCACAAATTACAATTCTCTGAATCAAATTCAACTGAGCTTATGATTTCAGTTCTGGAAGAGATGCATTTAGTGCTGGACTCTGAAGAAAGATGTCCTTTCCATGTTCCCTTGAAGTTTTTCTGGCCTAATTCTGTGTCAGTGTCCCAATTGGAAGAATCTGGACTGAACATCTTGCTGCTGTGAAATCATCACAGAACTCCTAGTGAAGCAAAATCTCACTCAAAGGCTTTGGCATTGCACACTTAAAACATGATTCTCCATTGTCCTACACCATGTGAAGCCACTTATCCCCACACAAAGCGTGAGACAAAGACATGCAACACATTATCGGCTTCCTTGGGTTGCAATTTCAAATTTAGCTTACACCACTTGTGAATGATCACACCAGCACCAGAGGAGAGCACAGTGGTGTAAATTCTAGCAACGTTTTTAAGATGGTAATGAAAAGCTTGAGGAGCAGAGAAAGGAGTAAAAGGGGGATGTGGATATGCAAAATTCCTTCCCTGGATCCGGAGCATTTATTACCAGCTGTAAAGTATTAATTAAGTTTGTATTCCAACATTTGAATTTGCTATAAACTTTGAAACACAGTTGCAGAACACAATCTACAGAGGCAAACCTTTGCCAATAACAGAGAGATGACGTGCAGAAAAGAGTTCTGGATAAACAGCAAATGGAAGACTGCAAGGATGGGAAAGGATACAAGAGCAAAGGGCCTCCAGATCTATCCATTTTACTCCAAAAAAAGACACATTTTGGAGTGACAAGAGCCCTACTCCTGCTTTCTCTGTCATTGTCACTGCCCCTTGCTCTGATCCCATGTCCAGAGAAATCATTTTGTTTGGCTAATCACGGAGAAAGTCTATACCAAGTACAAGCCCATGACAAGCACCCCTGTACCTTCACATACACCCAGTCTCCCCCCAAAATCCGACAAGAGTGGAGAAGTATGGAATAGTAACTAAGACGTATCAATAAACAAGGAAAGGCAAAGACAAGGAGGCAAACTCTATTAATGAAGCTGGAAGAGTAATGAAATACATTCATTTTGGTACTATATTATCTTTAGACATATATATATATGTAAGAAATCTGAGATCAGCTAGTCCAAGCTTTGACCAAACACCATCTTGTCAACTAAGCCAGAGCAATGAGTGCCACATCCAGTCTTTCCTTAAACACCTCCAGGGATAGGGATTCCATTGCCTCTCTGCGAAGCCCCTTCCAATGTCTAATCACCCTCTATGTGAATAAATTCTTCCTGATGTCCAACTTGAACTTCCCCTGGTCCATAGCAATCTAATAGCAAGTACCTTCCAATTTCCAAATAGAGAAATGATAATTACTCATACACTGGGCTGAATTAGGCCCAGTGTATTGGGATATTTGGCCCAGTAATTGGAATATTTGTTCCAATTGTATGTATGTGCTAAAACTGTGTAGGAAACACACAAAGTTCTCGGAGGGGGCTACTTCCTACCAGCATCCCACATAATTTCCCCCCTTTTTTCTTCCTGAAGAAACAGTTGTGTTGGCCGTTGGCAGTAAAATGCAGATCTATTCAAAGATGTTTTAAAAAGCCTCATTTGGATTTTTTATAAAGCAAGTTGGCAAAATGGGAAACAGTAGGCTTCACATTTAAATTTCTTAAAAAAATGTTTCTCTGTATCTTTCCCACAATAAAAAAAAAAAAAGTAGGTCTATCAACAAAACAAACATCTGTAATCCCAAACCAAATAAGTGGTGAGAGTAGTGGAAACATGTACATGAACATGAGGTGGTATCTAGTCAGAGATCACAGTTTATCTTACATTTAACATGGCAATAACTCTCCAGGCCATGTCAATTTGGTTTGCAGAGAATACTAAAATAGGACATATTAAGAATAGTGAAGGGAGCAGAGATTAAATAACATTTTCTGTTGAGAAAGCAGAAATACAAGCATGAAACAGAATGAGATTGAAGGAGGACAAATCAAGGCTGATCCAATAAGGAGCATAATTCAAAACAGCAATAATGCTCAACAAAGTAAAAAGTATTATCAAATATTCTTGGAGAGCAGTGAGTTACTGTGTGAAAATCAGATCTGGAGAGGACAGAAAAGGTTGTAATTTATACTTGGATCATCCACAGAGGTAGTGAAGAGATGAATGTTTTAAAATATGCACAGCCTGCATATATGCACATAAATTCTATGTGTATGATATGCAGGGAACTGGGGAGTTGTATCCACACAATCAGCCTTCTAACACACAGAATTCCAAAAACTCTGCATTCACCTCTAGCAAGGGATGAGTTCATGTTTTTTCCAGTTGCTTATCCATGGGAGAGAGCAAGTAGACAATGGGCATATATATTACACTGGAGCATAGACCTGAGCTGACCATACCCAGGTTATTTCTAGAATTACAGAAAAGATCACCAAGATGATTGGATATGAGGAGGATGCTCTGAGAGTGCCTCTGGAAGAAGCCATGAGTCAAATAGGGTGGTTTGTAATGCTCAACTTCCCCCCGGACATTTTCTCCAAGTCCTCATACCAAGCTAATGAATTTGTGAACTGATGTCTTCACAGTAAAAGCAAAATGGAATCTTGCATTTAACCCCCTTGTTGCACTGAAATTTCAGCAAGAGTTAAGAAAGGGTTTTTTTCCAGAAAACAGCTTATTGTGTGAAGTTCTCAATGCAGTATTTCCTCAAAGTTGCCAAAGATACATAGATCAATCCTCTCATTTGCTACAGTTCTTTGCACCCAACTGCTGGCATAGTTTTAAGGCTAACTCTGTCAAAGGGAAAATTGTAGAGGTTTGTTGGATGTCCTTTGTTGGCACAAATCTGATCTAAATATTTCTATTACATAGAATGGCCTGGATTGGAAGAGACCTTAAAGCTTCTCCACTCCCTGCCATGGGCAGACACACCTTCCACTATCCCAGCTTGCTCAGAGTTCCAGCCTGGCCTGGAACACTGCCACGGATGGGGCAGCCACAGCTTCTCTGGGAAACCTGTGCCAGGGCCTCACCACCCTCACAGGGAACAATTTCTTCCTGATATCCAATCTAAACCTACTCTTTGTCAGTGTGAAGCCATTCCCCTTTGTCTTGTAGCTCCAAGCCCTCAGTTTACTCATTTAATAAAGTCATTCTCTGAACTTTCCATCAGCCATGACTAAATGGGAGGAAAGGCAATGCCAGGAGAGAACTTTTGTAGGGACCTCCCACTCATGTTTATTCTACATGAATGACCTCTTTCAATAAGGAAAAGACATGTTTGCTTTTCATGTTTGATAGAAATGGTCACTGATATAGCTGCAGAGACAAGGGATGGAGGAAGCAAGGTCTTTGGAATCTAGAAATGCTGAGGAATTCTCCATTACCTGCAGTTTGAAATCAAGACCATCTGCTTTTCTATAACTTTTTTGGTTTAGTTTGGCAGTTCTTATGGATTTGTTGAAGGGTTTATTTAGTGACATTCTATAACGTGGGTAATAGAGGAAAGCAGGTTATATCAAAATTAAAGAAGAAAAGTGTTTTGAAGGAAGTGTATATAAAGAAAATAGATAAACAGTCTTCATGTCTGTTTCCAATATGTGTAAAAAGTAAGTAATTAATTAATGAGGATTAAAATATCAACAGGAAATTTAGACTGGACATGAAGAAAACCCTTGGAACAGTAAATCCTTAGATCCTTCAAACAGATATAGCTAACACCTGGGAAAGCTCCATAATAATACCATGGTATCTTCATTATTGAAAATTTTTAAAACAGCTTAAATAAATGCTTGGGAAATATGATACTGGATATAGCTGGTCCTGCTTTGCAGCACAGTGCAGGAACTGGATGTACCCTTCTAAGCTTAATTCCTGTTGGGTTTTTTTCTGTTATGCCTATGACCTTTGTGGCCTGAAAACCATCCAAATTACTGAGCTCTTTCTATTTGTTTCTCCTGTTCAGAAAAGTAAAGAATGCTGATAAATCTCATGCATTTTCCTAAAATCATTAGTAAAAGAAATTGAAAGTTAAGTAGTTCAAGTCAACAATTACTGGTAGGAGGTGAGTAAAGGTGTGGTCACACATAAATGATTCTCTCATCATGTATCCACTCACCTGACTCCCCCAAGCAAATACAACCATCTTACACCACTTCAGGGGCCACAGAAAATGTGTTTCTTCTTAGATGAAAGAGGGTATTTAATATATGATGACCACCTCATAGAAATCCATTCCCCAGAATATAACCAGGAAATTTGGATGTGACAGACCAAAGCCTTCACGGCAGCCAATACCTTGGCACAAGGTCAAGGAATCAAAGAGCCAACATCGCACAAAGGTATTTTTCATTTGTCCAGAGCAAGGCAATCCAACAGAGCTGCAACCCTTGTGCTGCCATCAGAATGGTTTGTCTTCCCATGACAAAAACAGTTAACCCAACAGAGACATGTATCCTTGACCTGCAGCCGGGAAATGTGATATCCTGAATCAACAGATCTTTTGCCCTTGACACAAAAAGAAAAAACAAGAAGAGATCACCTGTAGACCTTACAGACAAGCAAATGTGCCTTCCAATATGCCAAATCCTAAATCAGTGACCAAAGGCACCGTGTTACTCGGTATTGGGGCCAAAATTGGTGCTAACCCTACAAAATCTTGTAGCCTGGACACCACTCTAATGAAGGGATTGCTCAGATCTCTCAAAGTTCCATGGTGTAAACACAATCCTGAATACCCAGAGGTTCAAGCTTGCTGATATTGCCCCAATAGTCCATCCAAATCAGCAGCTCACAAAACATTGTTATCTGGCAATGGGTGAGGGAATAAAGGAAATATCTGATGCCCCAGACATCAGCTCCTGCATCACACCTTGCCTACAATGCCTCAATTCTCACGTATGTAGAAGTGCCCAACAACTTTTAGGCTTATAACAGAACTATGATTATCTATTCATGGGAATAACAAGATGGAATTATTCCTTCAGAAAAAAAAGCAATTTCATTTATGTCCAAGTAAGAGTGAACATATTAGCAACAGATTAAGCATCTGGAATCTTTTAAATAATTCAACTAAATGTGCAATGTTATTAAGAAAAGATGTGTGATTTTTCTATTGGGATTTATGTCTAATACTTATTTCCCCACAGATGAGGTTCATCAGGCAGCAGGAGGTACAGCCAAAAGAAAACAGTTTGCTTATTTGCTCAAGAAATGGACTATTTGCTCAGTATTTTAAAGGAGGTGAAAATTAACACTGTGACAGCTCTGCCAGGCACAGCCTGTGTGTGGTTGGTCAACTAAACCCTGAGATCTGGTTTACAAAGGTCTGGAAGTGACGCAAGACTGGCAGGTTCAAATGAGACTCACCATCTCAGTGCACTCAAACGCTTCAAACTTCCAAGCCCAAATTTCCAACATTGCATGTTGGGGCCTTCAAAGGCCTAGCAAGGAATTTCAGTTCCCATTTCCTTTACTACTGCCCCATGATATGGAACCTGGCATATCTGGCGCAGATGCTCTTCAGAGAAGTTACACAAATACCACCTACATCCACCCATTTCTCTTTTCCTGAATTATCCAATTGCCAGTACCCCAGGGAGGCCAGGTGGCTTTTCTTCATGAAAACAAGCTGTTTGGAGATGCTGCTTCATATGGATTGACAGCCTTTGAAACCAGAATGTCGTCTGGGGACAAGAAGTGGGTGGAATATTTGCCCAGCGACCACAAAAGAAGCTTTGTCATAATTTCTAGCCCTGTAGATTTCTTCTGTTCTAGAAATAACCCAGACATCATAAGGGCCCTTTGTCACAGAACTTCTGGAGTGCACATTTTTCCATTCTTGCCTTAGTCTTCTCCAAGACAGATATTGTCTTTGTGCTGCCTCCATCAGAAATCTTCCCAGGAGTGAGGAACAAGCATCTGTCCATTGGTGCCACACAGAAAATCTATTCATTATTTTGTTGACATCATTCCTTCTTTAGCATTCCTCTTCTAGAGTCCCACACGGATCTGTTGGAGGCTGTCCAGAGCAGGGACACCAAGGGCATCACAGGGATGGAGCAGCTCTGCTGGGAGGAAAGGCTGAGGGAATTGGGATTGCTCAGCCTGGAGAGGAGAAGGCTTTGGGGTGACCTCATTGTGGCCTTGCAGTGCCTGAGGGGAGCCCACAGGAAAGATGGAGAGAGACTCTGGACAAGGGCCTGGAGTGACAGGACAAGGGGCAATGGCTTCACACTGACAGAGAGTTAGGTTAGGTTGGATATTGGGAAGAAATTGTTCCCTGTGAGGGTGGTGAGGCCCTGGCACAGGTTTCCCAGAGCAGCTGTGGCTGCCCCATCCCTGGCAGTGTTCCAGGCCAGGCTGGATGGGGCTCTGAGCAGCTTGGGACAGTGGAAGGTGTCCCTGCAGGGGGCTAGAACAAGATGATCTTTAAGGTCCTTTTCCACCCAGGCCATCCTGTGACTCTGTGATTTCTTCATACATAGGATGTGGCTTCACCTTAAAGAATCTCAAACACAGAACTAATCATATAAAAAACACAAAACTAATTCATATAAAAATCCTGTTTCTTTTGAAGACATTAATCATTGTTTCTCTTGGCAAAGGTCTTTGCTTCTTCTTTTGCCCAGTCTTCCAGTTCTACCCAGAGAACCAAGAATCACTGGGTCCTCAACAATACAGTGGCATTCTGCTCATATTTTGGTCTCACTGCTTCTCTTCAAGTATTTATGTTGTTCACCTGCTCCCTGTTCAAACTTTCATCTCAGACCAGAACGGCTCATTGATAGAGATGTATTTTGGCATAGAGTTCTGTTAAATTTTCTGTCTATCTTCAAACTGTCTGTTAGAGTGACTCTGAACTGATGGTAGCAAATTTTTTCCTTTTATCCTTTTGTAACCTGAGAGATCATAATGATCAGTAAAACAAAGAAATTGGACCAAAGAGTCCTTTTAAGTCTAAAAAAAGAGTCAATAGGCCTGTTATGAATGAGTGGCAATGAAAAGTTAGGCTTCATAGGGATTTAAGCAAGATGAGAAGAGCAACAAATGATTTTTTTCTCCCTAATGTAAGTTTCACTGTGTTTCACAAAAAAGAAATGGAGGGAGATATGTCCCAAATTAGGAGGGAAAGCTAAAGTGTTTGTTTTCAAAAATGTTTTTAATTACTGTGAACCAAATGTTTTACGTCAACAACTTATAATATTTTGTTTTCTTTTCTTCTATTTTTAAAACCTCTCTAATATAAATTCCATTTTGAAATAAGAAATAATTTAAAAACAACAGTTGGAAACTCCTCACTCTATAAAAGTTGAACTGAGATAGGTTATTAAAGTCAAAACATATTTTACTAAAAAAATAACTGCAAACAGTGAGAGGGAATTTGAACGTATGGGGGCAACATAGTGAGCAAAAAAATTCAGCATTTGCAAATAGAGACTTATTTTATCAATTTTTTAAAAGATTTATCAGAATAGAAATATAATCTCTGCATCACCCCAATTTATTGTCCATATTTGTATAAAGAAGCTTGGAAGAAAAATAGCAGAAAGTCTACTTAATCCAATAGTAATAAAATACTAAGAATTATGGTTCTATCATAGCTATATTAAAAACCAACATCTTGTCAAATGCTTGTAATTACAGTGAGAGGAAACATACAGTGACAAAGCTGATCTTTAAGTTCTGTGGAATCAAAATTCTATTTTATATTAAAAATATTACTGCAAAGGCCCCACTATGGCTGAAAATAATTATCCTTTTGAATAGAGGAGCTGTAGAGACATAGAATGGTGTGAGTTGAAATGGACCTTAAAGATCATCCACTTCCAGCCCCCTGCCATGGTCAGGGACACTTTCCACCATCCCAGGTTGCTCAGAGCCCCATCCAGCCTAGCCTTGAGCACTTCTAGGGATGGGACCTATTATTACAGTTAAATTCCAGGCTATAGCCCTGTTTTGAGAGAACTCCTATGTTTACCCCCATTTTTTTAAATTCATAGCTGCTTCATGCACAATTTAATAATTTAGCACTCGATCTGCTAATGCAAGTTTTAATTGAGCTAAGAGAGTCCTGAACATTCAGTACCTCCCCTAAGATAAAGCTATTTTCAGTTTCAAGTCAAAAAGAGTACATTGGGTACAAAGAGTACCAATGCTTTACCTGCAGGGATACACCATGCTATTCCATAAGCAGATTTGCTGAAAACTCCATTGTGTTGCAGTCATATTCCTCCCCATGTGTTACAATCCAGAAAAGCCCAAGGGCATAGCAACTCCTCTGGCTGGTTCTTTCAGTTTCTTGCATCCTTGGTATCAGATCCTGTTCTGCTACTGCCTGGGAGATTTGAACTCCTATTGGATTCCCCTCACAGAGGAGGTTCACTGCTATAGGGACAGATAGCCATGGAATAATACCACTCATCTGAAAGCAGGGCCTTAATTTTTATTTTTTATGTTTTCATAGTTCACAAAATCTGCAGCCTAAAGTAACAATTAACCCTCTGAAGAACCTCTGCTGCAGATCTTGCATGCATCACAATAATTGATCCATTTCTTGACCTTTGGAAAAGAGTGCTGCGAACTATGATGTCATACCTCAGCTGAAGCAAATCTTTAGGCCATGCTTCACAGTTTGATAACACTTGTATTAATAAAGAAATGTATCCTATGTCGAGTGCTTGACATAGAAAAGGGGCAGAGTCAGCAAAATGATAATTTTAATAGTAATAATAATTTTTACAGTATCAGCTAGCTGCACATCAATCTGTCTAATTGTTCCACTTCTCAACTGTACTACATTTGTTTCTCTTTCTTCTGCACAGAACTGTGTAAAAGCTGAGGTCTAGGGCATGAGTCAGAGCCTTGGGCTGGTAAACACCAACACAGAAGTGTTTCCTTTAGGCAAAGAAACACACCGAGTGCTCAGGCACAGTCCCACAGCAGCACCACATCCTGAGGAAAAGCTGAAAAGGAGTAGACGGGGATAAGAAGTGTGTAGCCTCATAAAAATACCTGTGTGATGAAGAAATTCAAGTAGAATGAAGCAAGTGCCAGGCAGCCATTTTTGAGATCACAGACTCACAACATCCCTTGGGCTGGAGGTGACCTCTGGCCATCATCCAGTCCAATGCCCCCACCCAGAGAAGATGCAATTGCCCTATCCCTGGAAGTGTTCAAGGCCAGACTGGATGGGGCTCTGAGCAAGCTGGGATCTTGGAGGATGTCCCTGTTCTTGTCAGTTCAAATTGGCTGATCTCTAAGGTCCTTTTCAGTGCAGGTCATTCTATGATTCTGTGTTATCTAGAAGCAATAATTTAACAAAATAACATGATGCTTCTTATCTATTCACATGACTTCAAGAAACAGGGGTTTTTAAAAAACCCTGGTTTATATTCTGAGGTACATAATAAAATTTCAAGAGTCATAAAACTGGGAATTTACTGGCAGATTTTGAAGATGTTGAATGTTTGCAGAAAGATTGGAACATGCTTTGCGTCTAGTGTTGGTGCTGACCCAGCAGCCAGACAGGTGAAGGAAATACAGCTGTCACCTCAAATCAGAGTTGAAGAGCAGGAAAATTTTCCTTCCAGTTTCTTTCTCTCAGCCTGCATTCATAAACTTGGGCAAAGCAGAAATTAGCTCACAGGCTGATGGAACTTCTGCTCCTTAGATTTGAAGTTCAGTAGTCAGATAACCACATACTCCCCTGAACTATGGACAGTGGGAAAAGACCTCTGACATTTTCCACATGTAAGCTAAAAGTCAATACCATGCTTCTAAATACACCTGAATTTGTTCTAAATATGTTCATCCTTTCTACTTTTATAAAGGGAAGTAGCACACAAGAAATTCAAATTATTTCCTAATGGTTCTTTCAGGATGAAAAAAAAACCAGGCCATGTATTCTCTGTTTTCTGTATCTTTCTTCCATTTTGCCAAAACCTGCTCTCAAAACCCTTATCTTTGTTTTTGCAGGAGCCAACAACTCTAAGGAAAGCAGCTGCAATTGGTTTACATTTTCTTTGGGAATATATGCCAAAAGGGAATAGATTTTTTTTTTTTTTTCGTGGCATTTTCATGCCAAAATGTGTGATTTAAGAATTTCATTTTGTTTTACAAATGCATTGGGACTTCAGAGAAAATTTCAGTTATTCCAACTTATCATAAATTTGGTTTGGGTAAAAGCAGAAACTGCAGCTGAATGCTGCTGAATATGGAGTTAGAGTTTATCTGTGTTTCTCCTGGAGTGTTTGAAAGCAGTAGTGAAAATGAAAATGTATAATTATAATTAGAATTAAGAAAGTTCTTGTGTTTTGTTTAAAACTATTTTATCCTGCTTGGAAAAAAATAAATCTCTAGACCTCAAGTATGTGTATTTTTATGCTGACAGATATGGTGTTTCTCGATTTCCTTCTAAAGGCAAAACCTCTCTCTGACCCTTGAATCTCCATTCCATTGATTATAAATTAGAAGAAAGAAACAATGATTCTCTCCCAAGAATGTCGCCTTGTGGAAAAAGGCAGGGCAAGACCCTCTGAGATAACAGGCATGGACCATCAAAACAGTTACCTAAAATAGAAACATCTCAGTGCAGCAGTCAGGGCAAGGAGCTGCTATATAGTACAGGAAATCTCCTGGTCCCACTGCTCAGATCAAGTCCAGGTGCCCTATGGAGATCTGGGTATCTCCTCTGATGCTGCAGTCACATAAAGCAATTAGCAGGAGAAAAATGGCAGAAATGTGAAGATTTCATATGCATATAAGATCAGCAGAAATAAAGTTCCTAATAAAACACTGGATCCTCCTTGCAATGAGGTGAAGGACACATTTTTCATAATAGATACAGTTACTGTTGGTGAATATAAGAAAAACCTGTCAGTCATTGATCATATTTTGTGACATTGATTCAATATATTCCAGAAATGTTGGCATATGCTAATATCTGTTAAAGTATGTATTGCCTGCAATTAATGTGACTGAATAGATCAAAGGCCAGTTTTATTAAGAAACAGGTCCTGGCACAAAAAACTGCAAGGGTTACCAATAATCAGATAATGAGACCACAGTCCTCAGTCTAAGTACCAGTAACCAAAAATATTTGCTCACTTTATGAGAGCACCAAAAAAGAACAGCCCACATACAAAGTAAATACAGAAATGAGCAATATCCACTAAAGGATACATTCATACAGATTCAAATAAAATATTTCAATTTTGTAGACTCTCCTTCTACCTTAATTTTATGCATTTAGAAACAATTCTTAAAGTGATGTTGTCTTCTAATTTTCCAGGATTATGTATAACAGTCTTATCCCTGAACAGAGAATTACTGATGTGTCTCCATTTGGCAAATGTCTGATAGTGGGACACAAATATAAAATGCATCATTAAAATGCACCACGTGGATCAGGAACATTTTTTGTGGAGCTTTGGACTGGTGACTGCATGACTTACTTGACTGGATTTTTATCAGTGAAAGGATGAATATGGGCAATAGCGGTTTAATTAAGAAACAAACAAAAATGTTTAATACAAGCTATTATAACATTCTAGTAGCAAGGGATCAAAATTCAAAGTCTTCTCTCTAACATGCATAAAAACCCTATGGAAATTCAGAATCATGGAGGTTTAAATATTTTTTAGAATTTTTATAGCAAAAACTACTGCAGGGGTTTGACCCAAGTGTGGGACCCAAAATTTGGCTTTGTTCCATCTCAGTTAGACCTTGTGAATTGCTCCAGATCTACACTGTAGAGATCAAGGTCTTGTTCAGAAGTGGTGGCTCATGTAAGTCAGGAACAGACTGGGACCATTAGAAATATTGAGACAATTCCAGATCGTGTGCACCTATGTTGTCTGTGGTGCTAGGAACCTACACGTTCAGTAAAGCCAGTATATTCCTCACAAAATTCCAGTCTTCATTCCTAATTGAGTTTATGTCCAGCATAGAACTTTGTGGTGAAATGACCACGGTTTTGACAAGTAGAGTGGGGCTAAAGTCAAAATGATTAAGAAGAAACTCACTAAGTATATGTCGGAGCATGTGTAAAATACAAATTCAATTTACCAGAAGCAGAGATCTGGAGGCAGCATTGACATTCAGACCAGCAGATGTAGGTCTGATACAACAGCAGGAATGGTCTCAACCTCAGAGAAACAAATCATTAGCTAAAAACTAGGATCTCTCTGTATTCCTTCTAAAATAAGCAAGTTTACTCCAGCTAGTAGGCATGAGTTGTGCCAACAGTCTTGAGTACGTGTTACCTGAGGCTTAGTTCACACTAAAATTATCCATAAACTTAAAGCAAGATTAAAGGAAGTGTTTCCCCCAATATTAAATAAAAACTTTCTACTTACAGAAAGCAAGAGGCAGATTAAGCTGTGAGTGAATTTTCTCCTATTTACATTATAATTTTTCTGCTGTTAAATTCACAATAACACCAGGAAATTAGAGCTGTATGAAAGTACACTGTTGTTTCTGAAAACAACATCTTGAAGTTGCACCTGACTGCAGATTTGTCATGTTTTGGCTCATTTATAACTTGTCTTTCAATCTTCTTTTCATCACCCCACCTCTAAGCCAAATTCTCCTTGTCCTTGCTTCTGCTATGGTTATTACATAAATCTCCACTTCTCATTCTAAGTTTAATGATTCCCGTGGCTATAACCTCCCCAAGTCCCTCTTCTTTAAATTATAAACAAATCCAAAAAGTTATTTTCAGACATCTCTCCATATAATCAGGTACAAATCTACCAAGCAAAGGCTCTCCAGTGGTGTTGCTCAGTGGAATTCTTGTGTTCACTCCTCATGCAGAACATGGGAAGTTCCTGCAGCTCCCCATAATCAAACAGCACTGTGCTATATCCTACAAATCCCTGCCTTGTTGGTAGCACCTTAGTTTCAGCCCAACCCCCAAATTTGTCCACATTTGCCCTTCTCTTCCAGCCCATGGCACAATAATAGTACTTCATTAAACTTTATAAGGGTCTTATCACCTTCCCAAAAGTAGAGACTGATCACTTGTGCTACACAAGATTTCCCTACAATTACATACAAGAAGAACAGATTTATCTCTATTCACCAATCATTACTGGCAGCAGAGTAACACAGAAAAAGCAATTACTTCTTCCTAAAGAAAATCTGACTAAGGAGGGACGTGCTGGCCAAATCTTAGGAGCTGAGTCATGGAGAAACTCTTGCATGTCACCATCATAAATTACAAGCTAATGCAGAGCCTTAGACTCCCCAGGATGAACAAGTTTCAGCAGTCCAAGAACGAATTACATTTAGATAGAAGGACATGAGTCCTCCTCTGCCACCAATAACAAGGGGAAGATCAGCACTGCTTAAATCCCCTCATCATTAATATTGATAATGCAAGTCAGGGTATAGGAAAAATAAAGGGTTTTTTAAGATAGGCACATCTGAGAAGACTTCAAATACAGCAGCCTCAACTGCAACCTACACATGTCACAACTTTTCTGTCCAACCCATTCCAGTGCCTCCCCACCATCACAGGGAAGAACTTCTTCCTAATATCCAATCTAAACTTGCTCTCTGTCAGAGTAAAGCCATTCCCCCTTGTCCTGTCACTCCACGCCCTTGTGAATATTCTCTCTATCATTCTTGTGGGTTCCCTTCAGGTACTGGAAGAGCACGGTTAATAAGAGAAAATTCCAATTTTCACTTGTGTGGTTATTATGAAAAAAAATAGACTTTTGCAGCATGTGCAAGCCAAATTCCTAGGAGCCCATAAAGGTATGACATTGATTCTGCATTGAGATACAAAGAACATACATTGGAGGTTTCAGAAAAGAATAATCACCCATCAGTAATTTATTTTATATCTTGCAAAGCTGTATATTCAGCTTTATTGAATATTAAATGCAAGTTTAAATAGTTAGCCTTAGAAAGCATAATAAATTGAGATTACTTCAAATTTCTGAGGCCCTAATGTAATTTTTAAGCCTGGAATGGGAAGCCATTCAGTGAGAAAACATCAGTGCTAGAAACTCTTGTATTAACTCTGCCTAACCTTTCCAAGTGTACAATCACCTAAAGGAGATTTCAGAACAGAAATGGAAAACAAGACGCATGATATCAGACATTCCTTGTCTACTTTTAGTGCTCACTACTGTGATCTAAATGGAAGATGTTCCTCACTAACTCGTTCATTAATGTTCATGCACAGAAAAAATTAATTATGCACTTCAAGATAATCCACTGCAACTTACTATTCACATAAAATCTTTTAAAATACAGACATACAACATTAATAAGGAGAACTATTTCTACTCTGCCTCTTCTCAGAACTCCACATTCTCATAAACAGTCCTATAAAGGAAGGCCATTGAGAAAAAAGCTTACTTAACTAACTTTAAAAGGAAAATCTGGAATCAATACACTTGAAATCAAATACATATTGATTGTGCCATTTTTCTCTTCAAAAATAAACTGTCTCAGTAAATTACACTAAGCTCTCAAGTCTTGACACAATCCTTATGACTTGCAGATCTTATTCCTTCTATATCCTGTTAATTTTACTGCTGTGACTGGCCCCAGTTAGCAAGATTAGTACTGGTGGTAAAATCATGTACATGCAAAAGCTTATGAAAAACTTAGAGTTTTAACATCCCTTTTTTTTAATCAAAAACTCCAAAGGTTCTACCAGCTGCACAATCACCATCACTAGCAGCCTCTGGCCCAGGTGAAATATACCAACAACCCTCCACTTTGATGGACTTTAGCCACAAAGTAATTTCTATTGAACAATTAGGCAAAGCCAGTAACTTCTAATGTATGAATAATGATGGGTTTGAGATGTTGAAAACTCTTTAAAAATATCAGCTTTTAATGCTGTGATAAGTACAGATGCTGTGAGTCTGGTTTCCAGGATAAAGCTTTCCTTAATGCTCTCTCATGCCAGGATTTTGTCTTGCAAGCCTTCCATTTGTAGCTCTCCCTTTGACTTCAGTAAGGGCTCCGGAGAAAGGAATTGCATAATCAGGCCCTTAATCAAATTTATTAAAGCCCTGATGATATACAACCCAATTAAGGAATACCTCTCCATTCCATGAGAGCTTTTTACGTTCCCTATAAAACACTTTCCTCCTCACCACATAAAACTTAGTACATGCATTGTCGTATGTCAGTATGAGGTACAAGCCCTAGAAATGAAAATGGGGCAATTAAATCTACAAGCTGTGGCTGATTTAACATTGAAAAGATAATGCTAATTTGCTTAAGAACTTTCGAGCAACTTTCAATCCTGTTCAATTCATCAGGCTGTGAAAACCACGGAGATATTGTGATATTCCAGTCTCTAAATGTAGGATCTTTCTTATCACATTTGCTGGTACAGTACTTCCATCAAGTGGTAAATGTATTTCTGCCTGTTTTAAATTTTCCTCTATGATATTAAACAGTAAAAACATACATGCTTCCTAATCATCTTGCATTTTGTGTTGTTATAGAGTCAACTATTATTTTTCTTGCTAGTCTTTTTTTTCAGCTGCTTTGTTTCATTGCAAGACCTTTTAATTGTGTCAACCACAGACTTATACATTAAGCATTACCAGCATATCTCTGTCAGATATATATGGCACATTTCAGAGCACAACATCCCTGCTTGGGATGACAGCTTGTTGTCCTTCAAAGGCTGATACTCAGACAAATACAGTTGAAAACATTCATTAAGAGCCTGGATTTGGGGACTGTGTTTAGCTCTTCCAAGACTATGTCTAAAGACCTTTAAAAGTTAAAGACATTTATATCCAGGGACAAGTTAATCATAAAGTCATCAGGATGGTTAGATATGGGAATATAGCTCTTCCTAGAAGGAAAGGCTTAAAGAAATGAATTTGTTCAGCCTTAAAAAATAGAGGCTGAAGATGCAATTGCTATAGAAAACTGCCTAGGAGGAGGTGTAGGGAGGACAGAGCCGGAATCCTCTTGGAAGTGCAGAGTGATAAGTTGAGAAGCAACAGATACAGGTTGCAACAGGGAAAATTCCAGGTTTCAAAGACCACTTAAACTCCTCACAGTGAGGTCAGGCCAACATTCTCTCCTTGGCAACTGTAAAAATGTGAGTTAAAAGGCCTTAAGCAAACTGTTCCAAAGAAGGCCTTGCTTTCATCAAGGGAGTGGACTGGAAGGTTTCAAGAGACCCTGCCTAACCTATATCATCCTACAACTCTGATTAATTGTAATACCATAACTAGATTACCTTTAAAATCAGTCGTCCTGAACAGTGCTCACACTTCTCCATTCCTTTTTTCTTCTCTGTATATGTGCATCTATAATTACTTTGGGGTTCTTTGGTTTGGTTTTTGTTCATATTTTTCACTTTTCAAAAAATTTCCTTTGCAAAATTTAGTTCAAACTGGACTTCTAACATTTATTGCCTACTCCTGCTCTCATGCTTTCTCCCAAGGTATAGTTTTGTTTTCTAAACAATCTTGTTTGATCCACTGCATTTTAGTATTCTGATTGCTTTTAAAATCCTCCTTAAAGGAAGTTATGACTACATGAGCTCAGTGGTCTTATTTATTAATTCATATTAAATCCTATACTAGCATTTTCAGAGTGTTTTTATAAGCAGAACTTCGAAAAAACTGAAGCCTTGCCTGCATTTAGACTCTGATCACATCAGATTTGTTAATTTTGAAAAGAACTTGCCTTAATTTTTCAGTATTGTTACTAAAATTAAAAACCTCAACTAGAGCCTGAAGGAACTCCAGCCTACTATTCAATATAATTTTAGTTGAAACAACTCACAACTACATGATTTTATCAACCTGTTGCTTTAACAGATTTTAAAAAGATTTCCTACATCTGACATAGCCAACAAAAATTATGTTATTGTCAGTTGTAGACAGACACTTCAGTGTATGAGGCTCTTGTTTGAGACTTAGAGAAAGAGGGACACAGAAGAACCAGAGGTACCTTTGCCTTAACAGGCAAGCTAAAGAAAATTAAACAGATGAACAGCAACAACCCAATAAATAAAGCTAAGTTAAATAAAAAAGTAAAATTCTGCAACTTGAATAATTTTAGATGAAAATTAGTATTACTAGCTACTGATTTATAACAGATGGTAAGTGGTTGACACAATTCTTTTCCCACTCAATCAGCTTTATCTAATATTGTCATGCTGTGACAAAGAAACCAGTGTGCAATAGGTGCCTGGAATAACATTATTTTTGTATCCTTTCCCTTTTTTAAAGCATTAGACTATGCCTTTCCTGATCCTGTCTGTCCTTATGAATGCATACATAAGCCTCAGCTCTTTGTCCACCTTTTGCAAAGATGCTTAAGTTCTTTCTAGAGCATAGCCATATAAAAAATTTAAATGAATTTATTTAAATTTATCCCCCAGCCTGCACTCCTGACACCTGTAATTGGTGTTGTATCTCAAGCCTGTGAATCAGTGAGCAGCATCCCTCCCTAAAAGCAGGCCACAGACCCTCTGAGACTGCAGGAGGAACGTGCCACCCTGTAAGCCACCTGTGCTGAATATCTGTTCTCCACCAGCATCAGCACAGTGACATCTGGCAGTGACTACAGGTCTCTCTTCCTAATAAAAGTGCAGCCAACACACTTGTCTGGCTTGGCAGGAGAACACTGTGGTGTGTGGTGTGGACCCCAATTTTTTTTGGCTCAAATACAGAATATTCCTCCTTGTGTTGCTAAGTTAATGCACTGGGCCATTCCTAAGGGCTGTTTCATATTAGCTTGAGATCCTGCAGGATAGCTCTGTCTCTGAACAAAGCTCCAGGAGCAAAATGGGAAAAGTGGAGAAACCTGCTTGCTTGCTGTAAATTTGGGAGTCTCTAGATTTTCAGTGTAGCCTTGCCAGGATTCCTTGTTGAAGTTTCATTTCTCTGGCTGAATTTTCTTTTTCTTGCCTGCAATGTCTACTTCCTCTCACCAAAAGCCATGCAGGGATTTAGAACAGTGTCTGAACCTCAGTATAATCATTTTCCCTTCCAAACCTTTCTGAATGCAGCTGACTGACTCATTTCCCATTCAAATTGATCTTGCCATTAGGTACCATATGAAGGATGATAATTCTCTTTGCCAACAGTCAGGAGCTTCTCCCAATCCTGACTACTCCACTGAACACCTAGGAAGCATGAATGGGAAGAGGTCTGCTCATGTCTCATATATTTTTGGGCATATCTTGAAGGTAATGTAAGTTAGAACAGCTGTGTACCACTAACAAGTTGACCATCTTAGTCAACTTGCTAGTGGAAGGTTCTTCTGTCTCAGATTTCTTCCAGGATGCCATAAAGACTGCTTCCATAAACCAAAATATTTATCCAAATGGAAGTGACTCATCTCATCAGTCCGACTTCAGGCAATAATATTGAACGTGCAAATCAAATGCATTCAAACACCACATCCCATTGCCTTCATTTTTCTGCAAGGAGTGCCCCAAAGCTCAGATATAACAGACTCAAGAGACTGATGCCAGGATCATGGATATAATCATGGAATGTTTTGGGTTGGGAGGGACCTTAAAGATCATCTCATTCCCATCCCCTGCCATGGGCACGAACACTTTCCACCAGACCACGTTGCTCAGACCCCCATCCAACCTGGCCTTGGACACTTCCAGGGATGGAGCAGTCACAGTAAATTTTCATCACTCTTCACCATTTACACAGCTATGGGTTTTGAACAGTTCAATCTACATTGCTTGTGGCCTTATGTTCCCTAAGTTCTGTAAATTGTTCATAATTAATTCTTTTCTCAAAAGCCTGTGATTCTTTTTATCTTCTTGTGTTATTTTTTCCTGTCCTTAGATTTGGACCCTGCTTCTAACTCGGCATTTATGAGGCTGGCAATGCTCTGTCGTCCATATCAAGCCATTTAGACCACCGCTTATCTAGAAAAATACACTTTAAAAAAAAAAATTCAAACATAATTTTTAAATCATGTTTTAGATCTACACTTTACTATCCAATCTTAGCAATTCTGGAAGAAATTGTCTACTTGCTTTCTGCTTCAGATTGTTAAAAAACTAGTGTAATTTTTGTTTGACTTCATTTTTTTCTGATTTCAGATTTTGTCTCTCTGAACCTGCTCTAGATTTTCCTTTCCATGGGGAGAAACTAACCAGCAAAAATTGTCCTTAAGGTCTGGGTTGTTCTCTGGTTTAGCACTTAGAGGGAAAAGGGACTAACTGTATATTGGAATAAATGAAAGCAGGTGGAAATTTTGCTTTTTCATATGGCAGTCTTCTAAATCCTGAGGAACAAAGTGGCAGAATCCAGCCATGATGCTTTTGTTTCCATAACTGAACAAGCCTGAGGGAGCAATATCCAAGAAACAAATATATTTTGTGATATTTAGTAATACAATTAAGGAACAAAAATTTGTCATGAACAGAACTTATCTACATTCTAAAGCTTTAAACCTGCACAAAATGAACAGACCCCTTGCAAATTTTCGCACACTCTATATAATATATTATATTTCTTCAAGGAAGATATTCCCAACTCTGTAAAACTTTTTAAAAAATTTGGGAAAGAAAGAATGATGGAAAATCATGACATCAAGGACAGCAGACAAGGAAAGGCACCGAAGACAAGTGGGTAGAAGGCACTGTAATGGCATTGCCAAATCAGCTACTTGAAAATCAGATTTTTCTCCTTTTCTTTGAAATGAAAATTTTTACACACACTTTTCTAGTCAGTTACAGTGAAAGATATTGATTAATAACGTATTAAATTCATTGTATTCCCCCTCTGGAGTACAGAGTTGGTTTACCAAAGTACACTACATTTCCCTTCCATAGGGAATCCATTATATCATTAATCAAACACACAAGTTTAGATGTCATGGTTATTAATTTGCCTTTAGTAAACCCAAGCTACATTTCATCCCATTGCTCTAGTACTTCTAGTAAGGCTCAAATTATATTTTCTTTCAAAATATGCCTATTGCGGTCAAACCAATTTGTCTGTTCTTGTTTGAATTATTTCTTTCCTGCATTTCACAGTTGCACGACAACTGGTGTTGGAAGGGAACTCTGGAGATCCCTTAGTCCCTTAGATCATCTTAGTCCAATATCCTGCTTAGAGCAGGGTCTTGTAGAGCAGGTTTCTCAGGCCTCTGTCCAGTCAGGCTTTACTTATGTCTAGAAATGAAGACTCCACAAAATATCTGGACAAATTACAATCACAGAATTGCAGGATGGTTTGAGTTGGAAGGGACCTTAAATCTCACCTCATTCCAAGCCTCTGCCATGGGCAGGGGCACATTATACCAAGATCAGGTTGCTCAGAGCCCCATCCAACCAGGCCTGGAACACTGCCAGGGATGGGGCAGCCACAGCTGCTCTGGGAAACCTGTGCCAGGGCCTCACCACCCTCACAGGGAACAATTTCTTCCCAATTCCAATCTAACCCTCCTCTCTGTCAGTGTGAAGCCATTGCCCCTTGTCCTGTCACTCCAGGCCCTTGTCCAGAGTCTCTCTCCATCTTTCCTGTGGGCTCCTTTCAGGCACTGCAAGGCCACAGTGAGGTCACCCAAAACATTCTCCTCTCCAGGCTGAGCAATCCCAATTCCCTCAGCCTTTCCTCCCAGCAGAGCTGCTCCATCCCTGTGATGCCCTTGGTGTCAAGTTTATTTACTACATGAAATACCACAGTGCGAAGTGGCTTCTGAAAAAAATGCCATCATATCAGTAAATCAAGTGAATCACAAAAATCAGCAGATCAGCAGGCAAATGTTTTTCAATCAAGCGTGGTAATAGCTGCAAAAGCTGAGCAGTTCAAACTGAGTTCCTTAGCTCTTTAAGTTTGTGTGGAGTTTGTGGAATTTCAATCTTCATAGGATGGACTCCCAAAAGAACTGAATGTAAATGTAGTTTATTTCTTTAAAATTACAGACAAGATTTCAGTATGCATCAAATAAAAAATTCTTCGCAACTAACTTAACTCACTGTTGTTTCCGCAGCCAATTTCCCTAATTTTTGTCGCAAATCTGGGCTTCTGTAGGAGATAAATAGCATGAAATTCACGATATAAATCTCCTCAACAGAAGGCAAAAAATATATTCCAAGATATTCCAAGATACAGGAGTTTGTGACCGCTCACAGGAAAGGGAGAATACTCTAGTTTTCTTCTTACTGGTTTTTCTAGTGCATCAGATCAAAACCCAGCAGACTTCTGGAGATTTATTTTTCAGCCTGAAAAGTTGCTGTGGCCCTCCTACCTGTTATTACAATCTTTGACAGGGTATAGTGCAAGTCAGTAAGTGCAGATTAAGGACTTCATTACTTACTCAGGCAGAATTCCCCTTAATGTCAAGTACTGATGAATACAACATCGAGAAATTAGTCTTTCCACCCTGTTTAATAGGAAAGAGATCTCCATCATCTTGAATGCTGTCAATAAGAAGCTTAGGCCTTGATTCTGAAAAAAGCATTTAATTGTATCTGTATTCAGGATGCTGAAGCCTGTGCTTAACTTTAATCATATGCTTGGGTTGGAGTTCCACGATTAAACAATGCAAGCTATAGCACCACCATAGAGGGAATGCTTCCAAAATCTTAATAAGTTACACAAATAAGAGCAGCAAACAGCAGCCCTGCCCTCTCTTGTTTCTAGATTCAAAAGCCTCTCTGACAAAGAACATTATTTTTGTTTATAATATTTATTTTGGCAGAAAGGATCTCACAAGAGTAAGACACAACTTTCATAAAATCCTTGCTCTCACCTGCACTGTTCAGCCTCCAACAGTTGAATAAAAAAGTATCAAGTATTCCTAATCTAACACCTTTTAGCTGTCTAAGAAAAAATAAATGAATTATTCCTTTGGGAAAGACAAGCAGTGATTTAATTTACTTATAACTTTGAAGAAAAAGAATGGAAGACAGATGAACAGGCTGATGTTATTGCAAGTTGATCTTCCTTGTCTCTGTAAGGATACCAAGATCAGGCAAGGACCTTGACAACAGGAGAAAGAACAAAAGATTAAGGAATCTTAAATTCTTGAATTGGTCTCTTGAAAAGTGAAGAAATCCATTCAAAACACATAGGGAAAAGTCAATATTTGTAAAGAGTCATTCTGGATTTACCATGAGTGAATCATTTCCTGCACCAACCTAGCTGCTTTCTGTGAGGAAAATGACTGGACCTATGGGCAAGAGGAGACTTGTCCATACCATTTGCCTTGACTTCAGCAAAACGCGAGTTCCATGGTTTGCTCAGAGGGTATTAGTCAATAAGTGTGCCTGGAAACCTGTAAGAGCTGGAGTACTGCTGTGATCATCCTAGAACCATCCTGCTTTACAGAAGGGACGAGGAGGAGGTGATGGAATGTTTGCAGGAGCATGATGACATCAGGCTGCGGCAGTATCAAGAGATGGTCAGTTTTCTTAAGCATGCAGCTGCCATCCAGAGAGAACTGGGCTGACTAAAGAAACAGGTCTCTACTAACCTCCTGAAATTCATCAAGACCAAATGCCTTTGGAACAGAAAACTCCTTGCAGGAGAACTGGCCCTAGGGAAAAGACCCCTCGGTGTCTGCAGAAAAACAAGATGAAAACGAGCCAGGAGTGTGCCCCAGCAGCAAAGTCCAACAGCACCTGGGCTGTGTCAACAGGTGGATTCAGGGAAGGGATTACCTCAGCTTTTCAACATTCATTAGCCTGTATCTAAAATATTGTTTTGGGCCTTCCAGTAGAAAACGTTAATGGTGTAAGTCAAAGGCAGAGAACGTGTCCAAGGAAGAGAATCTGAGGAACAAGGCTTGCTCAGCACAGTTAAGGAGTTCATCAAAAGACAGGACCAGGCTCCTCACAGTGGTTAATGCTGGAAGTATATGAGGCAATGGGCTTAAACTGAAAGCAGAGAGGTTCAGGCTGGATATAATGAGAAGTTTTTACACAATGAGGACAGTCAGGGCATGTCCAGAAAGAGGTTACCATCTCCATCCTTGGAGATTTCCATAATAACTTGGCGGAGTAATATCTTGAGTAACATGGTTTGAGATCATACCTTTTGACAGGAGTAGTTATTTGGACTGCATAAAATCCTGAAAGCTCCCAACTTAGAATATTCTACTATAGCACACTTTCAAGCATTTTATAACTTCGTATTGAGAGTGTAGGAAGAGCTATTTCCTACTGAAGTCTGGCTGGAATATAATTGTAGACACATGAGCACAGCACTGTGGCAACAACATGGGTTCATTTGTCTGATACAAAAACGGAAATGCTACTGGAGATTTTCAGAGGAACAGGGAGCAAGTGGGACATTTTTAGCTGCAAGTCTTATACTACTCCATACAAAGATAACCAAATTCCAAGATAGCAACAGCAAGAAGATTTGAACACATGCCATGTACTCTAAAATTAAAGAACCCTCACATCTCTGAGAACGATGTTTCTCAAAGTAAAGATGTGAAAGAGGCCAGAAAGACACTGGCCAGTTTAAGAAATGCTGTATCTAATTGATGGGTTTATCATACTAATAATATTGTTCAATACATGCTAAAATTTTTGAGGTTGAAGAACTCTGGGTATGTTTAAAGTTCTTTTATAATTCTGATTCTTAAAATTGGTATTTACAACCTATTATCTTTGTTTCTTCTACAAAGTTTCAGCTAATATCTAAAATAATAAGAGTGGTTTTTCCTTTAGATAATCTTATCAAAGGCTTGCTTAATGAAGAGATGGGCTCCAGTATCTGAAAGGGTTTTTAGTCTTTGTGGGAGATTTGCTTATGGAAGATTGGTAAGGAGTCAACTGCTAGCAATGTTTTGCAATGTTGAAATTTTAAAAATAGATGTACAAAGAATTAGCAATGTACAAATCTATCTGTATCTGTATCATTCTTTACACCAGAGACCCTCCTCTTCAAACCAGCTTGTTTTAATTCAGTTTTTAACTGAAACGATGGTTCAGAAACAAATATTTGTTTCATTTACAGCTGAATTAACAGTTTGAATAATTGATTCTGCCAGTATCATATTTAAAATGAATAAAAGGAAAAACAGAATTCCACATTCTACTACTCCTAGGGTTTGCTCCAAGTCAGGACACAAGCCAAGAAACAATTTCTTTTTTTTTTTTTCTATAAAGAAAATTTTCCTTGAGAAATATGTAGAATGAGTTATTCATTTTCCTGCCAAATAGGAAAGATAAGAACACACACAAATATATATGTATATAGACACATATATATGATGTTGAATCATGTTTGCCAGATCAGCTGGACATTTAATGAAAAGGAGTCAGGGCCTGATCCATCTCTCACAGAAATGTCTGGAAGTCTTTCCATCAGCTCCAGCGAGAGTTGGATCTAGCCCCATCTGCATGTTTTCAGGCACAAGACCAATTCTCATTTCCTGACCTCTGTGTAATTCCACTGAGGATGCCACTACTGCAGAGAGAGAAGAACAGCTTATCACAAGACTGCAAATATCCACCACGTTTTCAGTTAACATTCTGCACATACAGTAACTTAACCCTATTAGATATTAAATATCATTAAACATTTCTATCCAAATCTTCTGTGTCATATTTCATTTAAGAAACCGCAAAATATACTATTAATTGCTTTATTACAAAGTTTGCATCTGCCATATTTGCATGAATGTATTACCAGACATATGCAGTCATAGACATGTGTGTAATTCTTCATCTCTGATGCAAGGACAAAAATGCCTTTTGATGTGCATGAATAAAGGAGCTAGACACTGCAAGCCTTTACATCAAAGAGTCATAGAATAGTTTGCATTGGAAGGGACCTTGAAGATCAGTCAGTTCCCACCCCCTGCTATTGACACAGACACTTTCCACTAGCCCAGGTTGCTCGGAGATTCATCCAGCCTGGCCTTCAGTAGTTCCAGGGATGGGGCAGCCACAGCTTCTCTGGGAAACCTGTGCCACGGCTTCATATTAAATATAATCCTGATATTTAATCTAAACTTACTCTCTGACAGTTTGAAGTCATTCCCCCTTATGCTGTCACTACATGTCCTTGTAAATAGCATGTGACCATAAAGAATTAAATACTTACTGACTATAAGACAGATCATTCTGGATTTCCCAAATCAGTCCCTTAGAACTTGTCATTTTCTAAAATCAATGTCATAATTGATAAGGACTGTCTCTTTAGTTGCTACTTAACCTGAGGCATTTTACACAAATGTTACAACTCCTTTACCTGTAAATGAATTCTCTCCTGAAATAATAGAACCTTAGGGTGTTATTGTTAGAGTAATTTTGCACCAATCTTTTGTGAAGCTCTCTGAGCCCTCACAGTTTCTTTGTCACTCTCCAAATAACCAATAAAATATTTATTTGAACAGCCTGAACAGGATGGTTGAAGGTGAATTTTTGTTCTTTGCTTATTCCAGTAGCAGAACACATCAAGTGGTGTTTTGTATGAGAGCTGTATTCTAGAACACAAACCTCACTAGGCAAGGTAATACATTAGATGCGTCATACTTTGTCTTGCCAGGCTCATCAGGCTGATTTGGAATTTGCTGCCTGGGTAGAGTGACTCATATGTTTACTGGCCCTGACAGGTGCTGGGCATCTTCCGCACTCATTAAAGTTAATGACTTGAACAGCAGAGAGGGAAAATTGTGCTGGTTTCCTCTTAACGTGTATTCCCAAGTTATCATTTAAGAGAGGATGTAACTGGTGTCACCTTTCTTCTGCAATCATAAAAGCAGCCCCTAAGCAAACTCCTGTCCTTTCATTGCAAAAATAACCCAATGAGCTTCACAGGAACTTCTTGTTGAAGTAAGGGATGGGGGAAAAAAAAGTGCTGTACATAGAACTTTGCACATAAAAGCTGCTTCTTGCCATAAAACCAGTCACTTCCTCACTGCAACACAGGAATTAACATACTGGAAACAAGCCAGTAATTTTATAGAAATATATGCCTTTAAGTAAGCTCTAGACCACTGTTCTCACAATAGCCATCCTTTGGCATCATTTCTATCCCAACAACCCACAGCTGCTGAACTGGAGACTTCTGACTTCATGTTAGATAAGTAATGAGAAGTTTTAGGCAGCAGTGCCAGAGCCAGTCCTTTGATATTACCACAGCACACTACAGTTGTTGACCAGCCACACAAAAAAACGATATGCCTTTAATTTACAGTAGTTAGCTGAAAATATTCAGGAGAAAACTTCACAGAGACTTATGCCATGACATTAGACTGTCAACCAAGACATGAAGAGATAGAGACCTCACAGACATCTGTGTATTCACACAAAACCAAGAAATTAGGAGGATTGAATCTTTAACTACAGAGACATCTCTACTTTGATGCCTGTCCAGCCACTAGATCTGTCTGGTAATATGACAAAGTTCTGTACCCTGGCTTCCACCCACAAGACAGAAATATTGAGCCAGAGACCTCACAGAAACCTGTGCCTTAATATTAACCTGCCACACAAAATCTCCTGAGCTAATGATTTTGCAAAAAGAAAAGGCTGAAGCCTCTAAAAATAAGGCTGAAGAATTATTGCAGTCTTAAATACTCATCACTTTTAATGTCTAACTTTTCAGGGTCTTCCAAAGCAAAATGTAATGGTGCCTTTCCACAGTTAGGACAGTTTAATTGAACTGTAATGTTCAGGGCTTTTTGTCTTCTGCAGTTCTCACATCAACATCTATTGCTCTCATAATTTCATAAGACACTGACGTTCAAAGGCTTGAGCAATACATCTTCCAAACCCAGACTAATGTGCTGTTTGCTGGACAGAATTAATAAGCAGAATGTTCACTGATGGAAAACTGCTCAGTTGCTTGGAATATATTTCATTAATTTGGGAAACGCTAATTCAGAAATTCAGTATTTTTTCCATCCACACTGGCACAGAAAGCAATTTGACAGAAAGTATTCCACGTTAGCCTTTTCATTCTTGATGTCTGAAAGGAGCTTTTCCTGCCTTTGTAGTGCTGGACCTTTACACTGTTCCTGGTTTTCCACCTATTGACTTAGCATTTCTTCTAAGAAGAAATAGGTTTTTTGGGGGGTTTTGGATTGGAATTTTCTTGTTTGGTTGGTGTTTTGGGAGATTTTTCTTTGGGGTTTTTTTCGGTTTCTTTTTGTTTTACCTTAAATGTCTAATTTATAATTCTTTCTGTATCTCAGATAAGCAAGATAATCATTACATTCTACAGCATCAATGGCTGACTTGTTTCCAGTTCCCATTTACTTTAAGCCAAAAAACAATCTGAACAGCAAATATTTTACTGGATTTTTACAGTCTTCTATTCCTCACTTGGAAGGCCAAGAGAGCTGTGTAATGCGTAAGACTACACAGTGGTCTGTGGGTCTCTGCTTATTGGGCAGGGTCAAAAGCACACTAAAATAATTGAGAATCTTTCCATGGTCTTCTGTGGAGTTTGGTTGATCACAACAGGTGACAGGCAGTCACTGAAATGAAAGATTCCCTGGAAACATTTTACAATGGTGGTCAGCAGAAGAAAGGGACAATGAAGTTCTTCCACAAGGTGTTTGTTGGACCAAACCTGAAAATTTGAAAATTCTCCACTTTGGATACTGATTCTCAACCTGTAAGCAAATCAGACTGTTTTGTTTTGGTTTTTTTCTCCTTGGAAGCTGAACATGGCATTGGAATATTTTGACTTTGCTGGCACACATGGAATGCAGGGAATGAGCAGTGGTTAATCAAGCCTAATGGACCAAGACTACAAAATTTGTGAATGCTTAGAAAGAAGACTGTAGTAAACAATTTACTAGAGATTGATAAAAAACAGATTGTTCAAAAAAGTTTGAAATAGCCATAAAAATCCTGAACCCACTTCAGTCTGAAAATTATCTACCAACTATTTTTCCATTTGTCCTGGAAATGCCATTAAAACTTCACAACTGTGTAACTGCAACAGGACTAAAGACACCAAGGTTACCTTTGCAAATGAAATCACCATAATAAAAGCTGTTTTCTTCATTGTGCAGAAAGTACTGACATTCTGAGGGATTGCTCTAAGAATTCTGTGGTGATTATCCTGGGAATCAGGCACTACTCTACAGATTAGATCCTGAACCACCTGTCAACCCCATTTCTATGCAAATTGCTTTACTTTGAAAGACATGACCTCAAAGCCCTGCAGTGGCATTGCAGTCTTGCATTTCACCACACTGCGACCTTCCAACTCAAAAGGCTAATTAAGAGCACCAAAAAATGCCTTTTCCAACCTCTGAGAGACAGACAAAAATACAATTACAACATAACAAAACACAAATCCCACATAAAAGAAAAGAGTAAGCTGCATCTTGCCTCATTTGAATTTTCTGTTGTTATGTTTTTATTTTTCAGCTTTTTCTGCAGCAGTTTGTTTTCATACTCTGGTCTAGGATGCTCCTGAAAAAGACAAAACCAAACAAATAAATGTGATTATGATTAAGAGAAATTTCCCAACATTTTTGGTCGCTTATTCACAAACAAACCCATCAAGATGATTTAACACCACACACCTTTTGGACTAGGCTGTCAGATATGGCCCAGTTTCCCTGATCAATAACCAGTGTGTCCTAGCAAAATATATTTTTCTTTCCCAAATTAGAGCATAACTTAAGCAAGGTGACAAAAATTATTCAGGCTTTTCAAGTGAGCAGCGCATAAATGAGAAAAGTGTCATGCGTCTCCTCATTCCCACCAAGTTCTGATTTCATTCAGAGCTGGACTTTGGATTGACATCTCCCACTAAAAAGTCTATTCCAATAGCATTAAACATATCATCCCTCTTTACTATAATTTGAACCCTTGCATCTCAGCCCCATCCAAAAAAAAAAAAAAAGGTTATTAACATCTTTTAATTAATCTGATAGTCATGAAGAGAACAAAAATAATTTTAAATTAATAAATCCTCATGAGCAATAGAATGGAGCCTACATGGAATGTCATCACAATTCCTTGAGGGATACAGGTGGTTCGTTTTCTCAGTCTGTAACATTTTCACCACAGCAGACACAACTCTCCCCTCACCATTCTCTGTGGCATGTGAAAATATAAACGTAGTGAGAAGTCCAAGCTATTTTTAGGCCTGATTGTGAGATTTTCCTAATGTATTCAAAAGTTATGTGATAAAGTATCATTTAAATCACTGAATTTTAGAATAGTCTGGGTTAGAAAGGTCCTTACATCTTGTACCAGTCGCTCTGCCATGGGTAGGGACACCTTCCACTGTGTAAATGCTGATGTTTTTGTCGTAATGTGTAAATGTTTTTGGTCATGAGGAATGACAGAATTCACAGAGTCTTGCAAACAATCAGGAAGATTTAATTACAAATTACACACTTGGCATGGAAATTGGTGTCTAGTCCCTAACCTACTATAAAAGAACATGGTAGTGGGCTTTGGATAAAGAAATCAGGTGAAAGGGAAGAGAGAAAAGAAGATGAATAAGGGAGAGAGAAAGAGATCATCAGCCTTAATTCTAGTGTTGATCCCTGATGGGGTGATAGGACATCCAGGATCCCAAGGGCTGCCACCTAGGCTTTTATGGGTGAGTTTCTCCCCTGAAGATAAGTTTCTTGCTTTCCATGCAAATAAACTATCATGAACCCCTCATCCTTTCAGACCTTTCTGGAAATGGCCCAGAGGCTTTCAGGGGTCTTGGGTGGCCTTGATTGCCCCTACAGTCCATGCCCACTTCTCAGCCTGATTCCTGCACTTTTTTTGTTGGACATCTGTGGACTTGATTAAAATGTTTACCACAGAAAACTGTTTCTCTACTTCCACATGTCCCCCTTTACCAGTCACATTTTGTTTTCCCTCCTGGCACGCTGGTACCAACAGTCCTTGTCTGTGATTGCAAACAATCCTTGGTTGGCTCCATGGCTATCCCAATATCAGTGTTTGAGTCACACACACTGGACACTTCTCTTCTGGAATATCTACACTGGGTTGCTCAGAGCCCCGTCCAGCCTGGCCTGGAACACTGCCAGGGATGGGGCAGCCACAGCTTCTCTGGGAAACCTGTGCCAGGGCCTCACCACCCTCATAGGGTACAATTTCTTCCCAATATCTACGCCAAACCTCCTCTCTGTCAGTGTGAAGCCATTGCCCCTTGTCCTGACACTCCAGGCCCTTGTCAAGAGTCTCTCTCCATCTTTCCTGTGGGTTCCCTTCAGGCACTGAAGGCCACAATGAGGTCACCCCAAAGCCTTCTCCTCTCCAGGCTGAACAATCCCAATTCCCTCAGCCTTTCCTTGTAACAGAGGTTCTCCATCCCTCTGATCATCTTGGTGTCCCTCCTCTCAACAACGTGGAACTCCAAGAAACAAGGAAACTCTAACATTAATAAAGCTGATTAGCAGCAAAAATGGTGGCAAGCAGGCTAGGGAAAGTATAGACAAAGATGCAACAATAAGCATGTAAAGACGCTGCAGTCAACATCTGTATCCTGATGCTTTTTAAATTTTTACTGGCTTGTGTTGATTTGTGTTATTGGCTGCCATGCCTCCTTACATAAAGATTCAGAGGCTGGACATGACAAACATCTTTAGACTTAAATGAAGAAAGGATGAAGACATCTGGTATGGATGGCTACATGAGAGGAGCTTGATAAAAGTAGGGAAAGGAGATAAATGAGGCTGTAAGAAACTGAGGAGATCTAAATATACTATGCTACTACTGAATTAGTCCTGAATTAGTTCGCTTCCTTTTTTTCTCTTACTTTCTGCTAAGCAAAGCATTCTGAGACATGAGGGGCAGCCTCTAAAAGTCAGAGCAACTTTTGAAAACTGATTGGAATGAAAACAAGGTAAAATAAAGAAAAATACACGCCAGGCAAAACATTGTATGCTTACTTACTTTTTGCTGCTACTATTGGCAGTTTTGCCCTGAGTCCATATTCTGTTCAAATTTGGCCAAGTTATGTTTATCTTTCCTAATAAGACATTCCAGTGTTCTTTTAACTGCCTTTCATACACCTGCACCTGGATTGGAATAGTAGTTGATCTGTCTTTGTTGAATCTGCCAAGTCACCTTACCCTTGACTGAACAGACCACAGAGATCCCTGGAATGCATTTTGTATATATTTCTTTTATGAGTATTTTTCACAAAGTATTTCTTTACAGTCGAGACTTAGGGATGTTAGACCCATGCATCCATGGATGTGAAGGGACAATTCCACCCAGCTGTAAAAAGAACGTGATTCAGAATCAATTCTTTGTCTGAAAATGGGAAGAGTTCTGCACTTAGGACAACAAGCTAGAAATAGTTGTGATCACTTCACAAAGACCAAATGTCCATGTAGGGATAGATCTGAATCCCAGGATGCTGGAAGTTTGCCAGTACAGCTGCCAGACACTTATTGAAAACCATGTGAGCCAAGGTACTGCGAGGCCAAATGAGTGCTCTGAGTAGAAAACAGTAATTTCACATTCTGAAAACAAAGAACCAAAACATAAAATTTCTACTCAGGCAAAAGTCATTTTGATGTCAGTGGGAATTTTCCCTGAGAGCGGTCTCCAGGATTTTCCTCAAACCTACACGTGTATCCATTATCCATCAAATTAAGCCTCTGTAGATAATGATCCATTTTGATAAGAATAAGTAATGTGAACCAGTTTCTCCTTAATTTCCTTTGGTGTAGAAAGAAAGTGATAATGAAATTTTACAAACATGCATGACAAACACATGGAATGTATTTATAAACGAAAACAAGAACCTTAGCAACTATACCAGATTTGACAGACCAAAGGAGCTACCAAAAAAAAAAAGTCGTGTACTGAGAGTAAAGGCAAAGACCCACTGCAAATTCCTTGAACAGCCTTATCCTAAAATCCTAAACTCAACCAGAGCAGCTAAGCAGTGCACACTGATAGGAAGGAAGGTATGCACAAAAGAAAATTGGAATGACCCAGCTGCTGCCCCAAAGCAAGATGGAAATGTAGAATGAAAGGAACAGAGAGCTCAGCTGTTCTCTGCTGCAAAAGGGTTAATTATTAGAAATCAAGGACTTAAACCCTCTAGTTCTTATGATGGTGACATAGGATGCAGGGTGTGAGACGTCTAGGGAAGAGTTTGTCATTCACACCAAGGATCTGTTTAGACTGTCCGATTAATGGGATGCTTGTCCAAGGAAAAATAGTTTTGTATGTCAGCATGGGGTCACTGGTAGATGATCAGTCTTTTTAGTCCAGATCACTTTCAAAGTAAATCTTATAAATGAAAAATTAAAGCAAAATCTTGAATAAGCCATGTAGCATGAACATATGCTTAGGAGTGTTAAAAGCTACAGAACAAGTATACATGAACTCAGTTATTGAAGATATTATAGAGCAACATAAAACAGATTTAGTCAAAAGAAACTAGAAGGTTCTCTTATGGGATTGCATTTGCCAGACAGACAGGGAGATTTTATGCCTTTGTCTGCTTTCACTGAGTAAGAACAGTGGTAATGCTTTGGCCAAATACCTGTAAAACTAAATTTTGAAATTTGGCCTTAGATTTTGAAGCTCTCTTAAGCTAGGATCAAACAACCAAATGCTGCCATTTCAGTGGCAGATAACACATTTTGAGGGTAAGTGTAGCAGAATATAGCATAATTTATGGTTGTTCATTATGCAATTCAAATCCAACCCATTTAAACACCCCTCTACTGATGAATGGAATTGTGTAAATCGTAGAATCACAGAATGGCCTGTGTTGCAAGAAATCTTTAAGATTATCCCATTCCAACCCTCCTGACATGGGCAGGAACACTTTCCACTAGATTAGGCTGCCCCATCCAGCCTGACTTTCCAGAGATGGGGCAGCCACAGCTTCTCTAGGAAACCTGTGCCAGGGCCTCACCACCCTCACAGGGAAAGATTTCTTCCCACTATCCAATCTAAACCTGCTCTCTGTCAGTGTGAAGCCATTGCCCCTTGTCCTGTCACTCCAGGACCTTGTAAACAGCACCTTATTCCATATGTTGTGTGTTCTCCAAGGGGGACATCCCTGGAAAACCCTGCTTACCTACCTGGATCTCCTGAGTCACTGGAAAGAAGAAGAACAAAGAAAGACCTCAAGGTGGTCCCTGTTCCTAGTGGGGTAATGCTGGATAAAGACAAATTAAACCTCTTTGATCCCAGGGGAGGGAAGAACTTGTGCCACCCTGTTGCCTCGAGTTTGCCTGCTTTTCACTGTTTGCATTTTGTTCTCACGCAGCTTCAAGTAAGCTATGTATATTATTAGAATTGCTTACATTCTTCCACTCTAGGAGGAGAAAGATGATTGATGGTGATGTTCACCAACAAGGTTGAAGAGGTGGCTACCTGTGTAGCCAATCTTGGCCTGTCTGTAAAACTGTATATAAAATGGAGTCAGAAAAATAAAGTAGAAGCTTTCCTTCTTGACCTCCTGCTGGCCTGCCTCGTCCTTTTGTGCTCCTAACAGCAGCTGCACGTCTGACCCTCCGTCACACCACCCCAAGCGGCCTTTGAGTGGTCCACTTTAACATCCCAAGGAATCAAGACTACCAATAAAAAATCAAACAGTTTTGAGCCTTGAAGAAAATTCAGTTCTAGAAAGAACAGATGAGGCCATTACAATGGAAAAGGATTAATGAAGGTAAATGAGAGCATATTGATAAATCTGATAGAAGAGAAATAAAAGAGGAAAATGTACTAAAGTCCCAGGATGTTCTGGAACATCTCTGGATCAACAGTCTGGGACTGAAAAAAATGTAATCATACACCTTTACTAACTTCTTGGAAAGCAAAGGAATTTTTATTTGACTTCATTCTTACTGTTTACAACCCTAAACATGTTTAAAGTGTGTTCTTGCAGTTTACAACCTTAAACATGTTTAAAGTGTACCTTCATGTGTAATCTTTTAGTGGAGCAATACCTGGTATGAAACAGTTTCCGAAAGAGCTGAGGGATAACATTTATTCTTCAGAATTCCTTCCCCAGCTATCCTAATGACACTCTCATCCTCCTAAACATAGGACTTGAATATAATGTTGAAAGGTTTTGTTTAGAAGAACAAAGAAGGGCTAGCCATTAAATAATTAGCGTTAGTAAGAATTTAATGAAGGTCAGGAAAGATTCACTGGAAAGAGTAATGAAACGCAAAAAAGGGTAATAAAAAAGCATACAAAGGATTTTAAAAACATTTGGAAACATGGACCTAACAGGAAAATTAGAATAGTTATGGGAAAAATGTGAGATAATGCATCTGGAGAAAATAATCCAAACTAAAGATCTCATTGGCACAAGAAACTTGAGGATGCAGAAAGGAGAGATTTGAAACAAGACAAAATATTGTAGCTACAAATTCCCCTTTTACCAATACTGGACTTCTTTTTTTTTTTTTTTTTTTTTTTTTTTTCCCAAGCAGGCTAGGCAGTTATTTTATTAGAGTCTCCTCTTTAAGGATTTTAGCAAACAAAAATATCTTATGCTTTATGGATTAGTAGATACTATTAAAACATCAAAGAAAGGAGTCTGCTCCTATCATTTGCAAGGTGGAAGACAAAGTGAATCCATCAAATTGATCAGATCAAAATGAATTTTGAAACCATGATAGAGAAAATAAAGTTAAACCAAGATTAAGTTAGGTGAGAATTAAATGTATCTGTAAGGATATTTAATATCACCAAGTCAACTTCCTTTTAATTTTTTTTTATTCTCTTTTACACAGCCTACCTTCTTTATTAATCTGTCTTAACCCAGCAGTAATCCACAGTGACCTCAAAGAATTCCTTTAAGGGTTAAATAATCACGGGGTTTTTTAAACTCACCAAATAGCAAAAGGAAGACTCAGACTTTGGGAATTAGTTTGCAAATAAACTGAAATATTTGGCAAACATTTTACAGAGCATAGGATTTTAAGTTGAAATTAAATTTTCCTGAGGAAGACAGACATTCAAGTTCCTCCCTGTTATAATGAAACACTATAGCAGCTTGACTATTTAAACAATACCAAGACCAATGAGTGGAGACACCTTGGCATTTCAGTTAATGCAGGCTCTCTATCCATTTGACTTCCAAGTTCTTGCACAAATTCTAAAAGTTCATATTTTTTAATTGCATTTCTATTTCAGTTTGCACAGGATCATTGGCAAAATAAGGGATTTTTTCCACCCAAAAAATGAAAGCAGAATCATCATGGAAATACAATTTCTGAAGATTCAAGGCAAGAGTTTCTACTGCCCAAATCATTAATTGGAGTTTACCTGTACTTCTTCACTAAGCAGAAGAGAGTATGGATTCTCCCACCTCTATTCCTGGTTTATTGATGGCCATATTCCTAATTACACACTCTGAACTAGAATGATATGGACTGCCTCTTTCATTAGGTTACACAGTAACGCATTTGTGGCAAGGCACATTGAGTGGAGGAATTTCAGGAAGAGTTTCTTCACTGGAAGGGTTGTTAAGCGTTGGAATGGGCTGCTCAGGGAGGTGTGGAGTCACCATCCTGGGAGGTGTCCAAAGAATGACTGACCATGGCACTCAGTGCTCTGGTCTAGGTGACAAAGTGAAGATTGGTCACTGGACTCAATGACATTGGCAAATAGTCTTTTCCAGCCTAAATGATTCTGTGGTTCTGTGTGCATTTATGCAGTGTTCCCAAGGCTTTGTCTGCTCTCATGGTTCTGGTCTGAGTTTGTTTCTTTTCTTTCCCTGTTCCATTTTTTTATCAGATGCTCTATTGGTTTTCAACACAATTATCTGTTTTCCACTTGGTGCCCAATGCTTGCCGTTCTTTTTGTGGATTTCAGGTGTTCCAACACAAATTCTCTAAGTCTGTATAGCTACCAGCTGCAAAGATGCACAGAAGCCTTAGTGAGTCTGCTTTCTCAGACTGCCATTGCCACGAGATTTACAAATAAATGGACTAAATTAATATCTCATGTGACTCTTTTGAAGGAAGAGGTTTGGCCCAGTGTGTTTAAAGAAAATAATTTACTGAAAGGTTTGTAGTCAATGTACAAAAAATTATACCAAAGGCATTTATTTTAATGTAACTCTCACAAAGTACTTATCAGCTCTTCAAATTTATTATTGTTTTTCTCTCTGCTTTGGTTCTGTAACTTCTCTTCCTAAAGAAATTAACAATCAATAGATTAGCTCCATCTAGTCTTAAAACTCTTAAACCTCCTGAGCATATTCCTTGTCCCTTTCTTGCTCCTTTAAGTGATCCCACTTCTGGTTCTTTCTGGCCTAACTTGATCAGATACAATTCTTTTTTTCCAGCATAATTTTTACATATTTGTAAAGACCACCATCACCGAAACCTGATGCCAGTAATTTTCTACCGACAAACTTATCCTCATCTTTATGAGTCTTATGGACAAATAGTGAACTAAACCTGATTTGACTTCTGAGGTTTTGTTGAAGTACAAAGTACTGACAGGAGATGACATGGTGCATGATATTCTGCTTAAGATATCACGTCAAGATACATGTTCATTATTCTTCAAAAAAGACCTGGATCAACCAGAAAACAGCAAGAAAGGAACATGAATAAAGAAATACATAGGAAATCCTTCCAGTACCTGAAGGGAGCCTGCAAGAAAGATGGAGAAAGAGACTCTTGATAGAGGGGTGACAGGATAAGGGGGAATGGCTTCACACTGACAGAGAGGAGGGTTAGATTGGATATTGGGAAGAAATTCTTCCCTGTGAGGGTGGTGAGGCCCTGGCACTGATTTCTCAGAGAAGCTGTGGCTGCCCCATACCTGGCAGTGTCCCAGGCCAGGTTGGATGGGGTTCTGAGTAACCTGGGCTATTGGAAGGTGTCCCTGCCCATGGCAGGAGGGTGGAACGAGATTGTATTTAAGGTCCCTTCTTACCCAAAGCATTCTGTGGTTCTGTGAGTCTCTGAAAATATTTAGAAGCTACCACTGAAAGAGCAGAGGCTTGTTCATCTTAAACAAACAAGGGTGACAAAAATATGATATTGTGTTGAATTATGCTGAAAAGAGGACAGAAATAATCCTTCTCTTGATCTTTGAAAAATAAAATAAGAAAAAAAAAAAAAAAGAGAGAGAGAAAAAGAATTAACAAGTAGCAGGGAGATTTAAAAACCACTAGGAAAATCTTGTTAGCAGTATAGATAGAGAAGTATTAGAGTAGATTACCTAGGGAGAAATTGAAATCTCAACTGCTGGATTTATTTAAGAACAAATTAGAAAAATATCTCTTCGTAATGATTTAAGTAGAATTGATCCTGCAACACACAAGGGATGGCCCCTCAAGGTCCATTCCAGTCTTATTTTATGATTCTAAGTTCCTAATTCCTCAGCTTGTGCTGAGATTTGTTTGGCACTCCTTCACTTGTAATAAACAAAGGATTCTTGCAGATCCCACAGTTCCTGTCCACAGACTTTTACCGCTTGGGGCCTCTCCATCACAGGACCTCAGAAACCTATAGATTCTTTCACAGCATTTTACAAATATAAAGCTTAATATGAGGATTTTGTACTGGGCATTATGAATCACATTGAATCACAGAATCTCTAGGTTGGAAGATACCTTCAAGATCATCAAGTCCAACTCAAACCTAACACCTCAACTAAACCATGGCAGCAAGTGACACTTCCAGGCTTTTTTTAAAACACATCCAGGGATGGTGACTCCACCACCTCCCCTGGTAGATCATTCCAGTACTTTATCACCCTTTACATAAAAACTTTTTCCTAATACCCAAACTATATGTCCCTTGACTCAGTTTGAGTCTGTGTCCTCTCATTCTGTCCGTGGCTGTCTGGAGTAAGAGACCAACCCCCACCTGACTTCAGCCCCCTTTCAGGGAGTTGTAGAGAGTAAGAAGATCACCTCGGAGTCTCCTTTTCTCCAGGCTAAACAACTCCAGCTCCTTCAGCAGTTCTTCACAGGGTTTGTGTTGCAAGCCCCTCACCAGCCTTGTTGCCTCCTCTGGACACACTCAAGTGTCTCAACGTCCTTCCTGAACTGAGGGCCCAGAACTGGACACAGCACTCGAGGTGGGGCCTCACCAACATCCCTACCATCCTGTGTTCATCAGCATCACTACCATCCTCTGTCATGAAGTCCATGATATCAGCTTGCTTTTCTCCTGTGGTATTTGCATTCTGCTGTTTGAGCTAAGCTTAGCTAGCAGGGCTGAAGACTTTTAGGTGACCTGTTGTTGAAGGAACTATGCTGGAACTCGAAGAGAAGAAATGGATTCAAATCCTCTCAGCAAACCAAGAGGTTTCTGAATTACTGAATATGACCCTGCTCTGGAGACAACTCAGCATCTACTGCAAGGGTAAGTCCAAAGTCCACCTGCTCTTAGTATGATACTTATTTTTAATTTTAGTAACTGCACTGTCTTTAGTCAGGGTTAGAAATAAATCCTTGGATGAGAGACAGTCATTACAACAAACTAAAGAACAAAACTAGGAACAAAATTAGGGGCATTGTAAGTACCAGTGAACATGTCTCATTTTCAGTCAATACAGGCATGGCTGTAGACCCCATGGCTCATTGGAAAGCTCTTCCAGAAGAAACCCATGGCACTTGCGTTTTGAAACAGCACTGTAGGTGAGCACCTAAAGCTTGGGATGATGTACCTAAGCCATCATAGATGTCACCCTGCATGTAAAAATTGCTAATGGTACTGTGACCTGTGGCTGTCATCATTGCAAAGAATTCTTGCCACACATAATGAAGTAACATGACAAAGTGTTTATTCAGTGTCATTGTGTTACTGGATACAATGCCATATGGACAATCTCAGTAAAACATGACCTGCTCTTACCTTATAATCCTTTCCAACATTCATTATTAGCTTCAGAGTGCTGAACAGTAAGATATAGGTGAGAATTTCTTAAATAAACATTGCTACTCAAAACTGTATCAGTAACAATCCTTTGTCTAAACAGCTAAAGACTGCATTGGGCCGGAGAACACTTGTGAGAAATCTATACATCAGTACTTAAATAATATGCATCTATAGAATAATTAACGCAGTAAATTAACCCAGTGAAAGGACACTTACTTCTTCTTCTTCCAGTCCAGTTAGATCCCAGAAGTAACTCAATCTCATCTGCAAACGCTTCCATTGTTCAAGGAACATGGTAGCTTTAAAAGAAATTGAACAATTTGAAAAATAATAAATCCAAAGCCTTGTGGCAAAAATTTGTCTTATTTATAAGCTCCAACTGATATTTGAATCCCATTATGCTAGACCCTTTAAAATTAAACACTTAGAAACAGCCTCAGGCCCAATTTTAAAGAAAGAATTCAAGCAAAGCATGGGAACAATAATTACTGTATTAAAAAAAAAACAGAAAGATGGAACATGGGTTGTCCAGAGCTACTGTTAAGTTCTTGTCAGGAAATGGAACTGAGCCCATAACTGCAGATATCCAGAGAAGACATCATCTCTCTTAATTCACCATGAAGCATTCTGAGGTAGGTCTAGCCTACTACTGAAATAACTAGGATCCCCAACAAGATGTAGAAAAAGACATTTTGAAATATATTACAGTGGTGTAGTCAAATGCTTTTATCCTTCATATACATGGTGATTTTGCCCTAAAAGACTGGTCCCTGGTCCAGCCTCCTGCTTCTCCTTTTTTTTTTACTAATAAGAAGGAACAGATATTTTACTGTTGTCTCATATTTACATTCTCCTGCTTGTCCTCTCGTAATTGCTATTTCCTCAGTATAGCCCTTTTCTTAGTTGGTCATAATTTATGGACTTACAGATTTAATAGAAATATCACTTATAAATCTTGGGTTGTGGACACATATTTTCAGATAACAATATCAATACTAAACCAGTACATGCCAACTAAAACCACCAAAACTCTACCAATAAAAGCTATACCTATAAACAACTGTTTTCCATTTTCTTATGCTTCACCTCACTTTTTCAGTAGGTGAAAAGGGTATTATAAAAACACTATAGATCTGTTGTTAGATCACAGCAGTGTTTACATCACTTTGAACATCTTGTAGATAGCCCCACAAGAGAGACAAGAGTGGAGAATCATATCAGCTTCCCTTGACTGCATCTACATTTTCAGATAACACTGAGAAAAGTGGGAACTCTGTGAAAATAACCTGGCTCCTACAAGTCATAATCCATCCCAACAGATAGCTGCAAATATTTTCTTCACAGGTATCATCCCTTCATATAAGAAATAAGTATCATTTAAAGACAGAACTGGCAGCACACTGAAAGCAAATCCAGACATTAAGCAACTAAGTTGCTATCTGTGTTCCTCCTTTACAGAAGAGAAAACATATAAAAGCTATATTTAGCATGGTTTGAAAACTCAAGGGTTTTTAGATATCCTAAATACAAAAACATTTGGTTATTTTATAGGGTGCTATTGCTCATTCCATTCTTTCCTGTAATATGAAAACTCAGTTCCACATTTAGCTCTGTAAGAACGTACTTGGCTTGATGCAGCAGCTGCATTGAAACTAGCACGTCTGCACTGACTTACACCAGCAGAAAAACTAAACTGACAGAGAGCAGGTTTAGACTGGATATTAGGAAGAAATTCTTCCCTGTGAAGGTGGTGAGACCCTGGCAAAGGCTTCCCAGAAAAGCTGTGGCTGCCCCATCCCTGGCAGTGTCCAAGACCAGGCTGGATGCAGCTCTGAGCAACCTGGTCTGGTAGAAGGAGTATCTGCCCATGGCAGGGGGATGGAACTGAATGAGTTTTAAGGTCCCTTCCAACCCAAACCATTCTGTGATTCTGTAAAACTTCTAATAAAGGCATCTGACACTGAAATTCAGCACCAGGACACCGGTGACATAAAGCCCAGCGAGTGAGGCATTACTGTGAATAAGGACAATTGCAGTAGAACTGCTGGAATCACAAAGACACTTCACGAGGAATCAGGTTCAGCTACTAAAACCATGATTTCTTTTGGGATATTAACCATAGGAAGCCTTCTGCTTTCTAAAGAATGGGAGAGGACAAGACAAAAAAATTCTTGTGCCCAACACCCTCATGAAATTAAGCTGGCTCAGATCACCATAGTTTGCTCTTTTAAATACACAGCTGAAATAGGTGTGTGAGTGAGCTCTGCCATTCAACAGATTGAGCTCTAGATATAACCAACATAGCCTCTAATAGTAGGGCAGCAAAATTTGGTGTAATCTAATACTTAACAGGCAAGCTGGGCAGAGTTAGTAAAGGCTCCATTATTTCGCTTTTCTGCTCTTTGTGTTTGCCGGCTGCATTTTCTTGAACTGACAAGCTCAGTTATCATGGTCCCAAAAACAGACTTTTCTAATCTGTGGGAAACATTTTTTGGAGGAAGGCTACAGCTCTGAAAGAATTTTGTTATTCTTACATGCCTTTTTATAAAAGCAGTGCATATGGAACTTTTTGTCCTGTTCTGTTCCATAACAGATTCTACTAATTTGTCTTAGTGCAAGGATATATCAACATTTTCTTTTGCACATTGCATTCTTGGTACCAAAATACAATTGTTCTGGATCAAGTTCAGTGGCAATTGTCATTTGCATGGATGCCAGTTTACAGCAAAGTTTCTCTGTCAGGAAAATAATATTTTATTTATCTTAAGCTTCACAGCAGCAGGTGACAATCTATCAGTCTACCCTGTAATGTGAAGAAGTAAAATAAATTATTCTGAGAGTCTATAAATTCCTTCTCTTTTTTCTATTTCTCAGTCCTAATTCTCACATATTCTCTAATGTTTGCTTTAGGGCTTCCAGGAACTAAATAAAATATACTAAACTAAACTAAATAAATGTTTCTTGCTTCTATGATGTGTTCTGTCTGCAAGTTCCTTAAAAACCTTTTGCTGTCCTCACCCAATGCCAACCCACCATTCAGTCCTTTCTAAAACAAGCTGTAAAATCTTAATAGGCTTGCAAAGAATAACACAGTGGCTGCTGAGGGATGGCTATAACACAATAACATACTTGCTCAGTTTCATATTAAGGATGATAATTTCATTTTGGGAACAATGAATAGGGAAATAAAAAAATCATTTTACAGTAGCAATAACAGATTTAACTTTCACAATAAACAAGCTCTGGAGTAAAGGAGAGCAAAAGACCAGCAATAATTCATGCAAGCACAGTACACACACTTTTCAGGGCAGAGGTGAGGCCAGAAACAATAAGAGTAATACTACAATGCATTCATTCATGTTTATGAAGTGTTTTGATATCCTCATGGAGACAGGGATATTTGCCACTAAAGAAAAGCAAGCTTGTTTAAATGGGATATTCTAAAATATATTATAATTAAAATTATAATAGTCCCATTGCTCTTGGAATCGCATAAAGTTTTGATAAAATTATGTGACTGAGTTGTTCCACAAGGAAGTAGGACTGTGCTTAAATTAGACCCTTTCAGCTGCCTGCACTATACCAGTCCTCAAATACGTTGTGGCCCCAAATGCAGAAGGTGTTAAAAGAGTGTGACATGTTGATGGAAAATGAAGAAAAATTAGCAAATACATGGCAAAATTTAGAAGTGTCATTAATGGCACAGTTTCCTCTGTGGAGAAAATGGCCTCAAGATGTGCCAGGGGAGGTTCAGGTTGGGCATCAGGACTAATTTCTTCCTATTGGCATTGGAAGGGGCTGCCCAGGGAGGTGGTAGAGTCACCATCCCTGGAGATGCTTAATAAATAACTGAACATGACACTCAGTGCTCTGGTTTAGTTGACAAGGTGGAGATCAGTCAAAGGCTGGACTTGATGATCCTGTAGATCTTTTCCAGAACCTTTTCCACAGACTTGATGACTCTATGATTCTAAACACGGCAGTAGAGGAAGAAAGAAACATTTTTCTTCCCTGAACTACACAACTCCATTTATTCCAAAGCTTGCTCTTGACAGTGATATTGCTTTCACCAGTCTCAGCACAGACAGCTCTCCCCGGCCTTCTGAGGATTGCCGGCTTCCAAAAGCCATAGGGATCACATTCAATCAAACAGCACTTTGTTATTCTGTGATGAGTCCAAACATCAAATGGCACAGTTAACTCGAAAAGCAATACTCACCCCAGAGAGCCATAAAGATGGAGAAGAAAACCGTGGCAGGGTTGTCAAACAAGTGACTCGCTCGAGCGGTGGCACAGGCAGAGCTGAGGTTCCAGTAATCACAGAACTTGTCACACAGGGGGCACATGGTGAAGGCATTGCGTTGGTCACACATCTCTCTGCTGTGACAGACAAGGGCACAGGCTCCTCTGAGTATTCCAGCTCACAAACTATGGATGTGCAATAGTAATATCGAGCAGCACATCCCAGCTATGACAAGCTGTCTCAAGTATACATTGCCTGCACTTGGAGAGAACAGGACCTGTGTGTTTCCTCAGGGTTCATTGCCATGGATAGAATTTTTTTAAATCCTTATAGGCACCTTACCAACAGGAAAACCATGCAACACTCAACCAGACTGATCACTGCACTGTATTAGTGAGTTAAGGAAGACAACATCACTGAAGACTGAGGTTAATCACACTAAAAAAACCAAAATTTGCATCTCTGCAGTCACTTAGATGATTTGATACAGATCAGATTTAAATCACTGAAAAAAAAGACTGAAGTGGTCGCAAAGGAAATTCAGTGCTGTTGTCAAAATATACATTTTTTTATGTGGTGGCACAAAAATATGAGAGAAAAGATTTTTTACAGGTTTTAAGATCTTTACTGTAAAGTTATTATTTTGATTCTCAGTCTTATTTGCTATGTATGTTTTCAGTTTCTAAAAATCTTTGAAAAAGACATTATCAGTATCACGTTAACAAGCCAAACACTTCTTCTCAGGGCTGAGAATACTTTCAGTATTTTCCATAAGGTTTGGATGTGAAAGCCTTTCATACCTGCACAGTCTCACTTCGGTGAACTGAGTAGTGCAAACTCAAATGTCCTTGCCAGAATCGTGAGCTGAGAGTTGCTACATTGTTTCAATGATAGCTGGCATATGGCCTTTATGATTGTTCCTACATGGACCATCCTGAAATAGGTTTCTCCTTATGACTTCAAATAAAAAAAAGGACTATTCAAGCTCTATTATGAATATGCTTATATTATATTGTTTGAAAAGCATGCAGCTGTTTCTACCTCTCATGTTGTTAGAGTAATTCTCTATTTCAAAAAGCAGCAGAGGGTGCTGCAGATACATCTCAGCCATAAATCTCACCAACAGTTTAAATGTTAGCACAAGCTTTCACCCCAACAAGCATCAAGATTTATTTAGATCAAGCTAAGAAAACAGACCCTGCCTCAGATGTAGGGTAGTTCATCATTTACCTATCATTAACTTTGTCCTACTGCAGTGATTTTAAAAAAAGTCAGTTCAGGGACTGTCATGAGTGTGATCAGCATACAAGTACTGCAGTATCCTCTCTCAAGCAGACATCAGACACAGATAAGACAGAGGAAGTTTTTTGGGTTTTTTTTTTTCCACTGGGAAGCAGACATTAACATCACAGTGTCACTTTGGCAGGATCTTTTGTAGTATATTCTCCTCAGGGTACACAAAACTCAACATTATTTTGTGTCTAGAAGAGGAATACTGTGAAGACCAAATATAGAATCATAGAATGGGTTGAATTGGAAGAGACTTTAAAGATCATCCAGTTCCAACCCTCCTGCCATGGGGAGGGACACCTTCCACTGTCCCAGGTTGCTCAGAGCCCCATCCAACCTGGCCTGGAACACTGCCAGGGATGGGGCAGCCACAGCTGCTCTGGGAAACCTGTGCCAGGGCCTCACCACCCTCACAGGGAACAATTTCTTCCCCATATCCAATCTAACCCTCCTCTCTGTCAGTGTGAAGCCATTGCCCCTTGTCCTGTCACTCCAGGCCCTTGTCCAGAGTCTCTCTCCATCTTTCCTGTGGGCTCCCCTCAGGCACTGCAAGGCCACAATGAGGTCACCCCAAAGCCTTCTCCTCTCCAGGCTGAGCAATCCCAATTCCCTCAGCCTTTCCTCCCAGCAGAGCTGCTCCATCCCTGTGATGCCCTTGGTGTCCCTGCTCTGGGCTGGCTCCAGCAGCTCCCTGTCCTTCCTGTGCTGGCCCAGGGCTGGAGGCAGCTCTGCAGGTGGGGCTGAGCAGAGAAGGGCAGAGGGGCAGAATCACATCCCTTGATCTGCTGACATTTGCCAAGTCTTATAACTATTGTTCTTATCCTACTTACACAAATAGTCTGATTTTAATGAGAATAAAGTGTTCCAGTCGTGGACAGTGTTTGCATTAGTTCCAGCGAGTTTTACATAATGACTCTTTGATTGAGCAGTGAGCTATATGCACTCATAAAAAGTAAATGAATATCTTAGAAAATGAATTCAATACAGTGGACTCACTGCATATTTCTGTTTCAGGAGGTGAGACACTGACCAATCAAATAAATGTGTGCCCTTCAAATATCTGTTCGATACTTCTGTGTTTGTAATGCTCTCAGGGTTGGTAATGATACAGCACTGCTCTTCAGACAAGCTAAAACCAGTTATTCTCAAATTAATAAAAAAAAGTACAGTCTTAAAATTTTCAAGTAACAAATCACGGATCACAGACAAGCTTACCTTGGAATGTCACTTTCAATGGTTATACATCCGTACAGAAATACAATAATCCCAACCAGTGAAGATGGAATGAGGAATTCTGTGTATAAACCAAGCCATGCAAAATAAAGTCCTATCTTTTCTCCAAAATACTTCCTGAAAAAGAGATAAAAAAGAAGAAAAAGCATATGTCAAGTGTATAATTTTCAAATGTGTTTCACAGCTACTAAACAGTCCCAGAAAGTTGAAGTATGAATTGTGAAAGACATGGATAAAAACCCTGAGGATCTTGAAGACAACAGAAACAAACAAAGGGGGAAATTTAGGTACTTGGTGGTTTGGGCTTCTCTGTCCTTTAGAAGCTAGTCCTGGATCATTCTTCTGAGCTGAAATTAGGCAGGCACCTTTGCAATACATAATATTTGTTCAGAGAAGACTGTGATCTTTGCATCTCTTAAAAGAAGTCAGTGAAATAGGAGGAAACATTGGAAAATACTTGGCTCCTCAGAGGAGCATGTTAATTTTTGCCTCTGTCGAACTCCTGGATTCATTTAGTGAGAGTCATAGAAATGACATCTATGGGACCATACTGACAACATCCTCTAATATCTTAAAAGATGACTAATCTGGAACTGCTGCCAAAGGAGGAAAGTTTACTTGCACACTTAGCACTAGCTTTTCAGAAAGAATATTTTTATCAGGTTAACAGCCCCTGGACAGCTGGTTAGAAAAAACAGTGTCTGCTCTGAGAAACAGGCCATTGCAGATGTTGATAAATAAGTGGTAGAACTCAGCTCAGCATCTTTATGAATCACACCGCAAGAAGTAAACTAAGCATGGAGGAACCTCACTGATCATTCCAAAGTACAGTTAGGAATGATTACAAATATTGCAAAATCTAGAGATCTTCATAGATCTCAAGAATTCACCAAAATTTAGATAAAATACAACATGGTTAAAAACATTTTACAAGCCAGAGAAGATAGTGGAGCAGTGTTGGACAGAAAGAAGCTTCACAGAGACCACTCAGGGCATGACATGGAGTGTGAGTCAGTGAGACATTTACACTTTGATAGAGCAAAAATTAAAATAAATTCATGATATCATGTCTAATAAAAGAAAGGCAAGACTTCCTCCGCATAAAGGTTGGGCACGATCCCCGTTTGAGATTTTTTTCTGATCCCACTTACCTTAGGGAAGTTTTATCCAAGTTTAACACCCTAGATTTAAATCATTCCTACCAAAAATGCTTAAATGAGATTTTTGGAGGCCCAACCCAAAATTTCCTACTCCAGAATTTGAGTCTAAGGGCCAGACTACTCGTGCCACAGGAGACACAGGGCAGGAGTGCAACCATGGCAGAGAGCCAAGGGACAACAAGACAAGCCTCCACAGTCACTTCCAGCTCAGATGGAATGGATAAGGGAAGTGACAGTGAGGGATTTTTATTACTACAGATCCTGCTGTTGTTCTCACACGATCACAGCTGCAGCAAACTCTGCACTTCCAGGCTCTCCCATGGAAAACTGGCAGTGCAATCCTGACTATTTCAGTTTTGCCTTCCATGAGTGCCTCTATTTTCTCATGTCTAACCAAACTTGCTTATGCTTTAGAAAGGATACATAGAATCCTAAAGGGGAAAGCAAAACAAAAGCATTTTGAGGTAATGCACAAACATTTCCTTCAGTATGAGTGGATGCCATCTGGAAGCTGGGAAATTTCAGGAATCTTCTAGGCAGAGAGTACAGCCCCTACCCCTGACGTTGCAAAGTACCATAAGCCACAAACTGTGTAAAGTATCAAACAGTACAAGTGAAATCATCACAGCGTGGTTTAAGTGGCAATAACTGAAGATTTGAAGCACTTTGGGGAAATGGATTTGCAGAGAATACAAGGAAATATGGTATTGTATGATATAGTATATTTTATGAAATAATAAATATAAATATTTGTGTTGCAAATACAAGCCATATGCTCTGGGACTGCCCTCTGACCTGGCACATGTCAGGTAATTTTGGAGGTAATTATAGGAAGAAGCTTTCCTTTATTTTCACATTTGAAAATAAATATATATTTTTAATATACCTGTTTGTTAATATACTATGCTGTAAATATAGTTTGTTTAATACACACATTTTAATACATTTTTATCAATACGAAGTGAGAGAAAAAATACTTGATTGAAATACAGAACTAACCAGGAGGTATACAGCTTTTCTTCAAGCCTCCTGTGTGAGTCAACCAACAGCAGCAATGGTGTTGGAACAGCACAGGATAAAGGGAAACTCCATTTACTCGAGTTTCCTTCTGACTGGGGAGTGTAAACCTTAAATTTGACATTAAAGCAGGAAAAGGAGGACCAGAGGGAGATTATTCTGATTATTTCTGCTTCCTTGTTTGCAGAGATGGGCAATGGGCACATCTAGTAAAGTGTTCCAAATAGGTCAGAACAGGCACAAAAAAATTGTCCACTATCTAAGCTCTTCAAAACTCCCTGTTCTTTGGACAAAGGGCCATAAATTGGCACAGAAAGATTTCAAATGCCAGCAGCACTGAAGAGTAGCTGATCAGGGTCAGGGAAGTTGAAGCTTATGGCTCAAGAGGCTTCCCCTCAAATTTTTAAGTCTTTCAGTGATAAATGTGATCTGTAACCTATAAAGTGAAGGGTTGCTATTTGTATCTGTGCCAAAAGAAAGTGAAAAGAGCTCAACAATGTCCTGGCAGTGGGGGGGGGGGAAAGCAGTTGTAAGAAGAAAAGAGCACTGTGTTTTGTGGTTTAACTGTTTTGAAAAAGGAAAATAATTAAGATGCTATGCCCAAGCACAGTTCACCAGCATGCCACAAATGAAATAATCTAAGGAGAAGCAATGACAGACCTTGAAAACATAATTAACAATTTAGATATGAGTTTATCAAGTCAGAAGAACACAGGACACAGACATGTTGTTTCTTTGACACATCCCAAGAACTCTTCTCTGGTTCCTCTGAATAGGAGTCAAGGCTCTACAAACACCTATGACCCCCTGTTCAAACATCTACTGCAGCTGCTGCTGGATTCAGAAGTGAATGAACAGTGGGGGAAAAAATGTGTGCTTCAAGGGTTGAGGAAGATGTAAGTCAAGAAAAAGTATTTTAACAAGTTTTTATATATTTACACCAAGAACTTGGCATGTTCTCTCATTTACATTGGGATAAAACCAGTCTGACTTTATTATCCTACAGGAATTACCCATGATTTATGCTGGCATGGCAAAAGAGGAGAATTGAGACCAGAGTTTTGCCCTACCTCAGCAGCTAATTCACATCTGCCTCACATATATCCAGGCAAAGCTGAGGACTAATCCTTTCCAAAGTGTGCTGATGGATACTGCAGAATGTCACCAAAAAAGTGTGTCCCTGGCATTGCGTGGGCTTTATTTTCGCATTAGGAAAATCCTCCTTTATATACACATATTCCATTGAGGCAGGGGTTATTCCCAAACTAAAGGGCAAATGGCTTTGATAAAGAATGTGTACTGCTCCTATCAGGAGCAGCACCCAAGGTTTTTGTTCTGTGCATTGATACATCATAGGATAAAATTTTGTGCTTTTCATTTTAGAAGACTTTATAAAGGTTAAATGGCCACCTACCAAGTAGTGAGATCTCATGAACAAAAATCATGTCTTTAAGGAAAGACTTGGTCAAATTACCCAGAACTCCTGAACAAGTTGAACAAGAGCTGCTCTTCCAGGAGATTATCAGAACAGCATTAAAAACTCATAACAGCAGCAACAACGGCCACCTGTAGAAAGTGTATTCCCTCCCAGAATTAGAAGCGTTGAGAAGGCCACAGCAGAACTGTTGACTCGATTCTCTCTATTTCATCCATGTAACACTTAAACCAGACATCTGCAATACACTTAGGCCTGTCTGGTTGCAAAACCAACATCAAAAAGAATAACTGATTATTAAACTCTCTGCTTGCACATTGGTCACAGTGCTCCCGTGCCAAGTTGTGCAATTTATAAATAGACTAAGGTTTGGGGAAGGGGGGAGAAAGAGAGAAGGAAAAAAAATCTTCAGTTTTGACTCTGCAAAAACAAGTGTGGGTACCTGGAATGTGAATAAAGCGTGTGGTGCGTGACACACGCTGGAAAGAACTCCAGAGACGTTCAGGAACAAAAATAAAAAAGCAAGGAAAAGGCACTGTGGACACTGAGTCACCTAAGTGGGAAATCTGCACAGAACTCTTCAGTTTTTAAATTTCCATACCCTACTCTAAGCCAGCTGTCTCTTCATGTTTCCATTTCATTCCACCACCCCTTTGGTGGAGGAGTCATTTGGATGCAATAGTTCCATGCAAAATAAAACTGATTTATAGCTGCCGCTTAGTTGGTTCCCCCTGTGCAAATGATCAACCAAGTCACACATACTACTAATGCCTTCAAAATAAAAATATTTGCACAGTTTGGGGTGAAATTGGGGTGAAATTCTGGTGTTTCTGCTGTTAGGGACAAGGACAAGCAGTTTAGTTACATGTCAGAACATCTTTACTGCCAAGGCTAGCTTAAAACTTTCTTCCCCTGTCCAGATGCACATTCCGTCTCTGACCCACAGCAACAATCCCCAGGAACAGAATTTACTCTTTCAGGGATTTTGCAACCAGAAGAAAACCTAATTATGCTGCAGGTAGATCTGTGACTACCCTTAGAAAGCAAGAAGCAATTTCTAGCACATAGTAAGTTCAGAACACAGATATTCCCTTTGGTTCTGAGATAATAATTCCCACCATTGGAAATTTCTCTCTAAAAACTGCAGACTTCTTTCAGAAAGACTGCTGGAGTAGAGGGGAAAGTCCCAGTCACTACAAGGTGATCAGGAACATTGCTGAACACCCCAAGATTTCACTCTGGGTAGAGATGACTATGTCCAAACTTTTCTGGGTTTGCCATTCTTTCTTCAGTTGAAAATTTTCTCAGGGCAAGATTCAAGCATTTATTACAACCATCTGGGACACCTGGGTGGAATTACTGCTCAGCAGCAGCACTGAGGCTGCTGTGCATCCAGAGATCTTGGAGATTTCCACCATGGTTGTGCCTGACAGCACATATTCCATCCAGGCAGTCTCAAGAAGGAACATATCAGTGCTAAATTCAGATATGCAGGGAGTGCACCAAATGGAGCAACATGGAAGCTAAGAAAAGATCCTGGCAGAAGACAATCCCCCTTGGAACAATGTGCCAAGAGACTGAAAAACCTTTTTTTATTAAATTTTTAAGAGGGTGAAAAAATAACTAGAGAACCTCAGATAAATGGCAATCATCTGAGTTTGAGGTGGGAAAGAAAACAAAGAAAGGAGACTTTATCCAGGGTAAAGGGGGTAAAAGCACTTTTTTCCCTCCTGTACTATGCATAAAAATAAAGAATGTCAAGTAGAGGGTGATTAAAAGTGTGTTTTTGAATAGGGTTTAGAACCTGAACCTTTTCCCCTAAAAACAGAATGAAGAAATGTGCCACCAAAGCCATTTAATCAAGCCCTTTTCATTAAAGTTCTTTTTTGAAACATTACCTAATAAATATTTGCTGTGTCCTCCAATGGTACTTGGAGTCAAACTTACCTAAGCTACAGATATATTTATCTTTCAAGGCACTGTGGAATTTTAATTTTGTTCCCTTGTAGGAGAAAAAAAATCCACTGTCAAAATATTTCAACTGCATGGAGAACAGAAATTGCCAATTTTATTTAGAGGTAAAACTATGTTTTTCCCTAGTTTTTTTGGCTCTTAAGAAAATTTACTCTTCAGCAGAGTAACAGGGAGAAGTTGATGTGTGTGAAGGAAGGGGACATTCAAGTTCTCAAATTCTAGTGGATTTAAAAACCATGGGGAAATATATATAACAAAATGTGTGTGTGTGTGTATATATATATATCAATAATAATAATAGGTAATAATAATAATAGTCATTATTTGTGTATTGAATGCTATTTAAAATAGTAAAAAGCCAAATGTTATCCTGCAAAGAAATAAAACTACGACAAGCCACTCTCTGAGTCTCATAGATTCACGAATCTTATGCTTCCATTCCAAGAAATTGTCAGAATACAGCTGAAAGTGCATAGCTTGTGGTGATGGATTATAAACTGAAAAAAAGGCTTTGTTTACTGGCTGTAGGAGAAAGAACAATAGAAGCACAATAAGTAGACATGTAATGTGACTGAGACAGAAATTAAGGCTGACAACTGCCAAATGGATAAGCAAACACAATACTGGGTAGTCAGAAGCACTGTAATGGCATTCCCCTCTCTGTTCTGGGACAATACAGAACTTCAGAACAGGTTTGAAAGGAAGAAGTGCTGGATTACATTATTCTGCTGATGTTTCCTTCATGTGCTTAGTGTAATAAAGTTCTAAATGTCCCTGAGCCTCCAGAAGCCACAGCACACCTTGCTCAGTGAATGCCTTTTCAGCAGGAGTAACACAGCATTGTGCCTGTTACATCCAAAAATTCATGCATAGAACGACACATGGGCACTCTGCCTCTCCTCACCTTTCTTTAGGTTATTATCTCTTTATTTAGCATTTTTAAAAAATGTCAGTAACCTTCCCAATCTGGAAAATTAAAAATCCATCTCTACCTGAGGCTAATTCAAAACTAATGGAAGTCAACCAGCACTTACATGTTAGGAAGGAAGTTTCATTTATTGAACAAGTCTAGGCACCAAGCAACACTCTATGTAAGAAGCAATTCATTCAGTTATAGAGATAATATTTTCTCTATAATAAGCAAATAAAAATAAGTAGTAACCTATTTAATATGAACCAGCTTTTTTTTTTTTTTTTTTTTTTAACTTTCTTTTAGGAATGGAAGTTACTTAGTCTTTTTCTTCCTAGTTTTAAGTACCTATTACAACTTGCTTTTCCGCCTTTTTGCACTTGAACAAATGTGAGGTCATTGACATCTCATCACTTCCCTAATCTCCAGTTTCCACAAGATAATTTGCATGATTTTATTCATTTCATTTAACAAGAGTTTGAACCTCAAATACTGGCATCTTTTCCTAAATATCTTTCATTTATAATAACTAATACTTCATGAGAGTTTTCTTGCTTTTCAAGTTAATATAGCTAACCCTTACTGCAGAGCCTGAATTCATTTCATGTATTTATTTTAGTAAGTAGGTCCTTGTTAGCGCTTGCACAGCGTTACTGCTGTCAGATAGACACCATCTGGTGGCTAATAAACAGATGTATCATTTCCAATTAAAAACAACTATAAAAAATTATATTATTAGTATTATTATTAGTCACCTCCGTGGAAGGGGATTGGGTGAGGGAATACTGAAGCAAACTGGACATCCATAACTCCACAGGCCCTGATGGGATGCACCCACGAGGACTGAGGGAGCTGGCAGATGTTATTCATTGCAAGGCAGCTCTTGATAATCTTTGATTGATGGTGGCAACTGGGAGAAGTGCCCAGAAGCTGGAGGAAAACAAAAGTCACCCCCATTTTCAAGAAGAAGGGCTTGTGGAACTACAGGCTAATCTACCTCACTATCATTTGTGCCCACCACCTCTTGTCACAGGACACAGCTGAGAAGAGCCTGGCTCCATCCTTTTCTCACCCCCTGCTCGACATGGCATAAAAATCTTAATTTTTCTGCTCTCTGTAATGACTGTGGAAGTTCACAGAATTGATATATTGAAAGCTTTCCTTAAGCTTGTGTTTTCTGGGCATAATTTTTTATGTGGTGCCCAGTTCTTGATCTCTTCCCTTGTGATCATGGTTTTGTCCAAAGTTAGAGACAAGTTACTGGATCAGACAAAGCCCTGGCCTGTCCTAATATAACTTATGGACAGAAAGGATCCTCATACAAAATATCTTACTATGGGGAAACACCTTTAAATCAGAAATGTGTTGGTCTTGACCCCTGGGGAGCACACAGGAGCCAGAAAAGGACTTTCTCTCAGCCCAGCAAGCCACAGCCAGAAACTTCTACAGAGATTAAGACATTAAGAGCAGTTCTACAAGAAAGATAATCAGACCTGCAGCCATCCAAATGCAGCAGCAGACCAAATATTCACATGCAGGTAAATATTTAAATATGCACAACTTCTGTTTCCAAATGTGGCCTCTCACCTCTGTCTTTTTTTTCCTTCAGTTTGAAAGAACAAATTTCCATTTCCTATTCAAAAGACATTGATGTCACACATTTTTGATGCGACTTGTCAGTCATGTCCATTCAAAAATAAAAGTTTCTGGCTGTGAAATTTAGGCTTCATTCAGGCACTATTGAACTTAGTCTGAGACAGTTCTTAACACAAAGAAAACTGAATTGTAGCTGCCTAAAAAACTCCACAGTCCAAGGGGGAGACCACAGGAAGTTGTGGAGCAACTTCAGAGACTTGACTTTGCAGAAGTCCTGATGTAGATAAACACATCTTCTGCTGGATCTAGCTTTTGAAAATCCTAATGCAGGAAGGAAGAATCTGGGTGGTAATGAGGATCCTAGTGCTCAGACAGTGATCTCAAGCCTGGGAATTATGTTTATCAGAAAGAAGGGATCTGTTTTTCTTCACCACTAAAATCCCAGCCTACTAGTTTAAAATTCCATCTCTCATACAAGCAACAATAAATAAGACCAAGCCTTTGCCAAAAGAGACAGAGAGAAGCACTTCCTACAGGACTGGCAAAGTCTACGAAATGCAGAGCTGTAAGTAAATCATCTCACTCCAGTCACAGGCTTGCATCCAGCAGAATAATTCAACACAAACTCCTTGGTGATTTATGCATCACGAGCAAAACCCCTGTGCTTTGCAATAAACAATGGCTGGAGTACTTGGGTAAGGCCTCTGATGAGAATTTCCAGTGAAGGGAGGGAAAACTCCCTAGAACTCAGCTGAAAAGTGCTGCCCTAGCATCAAACTCCTAAAATGCAGCCCATTTTCATGGGTGTATGGCAAGACAATAAAGGCCATTCATAAAGAAACTGAGGTTGTGGGGGGACAATGAGATCATGGAAAGGGAAAAGAGATATAATGATAAAATATTAATTTTTTACCAGCTCAGACTCTGCTGCAGAGTCCCACCTGCTTCTGGCCCCTTCCAGGAAACTCTCTGCTGTAAAACCTGGCAGGAAGGACACCAAGGATGATTGGATGCTGGCACAGCAGCTCCCCCTGCACCTAGAGCTTGAATGATGATGCGCTGCAAGCTGGACATATCACATGTTGGGAAGGATCTTCACTGTGCAGATTCTTGGAACTATAAAAAGATGTTGGCTTCAAAGTGCAATGGGGTTACAGTAGAAGATATGCTCAGATTATTGCCTCAGGCGTGTGTTTGGCAGAGCTTTGGAAAGGAGCTGCATGGACAAGTGCCAAAGATGCTGGTAGAGCTCATGGGCATTTTTCTACTTAGTGTTGTGTTTTTTCAATTACTGCACTTTCCCAGGCTTAAAGCTGTTCTCTCCTTTTTCCTAACACAGAATTCCTTGCAGACAGGCTCAGCATCTCTGTGAATATTGAAGATTTGCCTGCAAAACACAGTCAGGGAAGAATTGCAGGCACACAGTGCATCAGAGAGAGTTGTTCACTACATGTGAGATAACCAGATGCTAAAAGGGTGTTTCTGCCAAAGTGATTCTGTTCTACAAAAGAAAAAAAAAAAAAGATGGGATATTTGGTGAGATTAATTCGCAGTAATAACATAGAAGGCACAGGGAAGCCAAGGAATTAAAGCATACAGTAAAATCTCCACTTTGAGGATCAATAACCCCAATGTTAGCATAAGCAGTGACTGAACAATATTTCCTCTGGGACTGGGAATCACAGATTTTATTTTCAAGTCCTGAGAATTTTAGACAGTATGTGGAGCAAAAAGGAGATGAAGATGTGACTACATATTATGGTGAATGAAGAACTCATTTGTTCAGGCATTAGGCATGATAAAAGGGCTCAGTTGGGGCAAGCTGTACCACAAATTGATCTTAACCAGATATTTGTAAAGGAAGAGAGACCTATTTCTGAAGACACTAAAAACAACATTTTAGCAGAACTCCCCAGTTGTTATTTTATCTCTTCTTTAAAACTACCCTAAGTAGAGTAAGCATCCAGGATTGAGGGGTTTTTGGTGAAGGCTGATGAAAGAAGCAAAAGGTCAAAAGGCAAACCAGTATTGACAATTTGGGTGCCTGATTGTTTACATTGAGCACTGCCCTACACAGGCCCCAAGACACTCAAAGAGAAGGCAACAGTTTCCAGAGCTGAGACAGTCAAACTTCGGATCACAAGTCTGTCACTGCTTTAAAAACTGCCAGGGGAATCAAGGTCCTGGCTTTAGAAACACAGCATTCATGGCAGGAACAGGGTGGGACTGGGGACGCTCAGTCAAGAGCAGGTTCAATATGGGTACACCACAATGAAAGGCCAGAATTCATTACACACCACAGTGAAACAATTTTCCATACCAAAGGAAAACATAGTTAAAGATAGAAAGGAGGGAATATATTAGCTAGACACTTTGACTAACAGAAACTCCTGAGTTTTGATTCATGTTCTATACAATATAAATAATATTTTAGTTCACACACTTTCCTACCTGCTCCTGCAAAAGAGTTATTGCATACATAGTCTCAATCTTTACATGTCTTCCTAGTTTCAGCATTTACAGCAAGAGGCATTTGGAGCTTTGAAAGTAATCATGCTATAGATAATGTAGCCTGTTAGCTGCTAAAAAATTGGATGAAGTTCTAGAAATGGAAAATAGAAATAAAAATATGAATACCCATTAGAAAATGAGCTGGGGCCTTATAGAAGCAGTGATAATAAAATAAGCTCCACCACAATTAGAAATGAGCCAATTCTGCTTGATTTTCCTGGGGTGAGGTAATCTTACATTAATAGATCAAGAGATATAAAGGTGACCTCCTCTCTACAGGGATGGTCTGCTCCTGGAATTTCAGTTCCTACGTGGCTTTCCAGCTCCAGGTGCTTCAAGGGGCCCATTAAGAGGAAAAAAGTTCCAGTTTTCCATGAGTTAAGTCTTTGTTTCAGAAGGAAAACCTCCTCTTTGTGACATCCTAACCTTTGATTACGCCCATCATCTGTCATTTAGATCTAAGTGATAAATGTTGCATTACAGAAATAAAATCTATTATAAATTTCTACTGCACTTCTTACATTTGTGTGTATTTTCTTGATTTCCTATAAGTCATCAGAGGTGTACTGCTAAAAGATAGAAATGATGACTGTAAATAAGATCAAGGAATATTTGGTCCAAAGAGGGGGAAAAATTTCTTGAAAATAGTGCAATGTTGGAAGAGGTGAAGATGTGTGATCTCCATCCCAGGAGATTTCAAAATGCACAAGCAATTTGATCTGGCTTTCAAGCCAGCTCTGCTTTGAGCAGAGAAGGAGGTCTAAGGACAACCTATTAATTCTAAAATCATGTTGTTAAATTTTTTATTAATATTCAATAGCACGTAAAAATATAAAATCTGCTTTCTTTATGCAAGGTCATAAAACTCTTAGGGAGCATCCTCCATGTCTCTGGATCAACAGTAGCATCACTGCAGAACTTGCTAAAAACTGAGTTTGAACCAATCTTCATCAGAAAAGAAAATCATCAAAAATAGCAGAAAAATCACTGAGCCACAGATCTTTTTAAGAGTATTTTTTATATTACAGTGCAAGGATTGAGAGGAACTACTGCTGATTAGTGCATTCCTAAAAAAAAGTCAAACAAGAGAGACTCCTCTCTAGTGAAAATCAATACTTAAATTAGGATGACAAAAAAGGTGTGTTACAACAGACAGATCTCCAGAGCTCTGACCATTCTAAAACTGCAGCTTTCATTTTCTACTTTTTAATATATCTCTCAGGCCTTCATGATATCCAGACTGACATCCAGTATTTTTCATTCAGCATTTTAAGTACTTTTAGCCTAAGATATCTGTTAGCAAATAATTAGTGATTTTTCTCTCAAATAATTGTTTATTATCCTCTTCATGTGAGTTAAAAAGAAACAAACAAAATAATTGAAATTCATATTTGGACATTCATATGTTTTTGAAAATAAAGCACTGCATTAGGCAGACTGTGCATGCATTTTTATATCTGGATGTGCACTGAGAGATGAGATGTTGTAACATCTTACAAATCAAGCTTCAATTCACACTTGCACAATCTGCACTATATATTTCCTTAAAGTCTTTAACTGAAATTGTTCTGCTTTAGAATAAAAATATGTAACACACACTGTGTTCTTACTTGGTGAAGCCTTCCTTACTCACAGCTGCACTTCTTTTACCAAAAAAATTTGCTTTTTCTTATAGCCCAAAGCAGTCCACAAAGCCAGAGAAGGATATTTTTACAGATGAAGAGACAGGAGTAAATGAAATTGTTGGTGATTATTATGGTCCTTTATTTCCTTTTGCTATTAGGAACTTTAAAATTTTCTGAGACTGACTACCCGGTTAAATTCCCTGAGAATTACAGATATTAGAAGAGAATCCTCAATCTGTACCAAGAGTGAGCATAACAAATATGTGGTTCCTGTCTTTGGTGTATGATCAGCTGGGAACTGGCAATAACTGTGTGGTTGGAAGGAAGGTGCTGAGGCACCAGGAATAACCTATAATAATTCTATAGTGCCACATCTAATCTTCCAGCACAGACACTTGAATCAAAGAATGGCTTTCAGTTTGCATTCCTACTGAATAAGAACGAAACAATAATAGTTAAATATATGTTGCAAGCTGTATTTAAAAATTAGTAGCATACTTCACCAGAGTTATCTATTTGAAAACAGAAGGCAGGATAGGCTTTGAGTAAAAAAAAAAAAAGAAAAATGCTGCTTCACCTGTCCATCAAAGCCTGAATTTAAACTTAAGTTACACCAGGTAAAAAAAAAAAAAAAAAAAAAAAAACCAGAAATAAAAGTTGAGTATAATCTAAGAAAGGAGGGCCACAGTAAATTACCAAAAAGCACAAATGTGATGTCTGCCAAGGGAATAAGTATAAACATCAAGGCTAGGCTCAGATACCCCCGTGGCACTAAAGTGAAGAAACTCACTTCACTGGTAGAAAGAAGAAAGAGAGAGGTGGCCATTCTCCAGGTACATCTACACTAAAGCTCTAACATTACCCAGGAAATAAAAACCACATTTATTTTAGTGGTAACAGTCAAATTTGCAGTCAAGCAAATATGGAAGATAAAAGCAAGAAAGTAATTTCTGAGAACAGACAATCAATTGCACATGTCTGGTCTTCTTTTTGTTTCTCACAGAAGTTTAAACCACAGGATTTCTATGAAATCATATCAGTACAGTGAAACATTATAATGGAGACAGCAAAATACAAATGAAGATGGAGTGTAAGCAGATGTACCTCTATTTTTAGCCCAGCTGAGCTGTCAGGTCTGCTAAAACTTGAGAATTCCTCTAGCCAGTCACAGCTTAGTTAAACACTTGTAATATTTACTAACAACACAGCAGGTGCTGTAATCTCATTCTGAGTTTACCTGTTCCATCCCAGAGTTTGGGCCAGAGTAACTGCCATCCAAAAGGTACATAAATTTTGCACAAAACCTTTGAAGCAAAAAAGAGGGAATTCCAAAAGCCTTGCAGAACCTCAGTAGGGTTTGGTGGTCTCACTTCCACTTGCCAGTTTGCAACATCTTTCTCCCAGTAAGGAGCAATTTCTCTCACAGTAAGAGTTAGTGCTTAACTCTTCAAAAAAACTATGTGCAGTATTTCAGCTCAAAAATATAACAAAATGTTTGACAAAGCTTATTTGCTATCCATACTTCAAACAGCAGCTTTTGCAGGCAATCACATAAAAGCAGATCATATAATAAAAATGGTTGAAGTTTGATCAGTCAAAAGACAAACGGTAACAAACGCCATCTTTCTTATATATACAAATTATTTTAAAACAGATATTTGTTGAGGTTTTTTTCTATTTCTTAATATCTTAGTTCATTTCTTCCTAGATAGACATCTTATAAAGGAATATTTCTAGTCAGTAGTTTACTCAAATATTTTTTTCTTTACTCGGTGTTTATAGCACAAACAAAATACAATACAACAAAAACTGTTTTGTTTTGGCTTTCATTTAGTTACTGTGAGAAATCCTTAAATATCATGACCAGTTTGTTTTGTTTTATTTTAAAGCCAACTTCTATGTTTGTAAAGAAAAAAGTTATAAATATACAAAAAAACCCCACTGAGGATGCATATGGATGTGTTCAGATGAATAAAACTTGTAAAACCAGGAGTAAAAAATCAAATCAATCTCAAAACTGTCAAATACTTTTACACTGATTCATGATGTGAGCACCAGCTTCTGATTATTCACCAGATTTTGTGACCATATCCTCCAATAAAAAATTACCAATATAAATGTCAATTCTTCTTCTTTGAACAAATCAATACCTAAAATACCCCAAAAACTGAAGTATGACATTCTTCCAGGAATAAGCATGGTACAAAAGCATAGGTAATGATTGTTGGGTGTGTTTTTCTTGTAGTAAACTATCATCAGAGCCACAAAGAAAGCAGTGAGGACATTATTTTCAATGTTCTGATGAGTCCAAGATTTCACTTGCTGAAGTAAGTGGAAATTATTTCATTTGCATCACCTCAGAACCAGGTCCCTTCATGTTTTACACAAGTCCACATTACCTTATGAGATCAATAGGCTGAAACTTGTAAAACACTCCATATCTTGCCCATTCTTGATACAGCAACTAAAGAAAGAAAGAAAAGAAAATTTAAAATTAACTTGAAAAATGTTAATCTTTCTGTTTTCACAAACGTCTTCTAAGAGTTAAAAATATTTGCTGGACTCCTAGGGCTGCTAAATCCAGGAGAGCCCAGAGAAAACCTCTTTTGTCCCCCTGCTGGGGGCATCACACAAGGCCACATCTGCTGTTGGACATGCAGATTCACCCACAGCTTACAGAGAGCTCAAAGGAAGGACCAAATTCTACAGAAACTTCTTGCAGCAGGAGGGATCCAGCTGGAATAGGAGCAGTGATAAAAGAAAATCTCACAGGACCTGGGCTAGATTGACCACAACACACTCAACTGCAACAGGCAAGGAATTTGGGATAGTTTTGCTTATTATTCCCTCTTTCATTCCTGTGATTTATGTGACACAGCTTCACTGAAGAGGATTGTCCTGGCTGCCCTACTATTATATTCATATGAATACTTGTTCTTGCCTATTCAAAATCACCCCTTGCCATTATCCCCCAGCACTACCTACAAAATGTTTGCCTGATCATACTAATATATGCTTTCACTCAAATGTGCAAAAGAAGAAAGTTAAAACCATCACATTCTTTAAACTCCCTAAAGGCAGCTTTGAACACAGCTACACAATGGAATTTGAACAGCAAAAAGAATGTTCTGACCAATAGCATTCCATTTAGGAACAGGTACTTTCTGTAAGTTTATAAGGATTTTTTAATCTGCTTCTAATCATAAGGATGCTGCTCTAGTATATGGCAACTGTGGATTTCCCAGGTGTGTTAAAAAGCCCTCGTGGATTTTTTTAATGTCAAACATAGAGACAGCAATGAAGGGCTGCAAGTTGCTAGTGGGCCAAAAGCTTAAAGACTAAAGCAGTGTTTATACTCATGGAGAGTTATTATTCTGCTGCTCAATGCCTTTCTAAGAAAGATTTTCTTTTTTTTTTTTTTTTTGAACAGAAATCACACTGAAACTGGGAAATTCCTTTACTCTTAGGAAAAACTTAAACCCTCTCAGTTTTATATTTTCATTGCAAGTTTTTATTTCTCAGGATGGGACAAAAGTGTTGTGTCACTGTGTGTTTTCTCCAAAGAAATACTGAAGTATAAGGATTAACCTTTTCTGTTATAAACTGGTACATAAATCCCAATTACTTGTGCTGCCTTATTGGCATAAGTACCCTATAAGGACTCAGTTCCTTTTTTGGGCTTTTACAAGAGAAAATTGAATTTGAAGATACAGATAAGTTAAAGTGGGGGGGGGGGAAAAAAAAAAAGGGGGGGGGGGCAGAGGAAAAAAAAAAAGCTCAAAAATGCCCTCCTTTCTTTTAAACCTGATCAGGGTTCTTCAGGAAATTAAACACTGAGACTATTAGAATCAGATAGAAAACAGATGATGTTATGCATAGGAATACTACAGAAGATTCAAGACCTAGGCAGCAGGGACATATGTGAATAATCATTGAAGTATTTCTGGAAAGAAGCTTTTATGTTTTTAATACTTAACACTTCATAACTGAGCCTAATAGGCAGAATAAAAAGAGGGCAGCACAAAATACAACTAGTAAGGGGAATATTTTTCCAGACATTGGTCCTTCTAGGCTCTCTTCCCCCCCCCCCATTCCACAGTACCCAACCTTCCTCCATTGACTAATGTTCATTTAGTTTGTTTCTCTAAAATTTTTGTTTTTTAAGTCAGTAATCTCTGGAGCTGCCTCTTGGAGAAAATTCTGCAAGTCCAGAGCAGACAATTCCTTCATGAACAAGAAGTTCAAAGTAACAGACATGAATAAAAAAGCTCCTTTTATAGTTTGTTTTCCAACTTTGTTTTGCTTACCAAGGTTCATACACTAAATTAAATTGTATACGGCACATGAAGACATCTAGTGGCTGAATAGCAACATTATTTACCAAAAAACTACAAAGGTTTCAAATTTTACTAATTCAGCATTGGAGAAATCAGGTTTATTTGTATGACCTCCATTTGTATGAACTCAGTCTTCACAGTATAGTAAATATTGGAGGTTTCCAAATGTTCTCTTTTTCTTAATTCTTCCCTCATCCCTTCTCTCTCCTTATTATTGTCCCTTTACATTTCCTATCCTATTGTTTGTGTATCAATGAAAATAACATTAGAGAACAATATGGAAAGGATCTTAATAGATTATTTATTAGTAATCTATAAATCTAAATAAATTATTTAGTTAAATAGATTATTTTTTCCCATTTCTAGAAGTAAGCATATATATTAAATGCAATTTGAATTCACACTTTCTTTGGGGATTAATCGATTTTAATGTCTTTAGATAGCTAGAAACTTTATTTACAAAATATTTGGAAGCAGAATTTTAGAAATTGCATGCCATTGAGTTGAATGCACAATTAAATGAAAAGTAAAGCTATGTTTTATTTTAGTATCCACTGGCCTCCAGGAGCATTTGGTTAGGAAAATAAAATTATTATATGAGTTATTTCACAATTTTAGCTTCTTCACAGGTTGAAAATCTGGTCTATGTATGCAGAGGGAAACTGGAAGCATTTCAAGGTGTAAACTTCAAATTAAATTGACATTAAATTAAGATATTTTTATAATGTCTTCTCATCAAGATATTATAAAAATATTGCAGAAACATTTTTATATGAAGAAATAAAGGAAATATGTAATTTTAAAAATATGCATTTGTTAAAACATTTATTTGTTCATACAATGGCTAATGCTTTACAATGAGATTTAGAACAACATCTATTACATTAAATACAACATGAAGTAAATTTTCCAATGTATTTTACCTTTCTTTCATTCATGTCATCATTTTGGCCTTCATATTCACCCTGGAGAAAGAAAATAATTTAATAACCGATGTAAAAGCAGAAAAAATTAAAGAAAATTTCATTTCCTGTTCCTACATTGTTGATTTTATTTTTAAAGCACAACTTGAAAGGTTTTAACTTATATGAGTTTTCATATTACAATCACACTTAGAATAGATTTTCAATGTCACAGACAGCAAATAATAATGTCTATGAAGGGATGTCTCCTGTGTGACACCAGCAGAGAACTGGATTTTTAATGGTGCATACTTACATCATGAAGTGGGTAGGCTGCATCATAAACATTGTTTGCTATTAATGTGCCAATGCCTAAAAGAAAAAGAAAAATTCAGGTGGTCAACAGGCACAATTGAACAGAATAACAGAAATCTGTTATAACAGATTTTACACTTCATGACATTCCAGAATTGTATAACTGACAATTTTCAGAATGAGAATAGAGCAACATAGGAGTTCCTGGCTGTGGAAAACGTTTTTCAGAGAAACTCATTTCCATAAAGTGCTTTTTCTTCAGTGAGCACCACAGTGCAAAGACTCTTCAGACCACTTTCTGGCCCTGATAGCAAAGAGCCACGTGACTGAGGAGCAAAGCATCCAGAAGTTCTTGAATCTTTACAATGGTCAGCACCATGGATCCCCACTGGTCAACAATTAAAAGCAACCCCCACAAAAACTTCCACAGAAGTTTGTAGTTATGAAATCAGATGAGTTCTTGAGCTTACCTGAGCTTGAAGTGCATCAGGTGCATACCATTTTCACACTAGAGTTAAAAAAATTATTACTAGCCCTTTGATTTCTAATGTGTTATAGTGGCTTTTATTCCACTATAAACCAGAACAAGCTATTAAAGTAAAGAAAGCCTCAAGAGGCAAATATTTCCAATGGCAAAGTGCTCTATCCCTTCCTACTCTGTCCTTGAGTTTCTCTCCAGTTTTCTCTCCACAAATTCCAAAGTCTCCAGGAGGGTTCCCAGCAATCTGGAAAAAAAAGGCAGCATTCCCCTCTATTGCCCCACTGGAGACTTTTGAGCAGACCAAAACACAGAACAACACTGAGTAAACAGTTCAAAAAGCAGCACCTGCCAAATTATGTTTGAGAAATTGAGAATGCCTGATATTTTAAAAACCATATTTGCTTTCTGTTTTTTTAAGGAAACAGTAAAGCAGTCACAAATTTAAAAGTTTGGACTGGGAAAAGGCAAGTGGTTTTGGTTGAAAAAGAAAAAGCATTTTGTGTGGCTTTCACTTTGTTATGATTTCTACATAATTTCAAATATATATATATCTCCTGTTCAAGGAATCCTAAATTAATCTGTTTTCCTGTACTAAAAACACGTGTTATTGGAGCTTCCATGCCCCAAATCACACTAGGACTATGCAGAGTTTTGCTGCAGCACATTATTTGCCAGAAATATCACCCTTGGACATTGTGATCTGTCTATAGGTGGTCGAGCTTACAGAAAGATTTCCAGAAAATATGTCATACAGGGAGCACCATCACTTCTTTTCCACTAGGGAAACACGTGCCCTGATCTCACAAAGGTGAGAGAAAAGAGTGGAGAAAAGAGATTATGTACACCTGTATAAATTCTGAACCTCAAGAAATTAAATAAATTCTGAACCTCAAGCTCCAAACTTTTCAGCATTATCCCAAAAGTATCTTCAAACCAGTCATATTTAAGTCATATATTTCTCTAGGCAGCTCAGGGAGGTAATTTTTAAAGCCAAAGCAATAAAAATAACCTGGAAAGGTGAATTATTCAATTGAAATGGCAAGAAAAATACGGTCCTGCAAGAAATAATACAACATATTGCAATTGACATCTGAATTTTCCAAAGCAGATCATACAGTAATCAAACCCAATTTTATAACAATTCTTGAAATGTGAGTTACATGCCAGATGCTGCACCTGTAGAAATGTAAAGCCAGCTCCCATTACCATACAAACCATGGACTAGAAATTCTGATTTTATGCCTCAGAAAAAAACCACATTTACTTCAGTCTCTAATTTTTTCTTTTGCAAAAGAAGAAAAAGCCAGAATGTTTGTCCTGCTAGAAAAATCAATATTCTGTGAGATGCATAAACAATTCCTTTTAAAAGAGCACCTCTAATTCTCTTCCCTCCACCTTACCCATGCTGTTTCTGGCCTTTGTAGATGTGCGCTTCAAAATTTCCCTCACCTGCAAAAAAAGAACAATGGAATAACACACAAATCCTCTTTTAGCATGAATTTCATCATGGAATCAGCAATAAAACAAGATTCTAAAATAGGTGGCTTCTGAAGTGTCCATTTGCACAAATATTTAAGTCATTTAGCAGAATTTATTAATGGATTATCTGCCCTAACATTTGTGGCCTAAATCCTGCTGTGTCATGTCCCTGTAGAAGTGTTTGAAGTATAAGGACTATATTGAAGGAAATCTGGTTAAAGATTAGGAGCAGGGCTGAAAAGAGCTTTAAACAATGAAGAGGAGTCAGTAGCTTCCCTGCAGAGCATTTTCCACTCCTGAACCACCATGCAGTTCCAGAAAGGAATTCCTTACTTACATATATGTCAGGAATCAGTGCTCTACAAGAACACACAAATGCATAAATTAATAAAATTAGCAAAGTTGAGACTAAAACACTCCCTGTAAATCCCATTTTAACCCCACTAGCAAACCCCACTCAGCACAAGAAGACAAGGGTATTGTCTTACTATTCGGCTGCGGGTTGCATTGTCAAAAAAGTTGTCTTTGTCTTTGATGTTATACCTAAAACATTGAGGAAAAAGAAAATCAGCTCTGTTTTAAGACACGGAAGCAACAAGTAAGGCAACATATAAGATTCTAATTTAAAAGTCACTTTGAAACTACTGCTAATCAGAAAAACAGATGTTTAAAGGAAATATACATGACACAGTACAGCATAATAGAATGTGCTGTTAAGTCCCAGTCATTCAGAGCTCTACCAGGATTGCACTGATAGTGGGCATAAAAATGCAAAACTATTATCTAATATAAAATGCCTTTCGGGCAAGAAGAACCTCTCTATTGTTTACAGAAGATGATATTTTAATATTTTTCTTATAACATCCCCTCAACACTATAACATGCTGAGGTTATGTTATTAGGTTTCAACCAGCCTGATGTAGATGTTCATTACTCTTTTCCTGGCCACTAAACAGTCAGCATTTCACTTGATTTCAAATAACCATTCCACTGGAATTATGCTTTCCCTTAAACCTCAAAATCATCGTATGTGAAATTAGCTTCCCAGTTTATTCTCTTCCATCAATTTGACTCATATTCAAAATTAATTAAAATTGTCAGAGGGCAATAAATGAAATGGTGGGTCACTGTATTTATTACTGAATTTTATTTATTGGACATAAATACAAAGAGACACTTGGGAGGGAAAAAAGAGTGTTTCATGTCAAACTGGACCCAGAACTATTATTCTGAGTGAAAGGGCAGGTGTCAAGAATTCCTTATCTGCATATTATTAGCTGAGTTTTAATTGCTCCAATAAATCTATCAAGATAGAAAATACTGCCATATTTCTGCTAGCTCTTGCTTTTTTTCAAAACAGGCAGTAATATCCGTAACCAAATAATCAGGAGTTTGGTGGGAGGATTTCTACATTTCAAGCTAAACTTTTGGAAATTTTATTTGATGCACTGCTTCCAGTGCCTTAACCTGCAGAAGTAAGTAGAAAATTGGCAGAAAGTCTGTCCAGCTTAGATTTCTGTTAATCCACTGAAAATCTGGCAATTTTGGATATTTCCTCAGGATTTCCAGATATGCTCGATGAATTTCTGAATTTTAACCGAAATGTGGGAAAAAGAAATTACAAAACTGAAGTGATACATTCCAACTTTTTTCGTGGTCCATCACATTTTAAAGTACTCACAAATATATTTTCTCTCTGGAAAACGGGTAGGACAAGGTTTTCATCTTGGTATTTTCTTGTTGTGGCACCTGGGGTTGCAGAGGTTCAGTAAATTTGCACCATATTTCATTTAATGTTTTGAGTATTCCCTTTTCTTCTGTGATTTCATACATCTGAGGAAATAAAACTGTACATTAGCATGTCCTTTCAAAAATTACACTAAAATGAAGAAAGAAAAAAAAAAAAAAAGAATTTGCTGTACGCGTATGTTTAAACCCGTAATTAAAATAAGTGTCTTCTCTGAAGACATATTCCTATATAACTATAAGCACCTGAATCCATATGGGTTGCATATCCAAAAAGTTCCTGTCCCTCACAAGCTGCTTCCAGAAAAAAAAAAAAAAAAAAAAAAAAAAAAAAAAAACTCAGAATTGTTAATGCAAGAAAAATACAAGAAAAAGCAAAAGAACCAATTCTTCACCCAGAGCTCCAGGTACCTGCTCATCTCACAGTTAAATCACCTGTCCAGAAGGATGCTTTGACGGATAATACTCAGAACTTTAGTAAAATCCAGGGGGAAAAAAGTTACATCTACTCCCTTCCTCTCATCCACTAGGCAGGGAACCCTATAGTAGAAGGATATATAGTGAGTTAGCCAGGACTTTCCCCTTGTGAAACCTTATTGTCTGTGCCTGAGGAATGCTTTGTCCTTCAAATGCCTTTCAGTTGCAGATGGTGTGACTTTGTCCATAATTATTGCAAGTCCTGAGGTTGGAATATTAAGGATTTCATTTCCTGGCTCTTCCCTCTTGTAAATTGTAATAACACTGACTAGCTCCTAATCAGTGAGTACCAAGTCCTTTGGAAGTTGGATTGAAAGGGGTCCTGCTATTTCCTTCAGTACTCTGGGATCAATTCTCAAGGCCCCATGGACTTCTGAGCATCCAGTGGATACTGATGGACCCTTAAAAATTCACTGGCCACAAATGGAAAGCCATAAACAGTTCCTATAGCTGCAGGTCTCTGCCTCAGGACCAGGTAATTAAATTCCAAGATTATTAATTAAAATCCAAGATTATTAATATTAAAGACAGAGCCAAAAAAAGCACTGAAGGCCTCCATTTTTCCATTACTGTTTGTCAGGTGACCATTTCCAAGTATTGGTCCAATATTTAACCTTCTCTTGTTATTAACATACTTTGAAAAGTCTTTTAGTTGTGTGGCACAACACTGGCCAGGTTCAACTCTAGATGAGTTTTGGCCTTTGGTGTTTTCTCTCTGAATATGTGAACTACAGCTTTGTAAACTTCCTGTGAGGCCTGGCCTTGTTGATGGAGATGGAAAATTTCTTTTTCTTCTCAAGCTCCACAAGGAATTCCCTGTTCAACCAAGAATTCATGGAGCACTCAAAAGCAGATTCCTGGGGACCAGAGCTTTGAGTTTGCTCTCTTGAAACCTATGGCAACAACTCTGCTGACCTTTTTTGCTCTCATTAGACTGAATATTTTAAACTCAATCATTTTGTGGTTGCTGTAGCTAAGGCAGCCTCCTACTACCACATATCCCACATGTCCTTCTCTATTCACACATATCCAGTCTGGGAGGGCATCTTTCCTATTTGGCTCACTGAATCCTTGTGGCAAAGTATCATCATCAACACCATTCAGGAATTTCTCAGACTTGCTTGTCACAGCAGTGCAGTATTCCCAACAAATGTTTGGGAAGTGAACATTTCCCATAGGCACAAGAAATTTCTCCTGGTTGCCCATGGAATAATTCATCAGCCCTACAGAACACTCAGTGACATCTGCCTTGTTTTCTGTCCATATAATCCTCACCCAGAAGCTGTCAACATTATAATCCCTTAAATGCAGTTTTTCCCTTCCATACAGGACAACTCCTCCACCTCTCCATCTCTGCCTATCCCTTCTGAACAGTCTTTACTTCCCTATCCCAGCACTCCAGTCACAGGATTCATTCCCTCAAGACTCACTAAAGCCAGAGACATCACAGCTTTGGCCACAGAGCAACCCTCCCAGTTGTTCTTATTTCTATCCCTTATTCATGTTTGAGCTTAGCACAGTCTTACTCACCAAAATAGCTCTATTGTCATATCCAGAAGTTTATATATAGTTAAAAGGGCTCAGAGGGTACCTTTCCCCAGCATGTCTTATATTCTGAAACATGATTTAAAACTAAATATTTGGGAAAAAAGATATTTGTAAACAATTCATGTTTAGAGGTGGATAAATACTTTCCCCTGAAAATGCCCCTTTTTTAACAGTTTAATAGGATCCTTGAATAAACAAAAATAGCATCACAGCAAATGCCTAATGTGCTTTGAGAGCAATATTTTGTATCTTTGAACAAAACCAGAACTTTCCTTTTAGTGGTTACTGTCAGATATTTTTTTTTTATATATTGCCAATTCCCCAAAATACAAGTTTTCAGCTTCTTCAAAGTAGATTTTTTTCCCCTCAAAGGAAATTCCTTTTTCAACTGTTTTTAATTCCAAAAAAACACCCAAACCCTAGGCATCAGTAGAGCTTTCCTGTCAATCTTCTTTCTGGTAGTGCTGCCATTTCTACAGCTAGAGGTGACAGAGGAATTCTTTTTTATTTTTGAAGATAACAGAGGATTTTTTTTCTTCCACTCAGAGGAGAGAAGGGGACACAGAAGTGTTGTGAATGGGGAGGGTGCCATTAGAGATTATCAGCTGCTGGACAGACCTTAACCCAGGCCAAAATCATAGCAATATTCATCAATTAAAATAATATAAAATTTACTTTGGTGCATCTGCAAAAAACTTGGGAGGGAAAATTCCCATGAGGGCAGAAGGAGGAAGAAATAAGCAGGCATAAAAAATGCATAAAAGGAATTGATTTTGGAAGGGATCAAAGAGAGGAGTTGAATATGTAGAAAGTTTCTATGGGTAATGTAGCTGTCTAAAACCTATTCATTTTAAAAGGTTGATTGGGAATATCCTTTTTCTCCCTCTGGCATGCAAGCACATTAAGAGTATGCAACATTGATTTGGCCAGTCTTTTGATAATGACATCTTGTTACAGCATGAAATGTGAACCACAATGAAGCTTTTGGTGGGCGAAAACAAGAGGAAAAACTCAAACAAACAAATAAAGATCAAATAATGCAGTGGGAGAAAACAAAATCAATTTTTTCTTTATTTCTAATGACAAAGAAATAAGTGGGTTTTAGTGCAGGTGATGAGTATAACTAACTGAAAGCATAAGACAGTTCCCCCCACTGCAGTGGAGTTGTTAACCAATGGACTAAATAATTTCAGGAAGACAGATTGGGGGATTTGCTACTCAGAATTTACAAGGTTTGCCAGCAACTCTGCTAAAAACAGACAGAAAATAGAGAGTGAGGCTGAAGTTTTAGTGACAACAGGCAGGTCTGAATTCACTAAGTCACAGATACCATCAAAACAGATTCTCTGGGGAGAGCCTCTCTCTCTTTGGAGAAGTCTTAAGACAATACTATCTTCTATCTTAATACTATCTTCCATGCTACCCCTCACCTTTGAGGGAATTCTCTTGAGAAAAATCCAGACAACTCCTGCCTTTTCAGCTTTCAAAGCCCTCCTTAACACTCACCTCTGTCATCACTCTCCTCAATGCAGTCCATCAGCCAGCTGCCTCTATGGCCTTTAAAAATCCCTTTGGAAATCCCATCTTTAATATAACTCTGAACAGTAAATCGTCTCAAAAGACTTGAAAATGTGAAAAATAGGCCTGGCAGTTCATTTTCTCTGATTTTTCAAACAAAGTAACTCCATGGGCTTCTATATATTTAACAATGATTCTGTTCCCTGCTCCTTCAATCACAAAACTTGTTGATGGAAAATGGGAGATATTTACCTTTTTAGTGGGCATTTTTATTTTAAGGAGTTCTGCTTCTCGACTGAGGACTTGCCAAGGCGCATGTATACGGACAAAACTCAGTCCTTGGCTCTTGTTCTGAAACATTAAAAAAAAAGGGAAAACAATGTATTTAAATACACTTGAACACAATGTAGTGCTAAGATCTCAAGTTGTCAGCTCCAACTAAATCATTCAACAGTGGGCAACAATCACAAGGAATATCCACCTTCTGCTACAGCTGAGGCTGCAAAGTGACATTTTCCTTAGAAGCTGAATCCTTTATGCTCTAAAAACCATTAATCTACTGCCTTCAGTGCAGCTGTGTGTGCACCAGGATGACAGAAAGCTACAGGTCCAGATTTAGGAATTATGTGAATGAGAAACCCCCAAGATACAGCTTTTTTAGCATATTGATATTTTAGAAGGAATCTGATTTCTTTAGTGGGCTTTTGTGTCCATCTGAACCAACAAGATAAAAAAAAAAAAAATCTCCTTCTCTGAGTGGGCTTCACTTCAGTTCTCATTTTCAATTTTGCCCAACTATTCTCCAGACACTTAATCACATTAGTGGCTCCTTACAGGGAATCAGGCCCAACCTTTGTTGCCCTAAATATCTGCAAACCTAAAGAAGACATAAAAATTTAACTTCTGAATAGAGATATGAGCTTCATATTTATGTAAATGATTGGTTATGCTGGTCAGGAGCATAAAATGCCCAAAAGAGCTTTGGCACAGACAGTTTTTTGCAAACTGCACAAAAGATGTCCTGGTAGCACATCTGAGCTACAGAAAGGCACCCTGAGAGCAGAAAGCAGCACCCCTGAGAAAAACATGAAAATTAAATGAAGGAAGGCTTAGACAGCATTTTCCTCAAAGTACTACACAAATCAATTGTATCAGTGAATTACAGGGATAAATGCCTATTGTGGAAATGTAGGGAACAAAAATCGTGAGGGAGATTAGAAAGAGAATACCAGAGAAATCAAGGCAATGAGCAGCTCTCACACTACCTCCCATACTGCACCTCCTTTTTGAGGGAATTTCCTTGACAAAAATCCAAACAATTCCTGCCTTCTCAGATGTCAAAGCTTTCCTGAAAACTCCTCTGCCATCATCCTCCTGAACACAACCTGGCAGACCATATCCTTTAGGGAAGGACATGGAAGTGGACACAAGCAAACTTTCAGGAGGAGTTTCTTCACTGAAAGCGTGGTCAGGCATTGGAAGGGGCTGCCCAGGGAAATGGTCAATCCCCATTCCTGGAGGTGTCCAAGGAATGCCTGGATGTGGCACTCAGTGCTCTGGGCTGGATGACAAAGTGGTGATTGGTCGAAGGTTGGACTCGAAGATCTTGGAAGATCTTTTCCAACCTCAATGATCCTGTGATTCAAAGGCTTGATTAATGCTAAGTTTAATGATCGTTCTGTGGCTGCTTCTATCTTTATGTAAACCCCAAACACACATTTACTGAATGCATCCTTATACTTCCTGATTAAGAAAAAAAAATTTAGATGGAAATCCTACTATTATTGCAATAACTTTACTCTTATTCCCCCTATAGGTGCGACATGAATGACAAAAATCACTCCCTCACCTTCAGCTGACATTTTTTCAGTGGACCAATGGTATTCTAAAGAGCAGAGTGAGCTGCAGAATCTTTCTACCATCAGTCCACTGGGGAAGTCAGCTTTAAGAGAAGGAAGGAAAAATTTACTGGGCATGAGCAGATGTTCTGGTAATCATTTGCTGAAAATAGATTAATAACAGATGAGAGGTTAAATTTCAGTGGGTGAAGATCAGGAGTTTCTTCTGAGCTTTTGGCTAAAATCAAGCACGTGTCCCTGTCTGGAGGATTATATTCCATGTTGGCAAGAGGAGGGACAGTGTGATCTAATTGGTTGCTTCCAGCTCGGGCTCATATGACTACACAGATTGCAAATAAAATTAGGCAAATAATTTGACTGAAATGACCAGATGAAGTATATGACCCTTGTATATTTGAACAAAAAATAAGTTGGAAAGTTGTGCTGTTCATGAAGTGATATCAGATAATGAGGAATCAGACCATTAAAAATCTTTAAAAGGCTCAAAAATCACCCCATAGTGGGAAATGGAAATTGAGATCATTTTAATAAACACTAATGCAAAGTAAATAAAGCAAGGAAAACAGAACTAGGTGGCTCCTCCTGCATGGAAAACAAAAAGATGCAGAGCAAAGGGCTGTTGGATGTTCACCTTGGGATTACTAGAACCACATCTCCCACATCTTCCTGACATTCACATTAATCAAAGAATTTTAAAATAAATTTGAAACCATCACTTTAATATCATAGCTCAAGAGATGAGCCATCTAGCTCATTTTCTATGGACTCACCAAAATAAAAACTTATAGGACTACTCCTCTGGTAAGACTCCTCTCCCCACTTTTCCAGGCTTCACCTGCAGCAGTTCCAGGTGTCTTTAAATGCCCTTTTTTCCTTATGATATCTGGCAAGGATCTGTTCATTTAACTTATTCCCAGAAGGCTTCTTGTATTGCAAGCATCTCCAAAAGTTAGAACTTGCTTTTCTCCTTGCCAAAGTGGATTTATAACTGTTTACTGGAGACACCCCCTAACTAGTGTCCTCTGATTAATCACCTGAAACAATAATTGTGCCCATGCTCATCCCTTTGATCTAATGAAATGCTGTCAGTCTTCTGTTTTGAATGCTCAGAATCACTCCTGCTGATTCATTGTGCTCTGGATGTGTCACTAAAGCCAACACGTGGTGCTGGCAAACAGTTTTTGTTAGACCATTCACTTGTTATTTAATCCAGCCATCCTTAACCGAGTCCTTCTTCACTTGCAGCTGATGTCCCACAGGACTTTATCCTTGGCCCTGCATTGTTCCATGTCTCCATCGCTGCACTCCCTGATTATATTATTGAAATTACGAAGTATTCCTAGTCAGATGACAAACAGATTTGTTGCTCTCCTGATCCTTTTTTTCCCCCTGTCAAATCTGTATTCCATATTACAGAGTTCTTCCAATAAGTTTCAAGAGTGGAAGTTTTTCAATAAATTCATTCAGAATTATTCAAGATATAAATATATCCTGGCTGCTTCTCTGTTTTCTGAAGCTGAATTCGGTTTTCCCATTTCAATAGGAAAGCTCAGCATTAAAGTCAAATGGAAGAAAATCTGGAAGGTCTGCTTTGCTTTTCAGTCAGCACGTGAAGAAAAATATATTGGGTATTTCTTTCAGTTTATTATGATTCTTAGCAGTCTAAAGCAGGGCTTTAACAGCAGCTATATTGCATTTTTTCTGTCTTGGACTGGAAATGTATAAGCTGAATAAAATTCTGATTTCTCCAAAGGAGACTTTTTCTATCTTTCCTGCCTGAACAGTAAAATACATTAGGACCTGCATCTGCTGCAAGTCTAAGATTTATTGCAAACTTATAACCATCAAGGCCACAGCAGAAAAAAAAAATTATGATAACTACAGAAGTTCTCATAGATATATATATAAAGTGATTATTCTTCTTACCGAAAGCTGAACATTCTGAAACATGGCTAGACAAGAATAATTAAGCAAAACTAAATTTATTTAGACACTTCTAATATGACTTAAATCCTAATATGGTACTAAAGGCATCAGGTTGCTTTTGTTGTTGGTGGTTTTTTGATGTTTTGGGGTTTTTTTATGGTGATCACACTGTTCCTCGGAACTTTGCAAATACAGAATTCATTGCTGAATGCTACAACTTAGTAAGTATTTCTTATCATTTCCTCATCATGAAATCACTAATCACTCCATATTTAATGAATTCAATTTATAAATGACTTATATATTAAAGAAATACTTATTTTTAAATACTTGTCCAAAGAAAAAATTTCTGTTGTGTATCTTAACAGGAGGAAAAAGTAACACCAAAAGGTAAAAAGAAGCTGAAAAGAAGTTATGAACTAACGTCTAAGGGAGTCCAGAGATCTGCCAATATTTCTAATGATTTTTTTTTTAAATATGGATAGGAAATGGAAAAAGTATAAATCATAAAACCCGAAGCATGTAAACTTCTTAGAAAAAAACCCAAATAACTGAACTTTAAATATGTTATCCCTCAGTGATTATTATATAGAAAAATACTCAGAGCAATATTTTAATGGCTTCAGTTAATACGACGAGACAACTTTTGGTAATGTAGCCACATTGGGAAAGTGACAGTGAAACAGTTTATAGTGAGGAAAAGACAGGTCCTATTAGCTCAGTAAAAGTAATCATCTTCCCATTAATTCCATCACCAAATGGATCCATCACGTCTGCAAATGCAATTGTTCAAAATTAATGTCTGTTCTCCTGATACCAGCCCTGGAAATTGAGGCAAATACCAAAGTGATGTGATAGTGCAAATAAAAAGCAATTTCTTGTTATTATCACAGAACTGTGGTCACCTTCATTTTACAAGAGCAGAGCCAAATGCTGAGCTATTGGCCCCCAGCACAGATTGCATGACACAGCACCACCAGATTCAGGCAGAGACTGCAAAATGACTGTTTTCTGCCAAAGAGATTGAATGTCTATCTGTGAAACGGTGTACTTCTGCTCCTAAAGTTTTGTGTCCGAGACACAAAATCGGTCCATCACCAATGATAGTGTGAGCCAGTTCCACTAGAAAAAGGAAGTGCAAGGCACTGGTCCAGGTGAGACAACAACACCCAGAATGTCCTGACATGGGCATGTCAGTCCAGAGCAACTCCCTGCTCAGGTTATCTTATAGCAGAGGCTGTATCCCATAATTGTAGGCTGGTAATTTAATACTGCCTCTTACTCTATGTGGACAACAGAACTTCCTTCTATCAAAAGGCTTTTGTGAAGATAAATCTGTCTCAGATTGGGAAGTGCTCAAATTTGGAACAGCTCTAATAAGGCAATAAACTAAGAAGACAGTGTGGATATATATTATGCAACTTATAATTTTCCTATTTTCCTTCAAAATAATTTTTATTTTTTGTTATTTCTCCAGGATATAGATTTACCTCACCACATGGAAACACAGACATTCTCAAGGCCTTAAGCAAAGCTAAAATAATTTACACATTTTGAGTTTGCTTTTCTTTTACTTAATTTCTACCAATAGTGATGGTCTTGTTTATTTTGTTCTCTTACTCTCATGTGTGAACATAAACAGTTAAAGAATATATTAATGTGTATAAGCATAGAACAGAACACCTGGTCATGAAAGATCTGGCCAAAACACCTAAAAAAACCCTTCATAATCTCAATTTCTTAGGTAAAGCACTGTGGAATGAAACAGTTGGCTTTGCTCATCTTTTGCAATGTTTCTTCATGGCATTCCAGCCTCTCCAACCAAAATCTTCCCACTCATGTACAGACAGGATGTGTCTCTGAATGGAAGATGATACAGGAAGCCTAAAAACACAGGTGTGCTTCCCCTGAAGATGGAAATTTTTAATGGCAAGGAACAAAATGAAAATGAGCTGCTAGAAACACAACCACAAATGTAGAATAGATTGATAAATCTGCCAAATTAAAAAATAAAAAAAATCCAAGGCACAGACCTGTGCATTATTGCAGTGTTCAATGCAGGATCTACATGCAGGTGAGTAAGAAATATGCCAGGATTGTCATTTATTTTAATTCCTTCTAAATACGCATTTTGGATGAAAAATATTACTGCACTGTCATCAGTATTTGCCAAAAGTTTATCTCTCTCCACTGCAGCATGAAAAGCATGACTTTCAAACATGAAGCAAAATCATCCCTAATTATTGAGAATAATTTTATCAGCAAATTTTTCCCGTGTCAATGACATAAATTTGTTGCTATAAAACCTGGCATAATTTCAACACATCTTCTGACATTGAATACCATAAATAATAATTATAAAATGTAAAATCGAGTGTCTCCCCACCCAAATTAAGCTGCCTCAAAGACGAAGGGAAGGCTGTGTCTACTCTACCACCTCCTGTATTTTGGCAGTATCAGCAGAAAATCACGTAATCAGCTGGCCTGGCTAGATTCAGTGCCAAATTAGCTGAAAAATAAGCCAATATTCTGTAGAATACATCATATCAACCTTTATTATCAATAATAAAATCAACAAACATCTTGAGGCCAAAGAGTTAACATTAAAAAGGGCAAAATGTAATTCCTCTTGAGGGAATGAGACTCACTAATCTGCACAGAGATTTATGGCCTAAACAATTTTCCAGATGAAGCAGCAAGATCATGGAAGTCAATCTTTAGACCAGATAACAGGCATGTTACCAGTGGGGGGATTAATGAAACAGAGACTGAACCCTCACTCGAGCAAACTCAATTTCAAGGGAAAAAAGGAATTCAAGAAAAAAGAAAAAAATTTAAAATACTTAGGACTAAAAAAACAGAGGAAGGGTACATTCAAATATTTCTCCATCACTCCATAGTTAATCTGGGAAGTTAGCAAATTATCAAATTGAAGGGGTGATTCAATTTTGTGTTGAAAGATTTTAAAGTTGAATTCATTCTTAGCAAAAGTACTTTAAGGAGCATTCTATCATTTGAAAGTGTTAACAGATGGTACAATTGTATTTAGTTTAATAAGAGTGTTCTCCTAATCAGAGGCTACAAGCTTTGCCAGGATGGTGTGGCCCTTCAAGGTCTCTCTCTCCAAAGATCAGTAGCAGTAAAAGGAAGGTTGGCTGTGTTTGTAGGGGCTTGATTGGGAGGGGATTAAGATGAAGATAATCAAAGTATCTGGGCTGTTTGCTGGCAGGGAATCCAAAACCTCCCTGGACAACTACAGCCTCACTGCAAACAGCAAGAGATGGGGGACAGGCAGGGGCAGTCCCACAGTAGCATCACATGACTCATTTTGGATAAGGCAAGAGGTCCAGGGGTGGAGAAATAATCAGTTAAACAACAAGAAACTGGGTAGGAGGAGAACCTGCTGGAAAAAAACCAAAAAGTCAAGAAGGGGATTTTTCAGTGTTAGTAGTATCCAACATGAGCTTGAGTGGCCTGGAGAAAGATAAAGCAGATGAAGTTTTTCGGGGTAGAAAGCATAAGGACAGACTGTGAAAAATTGTAGAAAAGATTTGTAAGAGCTTAAACAATGGCAAACAGCTCTCAATGTAAAGAAATGTAAACCAATATATCAGTGGGTTAAATCCAGATTCACATATAAGACACTGGGCTCTGATTTCACCAACAAAAAATCCTTTGAAAAAGAGCAGCTCAGTATTTCCAAAGAGCCAAGAAGTAAATCAAAGTTTACATTTTATTAGGAAAGGTACAAAGACTGAGGAAAAAATATTCAAACATCCACATCTTGAACTCAATGTGCAATTTCTGCCTCCTCACCTCCAAGGAGGTAAGTTAGACCAAAAATGGGTTCAGAGGACCCACAAAAGCCTTGTTATGGCATCTACATAGGAATTACTGAGGAGACTGAGACCCTTTGTTCTGGAGACTTGAGGAAGTTATTGTGGAAGTCTATAAAATCCTGCGTGATAAGGAGATGGGGTGTGGATGGATTGCCTGGAGTCTCTTTCAGTGCAAGGGCCTCAGACAAAGTCAAATTAAAAATCAACAAAAGGACATAGACATCAATGCAGCAGAGAAGTACTTCTGCCTTGTGGGTACAAAAATTGAATAACATTTTAAGAAGAAACTATTCCAGACTTTGGGATAGAGATTCCTAGACAGTTCCTAGGTGGGCAAACAACATCACATGGGGGAAAAAGCACCTGAATTGAACACAGCTGTCACCAGAAGAGTATCAGAGTAAAAGCATCACAGAAGTTTGCACCAATCCTTCTGTTTCCTAATCATTTAACCACTGCAACTGTTGCAGTACACTGAAGGAATCTCTCACACCACAGGACCATTTTATGGCAGAATTGCCAATTATGGAAAAGCAGTTCCCCACCAGCAAGGCACAAGCCTGCTCCAGATGAAATGTGGAGCTGAGAAGCTCTACTGGGTGTTTTCAGGCTCTGCAGATGATTAGAAGGCATCAAGAGCAGCAGCAGCAGCCTTGAAATCTGAGCAATTCATCAAGCAGAGATAAATAGTTGCTTGAAATGCTGCAGCTGAGACAAGCACAAGGAGCTTGGCAAATGGGCTGGGACTCAGTGTCCAAGAAATACCTCAGTCCTAGATGGAAATTGCAGTATTAGAATATTTCTGGAGCTCTAGGGGACCCAGCACCCTCAGCTAATGTGGTACCAGGGCTCAGAACAGTATCTTCCCACAGGAGCATGGGAATCACTGCAATCAGCCAGTAAATAGACAATATTGGATTTTCAGGAATGTTAATTAGCCAGCACGTTCTAGTGATCTCTGCAGAACATGCTGAATTATCAACGCTTTTGAAAACCAGGCCTCAATACACTCAGTTTCCCAAAAATATGGTCCAAAGGGAATCACTCTCTTCTTCATCACCATAAATTCAATCACTGCCGATGGAAAAAGGAAACACCAGCCAGTCAGAATATATAAGTACCAGTTTGCTCCTTTGTAACACTAAAATTAAAGGAGGATTATTAAAAAATCTGTTGTCAAATCATTATAACTGAAATACGAATTTCATTTTCTGTTGTGGTTCTAAGAATAAACAGCCAGCAAACACCAAAATACCAATGTTTGCTATAGCTTGACACATTAGAAAGTTCTAGGTTCTCCAATACATTTCACAACAGCATCCAACAAAAAATATTTTAGTGTGATTTTACTTTTAGCTTGGCATTGAAATATGACGATTTATGTGGAAAGCTGAACAAATCACTTGCAGAGATGTAAGGGTCAAGTAGGCCATTAACTTTCAATTATTAAAAAGATAATTAGGAGATAGAATGCAGAATATTAATATTAACCTGATACACTGCCAAAGTGTTTTATGCCATGAGGGAAATGAATTAGCAAAGGAAAAAAAAGTAAGATTTGTTATTCCAATCCTGGTGGCATCACACAAATTGAAATTTACAGGAAATCACTACCAGGTTTTTGTAATAAATGTGGTGCTATACACTGATAGCAGTAAGTACCTTCATCTTCCACATCTTAAAATCCATTTTATGTCTCATTAGAAGTACTCTGCATTTTGTCATTTCCATAAATCTTTTTGCTTGGTTTACATTAGCTCACTCAAAATCACACAGTAATGCTGCTTGCACTCATGCCTTTAAAAATATATATACAATAAATGGCAGTGAACATTTTTGAGCTTTTGTTTTGGCATGGTTCTGTCATATTTTTCCTCTATTTCTACCATAATAATTTTCTGCTAAATATTGGAAGCTCACAAAAAGGAGACCAAACAATAAAGCCACAAACACACTCCGCTAGGCAGCAACTTAATAAGAGGAAGATATGCTCAGCAACAGAATATCTAAATCATGGAACCATAGAATGTCCTGGGTTGAAGGAGACCTTAAAGATCATCTTGTTCCAACCCCTGCCATGGGCAGGAACACTTTCCACTGTCCCAGCTTGCTCAGAGCCCCATCCAGCCTGGCCTGGAACACTGCCAGGGATGGGGCAGCCACAGCTGCTCTGGGAAACCTGTACCAGGACCTCCCCACCCTCACAGGGAAGAAGTTTTTTTATAATATCCAATCTAAACCTGCTCTCTGTCAGTGTGAAGCCATTGCCCCTTGTCCTGTCACTCCAGGCCCTTGTCCAGAGTCTCTCTCCATCTTTCCTGTGGGCTCCCTTCAGGCACTGCAAGGCCACAGTGAGGTCACCCCAAAGCCCTTCCTTGCTGGCCCACAATATTTACTCTCCAGTTTGGTTCCTTCCATACATCCTGATGGTGGCTCATGACTGCCAAGTCAAAGCTTTCAGAAACCAGTATATATGTCTTTATACTACTGTTATCAAGGCCTGCAGAATGTAGCCATCATTTTTATAGCCCTGATGGAGTCACACTTAACCTCACATACTAAGAGGGTACTTTGAGAGAATTCACGAACAGAACATATGGGAAGTGATTTCTGGAGTAAAAACTCCTATGCCAAGCTTTGAGTGCCTCAGAAGGGTGTTCTCCTGAGGCCTTAAGAGACTCTTTGCTTGAGAAAGAACCTCAGGACACATTCTCATAACAAACTGCCACAAAATTCACTGTCCTCTGACCTGGCATCACTTGAGAACTGTTGCATATATGAATTGTTCAGTGTGATCACATTTCAAGTGACATCATTACATTTATAACAAAGGATATATCAGGACTGAGGTCAAAAGGAAAAAGTGGTTGGGTTGTTTTGCCTTTTTATTTTCCTTCCACTTGCTTTGTCAGTCTTCAGTAAACAAAGATGTCTCAAGCAAAACTTGGGTCCCTTTGCAGGGGGCATGACCAACTCTATCAGTATTAGTTTAATGCTGATCACAAAATGATTTTGGTTCCTGGCATGCAGTAAGGAAAGTATTCAGAGATGAGAGATTTAATCTGCGAAACTGGGACCAAGAAAAACAAACAAGGAAAAAAAATAGCAGATTTAAGCAGCAACTGACAAATGAAAAGAGATGAGGAGACCAAGGCATGAAAAGTTAGATGCATATATCAGCTTGCTAAAGAAACAATACAAAACATTGTGCCTTTGCCTTTCATTATTGCATATCTATCCTGGCACTTCTATTACACAAATATTGCACTTGTGGTCAAGGATAAATTAAAGGCATTGTGACATCCTAACCATAAAGTTCTTTGGTCAGATCAAAGTCTCATTTGCACAAGTTTGATAGGACAGCACATATCACCCTATATTCCTATTTGGATTTATCTTGGCTACTCTGTTCTATTTTCTTATGCGCAAATTATAATCTTGGTAATACAGAATCCATTTTCTTTCTTCTTTTTCAGAGCTGAATAATTGGATCACTGAATAACTGAGCTGGATCCTCATCTGTGGTACACCCCAACAGTAGTATAAATAGCTGTAACCACACAGATCCAGATCTGGTTATATAACTTGTGCACATGATGGGAAAACATTAAAAATATAACTTTAAATTTAGCATTCACTCTTAAAAATACTGAGTGGGGCTTTGGCCAAGAAATTCACACATCAATTGCAGATAACTAAACAGATGTTTTGGCTAAAACAGCCTTCAACTGGGACATTCACACGTATACACTGGTAATACTGATAAGATATTACAATTTTAGAGCTTTCTCAAATTTTGCTTTAACAAAGATTGTTAACTAAATATTTGCAACATGTGTTAGGTCTTTCCAAATATTTATAAAGATGGTTTACAAAAAGAAATGCAGCTATTTTCAATGCTCCTTTTGGACTAGAAGCACAAACACATACAAGTTTGCATAACTTTGAAAGTCTAAAAAATGCATTAAAACTCCTTGTGTCCACATGTAAGTATAGATATACATATATAGATATAGATATATGCACACAGTTATTTATAACCAAATTAGAAATCCCTGCTTGAACATCGCCCTTCCAGGGAAAGTGCTCTGGTGTTCAAATCTCCTCCTGCCCCTGCCAAAGAAATAAACACCATTTGGGCTTTTCATATTTCCATTTCCACTCCAGCACATTTTGCCTGCCTGAAATTAATATGTATCACTGTATCAATGTCTAATCATGATGCATTTGTCCAACCCAGACTTCTGGAGAAAATTAATAGCAAATTCATGGCAGTAATGCACCTCTTGCCACCAACTGAACAAAAGACATTGTTAAGTAAAATTTAATAACTACAAAATTCTACATAACTTGTATTTATATATGATTAGTAACGAAAGTTCTATACTTTATAAAAAGTGGTCTATAACAAATACAGCTGTCAGTGTTACAGGCAAGTGGCAGAAAAAAAGGCAAATTTCTTGGGAGGAAGAAAAGCTGAAGATTTACATCAGGTGTGTGCAGGTAAAAGAAAAACATTTTAAGAACAGAGGCTGTGGAAAGCCGATTTGCAGTTGTGGGAAATAGATGTATAGAGGAATACAGACATGCTGCCAAGGGAAAACTTCCCATTTTTCATTCTCATTCCCCTTCACACAAATGCTTCTACACATTTGTTGCCCAGAGCAGCTGTGGCTGCATCATCCCTGGAAGTGTTCCAGGCCAGGTTGGATGGTGCTTGGGGCAAGCTGGGATAGTTGAAAGTGTCCCTGCCCATGGCAGGGGGGTGGAATGAGGTGGCCTTTAAGGCCTCTTCCAACCCAAACTGTTATGGGATTGTAGGATTTGAAAACCCATTTTACAGTGAAATAACATAGCATTCACTTGGTTTTCACCTCCACTTTTCCTGCTGTTTTCTATTCAACAGTAAAGGAGAGGAAAACAGAGCTGGAAACCAGAACTGAAAGGAGCCCAGATAGGATGCCAGGGAACACAGGAACAAGAGGTCCTATGTCAAAAAATACTTTCAGTCCCATGACAGTTCTTGGCTAGTTAAGTCTGATTCCTGTCTCTTCTCTCATGTGTTTAACAACATTTTAAATTTAACAAGAGTTACTCCTTCTAAAAGTAATTTCCCAGCAGTTTTGGCATTGACATGGAGAATGACACAGGTATGAGTCCTGCCAGATTTCACTTCAGGAACCGCAGGAGGTAATGGCAGCTCCTCAAGCTTCTGTCATTCCTCTGAACAGGCATCTGAGAATCAGGATGAACTTTGCTCTTCAAAGGCACCTACCCCTTTATACTGATTAGACAAAAACGCATCTAAATACAGGTACCTGGAATGGAGTATCAGGCATTAGGAGTTTACCTTGTCCCGTGAGTACTTCACAGAGCTCTTAGATCTGTACTAAGGAAATGCCAGCAGCTCAGAGAGGACATCCCGCCCCTCTGCCCAGCCCTGGGAGGCACATCTGGAGAGCTGTGTCCAGCCCTGGGCTCCTCAGCACAGGAGGGACAGGGAGCTCCTGGAGCGGGGCCAGCGCAGGCTGCAGAGATGATTTAGGGCCCGGAGCATCTCTGACAGGGAAAGGCTGAGGGAGCTGGGGCTGTCCAGCCTCGAGAGGAGCCCCAGCTGAGAGGGGTCCTCAGCCCTGGGTGTCCCTGTGAGCAGGGAGGGCTCCGAGCAGGGCCCAGGCTCTGCTCCGGGGGCCCAGCAATGGCACCAGAGGAACGGGCAGGGACTGAGCCCAGGAGGTTCCACCTGGACATGGGGCAGAACTTCTGTCCTGGGCAGTGACCGAGCCCTGAACAGATTGTCCAGAGAGGCTGTGGAGTCTCCTCACTGGGGATGTTCCAGAACCAGCTGGACACAATCCTGTGCCCTGTGCTCTGGGATGGCCCTGCTGGAGCAGAGAGGTGGGAACCACTGACCCTCTTTGATCCCTTTCAGCCTGACCCATTCTGGGATTCTGATTTGGTCTCTTTCATTTCTTCCACTTTCCCATCTCTTTTCAAGGGTCCAGGTAGCAGAAGGATGCCCACTGCCTTAATTCCTGGATCCAGCTTACAATTTTTGATGTATGATTCCTTGGCTTTTTATCATGGTTTTAATTACACTAGAGTGTTCTGTAATTATATGCCAATTATTTTCTTTGATAATTACCACTGACACGTACAAGTGCAGGAATACGTTTAAGGGCTACCTATTAGTCTTTCGTGGTACTTAAAACTCTACAACATTAACAAAATTGGTTTTACATTGTAATTACATGTGCATCTTTTTATGAAATAAAGGAAGTGAGAATTGCTAGGCACATAGTACATGACTATGGTATTGGGTTACCAATCATTATATTATAAAACCACACCTACTTTTAAATACACCTACTTTTATATTTGAAACTGAAATGTTTAATAACATCATCTAGCAAGTCACCTGATACATGGCGTTTGTCCTGCCAGAGAGTCTGAGCATTATGAAGATATGGAAATTAACAACTATTTACAGCTGGATCTTGGTAAATTTTGCATTCTTTGTGCTGGCTTTTCTGTGAAGAGACTTGCCAGTTGGTGACCAGATGGGACAAAACATCCCTAAACCAACAAATACTTTCCAGGAGAGTCACTTGCAAACTGTGGCTCACAGGTGGAAAACAACCTGGGGTCCCTTGTGGTGCAAGCTGTGTCTTAGGTCGTCACTGTGGTGCACTGTGGTGCCTCCTGCAACACATCAGGTAAAAAGTAAAGCAAGTCCTTTAATGAGCACACTTTGGTGCCTCACTGAAGCTGAACTTGGCCAGCTTTAGGTGAGCAGTTTCTCAAGGACAGCTTTGAAACAGGACCGAATAAGAGAAGAAGAAAATTTTGCATAGAAGTTGCTGAGAGAGAAGCAGTTGGGAGAAGTACGAAGTCTGCCTGTCCAGCTGTCCCAGCTGTGAGTTTTCTCAATGGACAGGATCACAGTTCATGAAATATTCTGAGTTGAAAGGGACCCACAGGGGTCATCAAGATGTCTTGGATGTTGTGACTTCACACAGGCCTGTGAATGATGGCAGTCAGTGGGCCATCAGCTGGTGGGAAGTGTGAAGGGCTGACTTCACACCAACCAAAGAAAGATACAGTGACCCTGAGGAGTGGCAGGATTTCCAAGATTTTAAACATGAACAGTGGAGGGATCTTTCCAAGGAAAAAACAAATAATTTCCCCTTACTAATCCGAACATGATGCAGGATATGGAAGGAAGAGCATTGTGGACAGAAATGGAGCACCCTGTGGTGGCCAGGTGAGCAGGAGACTGGTGTGAAGGGACAGAGAGGAATATACAGAGGCCAGAAGCAGGTGAGCAGGTCAAGCACTGGTGAGGTGAAGCAGGTACCACTCATTGACCTGTGAAAGCTGAGCAGAGCCACTGCAGGCAGAGAGTGAACATTATCCAGTGAACTCACAGGGACCTGTGACAAGCAGGGAGGCTTGCCAGGGCTGTGGGGCACCACAGCAGGTTGACTGTCCTGCAAAAGCTTGAAAGTACCCTCAGTTTAACAAAAACATGGTATGAAATTTCCTAGGTGTCGCTAACCAGAGCGTGCACCTTGAAAGGGTGGAAGAGCCTTCCAGTGACCTTCCTTAGGGACATAATCTTTAGGACATTACTTTGTTTTGATGACGTAACAGGGCTCAGTGGCAGCTGAACATTTGCACATCTTCAGAGGCAAGCAAAGAACGATCAAAGCGTGCAAAATGAAATATGGAATATGAGAGTTGGAAAAAGAGCAAGAACACCAGAGGCTTCCAAGACAGGTAAACTTACAAATGAGTGAGGATCATGGGAATGAGGCAAGCAAGGGATAGAAACAATGACACTTAAATCCAGAAAAATTAAAATTTGAAAACCCTGTGACTTCCAGGACATGCATGGAGATGAAACTTTTAAAGCATTAGGAAACTCATGTCACCCTGTCACCCTTCACACTCTAACCAGTTTCAATACAAGCAGACTTAGGACTTTGAGTGACTTGAGGAAAAATCCTAAGTATAGGATGGGCAGTGATATCTTCCCCATTTTGAAGAGATTAAGGAAAAATTACAGGAGTTTGAACAAGCACTTTGGAGGTGTCAGCATGGAGTTCTGCTTAAGTATTTGCAAGACCTTGAATATATATATTTTATATCTCTGAAATGTTAATTTTTCTTTGTATTACTAAATTACTCCAGGTAAACCACAACTGAGCTTAATGAACATGTAGACAAAGACTGGAGAGAAAGTCCCCATGTCCCAGTTGGGACATGACTAAGGGAAGTGCAACTGGGCTCCCCTGGAAGTGAAGGATGTTGGTATTTTTCCAGAGTACTGTGTTGGCTCCTACCTATGAAAAGCAATGGCCAACTCTACATTTCCAGAAAAATGCTTCTATTGGTGTCTTTTTGTTCCCCCTGAAAAGTTGCTGTTCCCCCATAAAAAAGAAGTATTAGTCCACATAGCTGTTCAGTCATTTTCCCACTCTAGCTACAAGTAGCTCGTTCTGTCCCAAATATATTTTGTTATATTAAAATTTATTTTACCAGGAGACATCTTATAAAACTGCAAGATCATCTACTGAACTCCACCTCCAGGATTTCCTTAAAAGTACAGTGTATGGGTTTCAATCCTTTTAGTGATTCTACAATGCTTTGAAATTATTACAGAATCCAGGAAATGAAGGGAGAAGCAAGGGGAGAACTGATTAGTTAATTTCTAGATGGCAGAGTTTAAGCAAACATATCCATTATCAACATATACAAAAAACCCCACAAAAATAACAAGAAGCCCCCCGAAAAAAGACAACCAATAAAAACCCATGCACCTGTTCAAAAGAAATAATTTTGTCCAGCCATTTGGTTTCAGAGATGAAATCACTGTTACATTAATGCTGACCTGGAATAACTGCACAGAAATTATAGAATATTACAGAATGAGCACAATATTACATAAACCAAGATCTAACATGATTTTTTTTTTTCCTTTGGCTCGTTACTGTGAGCACATACCTGTACACAAGAGAAGTTCAAGAGGGCACAATTTTATCAGCACTGTGTACCAAGGAGAGAACCCATCCAGAAGGGTAAATTTTCCATGCTGTGCATGGGGATTTAGCCACCAAACTCTCATTAATGCTAATGAGAACCATGCAGCCCAATGCCACCCTAAATTATTTTTTTCCTTGTTGTTCTCTTCAGGACAAAATAATGGCTGACCTGGAACTACTGGAATGACAGAAGCAACTCTGTGATACAGTTTTGACTGAATTGCCTTGTCGTATAGATTAATAGACCTTGCAATAACCAGGAAAGACATTTTGAATACAATCTGATTACAACTTGTGGCTTGCACATCACAGTTTCCTTTCTTTCAGGATGTAGGTGTGTGGGACAGTTAATGAATCCTTCCCTCTGTGACATCTTCCCCCCACTAAATCTGTGCTCATCCACAGGAACCACCACTGAGTTGTTGGAACTTTACCCCTATCTAGAACTTAGGTCTGCAAAGGATTTAAGAAACAGCTGGAGCTGAAGAAGGTGTTCTGATAACTAAGGGGAAATTACTTTGTTTTTTCTTGATCAGACCCCTCCACTGTTCATGTTCAAAATCTTGAATCCAGTTTTCACTGCAAAATGCCTCCCTCTCAAGTACAATATAACATCTGAAAGTGTACACGATGTAAAGTGTCTTGGGACATTTCTTCCCTACGTGTGATCATTCCTTTTCTCCAGTGTCTCACTTCCTGGAAGAATATTGCTTGCCTGTCTGAGCAAAATATCATGATCCAAATGATATGATAGTAACGCAGATTTGGGCAGAATGACACACACAGCCATTAGAGTAATCAGTAAAGAAAGAAGCGCTGAAAACATACAAGAATCCCACAACCCTGAGTCATTATTTACATTACCTTTCCCTGGATCTGCCAAAAGAGAGCAAATTCCACCCCTTCGCTCCCCAAACACACAAACAGTTGTGGGGTTTTTTCCATAAGACAATCCTTTCCTGCAAGGACTAATTTCCACTGTCAGATACCCACCAGCCTTTTTCCTGATGGAATCCATTCCTGAATCTGAGAAGGCAGAATGACACCTTATGGAATTACTTCTAATTTGTCTTATTGCAGGCAGAAGGGGAAAAAAAAAGGGAGAAAAGAAGAGAGAGAGAGAGAGGCGCTGTCTTAGATCCTTTATATCTACAACATAAACCAGTACATAAATTAGTATATGAATATTTACTAACATATATATGAATAAAAGCAACATATTGAAAACAGGGAACACGTATCTACAGTGTTGCATCTGCTCCAAAGCAGAATCCTCAGTGGCTCTGATTTAGGCAAAGGATTTTTTGTGAGGTGTGAATTCATGACTAAGCAGCAACGCCTCTAAAAAAATATGAAATCACAGAACAATTACCCAACCAGCAGAAAATCAGTAGAGAGCACTCCTTTGGCACCAGAGATACCTGCAGGGCTGTTTATGCTAGAAAGCAGTGGCCTGGGGACAGGAAAGCAAAGAAAGACCCATTTTCCCTACAAAAGAAACCTGAAATTCAGGGGGTTTTCGCTGTGACAAAGAATAGGTCAAGGTGCATAAGGCATTGCAGTTGGGGTAGTCCTCACCCAGCACCTCACCTCAATAACAGCAGCGTGACCACTGTCATTTAATAGCTCAGAAAAGCAAAAAATCCCAGGGCTAAATTCCTCAAATTGTCTCATATTTTACTATTTTATTTTCATGAAGCTGCAGTGGCCTAAATGCCTTGGAGAAATTATCACTATTTAGCCTCCAAGCCTCCTCTGCAGGCACTGAGGCAGCATCACATCCCTCAGGGCTTCATGTGTCACCCTTCAAACCCTCTCCAGGGATTTAATTTACGCATTAAAACTTCTGCTGCAAATGAGAGCACTGATAATTAAAATATGTTTTCAGGGAATCATCTGTGAACAGGCCAAGCAGCTGATTTTGTTACTGTGCATGCTCTATCCTGCAAGTGTCCAATTCTCCCTCTGCCATGCTCCAGCAGAGATGTACCAACCATTTCCTGTGGGCTTCTCATTTGCCAGGCAGTTTGTAGGAATTGGAGTAGTTCTCCCAGCAGGTGACAGAACTCAGCACAGGAAAATGAAAACACAAATTTGGGAGGTTATTGGCCATTTCTACAGGCAAGTCTGCTAGGAACAGCATCATGTAAAAAAAATATATGTAAAATTAGGATGGCTCTGGCCCAAATCCCACTGTAAATATCAGCAGCATATACAGCCCTATTCCACCTTGATCTAAAATTCAAGATACGTATGACTCCATTTCCCACTCTGCAGACAATTGATGACATTTACCACTGCTTACCCAAGAGCTTCATAAATGTTATTGACAAAACACAGATGATTTTTGTATATCTTTTCAATTTTCTCTGCATCTCTTGGAAGCCATTTTCACTAATGTACCTCATAGCTGAGCACCAAGAGTCTGGATGGTAATTAAAATACACAGAGGGAATCTGTCTGCCCATTCATCTATTCAAGTCACAACACAGTCATAAAAAAAAAAAAAAAAAAAAAAACCACCAGGACTCATGGATTTTGAGTTTCGACAGCTCAGCCATTCTACTCAGCCACCTTTTATTATGGATCATTATTTTAATGCTGATTTAATCACACCTAAATCCTATGGGGCTACTTCAAAATGCTGTCTAAAATGGAGACATAATTTCCTCCTAAATAGTTAATCAACCTGCCAATATTTTCATCACGTTCACCTCACTACCACTGAAAACCTTGCCTTGCCTGTTCAACTTTAATTTTATAAGAGCTGTGTATTACATTTCAGCCCCATATAAGTAACATACAGGAGCAGAACATGTTTTAGCTAATTAATGCTTTTGTAACCAGAGTCGCTGAAAAATATGCATCAAATATTTATATAATTGGCTCCCCAAAGAAGTGTTGCCTCGTTCTGAGTGCTGAGAGACTGAAATACAAAGTCCAAAGATCTGGAGCACAAAAGACTCCAGTCTTTTTCCAATGCTCCATTACTCTGTTTGTATTCTCAGTTGCTTCAGGAGGCATTCATTAAGAGGGATAAAGGTCTAGGACTCATATTAAATCTCCATATCCTTTTAAAATTAATGTTAGCTACTATCAAGCTTTCCTCTGCACTTTGGAGGAAAGAAAATTTTGAGGCAATTACAATGTCCACACTGAGTGCCTGCAAGGTGTCTCGCATGCACCAAAGGCATGAGATATTTTCCTGGGAATATTCACAGAGCCCATTAACAGATTTTGGAAAAACTCATTATTTTTTTTTTCTTTATTCAGGTTTTTAATTACTGGTGAATTAAGCAATATACGTGACATCATTTTGGCTACATCATCTGGCTTTGTCCTTAACAGCTGACAGGAGACAAGACACTTCCCACTGACAGAGAGCACCTTAGTGCAACAAAACAGTGCATTTTAACCCCACAAGTAAAATCTACTGCAGCACTAAGGTTTTACTTGTCTCAGACTGGGGAGGTGTTGGGAATTTTGTTTGGCTGGTTGGGTTTTTAAGTTTACGTGGGTTTTTCTCCACAAAAATTCAAAATTACGCCTTGGAATATCATGTACAAAAATTCAATCACAACCTCCATCATCAGTAATATTAGTATCAGCATTGAGGACCTTAAGGACTTCCTTCCCTTCAAGTGTAATGTAATCATGAGAGTTTAGTGAGACATTTTTGAAACAATACTAGCTCAAAAATTGAGGTTAGATGAGCTTCTTGGAGGATAATTTACACTTTGTTTTAGAATTGTCATCATCTTCCCCTTGAAGTAATATTTCCTCTCCCAACTGCTATTTAGCAAAGTACATTTCACTTCCAATGTGCTCGAAAATGATCCAGCTTTGTCAGAATGCCAAGGCACATCTCCAGTGTCTCCTTATTCCATACCTATTATGCCTTACCATACATAATACTAATTGAAAATGGTGTGTGTTGCATTTGCAGTCATTAAAGCAGCAGTAAAATTCAAATTTAGGGGAATGACTGGTTTCAGATTAGGTGAAACACAATTACCAGTTTCCCCAGGAACAAATAACAAACAAACAAAACCAAACCAAAATGAAGAGAAACAAAGTAAGAAAGGAAAATTTAAAAAAAAAAAAAAAGGCAAAACAACAAGAACTGCATGATATTTATTACCCTTCCTGGGCAACTTCATGCCCACTGTCATTGTACACTTCATCTTGGATGGGCAAAATATCATCTCCTCAGTTTAATAAGGAAAACAAACAAAAAAACCCAAAACAAAACAGGAAGGCTATATTAAGAGAAATGAAAGTTTCTCTGGAGGACAGGAATAACAAATGATGGAAAGCTATTAGGAAGTTGAAAATGTAGTCAAAAATCCCTTAATTCACAAATAATTGCTGGGTGAATGGAGACAGTCCATAGTCTTGCCTATTTTCTACAAATTCAAAAACAGCTATATGCCTCCCTCCACATACAAATTACACATCTTCATTTTTTTCTTGTCTTCTTCTTTTATACATTGACAAATAAGTGAGAAAGGTGTTTCTCCCTAGTCATCAAACATATAATAATACAATAATGCCACATGTTAGCAAATGTATTAGGATCATGGAAACTCCTGCTTTTCAAAAAAAAAAAATAGCTGCAGAAATAAAGATTTTTGAATTGCTGTAACTCTATCCTGTGTTCCTAGACATGAACTTCCTGATTTCTAAAAGGTTTCAGACTATAATAGCAGCTTCTAGAAGAAATCCCATGTCCTGTGAGGTTGGTAGACCCAAACCATTCCACAATTCTTTGATTCAGGACATCCCATCATTCTAAATCAGTGGATTTTCTTGCAAAAACATAGGAAGATGATGTAAGGCCGAGAGACCAAGGCCTGTTCTAAACCAAAGGTCCAAGAGTGGAATGCCTCTAATATTTACCTTTGCATCCAGATCAGACTTACCTTAAAACATGGTCCAGGGTATATATTAGAGACTATATCTCAACTTTCGATAGTATTATATTTTAAAAATCCATTTCTAATCTTATATTAGCACAGAAACGAACAACAACAAACAAAAAAACCTCCACCAAACAAACATTCAGTTCACCATAAACCACTGGAAATGTAGTAGTTGAAATTCCACTGTGCTGTACAGAAATACAAATGCTGCTTTAAAGCTGCCCTCAGTTTAATGAATTTATGGACATATTTTTTTCCCAGGACTAAAACCAGAAGTATTTCTCATATCAGCTCAACACACAATTTTAATCTACATATAAAGACAGCTGTGTCTTTCACATGTGCCTAATCAGCATTTTCTCTCGAATTCACAGCAAGGAAATGGGTGGAAGCTTTAGCATGTTCCAACAGGAGTTAACTAACAGAAGAAAAAATCAGTGAAGTGAAAAAAAGGAAAGGAAGTAAAAGCCACAGGTCATGGGCAGGGAAGAAAAAGGATAAAGCATAGTCCTGCTAGTCCCTTCCAGTCTCTCAGGAGATTCTGGAAGGGAAGACACTTTCCCCTTCTGAACAGACAGCTTGTGTGTTGGGGAGGAGGGGGGATGGGGGACAGGAGTGACGCTTTACATACACAGTTAGAAAAGTGATGGAATAGCTTTTCCTGTAATTTTCAAAATCAATTCATTTTTTCCTTAAAAGAATTGATCAACAATTTCCTGTGAACTTCCCAGCTCATTAAAAAAAAAAAAGCCTTTTTCTCTTCATAGTGGAGACTGTGACAAAAAGGGGCTTTTTGATCAACACTTTATGACATCATTTATCACTTTGTATATTAAGAGCATGTGTCATCACTTGGAAGGAGGCCAAAACAGAATTTGTATCCAGCTGGACTTAGGGTAAGTAATGAGTCAAATAATCAAATCCAAATCTCTTGCTTGACTTTTTGGATTCTGATGAAATTCAGAACTTAAAGGGGTCTCCAGAAACAGCTGTTCTCCTGGGTTTTATGCAATTTGGTTATAAAAATCATAGCAGTAAGATGGTCATGTACTGAACCATTACCCCAGTGTGCAGCATAAAAGAACCAGGATCTGAGACCACTTTTTTTCTGCTCAGTGCAAGGATGGCTCAGCCAGGCTGTGCAATGAAATACAACCCAGAGCCACCTGCAACTCAGAAAATTAAGCAAGGAAATTGTTAAGAGTCAAAAGACTTTTCTATTTCTTTCTACCCCTGCCAGTGATTTAACATGCATACACTATGCCAAGCCAGTCAGTCTCAGATTTTTGGATTCAGTGTGTGATTTGCTCCACATTTTGGAAGTGTTGACTGGTTGCACTGGAAGCAACACGAACAACAAGTTCTTAATATGTACAAAAAGGAGCTCTAAATCTCTCAAATTTGGTGTCAAGAACAGAGCACCTAAAACCAGAACCCAGGAGGCATTTCCCTTCATTGGATATAAATATCCATGGCTTTCAAAAGGGATAGCACAGAGCTCAGTGCAACGATGTGGGATTTAGAAGACCTGTGTTCAACTGACTGGCAACAGCCAAGAGAAATAACCACAGCTCCCAGCTGACGTGAGCACAGCGTCATTCCAACATCACACCCGTGGGAGAATAAAAGCATCATAGGCTGGGATCTTCTCTTGTCAAAGCACAGGAGCTGCTCATTCTGTGGGTGGAATGAAGAAAGGACACAAAACTCTCATATGGCTGAGAAGAAAGCTGAGAATCACGCTGAAAATATTGTGGGGAAATACAAAATGTCTTAGCAGTGTTCCAGAAAATTACATTATAGCAATATTTAAGTTGCTGGGGGATTTTTTTTGTAAGAAAAGTGTGTCTGCTGCATGCCATAAGAACATTTAGATAAAGAAATATGTTTTCACCTGAAGTAAGATTGAAATTTCTACTCCATAAACAACAACCACCACCATGTCTTTCTCAGGCAGAAAGGACCAAGCAACACAAACACACCCTGGCCGCCTTCTTGGCTTCACACCGTATTTTGGGCATCCAAGGTGCACATTATCCATCGGGACACCCGATGCCATGTATGAGGTGCAAGTCTCCCCCTCTTACCTCGGGGTCCCTCTCGATCTCCAGCCCCGCTTCCAGCAGGTTGCGTTCGTACTCCTCCCGCTGCAGCCGCCTCTCCTCCTCCAGGGCGTCCAGCGGGCTGAGCTCCAGCACCTCCAGGCCCGGCAGCCCCGGCCACTCCCGCAGGGCACGCTGGCCATCATCCTGCTGCTGCTGCTGGGGCTCAGCACGGCCATTCCCGGTGCCTCCGTTGGAAACCAGGGCCACGGCGGCGGATCCACGCCTCGGCTCCGGGGAGGCGGCACCGGGCTCGTGCCGGGCCAGGCGTCTGCGGTAGTGGTAGGCCAAGACATAGTCCACCTTCCTCTTGCTGTCCCTGAAGTGCAGGCCACTCGGGGAGGTCTTGTCCTTCACCGCTCCCTGGGTCCCTTCCACGTAGTTGTTGATAATCTGGAAGAGAAACACAGGAGTTGCACAGACAAAAAAAGCAAGAAGTCCAAGTAGGTGGGAGGGGGAGGGTCTACCTCCACATGAGTGCATGAAGCCACGAAGGATCCAGGTATGAACCGCAAATACTAACTCTGCAGACCAGTTTAACTTCACTCCTCCTCTGACCATAAATTAAACATAGTTTAGTTTATCCCAGCACATGGGACCCCTACGGAAGAGCAGGTACGGAGGCACATCCCAAATTTTGTCACCCTGTTCTGCACATGCACAGACCAAGGGGAGAGGACACCCACATTTTGAAAGGGGGCAGAGAAGTGAGAATAAGGCCATGTGCTGTGGAGCAAAGCAGGCAGGGAAGGGAACAAAACTGGTGCCAGAAGGGAAGAAATACATCTTAGCCAGAATAGGAGAAATATCTTTAATGTGGTTCAAGGTCCAGAAGGGCAGGAATGGACAGAAACACTTTGGAAAATACCAGGAATTAGAAAGGGTATGTCCCATGAATGGCTAGTGGTGCTAGCTTGTATTTTAACACATGAAAAGACTGTGTGACTGACCAGTAACACTGCAAAAAGGGAATACATGGCTAAAATACTTCAAATCACCCATGTTGCAGGCAGTCAGCCCCTCAGACCATCCCTGCTTCATCACCTCTCCCTGCTTCATCATCTCTCTCAGAACCCTTCTGGGATAAAGCTCCAACAGTATTCCTGCCATCGCACCCCAGCCTGGATGGGAATTCTGCAGCATTCATCTGGAAATCTGGCACTGAGGCATTCACTTGCCCTTCCCACTCATTAAGGCAGCCCATGAGTTTTCCAAACTGTTTCCAACCACCATTGCAGTGTAAAGCCCTTCAGAGAGCTCTCTAGAGTGCTATTCACTGGAGTGACACCAGCCCTCCAATGATGGGGGGAAAAGATAAAAGCAAGGGTCAACCTGATCCAAAGAAATCATCTTATAACCTAATTCCAAACATTTATGGTTCCCATAGGTAACTGTACAAGCAAAATCTTGACAGGTACCAGTCAAAGGTCTCTTTCTCTCTTTTTCTCCCCTTCCTTTCATGGGCTGGTAGTGCTGAATGCAAAGTTAACCACTTGCTGTATGGCATTTATCTTGTTTGTTAACACAACACAAATTTATGAATGCATTATATAAATGCGTGTAATATTATATTCATCAACACACCCAGATTCTTGTTTTTCACTGTTTTGCTTCACTTAGCTTCCCACAAAGTAGCTTTCAGTCCTCAGGTCAGTAAATAAATCTTGGGTCTATGTGCATGCTACATCCTTCATCCTTTCACAAAATTACCACCAAATCATCTGTTCTGCACATCACACTTATCACACCCTTCATGTCTAAAGTGTATATATAGTCCTTTTAGGCACATCCAAAATTATACTCAGCACTACATCCTGGCAGAATATAAAATTGCTTGTGAGACAGCATTTTATTGCAATTCCCCATTTCCTGATTAGATACATTTTCATGAAGTACTCACGGGCAGCCCATGCAAACTTTCCGGATCCATCTCTGCCCCAGCGAGGAAAAACCCGTGGCAGATTTCTAGTGTCCCTCCCAGAGAGTTTCAGACTATACAGCGCAGAAGGAATGATGTCACCACCAACAGGTCACTGGCACAAGGCAATGCATTAGCTGGCTCTAGAGAAGATGAGCTCTGAGCATCATCTCCTCCCTTACTGGAGAGTGTGGGCAGAAACAAGAAGCACAAACAAGAAGCAGGAGAGGGAACAAGGAGGTTGGAGAATGTGAAAACCACTCCGAGGTTTTCCTGTTTGTTACTCTGTGGAGCCACCTGCCACATCCCAGCCACCTGAGAGGGCACCATAGCAACACTTGGGGTTGCTGGAGTTACACAGGGGATGAGGAGAGTCAACAGTGACTCCCTCTCCCTCTCTGTGGACTCTTTTCCTCACTCTTGGCAACAAGGTGCCATCCCTATAATTATGGGTGTCCAATTCACAGAAAATTAATCAGAATTCCCACAGATTTCACTAGAGACATTTCCTGCCCCTAAATTTGCACTGCCTGCCTTACCACGTGACATTCTGACACAAGAAGGCTTTTTCAAGGAGGAACACAAAAAGTCGCAATTTCAAAAATGTCTCTGAAGGAATGATCAGCATCTTTCTCTCCTGCCCTCTCACAGCCATTGTAAAAGTCAGAAACAGTGATTTAAATTACCAGCTTAGGTCCTGCTTTCACTGCTTCTTGATGTTTCTAAGACAAGAAGCCATCACACTAAGGAATAAGAAAATGGGAAGATAGGATCTGCATTTCATGATGATTTTGTTCTAGTGGTCTGATAGCATATATATCACTACAAATACATCCCCGAAGGTGCCTCCCCTAATGATGGCTATCCCGTGAATACTACAGCCATACCACACTTCCAGTGGGAATCAATCCAGTCCAGCCCCACTACTGCCCCCTGGGCACAGTTGCTCAGGGTTGGCACAGGCACATCTGATATAGTGATCAACCTGCAGATCTTTTCTGCTGCGGGGGGTAATAGCAGCCCCCTCCATCCCTGCGCTGAAGCAAACAATTAAGAAAAGTTTGGTAAGTTTAAAGCAGAAATTAATTCTTGCTGTACACAGAGGGACAACTGAACCACCTGAAGCTGTGGTTTCACTTTCCTCATAAAGACTCTTCTCCCTGTTCTGATTTAACCAACACAGAGGAGAGTGCACCCTGCTTTTCTCACTCCATTTCAAGCCTCTTCATAATCCCAAATACACTTGAGGTAGGTCAATGAACATGAAACCCTACTTACAGAACACCTGTAGGACACCACTGATGCTTCAAGAGCTCCATTGGTCCCACTTCTGTGACAGGCAGTCCTGTTCTGAGGAACAGTGAGGTATTTGCTGTTGTAGGTTGAAAAATAATCTCTTGCTGATTTTGCCATCTTCTGTCCATTGAGACCTGGGTGTGAGGAGGGTAGAGCAAAGTCTGAGAAGGAGAGATAAATACATAAAGCAGGTTTTGTACAGGTGGTTCTCTAATGGAATAATAAATACTGCAGTCAGTAGACAGTACTCATTTCTAGTGATGTGAACAGATCCAGTGACATCAGGCAGAGGTACAAAGTTGTGGATCATGGTCACTCTCCATAAAGAACTCTTTACATGTGTGAAATGCTCCTAAAGTATAGCTAAGATTATACATACATATTTGGATCTCAGGGGCTAATGCTTGAAATTTCTAGCCATACTCCCCATGTCTTGTGTTTGACAGCTTACATGGTCACAGTGTGGAATAATGGAGGGTCTGGAGGGGATGGAAATCATCACAGAATCACAAAATGTCTCCAGGTTACTCCCAGCCCCGTTCAACCTGGCCTGGAACACTTCCAGGGATGGGGCAGCCACAGCTGCTCTGGGAAACCTGTGCCAGGGCCTCACCACCCTCACAGGGAAGAATTTCTTCCTCACATCCAATCTAACCCTCCTCTCTGTCAGTGTGAAGCCATTGCCCCTTGTCCTGTCACTCCAGGCCCTTGTCAAGAGTCTCTCTCCATCTTTCCTGTGGGCTCCCCTCAGGCACTGCAAGGCCACAATGAGGTCACCCCAAAGCCTTCTCCTCTCCAGGCTGAACAATCCCAATTCTCTCAGCCTTTCCTCACAGCAGAGCTGCTCCATCCCTCTGATCATCTTAGAGGCCTTCTCACTCCAATAGGTCAATTCCATACAGGCAGTAGCATAGAGAAAAATGCTGATAAAAACCAGTGGATACAGAAATTGTTTCAACAGAGAAATGTTTCATACTCTTTCCCCCTCTAGTGGTGCCACAGCTGAAACAGGGTTGACTGATCCATACTCCCATTGTCTTGGAGAAGCTCTTACTGTGAGGGAAAAAACATATCTTCAACCTTCCAGCATTAGTGTTTTATAGCCAGGAGAAGACATCACCACTACAGAGACAAAGCACCACTGCTTCTGTCTAGTCATGACTTTTCTCCAGGAAGAAAAAACAACAGCTCCCATCTCTCCAGGGAGATACCACATCCATTGTATGCTGCTGAAGTCTGGAGGTTGAATTGCCCCCTCATTTAGCTGAGCCCCTTCAATCCCCTATATTCAGGTTTAAACTGCTTCCCAATCAACAGGTTCTGAGAGAGGAGACAGTGGAATGCTAAAGAAGAAAATACTTGGAGGAGGGGGTTTGACCTCTAAATGTTATCATTATTCTTATGTTTCCTATCAATACCAGATTAGGGTCCAGCAGCGCTTGAACAGCCCAGCAGATTGACTCACCAGTCTTCCCTGTCTGATCTCCTGAGCAGACTCGTGCTTGGTTCACTTTAATGAAGCACATAATGATGCCACAAGGGAAACTCCAAGGAAAATAATTAATAAGTGAAGGTTTCATTCCCAAAGGCCACACACAATGTTTCTCCAGTATTTTCAGACTGAGCCTTGGATAACTCACAAGACTTTTACGCAGTCAATTAAAGACCTCTTTTTCTTTCCAGTCCTTTTAACTAGGCCTAGGAAAAAAGCTGCAGTTCATTTATAAAAACATGATTTCATTTCCATTATGCTTCCCAACCTCCAGAAATTGTGTCACGAACCTGAGATTAACACTGGTAAACTGGTGAGGCAGTCAGGGACTCCTAGTCAGAACATGTTTTTTGATGGAAATGCAATTGCCATACCTGTATCTGGTAGACTTCTATTCTCCCAAAAGCTTTTTGTCTTCCCAAATTAGACTTATTGAACCAAAATGTTTTGTTTTAAATGCATTCCATATTTGACAGTTCTTGCCTGTGGTACAGCAGTGTCTCAGGGGCTTCTGCTTCAGATGCAGCCTGACCTCATTCCACCCTGTAAGCCTTTATGACATCTGGCTTTACATGTTCTCATTCTGTAAATATTCTGGAGGAACTAGTATCAATGGAAAAAAGCTGTGTGTGTATGTATGTGAATATATGTAAAAATTTTAAATATGTACACATGCATATCTTGGTGTATATTTACACACACACACATATATATATATATGTATCTCCAAGGAACAGCAGTACAGGCAATCTTGAGTTGAACTTGAAAAGCAAACTTCCAAGAAATACACTCATTCTACAAAAATAGCTGGGGAGCCATCCCTCTAGTCAAACTCCATCAAGTTGCAAACAGCTTCCAAGGACAAGATACCTCTAGGACAGAGATCAGTGAGGGCTCCAGTTCCAGTGTCAATTCACAGCCACTCCCCACCTGCTCATTCAGCCTCTTTGCACCTTTTTGCCTCAGCTTTTTGCAAACTTACGAGTTGGCCACACGTGCAGCAATAGACCTCACTGTTTGTGTTCCCAGGTCCTTGTCCAAAAGTGCCACCATGAAGAAGTTGCACAGACTGCCAAAAGTGGAAGGACTGAGAGGATGTGTTAAAGGAGCACACTGCATGTGAAAGAGGCAGTAAAGGAGTCTGCCTAATTAGGAACTCTGTATTAAATCCTGAGTAACAGCCAATTACTGAGCTGAGTGGTCCAGATGATGAGATTATCACAGCACAGCTACTTGCAGAATACACTGCAAGGGGTTTGGTCATCCAGGGCACAGACAGGGAACTGCTTTCATTTATCTTTCTCTCCTTCCAGTAAGTATCAGAAAGGATCTGCATTTCTGAAAGACACCACAGTTAGAAGGATGCTCCTCTGTTAAAAACATCTTCCGTTTAGGAGCACTGTTTGGGAAACTCCCAAACAAAACCCTCAAGTAGGGATGAAGAAAAACCCTACTTGAACTTACTGTTTCCTTGTAGCTTTACTCAAACATATCTTTTTCAAAGGACACATATATATGAAAAGATGTAGCATGGTTAAACATGTGCTCTTTAGGTTCTCAGTAAATAATGACTTCTCAGCTCTGAATATGCACATCTAGAATTGCTGATTTCAGTACAGGGGGGCTGTACCTCTGCTGTGAACTCCAAACTAATACACAGCTCACCAAATCCTACTATTTCTGTGCTCTCCCATCCAGTCCCTTAGATAAAATTATTTCTATAGCAGACCACAGTGTGCAAGATTTAATGTCACTGCACTAGATTTAATGTCTACTTCTGATCTAGCTTTTTTGAGTCCTTCTAGTGCCCTTTTTTCTATGTCAAGTCTTTCACTGTTACTTAGTCCTGATATATGCTTATGTCAGAAAAATCAGGAGCTTTCTGTAAGTTTTATATGTGGAGTAGAATTAAAAAAAAAAAAAAAACAAAAAAAAAAAAAAAAAAAAAAAAAAAAACAAAAAAAAAAAAAAACCCTGAAACTCAACAGGACAGAGGGCCTATAAAGTTACAGACACAGTTCTATAATGTAGATAAAGAAGTCCAGCTCATGACAAAATTGCTTCTTGTGCACATCTCCAACAAACTCAATGCAACTACAGCAAAATGTGATTTCTTCCACTGTGTCTACAAAACCACCACTTCAGTATCTTTCAAGAATCATAGGAATTAAAGACAGATGGCTGTTTAGGTTGTCTCTAATGCCATCTAATTTACAGCCTGTGTGTTCTGGGCTCACACAGCATCTCTCAGACTGCAGGTGGAAAGGGCAAAACAATAAATCCTGACTAATGCCTTGGATAGCCTGGGTGCATCTGCCTGTCTGAACCCCATGCCAACGTTCAGTTTGAAATGTCCTAAGCCTCCAAGACACCCAGCAGGACAATCTCTTAGGTAGGACTCAGTATCTCAGTTGTATTCCTTTACATTTAGCCATACATAACACAGATATCCTTTGTCTTCCCACCTCCAGAATATGATTAGAGAAGAAATACTCTGTATAAGGAGAACCATCCAAATCTGAATGGGACTGATTTAATAGCAGCAGTTAAGCAGCAGCAAACTAAACACCTAAATAGTTCTTGAACCATTCTAAATATCAGATAGCTAAAATCTAATGGTCAAATTCTATCTTTCTATTATTCAAATAAGGAGTTTGAAGTTCTCCACAGAGACAAAGCCCCAGAAACAATGAGATAACATGGAAACAATCACAGAACTTTTGACTGTGACAGCAAAAGAAGAATGACTCAACATCAGTACTGAAAGTTATTCTAAACTTGTACACTGGGAACTCTAGCATGAAAGTTTTATGCACTGAGCAGATTTGCTCCTTCTGTATGGGAATTGAGAGCTCAGGGCTGCCCATTTTCTCCTGGAAAAGGATATTGCTTACTCCCCACTGTTGCACTGCAATAAGGAAAATGCAGGTGGAAACAGCAGAAGATATTTGCCTAGTGATTGTCTTTTCCACATGGATCACAACACTGACCCACAGCTGCATTTCTGAGGTTTCAGGAGAAATGCACTCTGCATGTTTTATCTCTGAGCTCTCTGTACGTAACTGGGCAGAAGATTTCTCTTTTTCTTTTTTCATGTAATAAAGAAGACAGAGATGTCCTTCCAAAGTACTTCTTTCTTTGTTCTCCACCCTGTGTTGGCCTATCCCACTTCATAGGCAGCAATAAGAATGAAACAGAGAATAAACTTACCGGGCATGTGTGTTTCCATGTTGCCTGGAGGTTTGGCTGGAAGTTGCGTCAGGGCTAAAATAGGATGTGGCTATGCTGTGCACAATCTGCTTCTGCACTGGCTTAAGGAGAGAACAGCATGAGCAGCTATTTCCGTCCTGCCTTGATCCTGCTTTAAGCAAACCACAAACTGAAGCTAATTAGTGAGACTGGTTTGGTGATTATCATCACCAAAGGTGAGAGGGAGAAAGACCAAACTCGCATGAGAGGCCATGGCAATTCTCTGCTGGAACTTCAGCACCTTGTCCTCATGCTCCGTAATGCCTCAAGAAGCAAGGTAACAACAGGTGTATTTTGTCCAGAAGGCAGTGGAGAGGAAGAAAAAAGGCTAATGTAGAACCAGGGCTCTAAAGCAGAGCCAGCTCTGTCCAAAGAACCTTGAGGCGCTTGAGGATCAGCTTGTCTTGGAGATGGTTTCTGTGGGGAAGAGTGTCTTTATCTCTACAAAACTTCACTGTGCTTCCAGGTAAGAGGTAAGTGCAAAAAGCTTTTTATAAGGCTCTGTTTCAAGTACTCAAGTTACCTCAGTGCCTGGATGCCCTGTCATTCCTGCATGAAATATTCAGGGGATTCTCTTGTAATCAACTGTCTAATCAGAAATGGTGATGGATCCTGCTTAGCCTTCAACCTTCCAATTTAAGCAATATATAGGGAAGAAAAGTTGTTGATGATCAATGCTAACTGAGAAAGGACTCTTACTTGCTAATGATAACTGGAGGGAGATGTAACTAATTCGAGTCCAAATATTTTTCTCCTTTTAGCTTATTTATGACACTAGGATGGTTTCTCTAGTGTGACAGGGAGAAATGGATTTATTCAATGCCTGAATGAAGTCCAGTGGTTCTATGACCTTGTGGATCAGGACACTGCACTGTGTCATGGATGGCAAGGGTAGAAGTTGTCTCTGCCACAGAGATGTGCTGATGCACCCTGGCTGTGCTATCAAACCTCCTGAGTACATAAAGGGAGCAGAGCAGCTGTTGTGTCCCAAAACTTGGGCTAGGGGATGTAAAATTTTTCCAGCAAGACTAAGAAATTTATATGGGGTTTTAAATTCATTAAATTGCCCCACGCTCGTTGGTCCCTACTTTGAAATGGCATTTCTTATCTTCTAACCAATATATCAACAGATATCAAATATATTGTCTTTTTCTACCCTGCTAGTGTCTAATGCTACTCTCAGAACTTGTTTCAGAAGTTTTAAAAACAATTAATATGTTTCCTAGAGAGGGAACAGACCTCCTGCTTTCTACATCTATCTCAGGGAGAAGGAAATGAAAACTTTCTGAAACTTTCGCTATTTTCTATCCACAATCTATGCTGCTCCAACTAAGCTCAAAACCAGAAAGGCAAATCCTGGCTAATTCTGGAATAGTATAGGAATATAGAGCCAGGTCCTGCTGGGATCTCTGTGGACTTATAGCTCTGCCTGCACAGGTGCCAATTCCCAGCTTCTATAATCCATAAGGATGGGTGTGTTAAAGGCAATACACTTAGCTCAGGTAATAAATAATATACACAGCAATATGAGAGGAAGCAATATCCAGCTGCTTAGAATTAAAGTAGTCTATATTTAAGTAGTCTATATTTAAATCTATACTTCCAATGGAGAAAATCATATCTTAGCATCACTGTCTTTCCTGAGGTACCTGGGTATGGTGTTAATTGATAATGCAGAGCTGCGACAAATAATACCAATATACCCGATTGTGTTTCACCCGCTGTAGAGGAGTTGGTGCTTGCAAGTCTGTAAATTTAGCAGAGAGATTAGATGTTTTGAATTATTAAGGAGTTATATAAGACTCCTCCCCAAATCCATTCAGCACTCCTGTAAATCTATCCTGTGGCAAGCACAACAATCCATCTGGTGTTCTGAAGCAGTGGATGTGCTCCTAATCATTGATGGAAAGGTAAAGACCAAGGTAGCTCAAACTCATCAAGGCTCACAAACAGGACGTATGACTTTGGAAACAACATTCCTCAAAGCCTGGTTTTTGCTGGAGAATGCCAATGGAGCAGTCAGATGTACTGTATGATGTGCTGGCACACTTGATTGTAGGCAGGGCTGTGCTCTTCACTTCTGTCAGGGAGGAATGCTGCTGATAGTATTGGAATTACAGGAATTGCAGATGCCTTTGTGAAAGACAACAAAACCCGCACAGAGCAGGTCCAAGCCCACTGAGTCCTTAAGCGAAAGACAGCTCTTTTGGGGCAGGCTGCCTGAAAAAGTTTGATTCTCATGCCAACAAGTCCAAGTCAAAAATGTATTTATCTCCTCAGCCTATTAAAGGAGACGGTATAACAATCCCTTCTGGTTTTTTCTTTCCTGCCAGTCTGTTTCTACAACAGGATTTTCAAGGAAGATCCTTCTGGCCTTGCTCATGACAGAGGCTTGAAATACAGAGGGAGTAGCCAGGCCTGAGTAACAACACCTAGACCACACCCAAGCCCCCAGAACTCCCTGCTGTAAATAAAGCCAGTAAGTGCTCTTCTCATGGGCTGCATTGCACTGACTCATACAATTAATTATCTAATTAGAAGACCTGTCTGCAGCCACGAAACCTTGGGCTGCAATCCCATCAGCTTTCATGAGCTAAGAAGGGTCAGTCTGGGTGAGAGCACTGGTTGAAGCAAAGGGACACCCCAGCCATGGCAAGCGTAAGAGGATGACATTTGCCTTTTACTCCTGATCCACCCCTTCTCTCTGCTTGTCTCTGATGTTGCAGGTTGCTATTCCAGGAATTGCTGATCTTCAGCTTCAGATGCACTGTTGACTAATTGGTGACCCAAATCCATCTGTCAGAGAGCTAATATCTAAGGGCAGCTACAGGAAGGAACTGGTGTGACAGTGGAGGTAAACTGGTGACAGATTTACTGCAGCAAGTGGGGCTGGTGCAAATCAAAACTGGGTTTCTCTCTCTGGTGTTATTGTGGCCTTGTAGAAGAAGACACAGAGATGCATGGAAGTCCTGCACTTCTACCACTGTGCAGCAATAAAGCATGTCTTGAGAGAATAATAAAAACAAAAAGGGCTCACAATTCAGGGTATGTTGAATCCACAGCTGACTGGCAAGAGAGAAGCAGCAGGGATCTGCCTGGTTCCTCTGAAAAAAGGAATACAACTTACCTTTTTAGTTGAAAGCAAAGGAGCTTTTGTTTGTCCCCAAAGGAAGCTTTCCTTGCAGATGGGGAAATCCTTTTACCCATTTAATCATGTCACAGTGCCATTCATTATTTTAAAATTGTTAGTTAAACAAGAAGCTTAAATAATTCTTGCCTTTCAAAAACACACACGGACATAACAGTCTCTCATATTTTTGAGAAATTACCACTTCCTATTGAAACTGCTTCACTGACACAAGATTCCTCCATAACAAACAACATTTTGGAAAATTGTTTGTGTTACATGGTCCAACTAGACAAAGCAGAATTTAATTCCTTGTAAATATATGCCTGGCAGGAGTAACTAAATTAAACCTGCCACTGCAAATTCTGCATCTAAATTAATTCCAGCTTTTGAAAAAAATGCAACACGTGAAGTTCAGGCACCTGGAAACAAGGGAGATAACCACTGAGCTTTCTCCTCAAGTTGATCTGGGCATGGACTGAAGAAAGAGCTGTCCTTAACCCTGTGTACAAGTCCTGAGGACTTGCAGAATTTACACAGCCTGGCCTCAACACACAGTTCTTTGCATTCAGCTTCAGAAGGAACATGCATATGCACTGCAGAAAGATATTTGGTCATCTGAGCCACAACCAGTACTGTTTGTGTAGCAGGAACATCCTACTCTTACTCTGAAGCCTTATCCCATAATTACTGTACTCCCTGAAAAGAATGTGAGGAAAGAGAGCAAAAAATTTTAAGTCCACAGTGTGTCACCAAAAACCGAAGTCAGGAATGAAAGTCTCTGCAGAAAACACTAAATGATTTGAAAAATATTCTTTAAGTATAAGCAACTGCTTCCGAGCATAATTTATTTGTGGTTGTTTTTTGAGTTTTTTTCAATAATGTGGATTAATTTCCACAGTGAAATTAAGGGAATCTCTCTTACAATCCACCCCAAGATGAATCAGACTGTGTTCTGTTGTGCTGGTAAGCTTTATTGTTTGCTATGTCGATACAGATATTCAGGATTCTAATGGATAAGGCAGTGTACAGAGAAAATGAGGCTTGCATTGTGACATTCCTCCATCATAAAGCTTCAGATTAAGCAACTGGGCTCCTGGGCACTATTCACAGTGTGCACTTGCGCGCACGGCATTCGCACAGCGAGGCGGAGGGGATGTAGTGCTGCACCTCAGTGCCGTTGGGACACCGCAGTGGGATCGTCACCATGGTGGTCTGAGTGGCTGTACAGCAGCTGCAGAGGTCTTCCCACTGCCCTGTCTGAGCAGAGTACCTGGTGGTGCTTCTGCACTTGCCCTAAATGGAAAAAGAAGAGAGCTGAAGTTTGAACAGAGCCTCATTGCACTCAGAACACTGGTTCTTTCCTTCAAAATAACCGTGGGTGACTTTCTCCAGCTTCTGTGCTCTGCTGCAAAACATGAACTCAGAACTCTGGAATGCCTGACTCCAGAACATAGAACATGGGGTGCTGATCAAAGAGTAACTTCTTACAAGCATAAACAGAGCAAAGGAGAGGTGAAGAAACTGCTCACACACACAGAAAAGCCTGTAATTTAAAATCTCACAGGGAATGTCCAGAGCTATGGTGTTGGCTTCTGAGCAAATGTGGTTATCATGCATTCAGAAAGAGCTTTAGTCCAAATGCTGCAACCCACACACCACTGCTAGTTCTATTTTCTACTGTTCTGCTTGTCTGGCCACTTAACTAATTTAGACCAAGCTGTCAGTACCTGTAGCTATAAGCCTTCATGATGTAAAAACAAGTAGCCCCACATAACACTCTGTCAGAGTGCATTTCCTTTGGTGGCTTTGTGCTCTTATTTCCCAGTCTAATTAAATTAAAATATCCTATCATTATCAGGCAGGACTTTAGAAAAAACGTACTTAACTACTATTTATTCCCAATATAAAATCTCGACTTCTGTAGGATAAAAATCTATACTCATGACTTTATGGCTAAGGACATTGTAGACAGGACAAGAGGTCAAGAATTATTAGTTATGCCATAAATTGGATTGCACACAAGGATTGATTAAAATCCTTGTATGAGGTTCAGCTTTCTTGGAAGGAGCAGAGATGCAAACACCCAGAAGGAAAATCAACAGGAAGCTGATGTCCTGTTTTAACAGGAAGTTGCCATATAAGGTGTAAGCAGTGGTGGGCTGGAAATTAAACTTTTAATCTGATTAGGGAAGATGCAAGACACATAGAACATAACAGCTTGGTGCCAAGGCTAACGGAGGAATCCCAGAGCTTATAGGACACACAAGTCAAATCTTGGCACTCAGGTTTAAAGGTCTTTTAAAGTGTCATTTATCTAAATACCTATTTAAATTCCCCCAAACAACCCAGAGGCTTGCTGCTTAACTACAGACTCAGAGCTGAAAATCAGCTTCACAAATGTGAAGATAAATATTACCTTTTTTTTTAGTGTAGAAAGTCCTAACAGAGCTACTGCCAAGTCATTAATTTCTCATGGAAGCAAGAGAGTGGGATGAATAAAGCCTTTGTGTCTAACATGTGCCTTTTTTCATGCTGGTTTGACTGAGGAAAATTCAGCATCACCAAATTCCTTCAGGAAGTAAGTGCCAGTGTGGTTAACACCAAGTCGATCAATGAGAAGTGATTTAATCAATTAACTGAAGTGAAACCATGGTGGAGGAAAAGGTTTCCTTTTGGGAAAGAAAAAGGGGAGGTCTTGGGGCAGAGGGAGGGTTGATTTTTTTGTGATTTACCTCACAATGAGAAATGGGAACCTCCTTTTCAGCCACACATCCATTGATATTCCCATACTGCAATCTGGTACTTACTGGATGACATTCCACCTCCACACCTACCAAAAAAAGAAAAAATAAAAAATAAAAAGAAAAAAAAAGAAAAAAAAAAGTGTCTGACACTGCTGACAGTTGCTTTTTGTAACTCACTTCCTTTTACTCCTGAAATTGCAGCCAGTGAAATGTTATCCCTGGTAAATTCCCTAGCTGGGTGTGTTTCCTTAGACTAACTAATTGAGAGTTGTGTGACTATTTCACACTACAGCCCTAAAATTCCACTAGAGGAGGGTTTCCCTCGTGTTTCTTTTCAACTGACTGCTTCATTTTAAAGTCACCTTGGCCATCTAACACCAGCCTTTTCCCGGGTCTTAGACAACTCTCCTGTTAACTCTGGTAACCAACAGAGACTCTGTGCCCTCATTTTCAAAAAGATGCTCAAATGTAAACTAATCCAGAATATTTTCTTCTGAACTCTTGCGTGTTTTGGTCTGTATCTAAAGACTTGTGAAGAAGACAATGCTTTTTTTGGTGGGTATTTTGTGCACAGACAATTGCAGTTCTCTGTAGTCTTACTATGGTTTTATGTCTCTGTGAAAAGACAGGCTCCTACTCCTACTCATTTCTAGTTAACCAATGAAATTCTCGTGTTTAACAGAATATCAGACTGATTTTTAGGTACTACACAAAAGCATTTCAGAAAGTTGAAGGAATTCAGCAGGGCAACTGCACAACTAAATACATACAGAAAGGGAAGAGGAAGCTATCCATCTTCCTACCAGCAAATACAGCCTTCCATTGGAATGTTGGTACTAAATTGACTCAAGTGCCTTGCTAAAACTTTAAATTTCATTAAAAAAAAAAAAAATGCAGCTCCAAACTCCAGTTATGAAGGCATAACATAGAAAGACAAACTGGCTCCTCAACCAACTCCTTTGCCCAAGGATTTGTAGGATTCTGCTGAGCCAAAGGCATCAGCCTGAACTTAAGGGAACAAGTTCTTTGCCCAGTCCTTTATGGCACAGAGACATCTAAAAGACAGACTTTCGAGACCTTGGAAGATAATGCAATTACGTCCACGAGAAACTAAACTACATCCAGGCAAAACATCATTGGGAATAAGGATTTTAATGTCCATTCAATACTGGAGGTTTTAGGCTTGCAGTACATCACAGATGATTTTGCCTTTGCTGCTGCAGGGAGGTATCACTTTTAAATTACTCTAACTGTCAAATAAGCCTATGCATAGATCTCTGCTCGTTTAGAACTAGTTTCTCCTCGATTACAATGATGGGCACTTCCAATTAGTAAAGCCTGCCCACCACCCTGTCTTTTAAATCTCAAAATCTGGTTTTGTTAATAAATAATTTTGAGTATTCCTTACTTGTAGCCTGGTAGATAAAAGCTCCCTTAATCAAATTACCTGTTTGATCCATTTGATGACAGTCTCTCAATAGCTTTCTGACTTCTATCTCTCAAGCCAGAGCTCAGTGATTATCCAGATATCAAAGGTTGCAAACTCTTTAAGAGTTACCATCCTTCATCAGGGGTATTATTGCAGCAGCTCCTGTGCCAGTGTGGTGATGGGCTGCTATGCTGGCCATCTTTTATTTATGAGCACACGCATAGCAAAAATAAGAAAATTAAAAGACAAAACACAGACAAGACATTGATATTCTGACCTTAAAAGATAATTTCAATCCTTTGTTACCTTTTTTAAATTTTATATTAGATACATATTATTTTTTTTTTACTTAGAGAGGAGAAAACTGAGAGGTTATCTGCTCACAAATGCATGAGAGATTCATTTTAGAAATGAGAACCCAACCCTGCAATTCTTCCTTATGTAAGCAAACCCTTCCTACCTCACAGCCTGATGGACGTTTGGATTATCCACACAAAGACGCATGAAATTAAGAGTTGCAGGATTGACCCCTAAACTGGCAAATTTAAGAAGGAATCAGGCTGTTCCACAGGAATGCATTTCCCCTTCTATTTTTGGTTAATATGTTATAAAAAACATTACTGCAACCATGGTTGAGCTTTTTTTATTAATTAATTTTAAGTTGATCGATTATTCATGAAGTGTTTTCCTCACATATTCAGTAGTATCAAGTTATGTGACTTGTCAGGCTGTCTGTGCAGGACTGTTCCTGTTATCACCAGATGTACAATAAAATAAAACATTCATAATTAACATCTACACAAAACGTGGAGAGTATCTTTCTTTCTAAGCACTTGGGAATACTGTCAAAACACATGTTCTAGATGACAAAACATGACAGCAGCATCTCAGTCAGAGGGTGGGCTTCTGTGATGGTTTACTATAACCACATTGCTAAGCTCTGTTTCATTACACTGCATATTATGGAAAATGTAGGTACTTACACACTCTGTCTTCTCCATACAAGATTTCTGAACTATTTACTTACATGTGTCACAGCAAGTGTTGCCAATTTTTGTAATTCTGCCCTAAAATGATAAAAAAAAAGAAAACTCAAATTTTTGGCACAAGTGATACACTTCTGTTCTGCTGAAAGAAGACATATAAAGCAGGATACTAGGAAAAAAAAATAAACCTGAATTTTTATATTATACAAAGTCATAAACCTACAATAATAATCTTCTCATTATCAGTATTAAGATTTTGAACTTGTGATTGTATTTATTGGCAGCTAATTGGAAGTAATTGACTTATTAGCAAGTATAACATCTGAAAATATCATTCTCACCTTCTATGAGGATGTTTCTAAAATAAAACGTTAAATACGAATAAATTCCTGGAAACCAGAAGGATAAAATGAGTAGCATTCAAGTCTCACATCCATTTAAGAAATATCACATCTGTCAAGTAAGTTTTAAAAGACATAAAACTTTTTTTTTTTTCTTTTATTGCTACCATCCAGAAAATAATTCTCAGAAATATATGTACGGTGCAAATTATTGAAAACCAATAATGAAAGGAAAAATGGAGAAATATTTACACTGCAGGGTCATGCCATTGTTGCACTAAACCCCTGAGCTTACATGCAAAAGTTTGGAGGCTTTTTAATCAAAAAACCCTAAAATTTTCATCTGTAACAAGATGAAAACCACTAATTTTATAGCTGAAGTAGTTCTGTTTCGGGGGGATAGGAGAAGAATAAGTGCAGTTTGAGAAATTCTGTTTAAAAAGTAAACTGCTTTTCACTGATTTTCCATTAACATCACCTGAATATGATAACCCCAAGCCTGTAATATAATACAGCAATTTTTTTCTAAATCTTTGTTTACACAACAAAACTCTGTATTATAATTTCACAAAGTAAGAAATGCCCTGTAGAAGCTTTATTTTTCCCACATTATACATAAAAAAAAATCCTCTATTTGTTTCATGTGTGTGAGCAGAGTGGTTTGGCCACAAGCTTTATTAAAGGTTCCCTGCTTCCTGCCATGCCCAAGAAAATGGGAACAGGTGGATATAAACACCTGTAAGATGTGTAAAACCTGACAAGATAAGCAAAAGCAGGGTCCCCATGTGCTACACTCACACCTCACTCTGTGCCCTCAGTGTTTAATTAACTGCAAAGCACAAGAAAGATGGGTGGATACTTTGTGCAGGGATCTTTATTCTGCTAAACAACTGCAGTTGTGGATGTTTAATCTTCCGACAGCAGTGTGAAAATTTCTTCTCCTAACCTCATGTAATGGCAGAGAAAAAAATATCTTAGTATTTCGTATGCATATTTCTCAGTCTGTGTCATTGTCCACACAGTTTTGCTCTGGATCCCAAACTGAGAACACTGTTAGAAGCACCACTTGCCAATGTTTGATGCTTCAAATATTCAGCTTCATACTCATAACAGAATTATGGCCAGCAGTCAGGACAGTGCCACAAAAAGCCAGCTTGTATTTTAGAACAGAGAAAACCTACATCTTTCCAAATTTCAGAGAAAGTTCAAATTCAGTTTAGCCAAGGTATTGGGAGCACACAGAAGGCACCAGAAACACAACTCAGCTCAACAGAAAACATGAAACAGGACCCGTTTCACCACTTACTCCTTCAGCCAAGCATCTTCTGGCATCAAATGGAGGACAGCCAGTGATTCTCCTTTCCCAGATAAATTCTCCTCTCTCATTTACTCTACAGGAGTGACTGTCACAGCCGTCCTGAAGGGATGCGTTTGCCTGGAAAGATCGAAGGGCTGTTAGCTTTACACAGAAATAACAGGGGACAGGAAGTTTTCAGGATATTATTTTGCTGATTAAAATACATCAATTAAAGTACCATGGTGGTGACATTTATAAAACATGGAAATCTTTAGTAGACAGCATTGTTTGTCAACAAAGTCTTTGTCGTCTGTTTAATTCCATGGCCATACTGATCACAGCTCTGCCCAGACTGCCCAAACCTGATCTTTTTCAGCTCTTAACAGGGAAGAAATTTCCATTAACTTAGGAAAAAAACTTCTCCTAGTGAGAGATTTGGGCGTCTGGCCTAGGATCTGTCTTTTAAAGAGACATATAGACAATTATTTACATTCTGGATGAGTTGGAAACTTCTTTATAAAATATAAATAAAACCACACCCTCATCCCCATACCAAATCATTTAGGTTGGAACAAACCCTTAAGAAGTCTAGCCATTAACCTCCCACTGCCAACCAAGTCCACCACAAAACCACATCTCTTAAGAGCCTTCCACACATTTTTAAAATCTCTCCAGGGCTGCTGATTCAATCACTGCCCTGGGCAGCCTGTGCTAAAGCTGGACAATTTTTCCAGTGAAAAAAAAATAAAATAATATCCAATCTAAACCTCCCCTAGTACAACTCGAGGCTGTTTGCTCATGTCCTGTCCCTTGTTCCCTGGGAGCAGAGCCCGACCCCCCCGGCTGTCCCCTCCTGTCAGGGAGTTGTGCAGAGCCAGAAGGTTCCTTCCCCCTGAGCCTCCTTTTCTCCAGGCTGAGCCCCCACAGCTCCCTCAGCCCCTCCTGGTGCTCCAGCCCCTTCCCCAGCTTTGTGGCTCTTCCTGTACTGTCTCCATCTCAGACTTCTCACAGTAATGGAATAAAAGAAAATTTTTTCTTGTGACAGAGGATGGGGTTTATCCAGAAAAATATCCATTCCATGATATATTTAAGAACATATCATGCTTTAAGGCCAGGTTGGATGTAGCACTGAGGAACCTGCTCCATTGGAAGGTGTCCCTGCCCATTGGGACAAGATGATTTTTGAGATCCCTTCCAACACAATCCATTCTATGATTCTGTCCTGGAGACATTTCTCAAAATTTACATTTTTCAACTTAACTATTTCATATTCAAAATGAGGGGTTTCATTTCCTCTAAATACCTGTTTGAGGTCATATTCCAGTTAAAGTTCCTTGATAACATTCCTGAATCTAGAATACCCCTCTAGAATTTTACACTGTGGTATGAAGTATCCTATTTTTTTCATTTACAAACAAATTGGCTTCCTTAATCAATTATTCTGAGGTACAAAAAACACTGGTAATACCATGCTACCTAACCAAAAAGGAAGAAAAAGGCCCTTCCCTGGGGTTCAACAGAAGTTGATAATACATTTACATTTACTCACAAATAAAAGAAAGAGTGCTTAAAACTTACCTGAAGATATTGAACCCTTCCATCCCTCAGCCTGATGCTACATGAAGTTGGCACACATTTTCCACAGCAAGAACCAGGGATTTCCTGCCTTCTGTAGTTCTAGAAGGTGAAGGACATTTTTCTGGGTTAATTTTGTTTTAAGTATGCATTCTATATTTATTTTAAGAAGGTGTTTTTTCAAAAAAATAAGATTCAGTGGACAAAATGATAGCCAGCAAAATACTTCTCAATAAAACCAATGAATTCTACATGGTGAGGCATGGAAAAGTAGTTGGAAGTGCTGAAACTGGAGAGAAAAGGGCAAAATATCCAGTAAGCATTGGACAGGAGAAAGGCAGAACAAGGCTAAACTGGAAAATTTGGAGTAAGGAAAGAAAAAGAAAATGGCTTGATAACACAAGAGAGTAAAACAGCATCAGAGAAGGTACAATATAATAAAAGGGAAAAGGAGAGAAAGAAAGAAAAGGGGAGTAATGGAGTCCCACAAACAGCATTGAAGGGAAAAACAGTGGCATTTAAAAGAACATGGGAGAATGAGCAGCACTAGGTGGAGAGGCAGCAAGGTACAAAGTGGATAATGGAAAGGAAAAAACCAAACCAAGCAGAAAGGAACTGAGCTAACACATGAAGTGTCCCACAGTAACGTCCCCAGCTGCTCCAGATAACCAACAGCTGCTTATGATGAGATGAACATTTTTAAGAAAACACTTTCTGGTTCAGTAAAGGCATGCATGTTATCCATATGTCTTTTACAGAAAGAGTATTTGGGGAGGATGGGTTACTATTAAATCATTGGGGGAAAACATAGTTCATTGTTATTTAGGTGAACTTTCCCTACTGGCAAAAATATAAGCACCTAAAGCAGATCATAAAGTGACCAAAAAAATTACCCTCCTGAGCAGAATATGCTGAAGTTGGCTGCACTTCAATTGCCAGTGCTTTTCCTCATACAACTTCAGCATCCAGGAGAAAGCAGGTGCTCCTGAGAGAATTGGTACTCTCAACCCATTTGTACTCTTAAATTTTATCCATTAGCAAGGAATTGCTTTTAATCTGGGTATGCTATGAAGTCAAAGACTTTGAGACAGGAAAGATCCTGAAGTGTGTGAATCCCACTGGCCTTAGGGGGATGAGGACATTCTGTATCTTATTTGATTTTTTTTTCCCCCTCAAGCTCCACAAATTCATTACAATGGCTAGGAAGGGATATATACTCCTAGACCTGCAACTTCCCATGGGTAGCTCCACATCTACCAAACATAAGTTCACAGTCCTTAATAAGCCCAACTAGAAATGGCCCTTTCTTCAGGGTTTTCTGTCTAGTCTGTACTTTTGGGTCACATGGGGAAAAAGAGCTGTTTGGGAAATGTGTGGGTGGTGAAAGAAGCAGGAGAGGAATGTTTCCTTTTTTTTTTTTTTTTATCATGCATTCAATTGATTCCTCTACCTTTAATTTCTACAGCTGGCTCCTTGCATTGAGCAGCGAGAAAGGATGTTTGTGTATCTTTGTGTGGGAACATACCCATGCACACATGTCTCTGGCCACAAATTCAGTCTGGTGTATCTGGGTATTTTTCATGGATCTGCCAGGTTATATTTTGTGGAAGTAATATTTTGAGAAAGATGCTCAGCACTGAGCTTGGCCATTTATTTTCCCTTCAGACGCCTATGTCTATAACCAAACCTTACAGGAGGGATCATATTAGGCTTTAGAACCACAGAAGGTATTCCAGATTGTCCTTTTTGTCACAGACTATATATCCAAATACACCACCAAATAGAAGGGGTCAAAGCCAGTTTGATGGCCCAGTGGACAATGGAACACTTCTGAATTATCTGAGCTGCATTCTCCACATGAAACTGGCTGGCCTTGGGTTGTCCTAACCACTGACCTGTCCCTGGACGCATCATCCGAAAATCACATCATCATTTTTCTATTCATAACAGGCCAACTGGGGGCACTGTTGACAATTCTTCAAGAAAAAGGGTTGCAGGAAATAATCTGAGCCTGCAGTCTTGCTCTATTTTTTTTACTAGTAGAGATTACTCTCTACAGATAATTAAATACATTTCCAGTTCTTTCCAGTTCTACTTCAGGATGGGAGATTGGACTCATCAAAGACACTGCCCCTCTCTGTTGCAGGGACCCTATCAGTGTATGCCTCTCCTGGACGTCAGCCAGGAATCCCACATGGTCATGGTTAGAGATGTGGGGAGATCAAACCAGCCTATGCAACTCACTTAGGTCTCCTGCTCGAGGTATTGGTTCCTAAGAGAGAGAGCTACACAACTTAGCAGACCTAATCCAGCAATCCTGTCACACTGTTTGTGGAGTAAAAATGGGAGCTATATCCCTTTGGCTTTCTCAGCCAACATCCTTCCTTGCAGGTGATGGCACCAAAGTAGCAGCAATCACTTCAAAAACCAGTGGGAAGTGATGGTGACAATCACTTCAAATCACCAAAGGCATGGGCTGGGAAGCAAACAAATGCTACTGAGCCCAGCTTTTAGACAATTTGGAGGAGCCATAAGAAAGGTCTAAAGCATGGAGATCTGGCTGAGCTGCCAGATAACACTGTAGGAAAGAGGACTCAGCAGTTCCTGTTACAAATTATTTGCTAAACCTTATGTTGCCCTAAGGGTAAGTAATCTAAAAAAACAATAAAATGTGCCTGTGAAGCTGAGTACCATGTAAAGTTATCTTTGCTACGCTGAGGATTTAGATCAGATTTGGTGTGTATCATCCAATTCCTGGAAAGAGCACAGAGCCAAGACTTCTCAGAAGAACCTGAAGAAAGTCCAAAGGCCCCAGGGTTGTACCAGATGTAAAACGGTGTGTGTAGAGAAGAACACGACTCTCTTCAGACACATTCCCAAGCAGACCCCCAGAGTGCTCCCACTCACCGCTGGGCAGGCCTGGCAGTTCAGTTTGGTGCACCTCAGAGTGTATTTCCGAGGCGCTGTCTGGAAGCAGTCACACGTCGTGCATGGATCCACCATCAGGCGCCTCCCGTGCTGAAACGTCAGAACCAGTCTGTCAGTTAGTCACCACCTCACCAGCAAAATTCAGATAAACAAGGGACACCAGGTTAAATATCCTTCATTAAATATTGAACTGTAATTCTTTGCCAGAGATACAAGAAACCCATGCTGCTAAGTTTCCAGAGACCCCAACATTTTTCATCTCTACTTCCAGAACAATCAGCATGGCATGAGGCTGTTTTTCAAGAAAGCCCTTTAGAAATCTTTAATCTGAGAAATGGCACTGACATTTCTTTGTTGCTTACAAAGAAATCTAGCAAGCAAGAAAGGGATTCTTGAAAGTCATGAGGAAGATTTTTTTTTATTCTGAGTATGTGGTTGCCAAGAGTTCATTTTTTGAGTGTAATGAATTGATTTGCTAACAAATTTTTATTCTAGAGCCATCACAACCCACAGATTATGGGCAGAAATCACTTGTTATAGTTTCTGTAACAACACTGCTTGGAATCTCTGAAGGCCTAAAAGCTTAAAATAATGGAAAAACAAATTTAAAAAAAAGAAAACCAGAATTACTGATTGAAGAACTCTACTTGTCTATAGTTATAAGCAAATCAGGCTGAGCACAATTCAAATTCCCTGAGCTCTTTCCTGAGCACTTTGTTTTCTGGATCCCATCACCTTTTCAAAGCAAGCAAAAAGGACATTTAAAGTGCAGAGCAAAAATGCCAAACTATTAAGAAACAAAAATATGTGGAGTCAGTAATTGGTTACTCTGCACTGAAAGGAATTCTAAAGACAAAAATCTTTCTTCCTCCCAAGTGCAAAGCCCTTCATTTCAGCCCCAAGATAACAAACCACAAAGGTTGAAGGGGCAAAGCGGGAGCAGCCTTCTCATGATTTTCACAAACTTCTAAAAGCTAATAAATAAGGTAATTAAATAAGGCAAATAAATAAGGTAAATAGACAATTTTGCTAGATTATGAAAGGTTTAAATTGTACTTCAGATATAAATGGAAAGCCACCATTGATTTCACTTGGTACTGTGCATTTCCTATGATTCCTTTTTGAAGTATTAAATGCTCATGGAGCAAAAACAAGAAGCTGGCCACAGTAACAGTGTAAAAGTAATGCATTTATGGGTAGTTTAGAGCCAATACTCTGAAGGACAAATATTATGACCACGGAATTTTCACTACATTCTTATTCAGTGCCCCAGGACAACAGAAGTCCTCAGGCCTCTATAACCAGTAACAGTAATGACTCTCTCCTGAGGTTCAGCAAAAGGATCCTCCACATAAAATATGATGAAAGGAAATACCAAGGGGGAGATCCCTGTCTTTTAAGAGCTCAGCTTGAGACCTGAGCACTGGATTCCTCAGCTTTCCAGGTTTAACCTTTTGTAGTGGTTATCATTAATCTAGAGGTTTAAAAAACCTCAATAGAGGCAGCATAGGAATACACTCAAAATTTTGCTGCTGAAGAGGAAGGGTGTTCTGGTTTTGGCTGGGGTACAGATAATTTCCTTCCCAGTGGCTGGAATGGGGCTGTGGTTTGGATTTGTATTGAGGACAGGGTTGATAATACAGAGATGTTTTTGTTGCTGAGCAGGGATTCCACAGAGCCAAGGCCTTTTCTGCTTTTCCTACTGCCAAGTTGCTGAGGAGACTGGGAGTACACGGGAGGCTGGGAGGAGACACAGCCACGACAGGTGACCCCAAGTGATCAAAGGGACATTCCAGACTTTATGGCATCGTGATCAGAATATACAGTGGAGAGAAGAAGGAGGAAGGGGGGATGCTTGGAGTTACGGCAGTTGTCTTCCCTAGTCACCATTCTACTAGTCTGGGAAGGCTGAACATCTGCCCAACCACAGCAAGCAGTGAATGAATTCCTTGTTTTGTTTTGCTTGCACAGCATCTTTATCCATACATTTTCATTGTCGTTATCCCAACACAGAAGTTTTCTCACTTTTCCCCTTCCCATTTTCTCCTCAATCCTGCTGGTAGGGAGTGAGCAAGTGGCTGCTGACTGGAGTTACACCACAACACCTGGAGAGAAAATATCCTGTGAAACTCCAGGTTTCTTGTTTGATCTCAACACTGTAAAGCGGTCAGACACCAGAGTGAAAGTTTAAGTGCACACCACATGACACAGTTTATCAAAGAATGCCTCTAGGCTTTAAAATCATAAAGAAAGGGTCTACAAAGTCACTGCCAATATCACTGATATCCTCATGGAATCTTCTAATAGTTCTGACAGTCCAATTAAGTACAAAATAGATAAAGTTGAATTAGTCTGACAATCACTGTGAGAGGAAGGAACACAGGGATTACTAGAGATATGCTAAAATGAAATCTTCTCACACTGGTGCCTTAAACTTTTGGGGGAAGGTCTTGCCCCGATCTCAAATTTGCTTAGCATAATAGAACTGAACACAAAAATGGACTGATACAGATTTTTTTTCCCTTTATATAACCCACCTATCGTGTGCTTTCTTGGCTAGCTTGGAATGAAATGCCAACACCTGCTAAGCCAGTAATAACTTGCCACCAAAATAACCTGCATAAAGCTCAAATCTGCTCAGATCACCTTCAAAAATGCTACTCAGTAAAAGCCTAAGAAAACAGATGAGAGATACAGATAATCCTTTTTTGTAATTCAGCCACCTGCTTGGAAGCTTGCAGTTATAACCCACAGCATTGTTAAGAACAGCAGAGTAAATGCAATACACCAAATTACTGGAATATAATATTGGTAATCAGATACATGACAAGAATGTAAAGGGATTAAGCACACAGACAGTTACCAGAAATGCAGTAAAAGACTCAAAACTTGGAACTATTAAGGGAAGGAGTTAGTGTAGAGAAGTTTTCCCTTGATATAAAATGAAACTTGAAGCCTATTCTTAAAGGACCCAACATAAAGGGTTTGAAATACAGGAAGTATAAACTTCGTGGACACCACATCTTCCTTCCTGGTCAGGACTCTGGAACAAGTCACTGAAGCAGAGAATTGTACAAGACAAAGCTGTAGTAACTCCAGGTTGTCTCAAAGTATTTCAGACATGCAGCTAGTTAACTTATAGTAAGTGATTAAATTAAGCTAGTTTAAGAAATTTTAGGATTTTTTTCCCAATATTGCAGAAGCTGAGACATTTTATTTCAAAGATTTCAAAACACAGACAGTTCTCATTTTGCCTTCAATGTGACATTTTGTTTCAAAATTTGTTTATGTTTCACTTTAAATGATTTGTAAATATTTTTAAAGGCTTGAAGAGATAAAAACTATTTGACAAATCAGGTGAACATTTTGTTGGAGAAGAAAAAAATTAGTTGGTCATGGCAGAACAGCACACAACTGGAAAGAGCTTTACAGAACCTCCTACAGCAATACAGAAATTTTATATATATATATATATATATATATATATATATATATATATATATATAAAATATAATCCTACATAAAGAAGGTGGCAAGAGCTGGTAATTACTGCCCTGCTTGACATTCCCTACAAATATTGCCTTTCTAGGATGCCAGCTATTTCTGACAACATACAATAGAGTGAAGAAGTAGAGGGATTAAAGAGAAAGTAGATTATTCCAGAACTTATCATTTTTAAACCAGTGTTCTGACAAGAAAGCTTTTCTTTTCTGAGAAGAAAAACAAGAGTTTTTCCTTGGATTTAATTCTACAGGGAAGTCATCATTACACAGAATTAAGGATGCATGATGACATGGTTTTAGCTCTGAAAAACCGATTTTGGACTATAAAATAATATCCAAACCACAAGAAATAGATGAAGAAAGGTTCTCTCTTCCACACCATTAAAATATAAAGAGATTTGAGAATTTACTTTTAAGTAAATCAAAAAAGGAAGACACTCGTTGACAAAGCAGGAATGAGTAGGTTAAAGTTAGGTTAAATTACTAAAGAGAACCTGTTTCCCTAGGGGGTGGTGAGAATAGTTAGAACTCTTTGACACCAGAGGTGCTGCCAGAATATGGATTTAGGGAAACAATGGACAATTGACAGAGCTCTCCAAAGATAAATTCGGCATAAATGAGATCAGATGCTTAACTTCCATCATTCCCACTATCATGGGCTGGGTTAAACATGTCTTAATCTATCCATTAAATATGCAGTTGAGAAAAAATTTCCTCACAGGGCATATCAGCAGGGATCTTAAAAGGGAAAAGAGGTCAAACATGGAGGAAGCTCAGCTTTCCTGTTCCTGCTAATAGCCAAGGAGGGATACCTCTCCTTCCACACAGGTGGAGGAAGTGTCCATCCTTGCTTTAATCTGCCTTATCCTCTTATAAGCAGAATATGGGAAGGTTTTGCGTCCCCAAAGTGGGCAAGGATCACTTGGGAGGTTAGCCCTCGTAGAGAGTTTCCTGTGTGTTTGGTAGCCTGCAAACCATTACAAAATGCACATTGCCACAGTTTCCAAGCACTCTTTTCAAGCATCCTTCAAGATAAGGAAATGTTGCTGTCCCCATTTGGCAGAAATGCTCATTGTCATATAGGAAGACTCTGACAGTGTCAGGAGCTGGACAGAGACCTGCTGAGACCCCTGGGACTGCTTTTACTCCAATATCTCACTTGCAGAGATTCTATCTGGAAAAAAAGCTGCCCTGTATTCTGTGTATGTATATTCTGAGAAATGTGTGTCTTTCAAAAGCTCCTTCATATATTTAAATATTCATATATTTAAATATCTTGTCATCTCAACAAGTAAAAGGAATTTGTGTCTTACCCCAATAACAGTGCCATTCAAAGGACAACCATTCAAGGGTGCTGAAAAATAAAAGTGTTTCTATTTAGCATTACCATTATAATGACAATTCCAAGATTTAATCAACCACAGTTATGCTTTTTTTGACTCAGTACAGTTCCAGCTTGAAGAAATTTATATCCGATTTCACTGTAAAGAGGCATAACTGAGCCCCCTTATAATATATCTTGAAAGGCAACAATTTGTCAGAGCTAAATTTGATGCTGCATAAAAATATCTCTGGCTGAACTATTTTTGAACAAGTACATGGCAGAACATAAACTTTCCCCTCCAGTTCAAGCCTCACACTCTCAGAAGATGAACTCAGATTTTCTGCAAATTAGAGAGCATACATCCTCTCCTCCTCCCACTGCTCCCTCCTCATGATGTGGTCGCACACACAATTGTCAACTAAACATCACTGTGAGTCTTCCCAGATAGAGGCCAATTACCCAAATGCTTTGATTTAGACTTTTGAGCCAAGACTATGTTAGGAGTCATTGAATTATAAGCTTGGTTTGGAAAGGGCCTTAAAGATCATCCCAGTTCCTACCCCCTGCCATGAGCAGGGGCACCTTCCACTAGCCCAGGTTGCTCAGAGCCCCATCCAACCTGGCCTGGGACACTGCCAGGGGCACCAACAGCTTGTCTGGGCAACCTGTGCCAGGGCCTCACCAACCTCACAGGGAAAATTTTCTTCCGAATATCCAATCTAAATCTCCTCTCTGTCAGTGTGAAGCCATTCCCCCTTGTCCTGTCACTGCAGGCCCTTGTCAAGAATCTTTCTCCACCTTTCCTGTAAGCTCCTTTCAGGTACTGGAAGGCAGAATTCCTCCCTCCTCTTTTGCTCATGGGGCTTTGGCTGCAGCAGCAGGTGGATCTGTACTCAGCGTCTGAATTACACAGGAGCCCTTCAAAGTAGGGCTATGCTTCCAAAACACACACTATCAAAATTGTTGTTGAGAAACAGAAAAATCACCCCATGAAACAATTCATGCTGGAGTGATCTCAGCATGAATTTTGGTTTGCCATCCCCCAAACCTTACCACATCTGCAGGAAGGACAGCAGTCTAGCATTTGGTCACAGCGCAGCTCAGTTCCCTCTGGACAGTCAGGCACATCCATTTGGGAGCAAGAAACATTCTTTTGCTGCACAAAAACCTCATTGTTCACTCGGACACACTCGTTGACAATGCAGCGGTTCCAGGGGGATCGCCACTCCGTGCCGACCTGAGGGGGAGTTGTGGGAGGATTAAACACAAGCAGGAATATTTGTGCCCCTGGATAGAGGGAAGGCCACCCCAGCCAGGTGTTGGCTTGCCAAAAGCACATTTATTGCATCAGGAACAGTGTCACTCAGCAGTTCTCCACAAACCCTTACCATGACAATCAGTTTATAGAGCATGCTGAGTTTGTAGAGATTAAGAATTACAGGAGTATTCTTTAAAAGGGACAGGTCAAATAACGTGTAAAGAAGGAAAAGCACATCTAACTGGAGTTAAATCTGCATTTATTCCCTGCTGACTGGCTGCACTGCACTGCAGCTGAGCAGCCCCTCTTTCTGCTGCAACCCAGCTCTGCTAAACCCAAAGGAGGCTTTAGCAATAGGCTCTAGACCTGAAACACTTGCAAATGTAGAAAAGACAAGGTCTTGTTGACAGTTCTCTTATTATCATCACCCACAGGCCAGACAAAGAGGGAACTTCAAGTGCTATTTATGGGAACAGAGGCCAGGAGGAAGATGCTGCCACAGCTCAGTGCTGGAAGAAGCTGCTCACTGCTTTAGGGTTATATTCCTTCACTGGTTGCACTCTGAATACACTTGAAGAACAGCAAAACTGAAGATCAGATCCCCAACTGCAGTCAGTTCAAACATCTTTGCTCAGAAAGTTAGGAAACGCATTCTTGTAGTGAGTTAAATACTTAATTCTTCACTAATGACAGGAAAGTTACAAGAGAACATAGGAAGGAAGAGACTGCAAGGTGTGACTATTATGCGTTAGAACAAAAAAAAGTCAGTGAGAGACGGTGGGACACAAAAATAGGCCTTCTCAAGGCTTGTTTGATGAAGCAGAACAGAATAGTGATCCACATTAAGAAATCCCCTTGGTAAAACCAGGAGAAAGGCAGGTTGTAAAATGACACTTAACAAGTTGGTGTTTTTTTGGGTTTTTTTTGGTTTTTTGTTTTGTTTTTTTAAATAGCAGCAGATTGCAATACAAATTAGCTGGGATAATTTAAATAGCTGACAGCCAGGGAGGCATTATACCCAATGAACATTTTTTAAAGCTACCATGGCTGAAATTAGTAATTGTACATAAAATACCTGGCCCGGAAAAGGGCCGGGAGGATTCGCATGTAAGAATTGACTGAGTAGGTCACAGGATACCCAAAACATTGTCTCTCAATGCTGCTTGTTGTGTAGAAGAAAAAGCTGGTATCATCTTCATCTACTTCCATGGAAAACAAAATAATTCCAGGGGGCTTTTGCTAGGAGGGAACGTGTCCATCCCACTGGTGCCTCACCTCATGCAAAGGAGGATCTTCATCACCCCGAGGCCAGAAGTGTGGCTCCTCACAGGCAGTTTTCTGACATCTCCCACAGCACTCCCCTTCTGGCACAATGTACTTGTATCCCTGGAGGAGGAAAGAAAAGAAGAGGACTTTCTTATCCAGGAAGAGAAGGCAAACAAGAACATCAATCCCAGTGTTTTCTTTTAGGATGGATGTTTGTTAACAACCTTGTATGAAAAGGAGAGTTTGAAAAAGGACAGATGTAATTATGAGGGGTTTTTTAATAATTAAAAAAATTATTTTGTATATATATAACAGTATTTTACAAAGGCAAATTAAAGGTAAAAATTGGTCTTGTGTCATCTTGGAAGTTAATGAGCACTCACAACTGCTCTTCCCATTCCAGAAAATTCAAGGGTAGAACTCAGTCTGAGCACATTCAGAACCATGAACACATTCATAGAACCATTTAGGTTAAAAAAAAACCTTTAAGACCAAGTTGAACCATTGACCCAGCACTGCCAAGTCCAACACAGCTGAAGCAAACAGTTTACCTGCAAAAGGCATTTGAAGGAAATTCTACAAACTAAGATAACAAAATGAAACTACTATACAACACTAGAGATTATGTACCTTATCAAAGTCTAACAGTTAATAAGCAGCATGAAAATCAAACAGTAGGTCCTCTATTACTGAAGAAAAACCTTATTAATCCAGCAAAACAGGTTTAAAAAAACCCAACACAGAAACAACAGGGATCCAAATTCTCACTTTTAATGCATAATAATCTCCTATAACAAGCAGCCAAATACTGAAACAGTGAAATATCTAAGTGCAAGAAAGCAAAAAGCTTTAATCAAATTAGAAATAAAATATTCTATATGTAAAAGTTAGGCAGTCTCCAAGGGGTACAACATAACTCTGATCTCAGTTCTGAGGTAGAAGAAAAAATGTTCTGTCATACAATATTGTTAAAGTGAAAAAGGCCTGTAAAAATAAGGATAATTCTATTTTGGTCAAACTGAATTACCGAGGGATTCCCAACTGCTCCCTCCCTTCATGAACTGTCCGTGATTTGCAACATCAAGCACATTAGCATATCTTGATAATCAATAGATGTTTGTTTCCTATAACATCATAAAATGTGATGCCAGACCTTGACCCAGCTTTGTGAGAAAAGTTGTGCTGTTGAGCATTTAGTTTTACATTACTTTTATCTGCTAAATACATGTCTGAAGAATCTGAAGTATCAGATGCAACTTTCTACATGGCAAACTCAAGATAAGTAAAAATCCAATAGCTAGTACATGTTATGGAGGTTTTAGGGGTTTTTTTTCTGTGTAGCAAGATGAAAAAAACCTCCAAGCTGTTTTCACAGAAGTCAGATGGCACTGTTAAAAATTATACTCCACAACTTTAACATCTGGCAATGAAATTAATAACCAGGAGCAGCAGAGAGTTTAAATATCATCCTAATAATGATTCATTATTAAAGTATGCATTTGATATCAATAAAACTTTTAATGCCATCGAATCTGAGCTGACAAATAAGTTTAAGGTCAATTCAAGCTGGATGACAGCACTGCTGATGTCCTTGATATGTATATCCACTGAATCAGGAGTAAGCCAAGGAGAAAAATATCTGAGCTATCCATGTAGTCTAGCAGTTACAGTTTTGGTTGCACAGCCTTGATAACCATTAAATGAGCTGAAGAAATGACAAATTACATAAAGAATTTCCACCAAGTCTTATTATGTGTTTTTAACTAGATTTTTTTGATGCTGCAATGTCAAGGAACTGTAGCTCTGCATTAATGAGATTTTATTGGAATAACAAATTATTGATAAACTATTGATGTAAGTTGAAACACAGCCAGATACTTTAGACCTAATGTTTCATAAAAATTGCCACAACAGAGACAAGTCTTTTCAACACACAGAAACTAAAGGGATTTTCTTGCAACAGGTTAAAAACTCCCACATCTACTCTCATGTTTTTTACTACATTTGGCATCAAACTTTCTTACCTTTCTCATCTCAAGCTCTGCACTTGCTTTGTTGTTTTTTTTCCTGATGGATTGGGGTTTTTTGGTTGGTCCTAGAGAATGATGCAGTATTTAAGATCCACAAGGATCATCCTGGCCCTGCACAGGACACCTCAGCAATCCCACCAATGTACCAACACCTCTTGAGCTCTGTCAGGCTTTGAGATGTGACCGTTCCTTGGGGAGCTGTCCCAGTCCCCAACTGTACTCTGGGAGAAGAAGCTTTTCCTAATATTTGTCTTAAATCACATTCCTCTACCAACTCTTTGTACCAATTATCTGTCTATTCCTGTTTGGCCATCTAAATCAATAAAACAAATCAATAAAACTTCCTTTGCAGGCTTCCAGAAGTAAACCACAGGAGTTTATAGGATGTAGCAGATGTCTGAGCACAATAATGGTCCCAGCATGAGGTGTTATTACTGCTACAATAGGCAGAGCTGAAATGGGAACTTCAGAAAGTGAGCTTGAGCTAGAACAGACATCTGCAATTGAACTTCAGCCATCATGAACACTTATCGTGCAAGTGCTGTAAATGACAGACACTTCAGGATGCAGCTTTTCTTCTATCAAAATGTAAAATAAATTTGTCACTGATTTTCTTGGCAGAAGGATTCAGTCCTAAAACAATAACCCTGAAATAAAGTCAATAATGCTCAGACTAATGCTCTTAGATTCTGCTCCCAAGATAATGCATTGCTACAACACTTATTTTTCTAATTTTCTCTGGTTACTCTTTAAACAAGGAGGCTTAAAAAGGATCCTTGCAGGTCCCCACCAGGGCTCTGCTGGTTATTGCATTGGTTTAAGTGTTACTCACCCGAGAGCAGAACGTGTCACATTCTTTGTCTCGACATTCCATCATCTGAAGTCCTGTAATATCATCCCTCACAGTGGTGCAAGAGCATTCCCTGCATCCATCTTCCCAGGTTGTCCCAACAGGATAGACTATGTTGTTGTGCACACACACCTATTAAATGCAATAATTAATACATGAAAGGGGGCCCGCTGCTGGTTCCAAAAGGCTGCATTTCAAGGTGTGAAACCAACCATAAATTCTACAGAATATTTTGAATCCCTTACAAATGCTACAGGTCTTAAAACTGTGGCCAGTCTGTTGAGGAAAGGAAAAATAGGTACAAACAAAGCTACTGTTTTATACAAAATAAATTGGAGAGTTTTATCTGCAGTTGATGGAGTTTCCTGGGATCTCAGTTTCCCTGTAAGTATAATGTGACACAGCATTTTGGGATAATAAACAGTAAGTCCTCTAGAAGGAGCCTTGAAGACAAAACTTATTCCAGCTAAACCATCTGATCTGAAGACATCCCACTCGGAGCTAAAAGCTTTCATCCTCTTATATCTTCAGGCCACCACAGCTACCCCTAAAAATCAGAGTCATCCCTTATATTGAACTTTCTATTAGTAAATCTTACAGCTTGATATTAAAGAGAGAACATAATTTATTTTTTATAGCTAGAGCAAGTAAGTCCCAGAGACATGAAATGAATTATGCAAGGTCATGAACTACTCAGAAATGGACAATAAAAGGTAGATGTCCTGAGCTGCAAGACAATGTAACCCTAGGTTCAGGTTTAATGAAAAAAGTTACATTGCCCTGCAACCTCTCCTCTAAGCAACTTTATCTTAAAGATTAACATAATATAATAACTTAATAAAAGGTTGTCAAAATAAGAAAAATATATCCTAGTGAAGCTTTAGCAGAGTCACAATTAGGCAAAAACATAAAAGTAGTGATATAGTTCTTAAAAGACACACCACCTTCTCAGGCAGAGACAAAGGTAATCTATGAACACAAGGAATTTTAGGTCTAAAGTGTACCAAATATGTCAATAAATTTAGTATGGGATTGGAAGAATATATAGTAACAGTAGCAGTCCCAAAGTATGTATATCTGTTACCTGAAAACAAAAATCACCTTTGAAATTCCTGATGTTTGAGTGACCTTTCAGTTTCACTTTTTTTTTTTTTTTTTTTTTTAATACTATCTCAAAGTTACAAAAAATTGACTGGTTATGTCAAAATAAATTACTGTAATAAAAGAAGCAACATTTTGAAGTAATAATGTGTTTCTTTCTGGCACTTGTAAATTAAAAATGCCCTGGCATCACTTTCCAGCAGTCTCTTTGGGGGTTTATTCATATTTAGCTGGCTGGGCACTTGCTCTATTGCTGCCACTCCATGAGGAAAAGACACTCTCATCCATGGAAAAGACATTTCCCCTCCCTTACCCGGTCTGGGATGCAGGTGGTTGATACACAGCCGCAGTCATTGGTGAGAGACTGGGAGAGATACCCCGGAGGGCAGCTCACAGTGGAGTTCCTGCAGCTGCAGGTACACTCATATTTATCACAGCACTCGGTCTTGACCACAGTCAGCGTCCGATGCGACGGGCAGGAAAGGCTTGGGATGGAGCTGCACATTTCCCTGTTGCAGGCTGGCAGGAAAAGGTGGGCACTGTGTCAAACTCATGGATTTTCAGAGTGCTGCCAGTGAACAGGACAGTTCTCTGGCAGCAAGGCATTAATCACCACCTCAAACCGTTATAAATCTGCTTAAAGACTGAAGAGTAATGCAGATATAAAAGGCTTTGGTTCAGGAACTCAGAAAAGTTCCTGCCCTGCCAAAAAAAATTCTTGTCTCATACACAAACAAGAAGATTTATAAAATAAGCATCAGAGTTAGAGAACACATGTCCAAGAATAAAGTGTTTTTCTTGTCCTTAATTTGAAAGTGTATGCAAAGTGCCAACAGCACACTTCTGCCAAGTCTGGGAAATCATTACACATCCGTTGGCACCAAAATTAAACTTTTCAGAGGGGGGAAAATAATGCCTAAAGGAAGTTGTCAGTATTGCTCAAATGCAGTGTTCCAGTGTCACTCCCTGCTAGGAAAAATGATCTTACCACATGTGTAATTTGGTCTGCATTCTCCAGGGTTGGTCAGGGCAAGCTGCAGGCCAAACTCACAGACAGGGGCAGGAGGCAAATCACAGGAAACCAGGTCACACACTGAGAGGAGAAATTCAGAGAGTGCTTAAAACCACGCCTACTTAGTCCTCAAAAAGGACACACACACACACGCACATCCCCATTAAACTCACACTCAATTGCTGTCTTAAAATGTGATGTACATTAGAGTTCAACAGGTCAGAGTTTGTTTTCAAAATAGCTTAGAGAAGAGTTCAAACTCGGGTTATGGGGATTAAGGTTCTAACGTTATATTTAATGGTCAGATATAGATGATGCAAAAATAAATGCTTGAGAAAAAACAAAACCCATTCTAATGTCATTTAGACAAAAACAAATTGCTCCATTCCCTTCCTCATCTACTACAGAAAGAGGGACAAAGTTGGAAGTGAATAGACTCACATCCTAAGGAGCTGTTTGGTTTTCCACATGGCTGATTGTATAACCATTCAGTGGTATTAAAAATATAGCACTGACTTAAATAATATTTTTTAAAACGGACTGTACATCTTAGAAATACCTGGTAAAAGTACATACCAAGAAGATTACAAGAGTTTACAAGAACCTACCACACTCGTACTCCGGGCAGCACTGGCCAGGGCCCCTGCGCAGGCGAGCGACTTCACACGGACCACACTGGACAGCTGGAGAAAACATCCACAAAACAAGTTTGGATAAGAACTAGGAAGCCAGGAACCAAAACATCAATTCAAGTCCAATCACAGAGTTAAATGAATTTACGTTTGATAGTCGGGCAGGGTCGGACTGTGCAGTTTATCTTCTTGTTATCCAGACACGTGCAGATCTTGCAGGGCTCATTCTCAGGAATCCACGTTTCCATGTGCTGAAGGAAAAAAACGCAACAGAGTGTTAGATGGAAATCCCATGCTCTGGTCACTCGTATGTTGGGATGGGAGAATGGGAGTGGGTGAGAGTGAGTAACATTAACCTGGAAAATTAGAAGATTTATGGAGATTTATCTATGAAGAGTTGGTAGCTCTGTTAACAGTAAAAAACCTAAGGAGACACATAATTCTGCAATGACTGTAGTGTGCCAATTTAGCAAAATATGTAAAGAATGCATGGATGGGATGAGGAATTATTGTTTTAAGCATCAAAAATGTTCAGATATAAATGCAATTGCAGGCTATTGTGAGTAACAGCGGACTAGAACAACTACATACCATGATTGCATGTTCAGTGGTAATAAGGGAAACACCATATTTTGAGAAATACAGAGAAGTGTCTGCTTTCCCTAATTAGTAAGTCTTCAACATAGGGAAATAAATAGTGCATGTTTTTGTATGAAGACTGTTTGGAGTATCATTATTTGACTCTCCAGTGGAATGAAGACTGGAAAAGCACTATATCACTTCTAAAACCAAAATCACTGTTGTGGTGACTACCTGGGGGTAAAGAGCACATTCAGAAACCACCAGTAAAGAGAATAATTTTTTCAATTACTGCTCCTACCCATGAGAGCAGAAATCATTGATATTAAAGCTGCAGTTACTCACACAGAACTATGCAAATTTAACACCCATGTGAATAGAGAGGAAAGAGTGGAAAGATGCATTATCAGACATTTTAATTTGGACAACCAATCTAGGTTCTGGGTGACAACATACAGAGCAGGTCAGGATGTCACAAAAAAAAAGTGCTGTCATCTGGAAAACTCTGGAGCATGGTTCAAAACTAACACACTTGAGCCCTTTAGAGATAGGAAAAAAAAAAAGGACAAATCTAAGCACACTGTATCTGTACTCAGAGATATTTACATGTTTTAAACCACTCTGAGTGAGTGTTGGGACTAAAATCCCATAAACCCAGCACAATCTAGGGTAGAAAAGAACAGAGGAATGAACATCAAAAGAAAAGAAGGAGGTTAAGGAAATCCTGACTCAAGTGCCTGTTATTGCTCACAAAGCTAAGTTTGCAATGATGGAGAGGCAAAACAGCTACATGAGCTGGAAATATTTCATACTTGAATTGGAAAGGACCCACAAGGGTCATCCAGTCCAGCTTCTGGCCCTGCACAGACACCCCAACAATCCTGTGCCTGAGAGCATTGTCCAAACACTCCTGGAGCTCTGACAGCCTTGGGGCCGTGACCATTCCCTGGGGAGCCTGTTCAGTGCCCCAGCACCCTCAGGGGGAAGGACCTTTTCCTGATATCCACCCTAACCCCCCCCGACACAGCTCCAGCCATTCCCTGGGTCCTGTCCCTGGTCACAGGGAGAAGAGTTTGATCCCTGTCTCTTCACTGTCCCTCAGGAGGATTTCAGTGAGCTTTGCAAACACAATACAACATGCTTTAAGTAAAGGACACAGATTTATGATTATATTGTCATTACTCGTAAGTCTGCTGAATGGAGATGTTTATCTTGGTTAATATTCACTTATGCCATCACTCTTCCTCTCTTTCCTATAGACACTCCTCCACATGGAATTGTCATGCCTTGCCAGGTCTGTACAGTCCCAGCTGTGATCTTTATATCCAGTCCCAGCCAAATTCACACTAGGGGAGCTAAATGGGGCTGACCGCCAGCAGATTAGGAGGAACTGAGCTAGAAAATAAAGCACCCAAAGGGAAAACAGATTTACTTTCAAAAGCGTGAACTCCAAGCACTGCCAGAGGTTTCTGTGAATGTAGTTACCTGATGGTGTGTGCCATCCTCACTGACACACTGAGTGCAGATTTCTTCACTAACACAGCTGTCACCAAAAATCACTTTTCTCTCTGGGCAGAAGCAGCCTTCAGTGGGATAATCCTTACAGACACTGACTTTGGTATTATTCTCACAGCTCTTCACACAGGTTGTGTGGCAGTGGTCATATACCAGATGTGGGGCACATTTCATTGCTGAACAAGACAGAGAAGAAAACATCACCTTTATTGAAGAGATTTAAAGAAATGGAAATCAATCTTTCCTAACAAGCTTTCCTTTAGAATTCTTTCAATTTCAGAAAGCCATCACCCACTGAGTGGATCTGGTCCCTTGCAGCACACATCAGCAAACCACATTTTCAGGCCACATCGATTGGAAGCAACCTATGACTCACCCCAACAATGATACAGTGCTTCAGGTGAGTGCTCACTTGTCAAATTTTGTTTCCTACACTGGGCCACAAACAAGAATTTAGAACCTTATGTTTATGGTAACAGTAGATGATTCAGAGAATAGTCAGGATAGACTAAAGCATTGAAGTTTGTTTGTTTGTTTTTTAACTTGATAGACTGCAGTGTTTCCATACAAATAAAGAAAGCTAACAAATAGAATATTTCTGTACTTCAAAACTTAACCTGCTGGATTTCTGCATCTTTTTAACTGAGTTACTAACAGAATTAATCGAATCAAAGTTGAATCAAGGAATGTTGCATAGCCCTGCAAGCCAACAGAAACTTTCTACTGATGTGTTCACAAATCTGAGGATATTGCCTCTAAAAGCAAACACAAAATTAGGGCTACAGCTATTCAGAAAAAAAACACAGCTTCCACACTGTGTATTCCCTTGAGTCTATTTTTTTCTACAGCTTCAATTAGAAAAAGTGTTTCTTATTTCCCAGTCTGTGACTCCTATAAGGTTTAGGTTTTTAAAACTTTCTTTAAGTCCCCTGAGAAAAAACATTTAAAAAAAACCCAAGCTCCCAAACAAACAAACAAGAAAACATTCATTGGCTCAACAGTCTACATACACTCTTCTAGCACCCAATGGAGTCAGAAAAAAAAAAAAAAGGGGGGGTGGGGGTGGGGCTTTAACATTAACCCGTTCCATGTGAAAGCAAATTATTTCATAGAATCATAAAAGGGCTTGGTCTGGAAGAGACTTTAAAGATCATCTTGTTCCACCACCCTGCCATGGGCAGGGACACCATCCACTGTCCCAGGTTGCTCAGAGCCTCATCCAGCCTGGCCTGGAACACTGCCAGGGATGGGGCAGCCACAGCTTCTCTGGGAAACCTGTGCCAGGGCCACACCACCCTCACAGGGAAGAATTCCTTCCTAACATCTGATCTAAAGCTCCTCTCTGTCAGTGTGAAGCCATTGCCCCTTGTCCTGTCACTCCAAGCCTTTGTCAAGAGTCTCCTGCATCTTTCCTGTAGGATCCCTTCAGGCGCTGCAAGGCCACAGTGAGGTCACTGTGAAGCCTTCTCTTTTTCAGGCCAAATATATCTGAATTCCAGAGAGAATATTCATCCAGCCAGGGACAGCAATCAGGAAGGACTTGTAGTCCTTGGAATGTCCCAATATGGTGTGACAAAATCTCAAGTGAAATTCTACAAGAATGACAGGGATTGAGTGCACTGAGTGGAGGGAAAAAAGGCAATCCAGAACTGTACTACTGTTATTAAACATTTAGTGATAGAGTGATTATTAAACTGTAGTATCTATTTAGTCATTAATGTAACTTAGATAAATCAAATGTTAACAATTTAAATTGCTTGCAGTTGCACACAGGCTGGAAGAAGGACAATGACATTACTGTTAGGACATTTAAGACTTTTATGTAATTAGTGCTAAAATGAGGAACTCTTTGTCTATCCTTGTATAGGCCATGTAACCAGAGAGGAATTTGAAAACTGCACAAAGTTATTAAGGCAATGTGCTGACATCCAGCTTTGGACATTACAATTTTTGAAGTCTGGCTGAGGCACTGAATTTGGAAAATGGCTGGCAATGGTCTCCCTCTGCTTTCTAGGACTATACTCCAAACAGACTGTGGTTAGTAATCTGTGATTCTGGAAAGATATTTCAAACGTTAACTGGAGATTCAGGCCAAACTCACACTGACGTTCCTGACTTTCTATCCCATCATTCCTTTAGTCTGAGTTTAAAACACAAAAAAAGCATTTGTTTTACGCACTTGCTTTTGTATCATGCATTTTAAGATGGATCTCAAGTTCTGAAATGAAAAGTATCCAGGGAAAGAAAGCAGAGCAACAAGAAACAACTCAACCAGAGAGGCAGGAGGTGAGAAAACCAGCTGGGATATCAAGACACTCTGTGAGGTGGTAGCTGGGAAAGAAAATGCCTACACACATCCACATCTAAGGCACTTGACTAAACCTGACACACTGAGGGACTATCTGAATGTCTGCAACCATCACTGCAGAAAGGTTAACAGGAGAAGGTGGAGAATAAGGCATCTCAAGAGTTATTTACTTGTCCTTAACGATACCTTGCATTTTTGGTAGATCTTTGGGTATGCCTCCTAATAGGAGGAACTGGGAAAAAAAAAAAATCCAGGAAGAGAAGGCAGAACCATTTGTCTATGAGAATTTAGGAGAGAAGGTATACAAAGCAACAGCTGTCTGAGTTTGGCTCTAGCATGGGTGCCTTTTTTGCTTTGGTTGTGTTCTGGTAATGTGCAGTACTCACACGCTGCTACACAGGACAAACTTTTCACCTCTAAAACACAAGCAAAACCCAGGCAGAAGGAGAACCAGACTTGCAAAGCAAATTACAGCTGGTTCAGTCAGCCTAGCTGGCATGTCCTGGCAAGAAATGACACCACAAAGAGAGGTTATTTCCCAGTTTTTCCCTGCAGCAGAAACTTAAAATCACACTGGTTCTTCCACCACATTCTGAAAAGTCTCAGCTTTGATAATAATGGGAGGATTTTGTGAAACTGTTACAAAGAATAGTCTTATTTTGTATCAGGTACGACAGTGACAGGCTGGGAAGCAGTTCCAAAACACGAGTTTCTCTGTCTACCTCAGACTGTCCAAAGCCTGTATCAAAGCACAAATATCTGCTGCTAAAAGAGTCTGGCAGACTTAGCCCAAACTTGGTGCAACAGAGGTTCAGTGGCTGCAGAACCAGGTACTGTCACATAGCTGTGGGTACCTGTTCACAGTAACTTTATTTCCCTCTAGCCTGTAATTTTACCAGTTAGCAGTCTACCAAGAAAAACTTTTTTCATAACATTCAGCTTTGTAGGTGACCAACCAGTGATGAGAACTGCAACGCCACTTGTACAATAAACTCGATCTGGCCCATTCAAAAAATTAACATTACACTGAGCTGTGCCAAAGCAGGGCAATTTCTACATCAGCTTTATCACAGAGCAGAACTCTTACGGCAAAGCTCCGGCGTTCTCCAGTCCACACAGACGCCGTACTCCCTGCAGATGTGAGCGTAGGAAGTGATCATCTCACACGCCTCCTCCTCGTAGCAGCTGCTCTCCATGCAGGCCTCGTAGAAGATGTTGGGGGTGATGACGCCGTGGCACTGGGCAAAGAGGTCGGAGAGCAGGAGGTGGCAGTGGCCGGGCGCTCTCTCGGAGCACCTGTCCTCCCTGCGGCTGTCGCAGACCTTGCCCGGCTCTGCCACTGTCCAGTCCTGGATGAACACGCTGCTGTCAGCAGTGACAGAGCCATTGCGCAGCACAAAGTCATTGGCGTGGTTCTGGTCACACAGCCCTGGCAGGGTGAGTAAAGGGAAAAGAAACATCTCTGAATAATCAGTGCTAAAATAAACCCAGGGGAAAAAAAAAAATAACAACAACAACAACAACAAACCAGGGATGGAACAGATGACACTGGTTGAGGCAGCTCAAGGAATTGATGATATTCCTTAATAGCTGTTGTCAATAAAGGTATAAATACCCTGGGTATTGTTTCTCATTTCTTCACTAAAGGAGGTACAAGTTATGCCACAGACATACAATCTCTGTATAGTTTACACCACTGAGAATACCACAGAATTAACTCACCCAGGCACCAGTTACTCTCCAAATTTTACACCTTCACTGCAAGCACTGGTCATATTTCTCAGAGAAATGAATTTGTAAGAATCTAAAATAAAACCCTCATCCAGAAAAAAAGCACAAATCTCCTTAGAAAGATAGCTTGAAGCAAGAAAAACCAGAAAGCTGTCTTAGCTGTTCTTTCTAAAGTATTATTGGGCATCAGTTGAGCTGTCACATTGGAGGTGAGAGTAGAAAAAATTACACAGATCCTCAATATTCCTCAAAAAGTGTGGGACAAGTTCACTCAGAGTTTACAGATTTGGAGATTCACAAATAGCAAAAAAAAACAAATAGAAGTTCAAGCCCAAGTAGGAAGCTGTTAAAAGTACTAACTTTCAAACTTACCACAAAGCCCTTTTGTTCCTGAAGAAAAGCTCTTCGAATTAAGCCTAAGAATAAATTCATTGTTTCTTGGAGTAAATGTGAGATTGTGTCCCAGAAGAGAGAACTTGATTTCATGCATTATTTCTCCATAGGCAGTGATTTCAAACAAACTGCTGGAATAGGGGATAGGAACCCTTCTACCATTAATAGTCACCTGTTTAAGAAAAAAGGTGAGGTCATCACATCAGTTCTAGCAAGCAGTTACAAATCAACCCAATTTTACAGTCAAAGCATATTTTGACTTGACAAATATCTGAAGATCTAACTGAATCTGGACAGAAACAATTTTGCCAGCTGAAGGTTTCTATTGAGTCTAAAAACATGTAGAAGTACTTGACCTTCATCCTGTGAATTTCACGAACAACCCTTCCAGCATTTTCCTACATAAGTGCACTTTTTGAGCACCACATGTTTATTACAGACTAAGAGCCTCATGCTGTGAGGTTCAAATGATGCCTTAGTGGAAGTCAAGGCTATCCAGCACTGTGCAGAACTTGATGCAGGTGTTTTGGTCCCCTCTATTTTGCTACATGATTCAGACGAGATCATTTTAACAAGCTGGTCAACTCCTGCATGTCTGAACAGCCAGAGGATGAAAAATGGGTTGAGTTTGAATATTCTCAACCTATAAAACAGATGTAATGCATTCTAAGCTGCCTCTTCTTCTAATGCTGAGGTCCAGTTGCATACAAGGTGAGAAGCAACTCCCTAGACCTTCAGCTGGCCAGTCACGCACAGCTCTGTGAGGAATAGAGCATTCTCCCACGGACCAAACATAATGTGAAGGACCTCTACCAAAAGAGAGGAATCAGAGTGCAGTATGTCCTCTCTGTAATCCTCCCTTTCTGGCAGAACTGTCAGGGACACACTGTGAAATCCCATGTTCTTGACATTGGCACACCAGAGAGAACAAGAGGAGAAATATGTCTGGCTCATTATGTGAACACTGTTTGTATCATGAAATGGAGAAGAGATGTTAAAAACAGGCTGAAACTGGATTGAGGGAACTAATTTGTGCCCATAACCTAAACTCTACGGCACAAGCAGACAATGCATAGTTGAATTTATGGTGGTTGCTTACTGCCATGTCACTGAAGAGCTGCACTGCCACACTATGATGCTTCACTTCGATGGAGTTCATGCAGTTCATCCGTGGTGCTGCTCTGCATGGCCCTTCATGGAGCAGGACTTCAACATCCTGGTGCAAGTCTTGAAATAAGGTGTAGGAGCAGTTGCCAGTCAGCTTAAAATTCAGCCCATCAAAAGTGACTATATGTTGAGATGAACTTCCTATACAGACACCTGGAAATAAAAAACAATAAAAAAACTACATAGGCATTTGCTTTTAAATTTTACTATTTCTTCTCACCTGTTGTGGGATGGAGAACCAATTAATTGGGAAAGAGAGGAAGATAATGTATTGCAAATGCTACAGCAAATCATTGAAAAGAAACTTTAGTAAATACTTCATCACATGTAGAGGTTTTTTGCAGTATCTTTGTCTGGGAACAATAAGTATTATAAAAGATTTGGATAAACTTGTAGAAAATCCCTTTGCCTAAAACTTAATCACATTCAATATGATTTAGTGATAGATTTTATGTAAAAATAAATCAGAGAAAATCTCTTTCCTGTTTGTAGAAAGACTGTAACACACTGTTCAACCTTTGCATTGCATTACATTTGATTCCAAATAACACTATTTCACCCACTTCAAAATCATCACAAGTTGATAGCCAGGGACTTTGTTGTTTAGACAGAAAACAGGAAAACTGCAGAGAAATAATATGCATAGGATAATCCAATGGCCAGCTGACAGCTCAGTGTTCTGGTCATTGGGTTATAAGCACGTCCTTGTCTTCAAAAACTGGAAAACAAGGAAGATTATAATTCTTGAAGAACCAAAAAAAAACCCTGATGCTTCTGGCTCATATGTTTTCAAATCTCTTGGCTAAAGGATAATGAGGACAAGAAAATCAATGCCAGCAAAACATGTAAGGACGAAAATTACCATTGTTAATAATTCAGAACTTTGCTTCTAGCTGAGAATAATCTTTTTTCCTATTCAATGACCTTCACATTTAATTTCCAGGAAAAACAGCACCCAGAGGGAGGGAGATATCCCTTTGGAGCACTGGAGCATTTTCAGATATTTTACTGTAAATGTTTATAAAGTTCATATATAAATAACAATGAAACAAGTTAGCGATAAAAGAACATTTCTCAATCTTTACTTATTCATGGGCATAAAAAAAATTAAGGGAATGAGAATCCTTTCAAATTTCTTACAGGTTTCTGTAGCACAAAATGCACTAATGTGATCCATTTCAAAGTAGTCCAAGAGCACACAACAGCCATGAATCACATTGCAAATCATGGTGCTGCAAAATCTGTAACTAGTTCAGCAAGCAAGCATGTCTGCAATGTAACTCCTGAACCATCCTCTGAACTCAGATGACCTAGAACACTTTTTCAAGGACTTCCTCATGGCGGAAACATTTGTCAACTCACCCACACTGTCAAGCCATGGCTGGAAATTGAGTTTTAGCTCTCTAAATGAGTGAATCATGAGACAATTTAGCAGCATTTTCACGGGTGTCCTAACCAGCCTCCTTCCATAACAAGAGAGATGCTGCCTCACACTAAGCTCCCACACTCAGCACCTCGTTTTATGTCCATCTCTGCTTTACTGAGAGTTTTGTCTCACACAGCATCAGAATCGACCTTTTCAGTCACTACAGATGTTGCTTCAGCTGGCACAGAATCACCCTGGCTGCACTGAGCAGTCATTAAAAGAGGAGAACTTTGACCCATGGGATTTTTTAATCAGCTGAAGGGGATTGGGGAATTTCTGTTCCCTCCTTCTGTAACATGAAAACGTCCTACTTTTCCCTCACAAGTTGTACCACCTTGGGGGAAAAAAAAAGAAAGAAAAAAAAAAAGAAAGAAAAAAAAAAGCGCTATTGTGGCTCATTGAACTCATAAAGAGATGAACAGTTCTTAGCTCATCTTAACTCAAGTGAGATACAGGAGTTTCCATGGTAATCAGCTAACAATATAAAGGTTATTTTCATTTCATTCTTTCAGAAGGTTTCTTTAATGAAGGTATATCTTGCATTCCAAAAGTAATGCCCTCACGTTGCTACCTCTGTGTTTAGGATCAAGAAATTTAATAAAGATGCACTTCTTACAGGTAGGTATCACTAAGACTATCTTTTAAACATTATAAAACACTTATGACTATCCATCTAAAATATTTCTACTTTTTCAAAATCCTAGTAGCAAACCAGAAATGTTAAATGTTTAAATCATCAAATACCCTTCCAGGAAATGACAAAACTCGAGGTGTAAAAAGCTTTGTATGTCTAAGATTTAAGGGATCAAAATCCAGCTATAAGCTTTGGTATTTCAAGAAGTGACTGAAAGAAATGGTAATTAAATCAGCCAGCTCAGCAGAAAACATTATAAATTGAGATTATATGTTGTGAAGATGAGGTGTATATGGTATATATATATACAGGCTTCCGATCTACTTCTAAAAAGAAAGCATATGAATTTAGATTTAAATCCACTTATGCTTTAATAAATGGATTACCAGCCTCGGGCCGCATCCCTCTAACCGTGTAAATGTGAGTGGATGCACTTAATTCCTGTTCCTGTGATCCCAGCTCAGGCACCAATCACAGCGTGCAGCTTTTCTGTTCATTCAGTGTGAGATTATCTGGATAAGGGATGAATTTTCTGTTATGTTTTTGTACTACACCTGCTTGATCTCAGGCCAAACCCTCAAGCCCTGAGATGGACCAAGAATCCATTACTTGCTTACAGCTTGTCAAGATAAATTCCTGGTTTCTCCCATACATCCTCCTTCCCAGCTCACTTATCTTTGGAAATTGAGTGTGAGATTCCCTGATAAAACACTGTCACTCTGCTAACGCAAAAAAATAAGCTCAGAGTGGTCCTGAATTTGCAAGTAGCATTAGGCATTCTAGCATCAGTTAGGCTGTTACACTCCTAATTATTTGCTTAAATGCCCATATAACAATTAAACAGCAAATTCTCCCACCCTGGTCACCTTTGAAGTGTTCAGTGACTGAGAAGCTCCACTCAGCACTTCATTTGTGGTCAAACATTTCAGGTGATGGAGGGAGAGGCACACACGGACAGATACTCACATGGGCACATCCATCGGCAGCCGCAAGTCTCCTCCACCTTAACAGCAGGAAGGTTGCTGTGACACACAGGCTTTGGCATCCTCTCACAGTTGATGTGGTGACTCTCCAGAACTGTGTAATCTCCTGGGAAGCAGGTCACAGTGTGGCACTGGTCTGGTAATATCCATTTATCACCAGGCTAGGGAGGGAAACACAGATATGCAACAACTGAAACTAAAAATGCAAAATTTGGCTGGTGTCACGAAACTACAGCCAGAGAGTGAAGTGACCCTGACAGCAATACTCAAATTAGCCTTGGAAAAATAAATAATGGGACGCACTGTATTAAAGCCTTCATGAGGATGAGAAAGTTTAAATTAGAAACACTAAGAAGCAGGCTGAAATTCTAAGCTAAAGATAACAGTCTACAATAGGAGATATTTTTTTCCAACCACCTAGTTGGTGGAATAGTTAGAGCTTAGCCATCCTACAATATGCATGTAGAGCAGAATCAACAAAGAATTGTCCTCAGCTTTACTTCAAATTTCAAATCCTTTAGTTTCCATAAGCCACAGATGATCAGAGCAGGGAAGGAATTAATATTTTTTCCAAACTGGAAAGCATGGAATACTGTGTTTATTTTATCAACAACTCTGAAACTTTAACACAGCTCCTTTCTTCCCAAAGGGAAAATGTTCCTTTATCAGATCAGTGTTATTAGATGGACATGCTGGATTTCTAGAGCAAAAGAGTTAAATGTAAAATACATTCCTGTTTTCGAAAAGCCAGTCTGAATTTTAAGGCATCAAGATCATGTACTAATAAATGACAGAGAAATAGATGTGGAGTGTCTCAAGACTCCTATCTGCAGAAAACTAAGCTCTCTGGCCCCCATCCTGCAGAGCTCTAAAGTCCATAAGTAGGCTGAATGAGTTTTAAAGGTGTTCATCCCTGAGGTGCACATTCCCAGGAATATCCCCTAATGTGAGAAACCACGTTCCAGAGCCCTCTCTGCAGAGGTGAGTTCAGATATGCCAGTGCAAGTGAAACGGTGCTTCTGTGAGCTGGGTAACATTCCTGGATACTCACAAGCAGAAATGTGGGGAAGAAAAGAGAACTGATACTGGGCATGGACATCTCCCATCCTGTCCTTTGCAGTTTAACCATCATTCCCATAGAAGAGAAGAAAAAAGGGATAAAATACCTAAGAGCATAATTCACAAATGATTCTTGTCGTTATTAAAGCATTTCTCTGTATCTCTGAGCTACAAGATGCCATCAAGTCTAAACAAGAACTGCCAGATTTGCAGCCACAAAAAATTAGACATTAAATCCAAGCCAATTTACTGGAGTTGTTTTATATGTTTCAGGACTCTGAGAAGGCAACTGGAAGTTGCCTAATATTTTCTTCAGGCTTGTGAGCCTAGAGGAGGCTGTGAAAAAGTAACAAGAGGAGCTTTAAGGATGGCAAAAGTATTTATATTATATAAGGAAGAGATAGAATGCTTTATAATTACAGTTGTCTCTCCTACAACGCACTGAGAGTGGAGCACCTGGAAGGGTACATATACAGCTGTGCAAGTCTAGCTTCCATACATATTTAATTGGTTTTATTTCACTCTTTAATAGGACATTTATTAAAAAACATCCAAGAGTTGGAAAAGAAAAGCAAAGCATAAGACATTAAAAAAAAAAAAAAGAAAAAGTTGAAGGATAAAAAACCCAAGAATCCTAGTGCAGAGGAAGGAAAATACAGGGACTCTGAAGACAAAGAGAGCCTAAATCCCAATTGATATGAAACTGTAGGAGCAAAAGCAGGACAGAAAGGCAAGCAAAATCGGGGTTTCTAAGCTGTGAAGGATAAGTCTGCCAGGACACTGCAGGAAGCCTCAGACTTCCTCTCTGAGGGAGCTCTGAACCTACAGACCTGGGCGTGCACACTGTGTCTTCACACTGTGTCTCGCTGCGCATCTGCAGGAGAGAGACACACGCACCTCAGCAGCACCCTTGGCTGTTAGCTCTTAGCTTAGACTACGTTATTTGTTTGTTTGTCTGTTCTTTAAGCCAAGAGCTGAACAATACCAGAAAAGCCATGCTAATAGCTCAGGAATATGGGGTTTGCCACCTTAAACAGCCTAGAAATGCAAATTGCTGTACTGATGACTTTATGAGAAAATATCACTAATATAAGTCAAAAAAACTACACTTCTATTATCACCCTTATGCCTGCTTCTAAATTTCAAAACCAGACTAACAATGAAAACTAACTATGTTAAAAAAAACCCTGATTTATCATAATTGTCCGGATATCCCTGCTAACTGAAAAATTAAAATATGAAACCAGTGGTTCTTTACACAGCTTATGTTTGGCACTCCTGCAGCCCCTTGCCACTGGATCTGAGGAGTACTAAAAACTTCCAAGGATTTAGAGAACTGTTGAACAAACTCACACAGGACAAAACTATCAAGCACTATCAAATACAAAACGGTGCCACTTGCAGCTTGAGGTGTCCCTGAGTAACAAATTGTTTATTCCAAAGATAGTTCAGGGAATTTTTATACATATTTATTAACATTGCTTCCCTGGCTCCTATTTTTGGCCACACAATACAGGGGGTTGGATGGATTTTTGGTCTGACCCAGCACATTTGATCTGCTACTAACAATGACCTTAATCAAGAATATTCCTTCTACAGTCACTTCTGGGGTAAGGGTAATAACAAAACAAAACATGAAAAAGCAACAAATCATAATCTTCTGATAGGATTTAGGCTGAGATTTTTGATCCTGAGAACTCAGATTTCCTCACAAACTGCGAGAGATCAGTTCCCACAATCTCCAGGTGCATGACAGACATCCCTGTTGGGAAGCTGAGCCTCCTGCAAGAATTCTCTGAGCAACGCCTGAAATATTACGAAGCCGATATAAAAGCCCGTGTTTTCTGAATCAGGGAAGGAAGAGCCTTGATTCTTCCTCCCTGTGGATTTGTGGGCTGTGCTGGAAGAGGAGAACAGAACAGTGGCACCTTAGAGCCTGTGCGGCACAGCAGAGGATGCTGCACCACAGAGGTGGGAACTTCCACGATGTCCTGTAGGCTCAATGGGATGCTCCAGAAGGCTGTGGCCTCACAGTGCCTTCTAACACCTATTTTTCCTGGCTGACATTAGAGGCAAGTCAAAATCCCCCTAAAGGCTGCCATTTGAAAGTGTGGTTCATTTTTCTATGGACTGGAGCCCAGTCTGTTTCCTTCTAAAAGCATTTCAGCCAGAACGGAAATTGTGCTTTAAGTTTATCACCCCCAAAAATGAAACCTGACATGTCTGAAATTCAAGTTTAGCCTTCCCAGCACTTATCTAGACATACCTGTGTCTGCTTCTAGGGATCCAGTGGCCTGGACACATGCAGTTCAAATAAAATCAGTTTTGTTTGTTTTTTTGTTTGTTTTTTGTTTGTTTGGTTTTTTTTTGTCTCAATAAAGAATTTTTTTAAGTTTAGGTTTTGTTTGTTGGGTTTTTCTCTAAATTAAGCTGTCAGTCTCAAAGCCATAAGATTAGAATTCGTGTCTTATTTACCTAAAGCCTTTCTGTGTTCTGACCAATTGATTGAGGCCAACTATGTAAGGCAGCTTTAATATATTTCCTGTGTTTAGATAGTTCATATTCATTTATTAGCCACATCCTTCTTCGCAGTCATGTCTTCACCAGGCAAAAACCAAAGGAATATTTTTATGTGCTGGAAATTCAAGCTAAATCCCAGAGTAGAACTTATAACTGATCCCTACTAGAAAACATGGCTCAATCTTATGGTAATATTTTTAAATGCATGAAGTATCATATGCTCTAAAAAACCTTGGCATTCCACCTGAGGTGAAGACTCTGAACCATTTATAACATCTGAAACATCACTTTCTTAGAGTGGGATCACTTTCGAGAGATCAGACAAGTTTGCTAATATTTCTGAGCATTTTCTCAGGACAAATAGGAATTTTTATAAGCACAAAAAAACCTCCAAGAAATTTGATTCCATTGCTAAAGAAACTATTTTCCCCAGAGACAGAACAGTCACACAATAATTATCTTCCTGTAAAATTGTCATAGGGACAAGGTATTCGTAATTCTAGCAGGAGGACAGGGGCTGGACTATGATGTTGCTTCTGTACATGCACCTTTATTTTGGCCATGTGTAGCTGTCCCAGAAGTCCTCTCACCGGGACATAGAAATGCATTTTTTGTTGTCAGGAAAGACAAACACTGTCACAAGTTTTGCTTCTGCATGGACTTCAATAACATTCAACACTCCCCAAGATGAGGTGATGTTAGAGGAAAGTTATCCCACCAGTTCAAAATCCAACATTTTCCTCTCCCAAAATAATTCTTAATATTGTCCCACACTTTTTGTTTTAGGTTAACTGTGAAGATATTCTTGTTCTTGCAAAAACTTTGCAACTTAAAAGTCAGATGGCCAACTCAGGCAATGTACTCACTCTCTTTCTGTTTCCATCCTCATCTATGCATTCTCTGACCGGGTCTGAAAGAGAAGCAAACATTTTTTGAGTCATCCCACTCCCTTATCAAGCCTTTTAAGTGGTGGTAACCAAAATACAGATTGCTTACATAAAAACTTGATAAGCTGTGAGAAGTTTGGGGTTTTTTTGTGCTAGAGTGCGTGAACCTGAAGACTGCAGGTATTTGTCCAAAGTGTCCAAGAATAAATCACAAACGGCATGAACAATGACAGTGGTTCCAAAATACTCCATGAGCAATAACTGGGTTGCAATTCTGCAGCTTTTGTACACTTCTTGTACAGCCACAGCCCTGCCCAGATGGTGCTTAAAGGATGAGCATGGCTTTGGCTCTGAGGCACAGTCCAGCCTTACCTCAGAATCTTGTGTTTCATTGAGAACATTCCTGGGAATTAGCAGGTAATGAGAATTTCCACACCCACGTTTATTAAATGCAGAAAGATCAATACAGCATAACTACACAAATAGCTGCAATAACACTCAAATTCAGTTTCCTTACATTTAATCATGACTGTGGCTAGTGTTTTTTTCACATAATCAGTTAAAACAGTCACAGGGCACCACTGAATTGAAGTTTCTGTGTTTGTGTGCTCTCACTACTCACCTAAAGATATTTTGGAAGCAATGTCATTTTTGTACTATGGAATGACAAAGTCTCTAGGATATTAAAGCACTCACTAGCAAACTCTTTGTAGAATACTAGACTATGCTATCCTATGTACACTCTCTGCTCTGTCTTTTCCAGGATAAGTAATGTATTCTGAAATCATTTAGGAACTCTTTCAAGGCTTTTTTTAATGGTATTATTTTTGGTACACTTCCATTCAAAAAGCAAGACTCCCTCTGCACGAGAAATCCAACTGTATGAGTCTAGATGGGAAAAGTATACTTTAAAGATTGTATGAAATTTATATAAAACAAAACAAACAGGGGAAAAAATCCAAACAAAAAATAAATCCTCACATAAAAAAAAAATCATTTTTCACCCCCTAGCAGTCTTTAGCATCAGCAAAAGGGAGAGCTGAACTTCTCAGATTTTAGGTGTTGAATATGTCTATAGTTCAAGGGTTTTTGAGCTGTTGGAAAAGCTTTCATAAAAAAAATACTAAGCTTTCACCTCTAGTGCTGGTAGGTAATAGCAGAGATTGCAATAAGAAAATAGTTACTGGCTCCAAATTCCTTCTCCCCAACTTATATCTTGGATCAACATAACTTACAGCAAGAAAAATCACATATTTTACAGTGTGAAGAGAGGAAATGCATCTTTAAAAGCTTATTTTAAAAGGGAGGAAAGAAAATGGCAGCTGTTTAAATCTAGAAAATGGCAGCTGTTTGATGCTCTGGAGAGATTTTAAAACGCCAGAAGTGATCCCAGTGGAGGCTGATCGGATATCTCCAAGCTGGGCTGTGAACACTCTGCAACTTCCTCATTCTCAGAGGTCCTTGGCTCTGCAAAAAAAGTCCATTTATTGTAGTGGAAATGTAACTAAGCCCTCATAATGCTGGCAAAAACCTGTGCAATGACTAACACCGTGAGGCACTGGCTTTTGGTGAGAACGTGTGGATGCTATTGGAACAGGAATAACAACAACAAGATGAAGGATAAAAATCTATATCCAGACCAAGAAGGTAAAAGAAGTAAAATCCTGGTCAGTGTTGAAGCAAGGTTCCTTAGAGGAGGAGTGTTGTTATCTACAAATAAATGAATGCATATTTAAACCATTTTACACTTTCTTTCCCAGTATCTGTTTCCCTGGGAAAGCAAATTCTTCGTTATTTTTCTTTTTGCCTTCTATTTTGGCTGATTGTCCATGGACATTCACATAAAAATGTCTGAAAAACACATAACTTGAAATCTTTGCTCACAACATTTCTGAAACATATACCATTCATTCATGACAGCTTCAGCTTTTCTGGCGTCCTTCAGTTATTGACCAGTCCTGAGTACTGATTATCAAGATTTTTATAAAGATTGATTTTTATTAAGATGGTAACTTGAAATATCAGGCCTAAGCAGTTCTAAAACCCTTGCTGGAATTGGGCTAACTGGAATAGCAGCTGGATACACATTTATAGGGCTCAAATTTGGTTTAACACCTTAGTGATGGTGGTAGTCTGGGGTCAGCATTTGTGAGGGTTGTCAGTGGAACACTAACAACAGAGCATCTGATTGCCTTCTAATATCAAGAAAAATCATCCTGATTTTGCATTTTGATTTTTGTGTTATGCTCCACACACAAGGTCATGACTGTTGGACTTACCCATACAAACTTTTTTGATGAATTCACTGTTCAATGTGATCATAGTGGATAAATCTTCAAAATTCTGGAGCTTCATGATTCTGTTAGCAGCAGATGGCCCAGCCAAAGTCCTCAGCTGCCCTTCATCATATCTGTTCCCAACACCAATTGGGAACAGGGATACCCCTGGGAAAAGAGAAGGAAGAGTTTGAAAGAGGCAAGGCACAGGAGAAAATCATTGCCCATGGATGTGGAGTGTTCATCCCTGGAAGTATTTCAAGGATGTGGCAGCTGGCAGTGCTTGGTTGATGGTTGGACATGACAATCTTAAAGATCTTTTCCAACATAAATATCACTTTTATTTTTTTCACTTGCTTAATAAAAAAAATTGGGAAAAGTTTTTCTCCAATACTTAATTTTCATATGTTACTTGCATCATTCCCCCTACATTGGCTAAAGGCAACTAAGAGCTGGAATGGTGCTGCTCTAATCACAATGTTAGCTAAGATGAGCTCTATTAGTCCTAAGCATAATAAGATCATTCATGGGCAACAAAACACAGCTGCAGACTTAATGACTACATCTTCACTCTTTTTAAATGGAAAAAAAAATTAAAAGAATCTCAATATGCTGTTTTCTTTCTTCAGTTACATGGCAACTGGATTATTTTCAAACCATTTAATTAAAAATAACAGTTGATAGTTGTTATACAGTCCATGCCTTATTCAATAACTCCCAGAGCAATCTTGAAATGAAGTCAAAGTTCCTCAGCTGAACACCTGAGGAAGCTGAGGTACAGAAACAACAGCCAGAAAACCTGAAAAATCATCAGGCACCACACTGACAGCAAAAGTATATTCCTGTAGAGGTCAGTCCAGAATCTGATCAAAACCTCTAATATTATTATCATTATTATCTTTATGATTATGATGATGATTCTAATTTATAATTATTACTATTAGAGTGAATCTTTCAAGTTTCACTGTACTGCAACAGTATTGTATTTATGATATTAGAACATGTTTCTGTTATCCCTGTCTACCACAGGATCTCAGAAAATGAAATGCTACTAATTTGTGAGTCCTGGAGAAGCTGTCAGGGTTAATTGCAGATTGGTCCCGAATTTCCCAGTACCTCAAAGGCATCTTCACGTGGCATGTTTTGTTCAGGTCTGCTCCTTACCACAGCACTACACACAACAACTCCAGAACTTACATGAACACACCAGTGCCTTAATTTTCCATCTTTTGTTCTGGCTCATTACTTAAAAAGTAACAACTCTACTTATAAATAGTGACAAGTGAAACGAGGTTTACTGTTGACTCTTGCAGAAAGGGCAGCAGCCTCCACAGCATCTTGTGAGCTCCCCGACACAATGATGATCGCAACCTTTGATGCGCTGGGTCTGCCCCCATGGGATTCTGACATTGCATTCTGGACCACAAAATCAATGGCATTTCCTAGCAAGAAATGAAGACAGAAATGAGAGATATAATAGAAAAGTCACAGGAGACTATAGAACTAAATCTTGTATTGCTTTAGTGTGTTATGCTAGTAGGTAGTGAAAAACATTTATTCTTAAAGGACTCTTAATGTCTGATTTATTGCAGCTACGTAAAAGATCTCAGCTATTAAAAACCTTCAATATTTATTAAGACACCCAAACACAGGAGGGCCATCCTTAATTCCATCCCTAGACCAACCCATTCTGTGGTTGGGAATTTTTTTCCCTTTCCTTAGCCGTGATAACAAAGTTACACTCCTCACTTAAGCAGTTTCCTTTCCCAGAAGCACTGCCATCCCCAAAGGGTAGAAGACATTGCGGAGATTGTATTCCTGCTTCGAACTGCCGAGCAACACTGACATCCAGTGGCAAGCTGATCTACAGCTTGGCAACATCCTGACCTGTTCACACAAGTTGTTCTCACTCCCATAAAAGATCTAGTGCTTCCCGAATTTCATCAACTTCCCTACGGGTATGAAAAGCCTACCTTGCCTCCACACTACCAGCAATTTCTCTGAAATTTAAACTCTCCGTAATCCATAATAAAACTAGTTGATCCATATTAAAATAAATAAAAAAAAATACTCACTAAACCCCACAAAACTTGCAAAGAACCACCTGAGCCACCAAATCAGAAGCTGGCTTAAAAGGGAAGCTTCTGCCCCTTCATTTAACATCTGTGAACACTCAGGCAAATTTCTGTTGATAATTATGACTTCAGCAAGAGAGCACTTTGTTAGTACTTGCATTTACACATGCATTTGGACAAATATTTACACTGGGAATCATGATATGCAGCTTTCTTAAAAGCTCCTTTGGGCTAGGACGTTATCAGGTCAGGAAGTAGAAATGAAACTGGGTGACTGATGTGACATTCAAGGCAAACAGTAACTGGTGAATAATAAACACTTGAAAGAGTATTTCCTCTGAGTAATCTGCAATAGCTGTGGAGCAAAAATAGGTTTGCCTGAGGAATTCACTGTATAATTTATAATAATAAATGCATTTGTAAAACACTGGAAGTCAGCCTGTAGATAATTCACCAGCACAGTACACCTTAGCACACCTCAACATTTTGTACACTTGATGTCTTCTTGCACCTTGTCACACCTTTTCAGTGACAGAAGCAAAACCCCTTTTCCCAAGCTGTTGCAAGCATAGACAAACTTTAGGAATCTCACTCAGCACATTGATTATTGGTAAGGCTTGGAGAGCTGGGTTTGTTCAGCTTGGAGAAGGCTCCAAGGAGACTTCACTGCAGCTTTGCAGTATTTATAGGGAGCTTATAAAAAAAGGATGAGAGAAACTTATTATAGTGGCAGGTAGGGATAGGACAAGGGGAACAGTTTTAATTAAAAAGAGGAGAGATTTAGATTTGATGTGATGAAGAAATTTTTCACTCAGAAGGTCTTGAGGAACCAATGGAACAGGCTGTCCTGGGAAGCTGTGGCTGCTCCATCCCCGGAAGTGTCCCAGGCCAGGTTGGATGGAGCTCTGAGCAACCTGGGATAGTGGAAGGTGCCCTGCCCATGGCAAGGGATTGGCATGAGATGATCTTGAAGGTCTGTTTCGAACCAAACCATTCAGTGACTCAATAACATAGCAATAGCAATTCGATATTCAATGAAGACCTCAACATTTTGAATGTTTTTCTACTTGCAGCAAAACAGATTTTAAAACACCGTTATTAGCTGAGTGATGATGATTCCGTCTCACAAACTACTATTCCTGACCACAAAAAATAACTAACCTCAGATATTAACTCATGCTCTACACAGCTGTCCCACAATCCTTTTTACAAATGGTTTTGTGTCTGTCGAGGTAAATATTAGATACAGAATGGTACATTACCTAGAAATAACAAAGGATAAAACAAAATACAGCAAATAAATATGACTATATGCAAAGTCCCTGAGATTGCTCTAGGACAGTCACTGTGCCAGAAGATTGACTCATTTCCCTTTGTACCTACAAATAATTACCAAAAAAGTATTTCAGTTTTTAACTTTCAAATATATTTTAGGTTAACCTTTTGCACAGTAAGAATCACAAATGATTTTTCACTCATTTGTGAAAAGCACTTGAAATTTCTGTATTTGTTTTCTTTAATGACCTTTTGACTTCTGCGTGGTTGGTGTGGTCAACAGCCATCCCAGCTCCATTTTTCTTATCACATTAATTTCAAAAATGTCCAGAAACACCATATATATTTGCAAACTGAAAAGATCCATTATTTTTATAATTTCTCATAAAGAAATCAAATACCATCATAATAGAATCAGTGACTATTTCAAAGGCCCCAAAAGCAGTTACTCAATTTAATGCATGGAAAATTTGGTTTAGCATAGTAAAAACTCTTTGGATTTCTCCCTTTATTTTGAAGCCAGCTCTAGAGAAAAGAGCCAGGTGTCTGAAGACATAATCAAATGAACACTTCTGTCCTGCTAGAGGGATTCAGAAAGTCCCCATCCCAAGCTGGAAGCTGTCACTTCTCAGCTCTTTGTCTCTCCATCTCATCACAAAGGGGAATACCAAATCCCTCAGAAGCCACAATAAAAACTATTCACTACTAAAATCAACTAACTTCAACATTTTCATGCTGTGAGACTGCAACACAACAGAAACCTGAAATTTTCATACCAGTAAAGGAAATGCAAGTATTTACACTGAATTAAACAACACCATGCACAAGGCTTTATTGAGACTGGAAGGAGTATTCACAGCATGGAAATGTAAAGACAATCCTAGACTGATTTGGGTTGGAAAGGAGCTTAGAGATCATCCAGTTCCAGCTCCCTTGCCATGGGCAGAAACATATTCCTCTAGCCCAAGTTGTTTTCAGCCCCTCCCTCAGCCCACCAAAAGTGATGAGCCCCCAGCAGCCTTCCAGCTCAGTCAGTAGGATGTGACTGCCACTCATTGGGTATGTCTAGGGGAAAAAAAATGCAAACAGATAAAAAGGGAAAACAAAAACCCAATTGAACCATACAGGCTACTTTAGGAAAGACAGACTAATCATTCCAAGCACAGAACAGCATCCTCTCCCCATCCTTCAGTGCTCATATTTGGAATAATCATTAAATAATCACTATGAACATTTGATGCTGAAATTCTGAGAGTCAGAAAACGCTTTTTAAGAACCTTTTCGTGGTTGACTTAAAACCTGATGGATTTTAAAGTTAGACTAGTATTCTGAAGTAACAACTCAAGAATGATTCACATAGAGGTTCCTGCAAGGACTGCAAGTTGATTAAATGGACATAAACAAGCTTTAAGGACAAAAGACAATCTGTTGAATAGGATTGGAGGTGTTTGCTAGGAGTCTACAGGGAATTGCACTAGATTCTGCCTTATTGAATAGTTTCGTTAATGATTTGGATGGAAGAGATAAAATGTGCAAAAAGGCATATTAATCTGAATCACAAATATTGGATTGGGAGCAATCATGAACATCATGGAATTAACTGAATGAGCACAAGATGCCCTAGAAATATTTGAAATATATCCAAGAAATAAAAATGAAGATTCATCGCAGAATTAGCCAATCTGGAACACACAGATATTTAATGTTTTGGTGGAGGCCTCAGGGAAAGCAACAACTTCCTAAGAGCAACCTTTGCAATTATTTTATTTAATTTTGTCTGAAATAAGGAATGAAATGTAAAGCCCCTTGAGGTTCTGTGGAGTTGTGACAGATGGGGGATTCCAATTAGATGGAGGTTCCTGCTGGGAACTTGTGAATCTGTGCCTTAAGTGGTCTCAGTGGTTTCTCTAACATTTCTGCAACAATCACCTACAAGTCCTGAAAGCTGCCTGGGAAAGAAACAAAAAAAGGGAGGGTTCCTCAGAACCTTGAGGTGATACAGAAGCAGCCAACACTGTCTGGGTGGTGGGTATTCCAGACTGCAACTATTTAACCAAGGACTTGTCTAACCAGGAACGTCTCCCCACAATGATAATCACAGAATCATAAAATCACAGAACAGTTTTGGTTGGAAGGGACCTTAAAAGATCAATTCATTCCAACCTCCTTGCCAGGGTCAGGGACACCTTCCACTAGACCAAATCCATAATCCTGAAGCTGGTCTTTGTACCTTAATTTTGGCTCTTCACTTGGCACTGGATTGGGATTTTTCACTGAAAATAGAAGATTATTTTAATTTTGAAACAAATCAGCTATTGAAAACTAATCCCACAGTGCTTTAAGTGGCCAGTTCTTGGCACGTGAATATTGATATTTTGGCATTAAGGCACATTGATTAATGTGTGCTGAACTTTTCATGAGTAGCAGAAACCTGTCAGTCCAACACCACTGAATGGAACAGGCCCCAAAAACCTCTCCTCTGCTTTCCTGTCTCTGCAGGTCACAAATCCTGCACTTCTCTTACCACCAAGGGCTTCTGATGAACCTGGACTCCACCAGGAGCTCATTCAACTCACAAACCTTATAAGAAATGAACTGGAAAACAAAGAAAAAAAAAAAAAAAAACACCACCCTGAAGAGCAGTGAATTAAAACAGCTCAGAGAAGATATTAGTGGCACACAAAACTGGCTTCAAAAAGGAGCTGGCACCACCAGTTCAGCAATATTTGTGGGGAACAAGTGAAAGTCTCTATCCGTGAGTGGGAGCTCTCTGATCATGACAGTTGCTGGCCTTGGGTGATGGGGGCAAGATTTTGGAAATTTGGTATAGAGTGCATCATGTGAGGAGAGATATGAGTAAGGAAAATGCTTTGGGGAGCATTTGTTTCCAAACCCACAGAGGAGGTTTAGGAGAAAGACATTTATACATTCTTAATCCTGACAGCAAAGCTGAATGCTGCTAATCAAATATGTTAATAATGATGGAAAGCTGGAGGAAAAATATAAATTTAAGATTTTTTTTTTTTCTTGGAGGGGGTGGGGGAAAAATATTTCTTTCCCTAAAGATGCTTTTATATAGCTGAGCCACATAGAACATACTTACTCCAAATTTTGAGGCTGAGGCAGGAAAATGTCAGCCTAAATGAGCGACTTTTACTAGGGCTATAAGGAAGCAAAATAATGTTTTTATAAAGTGTTAAGCAGTATTTACTGTAGGGATTGCTCAATCTGCTCCCTGTGACTCTCCTAAACACCCACAAATGCTGAACAGAGACACATTTATGTGATTCTCAGTTCTCTTACAAACATCACTTCAGCGTTTAGTTTCCTTCTTTTTTTTTTTCAGTTGTTTCTTATGTGAAGTTGTACATGATTTCATGATGTCTGAATAGCCCCAGAGCTACTTCTTGATAGGTTACTTGAGCCAAAATTCGCCTGATGTTATTGAATGGCCCCACTGCACAAGCATGGGAAAGATTTGTGGTATAGGCTGCTCTTTCTATGCCCTCACATACTCAGTAGTTTTTCATTATTTCTAACTACTACAATCTTTCTCTCCTGGAGTTTCCTTATGGCTAAATGACACAGGAAAGGGAATGCTTTCTACAGTAAGACTTCTGCAGTGGCAGCAACAATTGCCCTCTGAACATAGAACTTCTTGGATCAAAATAGCATGACTTGGATCAACAAAGATGGAATAAAGATTTCACTGTATTGTTCTTCTACCACAGGGTAGCCAGTGCAAATAATAAGAAACAGCTCTGTGTCTGATAACAATGGTATTTTTGATGGGTAAATTCAGATCAAACAAAGGCTAGAAAAGATTTCCAAAGAAAATTCAGTGTCCAGACTGGGCCATCTACATTTGTCAAGCAGCCTCTGCATTTCCTGAGGCCCAAGCACAGACAGAAGAGCCTGAGTGACCCTGCACTTCCTGGGAATGCTGTCTCCTGCACAGCCAGTCACATTCACACAAGGTGCAGGACAGCACCACAGTGACTTATTTTCATGACTTCATTTGGGAGGAACTACTTCTACTCCATTCCACTTTGGTTCACTATACCACATCCCCGATCATGGTCTCTGAGCATTTTCCAATGAGACATAAACAAATCACTAACAAGGATGTCATGTGGCTGCCTCTCCCATTTCATTTCCCAAAGGCCATGTTTGCTCTGTTTATCCTGCAGTTCCGTGTGGCTTTCTCTACACATTACATGGAAGGCTTCACAAAACTTATCTATTTGTATGCAACAATTTATCCCACAACGAGCCTATAGAAGTCTCATCAGCCATCTGGTATTTTTATTTCTCCAGGCTGAGAAAGCAATCAGAGCTAATCCTCCTGCGAACTGTGGAAGTCAGGTTTTACTTCGCACTTTTCTGTACAAATAACTCTTTATAGTCCAAAGACCCCAAAAATCTGTGTATTCCTCAATTCTTATAGGAACTTGATACTAAGTGGCTGCTGGAGTAAATGTGGTTCCAATCCAGAAGAACAAAATACTCAGGGTATCTGGTGAAAGATGCTGTAGAAGAATCATTTTTTGCTGAACCCTGCAATTGATATTTGTGCACCAAGTTTCCACAGACCTAGTGGGAAATCTCTGATGTTTTAGCACATGAAAATTGAAGTGGACCTGTCTGGAACAGAAAACGGTATTTCACAAGTAACTCTTCAAGTAAGCTGAGGTGTTGCCTTAGGCAATCCTTGTTCCTTGCTCCCTGGCACTATCCCCAGTCTTGTGCCAGCCCAAGTCCCTGTGGAATCAGCATGGCAACTTGGATGAGGGAAGTGAATCACACAGAATATAACTCTCGTTCTGTCATTTTTCAACCAGATGGGTTACACTGGCTCAGCACCAACATCTGGCAAGGGCAGCTCCTGAAGTCAGCATGAGCAGTTCTGCTCCTCAATGTCTCATCAACTCACCAGCACTGAAAAGTTAATGATCAAAGTCTTTACTTCTTAATTATGCTTTGCTTGCTTGAAAGATAATGAATGCAAATCCTGAGCATTACTTCAAGGCTTCTTTCCAAACTACATTAAAGACAAACCATAATCTGTGTAACATATTAATACATTTTAATACAGAAATTGAACCATAACAAGATGTTGAACCTTAACAGGAAATGCCACCACAATGACATAAATTGGTGCTTGTAGCCAGCCTGTATTTAGCATTCCTTGGGGTTTTGTTTTTCCCCTCCTTGTTTAAACACCAGTATTCACAAAATCACTCACCTAGTCTGGTAGGACCTTGTTCCCTTTGTTGAATGGACTGCACCATCTCCAAAAGCCTGTCAGTCTCTTGAGGCATGTTCCATGAAATTTCTAGATTATTTTCCCTGGCATACTGGAGAACTGACACATGAATTGAAGAATTGCCTGAAGCAGAAAATAAACATTTTAGGCAGTGGATGTGTATGTCTTAAAATAAATCTAAAAAGGATGCTGGCATTATGATTTACATTCGGCACAATTGGACATGGTTTTCCATCCAAGTGTGAAAATATCAAAACTGAACTATTCCCTGGTGAAAAAATATGCAAGTACTGCTGGAAAGAGTTGCTTTCCTCTCAGGAGTCAGCATGCAGTATTTTAGCCCAGATCAGTATGACAGTGACTGGAGAATTTAATTTTACTGATCTCCATTCAGTATTATTCCTTTTCCATCAGTATTATTCCTTTTCTATTGTAAAATTGTCTAAACACCCCCCTAGTTTGTTTTTTTTTAACATGCACTTTGTTTTGCACAAGCAGTAGATTGATGCCCCATTTGTCAGATGGGTCAAGCTCCCTGGATCATTTCATGCCCAATTCCCTCTCTCATACAGCACTAGAGTGATGTGCATGGAACAAAGTGAATCAAGAGAGCCTGATCTGTAAATAGGAATTAAGATTAATTCCAAATTATGGTCCTCTCTGACATCCTGATTATACATTATGTAAGACATACAAATAAAACTATTAACAGAGCATTTATATAGATAGTTAAAAATACCAGAATTGCAAAATTGAACCAGGCAATATGTTGTTCATAGTGATTTGGCTGTACTTCTCTTCATGGCCTCCTACTGAATGTATCCATGTATAAAGCACAACGAGTCTTTATCAATGGTCTGTAAAACATGCATGAATACTACCAATACAGCAGTTTCTCCATGGAAATGGTTTAATGCTGGATAAAAAAATACAATTCTGATTTTAAAAAAATCCGTGTTTGTTAAATACTACTGGGAAAACACAGGATCCTCTGTAGCTTTCACCATGCAGATGGACTTGGTACAACCCACACAATTTCTTAAACTGCTCCCTGTGCCACATGATCCCTTCACGTATGTGGAGGATACAAGGCATTCTGCCAAGGGGGGCTGCACTGATAATGAAAGACAAGGAATGGCCTAATCAGAGGTGTATTCCCCTATCAGGACACACTCTGTAGGTACAGTGAGTTTAGTGCTCCCAGAAAGCATCAGCCATCCCACATGGGTCAGGAAATAAACACTGAGTAGTCATTGCTTTGTGGGACTGCAATGAGTAATTCAAAATTAAGAATTGAAAAACCTCCACTGAGAAGCTGGTTTGTCCCCTACAAGCAAAAGAATAAAAAACATCCTTCTGTCTTTAACCTGAAAGGCAGCGACATACCGATCACAACACTTTCAATAAATGCCCGCACAAAGTTTTTCATTTCCTCAAACTCTGATGCTCCAATATTGGAACTTCCATCCAGAAGAAACATGATGTCCATGGGTTTGTTGCACAACTCTGAGGGTGAGAGGGGGAGGGAAAGAAGTCATTTTATCTATAATAATCAAAAATAGCATCTGCTAATGGTAGGAGCAGAAAGTATAGGTCCAGTCGTATTTTGGGACAACAAAGCAGGATCATGACCAGTTGAAACAATAAGTGATGCTCCTTTAGTGAAAGCCTTAAGATTCATATCCAGTGGGATACATGGATATTTCAATTCCTGCATTTCTACCAATTCTGTTTTACTCTCACGTGATTAAAACAAAAACCAACAGCAGATGACAACAACAAAGAAAATCCCAACCCAAACAACAAAAACAAACAAAAAACACAGAATACTCTCCTCACCTCTAAGCAAATAAAAGAAAAAAAGGTATGTGAAAAACCCAATAATGTCTCTTCAAAAAAGAGGAAGTAAAATTTTACAATATACTAGGCAAAGAAGAAGAAGAAGAAAGACAGGAGAATGTTTTTCTTCTGGCATTTCCCAACTCATGTGAAAGCTGCTGTACTTTGCTGACAAAGGGAAACAAGGACTTTGAGCCTACGGAAAACAGACTGCAGGACTGGGGCAGCATCCTCAGCCTCCAGAGAAGATAAATAGTCCTTCTTTGGCATTTTGACAGCAAGACACCAAACAAGATAAGGGAACCCTTCAAATTTCAGTGATGCACAGGGTAAATGGAGAAGATCCGATAGAGGAAAGAAGAAATCACACAGAAAATTCATCCAATCTTACCTGTGATTTCGGTCCAAAATCTCGTCCCACGAGAGCAGCACGACTGCAGCACTAATTCAGGTGCCTCCTCAATAAGCCTGTTGTAACTATTCAAGATGATTGGGTCATTAGGCTGACTGATCTTTCTGAGCTCTTGGATATTGGCACTGGGGCTTATGCCTATGGGAATAACATTTATGCTCCTGGGAGGTCTTGTGATAACATCAGTGGAAGGACTGGATGACACCATATATACCAAGTGAGGAACATCTTGCCTGCCCCCATTCACTGATGTAAATGTGTGTTTGGAAATATAATCGAGGGCATTGCCAATGTTGGTTGCCCTCCCTCCCTGGTAGGGTATGCTCCTTACTTTCTCAATAATTTTTTCCTTTGACTGTGTTTCCCTAAAGGAATACTCCAGACTGACAGTCTCTGAATACTGCATGACTGTAACATGAATATTTTCCTGTGCCACATTCATTCCTGTGACCACAGTCTCAATGAACTTCTTGACTTTATTGAAGTTTTCCTCCCCAACATTATCAGATCCTTCCACAATAAAAGCAATATCCAGCCTGTTGGGATGGGACTTTTCTAAAAGAGGTGGGGCTGTGAGTCCCAAAGGGGGAAATATGACACTGGACATGGTTGGAGCAGATGTAGCTGGTAACAGAAGATTTTCTTCAGGTCCAAGATCACACAGGTCATCAATGAGGAAATCTCTGTGGTCCGTTAGCTCCAACACATTGCTCACTAGGAAGGCTCTGCTACCTGGAAACATCTTTGCCATGAACTTGATTTGCTCCACATTGATATGTGGCCCAATCCCCACAGGCATTACTGTGATATCTCTATCCTTCAAAAACCCAAGCATGTCACGGATTTTTTTTTGAGACCTGCTTGCTATAAATATCACTGCAATTTTGGCAGCATTGGTCCTTTCTGCTTTTCCAAACACATGCAATGCGGTGTATTTAAAGACTTCATAGATAGATGCTTCTTTATCACCTGTGTATTTTATGTTCTGGACAATTCTTCTCATCTGGGAATTTGTTTTGATATCTTTAAGGTTAAGATAGATGGTAGGACCAGCCCTATACACCAGAACTGACACTCGGATTTTTTTCTGGGAGATGTGGAGTTTTTTCATCACACCAATTATGAAAGTCTTCAGCTGCTCAAAGTCCTCCTCTGAGAGTTTATTGGAGCCATCGATCAGGAAGGCCAAGTCCATCATCTTGCTGCATGAGTATGCACTGGCTGGCAGCTCAATGTCCTCCTCTGGAATAGGTGTTGTCAGAGTTAGGGTGTTTTCCATGGGCTCACAGTCCACACAGGTTAAGTTCTTCCCTTCACACAGGCTACAAAATCACCAAATCAGAAAAACATCAAATTTAACTGTAAAAAGCAATGCTTGTAACAACAAGTCATTCACACATTATAAAAGAACACCAATACAAAACTAAACATCTCAAAACCAAAATGAAACCTAAACATGATGTGAATAATTTTTCCCCCCACCCCAATTCCCCACAACTCCCCACATAGTATTGTACACCTAAATCCCCTATGTTCATGGATGTTTGTTTAGATCCAGGAAACATGACCGACTATGGTGTGTTTGTCAAAGTAAACTCCTCAGAATAGTCTTTGGCAGAAGGGGTAAAATCTGTGTGTGGAAACTGTTTAGGAGCCACTCAGCATCATCAGTACAGCAACCTACAAGCCATTAGTGGACTGAACTGGCTGATCTGGTTTGCTTCACAAGGAATCAAAACATGAGGCAAACTGCAGGCAACTAACACCAAGTAAAATCAAAGTAGGAGAGGTATTTTACCTCTGATATGACTCAGCAAACTGTGCAGGGGCCAGGTTTACACAGATTTTAACCTTACTGAAATTAACAATATTTTTTTCTACTTCTAAAGTGCTCTATATTCCTGGTTTGGGGTGGTTTTTTTTTTTTTTTTTTTTTTTTTTTTTTTTTCCTTCCCCTGATTTCATTTTCATTTGGATACAGCTTTGGTACATGTTTATCCTTCACTGTTTCTTATGTCTCTCTTACCTTCCTATTGTTTACCATGATTTCCTTTTCAGTCCAGTTTCTTTTAGTAAATGCTTTATTTCAACCATAGATGTCATCTCTTTTTAGTCCTATGTCTTCCCTCACAATTTTAACTCACCTCCATTAGTATATTTTCCCTTTCCCCTTTCCAGATCAGCTCCCAATTTTCTTTTCCTCCCCTATCTCCGCCTTTTCCACTATTCATCCTTTTGCACCACCATGAGCTTTTTCACCTCTGTCACCCTCCACCTTTTATGAACTCATTTATAATTTATTCATCTTTAGCAAGTCTTTAACACTTCTGCCCTTCTAATTCCTGGATGCATGTTTCTCTTTACTTCCTAGAATCACAGAGGGGTTTGGGCTGGAAAAAAATCTTTAATGTGTATCTAGTTCAAATCTCCTGCAATGAGCAAGGACATCTTCAACTAAATCATGTGGCTCAGAGCCATGTCCAGCCTGACCTTAAATATTTCCAAGGATGGGACATCCATCACCCCTCTGGGCAACCTGTGCCAGTGTTTTACCAACTCTTTTGTAAAAAACTTCATCCTTATATCTAATATAAATTGAACATCCTTCAGCTTAAAACCATCACCTCATGTTCTGCCCCAACTGGCCTTGCTCAAAACTTTGCACCCATCTTTCTCATAGGCTGAAGAGCTGAAAGGTCACAAAGAGATCTCCCCACAGCCTTCTCTTCTCCATCCTGAAAAATCCCATCTCTCTGCCTTTCGTCACAGTAGAGTTGTTCCTGCCCTCTGACCAGCTTCACTTCTCAGAGAAAAGAACGTGACAGCACTCAGGCAAAGGGTGGAACAGAACTAGTACATATATTCTCCTTGTCTTACTGGACAGTCCAAGGAATAGAGTAGGAAAAGGTTACAAAAGAGCAACCACCAAAAAACACTTGCTTTCACTGCCAGAGAAAATCCAGGAGGTACAAAACTACATGAGTCAGTACTGGAAGAAGGTGCCATTTTCCAGGAAAATACCTCACTTTACACGTGGCATCTTCATTTAAGCTCTTTTAATTTAAGCGCTATGTTCTTCTCAAGCTCATTCTAGTGTCTTCTTAATTGTGAATGCACAGCTACTTTTGGCATCAACATACAGAAACAGAAGATTTATTATTCTAACCCTAATATGAATGAGACTCTTCTAGTTTCCAATTTCCTTTGGATGTTTGCTATGAAGTTCATTTTTGTGCAATATTTTCTATTGTTTGTACAGATGGTGTAGGCATCTAAATTAGGTGACAGCTATGCAAAAAGATGTTTCCCTAGTGAGGTAAGTTTTCCTAATGTTCTGAAATCTTTTGTGAGCAGCAGCCAGTGTATCAACATTTAAGATAAATTATTATTAAGAATTACAAAATTAGAGAAAAGAGACTCATTTAAGAAGACTCTTTTTTGACCTTTTGATGGAATTCAGGGCTCTTCACGTATATTGTTAAAAAAGTATGTATTTAATTGATCCACCTAACAGTCTCTTGCCCTGGGTTTATAGCTCAGCTGCACACTAGCGCTGGCTAGAGACCAGGAATAGTAAGTTTGTACCCATTCTGAGCTTCTGTGAGGTTCAGGTTTGGAGAGAAGATGTTGGTCTGGGCTAATAGCTGCTGCAGTTTTACAACTCAGTTTCCATTAAATATGATGAATTTACAAGTGGGAAAACTCTCTTTTATTCATGGCATTATAAGTCACAAGTGAAAATATCTATCCATGGTTGAGACATCCAGAGAATGAAAAAGTTCCAAAATATGTCACAGGGCATTAAACAAAATGCAAAGAGTCTCTGCTGCATTGCAGCTGAAGACCCTCATCCTGCACAGTGCACAGCATCACACTCCCTGTCATTCATTTCATCCTATTTGGAAATGCCTGTATGCAGGCTCAGACCACAGGTATCACCTTAATAGCTCATGCAAATTGGTTTTCCAGTAATGGGACAAAATTCCAACTGCTAATAATCTCAGCAAGTTCTAGACTGAGTGTACATTCAGACCTTGCACTACACACAAGAATTTTTTAGCGCTGGAAGAGGAAAGGAGTCTGACAGCTTTATTGATGTTGAATCACACATTGCACAAAAAGAAGTGAAACGTCTGAAGCCACTAAGGCCACCTACACATGGGAAAAGACCTTTTTTGAAAGGAATTTATGGATTTCACTTGCTTCAATTCAACTGACATACTCTAATCCCTACTGCTGTCATTGAAAACTTCAGCTCTAGGTTCTCTGTGAAGGAGTATTGACATAAAAGATAGTTTCCAAGCTTCTTTTTGAGTGGTATATTTAAAGTTACATCCATGGACTTATTCATGAGGATGTTCTTCATCCTTGACCCTTCATCCTACACAAGAGGGATGCTGGTTCCCTGCACAACCCCATCATACCAAGATTGACAGTGCTGCGGATCATCTCTGTTCAAAACTACTCTCCTTCCATGTGGGATCCTGTCATCTCCAACTGCACACACGGGACAGTCTTCTGGACTGACACAATCCAGGGACACCTCATCAAGTATTTTCCCTGTTTCAAAAGAGCAGAGCAGTGTAAAGATGCCAGTTGTCATGAACTGTAAAACTAATCACAGGGTTAAAAACTAAACAGTGCTTCTGAGGTGGGCTCAAACCTCCTGAATACTCTGCTTCGTGCTGCAGCCACTGCCAACTTGACACAGAGAAGTATCTCCTTTCCTCAAAATGGCTTTTATTTAGATATTGAAAGCACCTAACCCAGTGTACAACCTGCAACAGCCAGCACCACACAAAAGGCAAATATATCTCTACAACAAAGCCTGGAAGATGTCAGGAGATTCGTGACATCAGGGGGAAGTAGCGCTTTCCATTGTTCATGTATATTATTTATTTCTCCTCCTATTCTCTACCTTGTTCTGACCAGAAGAACCAGGGCCCAGAATAGCTACTTGGGGTCTTAAAATAATTTATTTGCTTCCCTTCCTCTTTTTCTTGTCCCTGTCCCATATTGCCTGCATTTTTTTTTCCTCTCCCTTTTCTACTAGGTAGTTGTTGGAATAGTCCTCATGCTCATGGGAGGATGCCAGTTGGGCACTCTCAGGAGCATCTCAGAGGTAATAGGCAGGTGAAGGCAATGGGCTTCAGTGCTGTAGCTGAAGCAGAGCATTTTATCAATTTCCAGCACAAATTCATATCCTACTTTAACCACAGAGTCAACAATCTCTGTTGCCACACAGCCTCTAATCCTCCAGTCTCATCAAGCTGTTCCCATCCTCTCACTGGCAGGGGTTCATCCTCCTCTTCTGGGCACCACTTCATACCCTCCACACACTATGCCCATTTCACAAACCCAAACCAAGATGCCCAACCACCTTCTTCCTCAGGCAGTAAGCAATTGTGGTGAAAACACACCAGTGAACCTGTTAAGAAGAAGAAATGCTGTTTAAATAAATCAAAAGATGGACTTACCTGGAGGACAGTGCACATGGCATCCTTCCACACACTGCAGAGGACACTCCAAAGCCTGGGAGTGTTGGCATGTGACAGGACAAGCAGGTCCACAGCTGTTATATCTCCATTCACACTGATAATCTAATTCCTGTTTATTCAGGTCCTCACAGCTTTGTGCTATGCAGGGACAGAATCAGAGGCAAAGAAAAAAAAAAATTTAAACCAGAGTGTATCTCCACTATGCCTCTCAGAATTATGGCACCAAACATTGTACAAAGCGGACCACTTATATGTAGAAAAAGAAAGATTTCCACTTTTAAATAAATATTTTTTATTTTTACTACATTGTTTGACTAAATCAGGACAGGTCACCTCTTCACACTTTTATCTTCTTTTTACACAATGAAATACTTGCTCTAGATCAGAAATTAGGGTTGATAATAGCAAGTGCAGCACAACCCCAAACTGTAAACTTTAACTAATATATATGTACATATATATTACAGAAACTACTTCTTCCTCTAGATTTTGTACCACAGGCTATTACATCTCCTAATGGGTGGAATGGGTTTTCCCAGGTACAGAAATAGAGCAGGGGGTGGAAGTGTCAGAGGGAGCTGTTAGCCCAGCCTCATTGACACAGAATTCTGTGGATGTCAGTGGGAGCAGAGCTCAATCTGACCAGTTTGAGCCAAAACCTTGTACGTTTTCACCCAGTTCTGCCCCAGGTTTTCTGTACTCACGGCACAGAGCTGGTGACCTCCAGTGAACAGGAACCCCTTTCTGTGCACAGGTGTGCGCGTAGGCTGCGATGGTGTCACAGAAACACGCACAGTCCCCAACAGACTCACAAGCACAAGTGTCATACAGGCAAATGTCAATGTAGGGCTCTGGATTCACCTACAAGAGAGACACAGGGCATAGGACACTCTGAGTCCCTTCATCTCCTTCCTGTATGCATCGTTAACCTTCAGATGGCTTGGCTGCTCCACATGCCAAGGGTCAAGGCGCCACATAAATCAGTGCAAATCTTCCTGCTGATGTCAGCAAGGATTGCAGTTTGTGATCACTTAATATTTTTAAGCCTTGTTCCCATCCCTCTCATGCAGCAGTTTGGGTATAACACAGCCTGAATGGCATTGCATTGGCTCAGCTTCCCCTTCCCTCAAATCTCAACCCTTAAGCTTCACTTCTTGTGCAGTCTCTGGACTGTACAGTAAAATTTCCCTTGGGAAGAAGGTACTTCATAGCTTAATAGGTGCATTTTTCCATAAACATGCATTTTCCCATAGAGCATCAGCTACAGGACAAGGTGAGAAATGAGAACACCAGCCAGCCTCCACCAAGTCCAACGTGTTGTCAGCACAACCACACTTTTTCCCTCAGCTGTAATCAATGCCAGTACAGATCATGCAGCATTGAAGAATGTGAAACATGTGACCCAATACTCACCAATTTTCTGCATTCTTCAAAGACACTTCCAGACAAAATGCTGCATGATGTTTCTACCATCATCTGCTTCACTATGTTTCCACCGCACAGTGGAGACATCAAGGTCTGTTCCAGGTTGGGCTTAATATTTTAAGAGACAAGCAGAGACTGCATTAGCTTTGTCTTCAGGACCTTGAGACTCTTCAAATTGGAGTAAGACTCACTAGCAAAGGAAATTGTTTCTCTGAGTAAAATTTCAACCTGTTGTACAACACACACAGATCCTGCTGCAGCAGAGCAGATCACCTCCTTGATTTTCTCCAGCTATTAATTATACCCTGAAGTTTTAACTCAAGCCTTTAGATGACCGACTGTACCAAACTTCCATCCTGACCAATTATCATCCACAACTCCTCAGAAGGTCCATGAGACTTAAAAATATGATTTGATTTCAGCAGACAATACACAATGCCACTGCTGAATAAAAATAGCTCACTAATCTTCTCTTCTCCCATTTAATTAATCTAAGAATGAAGAGCACAAGTATTGACATGGAACTCAACACAGCAACACCCTGCAGGTCCTGTCCTGTGACACTGAAATGAGAAGCTGCTCCTCAGTCTGACCCTGTGGCCTCCTCAGGACTGCAACTTTTTACTGTGCTTCAATCAAGTCAAATGAAAAAAGTGACATTCAGCAAGGTAATATTGTGGCTATGTCACACTTGCACATAATTAGCAAATAACCCAGAAGATTTCATGTGATCAAGAATAAATGCTTCAGTGTAATTTTCTGGTAATTTAAATCTTGTAAGAAAAGATCTAAAAAAGTCTTTTTCCACCCCCCCCCCACCCCACCTCTGATCACTTGTATAAATTTTCAAGAAAAAAAAGCATCAGCTGAATGAAATGCTGTGTTTTACAAATGTCAAAACAAGTTGTTTTCAAGGTGTTTCCTTGCACATATCACTTGTAAATACTTTGGGCTTTGTTTATCAGCTGCATACAAGTTTATTATTCAATTTCATTCTTTCAAAACTCTGTATTTGGAAAATAGGAAGTAGACGCCTATGTGTAATATAATTAGTATCCCAAGAAATGTCTGGCACTAGGACATAGATAACACTTTCAGAAAGCAGCTACCCTCCCCAAAATTCATATGCAATGATGGATGGCAATAAGGTTTCCTATCCCCTCCTGTATCCTGCTTTTTCTGCTCAAACCTTTCCAATCTGAAAATAAAAACAGAATACTCTTTACTTTAAAAAAAAGGAAATCATATAGAAAGAAATTAACCTGTACCATTCCATGATTTGTAATGGACAGACTAAGATTTCGAATACAGAAATTTGAATAGGAAAAAAATGACACTTTTATCCAGACTCCCCCTGACTAAAAAATGCAGCTATTTTTTTAGCTTAAACTCTAAAATGAGATTTCCAGTGGTAGCTGGATTTCAAGCATCTGGGTTGGATAACTCTAGGAACAGTCCCTAACCATACAAATTGGCTATTTTAACATTCCTCTGAAGCCAAGCAGCCCAGAAGCTTTACATAAGTTAATTGACCTTTTACCAGATTAAAATAAATAATATTATTTGGCAAAAACATGGGGGAAGGAGTTAATTTCTACTTATTTTAATCCTTTCAAAGCTCTTTGTCCAGTCTTCAGTGATACTGTAATTCACACTAATTAGCTTTTACAGTTCATTCACAATCACCTTTACAACATCAGCACAGCGAGAATTAACTTTCCAAGAATTCCCAAAGTCAACTGGATCTACTTCAATATGTTCACTGCTGCTGGTCAAATCATTGTTTTGGATTCCATCAAAATTTCCACACAGACCACACACTCGATCCTTGCAGGGAAAGAAACACAGAAAGCATTAATGGTACATCTTAGGGTTTTGTTAAGAAGCCTTTTTAGCCTGGTGCCCTAATGCCATGAGGTTTAAAAACTGAATTACCCACAGCCTTGTCGAGGCCACTAAAACAGACACAATCTCTCCCACAGAATGGGTAGCTCCCATTCCCACTCTGCTTTGCTGAAAGCAGGACCTTGTGGCTCCCAAGGACTCCAGAAAGCAGGACTGCTCTAATCAGCAGTGCCCAGTGGCTCTGTTTGGAGTGTGTCCCTACAATCTCATTTTATTTTTGGAGATCACTGGCCTATCACCATCACCAGCAAATCTGGCTCCTTATGCTGCTCTTCTTGCATGCAGAAGAAACTCCTCAAGGCATGGTTATTCTGAGGCCCCATAGCACCCATCTTTTCTGTCATAACTCATTTGCAATGACCCAGGATTTGGCCCTTATAGTTGAACAACCAGTAAAATAAGGCAGTGCTATAGTATTACCAAACAACCCCTCCATGTTTGAACAAGTGCCTAATTTCCATGAAAATCTAGATTTAAAAAAAAAAAAAAAAAGTTGTTCCCCAGGGACAGGTTAAGTGCATTCTTTAGTGAGAATAAGAAGTGAAACAAAAAATACTTACTTTGAAATTGCCTTTTAAGATAATGGAGACTCCCATGGCCAGGTCCCAGGTCACAGTTATCCTTTTGCCCAGTAAAACAATGTAATAACGGCCAGATTTGATGACATCTAAATTATCATTTTCACCCTTAGGAGGTACCCTGACATTTACCTGAATGAGAGAAACACAAAGTGCTATCAGCACTTTCTCTAATTATTATTTAAGGTAGGTGATTTTCCCAGTGGGACACATTAACAGGTGCCTCAAACCATGCTGCTCTCCAGAGAGTTTCCGTACACTACCAAGATGTTCCAGAGAAAATCAGAAATTTGGGATACAAGTACAGTATTTCAACCTCATCCCATTTTCAAAGTCTTTGAATGTGGTCCCAGGGTACAACACACAGATGTCAACATATGAAGCAGGGCTGCTAAAGACAGGGTACACTCAGTTAATTACCAGTTTAGTATTGGTCACTAGTTCACTGAAAAATTACATGTTGGCTTGGGCTTTTTATATTTCAGCTTTTTAGAAAACTTAACAGTTCTGTTCTTCTGTTTCCAATGTAATGAGAACAGAGTGACCCAAACATATCAGTGGTCTCTGAAAGACCAGTCTTATTCTGGAGTCAGAAAGGACTTTCTTCCCAACCAACTACACCAACAGGAAAAATCCAGAGAGATTTCTTTCAGTGTCTATTCATTTTTTCCATCACTTGCCCTTCCTGTGTGTGCCTCTTTCTTTTTCCATCTGGCTGCAAATTCACTGCCTCGAGCTACTAAGAATTTAAGAGATTAATTTAAAATACTCTCTTTCACACCCCAATCCCCTTTCAACGGGAACTCTAATAGGAACATTAACCACATTTGGAAAGAAAAGTCTGGCATGGCTGTTACTTTAAGCACCATTAATGCATTAACTGCTTAGTTCTGGAAGAGGCAGATGAAAACTTTCAATCTGTACGAATAGCAATTAACGTAAGGGGGAAAGTAGAGCCAGAAATCATTTGCTCACTCCCCTATTTTGCGAGCAAAATATTTCCTTATCCCACTATTCTTTCTTGCTCAATTCAGTAAAAGTTCAGCACCATAATTCAATTCTTTTAATCTCTGAGTTATCATCAGAAACATTTATCACAGATAAGAGAGTTTACATCTTCCATGGATTTCCTAAACCAGGTTTTCAATATCTTTAGGGAAGATACTAAAAGATATTTTAGGTACTGAAGGCTTTTTAACTTTCTCTTATGCTGAACATATTACTACACAGTATAGTCACTTGACCACTTAAAATTCTAGAACAGTCTTTGTCTTTTCAAATTCAAAGGGTTCCAATAAACAGAAGAGGACAAAGTTTAGCTGGGAGGTTGACCTAAATTACAGAATTTTTATGTTTTTGGAGGCTCTTTTCCCAACCGTGAAGTCATAAACTTTTGACCTTGCAAACTTGCAGATTTGTTTCAGAAAAGTAAAAATTATTTCTTTTTTTAAAAACTGTCAGTCACAAATGTAACATGTGAATTAAACCCCCATTTACCAGCAGCAGTAGAAGCTATTCTCAAAACATACCATCTTCAAACAGTGCTAATTGAAAACATTTTAATGGCCAAAAAATAACTGATTCTTCTGCTTGCTTCTAAGGATTCTTGCAGAAAAAGTGTAGAAAGTCATCACTGAATAAGAATTTGCCTAAGAGTCTCCATGTCAATTGGTTTTCCTTAATGACTTTTTTGGTTGTTGTTATTTCTAAGCAAACCTGCTACAGATATTATTACACTGAGCCTTAAGTTCTCTGAAAAGACAACTAAAAATTCACTCAAGGTCATGCGGACAGTGCTGTAACACTTACAAGGTCTTACAAGGACAAACTCTCTCAGGAACCAAACAACCTCTGATGCTGGAGCTGCTGGATGTCTAAATCACCTGCTGTTTTTTCTGGCCCTTTCTTACATATCCAAATGGAATCTCAGCTTTTCAGAAAATCTGTCACCTAAAGAAGCTTTCAAAGTCCAGCTCAGTGGAATGATCCCTGCACTGCTATTACCCTCATCCAAGCTGGTGAGTCTTTAGCAGTAGAAATAAATAATTGGACAATACGTCTTGTGTTCATTCCTGCAGCACCCAAAAAGCTTGCATGGATCCTATGCTGTCAAGGTGCAATGCACAGATACCTTTAATAAAGGTCATGTTTTTGTCTTCCTGCCAAGGCTCAGTGGCCATTGGCAGGCAATTCCAAACCTGGTAGAGCTTTGTCTGTTTACCCAAAACAAGGCTAATGTAGATTGGTTTCACGTTTCACTGGGAACATTCTTGCAAATCTCTGGTTGAGATGCCAGCTCAGAGCACAGGACTTCTGAAAAAGCAGTGACTGAAACAATAAACCATGGCAGCTCTGCAATGGTTGAGCTCACAGGCAGCATGAATTGTTACAGTGCTCAGGGCAAAGGGCTGAACTCTGCCCTCTGGAAAGCTCTTTTCCTGCTCGGAAGGGACATGGGAGGTGGAAGTGATTCTTGGTCAATTCTTCCATGTTTGTTGGTAGCCAAAGGGTGGAAAAAGAAGAATATAGTCAGGTAGATATTCCATCCAGCAATTTGACTGGGCAAAGCACAGCTGACATTTCAGTATCAACTTGTTTGAGCAGTGACTCTTTTTATTGTGCATGTGTGCTCAGTCCCTCAGATTGCTAAATTAGCTCTGATGTTTTAGTAGCCACAGGTCAGTCATTTCTTAAGCCTACCTTGCACTTCAAGTTGCTGCAAACAGGCTTTGACAAGAAAAGCCTATGTTCTCATTTTTAGAAAGGGTCTGGGGCACCCAATATATATGAAGGATGTGGTGCTGCTGGAATGAGTCCAGAGAAGGCCATCAAGAAGATCAGAGGGCTGGAGCACCTCTGTTGTGAAAACAGACTGAAAAAATGGGAATTGTTCAGCGTGAAAAGAAGAAGAAAAGGCTCCAGGGAGACCTTACTGCAGCCTTCTAGTAGCTAAACAGGCTACAAAAGAACTGGAGAGAGACTCCTGACAAGGGCTAGGAGTGACAGGACAAGGGGCAATGGCTTCTCACTGACAGAGAGGAGGTTTAGATTGGACATTGGGAAGAAATTGTTCCCTGTGAGGGTGGTGAGGCCCTGGCACAGGTTTCCCAGAGCAGCTGTGGCTGCCCCATCCCTGGCAGTGTTCCAGGCCAGGCTGGATGGTGCTCTGAGCAACCTGGGACATTGGAAGGTGTCCCTGCCTATGGCACGGGAGTAGAACTGGGTAATCTTTCAGGTCCCTTCCAACCCAAACCATTCTATGATTATCTGAGACAAACTGACTGGCACCAAGCAGAAATACCAAAACAGCATTATACCTCTGGAAGCAAAATGGATAAATATAATCCTGCTAATCTGTTCATTTTATGATCAAGAACTGAGTGTGATGTTATTCATGTCTCAGCTTACTGTACAATCTGAAATTCTTTTCCTAAAAAAATAGGAAGGAAAGAGAAAAGAAAGAGTACATACATTTCCATTAAGCAGTTCTATTTCCCCTCCTTCATACATGATGATAACCCTTTTGGTGCACTTTTCTCCAGTGAAGCCACAACCTTCATTTGAAATGAGTACCTGGAATGTTCCAGAGTCACCCTTGCAGAAATCCTATCAGAAAAGAAAATAAATGAGTCGTTAATGCAGAGTATTTGAAAAACATACAGGGACAAACACAGAGAAAAAAGGAGCCTCAAACAACACTGTGTAATCTATGGTCAATAGGATATATATCTGGCATGCCAACTGTTCCCGTGTTCATTTAGTTTATGCTTAGCACTGATATTCATGTGTTCCATTCCTTAAAGAGCGAGGCACACTTTGCCAGTGACATACACATGCATAATCTGGAGAGTATTTTCTGACAGGGATAATCCACAATGTTACAGTATCTGTCATATTTAAAGATGTAGGATGGGCACAGGGCATATCTGAATACATGCATAGCTTAATGTATTGATTTTCTTATTAAGTCTTATTTCTGAGATCCTTGGAGAGTTCATGCTACGTTTATATGATGACATATCTCTCTGGCCTTTTAGATTTTATTTTTTGGTTGTGTTCATTTTTTTCAGTACACACTTGTTAAGAAAAAAGGCCCTGTGTGGAGCTCCTTGTGTCTGTCATTTAAAGAAAACAGATCTAAATTCCATTTTAAGTAGTTTTGTAGTGGCATATGGTATTGCTGCCCATAAGACCTTTACAGAGTAGTGGCAAAGCAATCACTCAAACATAATCCAGCTGGCATCAAGGTGGGGGTATATTTCAAAGAGCTAGGCAGAGGCAGGTTAATCACACTTTTCTAAGAACTGCAAGGAGGAATGTGCCTCATGAGGACTCTGTGGGGAAAATAGCAGCCCACCCAAGAAACATGTCACACTGTAACTGCAGAACATTGTTGTCATCAATCAACAGTGAAGCCATCTAGTTTTAGATCAAATTTTCATGTAAGTCCTTGTTTGCACAGACATTTCTAAATACCTGATAATTTGCATGTAGATAAAACTTTATTTTAGTTAACTTTCAATTCTGGCTGCTTCCACAAACCAAAATTTGGTTTTAGTGTGCTCTGCCTTTATCGCCTTCTCCTCTTTGCTGTGAGGAAAATGGATGCTGTCAGGGGACTCCAGGCAGGTGGAGCATGGAACAAGACAGGGACCATGCTGAAGGGAATGAACAGAGCCTGTGCTCTGGGTGCATTTAGGGAAGTTTCACTGAGTATTCCTTGTCTCACTCAGCCAGACAGCAAGCTACCACTCCAGGATAAAGATGAAAAGAAGAAAACATTGATTTATGGATAGCCACAATTCCATTCTAGAGATGGGATTCAGGCAGCTCTGCTCTGTGCCAAGGTGCTCTCATAAGGTTCTCAATGGCCAGCTGGACACATGAGAGCCTGATTCCTATAGAAGACAAGGCACTCTTCAAAATTCTCAAGACATCTCTGAAGACATCATTAAGCTCTATTCTTCTCTACTATACATCTGGCTTGGTAATTAGAAATGGTTAACCATGATTTATCCAAACACTGGGCTTCTCACCTGGTATAGAACTCTTTTTGTATGATCAGGCAGCTTTAGTATTTGATATGCTCTTACCTGAGCTAGCACATATTGGCAATTTCCTGGAAACTTGTATTTCAATCCATCAAATGTCAAGTAATGAGCTGTACCAATAGCAGTGCAGGTGCCATCACAAAGATTTTTGGTGCACTCCCACTTCCTCCCCTGGCACACGCTGTAACAGGGAAAAGCAGGCAGTGACAGTTGTCCTTAATGTAAATAACAAGCAAGATAATGCAAAGTGTTTTGGGCAAAGTGAAAGTGCCACAGTCTCTGCCTCCAGGAGCTCTCTACCACCAGATGAGAGGCTCTCTTATTAACATAAATCAGCATATGGCAGCAATGGGTACATAAATCCAAATAATGCATTAAGATTAAATTAATAAGGGTGTGTTTCTCTGTTTCTTACAAGCTGCATGTAGGACTGCATGGTTTGAATTTCCCTGTTAGAAAATGGGTCAGGACAGAGTTTGCTGGAATATTCTTTTATACCAGAATTTTATCTAGGATATGCTGCTCTGCTCCAAGTACCCTTTCAGCAAAACAGAGCACCCACCACCCTTGCCCTTTTCCAGAGGTATCCTGGAGGATCACAGCCTCACTACAAAAGCTGCAAATGTGAAAGGGGAACTTACCCTTGACATCCACAGGCTTTTGATCAGTGAAATAAATTGATTTGCTAATTAGCAAAGGACTGAACAAATAAAACCCCAAATCAGTAGAGAATGGAATAACATTTGATACCATATCAAATAATAATGATTTAATAATTAATAAGCAATAAATTGCTGGAGGATGGCAAAACATTCATCCACTAAATGCTCCATGAATGCACATGGACATCATCACTGCCCCAGGAATTTTCTAATCAGGCTTTGTGAGGGCAGGGAAAGAGGAATTCTATCCATGCTTTACAGACATAAAAATTCAGGGATAAAAAATTTGAAGTACTTTCCTAAGATCAAATTGCTACCCAAAGAAAAAACTGGGCACTGAACTGAATTCTCTAATAATGCCTTAACCTGAGCTGAGATGTTATTTAATCTTGGTAACATTTCACATCATAACAAATATTGTACAAGGCATTTTCTTCAAAAAATGAAATTTCAGTAACACAAAACCTCTTGCCCTTTCTCCTCTACGAATTCTCTGCTAACAGCTAGACAAGAGCATGATTTTGTAAATACTTGCATGGATAGATTATAAAGGACGTGGGGTGGTTAAATTCAGATTAGAAAATTTCTGCTCTGCACTGCTGCACAAGTGTGATTCCAAAATTTTCATTGACCTCCACAATGAATTCCCAATACATTGCATAACAGAAGGTTTGCCACTGGCTTAGGCTTGGAGACATTCCGTTGTTCATGAATTAGGGTCTCCCATATGTCAAGTCGAATGTAAATGCCAAATCTGACACCTCTGGCTCATATATTGCCTTTGCAGGTGTTCACATCTGGCTAAGAACAAGTGAGAATGAGAACTCCTGCAACAGCAGTACAAAAAGCAAAAACAAAAGAAAAAGAAGATCTCGACTTCCAAAACGCAGACTCTCAATCCTTATTAAGTCTCAAAGCAATAATAATTTCCTATATCACTTTCTAAATGACATTTGACTTGATATTTTCTGAGAACTATCAAGAAACTTTTCAAAGTCATGTAGATCAAAAAAGCCCTAATGATATTTTTGAAGGGACCTTATCTCCGATTTTACTTTCACGTTCATGAAAAACACCCAAAATTTGAGAGAGAATTTTTTATCAATGAGAAAAAGCCTGATTTCTAACAGTTCCTCAACCCCAATGTTAAAAGACATTCTAGGTATTTGAGGAAATATCATTTACAATGGTATTGCCAGAATTAACTGGGCAATTACAAGAATGAAGCAACATAGTTATGACTACTTTAAGATCAAAGATTATAAGAACAATTGAAAATAAAAAGGCTGATTGTGATTTTTGTGAGGAATCTTGTAAATTTCTTAACATTGAGGAGTTTCATGCTGTGCTCTTCTTGTTTCAATAAAATTTTATGGTGTCTGTTTTTCAGCTGAGTCACTTTTACCTAAATGCAATATAAACATGTTAGAGAATATGTACCTAGAGAATAAAATATCAAATTCTCCACCATCTTTTTCCCTTTCAAGCCTATTTTTCCCCAGGTTTAATAACAATATACAGATTCACTATGTTATATGCAATTGCAAAGGAAAGAAATGAAACAAAACACTGGGAGGTCAATATTTCCATAGAAAACCTTAATCGAAGGCTAACTTACACTAGTTAGGAGCAGTCTCACTAGTTAAAAAATACAAAACCTGAAATCACTCTTATTCAAAGAGCAGTATACCAAACAAAAATTGAGCCTTGGATTCTCCAGTGGTGCTGATTCTCTAACCCAACTCCACCTGGTCATACAGATGATGACAAACATTCCTCCTGGGGTTGCCACAAAGCTGGGCAGGGACATTTAGGGTAGAATGTATAACAGATTCTCAAATTTGAGTTCAGAAATCCCCCAGAATTTTCACACTGCTTGTGGCTGAATGTCCTACACCCTGGACTCTTGGAGCTCTGAAGGAAAGAGCCAGCATTCCCCCCACACACACGGAAAAAAAAGCACCTCCAGGGTAGGCAATGTGCTGTGCAGGAGAAGCCAAAATGGCCCACTTTACTTTACCAAAGACTGTGTGCAGAGGGCTTCCCTCCATGCAAATTGAGCAGCCCAGAACACCTCTTTGTACTTAAAAGTACTTTTCTAGCAACCAAGCAGGACAATGGTGAAAGACATGGAGTGCTTACTCTTTCTTCTAGTTTTTCATCTATTTTCATCTCTTTCAATATATCAATGGATAGAGCACTCTTTAGAGATATAAGAGGATGACCCTCTCTCCTCCTAATTTTATCATTTGCCTGAAGAGCTCCTATCATATTATAGCTGGTGCATCCCACTCCTGGCTGAAAAGGGCTGATTTGAAAGGCCTTAGATAGCCAACAAAAAGGGAAACACAACAGCAAAGCTTAGTGACAAAGCCGAGGCTCCATTCCTCCCAGCCCAAAGCATATAGGTCCTAGATAAGTTGTTATCTTGTGTTGCAAAATCCACTATCCAGTGCCTACAGAGGAGTTGCACAGACACACAACTATTTGTAGGGCATGAGATAGAGCTTGCCAGACATTGCAAAGAGCTTTCTTGGAACTTTATGCAATATGCAAAGAGAATGTGCTGTCTGTGCAATTACTGTGCTGCAAAAACTGGTTTTCTAAAAAAGAGATCTGTTAAGCAAACAATATTTGTTGTTATCAGAAACACAGCAGGCCCCCTAAAGAGAGAAAACACCCTTCCAGTGGCTCACCAGGTGTTGCAGTCCTTAGTCACTGTTTCTCCCTTGGAATATTCTCTTCCATTGTGGAAGCACGGGCACCTCTCAGGAGCAACACACTTGTTTTCATGTCGCACCTAAGCGGAACACACAGTTTGTCACCACATGGGGCTTTTGGTACATGGCCATGTGCAGGGTGAGCAAGCAGCCAGGAGCAAGCACAGAACGTGAGGATGAAAAATAAAAGCAAGGCTGAAAGAAATAAAAAAAGGGATGAAGGCTACCCAAAGTAAGAAAGGTACAGTAGTACTATTAATTTTAGCCATTAGCATGAATAGAGCTGGAGGGGACACAAATCATAATCTTCTGGGTACGTAAATCACAGCTTGCTCCCACCATCTCAAGCTGCTGGGAGAATAGGCAACATTATAGAAGAATGTCACAATGAGAAAGTCCAGGATGCAGTGAACCAAGCTAACCTGAGTATAGAGAGCAGATGAACATCTCACACACAACAAATTGGAAAGGGGCCTACTAGAAAAGCAAAGGGCCCAGATGGACTAAAAATGGAAATTAGGACATCAAGGAGACCAGAAGTACAGTGCCTGACCCACTCACATGCAAATGCAGGTTCTGTTGTCACAGACAACAGCCCCTTAGCAAAGCAAATCCTCTATCAACTCTCCTCTGAAAATTGCAGTAATCACTCACTTTCTTTCAAATCTCTAGTTATCTCCTGGAAGGCAGGATAAATATCAGTCCACTTGAGGTATTATTCTGCTCTCCCTGCAACAAGGCCTGTCACTGGGAAATAGGACATTATGCTCTGTCCATATTTTCAGATTCACCCTTCTGATCTGAATTTCCATTTGTACAACAACAAATCATTTGTCCCACTTAAAAAAAACCAAAACCAAACAAACAAAACTACAACCAAAGAAAAACAAGTAATGGCTCTAAACTATTCAGTTTTTATATTCTTTTTCTGTTTTATTTTTCTGTGATTACTTTACATTTTGAAGACCCCCTGTTTTAGAGAATCGAATATAACCAAAGCTGACTATCCTGACTTTTCACTCAATAGCAGTTCTGGCAAAGCCAAGATAGGTTTGGCTCTTGTTTCATGGAATACCAAAATGGAGAAGCCTTTCTCTTCTTCTCATTCAAAAGTCACAAAATATCACCTTCCCACTTTAAATTCTTTCTGCAAAATCATTAAAATAATTTCTTTTTTACCATTAAATATGGGCCAATGAGATCAATGTAGTCTGAACGCCAGGTTAATAAAGAAGAACAGCTTTGCCTTTTCCTATGGGGACCTAGAACTGCCACATGGAACAACTCATAAAAAAGATTTCACAGCCCAGAGACCCTTCCTTCACATACAGCTCCATGTGTTCTGTGGCTTATGGAGAGCTACATTATGCCAAATAAAATCACTTCAATAGAAGCAAGATGGAAACAAAGAAATGTTTTTTGAGATAATGAAGCTGCAGCTCTGCCTTCACCTTTACAAAGGATGCTGAGAAAGTCCAGAGAAGACCAGAAAGAAGAGTTTAATACCTTCTTTCCTTCCTTCCTGGTGGCATTTAGGAAAAAAGCATTTAGGAATATGATCTCACACTCATGGCTATGTTTCTGAATTTTTGCAGAGTGTTCAGCAACACAGTTCACAATACACTTGAGGGCTTGCCTCTGGATACAAAACTATGGATTAGACATCTGGTTAGTAAAATGAGAATTAGAACCTCTTCTCCTTGCTCCCTAAAAAACTGGTACGGATTGGTTTTATCTCCAACCAATCTCTGTGATGTAGTTTTATCACAACCAGCATAGCAGCTGTAAAACCACCAACAAAGAGGGAAGAGCACCATCTTGAGCGTTGACAGGGTGGGTGGGATTCAGCAAGCAGGGCACAAAAACCCAAAGTGGACTTCGATCAGAAGAATGATCACTTTTTTTCTGCAAAACTCAATGAATTATGATTTTGTTAACAGTAACACACAATCTACTGGGCCTATTAACACCCCATCCAAAATCTGGGGCACATCTGGCAGCCTGCTGCCATGCTGCACTACAAAGGACCATGTGGTGCTACTCTACAAGGCCAGGAGCACTATTCACAAGCAGCTGGATTTTCTGTGGAAGTCTCTCAATCCATCAATAGACTGCAGTTTGTACAGGAGATTTAGCAGTCCTGAGTGCTTGAGATGACAGGAGGCAGCAGTACTGGAGAGGCAACCTCAAGAAAATACAGAGGTTTATAATGAAAACATCACTTATTTGCACCATTAAAATCCCTTAGGATAATGCTCTGCATCCATGGGATTACAAGTGGTTGACTACCAGCTCTCCCATTACTTGGGGATCAAACAGAAATGTCTGTCATTTCCTTGCTCTGTTGTATTAATTGCTAAACCTTGAAAAATCTTGCAAAAGGAAGGACAATATTACAGGTTTCAGAACTTTTAAGATTCTTCTCTACCCACACTCATAAGGAGGTGATTGCTCTGCACTGGTGCAACCTCAACTTGAGCCCTGGGGGCAATTTTGGGCACTACAATATAAGAATCTAAAGCTGTTAGAGAGTGTCCAAAGGAGGTTATAAAGATGGTGAAGGGCCTGGAGTGAAAGCCACATGAGAAGCAGCTGAGGGCACTTGGTCTGTTCAGCTGGAGGAGACTGAGGTCAGAGCTTACAGCAGTTCTGCAGCTTCTTTGTGAGGGGAAGAGGAGGGGCAGGCCCTGAGCTCTGCTCTGTGTGACCAGGGACAGGACCTAGGGAATGGCTGGAGCTGTGTCAGGGGAGGGTTAGGGTGGATATCAGGAGAAGGTTCTTCACCCAGAGGGTGCTGGGGCACTGACCAGGCTCCCCAGGGAATGGTCACAGCCCAAGGCTGCTAGAGCTCCAGGAGCATTTGGTCAATGCTCTAGGGCACAGGATTGTTGGGGTGTCTGTCCAGAGCCAGGAGCTGGACTGGATGATCCTTGTGAGTCCTTTCCAAGTCAGGAGATCCTATGGTCCTCAAATCCATCTCAATGAACCTAAACTTTGAACTCTCTCTTGGTCAACACAATTTGATGAGTATCTCTGTAAAGGGAAACTCAGACATTGCTCTGCTCCTCCTCACACATGTGTGGATTTCAGTGCAAAGTCAGCCAAAGGTATGAAGAAGCATGGGGTTAAGTAAAGGAAGTGGGTCAGATCAGAACCCATAGCCAATAGGCTGTAGAATAAGAGACTGGGAAAGAAGGGACCTTAAAGATCACCCACTTCCATGGGCAGGGACACCTTCCACTAAAATCTGTGCCAGGGCCTCACCACCCTCACAGGGAACAATTTCTTTCATAAATTTTTGTTTTGACAACATCAGCCTCTTACTGTGCAAACAAAGACAAGTCAACAGTTAGAAGATCAAAATGTGCTGATTTACACTTGACTTCTCTTTCTTACATTAACTGCATGTCTCTGATGTTTATTTGACATGCCCACCTCCTCATGAAGACATTGTAACATAGGATAAGCCCACACTGAAAAATATACAGCAGAGAAATCAAAATAGTCAGGTAAATTCCAGTTGAAAACAGCAAGAAAAAAAAAGCCTTCCAAACTTTTCTGGTTAAGATGTTTAGGGTTTGTATTTTTATCCTTTTTCTACTAATGTATCAAAGTTTTAGAAATAGTTTTATTTCACCAGTCAGAATGAAATAAAATATTTAATTTAAATTTTAAACTTTTAATTTTGTGTCAGTTGTTGGGAATAGAAAGAAAGTAATTTTCTAGCTTTGAAGTGTCTGGATTTTGTGCTCTCTGATTGTTCTGCTCCTCACTTTCCCCAGAAAGGTGGTTAACACTCCATTTGTATATTTATTAATATTTTCCAATGGGAAAAACTGAAAAGCAGTAAACTAATCTGAGAAAGCATATTTTTCCCCACACTTCTGCACATATGTTATGATTTCTCTTTTCTGCTGTGCAAAAGGGTGACAAGTACGGAGAATTTCCCACCTTCCAGATGATCAAAGACAGAAGAATTATTTTTATGACATATTGAACATTTGTATTTGCTATAAATCAAAACAGTATAAAATAATAAGTCAAGATGAATTAGGAAACTTATTTTTCAGTTGAAAGAAATTAGGTTATGTCATAAAGCTAATAAGCTATCTGTGAACATTGATAACTTTCATATGTTACTGTACCACAAAAGTAAGAAAGCACAATTTCTTCCAGCATGATAATATGTGCAAATATTTATGGGAACACATGTTGAGTAACCTGTTACTTCCCAAAGACCTTCCTGCAAACAGCAGCTCACCTCTGTGAGTGCTTGTAAATTAGGCAGGATTACAGAACACCAATAAGGGAAACTGACCAGTAAAATGGTAATTCCTTTTCCCAGTCCCTTTATTGTTCACCTCGGTTGTACAACCCTAGGAAACACAGACTGTGACTTTGGTTTGACTGCATTGAGCTTTGTCTCTGTGCTCCCAGAATTTCTGTGTTAAAAAAGGACAGGACGGAAAGGAGATCCTTGTCACCATACCAAATCCTTCTTTAGTGAGGGAGCGCAAATCCTCATTGCAGAGTGCAGAAATCAGAAAAAAAAAGGACTATTTCAAACCTCATTGCACTGGGTGAGGAAAATGCTCTTTGAGAATGGGCTGGCAGCTCCTGTGGAGCCAGGGGTCAAACACAGGGCAAACAGGACGCATGTAAACAGGGACTGGGCTTGACCCTGACTTTTCATGACAGTGGTTACATAATCATCTCTCCATGGGCTTCTCCCATCGTGGCTTTGGTACATCTCATGATTTTTACTCTCTGTCAGAAGGGAAACCAACGAGAACAAGTAACTCGAGGCTGAGCTTAGTGAAGATTAAACGATACTGTCATCTAGTGGACAGAGAATTTATTTACTTTTTTTTTTTTTTTTTTTTTTTTTTTAATACTGAGCCTGATTCTTCAATTCAAAACCTGACAAACTGCCTTTTTGAACTCAGGGGTGTGTTTCACATCACTGCAAAGTCAGCTGGAGTTTCCAATTCCAAAAGGCCAAAGACTGCTCTGATGGCAACAGGTTTATGAAACAGTTGTTTGTTCCAACTTAACTGAAAAAGAGTAAGAAATACTGTACCAAACATGAAGGTTAATACTACTAACCTTGGCGCTTTTTCCTGTGGAGTAGTTGTTGTAATTTGTTTTCCACAACTATGTCAAAAGTGTACTATTACCATGTCCCAGAACTGAAACCAAAAATCTCAAACCTCTTCACTCAATCAGAACATTAGATGCAAAGAAAAAGCTGTTCACCTTGGAGCTCTTGGAATGTTACAAGTGCACAAGCTTTTCTAAGTTTCCTTATCTTGCTACTATTTAGGAATATTTTTCACTTAAGGGACAGACATTTACAGATTGAAATGTGAAAAGAAGCAACAAATTGTTTTTAAAATTGTAGTGAAAATTTATGGGTGACTTCAGATTCTGTTCTATTTCACCTCCAAGACATTTCACAAGCCTGAGTTTTTTGCCTAGAACTGGCATTTTATTCTAGATTTGAATCTATTTACATAAACATGTGTTTATCAGTAACATACAGCAGCAATGTTCAAAACACATGCTTATATTATTGCTAGAAATTACTGCATAATGAGAATTCAAGAGGAGTTACTTTTCTAGTAAGATAAATGAAGGAATTTAGGGATAGAAAACACCTAAAGTAATGACTAAATTTGAGGGTTGTAATAGGACATAACCTTGGAGCCCAGAAAGCCTCTTTTCAGTGGAAGGGAAAAAAAAAAAAAAAAAAAAAAAAAAAAAAAAAAAAAAAAAAAAAAAAAAAAAAAGGTTGCTTAGTACAACCTGCTATTCCAAGACACACTCTGGCATCATCTCAGCAAGTTTCATATCCCACATTCCTTCTCAAAGGAAACCTCCAATTTTGTACAACCCACAGGCAGGCAGCTGGAGAGATGGAGTTTGATGGAGTTTTTACAAGCTAAAGTTCATCTTCAGTGAAGATATACTAATACACGTTCTTTAAGCCAACCACAACTTGACAGTCAATAATTCACAACCACTTATTCCCAAGGTGCAAGAAGATTGTGGGTAGGAAAGAATGAAGGCAAGAAAGCAAAGAGGACCTGCTTCTTGCTGCTGTATTGAAACCTGCTTACCATCCCTTTTGGACAGAGGCATCCAGATACGCAGCCATGACTGATGCACTCTAGGTCATAGTTCTGGCAGGTCTTGGTACATTCCACTCCTTCTGCTCTTGGGTTGTTGGCAGGACAGATAATTTTTTCCATGGGGAATCTACATGTCAAGCTCCTTTTTACTTAAAAAAAAAAATGAGTTTACAGAAAGTGCAATTAGAACAATTACAACTCAAGTATTGTTGGCAAAGTATTTTTCTAAAAGGTAGATCAACACTTTGATTAGAACACGAATTTAAAATATAGACTGGAGCCACACCACTACACATGACATGGCAAAGAAAACCCTGGAGAAAAGCCCCTACTTCCCCTGGAGTGACCTCAGTTAGGCTGTCATGAAAGCAGGTATTTAATACTGAAGCAAAAAATCTGGACTAAACATAAAAGTGCAATTCCAGACTGCAGTGGGGCTATGCAAACACCTCTAGGCACTGTACAAAGTTAGCAGAAAATGGATATTCTGAGAAACAACAGCATCATATATTATTGTATTTAGACCCATTTCCCACACTGACTATAACTACACTGGTGACTGTAATTGCCCTGAGCTGCAATACAAACTCTTTGAGACTTCAGGATCTGACAGAAGATCAGAATGTCCCAAGAAACTCCAGGATATTATTTTAAGTGGTACTACCCATATGACTCTTTGAGGTTTTGTAAATCTTGACATCCTATTATCAGGAAAAGTATGTCTTAAGAGCATTAAGGGAAGAGTTTGGTGATATATTCATCTGGAAGGCTTCAGCTGAATAACAGGTGACCCAACCAGTGACACTGTCACTGGTGTCCTAGCAAGCAACATTAAGCAGGCCACTGCCCTGTACCTAGAGAGGCATTTGCAATGTTTTCCTGTAGAAGGTGGTTTATCTTGAGAAGGTTCAAAGACAAACTACAAGCCTTTGTCTCCAAGGCATGGCAAATATCAATCATAAATTTCCTCCAGACCCCATGCCCAGATGCATTTGTCAGTGTGCCATGGAAGACACCATGTTTGGCTCTACTGGTGTTTCCATAGGGATCATAGGTTATCCTGAGTTGCAGGGCACCCACAAGGATCACCAAGTCCGACTCCTGGATAATCCCAGCCCCTGCCAAAGCTCCATTAGCCCTGTCTTCTCTGAGATACATCCAATCTCATTTCCCCTATCTCATGACAATCCCATTAGCTCCATCCACATATCAGTGGGAAACGCCAAAAGATCCCAGAGCACTGCTGGCCTTTCTCCAGTGCTGCAAACCCCAGTTAGATGCTAAAAGTGTTCCCATGCACCTCTCACAGCCTTCAGTCAAATGTTTGATAAACCTGTCCATTGATGGGAAACGTGGCAGTTGTCAGTCTCCAGCAGGCTTCATGGAGATTCCTGCTGGCTGGAAGGCACACTGCAAACCTGGCAGCAGTGCAAACCTTCAGGCCACTAAAAGCCTCATTTGCACTAGAAAAGAGAGTTTGCATCCCACTAGTGAGAAGCAGAAGGTAAAAAACTAATGAGTTACTGATGTCTTGTGATCCTCAAATGGGAACCTCAGATCACTGCCAAGGCATCCTTTAACCTTTTCAGCTCAAGAGACACTACAGTGGCTAATTATAATTATAATATTGAGAGATGAGATTCAGTGAGCCCTGCATCCTCCCACGCATTGCTTTTGTTTCTATCCTGTAAAAAAAAAGTTAGGAAAAATTCTCACAATATCACAGCTGTTGCTACCTCTGGATTTTTTTCTCCAATCTACACTACCAAGAGATTGAAGAGGAAAAAAATCCAAAATAAAATATTATTTTTTTAAGGTATACTAACTTCTGGGAGATGGCCTCTCTTCAGCAAAAACATCAGCCAGGAAGGCACCAGGAGCTCTGTTTGTACTGCAGTGCATGAATCCATTCTCACAATAGCTAAGAAAAACAAACAGATTTTATATTTAATGAAACAGCATTTAGCTTTCACTCTTGCTGAATTTCAGTCAACAGGGAACTTGTCAGAATACAAAACTACACGTGAGTGGAGCTGAGCTGTTGCTCTCCCTCCACACTGCCTACCAACATTAAAGGCAAATTTTCCTTAAGGGATTGATGGGATACAGCGGATGGCAACCCAGCTGCCTGCTGGCCCTGTCCTACTGGATCCAGTGCAGCTGCACAGGGATAAGGCTAGGCAAGACAATAGTCAGCTTTACTGTGGAAAGAGGTAAGGGACCACCTAGTTCCTGAAACTTAGGATTTTTGTGGTGGAGAGGAAAATAACACACAGGTCGCAAAACTGGGCCTTGCCCACCAATTGCATTCCCACTCCAACTGTACTGCTATTCAATTTAGCAATTAGAAATGTTTTTTAATACTTGTATCTTTGACAAGAGGTAATTAGGTCTTAACAGTTAAGAAGTGTAGCATAGTACATTAAAGTGACATTTTAAAAGCCCACAAAGTAGCTATTGTCAGTAATTAAGCTCCATTTCAAACTGGCAGGAATTGTTCATAGAACAGGTCTTAATACAGAGTAATTCTGTCTAAGGCGAGATTTGAAATTAAATGGAGAGAGATTCAACAGCAAAACTCTCCATTTGGCTTGTTGGAGGCAAAATCTTGCCTTTTCTTTGACTAGTTTCAGTGGATGCACAGGAACTGACCCATTTAACAACTCAAGCCACCCAAAAATTGGAGTGACGGCATGTAGAAAAGGGCTATGAACAGTGCACTTACCACATGGAGTAGTGATCCGAGAATACATCCTCTGGCTGGAAGATCTCCCCATCATAGTAACAGGAGCACTGGGACTTGGGCACACACTGGTCATGCTCATCCAGGTAGTGTCCAGGGGGACAGTAGCACCCCTCCAGGCAGAGCTGCTCACAGTCCTCCTCCGGGTAGGACAGCGACCGGCACGTCTGGTTGCACGGCGTCCCACACTGCTGGTACACCTGGCCTTCAGGACAGGCCATTGCTGGTGAAACACATGAGGGAGAAGACCATTTGATCCAAATCCAGCTAAAGGAAGAGCTGCCTAAAACAGACTGGGAAGCTTGGGATTAAAAGATACTTGCTCAATATACTTGTCAATGGAGTGTTACACCATTCCTCCTTAACTGCAGCACTGGTGTAGCCTAAGGTGCTGCTTATATGCACACAAACAAAATCTTACTAAAGGACATTCCCAATAAATGCCAGGACTGGACTACACTGCCCAGTGATGGAAATCCAGTCGCAAAATTCCACCCAGGATACAAGCTCTGTCCAACCTCTGTTATTATCTGGATCACAGTCAGGAAAACCTAATTTAAGCTCTCCAGTACCTGAAGGGAACCTAAAAACAGATGGAGAGAGACTATTTGCAAGGGCCTGGAGTGACAGAACAAGGGACAATGGTTTCACACTGACAGAGAGGAGGTTTAGATTGTCTGTTAGCAAGGAATTCTTCCCTGTGAGGCTGGGGAGGCCTTGGCACAGGTTGCCCAGAGAAGCTGTGGCTGCCCCATCCCTAGAAGTGTTCCAGGACAGGCTGAATAGGCCTTGGAACAACCTGGTCTAGCGGAAGGTGTGCCTGCCCTGGGACGGGGCTGGAATGACACGGTCTGTATGGTCCCTTCCAACCCAAACCATTCCATGATTCCATGCATTAGGAGCATTACAAGTGTCACGTACACATTCACACCTCTCTTCCTGTGCAACATCTTTAGGGTCCATTTGGTCAAAATAAATAGAAAAAGCAGTAGAAAAATACTTTTCTGCTTTGGTAAGCAGGAGTGCTGCAATACTTTACAGTCTCACATCACAGAAGTACTCTGGGATTTCTCTGAAAACAGGCGCAAATAATGAAGTAATTAAGCAATCGTGGAGCCAAACTTTGATACTAACGATTTTTTTAGGACGAATTCTTTTATACAAAGACTAATTATGGCCTTTGGAGACACTTCGGCTTCTTTGTTTATAAAACCTCCACCTCTACAGAGCCGATTTTTGAAGCATTCACCTCTGCACGCATCAGCATCAGCACTAGGTGGCAGCTATGACAGCAAATTGCAGAAGTCAAAAAAAAAAGAGTTTGTTTTATCAAGTTTGAATTCAACAGGTCTCCTGATAACCAGGATTTACATTGTCGTTTGTAGCAACGTTCCACAGCAAACAGTTGTAAGGTGATGAGGAACAATGTTCAGGGAAGCAGCTGCAAAAGAAAGTTGGCACATTTGTACCTTGCTAAAACCAAGATCAAAAGGTTACAGAGAAAGCCCTTCCTCTTGTCATTCCTGCAGAATGATGTGATAATCCCGACTCTCATCTAGCACACATCCCTGGGAACTCTGGCAGCCATGGAATAACAGGATGGGTCTGCAGCCTCAGCCAGGTGTTCACTGGACTAGAAAAGCAAGGCCTACATGCTGACCAGTGGCTCATGTTCACCTTCACAAAACTCTTTGGAAATGAGGAATTATCCCTGCCCACTGAAGAGAGACATGGATGTACCAGCTTCTCTTGAGGCTCCTGCAGCCCCATACATGGGGGGTGTAATACCCTAAACTGAAAATCCATCCCAGAAGCATTGAAGGTGACTTGAATCCTTCTTAAGAGCAAAAATCAAGTCTGGGATTTGTGTCCAAACTGCTTAATGTACCTGTCACAACACAGCCCAAGAAATGTGTGCTCACCAATACTGCAAATTCTTCCTAACTCTGGACTGAGCAGAAGATAGACTCATTCACTGTTACAGGAGTATTTCGCAGCCATTCACAAAAATGTGCTTCTAATTTACATAAAACTGATCTTTGCAGTAAACCAAACCCTGAATAGGGACAGCCCACAGCTGAGGACCATTTTAAAAATAACTTTCATCACCAAAGGCACATCCCACCAGGATAACCATGAGACCTCAGCCAAAAGTATTACTTGCTACACATCAACCTCTGGAAACATAGAACTGGTTTGGCAGATTTCAGATGGGTACATCAGTTTATGAGTTTCAAAGTTCAAAAAAGGATGAAATAACCAAGCCCAGCATCCTGCCCTACTTTCTAGTCAGTGGTAACACTCCCTGTCCACAGGGACAACTTTGCAATACATCCCTTTCTTGGATAAAGCTTTGTAATCCATGTGTGGGAATGGCTTCAAACTGAAAGAGTGCAAGTTTAGATTGGATATTAGGAAGAAATTCATCCTTGTGAGGCTGCTGAGGCTCTGGCAGAGGTTATCTAGAGAAGCTGTGGCTGCCCCATCCCTAGAAGTGTTCAAGGACAGGCTGAAAAGGACTTGGAAAAACTTGGTCTAGCGGAAGGTGTGCCTTGAAACAAGATGATATTTATGGTCCCTTTCTAAGATTTTCCTTGCCCATGCATCTCCTAAAATTTTCAAAATGTGCCCTGTTTTTCCAGTTATGCTTCCAATACTATGCTTGCAGTCAACATCCCAATACCCTGCTCTATCCCTTCCCAGCAATATCTGCTTTTAACAGGAAAAAGGCAAGACTACTGACCTGGGAGAGGCCTGTTTGGACACTGTGTAATACACTGCCACTAAAAAAAACCCATCCCATTATTGACAGGAAAATGAAAGGAAAAGACAAGATGCATCTAGTCTCTGTGGATGGCTCCTACTAAAGCAAAATAGCTCAATGCTGTACTCTGAACCACAGTCTATCCCAGGAATTAGTTGAGAAACAGTGGGAAAGCACTGGAAAAAAATGTGTTTGCATGGAACAGCTGAAGCAGCTTTTGTGGGTGAGTTTTGAAATCAGAGTGAAAGAGACAAACCATGACCAATTCCTCAAGTAACACAAGGTAACACAAACCTCTGGGTGAAGGTGTACCCTGCCAGGACTAGATTTAACACAGCTTCTCCGCCATGCTGAGGTCCACCATGCACTATAGCCATCCCCAAATGCTTCTCAGAGCCTGTCCTTAATTCCTTACTCCAGCACTCTTGGATTAATCCTATACAAATCCTCTTACAGAAGGCATGCAAAGCCACCAACTGCCCCAGCACTACCACATTAAGGAAAATAATGGGCTTATCAATGTGTCTTAAAATCTGAAGGAAGATCTAGGGACCTGTTGACTGAATCTCCTGTGCCACAGAACAACATACACATGAGACAGAAAAACAGAGAAATATTTGGGATGGAAAAGACTATAAGATAACTGAATACAGCCATTAACCTCACACTTCCAAGTCCACCATCAAAGCATGTCCCTAAGCACCACATCCACATGGCTTTTGAACACCTCAAGGCATGGTGACTCAACAACATCTCTGGGCAGCCTGTGCCAGTGCTTGATAACAATTTCCATGAAGAATGTTTACATAAAACCTAATCTGAACATCCCTGATGAAACCTGAGGCCATTTCCTCTCCTCTTGTCCCTTGTTATCCGGGAGCAGACCTGACCCCCACCTGGCTGCACCCTCCTGTCAGAGTTGTAGGGAGTGAGAAGGACCCCCCTGAGCCTCATTTTCTCCAGACTTAACCCACCCCCAGCTTCTCCTCATTCAGATTTGTGCTCCAGCCCCTCCCCCAGCTCCGTTCCCTTCCCTGGACACGCTCCAGCCCCTCAATGTCTTTCTTGTGCTGAGGTTCCCAGAAGTGCCCCAGGAGCTGAGGTGTGGCCCCAGCAGTGCCCAGCCCAGGGGACAGTCACTGCCCTGGCCCTGCTGTCACACCATGGCTGGCACAGCCCAGGGGCCATTGGCCTCTTGCCCACCTGGGCTCCTGTGCAGCCGCTGTCCCCAGCACCCCCAGGGCCTTTCCCAGCTTTCCAGCCCCTCTGCCCCAGCCTGGAGCTGCAGGGGCTTGGTGTGACCCAAGGGCAGGAGCCAGGACCTGGCCTTGTGGACCCTGTGACCACTGGCCTGGGCCCATGGATCCAGCCTGTCCAGATCCCTCTGCAGAGCCTTCCTGCCCTCCAGCAGAGCCACACTCCCCCCAGTTGGGTGTCATCTGAGAAATGACTGAGGGTGCACTTGACCCCCTCACCCAGATCCTTGATTAAAATATTAAACAAAACTGGCCCAACTATTGAGCTCTGCAGAACACCACTGATGACCAGCCACCAGCTGGGTTTAACTCCACCAACACTCTCTGGCCTCAGCCATTCAGGTTGGTTTTACCCAATTTTTTACATGCAGCTGCACAAGAGACACAGCCCTCCCAGTCTACTCCTCCCTTGCTGCATGAAGGGGCTGGCTCCAGTGCTTATTCATGGTGGGCTAAGGGGTATAAGTCGGGTCTTAAATAATCAAACTGCAACTAAACTAATGTCAAAGATAGAGAAGGCTGAATACACTTGATAACTTGACACATAGCAGAGATGCTGTGCTACACTAATGACTTTGCTCCCTGACACTTACTCACTCCAAATCAAGCAAACTGGCTGTGTCAAGTCATTTCCCAAGAAACTGAATCTCTGGGGATGAAGGTAGGGCCAGAGCACACATTCAGTGCACTGGGCCATCAGCACAAATTACACAACCTGCACATTCACATCTCAAGCCCATTAAGAAAGAGGGATTGCTCTCCTTCATGTGACAGGAGATGTCTAGGGCACCAGGATTATTTAATGGGGGCTGATGGATCTGCAATCAGGGAAATCGTCACTTTGTGAGAGCACAAAGCTCTCTGTAATGCACAGAAAGGAAGAAGCAGCTCTGCACTATTAAAGATTAATTGTGAAAATTGACTTGTTCAATTACAGAAAGAGCAATGGCGCATTATCGCTGCTCTTTCTTTCAGCCTCCAGACCTGCAGAGTTCTGAAAGGATTTTTATTACATTACTGTTCCACTATCTGAACATTTACATAAACTAGGTAAAATATTATAAAACCATCCAGCAGTTTATATTAAACTGGGTTTGTTCTCGTTTGCAACACTCTCCAGCCTGCAGAAGTTGTGGTTGCTGACCTTGCAGACCCTACCAGGTCAAAGGCCAGAGACCTCCCTCTTTTCTACTTTCTACACACTCAGTTTATAAATGTTTTTCCCATCCTCTGCTTGAGAAGAAGTAGCAGAACAAATCTGGAGGGCTGCCAAGCACACATGCTTTCCCCCAAATTTTTCAATTGTCTTCTTTCCTTAATAACAAAGTTGCTCAGGAAAATGGAAAAACATTCACTTCACAAATATTTATGGGAAAAGTATGTCTGTGCTTGATCAAAATTATGTGGCAATGGATTTTTTCCTGCCACATTAATCTAACAGAGAAATAAAAGAAATGAAAGGTGTTGGATTCTTCTGCTCCAGTGTCTTGGGCAGTTTAGCTATGAATCTTGCCCTAGATAAGAGAGAGATATCAGAGAGGCTACAGTACCTCTGTTTTTGGAGACTATTTAAAATTTGTCTGGACAAAACCTCAGGCAATCTACAGTAACTGAGCCCTGCTGTGAGCAGGGGTGGTGCCACAAGACTGCCAAAATTCTCTTCTGATGCAAGTTTGTCTTGTCCTTTTTTGCTTCCTCCACAACCCCACATTCACCTAAAGCCAGGAGTCACTGATGAGGTCAGGATGTGGGAAGCTTGGGCCTCAGAAAAAGGCAGTTCATGGATTGCTACAAATCCATGGAAGACTCCTACCCTGGGACATTCAGAAAGTTTCCAGGTGAGTAGCTGAAAATGGCAATCTAGGCAAAAGTTCTGTGGAGTTGTGTCAGATCACCACTTCTCTCCCCCAGTGCTGAGCAGCCCCCTAGGAACACCTTTTGCATCCAGTGTGGAGGAAAGATTTACTCTCATCATTTGCCATAAGGAAATTTGGGCATCTCATTTTACATCTTTCAACCAACATTGCCAGAAAAATTCCTGCAGGATGAGGAAAAGAAGTGAGTTGGGGCAGCATTGCACTTACGGCAGAAGTCGGGTTGTCTCCACTGGACCAGGATGCTCTTCCTGGCACAGGCTGCTGCATAATTAGCAATGGCAGAGCACAGGCAATCCTTGCCACTGGAGCAGGAACAAACATCAAAGCGACAGTTCCTCACATAGGGAGTGGGACTGACTTCATGGTGACAAGGTTCAAAGGCAGGAGACATCAGAACAGAGCAGGAATCCTCAGCATATTTGGCTAAAAAAGAGAAAGATGGCATGCTCACGCTGAATCCATCAATCAAAGTAGCTTTCAAGGCAAGCTAGATGAGCTACAGTAAGCATTTGCTCTTCCTTTCATAAAAGAAAAAGCAAACAAACAAACAAAAAAACAACAAAACAAAAAAAAGCCCACAAGAATAAAACAGGATCAGGCAGGCACCTCATCCTGACAGCACCATAGCTCATATGTCATGAGCTCTATTGAAAGAATAATGTTTCACTAGTAAAACAAATCAGAGAAAAACAATGCGTCCATATTCTGTTAGCACTAATTCTGGTGCTGTAATTTCTTTTACAGGGCCTTTGCTTTCTGCTGCCTTTTTATATTTGCAAAATTAAACTAATTTTTGTGTTCAATTTTCACAAAATATTATCTTTTCCTTAGGAAGCCTGCATCAATACAAGTCTCTGTGTGGTGTTCTTTTTGGTTTTTCTGTTTGTTTGCTTGTTTTCTAGGTTTTGGGGGTTTTTTTTGTTGTTGTTTATTGGGTTTTTAAAAACATATGTTACAGCCACCCTAATGGTAATGTAAACAACATTAGCTTCTTCTCTTTTTCTTAATTTTCCTTTTTTTTTTTTTTTTTTTTTTTTTTTTTTTTTTTTTTTTTTTTTAATGTAGATGGAAGATCACCATTTGCTGCACACGTTGATTTTGGATAGAGCTCAGTACCTAAATGAGGATTTAGATTGCAGGGGTCACTGTCTTGTTTTAACAAGTCCTGGCAGTCTGCATTGAGCTTCCAGGAGTTCCCAAAGTCTTCCAGAAGAGATTCCACCATGCCAGAAGGTGTAAGAAAATCATCCCCTCGGTTCCCATTATAATTTCCACACAGCCCACACATCCTTTCAGAGTAGACTGGAGACACCTAAGGAACACAACATCAGACTGGTCATCTTCCAGAACAGGTTACCACTGTAGAGCAATTTCTTTTTTAAAGGAATGAGCCATACACAATTTAACAGTCAAGAAAATTCTCAAACACACATCAAAATACTACAGACACAAAGCCATTGTACTGTATTTTCAAACTTCGAACAAAAATGGTACTATTAGTAGCAGTAGGACACTTTTTGCACAGTACAGTGAATTTCAGAGGCTAACTAAGAAAAATGGCTTATTTTTATGCCTTGATCAGCAGTCCAGTTGAGTCTTTCCCTATTGTCCCCCTTCATTCATATATGTTAGCAGAGCAACAGTGGGAATTGCATTTTTTTAATGTAATTCCCATGGCAATTTGGAGAAAGAGACTGCATGTGGGAGCATTTCACATTTCAAAGGAAAGTTGGATAATGAAGGAAACTCAAACAGGCTGTTTTATCACAAAATTGAGGCAATATTGGAGATGTCCAATATCCTCAACACTTGGGACCCTGGATAAAATAAGGAACAAACTAAATCCCTAAAGCTACCCCACATTAGAGATTCCTCCTGCCCAGAGAAATTTCAGGCACACTAAAAGTAAAATTTTCAACAATCCACAGAGCAGGTGCACTTTTCACCCTGTTTTATTCCTGCTGCAAATCAAGGGACATTCTGAAAGGTGACCCTAAACCTAGAGGTAAACAAGGAGAAATCTCCTAAGCAACATCTGCAACACAAAGGCACCATTACCTTTCATTTTAGTAGGAACTGTCAATTTCTGTTAGGAGTAAAGCTCTGGTATATTACAAACACTATCCACTACTGAGAAGCTTTGATGCTACATTAGCTCTGTGTATCCATGTAGTAGAGTGCTAGTTCAGTGAAACAAACAAACAAAACAACAACAAAAGGTAGAAAAGTCCACATTTTAAAAGAAAACTGGTTTTCTGTATAAACAAAAATAAAAACAATCATACAAAAATGTGACCTGATGCTACTGGGCATTCAAACACGGGGGTCAAATATGGAGCATCAAAAAGAACAATTAGAGGATAAATATTCTTACTCCTAAGAGTACTACTACTCTTCACGTACTCTGCAGATGGAACAATGACTCAGACAAGTCCAAATTGTGGAGTATTTTGGAGTGGAAGCTCAAATCACAATTATCAGTTAGTCACAGAAAGGGGAGTCTTCTTGAGGAACACAGAGGAAGAATTTTTGCCAGAACAAGGTAATGGAAGTGTATCACTTCCTTCAATTGTCAGCAATACTTGGCAACAGGTCAGTCTACAAATCCAGCACAAAATAACTCTCCAAAAGCAATTAAAGAGATGTTTTAGATGTCCTGCAAGAGGAGAAGACAAGGAGACAAGGAGAAACTCCCACTGCTTTTATGGGCAGAGGATCTGGAGCAGAAAATTAGGTTTGTTTTCAGTGGGACAAAAAATTTGCCAGGTTATATGGGTCTCTGATCAGGGAGAAAAATACTTTGAATACTGAGGAAAGCCAAAACTCCTGAGATGTGCCAAGGGATTGAAGTGAATTATTCTAAGCCCTAAAAGAACTTCAGAGCACAGAGATACAGGTTAAATCAAAGCAACAAGCAAAAACCCACAGATACTTTCTAAAATTATTCCAGACCTTTCTTATCTGTTATCTTTTCAACTCTTGAACTCAATTCTGAACTGGCTTTCATAACCATTTGTGCTGTTCCAGACATGACATTTAAGCCTGATTTTGGGGCGGGCAAGGAGAATGCAAAAGCAATGCCATGGTTCAAGGAGGGCAATGTTTGACACTCAGCAGAAAATCCCAGGAAAACTGGTTTTCTTGGAAAAATTTCTCTCTGTGAGCAGACCCCTACTACGGGGGGGGTTCAAAAGCAGCAGAGCTGTTGCTACAGCTTCCTTACAGATAATTTCTGTTAAACCTGGCTCAGATATTTCTACACTCAGCTGTGTCTGCATCACTGACAAAACTTAATTGTTAATCAAGACTGACTTTAAGCATTCCTCACAGTAGAAGGAGCACACAGCACTTCTTCTATGAGCTGATTTCTATTTCCTGGAAATTATGAGTAACTGTGTCCCTGGAGGCCTTTTCTTCCCTTATTTTAAGTCGTTCACATCTGCTGCTTTAGACAGGGCAGTCAAAGCAAATAAAAACAAAACTCCAGTTTGGAGAGTATCTGCTGAACAAAACACAAAACTGTTCACGGTTAATAATGGCTGTCATTGCACGCACACACACACACAAAAATTTTAAAAAACTACCAAACTGCTATAAGATGAAGTGTTTGTTTCTGGAATACAAAAGGACCTGTATAACACTCTGGGGGTAGCAAAAGAGCAAGGAATTTCTAACATGCAACACAAAGCAATTTCTGACTTCAGACAAGAAAATCTTTGTACATGTTTGGGTGGAATGAGAGAAGGGACAAACAGGCAGAAATAAAACAGAAGAAAAAGTACCTTCACTAGGAGTTCTCCATGACCATCCCAGTCAATCTGCAGATCTTCCCCGTAGGTGAGGCGAACTGAACTCCTCACCACACGCTGTACACGGAGGGCACCTGAAGGCAACCACAGGGTGTCACAGCGAGCTTTTACAAGATGTAGCAACAGGATGAGGGGCAATGGCTTCACAGTGACAGAGAGCAGGTTTAGATCGGATATTAAGAAGAAATTCTTCCCGGTGGGGCTGCTGAAGCCTTGGACAGGTTGCCCAGAGAAGCTGTGGGTGCCTCATCCCTGGAAGTGTCCAAGGCCAGGCTGAATGGGCCTTGGAACAGCCTGGTCTAGTGGAAGGTGTCCCTGCCCAAGGCAGGGGGTTGGAAAGAGATATCTTTAAGATCCGAATTGTTCTGTGATTCCATGATTTCAAGCTTCTGTTTGAAAAAAATAATTTCAAAAAGAATAGACCAACAGTGATTTTCACAAATCTCTCAAGTGCCGACCAGCTTATTTCTCCTGATTTTAGAGGAGCCAAGTCAAGATGTGTCAGCTGCATGGAGAGAAGCTGAAATGACAGAGCTTCTAGAAGAAACTGAAAGTGAGAGTTTGGCACTGAAAACACCCTTTGATTGAGCTGGGCTAAGGCATATCTAAAACCACTACCAAATAGGATCCTTTCAGTGGCTGGCCAGAGTCAGCCTGTGTGAACACACCTTGCAGCAAAGGGATCTGTATGTCCTGTCCATTCAGGGAAACTCCTCCTCCGTGTTTCATTTTAATGATGCTGTTGTCCATATCCCAGATCCGGACAGAAGCGGAGCGAGTGCACACAGCATCAGGATCATCTGCACACTGCAGAGAAAGGAAAACCTGCCTCTAACATCAAGTTTTCACTTTCTTGGTGACTTAGTCCCACAAGGCATTTTGGCATGTAATTTGGGAGCTGTTGAGTGTCACACTGGTTTTATAGATCTGGTTTCTACATCCCACAAACAGCAGGCTGGCAGCCTTCCCTCCATTATCCCACTAATCACACACCAGGGCTGAGCTCCCCGTCTCAGAACTTGGAAAGGGATCTGTGGGTGTTCCACCAGACTCCTGGGAGAGACCCACAGCAGTTACCAGCCCCACAGCTGTGGCAGGGGCAGGAAGGCCACCTGACCCACACAGCCTGGGAAACAGGCACACAGTTCGCGTTACCCGAGACTCCTGGAGTGTTTATTGTCCCGGCTGTGGGATACCCAGATGAGGAACACGGACTGCGGGGGCCCCATGTCTCCTCCCTGGTTTCGAAAGGGAAGTTTCAGTGGAAACCTGTCCGGCAGGTTTTTCCAAGCACTGATGACCTCAGAGCTGCAGTATCAGAGCTCTGTAATACAGGAGACTGATGCAGATGGTGCAGAGAACTGTCACAGCCCATTTTTCCAAAGCCTGCTACTTCCCTGGTGCTGCAGGCCAGGCTGATACTCCCCTTCCCTGTCAGTCTCCTGTCTCCATTGCACCTCTCCCTGCTTTCAGTTCCTTTGTCTCCATCTCTTTCTTCCCCTCTGCTTCCTTCAGGGTCCTTTCCAGTCTCCAGATTTGTTCACCTTTTCCCAAGCACAATTGGCTAATTCATTTCATGACTGTGTTAACCTCCCTGTGATATCCACCTTCAGGGTCTCCAGCCCTCCCTGCACCAGCCTGGCTCCCTTTCCTGTCTCTCTGCAGCTGCCTCTCACACATCCATGGGGGAGGCAGTAAAGAAAGTCAGGAGCTGCTGTCTGAGTACAAAAAAACCACCAGCCAATCTGACTAAATGGGAAGCGACGCAAGGCACTGCTCTGCCAGTGCACTCTCCTTGCTGTCCAAGGAAATGTCCTTTCCCCATGGGCATTAGGGAGGTCCCAGCAGCCAGGGTGCTTTGCAAGGGATGCACCCTCCCCTCTGTTTGTTCAGCTGGCAAAGAGTCGGTGAGAGCCTGTTCTCCAAACCTCATCATGAGCCTCCCTCCCCAGGCAGGCTCCTGGGAATGGTGGTGAGGAGAAGCAAAACACTTATTAACTAAGGAGAAAGACTGCATCTGTTATTTAAACTAATTATCTCATAGGGAAATTACTTCTGTTGGCCTGTGCATCTGCAATTTATGTCATAGTCCCACAGCCCTGCCCCCTCTCTCAAGAGCGTTCGCAGAGGCACCAGCCAAGGCTGCTGTTACCTGCACAGTCTCAATGATCACAGAGAAGGAATTTTCCACACAATCCTTGGCAAATAAGTACTGGCAAATCCCACTGAAGGTGAAATACTTGTTGTCAAAGCTCTTGAAATGGGACTGGCCAGTGACAGAGCATTCCCCTGGAAAAAGGAAAGAGCCATTAATCATCCCACTGCCAGTTGCAAGCAAAATCCTGCTCAGCCCCCACAAACCTGGTGGAACAGGTTGTACAAGGCCCAAGCTCCCCACGGAGCAGAAAGAACCAGAAAGATATTTATCTCACTATTTACTTCTGTAAGGCACTACCAGTAGTAACAGAAGAACCAACAACAGCTGGGGAGCACAGAATAAATTGCAGTCAAGAGCTGAAATTTGTGTCTGTGGAAAAGCCTATATTCTTTTGCTGGGATGCCTTAAATAGCAGTAAGTTATTTTAACATAAAATACTTTATGAGACTGAAGAGCTGGAAGATAATGTCTGTGGGAATCCTTCCAAGGGTAGAATTTATGTTAGACTTTACCCTGAACTATCATCTCTACTAACAGAAAGTTAAATATAATTCTATAGTTACAATAGCTACATCTAAAGTCCTCACAGAATAATGTGTGAGGCTTGACCACCTTTCTACTAGAAAAAGGAGCTCTTAAAACATATCAACATTTGAAGGTGTTTGGGTAAGTTGTAGCTTTTCATTTCCAGGAAGGCAGTATCCAGGTAGCACAGCTGGGATTTAGTACCCCCTCATGCAAACACATGGAAAGGCTCCAACTCTACAGAGCTTGCAAAGAAAATCTTCCATATGAGAAGATCATCACATTTAGTGATGATCCCATGGCAAACAAGCAGGCAGCCACTTCCTTATCCAGAACAAAATTCAGGTGCTGGGCCTACACTGGCCATCACCAGCTAAAGGTTGGAGAAAAGTTAAATGTTCCAAGCTGGCGGGTGAGCTCCATGACTTATTCTCTCTTCACTGAGTCCCACAGAAGATCTGTCTAATGAACACCACGTGGAAATTTCCCTGTTCAGCATATTATTCAGTGTTTACTATCTTAAAACTGCTGGTGCTAAAGCACAGATCCTGAGGATTCCCAGCCTTGCACAGCTCTGATTCACCCTAAGAGAAGTCCAGCACCTCCTGGATGTTTGTCATCCCTTGGAGTTTGATTTCCAGGGCATTCTCTGCAACAAGGAAACAAGAAGACAGGTTTGTAGCACAGAGAACTGGGGACTGCTAAGACAAGTCTCAGCCTTTGGCATTGCTCCTGAAAGGGAAATTTCTCTTCTGTGGCCAAATCTTTTCTTATGGGTCCCTCTGTCTATTCCATTTGATGTAATGCATCCCATGAAATTTCCTGAAACCTTCTGCCTTCATAATTATCTCTGCTATGATATCAGCCTGAAAGCCTCTTGGTAGTGCCAGACAGCTCTAGACGTGGATTCACCTTATCACCAAACTAACAGCTGGGCAATTCACTCCCACAATATGACAGCAATATTTCCTGGCAAAAAAGCTGGTCAAAAGAAACAGAATCACCTAGAGTTTATACAAGTAACTACATAAATTTGCTGGACACATGATTTTAGAAATATTTGTGGCAACTAACCAACAATGAAAGTATGCTGCAATATTACTTCAAGTAGAGACGAACAGCACAAGCAACGATATAAATTTGCCTGCTCTGGGAGGCTTTACTGCCCTCCCATACTGTCTCAGTACAGTTTATAGAGTTCTTAGTAGGCACATGTACAACAGCTTCAGGTACACAACATTTAGTCTTGAACAAGCCTAGCAGGAAACTGATTTAGATATACTGGCAGAAGGTACAAAAGTAAGATGCCTTTCTTTTCCACTTCTGCTCATTTGGGACAGATTCCCAATTCAGAAAAAGGCTGCAGTGCTATATTGCCTCTTGCACAAAGCTGGATATCAACATCAGTTTGCAAGCCTCAATATCAGATTTATCTTCACTTCCATAATCACTGTGAAAAAAACGTGGCTGGAGTTAGGGATAAAAATTTGGCCCATGGATTGTTCCTCACAGCCCAGAGAGCAAGGACATGAAAAGTTATAACCTAAGGAAAGGCTGAAGTTAGAAAGGCACCTATTTCTTCTTTGTAATCATGCTGCTGCCCATTAGCTAAAAGATGTAATGAATCAGCCTAGGCTGTGTTCTTGAGGCTGTGTTTTAGACAGTGAGATTCTCTGCGCTTGGAGAGATCTTTAATGAGCAAGCACAGGGGACAGCTCAGTAAAAATGTCATCTCCATTTTGAATATTTGCATACACCACCACCCATCCTCTTCTTTAAGTGCTGATACTTTGGGGAAGTGTTCTTTTGGTCTAAAGTAGGAGGAAACAGAGCACTGATGTGTCAGGCATGTTTCATGTTACTAGAAAAAGACAGACTTTTTGATAGAACACCTTAAGACAGTACCAATTCCCCTAATTCGTGAGGGTTGCACAGCCTCATCTCAACAATAAACCACCAAAGCCCCCAAATCTGCTCTTTTCCTGTCCAGCCATAACCCCAATCTGCATCTGAAGAGCTGCCTCTCCAATCTGCCAGCACCCATGGAAGGCAGGGCAGCCACTTTCTCCCTGGGGCTGTAGCTCATTCACCCACAACATGACCATGAGGGAATTGTCATGGTCAAGAAGGTACAATGAGGAATTTTAGGTGGTCAAAGAAAGGCAGGTGTGTTCCTCTACCTGGAAGCCAATCCTCTGATCATACCGACTCATATAATTGGCAGACTAAGTAATCAAAGCAGGAACTGGTCTTCCCACCAAACAGGACTTTTCACTGCTACACATAAACCACACAGGGAAATGTCTGACTTGTCTCAGGAGAAGAACTTAAAAGCAAGATCCCAACTGGATTGCACTGGAGCAAGCAAGAAAGAACAAATATTTGCTTTTTTTGATGAAATAAAAATGTAAGTGGGGCATGAGTGGGAGTGATATAGGCAATGCTTACTTGTCAAAATCTGAAAAGAGTAAAGCCAACAAACCTGGGCATTCCCCATTGCTGCAGATCCATGTGCCACGTCGACAAATGCTAGGAAAGAGATAGCAGCAAGTTAGGCAAGAGTGCATGAATATAAACCTTCTGTACACATTTTCCCCAAAAACCTGAAAATGGTCCCCTGTCCCAAGGAAGTTAGATTGGTCCCCAACATCCCTTCCATCTCCCATAACCTCATTTCTTAATGTATTCATCCCTTCTTCCCATCATTTGACAGCAACTGCTGGTAATACGAATGGGTATGGTTGCAGAACTCAAGGACTTCTGTTTTTCCCTGCAAAGCTCTATGTTTTATGGAGTTTTCAGCTATATTCCACTGATGTGGAGTGAGTTCAATGCAGTTCTCAAGGTGTATGTATGAATACAACAGAATCACAAGGGGAAAATGTTTGAAGGTACTTACAGAAAAATCATTTACTATAATCCCCAACTGAGAGAAAGCAATGACAAAGCTGGATCAGGTGGGTGAGGACCTTGCCCGTTTCAGTTTAGAAATATCCAAGATGAGGTCCCACAGCCTGTCTGAGCAGCTGTGCCAGTACAGCACTGGGGAAGGGAGAATAATTTTTCTTTGTGTCTAAAGAGAATTTCCTTTGCAGCTTGTGTCCATTGCTTCATAACCTTTTGCTGTTTGCCTCTGAGAAGAGTTTGGCCCCATCTTTAGGCAGTGAAAGTTCCCTCATTAGCCCTTAAACAAATCTATTCCCCTCTGCTGCTTCTTATGACAAACTCCCCTGCTCTGATCACCTCCACTGTCCACCACAAGCCTCTCTGCACTCCATGTTTCAAGAGCTACTGTATTCTTCTCATTTCTTTAATTATCCCAGCCCTTGAAAACCATTTGTGGGGACGCAGGTTATTGAGGATGTTAAATGCAGAGTCACTGGAATGACATTCTCCACAGCAGCATCAAGTTTGAATAACAGGAAGCAGTAACAAAACACAAGCAATAAAAACCCCAGCCTGTGAGGCTACACTCATCTCCCAAGAGCACCAAGGTTGAGCAATGTGGCCAAGCTCAAAGCTGCAGAGGGCTCCAGGGAAAAAGACAAAATGCTAATGTCATGGTTATGGTCTGTGTTCTGGGACACGTGGTGCAGGTAATTAAAAATTTCTGATTAAAAAGGCTGATGCACAGACCACCCTTCTGCATATTATGGTCTTCACCGAGTCCTCCTTCTGTGCTCTAATTGGAAACCTCTGAGTAAAGAGTTGTCCAAACTCCTCGCACAAGTATGTTCACACTGAACACAAAGCCAGATCAGGAATATGTGACTAATTCCACTTCCTTTCCTTAAAGTGCTGGTTTTCCCCTCCAGTCTGGTACTCAAGAGTGAAAGAAAACTTGTGAGCCATGCTAGGAAGACTCATTAGCCCTGCGACAAGTTCCAAGGACGTGCCTTAGGCTAACTCCTCTTGGAAAGAAATGGGGTTTAGAGGTTAAATACATGTAGGAAGTCAAAACAAAGACACCACTGCTGACACTACCCAAACATGGGAACCTGCTGGTCTGTCTTATCCACAGGAAACAGGTAGTTCTCTGCTCTTTGAAGGAGTGTGACCTTCATGTTGTTCTATCAGATCAAATATCCCTTTAAAAACAGAGCTGATTTTGCCTTTGTGAACAGCTCACTTCTTGGAAGGGGCTGACAATTCCAATAAGAGAGCAAATTCTTTGCCAGTGAAAGGAAATTTTTTAAAGTTAGAGAGATTTCTAGAAAGATATTGCAAAACAGTCACTGACCAGAGTGCAGTACTTATCTACAGCAACCACACCAGAGCAGCACGGGGTTTACCATGAGTTGCAGTCCTGGGAGATGGTGAAACCAGGAGGATAATGTTTTCCAGAGTGGATGCAGGAGCAGTCAGAGCTTTCAATGCATTGTTCACCATCAAGGAGCAGCCCCTCTGGACAGGTCAGGTAGCATCAGACACCCGTATCACATACACAGGGACAGAAACATAAATATAATTAGATTTTCTTCTTCATATGCTTTGCCAAGACTTTATATGCATTATTATCCATACTTAGTCACAGACAGCAATAAAAAGGAATGAGGTTTGCCAAAAAGCCTCACAGGTGCAGGTGTCTGCTTTCCTTCTGGTGCTGCCTCTCCCTCAGACATCCTGAACAAAGCATTCCTGGAGCTCCCAGAAAAGCTCTTTGCTTAGCACATCCTCAGGTCCAGAATACATGTTGGGACACAGACAAATCAAACACAGGGAGCACAAAGTTGATAAGAGCTGGGACCAGACTGTTGGAAAAACCATGAACTTCACTGGCTGCAGTAAAGGGTGTCCACACAGGTCTTGCATTTGTCATAAGAGAACCAAAGATGAGGCAAAGTGGGGAATGAAGAAATCAATTTGGACACTGTGTAAGTCTAGCACAGAGGGTCTGAGAGAAAGAAGCCACTTACGAACTTCTGCAGAAGCAAAAAGCAAAAAAGGGCCAACTTCCCAACTTGGGTCCAGTTGCTGAGGTTTCCATATTACACAACTAAAATTACCTGTGCTATAGAGAGAGTTCTTTATCCTCCAAGGCTAAACAGAGGCACAAAAGAATTACAAGGCTTTTCTAAGGTAGAAACTTGTTCTTCTATTGCTAGTTTATAGTGGTTTCTATTCAATCCCTATATTGAGAGTTGATATTCCCCCATTTTCAAAAGAGCTGCTGTTGCAAAACATTTGTTTCCTTGAACACCCCTCTCCCTTTTATTCAAGGGACTTCTTCCAATCACCTGCAGAGATTTTGGCTCTTTTCCCTGGCAGCAAGCAGCAGTCACCATTGACAGCAACACCCAGGCAAGTATCCTTTCTCCTATTCTCCCCATAGAGCTGGCTGGAAAGATCTTTGCTGTTGAGAAAATCCTTCCAGTGAGAGAGAATCACAACAAGATCTGAGCATTTAAGAGTGCTGTGACTCTCCAGAGAGTACAAGAAAACAGAACGCCTGCCTTTTTTCCTGGCAAGAGTAATTCCATTTACAGCAATTAATGTAACTATGAGTGGCATTTAACAGAGGAAAAAAAATAAAAAAAGAAAGAACACATTTGTCAAACATCCTCCAGATCCTGTTTGCTCTTGGAGCACTGGAGGGAAGCTAAGTGAAGGTAAAATCTGCATCAAAAATCCCTCTATTAATCTGTCAGATCCTCCTGGTTTTCTATCAAACTCAAATCCAGGTTCTTCCCTTCTGGCTGTGCAACAAATACCAGTAAAAGTCTTGAACTTTTGATTGTTATTCTCATGCCCTTTACCCTTTCTGTGGAGCTCCTGCTTCTCTGCTCCTCAGTTCCTCTCTCCTTAGACCTTTCCCATGCTGAACAGACCAATGCATCCACCAAAGGAAAAATACAGCAAGAGCCCTTGTGCAGCCAATGGATTCATCTCCTTCAGCTCTCTCCAACACTTCCAGGACTGCATAAATACAGCAGCTGGATCCTTCACAATAAAATAATCTCCAGAGTCTGGTTACATCACCTGTCACTCTCCATGTGCACCTCCTTGCCACACCTTTGAACCTTCAGCAAGGAAGAGATTGGCAGCTGATTGGGAAACTACAAAATTCTGAATGCAGGGAGTCCTCAAACAAGGCTGACATTGTCAATATTGCCTTGTTTTGGAGAGCAAATCTCTGCAAACCTGCATTGTACTTTGCATCTTGTACAAGTGGACACTAAACACCTCTGTGCATTCACAAAGGCCAGACGGTGAAATGCAGAGATAGTCCTATTCAAATCAAACAAAGCACCCAATGAACAAAATAAAACAAACAAAAAAACCCAGCTAGAAATGGAAGCATATGGAGCTTTGGAGCCAGGAATCTAGCTCTCCTCCTGCAGTTATTTTTAAGTGCAACAGACAGAAGTGAAAGATTGGTGTGGCTGGGCTGTTCCCTTTAATCCAATCAAATCTCCTGTATGGAAGATTCAATTCTAAATTAAATTATTCACCTAAATCATGAAAACCTTTGGAACTGCAGTGCAAGCTCTACATGTACTGTTTTTCTGCAAGAAATTCCTTCAGTGTATTCTCTGATGTTTCTTCCCCTCACTGTATTTGCCTCTAACCCAAGCAATTCAGAAGGAGTACATCAAGAGCAAGCAGTCTCTCCCCAAGAAATAAAGGCAATCCTGGGATATTAGTTGGTACTGATTTTCACAGAAACATTAACTTTTTAGTTGGCTCTGAAAAATGTCCCTTTCATGGAGGGAGCATACAGGCACTACAGAACTGGATTATTCAAGGGCATGGTCCCAGAAAAAAAGAAGTGTTTCTGATTTCAAGAAAATTTAAGGAAGACACAGCTTTCCTTCTTCTAATAAAATAGGTAGCCTGACTGCCAAATGTTTCTCTGTAAATAACCCAGTAAATAAATTACCAGGGCAGCTGCAGCCATCAACACATTGTCCATGACACACTTCATTGATATTCAGGCTCTGGCAGGTTTTGGCACATGGGGATACACACTCCTTATATTCCATGCCAACTGGACATCTTGGCCCTGAAACAATTAAAAGAAATTAGAAATGCAAATTCCTCAATAACTCCTAAACCAACAAATCCCTCCATTATCAAGGGTTGAACCATAGAGACACAAAAGGTCATGTCAGCTTCCAAATGATTATTTCATTTTTAGAAGCAGAACATTTTAGAAATATTTGATTTTCTGTTTGCTGCAATATCATCATCTGTCATGTAGAATGGTAAATACTCAGATGTTAAAGCAAATTTGTTTTCTAATAAATTGAATCGTAATAACTAAACCCAAGTACATTAAGAATAATCAAATCTGGGGAGAAGTTTTGCAATTATATCTAAGCAATTTGGACAGAGATGGTTGTTTTGTACCTTTAAGCCATGCACTTACTCTATTAATTTGTGAAATTATCCTGTTTGGTGTTTTCAGGGAGAACCAGGAGACAGTTAAAACTCTGAAATCCCATCCTCCTTCTTCCAGAGAAACACCAGCTCAGGATATCACCCATGCCATGGTATCTCCACTGCTGCCATTATCTAGGCCAGGCCGTTATGCAAACACACTCTATTACAGCCATTCTTTCTCTTCAATGCATGCACAAACTATGCCAAACAAGACTGCGGGGGCATGGAGTGGGAAGAAAAGGTTAGAGCCTGCCCTTTCCAAGCAAATCCTCTGCTGAAGAGGTGGGAGAGTAATGAAGGAGTGATCTTGCCCTGGGCTCAGGCACCAATTCACACTTGCACAGTTTGCCCAGCACTAGAGCCCTTCCCACACAGCAGAGCATTCCATACCTCCATCATCATCATCATCTCCTGAGAAAGCACCACAGCACAGACAAAGGGTGATGGAAAATTAAGCTCCTGCTGTGGCAGTGGGACTCTTTCCTGACTCAGGAGATAAAATCAAACCATGGCTCGTGAATTCAAGGGTTAGAAATGAGCTCTAAAGCCCCTGGGATCACAGAAAGGCTCATTCCACTTGTGGCTTTTAATCAGACTTACAAAGAGCCCCAGCAAAAATGGGTTCTCTGGCTCACACCCTGAGCAAGGAGATGAGCCTTAATAGATATCTTTTATGTCCCAATGGAAAGGTAATAAATTACTGCTAGAACTCAGACTGTACAATCCTTGAACAAGTGACTGGCAGCATCTTGCTGCCCCTAACCACATTCTGAAGGTACATTTTTCTTCAGTGGCCAGTAGCAGAATATCTTTACCAGAGAACCAACTGTTGTCAGTACAAATCAGACAGTTTACCCCATGAAATTAATTTACACAAACACACCAAGGAATTTGTCCCTTCTCATAACAAAAAGACATGAGAAAAATCTCCAAGAACATGATATTAGTGGATTTTTTTAATTTTTTTTTTGAATGTTCTGTATTAAATCATGGTTCTCCAGTGGAGGTATCAGCAGTAGGTGCAAACATTACTTTTCCTCTATAAACACAATCCATCTCAGTCAGTCTATGCACTTCCTTGTTGCAAAACCTCAGTACAGATGCAATCAGGATCTCTGAACTCAGCAAAATTGGGCTAATACAGGCAGCAGTTCAAATGCAATTAGGGTCTCTAACCTAGAGAAAAATTGGCTTAGAAAAGGCAACACCCGAATTTCAAGGCAATTGATTCAAGTAAATAAAGGGTGAAACAATTGTCTTTATGCAAAAACATTAGAGAGCATTTCACAAAGATGCTGACTTAAAAATACAGGCTGGAAAATATTATACATCTGAACCATATATGAAATAGTACCTAAACATCCTAATCTGTACCTTTGTGTATCAAATAAGCCTTCACTGGCTGTGTACATTGTGGTGGGACATGTAAGAGCTCAGGATCTTCTTTATATATTGGTCAAACAATACTGCCTTGAGGACAAAAACTTCTAGAAAAAGGTGAGTGATGGAGAACTGAGAGTGAGAGTGAGCAAAGGCACTTCCTACAAATGAACCAACCTCCTAAAAAAGCACCAGCTGCTTTTAGCTGCAGGACATAAATCTACGAGACAGGCACAATCTTACTGGGGATGCGCAGCCTAGGAATAAATCTGCCAAGCTTACTGCATGAGCTCTCTTCAGGCCAGCCCTCCAAAAGTACTCCTTCGTGAGCGCAGCTCCTGGCGTACTCCAGGAAGGTGGGGCAGTGACAGTCCACACCCTGGGGACAGGCACAGATGTCCCTTTCACAGAGGCTGACGTACGGCTCGGGATCCACCCGATGGTGGCACCGGGAGAAGGTCAAAGATGTGCTCAGCAGCTGGCAGATCTCCAGGACGCCCTGCATGAGAAGTGAGGGGCAAAGGGACAGAGAGAGAGAGCAAAGGGGAGAAAATTACTTCCTCAGGAAGATGAGGGGAAACTCAGCTTTTCCAAACACATTGTCACCACTGCTGTTGAACAACATCACAGCTCTTACTTAACACCACCAAGCAGTTAATAATAGCCAAGAGGTAATAGTGAGCTCTGCCCATTTATTCACCACATTCATGGATGCATTAATATATTGATTATTATAGGATAGAGTATCACATAAGGGATGTTTCACACAGAAAAATGTCAGTCAGCCAAGTCAGCAAAAGGATGGAGGCATTCTACCTCCTTTGGCTTCCCAGAAAAGAACTGGATGATGTCTGGATTGCCAGGAAGATGCACACAGCAACAAAGGAGAACTGAGTTACACAGAGGGAAAAACCACCAGACAATCTTTTGGATAGCAAGAGACCAGAGCAGGTGTCTGAGGGAAAGATTGAGTCTGAAATCCCAGGAATGAAATTTGTTTTCCACTCCTGGCCACACGTTCCCATGGCTCCTGCTGGCTTGTCTAAAGCACAACAGGTCAATTCAGCTCAGATAAATAGGAGAACAATAGCCCAGGGAAGAAAAGCAATTTCTTCTGCTCTTCTCCTGAGTTAAATCAGCCTGGTGACAGCCAGTGTGAGGGGAGGACACCACAGGGAGATGGGAAGAGGGTATCAAGACCTCTTCTTTCAGACAGCTGAAACCTAAGAGGAAACTTAGTGTATGTGAAACGAAACCCAAGGAAAACTTAGTGTATGATTCAGTTCTCCAGGGGAGGCTCCCAAATAAACTCTTTTGTACACATTATGTCACAGTTCAATGAGTCTGAGGTCCTCAGTGAAAATTTCTGAAAGGATGGCACTGAATTTAGGTAAGTGAAAAAACGATTTTCGGATCCAACCCAAGCACAAAGAGTTGGAACATAACTTTGTTATACTTATTTGTCGGTGTTTTATGTAAGCAAATGTAACCATGGTGTGTTTTGCAGGTGTTATACTCAGTGGTTAGCAAGGGGACATATTCTTCAGAGTGGTTCACAGTTACAATTCATTACTTCTAAAAAATTTTACAGGTACCTGAGGTGACAGCACATACAAGCTTCTATATAAAAAAAAATAAATAAATAAAATTAAAAATCACCTTGTTTTCTCATTTTCTGGGAGATGAAAAATGAAGAGAAAAAAAAAAAAAAAAAAACACAGGAAAAGATCAAGGTGTCTGCTCTGAATGCCAGCTATGGTGCCTGTATGGGAAAACAGCTGAGTAGAAAATACCTTTTTATTTTGGCTAAAGGGTGTTTTGTTCAGGTGATCGACTCAAGCTAGTACATGTCTGAGCCAAGAGAGAATTTCTTGCTTATGAAAACAAACCAACCAGAAATGTCTAGTCCATTGGGAATGTATTCCAAGTTTAGCAAAGGGTTCAGGGAACAGCCACATGTGCAAAGAGGTTTTGAGCTTTCTGAGAAAGGCCTCAGGGAACTTTAAACAGTGCTAACTGAGAGCTGGATATGGTGAATATAAGAAATGCAGCCCCAGCCTGGGATAATTCTGATGCCCAGACAGCATCCACCATGATGAATCAGATGGGAAAAGAAAAAAAAAAAAAGACTAGAAGGGGGAGAGCAGGAACTACATAAATGGTGGTTGGTGCTGCTCTAAGACTCACAGAAGTACAAAAAAGCTGAAAAAGTGCCCTAAGGGTAGAAGTAACAACAACAGAAGCAGCCAAGAAAGCTATTAAACCAGTGCTTGGAGATGAAACTGATAAAACCAAAAGCAAGCTCAGAGCCATTCAGAGGATGAGCAGTACAGCAAATCCTGGATCAAAGCCTTGATCCAGATAGTATCAAGTGCAGCAGAAAACCAGTATATGCAACAATCCCATTTAGGGGCTGAGCTAATAAAGTTTCTTAAGGTAACAGCCTGTTAATACAACTCAAACAGCAAAACTCAGGCTGTATATTCCACTGAAAGGAACATTTTAGATGGGAGTGACTACAAATATAGAGGTTACACACCAAAAAAAAATGAACTCACTTCTCTTTTCCTCTAGTCCTTTGGTCTTGGATTTGTTCATTTACACAATAGCTAAAGGCTGAGCTCCTACTAATTATCTAGGAGCCAAGTGATACATGTTGAAAAGTAACAAACAGTTCATTTTCTCTACATAATGGTTTTCTTACCATTCAAATTTCATCCGATTTTCCAGTGATTTTATGCAAAACATTATAGCTGAAACTTTCCCATCTTTCAGACATATTTCAACTATCATGACAAATTATCTGAAATATGGGTAAACCCAAATTAATTACAAAAAAAATCACTATGAGGGTATGATAAAGACAGGGTATGGAACAACCACTCTTGGAGATATTCAGAATATGAGTGGACAAGGATCTGAGCAGCCAGACCTAGGATGGCCCAGTTGGAAGCAGAGAATTGGACCCCTTCCAACTTTAACCATTCTTCAAATAACTTTTATTTTCACTCCTTCCTGTCTTTAAAACTCACTGGTCAGTCTGGACGAAGGGAGGTTCTTTTTTAGATTAGAGGACAATGGTGAGTGTTAGATATTGGCAGCCTCAGCCACCACTGTAACATTCCTGCTCATTAAAGATACTCCACACAAAGAAATATTTAAACACAACATAATGAAGCCTCAGGCTGAAAGAGTACTTAGGGTAAAGGTGGCTGCAAGATTAAAATTAGTAGGACTGACTGCAGTATCTGAAATGCAGGTGAAGGTCATAAAATTTCTCCCTTCCCTTCTACACAAGTCCAATTTGACTTGTTTCTTTAAATAGGTTGGCAAGGTCCTGGCACTGGCAACCCTCAGCAACCACAAAACTCGCTGACCTTCTTTCTGCCCCAGGCCCACCACACAGAGCTGGAGGTGGAATTTTGTACATTCTTCCCATTTCTGTGGCATTTCCTTCTGCTGCTACATGAACTGCATTTGTCTACAGCTCAACAATTACCACTAAAGAGAGAGAACCTAAAAAATAACAGAAGGAATTCAAAGACACCCTCTCGTTTCCTTGAATTTAAGCCCTATGGTGTGCAGATACACATATGGTTTCTCCAGAACACTCAGGAAGGGTATATGTTAGTGCCATAATTGGGTATAATTTTTCAGAAAATGTATTTCATGGAGAAAAATGTAGTCTCCCATCTCTCCAAATTGAAAGCATCCAAACTCAGTATGTTTAATACACCAAACATTGACTGTATGTTTTAGCAGACAAAGTAACAATGAAAAGAAATCACTTCCCTTGAATGCTGATAAGGCTGGTGAAGAAAAATGAGATTTTAGATATAGTGAGCCTCATTTTCACCCATGTAATGTATTATTATATTGTACAGAATTATTTGGGTTGGAAGGGACATTAAAGAGCCTCTAGTCCAATCCCTTGCCATGAGCAGGAACACCTTCCTAGACCAGGTTACTCCAAAACCCACCTAAACTGACCACCTAAACAGAGACAGGGCTGGACCTCTGAACCTTTGCTGGACCTGCCACTGACCCCAGGCATGCTGAATTACGGTGCAAAGCTGAAAATTCCTACTTGTTTTCAGATCTGGGAATGAATGCTCTCTCTTTATTACATATGGAAATATTCCATGGGATAATGCGGAACTCTTTCTTACCAGCTGCAGTAAGAGCTGAATTTCAGCAAAAGCAGAATTTAGCTGAATTTTAATTTCAATAATTTTTACATCTAACATACTATAAGTATAATTTCCTAATAAGAAAAGAAAAAAATATGGAAACAATATAGTGACCTGTGGCCTCCACACACATTTCTCTTAGAGGTAAAAATCTAAAAACTAAACGTAATGTATAAGAACACAATAATCAATTACAATGTTTTAAACCATATACATTTTTGTTCTCACGGCTGCCTTGTTGCTATAATTTTCCAGATCATCCAATTATACTTTCAGATCCACGTTACCCATGCTGTTGGTCATCTTAGAGTCTTTTTAATTGCAGTACTGTGCTGAACAGCCTAAACCAGTGGAAAAAATGCAGCAAGGCACCTTTTCAGTAACTAAACATCAGCTGCAGAGGGCAGGGCATGGTAGGAAGGCTTCCCCCCTTCCCCCCCCCCCCCCCAACACTGCCCAGTTTGGAATGCTCTCTGGATCTCGAGGCAAGGCAGCTAATCACATTACATGTGTGTGTGTGTTTTAAAGGTGGAGAGCAGGGAAAGGCCCTGGCTATAGTGGGGTAGGAGTTAGAACTGGTTCAAGACTTTTCAGCTGACACACAGAGCCATTATACAAGACAAAAACTTCCAAAAAAATTTTTTTCAATGTTTTTTAGGATTTGAAGCTAAAGGAGGAGCAGGGCTTTCTTATTCCACTTCATAGAATCGTACAATGGTTTGGGTTGAAAGGGACCTTAAAGATCATCTCAACCCCCTGCCATGGGCAGGGACACCTTCCACTGTCGCAGGTTGCTCAGAGCCCCATCCAACCTGGCCTTGGACACTGCCAGGGATGGGGCAGCCACAGCTGCTCTGGGAAACCTGTGCCAGGGCCTCACCATCCTCACAGCAAAGAATTTCTTCTTAACATCCAATCTAAACTTGCTCTCTGTCACTGCGAAGCCATTTCCCCTCATCTTGTCACTACAATTCCTGCTGAAAGAAGCCAGAAGCCGTCTCTCCAATGATGCTGTTGGCTGGGGAGGGGGGCAGACAGAGAGAGCAAAGAAAACCACAGACCTACCCAGTGTGGGGACACAGGGGTGGGAGGAGTGCCTTGAAGCAGAGCTGTTGTTTCCTTCACCTAACAGCTGACTGCCTGGCAGGGAGAGAGGCTGGGAGACCAAGGAGATTTACATTCCTGAGGCTGAGGCAAGCAAACAAAAGCACACTATTAAAAAGCCCTACATTCTTCAGAAGGCACTTGTTTGGCCAGACTTCTATTAATAGTGCTGTGTTTATTCTTGCACAGTGAATAAATTAAGGCAATGATAAATGCTGTGAGCTTATGAACTCACATGAGAGAGAATATAATTTCATTGAGTTTGTGGGAAAGAAAACTTTATCCACAAAGCATCAGTATTTAACAGTATCTGTATAAAACCCAAACTAGTTGTATACTCGACCCATCAGACTGGATTTCACCTGCCTGCCACTCCCCAGCCTCAGCTGCAATGTTGACACTTTCTACACATTAAATTCCCCTGAACAGATAAAATTCCAGGGACCACTAGTCACAAGAACTACCCTTTCTCTGGAGCTGTTATTAGATTTAAAAAATGTTTTCTTGTCCTATTTAAACAATAGGATGGTTTGGGTTGGAAGTCCTTTAAATGGAAAGGACTTTAAAAAATTGGAAGGGACTTTATCAATTGCCAGTGTTAATGCATTCCACCCCCTGCCATGGGCAGGGACACCATCCACTGTCCCAGGTTGCTCAGAGCCCCATCCAGCCTGGCCTGGAACACTGCCAGGGATGGGGCAGCCACAGCTGCTCTGGGAAACCTGTGCCAGGGCCTCACCACCCTCACAGGGAACAATTTCTTCCCAATATCAAATCTAACTCTCCTCTCTGTCAGTGTGAAGCCCTTCCCCCTTGTCCTGTCACTCCAGGCCCTTGTCAAGAGTCTCTCTCCATCTTTCCTGTGGGTTCCCTTCACTGCAAGGCCACAATGAGGTCACCCCAAAGCCTTCTCCTCTCCAGGCTGAACAATCCCAATTCCCTCAGCCTTTCCTCCCAGCAGAGCTGCTCCATCCCTGTGATGCCCTTGGTGTCCCTGCTCTGGCCTGGCTCCAGCAGCTCCCTGTCCTGTTGAGCAGCCCTGTCCCTAAAAAAGCCTCAGCCAGGTTGGAACCCCTCATGCTTTGGTGCTTGGCACCACACACCTTTTTTCAAGTCAGGCGTTCAATCTGCCCCAGCCATGACAGAAACACCCCCCACACACCATCTCTGCCCAAGCAAGAAACATCAGCTGGAGATTTCCAGCCTGAAATCACTGCTATAATTCCTCTGCCAGTTTTACAGGTAGTGAGGCTGAAGTGCTGAGGGGCACGAGCACCCTTCACTGAATTTCACAACACATCTGGAGCAGCCCCATCCAAAAGCTGAATGGAAATATAAGGAGTCAGAATTTTGCAACTTGTCCAACTCATAGCCTTTTCCAGGTAGCTAGGAAACCAGCACTCAGGGGAGCTGGAGAGAAGATGTATTCCAGGGAGTGTTACTACTCTAGAGAAACTGTTTGAGTCTAGTTTAGCAAATGCCTGTCTATGGGACTTGTATAGTGAGAAACTAACAACCACATTTTGGCCTCACCACTACTCTGGTGATCTATACCATTGCTCTGGTATAAATCTAAACCTGGCACCCAGGAAATCATTCTAATTTACAACAGAGTACATGGAATCAGCTGTAATCCCTCAAGGGATGAAGGCTCAATTTACCATGACAGTCATAACCTGTTAAAATCACATGCTTCAGTAAATATTCAAAGCTACTTTCTTCCCTGAGCTGGTGACCATCTGCCTGCATCCACACCCTGTCTAAGAGAAACAAAAAACTTGTTTGTACTTATAAAAGACAAGAAGAAAATGGTTGATGCAGCAAAAGGGGTCACAGAGTTGGCCAAGGCAAACAATTCTGTATTTCTTCAATAAATCAGCACTACTATCCATACACGTAGCTGAAGGAACTTCCTCCTGGGAAGGGAAATAGCCTGGTGACACAGAGCTTTTGGAACACCGAGAGAAAACATCTCCTCTGTCAAAAACAGACTGGCTGGAGCATCTTCCTCCTCTGCTGACTCCCAAGTATATAAACTACAGCAAATTCACAAATACCATTTGGGGAGGCAGTGCCCACAGAGGCTTGAGAACTGATGCTTCGCTGCTGGCACAATCAGAAAGGGAATTAACTACCTCATTCTACAGGAATCACTGAAACACACCTTTCCCAAGTAACATCTTCATTTCTTTGGAGTAACTCACACTTCAGCCTCAAACAAGTGTTTATCTGTTTAAATGATTGTGGTGGGGGAAAGGTGGTTATGTGTATATATATATATATATATAGATATGTTACAGGGTCAGGCTGGATATCAGAAAAGATTCTTCCCCCAGACGATGTCAGGCACTGTCAGGGAATGGTCACGGCCCCAAGGCTGCCAGAGCTCCAGGAGAGTTTGGACAATGCACTCAGGGACAGGGTGGGACTGTTGGGGTGTCTGTGCAGGGCCAGGAGCTGGACTGGATGGTCCTTGTGGGTCTCTTCCAAATTAGAATACTTTGTCATTTCTGTTCTTCTGCCAAAGGGCAGGCAAGTTGCCTTTCAGGTAGGGAAGGACTGAAACTGGAAGGGCATCTCACAGCACCAACCTTCTCTGCCATATCAGATGAGATGTTGCAGGTGTTGCTTGGAGTCTGCACTCTCTTGCAGCGCTTGTTTTCACTGTGCAAAGCCCAGGAGTTGGCAAAATCGTAACTGTTCCCCACCAGGGTCCCTGGGAATGAAGAAGAGGAAAAGCAACATGGCTATTTGAGGGGTTTTAGCAACAAGTGGGCATTATGGTCTGCCAAAAGCACTCTTTAAAAATATAAACTGTTGTATTAAATGGACTTTTCTTCCAAACAGATTGACTGTAGGAAAGCCACTCTCAGTGATATGGATCTTCTTCTGCTAATGACGTCTCTAAGGCCAAGGACAGACTAAAGCCTGCAGAAGGCTGCTCCCACCTCCCTCACACCTGCATGAACGTGGTAGGAGTTCCTGCTACTCAGCTGCAATCTGCAGAAGCCAAAGCATGCCTGCACATCGAAGAAAGCATTAGCACTCTTGATCCCACCAGCTAGCCTTGGTTTTTCTCCTATCCAAAACTAAATCTTGTGTGCAAAGAAGCTTAACAATGCACCATCATGGTTTGGGCACATCCTCTTCCTGGGTAAGGTGTCCTGAAACACACTCCTCTGTCCTAGGAGCTGTCTAAGCAGCTTCTGGCCTAGGTTTAGCAAGATTTGCATCCATTTTGCATAAAAGCAAATCTGAACAAGTATGTATGGCTGCAACTTCCCAGGAAATGCAAACCACATCTCTGCTGCTCTTGCTCCATCCTTCTGAGAAGGTGGATCCTCCCAGAGAGGGAATGTTTCCTCCACCCTTTTTGCCACCCATGGCCTTGCGGGTTCCAGGACTATCTCTGCTTCCTATTGTGGTTACCTGCTACTAAACAATTTTGTGACCCTCAGTTGCTTTTTAAAACCCTGTTGTGGTGCCTATGAGAATATCAATTGCCAGTGTTAATGCATTCCCAAGACCTTATATAAGACCTGAAATATAAGCCTGGCTGTATCTGAAAACCAAACGAAACCAAAATAAATTCTTCCCTAATATACCTATAGAATATTTAATAATGTGTTTATGTATAGATAATAAAGATTCTGTTGAGCTCCCTGTCTAGTGCAAACACAAGGAATATACAGACCACTAAAACTCTTCCTAAACTATGGGGTAGCCATGAAAAGTGCACTGAAAATGCTAAGGCAGAGATATTAAGACCTGTAGACTTTTTTGTAAAGTAGAAATTAGGGGCTTTTAAAGGTAGCATGTATTAGGCCCACGACAGATATCAAAGGAGGAGGACTCTCAGAGAAAGGGGATAAAAGACACAAAATTTTCATCTATGCAGCCAAGACATGGCACAAGAAAAAAAATGCAGCCACAAGAAGAACACAACTCTTCAGCTTACCACATATTATAAACATTAAAGCAGCAATGCAAGACAGCCTGAGGAGAAGCAAGGTGCCAAATTCCCTTTTGTTTGCAGTAAGGCAGACTTTCCCTAGCAAGTGTGTAACAGGAGCTGGGCTCTGCTCTGAAGCAGTGTTTCTCAAGCCCTGGATTCACATCCATGCCAGAATTCCTGCTGGCAGCTACCCCCAGGGGCTCTTTCACCCACAGGCTAAGATTTGAAGGTTGGCACAACAGTTGGCACTAAAATACTGGTCACCTGTTTTTTTCATTTCTCTCCTTCCATTATTTTCTTTCTTCTGCAGTGCTTCTAAGTTTATATCTCTTATGCAGTTCTTTACACAACATTTGCAATACGTGATTTTAATTCTCTGTTTGCTGTAGTCTATGACCCACACTTCAAGTAAGTGAAGGGTCTGGAGAGTCAGTCATGTGAGCAGCAGCTGTGGGGGCTCAGCCTGGAGAAAAGGAGGCTCAGGGGGAACCTTCTGGCTCTGCACAGCTCCCTGACAGGAGGGGACAGCCGGGGGGGTCGGGCTCTGCTCCCAGGGATGAAAAGATGTTCTCAACCTGTGCCAGGGGAGGTTCAGGTTGGACACCTGGAAGAATTTCTTCATGGAGAGGATTGTCAAGCATTGGAAGAGGCTGCCAAGCAGGGTGGTGGAGTCACCACCCCTCTAAGTGCTCAAGGAATGACTGGACATGGCACTCAGTGCTCTGGTTTAGTTGACAAGGTGCAGATTGCTCAAAGGCTGGACTTGATGATCTTGGATGTCTTTTCCAACCTAAATACCTCGCTTAGGTATTTGATGAGGCTTCAGGAAGAAAAATGCCAAGGGAGAATATCCCTAGCACATCTGACTGCTCTGGATAGAGGGAAGAGCAGCTGCCAAAACCTGCATCTTTCCCACCTGACACCTCCATTTCCTTCTGCTGAATAACTTGAGAAAGGAAGAAAAGAAAGGCAGTGGAAGAGACCACACAAAAGCCTAAAAAATAATCTGGGGTTTAAGTGGGCTGTTGATGCTGCCAACATCATCTGGCACTGCAATCCTACTATGCAGCAAGACTGCCCTCATCTCTTGCATAGCAGAGTTTTGTTTAGCCTTCTGTCCATTCTGTGGTCATCTCTTCTTCCTGGAAGCACCCAAGATTCTGCAGAAACAACTCCCTCATCAGAGACCCTGCATGCAGCCTAGGTAGGACTTTGGCTAAAGCACTGGTTTTGCCTAAGACTTGTTGAAAATAGAAGTTGTCACAAAACATGATGAAAACAAAAGATTTGGACACAAGTGCTTGAAGTAGAGGTGCCTGATATGGACCACAGAACAGATCTCAGCAGGTAAACTGCCTGCTCAAAAGCTGAGACTCTCCACAGGTAGCCAGCTGGGGTGGAATCTCCTTTTAGGATGCAAGATGGGTTCAGGAGGCAGATATTAAGAGACAACAAATCCCACCTGCTCCAAACATCCCAGAAACATCACGACATCCATGACCTTGCAGAGGTCTTTGAGGAGAGGGCCACTCCCCCACCTGCTGCACCAGAGCAGCAGGCAGAGTCTCCAGGGGTGTCATGCTGGACTATGCCTTTAGTGCTGCCCTCACAGCTGTCTCCCTTCAGAAAGATTGTCAGATCAGTGACAGCCACTCTTCACAGCAAAATCCTTGTTCACTATGATTATCTGAGCCCCCAGTGACCAGTTCCTTCTGAAATCTGAAACTGGCACCAGCTTGTTTACTTGGACACCGATGGTCAGGCAAGCAAAGCGTCAGGAATAACCACCTCATCCTCCAGGCATGGAGCAGAAAGCAGGAACCCTGACCTCCTTCCCTGGACCTCCTGCAGCTTTTCCATATGGTCACAGGCCCATCAGATAACTCTCCCAGGCTCTGCTAACTCATCTATAAAATAAATGCAAGAATTTGGTCAAGACATTACAGTCCTGTGAGTCCTAATTGGTAAATAGAGTCTCAGCTGGTAAATAACCCACTTTCACATGTTGGTTATTTATCATGCAGTTGAGGGGGGTGAGGGTGGTTTTTTTGTTTGTTGTTTTGGGGGCTTTTTTTAACACCATTTTATATTGGTTCCAGACAAGCAAAACTATTGGTAAGGCTGCTCAAAAATTGATTCATAGTTTGCACCAAATTAATAAAATGAAATAACAAAGTCACAGGCTATAATTTTTTTCCTGCCTTTTCCAGTTCAGTTAATATAAAATCAGTAATATTGAACAGCAGAGGGAAAGAGCCATCTCCAAAACTCTACAGCCCTAATGATGCAGCCACACTCCTCACAACAGAAATGTCTAACTTCAATCCCAGACCCTGGATAACGCACAGGGGTAAGGAATGCAGGTTTCTGGCATTTCAAATGAATGCCTGAAAACGACAGCCACAACAAAAGTCATCTTCACCTGTACCTTTTATAATTCCCTCAGAAATCTATTCCTTTTACTTCCAATTGAAAATGCAAGAAAATGAGATTACTGATTCAGCCTAAACAAAAGCATTCAACTTGCCTAAAATGAAATTACTGATATCCTTTAAAATGCCAAGAAATTTGCATTTCAGAATGACCTAAACTTTTGCTTACTTTCTTAGGGAGGAAAAAACAAACAAATAAATAAATAAATAAACTACTATCACTGTGAGTTTGGAATGTGCTTTAAAACCTTCTGGTGCCAGGTACCACATGCTGTGAAGTCACATATTCAGTCATATACACTTGCACTACTTCTGAAATTAAAACATTACCTAAAATATCAGATTTTCCTTTGCAGATACTGCCCGCTTCGATGTGTTTAACGTTTGTTGACTTTCTTGTGAATATATATATTCATCATATAGTGTACATTTTAGGAGCTTAAGGCTGGAGGATGTTGCTCACAGCTGGAGCAGGCTTTACCCAAAATTCTCCAGTGTTTTATCATAAACATCTTTGTAATTTAGATCACAGATTCCCAGAAACCTGCTTCCTGCCAGCACCTAGAAAAACATAATGAGATGCTGGATTACTTTGGGCTGGGACTGGTTTTTTTTTCCTTCCACTAGGCTAGGTGTGTGTGGCGTGAACAAAGAATAAAATGATGGAGTGACATCCCTGTGTTGGATTTGAATGATCCGTTTAGCACAAAGAGCCTTCAAGGATGACCTAGACATCCAAGACATCCAAGCACCCATCACAGCAGTACAAGAAACAGCTGGATGTGGCACTTACTGCCCTGGTTGGGTTGACAAGGTGGTGTTTGGCCAACGGTTGGCCTTTGTCTTGGAGGGTTTCTCCAGCCTTAATGATTCTGTGCTAAGAGTATTAGGCACAGAGTGAAAGTGCAGGCACACAGATAAGCTCTGGCAGCTTTGTGCTGCAGCCTCACTCACTGGGGAGGAATTCCCTCACCATTTCTCTGGAGGGCAAGAACATGCCCTGAGACCATTCACATGCTGCAGGGCTACGGGGATTCAGCAGCTTGCTCCTGTGGGCCCATCCTGAAGAGCTTCCAGGATCACATTGCCTGTGGTGTGTCAGATTTCTTCTGTCATGCTATGTGAATCATCTCTTCTGGCCTGTGCTTTCAATCCCCAGTGGTAAAATGCTTGTGACAATGGTCAGAATGGTCACAGCCATGGGCTGAAGGTGGCCAAATAGGTATCTGAGCATCTAGAAAGAACACAACGTCATATTTCTGATAGAAGCAAAGGCTGGCAACCAGTTAGGAGTGGATGCTGAGGTCAGAAAGCAGAGCCTGTTCAACTGGCAAGTCTTAAAAGCCTTCACAGAATGGCCATAAAGGACTAGACCTTATTCGGCAGGAAAAGAGCAGAGGGGAAACCCTTCATTAGGCTCTAAGAGAAAAACAAACAGACAAAGGACCAAACAAAAAACGTAGAAAGCTTCTGAGACATTTCTTTCTATATTTTAGTTATGCTTAAAGTGTGAGAACAAACTCTCAAGGTTAGGCTTGGTTTTACTTCCATATCCAATAAACAAGCAAGCCCATAGAATAAAAATCAATGTTGTTTGTCAGTCTGGACAGGACATAAGCACTTCTCCCCAGGATGAGCTATTGTAGGAACCATGTCAATGGCAGTGACTCAGCATCCCAGCCTGTCTCAAGAGCAGTGTGTCTGCAACTTTGGGAAAAGGTTCTTTCCCCAAAGGGTGATGGGGCACTGAACAGGCTCCCCAGGGAAATCATCACAGCCCGAAGGCTGCCAGAGCTCAAGGAGCATTTGAACAACATGGTAGGATAGGTGGGGTGTCCTGTGGAGGGCCAAGACTTGCTTATCCTTGTGGGTCCCTTTCAACTCAGGATATTCTAAAAACTCTAAAACCTACTGAAGAGGCTTTTTTGAGAGGTTCAAGAACTAACACCTAAGGCCTTCAAAGCTCAGTCCCATCAGTGTTAGTTTACCAGGTAAATTAATTTTATTTTCATCATTCAGAGCTCCAGGACCTCAATAGCTGAGCATCCAGAGTGTGCACAGAAACAATGTGGGTTATTCTCTCGTCAGATTCTCATCAGTTCTCCATTTCCACACTAAAAACATAATGAGGAGTCATAAGAGCATCATGACAACAGCACATCTGAATGGATTATAGAACAGGAGTATAAATATATCTAGAGAAAATAAAAGCAATGACAGTGTTCATTAAGTTTTAAACACCCTTCTATTCACACGTCCTTTATTTACTTGCTGTAAGTGGTAATACCCACTCACAGAGCAGGTGCTTTGCCTCTTATTTCACCACCACCCTAAAAGCAATCCAGATATAATCAATGAAGTTCTATATCATACTCCCCTTTCTTAAGGGAAAAATCAGACTGACTCTGTTATTAAACAACAATAATTTCTTTCCCTAAAATACAGAAAAGTCGTATTTTCATTTGTTTCCACTGCATGTTATTCTGAAGCTCAAAGATCTCATCTCCATCCCAGAAATCAGATTTATTAGAACTGAGGCCCAAATCTGATAAATTCCAGGTTTTACTAGGAAGCAATGGACACACCAACAGGACAGTTTAGTCAGCTGGCAACCTTAAGGTAACCCTTCACTGCCCTCAGATCACAAAGTCCTTACACCAAGCTCACATCCTGGGATAGGCTGACTTTCAGGAGATCTAATCAGCCTGAAAGAAGAACTAAAAACTTAAGTGAAAAGAAAAGGGTAAAAGACTTCACAGGCTTCCAAGCAGCTGCCTGCTTTTTCTGTTTAAAGGCTCTTACCTCTCCCAGCTGTTTGTGTTGCCCCCCACCTGGAAGCTAGATTCAACAGTATATCAGGAAAAAAAAAAAAAAAAAAAAAAGAGAAAAAGTGATTTGAATTATTCCATAACTGATTTACTTGGAGCAAGTTAAGAAATGCTCCAGTGAACCAGCAGAGCTGCCAAGGAGACAAACAGTGCGCGGGTGTAGTGACGTCCCTCACTGATACAACAAATTCAAGCATAATTCAGTCTAATTCCTTCTAAATTAGTTTAAATAAAAGGTCTTTTGTATCACTGGAAAAACTGGCAGAATTGCTGACACACAGTTCTATTCTTCAGGCTAAAATCACAGATCCGTGTATCCACACAGGTGGATAAACATGAGGAAATCCCTGACTTCAGTAAAAGACAGAGAGAACACATTTCCTCTGCCATCTCTATTATTTTACAGCTGCTCTAAGCAGAGACCCTGTCATGGACTTCATTACATTCCAAAATCTGTGGCTGTGAATCGACTGTTTTTATTAAGAGGGAAGATACAGCCTCCAGCATGTAAAACAAATTCAGCATAAAATACATTTAAACGTTAGCAGCAGAGGGGCCTGTTTTTCTACATTTGAACAATCCAAAGCATTATAATCTCTTTTTATGCTCCTGCTTTTTCAAACAGTCTTACTATATTTGCTGTCTCAAGAAAAAGCCATAAACTTTATATCTCATTGAATATTCTCATTCAGACATCAAGGGATCCAAGCCCTGGCAAGCAGGTCTGTGACCAGAGTTTGTTTCTTATTATCTACATTGCTGAAGGACAGATTAATCATTTTAACATACCATGAGTTCTCTTTTATTTCTTTTTCTGTACACCGAAGCTATGCTTATATATCCTGAGTGCCAGTAGGACACATCTCTAGAGCACTGCCAGGCTCCTTTCCAAGCTGCTTTGCCCCCTTTCTATCTTCTGTATCATTTATTTTTAATACACACTCCATATTATCAATCTAATGTATTCGTGTATTAACTAACTTCAAACCTCCTCTCTTCAGATAAGTGCTCAGAATTAAAAGACACTCTGAAATATCACAAATCAAGACCAATCCTTCAAAGTCTCATTCAGAGCTTTTCAGAAACTCTGAGTCTTCACACTGAGCAGCAAAAGCAGTCTTGCCTCTTGTTCTCACAGGCATTAGTGTGATGTAAGGTGCACCTCCAGCCCAACAACCCTTATATATAGAGAAATGCCATTAAAAGGTAAACCCTATATAGAACAGCATCCCACACCAAACATGCAAGCAGCAGGAATTCAATTTTCTGCTGTTGCATCCCTGTATTCTTACACTATCTATTCTTACTACGTCATGAAAAATTAGAAGTTGAATCAATGAGACTTGCCAGTCTCCCCACATGAATTAACCTGTAGTTTTATCTTTGCATTTGAAAGGTTCCAAGTTTCTAAACATGCTACATTCAGATGCCTGGGCCTTCCTCAGGAATGAGATGTGACAGCATTGCCTTTCAGGGGAAAGGAAGATGAAAGGACTTAAGACAGCTTTTCAGCACACCACGTTGAGGTACCTGACAGGTTCTGCAGAAACATTTTGCTGGATCAGCAACAACTTTGTTGAATCACCCAGCAGGAAAAGTGTGCAGAGCATCCATTAAAATACAATCAGTTTGTGGCAACCTTACCTTCCCGAGTTCTGAAGTCATCCTCAAGGAATTTATTAAAATTGCCACACAACCCACAGGTCTTATTATAATGCTTTTCTTGAAGGAGTATCTGAATGTTTCCACTGGCATCTATCTTCACCACAAAGCCGTGCTCATCACTGGATATTTTATAATAACCTGCTTCCTTCTCTATAAATATACCATTGGAGGCAAAAGGTATGGAAACCCTGTGGTGAAAAAACAGGAAATTCTCAGCATGTGACACACACAACCCATCAGGTTGTTTTCTGCTAGAATAATGGTTCCTACAGGTACCTTTTGTCTTCTTGCATCACAACTCCATCTAAAGAGAGGCGAAGACTGAAATATTCTCCGAGATACACAGAGAAACCAATTTTGTCCCCATCCTGGTAATCACCTGAGGAAATGAGACACAACCAAACTCTTAGTTCTGGGAGTCAGGAGGACAATTTGTAGTCAGTAAAAACTTATTTTAAACTATGACCAATACAGAACAGTTATTAGTGAATATAAAAGCATCTACCAAAGCAGTTTGTATGAAAGTCATATACAGTTTTGATACATATATCATCATCTCTATGCCCAAAAATAACTATACAGAGGCCCATGCTAATTCCAAGTCCTTCTGTCCCAAAAGATGGCATTTTTCTTACTGGTGTGGTTTAGAATACAGTTAAAATTAGTTCTAAAGGGTTGTATAGTTCTTATTCCTCGGCTCAGCTTTAACACAGCCAGATCTCCCTGCAAAATTCAAAATTAATAATGGTTTTCTCCTTTTTAGTAGGAGTAGTAAGAAAATCCCTGCTTCTCAGCAGCTAATTTATGTGTGAGCTACAATACCAAGAAATAACAGAAGCCCCAGAAGTAATCCCACTTTCCACAAGCCCAAAAACCCTAATACAACTCACAGACAAATAAAAAGAACCCCAACCAAGACTGCTTTTTATCCATTCTATCTGACAAAGGGGAACTATTTGTCTTTTTTCCCCAGCAATGAAACCCAGCTCAGACTCACCTAAGAGTGTGAAGGAGTGCTTGTGACAGTCCCCAGCAAGGAGATAGCTGCAGTCTCCAGCAAAATTGTACAAGGAACCATCGAACGTTTTGATGTGATCATTCCCAAAAAGGCTGCAACGGCCAACAGATGACTCCTGAAGTGAAGCTCCTGATAACTCTGGGTGTCAAAACACAACATTAACTTGCAATTTAAAGCAACCATTTTGCAGTTCAGGAATTTCTCAGCTGGAATTAATCCCCACTGATGTCCTGGTAGCTTCTCGGCAGACTGTAAGCCTGGCATGACAGTCCATAGGACCACAGCTTTTTTTATTATTATTTTTATATGCATTACTGAAATGCTTTCTTTTGCTTTATTTCCACCAGTTCAAACCTTGCATGGGTAAGTTAAGTCCTGACCCTTTGAGGAATGTCATGTATCCATTTTCCCTGCCTGCAACCCCACCAAAGCCTACAGGGCACTAGGAAAGCCCCACGTCTTGTTCAGTCAAACATCCCTTACTTCAGGGAGTGTTTGGGACTCAACACAGTGCCTGTTTCAAGCTAAACAGACAAAAGGAATGACTTTATTGCTGCCTTCAGCATGGTGAGAATAATCCCTGAGTCAGTACATAAAGGGGAAGGGGGTTTCGTATCTCACAAAAAAATAGTGAAAATATGTTCTAGTCCAAACCTGTTTTCTTACCTGTGACTACAGTGGCCAGCAGTAGGTTTGTTTGCAGCACTATCAAGAGGAACATCTGTTAAAAATCAAAAAGGAGACAATTTAGAATACTCTTAATTTGAGACATAGTCTGTTTCACAACTCTTCATCACTTTGTATCCTTTCCTTATAAAGAAAGTTATTATTGAGGTTCTGCAACATTTTAGAAAGCCATAATCCATGCAGACAGTCATGGTAATTCCACTGCCCTCCATCCTGCTTTAACTAGGTAATCTAGGAGAGTTATTAATTATTCTTTGACCTCGTTTTCACTTGTGGCAGGGAACCGAGCTACCCCCATGGCAAGCCAACACAGACATATATTGTGATTCCTCTCAGTTAACACCCTGCACACAAAGCCTTTCAATGCACAGCACTATTTCTCAGCCAGCCTGATGTGAAGAAGCACCCCAGACTGGCTCAGCCAAGCTGGCTCCAGAAGTCATCTCTGCAGAAAAAGATCTGCCCCCTGCCCAAACATCCACAAAGAGAAAAAAAAAGAATATACAGGTTTTGCACCAGTCAGCAGGTTTGCTTGGCAGACCATTGTAACCACATAATCCACTGATTTCAGGGTGATAACATGCTTGAGATAAGGAGCAAGAAGGAAAGGGAGGAAATCATGCAGAGATTAAAGACTCAGGGTGAAAATTTTCATTCAACAAAATCAGTTTTAGCATTGCTTCCCCCTTTCTACAACCAGAACATATCAGTCTTTGTTTTCCATATGTCTATGGACTACCTCCAGGATGACCAGGCCTTTAAAAATAATAATTAATAATAGGATTGGAGGGTCATGCAGATGGTGAACTACATGGGTTCTATGGCAAAACATCAACTGTTAAGGATGAAAGCTGTAGGAAGCTCCATCTAAAGGAATTCATTTCAGTGATCATATAAGCAACTAGAGAGGCTTAAATATACCAGAGCTAATATATTAATGCCAGAACACCAGACACACCTTTTCCTAAAGGAACCCTCCAATTAAAGACTAGAATGCATTTTGCAAAGACAAATTGGGATTTCAGGTATAGACACACACTGATTGCTGTTAATTATGTACGTCCAACTCACAGCCACATAAATAAATAAACACTGAATTTGACTGACTTACACAAGACAAGAAAAGAAAGATCTATTCTATAACTCAGTCTAATATAACGCGGCAAATCCCAAACTGACATAAGGCTGCAAGATAGCTCAGAAGTGGCAACTGCATGGGAATGACTCTACAAAGAATGGTGAAGAAAACATTCTCAGATTACACACTTGCTACTGTACTTCCAGTGCATGCACAGTGTTATTGTGATGAATCAGATACTGCTGTTCTTTGTTAACCCTTTTGTTTTACAAAGCAGGCAGAGAAAAAGGCAAGGCGTAAATCCCTTTCCACCAGTCCACTTCCACCTCCCACTCTGTTCTGCACCACAGATGGAGTTTCCCCCAGTTCTAACAGTGCCACTTACAAATCAGAATACAATCCAGTAAGATCTGCCAGTACAAAACCCTCTACAGTTTTATCACTGGTTTAATTAGAAACAAATGTACCTTCTGTGCGAGACTCCTCTTGCACATAAGCAAGAAACTCCTCCAGTTTCCACCTCTAGCCTACCACACCATTGTTCCCCTGGTACTTCAGAAGTCAAGACTGGAATGGCTTTGGTATGAAATCTCTTGTTTTTGTACAAGCCAGGAACTCTTGTCTATTTAAGAGGAAAGATAAAAATACAGACGTCACATCCGCCTGATTCTCAAGACAATAGATTAAACTGCTATCGTGGAAATCAGGCACTCTTAATTGCCAGGAAGGTACAATGAGGGGAAATAGTTTTAAAAACTGACAGATAAAGTCTTTGAAATACATTTTACATGTGTATGTGTGACAAATCTCACTGGCTGAGCCAACAGGCAGCATATTTATTTGACAGAATGTTATTCAAAAGGAATAGTAGGATGCTCCACATCTCAAAGGCCACAGAATCATTAAGCTTTTTTTTTTCTACACAACTGCCTTAAAGGAGAAAGAAAAATTCAGAGCTAGTAATACCCTGGGTTTATCCTCTAGGTGTAAACATGAATTTTGCCACATTCTATGAGAGCAACACATTTGATCCTTGAAATGTTCCTCTGGAACGATGCATGTAAGAAGTTAATCCTGCCCTGACTTGTTTGCAGAGTGGGCACACATACAGCATGAGCATGTGTACAGCACTGAGCAAAAACACACAAAAACCAGAGTTTGTCCAGTCTTACTTGACTTTCCATGTCCCATTTCTCACATTTTCAATAACTACTAGGATTAACAAAAGTCTTACAAGGCAACACATTGCACTGACTAGGAATTGTTCTTTCCTCTTGGATCCAGCTGCCACATCTCAGCAGGTCCTTCCTAGCCCTGAGAACCTGAACATGAATAAGCCCAGAGAGATGTTCCCTAAATCTTTCCTTATGGGAATGCCACCACTACTCAGGATAGGGGGAATTAGGTCTTCGATCACTGTGGTCTCTTGTCATCTTCTCAGTTCTAATCCTTTCACTTCCTGAGCCAAATAATTCACTTAATTTGGCAAATTCCTCTCGCAAATCTAAATCGAGCAGGGCTTTGATTCATACTTTTTCATTTGGCCCATAAGGAAGGTGGAATACCTGGAAAAATTCCTTAAAAATAAGAGCAGTACTGGTTCAGGTAAGCCAGACACTGTGACGCTTCTTAGAGCATATTAGCGACCTTGGGGAACACAACAAACAAAATTAGTTGAGACAGACACAAAGAACAAACTTCCTTTTTTCTCCCCCAAAAAATAAGGAAATGGTAATTAAAGAGTGCATTTATTCACTGATATTGTACATTGTTCCTACACAAAGCTTATTCATGGTTGGGCATTTCTGACAAGCAATTTTCCAAACAGTACACCTGAGACATGGGAGAAAATATACAAGCACCTATGAAGTGCTGCCAAAAAAGCATCTGTAGTTCTTGGAAACAGCACAGGAAGGACTTCTGAGAAAAATTATCCATAATACTGCTTTTCATTGCTTTGTTCAAATTCCAGGTTGCATGCAACAAGCCCTGGCCTTGCTACAAGTATGTTTGAATTGAAGCACTCTATCCTGGATAAAGTCTGTTTGCATGAGGATCACTTCATTTCTGCAGCCAACTGCACTGATTGATTTTATGGAATCTAAAAAAGTGTTCCTGGCATCTGAAGTAAACAGAAACCCCAAACACCACATCCTCAGATGCCACACACACACACACACACACACACACACAAAAAAAAAAATCAAATGAAAGAGAGTGCACTCAGAAATGTAGGAAAGGACAGAAAAGGAAAAGATAAGATTATGTTCAGAGGTAGGAAGTAACTTCTCTGTGAGCAGAGGAAATTTCCAGCCTTAAAAAATCAGAGAAATTATAGAAAGTCCTTGTGTGTCCTACCACAACAACCCAGAGAAGTAGGAAATCAGTGCTCCTTTCTTCTCCCAGGGTAAAGGCTGGGAGCGAGCAATGAAATCCTCAGGGGGTTGGTTGCCTTTAAAACACATAACTGGAAGGTCTCAGCACAGGTCACTGTGTCAAAAAGGAGTCAGACAAATTAATGAAAGGCCCCTGCATCACAGGGATCAAGTCTCAGGGATCAAGTGATGAATCAGAAAGTTTTGGCTTAGAAAGTCTTTACCCTGCTGTGTATTAGAAGCAGAAATCTCATCCTTTAATGTTACACTTTATTTTTTACTTCTCTTTTCTTCAGCAATTGCTGCTAGCCACCAGAATCCTACTTTCTGGAAAAAAAAAAAAAAAAAAAAAAAAAAAAAAAAAAAAAAAAAAAAAAAAAAAAAAAAAACCCAAACCAAAAAACACTAGACAGCTTTCTTTATCCTAGCTCAGTCTGCAAGAAGGTATGTTTCAGTGTTTTTCCACAAGTGAGATTCAAATTAACTTTCCCATTATAGATCCAACAGTGAAACAAAGCAAAAGGACCGGGAAAGGGGCTAAAGCTCTAGTTCCTATGAATTGCAGGGGCTTTGGTGCATTTCGGGGGTCATCAGTGCTCGGCTCCTTTTCCTGGCATATTTAAAGATCCATGGTTTAAAGAAAGACACTCTCGGAGAGGATGGGAGGCACTAACGACCCTCATTTTGCATTTGAAAGCCTCCGGACATCCTTCCACAGGCTGGGAAGTTCACAAAGCAAAGCAAACATCTGAACCTTCTCACAGGGCAAGGCAGGGCATTATCTGAGATAATTCTTGTTACCAATATAACTACTTCCCTGGTGGCAAACTCAAAATTGGGATTCCCAATTCCATAGCCCTTCCCGGGGTTATGTTTGGAGGCAGCGGAGCCACAAGGAGCTCAGGCTGCAGCGGGTGAAGTGAAGGGAGGCTCTTGGCTGCCACTTCTTCAGGCTCCAAACCTGCCAGGTAGCATCCCGACCTGGAGTTTATGAGCCAAGATGCATCCTGCAAGCCCTGCGATCTGCAGCAAGGTATCAAAGCAAAACATCCCTCCTCCATAGAGAATAAGGATACTAGAGCTGCACAGCATCATTTTCAGCTGCTGCCAGCTAGTACTGCTCGGCTGAAGTCAGCGGCACTACCACGTGCTGGCTGAAGAGCCAAAAGCCTCACAAATTTGCATTGTATTACAAAGAGCCACCAGAAATTAAACAGAAGGGCAGGGGGGGAGATGATTTTTCGCCTGCACCGTGGGCAATTTTTCACTCCTGTAAGTGAGGTAGCATCTCGCCGAGATACGCCCGACTTGTACACGCCAACCACACTCAGCATTCCCGGGAAGGGCGTGTGCTCCTGGGGCAGAACAGCACAACCCGGGAGGGCATCGCGCGTTTCCAGTCTCCTCCTGCAAGAGCCCGGAGCGAGGCGATCACTGCTCTCTCTCATCGGCTTGTTAATGTCCTGTACCTCCACCCCGGGCTGAAATTCCCCGCATACAGAGATCCGGCCAACGCCACTTCAACGATCTCCTCCCCCACCCCCGTAATTGTGTTTTTTCCGACTTCTCCCCCACTCCCAACTAGTTAAGACTCTATAATCTTATTGGTTTATCGGGTGTATTTATAGGCACAAGATTTTGTAAGCGGGGTACCCAATACCCCGCTTGTTATTCACAATTACCCTGTGGGAGGTTTTCCATTCATGGAGTCTGTTCTGGAGAGAGCAAAACATTTCAGCATCCTTGTCATAATTTAACATCAGCACTGACATCAGATACCAACCACTCCACCTCCATAAAATCACCATCAGGCTGCTGAGGAAAAAAAATCCAAAGCCAAACAAAACACCCCCCACTACAATACAAAAAGCCAAAATATAAAATGCAAAGCGGTTTTTCCATTAATATATTAAGAAAATGAGAGCCTGTATTATGCAGCATGACATCCAGTCAGTTTTCCAACACTGTGCTTTAAAAGCAGTTCGTCCCTCCCCTTGGGATTAAATTTGTCCAGATCCATGGCTGCTGAAATGTCTTTAGCTGAAACCACGTAAATAATGAGTTGCCAACACTTCTGGGCTGCGGGTCTGTAAAACAGCTACAGTAACAATTCACGTTGTGACTCTTGGATTCAGTAGAATAATTAATTTCTAAATGAACCAGTCACCCTCACATACACAGAGAGATCTCCATATCTCGGATATGAAAAATATCCTCAGTCGGTCTTTTAACTTTTAACCTGAGTTTAATCAAGCATAATGAATGCATGCATGTGCAGATATACACCAATACATGCACCCACCTGCATATATCCACTAATTAAATTTGTCCTGACAGGAAAATACTAGTATACTGAGAAAGAAGGAAAAATAAACAGGAACAGGCAAAAGATGGGAAGTATCCCCTTTGTGTGGGGAGACAGATGAAAATAGAGGAGGGAAGCCTTCTTTCTCATGTGTGTGTTCTTAAAAAAAAAGTTGTGATTTTGAATCACCTATCGCATAAGTACCTTTGATTCTAGTCCTAAATCACAACTGATCATCCACATAAACCCAGGAATCTCAGCAGTTACGGCAATTGAAACAAGAGCCACAGTTTCCCAGATGAGAATTTAAAAGCCTGAGTGGTTATTTTTGCAGAGTGATACTTTGCCATTACAAAAGGGAGCAAACACAGACCCCTTGCTGCTGCTTTGAGAAACAATTTCACCCATCTCCCCTTTGTGCAGTACGACAGAATCAACACTTTGTGTAGCTGCATCACAGGTATGTAAGCAAGAATAAATTAATTACCATCCTCTGCTTCACAAACAGGGCTGGTCTAGGGCCCTGAGAGATTCACTAATTAAGAAGTTTGCTAATGACAGACTTCCTGAGATGCTCCTGAACCAGCACAGGTTTCCGTTCCAGGGTCACAACTGTTATAAAATGGCCAACTCAGGAGCCAGCTGGAGCTTCTGTGTTCAAGGCTGACCCCTGTAGGTTTGTCCCAAATTAATTATTTTTCTAACAAGAAAAGCACCAGGGGTTCATTTAACATTACAACATAACAGTTAGCAAACTGTTCTGACAATTAAAGACACACCATGTTAAAAACACTTGCTGTAACTTGGGTTTCTGCTAGCCTAAGCTTCAGACAGCCCATTAATAGGAATTTAAGAAACATCTATTGCCATGTTTTCTCCACATGCCTTCCTGGACAATGAGTTCAAGACAATTCTCCACTATCCCCTTTTGAAGTTCAATGAACTGAGATCCCAGGTTGCTTCTCTAAAGTGCACTTCTCCCCATTTTGTATGGTTTTCACCGCTCATCTCGAACTCCAGATACCAAAAGTAGGGTCAGGTTTAAATATTTAACATTGCTGCTATTCCTAGAATGCAGCATCATCCATATCCCTTCCTTCATCCACCAGCATCTCCTACCACTTCAGCAATTTAAACAGCATAAGGCAGAGGTAGATATTACCAATAATCAGAAACAAAACACCTCAGAAGGGTAAATTATCACTTATAACCATAAAATTAATATATATATGGCAACATATAACCAATGAGCACTCAGCTGTTGGGTGTTTTCATCTCACCTAAATGATGGTATGTTAAATTTTAATGCATGCATTATTGCATTAATACAGTTTGCCAAAGTTGTGATCTCAATAAAGATGTGTCAGGTTTCTTAAACACTGTGTTTTTCATAAACCCATCAAAATTCATTAAAATCCCTTAAGCAGCATAATGTAAATACTAATCTATCAAACAAACAAAACAATTGAAAAAACTTGGGAATAGTGCTATGAGTTCCACTGAACTGCAGAGAGATGCTAGTTCCCATTGAATAATAGGGTGTTTCTAAAAGCCTTCACCAGGAGGGATGATCTTGGTCCCTTAAGATTGAAATTTGGCTTATGGAAGTTCCTTGCATTACCTTAAACATTTATAGCATTATCTTAATTGCTTTTGAAAAGGAAAGAAGTCACATCCATACAAAATCTATTTCACTCGTTTTTATAATGCCAAGGAAGAACCAACTCCAAGAAAAAGCAGCTCACTAAGACAAAAATCACGTGTTTTTCCCTCTGAAAGGCTGATTTACCCCAGTACAAGACAGAGCATGTTACTCTTTGTGGAGGACAATTAAGTCCCAGAAACATTCACTGCTCTGCTGGGAACAATTGACACCATTATGTGATCAACAAATCTGTGTCTTATGCACATTCCCCACCACTACCCTTTTTTTCCTGCAGTTGTCCAATATAAGCACAAGGAGTGAGAGGAAAAAAAAAAAAAAAAGGCAAAAAACTCAGATGGTGAAATTTTCCTCCAGTTCCTGCTTTTTCCTCATGTACTGGTATACAGTACATATCCTAAAATCACAAGACATCAATCACAATACAAGGACTCTGAAATTCTAGAATATTAATTGGTTCTCTCACATGCCTTGTGATTTTTTTATCTACCATCAAAGATTAGCATTTATAAGATTTTCTCCAGAAACATGAAGGGTAGAGACTTTAAGATGAAAAACAAAGCTGAGACATTCACAGGAATTCCCAATCCCCACATTTAACATCCAAAAAAGAGATAAAACTCTCCAAATAATCTACAATTCCAAAACACCATCAAGCAAGTTGACAATACAGATAATACAGGGATTGGAATCATAAAATATCCTGAGCTGGAAGAGACCAAAGATCATGGAATCAGCCTGATGTCACCCTAATTCCCTTTGTGTCCAACCCATGAGACAGGTACTCACCCATCACAGACTGGAGGTAATGGAGAGTGTGTGTGTTTCTCCACTGGACTGTTCCCAAAACTATGGAACTTTATAGAAATTGCATTAAAAATTAAAATTACCCTCAAGTTTGACGTGATTGTTAAAAATGCACCAAGTAGTCCAATCTTTTTCCATTTGGCATGGAACAAAACCGCATCCTAATAATAATTTAGTTTTTGAACATCTCAAAGCCAAGAGATATCTTGAGCTCTCTCAAGATCTATTTTGTGAGCCCATTGTGAAAGTTTTTATCTTCAGAAACACAATAAAAAGACAGGATCTTGTTTGTGTGTTTGAATAAGAAAATCTTGGCCATAACTTGTTCAGACAACACAAAACAGCTAAAAATTGGGCTTCCTTTCTTTGTCAAACAAAAGTAATCGGAACATATTCCTTTCTTCTTCTCTTGCTTAGCAGAAAAATGCACGGTATTCAAAGGACAGTGCCTGAGGATATTTACAAGCATGACTATATCTGTATATTTTATTGGCTTTTTATTTCTGTTCACATCCTTCTGGTTCAAACCCAAACATTTCTGGAAGTCTTCAGGCCCCAAGGCACCTACACACCTGAGCTATTGATCCCAGCACTCTGCCAGGCTTTCTGGAAGGACAGATTCACACATGGATATGGAGAGATCTTGGGAAAGTTAAGACACATTTTACAGAATACACAGAATGGCAAAAGTCAGGTTTAATTTGAAGCTGGTGGATGAGAGGAGAGTGCACCCATGTTTAGGACTTGGTATTCTGGTGGCTTACCATGGTGGCTGCGGTGCCTTTCCTGCTCTTTCCCATCCCACCTTCCAACACTGGGCATGTAAATCATCTTCCCTCAAATTTCCTTCAGAAACCGAACACCAAATGTTTCCAAAAGTTAAGTCACCTTCAGCCATTTTACTTCAATACAGACTATTGAATTAACATCCTGTAACATCCATGTATTCATTATTCCATGTATTACTCTCATTTTTTCCTCTCCTTGTTCCCCTGATTTAGGAATCACATCCAAGGTCATGTCATCACTCTCAAGGGACAGGAGGCAGAGATGCACAGTAGGCACTGCTAGAGCAGGTGCCACACTCGCTGCATAAAGACAATTTTATAGCCATTGCAGTGATAGCAGAAGTGCTACAACTGCTTCCAGTGAGCATTTTTCCTCACTTACAAGTAATGAGCAGCTACTAGTTTAATTACAACTGTAAGCCATAAACTAAAACAAGTTTCACCACAGCATGAGGGAGAGTTTCTTTACCTTGAGGGTAGCAGAGCCCTGGAACAGCTGCCCATGGAGAGTGTGTGGAATCTTCTCTCTGGAGACATTTCAAACCCACCTGGATGCATTCCTGTATCACCTGCTCCAGGTGACCCTGCCTGGGCAGGGGGGTTGGACTGGGTGATCTCCTGAGGTCCCTTCCAGCCCTAACTATCCTGTGATTCTGTAAATAAACTACGTCTTTAACATATAGAGCATCAAATACTCTATACAAATAGATCAACTTCTCTGTAAATAAAAAACACTGAAAATATTTTATAGCCATTATAAAATGTTATAGTATAGGCATTTCTTTGGGAAAACAGAAAGAAAAAGAAAGAACAATACCTTTTCATTCTCTAAATCAGGACCACAGTCACATCTTCTTTATTGAAAGACAACATTGGGCTTAGTTCTCAAACACACACTGAATTTCCTCCAGATTCAAAAGCATGGAGCCAACTGAATAAATCTCAAACTGAAAACACCTTCCACACTACATTTTATTTATAAAGTGGAAGGAAAAGGAGTTTTATTTATTATTATTATTTTATTTATTATTTTATTTTTAAAGAGTTTTATTTATAAAGAGGAAATAAAAATACCTCAGTTTGAGACCCCTAGGAACACCCCACAGCCCAGCATCCCACTATGTTAAGTGCTGCACAAACTTAGGACAAAAAACTGTCCAAACCAAAGCATCAGTAGGAAGATCATGGAAAGAAGGCTTGAGAGAGGAAGTTATGCAAAAAAAAAATTACACAGATCACCGAGCAGACCTCAGCATGGCTTGGGAACCTACTGGCTTTACAAGCAAATTAAGCTTTAAATATTTTAACACTACTTTCAGCCATTTGTAGCTTCGCAGTCTAAAATGTGTAACTTGAGTTAAAGCAAAAAGGGCTGTTCAGAGAAGGCAAAGCAAAGAAAGCATTCCTCAAGGAAAAACTGAAAAGCACTGGAGCCTGAATTTACAGAAACTAGAACCAGCAAGTAACTAGACTAGCACTGGGAACTAAAACATTGGTAAACCCCAGATTTAATCCCTCCAGAGATGTAAAAACATCCAGCTGCCATATTTTTTAAGCACCAGAAAACATTTCATATGATATTTACTATGTCCAAACCAAAACTCTGCGTGCCACTGAACTACGGAAGGGCTCTACCCTGAAGGTGGTGCTGGGGCACTGAACTCAAGTTAATGCTGTGGGACTGGGCTCTTTCAAATCTCTTGGCTCCTGGCTGACAGCTGGGAATTAACAGCACTGGAAAGTAAAATTCAAATTTTCCTGAAGATACTTAAATTCTGTTTTAAACTTTATTTATATACGTATTTTAATATATACTTAATTCCTTAGCCACTTGTGACCGAATAACGGGGGTTTATGTGCTCCCTCAGCAACCTTGGGGGAAAAAGGAATCTTGTTCCCAGAAAAGGAAAGCTGAAGCACCCACTCAGCAGTTACCAGCATTGCCTCACTATAAACCAGTCCATGTTTGGGTTTTTTTTCCCCTGACTGTAGTTTGTAAACAAAGGAGGGATATTTAACCCTGCTACTGTTCCCAAAATTATTTATATATAAACAGACACATTTTTTAATGGTCCATCTGGAAAATCTGACATGGGATTTGCAAAGTTCCTGTCCTGCCCCTTCATCAAGAAGGAAGAAGCCCAGAAGCACGAAGTCTAGAAAGTCTCATTACCCCTGTAAAACTCTACAACTTGGTGATAACTGAGCTAAGGGGTGGGGGGAGAAATTATCTAATTTTGCATTTCCAGCAAGTGTTCATCCCAGTTTGAGAGGCCTCCGGAGATCTCTAAAAGTCTAATCAAGCAATGTGCTGAAAAATAAGAGAACTGGGCAAGGAGACAGATGGATACCTGAAGCAAAGGTGCCACAGGCACATTGTACCTTCTGAAGATCTAGAATTTTCCAGTGATAATGCTAGAAAGCCTCTGACCAACTCAGGAACCACAGTTCCTGTCAAACAATACCACAGTGTCCCTTCTCATCAATTAATTTGCTTAACAAGTAATGCACCAGGAGAACAAGGAGATCATTTGAAGGACTCATGGTGGAGACAAAGGAAGGCTTGTGAACATCCCCAGAAATGCCACTCAACCATGCAGGAAGATAAATTTGATACAGATGTTCTGGATAGAATAATGCCTACAGCTGTTCTCAATCTGGTTTTCTCTGGTCACTGCTGAATTGTACCGGAATTGAGCAGCTCAGCAGCACCAAAAAATGCAAATACTACTCACAACATTTACCCCGACAAAGATTAAAATGTGTGATGGAAGGGTGATCTACTCAGACCATCACCTCCCCAGGGCAAAAGGGCAAAACAGAACCAGGATGGTGGCTTGACTGCAAGGACTGCCAAGGACATGCCAGTATTGGTTCACTAATTTCTGTGCTCCTCTTGTCTACCAGGAATTTTTGTTTCCTGTTTTTCATACACTGCAAATGATTTGGAGCTGGCACCTTGGTGCTGTTTTCAGTTTGTGCAGCACTTAAAGTGGGGACTGAGTCCACAACTCTGCCTTAAAATTGCATCAGCACCATACCACATGGGGAATAGAAAAAAACCCTAAAACAAAACAAAATAAAGCCAAAACTGAGCTCTGCCACACTGAACCTGTCAAGTTGAATCCCATGGAATGGAGGGAAGGTAAAGCCTTTGCAAGTGATGAAAGACACATTCATACCTAGACTAGAGTTTACAGCCACCAAGGAGCTAATCACACAAGGGACATAAATCCTAGTCTAGACAAAGCTTTGTACGCTGAAAGGAGTAAAAATACAGTGCCATAGCATGCACACCCTTCAATAACAAACACTGGGACTATGTCAGAGAAGATTTTAAGCACCAGAAGTTCACACTGGCCTGCCCCTCTTTGTCTGCACACCAAGAGCCCCTCAGATAAGAATCTACTAAGGCTACCTCAGTTATTTACAAAGGTCATTTTGCATATTTGTGTCCCGACATTTTTGGACCCTGCATTTGTTAGCTATTGCAATGAAACATGATGGCCCTCAACTGTATTTTCTAGAAGTCCTTTACAGCCTCATCACCAGACCAGCCAATGCCCCCGATTCTTGGTCTCTCTGACCATTTTAAGCAATTGACACATCTTAGGATGCCTCATGTGGGAAATAAGCAAAAGCACTGTGTGTCTCACACAGTCTCTGCCAGGAAGCCAAAGACTCCAAAACAGTCAGCCAGGCTTAAAGAAGTATCCCGAAAAAATCCCTTCAAAAATGCATACATCTGTACAAAACAGCAATTTTCAAAAAATCCTTGTTCATGGAAAGGTAAGGATGGGCAGCAATAAGTTTTTCCCAGTGTAAAAGAAATCTCCAAACTCAGAGCTAACAAGGTGCTATAAATGTCATCTGCTGAGAAGCAAGAAATGTGGAGTTAAAGATTGCTCTGTGGGGAGATGAATACTTTAAATCCATTCTGCTCAATGGGAAGCAGGAATAAATCTTCTCTTGCTGGTGTTATAGAGGCTGCCTAGCAGTCACTTCTGGCCTTAATAAACCATTTCTCCCAGAGTTAGAGCAGAAGACAGAGCAGGAGGAGCCCAGCCTCAAGCACCCTAAGATTTCCAGCTCAGCTGTGTTCACTGGCAGAGAGAGGAGGGACAAGTTCTGAGGGCTTTCCCCTGCCAGGATTTTTCTCCCTGGCTCCTCACTTTTCCTGCTCTTCAGCAAGTGTATTGTTGCCCTTCTGCAGCTCCTGCAGAACCAGTCTTGCTGTGGGAAGTATCTTGGCACATCCTCAGATACAAGGAAAATTCCCTTTCTGACAGGCACGAGCTCCTGCAGTGTCATGAGACCAAGTCCAGCAAGGGGCAGATTAAATCTGAGGTTTATTAATACCGATTTTGAGCAGAGGTTTTGCTCACTAGACAGCACTAACTTTGCCAGCCCAGGATGTGTCAGGGTGAGGTTGCTCTGAAGCATTACTATATTTGCTATAATCTCAGATCACATGCTGGTGTATTAAGATAAAAATGCGTTTGAACTTTTAAATTTTTTTCCTTGGATTTCTTCTTGGTACTGATTCAGCACCGATATTGGGATCGGTGTGATAAAAGAAGGCAAGCTACATTATTCTAACTGTGCAAATACAATTCTAGCTGGTTTGGGGGAATATTTTCTCTGCACTTTTAACTGTGAAGTTTTAAAATGACAAGAACACACCTGGATTTGCATCCAGTGGAAAAGTGCATCTACTGGGCTGCTGTTGGCTGTGCTGAGGAGCCCTTGAAATGAAAACAAACCAACCACAAATCACACTAATGGGAAGGCTGTCACTTCTGGATGCAGCCCTAGGAATGAAATATAATAGGAGAAAAGAAATATTTGCTTTAGTCCTAGACACAAAGTAAATCATCAGCAGAGACAATGACATTCCTCTCCTCCCCTTCATCCCAAACTAGAGATCAGTTCTATTGATGTAAATAAAAGGAAAGAAAGTAAAGACAAACACATAACAAAACAAACAGAACAGCTGTATATTCCTTGCAGACTATACATATCTATTATATACATGAGAAAATTATCTAGAAAATCAGACACCTCAGCTCAGCTGCAAATTTTCCACAGATTCCTTGGAGAAACTGGGGGGGGGGGGGGGTGCTCCATACAGAAGGTATTTTACGAAATTATATACATAAACATCTGAGGATTGAAATATTCTCAGTTTCCTGATCTCTAGTATCTCAAGCTGGACACCTAAGAAATAGAAAGTCTCCCACCCTGGGCTTGAAGCTCCTCAGAAAGCACAGTTCCCCCTCTCCATTCCCCACCAATTCCTGACCCAGGTCACAGTAGCCAAGGCTTGGCAAAGAGCTGCCCCTCTCAGGCACATGGCCCCTGACCTTTAAAGGACCAGAACATATTAAATAAAAAAAAAACTACTAATAATATCCATCACAAATATCACATCATTTCAGTGGGGTTTTAGCTTTGTTTTAATATTATCCAATCCCAGGCTTGAACCTGGTGAGATCAAGCACTTGAACTATACACATTTAGATGCCAAAATTAACAACCTTGAATTACATGTGGAAACATTTTGAAATATGCATTTCTAATCCAGGTACTCAAATAGGATGTGGGACTTCCCTAGAAGTTTTGCTTCCAAGTAGCAGCTGAGCAGTGGAAAACCCAGCTTTGACACACTTGTTAGCTCTGTGGTTGGAAAAGAATAGCTGTGTAGTCAGATCTCACAGCCTTCTGAAGAATATATTCCAGTCATCCAGAGCTCTGGTATCTGGCAAATCTTCAATATCACATACTTGCTGACTATCCTAGTGTGCTCCAGGATAATGCTGAATTATGAACCCAGCCCTTTGCACAAAGTGTTCCCATATTCTTTCCAAAAGACTTCCCTACTCCACCCAGAAAGTTAAAGGAGCGAGTCAAACCCCGCTGTGGAAATACAAAGTTTGTGTTTTAGCTATGAGGAGTGCAAAGCAGGGAGAACAGAATTTTATAGAGAAAAAAGGGATAAACCAGCAGCTCTGATGAGAAATTAAGAGCAGGGAGGGTGCTGAGGCTACATAGGAAAAAAAAAAAAAAAAAAAAAAAAAAAAAAAAAGCTATGTCTCTCATCTTTTCCTTACAAAGAAATGAGAGTAAAATGCTCAGGAAATGACACTTTCAGGCAGAGTGACACTTGCTGTGCCCTAAACTCCAACCTCAAGCCATACCCACAGGGAATATACCTACTCCTGGCATGTGAAAGGCATCAGGATATCCATGCCAGGTAAAAGGGTGTCATTCTGCAGGGAAAATTCTCCCGGTCTCTTCATTTCAAGGTGGAGCCACGGTAAATCCATTGTTACAACTCATGCCACACTTGATTCGTTTCTGATCTATTTCCATTCCTGTCTCTCCACTACCTTCTATGATTGCTAAAGTCACAAAGATAATCTTAAAGAAAATCAAACACCCTTCTCAAATTATTTTCTGTGATTTTCTTCTGAATAAAGATACTTGGCAGAACCTTCAGTCTTAGCCATTCCAGTTAAGCCCTTAATGCCAAGTATAGAAACTTAAATTCAGATATCCACACACCTGAGTCATTGCTGACCATTGTTAAGAGACTCTTATTTTTAATGAGAGCAAAGCCCTGTGAGTTGAGGACATCTGAGCACTACAGCCTAAAGTCAATACCAGACTCCACAACTGAACAAAATAAACTCTTTCTTGCTTTATATAGAGCTGGCAAGTTAGAAATTCCAGCTAAACATTCCCTCAAGTTTCTATGATGAGTCACACCAAACACTGGTTACCTTCATGGCAACAGGTTTTTATGCAAGTAATGAAAGGTAAAAATGAACTCACTAAAAAAAAAAAAAAAAAAAAAAAGAAAAATATCACAAATCCACAGTATTTATGCAAGACCTGTATCCACACTTAATATTAACTAGACATGTCAGGTTTTACACCATATTAGAGACCATACCTACACAGGCAGAACTGAGGTTCATTCTGTGTACAGGTGTGTCTAGGTTCAGATATACAAGAGGTTATTTCCAATTTTCAGGAACAAGTTGACTCACTATAAATCAAACTCCAATATCAATGTACTCACAAAGAACCACACAAAGCCCCCAGACAAGTAGAATAGCAGTATTCTATTAGAAAGGTGATTTATTACTTGGCATTTCTTGAAGTTTCAGAGCTATTAATGGACTAGAACCACATGCCAGGTTTGAGACACACCTCACAGTCTGCCTCTGCCTACTGGCATTTGAAGACTTTGGTCAGAGTTACAAATTCCACTCCTCTTTTTCCCAAGGCTCTCTAAAAGAAAGATTTTGCACTGCTCCAATACTTTTTTTTTTTTTTTTTTTTTTCCCCCTCAGGTCTGGATTATCCATGTCTGGGTCTATTTTATTTGAAACCTTTATCCTCCCTATGATCTGAAGAGACTACCCTTCCTTCCTCCATAAGGATTTTTCACAGGCTTTATTAAAGCACCTAAAATATTTTTAGAAAATAAGAATACCTAGTCTCTAGCTCTGAGAGAGCACACCTTCAGCTATCTCAAAAGATTTCTGAAGAGGAAATAATTCCCCCCTGCTTCAGTTATATTAATTATTAACATCTTTCCCCCTCAGTATTATGGTTACACACAGTATAAATATAATTTCAAATTTAGTAGCAAGCTAAACAAGATGACTTCTTAAATCAAAACCTAAGGATTTTAATTATGTCAATGCAAAAAGAACCGAAACAACATAATGATGCTTATTTACATCCTCTTTAACTTCTCAGGTGGAAATTTATTTCAGAAAATATTACGAGACTTAAGATAAGAAAATAAACAAAACTTCAGATAGAAGGCAGAATGCAACACTGCCTCCTTGCAAAAGTGAAAAAAATGCACATACCATTTCTAAGGAGGCTTTCACCCATTACTTCATTTGATAGTTATGAAAGAAATGGTCTTCAATTATGCCTTATCTTGACCCTTGTTTTTATCCATCAATTTCATCAGAGGTTTAATCAAAGGAGGTTGTGGCATTGCAGTTGTCAGTGCCAAATTTAAAACCCACCTATGGGCTCATCAAGTAATCAAAAGTCTGATAATTTTGCTCCACAAAAAGAAAGTTGCACATGTTATGTCAACATAGGACATAAGTAGAGTAATAGCCTTTAAAGGAAGGCTTTCAGTTTAACACAACTCAAGCTGAAGTTGTTAGAGAAAGAAACGCAATGCCAAGGCTTTAAAAACATCTCTAATTCTCTGAAAACCTTCCCACAGAAAAAAACCTCCCTGAGGGATACCACAGGGTATGTGCTGGCCCAGCCCCCTTCAGGCGGGTTTAACTAATCATCATTTAAATAATGGTGATTGAGAGCACTTGCAGAAATGTATCCATCATTTCAAGGCAGTGTGACTCATAACAAGAAACACAGGAGAATAATTGTAAGCTATAGCATACTAAAGTAAATATGTTTATATTTACTTCATTAGAAACATTTTTACTTTACTATAGAGCTTGTTTCTGAGGAGAGGATGTTACTTCACCCCTGATGGTATCATATGGAAAAGGGAAAGCATGTTCAGCAACCTCTTCCTTCTTGAGTATCATGCTTTGTTGCTGGATTTAATGAAAATACACTCTGACAGAATACTGAGCAATCAGCTCAAGTTTGCTGTGACCTCCCTTGCCTAAACTGAATCACAACATCCAGACTTTCTCCACCTTGGCTTTTACACCTTTTACCTATTCTAAAGAGTAGCCAGTACATGATATATTCTTTTTCCATGCTATTTTCCTGAAGGTTTAAGGTTCTTTCCAGGAAAGGGGGAAGTTGTTTCCATTTTACAATGCTTGAAACTCACAGATTGATCGTATCAGCCTTATTTCTCACTTCTGCTCTGGAAGACACAGACTGGTTTGCCTCAAGCAGGTCTTGATGATCTATGCTTCTCTGTTTCCATCACTGAAATAAAAAAGTAAATGCCCAAGGAAGCACAGGCAGCAAAAGAATCGAAGCAGATGGATTTCAGCTCCCAAGATCACATCCATCACCTGTACAAAGTCTCCTGCAAGAGCTTCCCAACTGATTTACATTTGACAACAGCAACTGTGAATGCTGAAAGGCTCTGAAGTGCTGAGAGCAGCGGAGGTATCCATCCTATCATGCTTTTCATAGCAGCTGGGGCTAAATAAATTACACAACGTTGCATATATTCACTGGAGGCCTGCCCACTACACTGCCCTCCAATCTGACAGCATTTAGAAACAAACAAAGGTAAATATATCAACACCGTATGACATTGGCATTATTTACCAAAGCTTGAGAAGATACTCGAGTACCTCCTGGTCATTTCAGAGACAAATGCTCACCTGCACTTTAAAAGATGGGTCCACAAAAAGCACATTTTTTCACCTGGTTTTCATCATGTAAATTAGGTGAGATGGTTAAAAACCTCCCTTGCATTAAAAGCTAAGCTGCAGCCCAACACCACTGGCAATTAAAGCCCTGTTAAGAGTTTTCTTACAGATAATAACAGCAGGCCTCCTGTGACACCAGCTGGGATGACCCATACACTGTGGTCTAAAGCAGCAGTTCCCACCTGAAAACCTTGAACATTGTTCTGGGCCACATGTAAAAAAAAAAAAAAAAAAAAAAAAAGGAGATGCTGGTGGAAAGGGGAAGTGATTTTTCACAGGCTTCCCAAGCTCTGGAGCAATCTGTGGTGTGATCAGAGGAATGACCAGAGGACACAAAGAGTCTGTTACCAGAAATATTTGGAAACCCTATTCTTGCTCATTTGACCATCTCACAGGAGTTATTACAGTCAATAACCTCACTAGAATGGCAAAAATAGTTCATTTAGAAATACAGTTCCATACCACTTTTTTTTCTCAGAGACCTCACACGACATTTTAAGAACTGACAGCTTCAAAGAAGCAATATTCAATACTGCAACTTCTATTCAGCAATATTTCTTCCTCAGTTCTCAAGACAGTTAGAACAAACTGAAGGGAGAAAAGTAAAACCACCAAGAAAATATGAGAGGAATTTAAGAACAGAATTGGAGTGGAGAGGTTAAGGAATAAGAAAGAGAAATCAATAGAATAAAACACAAAGTTTAATCCTGCAAGCATCTATTTTTTAATCCATACACTGTAGGCAAAGCATAGCTGCTTTAATTACCAAATAGTGAAATGCAAGCTTAAAACCAAATCCATGTTTGGAAAATGAAGTTTAAAACAAACCCAGAAAACAAAATCAACCTTATCTAGTCCAACATTATTTGACCTGTGTTGGAATATATGTTTAGATCAGCTCCCTCAGATGAGTTCTAAGCTCAGAATTAAAAATTATTTAACTTCACCTGCAAGTGCTGTGGTTATCCAGAAATAAAATCCTCTCCCTTGCAGACAGGGTGCTTAGGGAGGAGGTTACTCTGCAACATCTTATCTAAAATAGCCACTAAATAATTAACTCCTGGTAATTTTCAGTGAGGACAAAGATTAGGGAGCTTTTTTGTGTACCAAAAGAGTTCCTAATATTAAACCATTCCTGCTAAAAATGAAAAGCATCTAGGTTTTTTGATTTTTTTTTTTTTTAATTTTCATGTATGACTTTTTTGGGGGTTGGATAATTTAATTTTTTTAGTTCTTAGCATTTGCATAAAGAAAGCTTATTTTCTTTCTGAGAGGACAGGAGGAAGAATGTCCCAAAACACTCCTGCATGACTGAAAAACTGGGGGGAAACATCCTCCTTTCTCCATTGTTGAACATTACTGTTCCTGATTTCTTAAACTGACTGAAAAGTAACCCCCCAGCATTTCAAAGCTCAGTTCCATAACTAATGTTTCTAGCTAGATATGAAAAATATTTATACTTATCCATACAAAAGAATTTATAAATAGAGTTAATTGAGATTCTGCCAGAGTGTTCAAATTACTTTGCACCAGAAATTTAAATTGTAAAATTCTTAATGGAACCATGAATCTGATTAAAAATAATATCTTGACAATTTCCTAGTCATTCACCTGACAGCACTGGGAAGAACAGCCTGAGAACTTCCCTAACCTGTGCTTTGTGGATCCATGAAACTGGGACTGCCAGGGGAATCTGAGGAAAACACCTGGAAATCCACTTCTGGCTGGAACAGAACAAAAACCAGAAATATTTTCAGATTTGTTACTAATCATGTTTAAGAGGCATTTGAACAGTGTCCTTAATACCATGCTTTAATTTTTGGTTAGCCCTGAAGTGCTCAGACAAGATGGTTGTTGTAGGTCCCTTAAAACTGAAATACTCTATTCCTTTCCTTTCCTTTCCTTTCCTTTCCTTTCCTTTCCTTTCCTTTCCTTTCCTTTCCTTTCCTTTCCTTTCCTTTCCTTTCCTTTCCTTTCCTTTCCTTTCCTTTCCTTTCCTTTCCTTTCCTTTCCTTTCCTTTCCTTTCCTTTCCTTTCCTTTCCTTCCCTTTCCTTTCCTTCCCTTCCCTTCCCTTCCCTCCCTTCCCTTCCCTTCCCTTCCCTTCCCTTCCCTTCCCTTCCCTTCCCTTCCCTTCCCTTCCTTTCCTTCCCTTTCCTTCCCTTCCCTTCCCTTCCCTTCCCTTCCCTTCCCTTCCCTTCCCTTCCCTTCCCTTCCCTTCCCTTCCCTTCCCTTCCCTTCCCTTCCCTTCCCTTCCCTTCCCTTCCCTTCCCTTCCCTTCCCTTCCCTTCCCTTCCCTTCCCTTCCCTTCCCTTCCCTTCCCTTCCCTTCCTTTTGAAGGGGGAAATAAACGCATGACAAGAGACTATTAAGACTGTTAGCTGTGGCTTTCTTGGCTGTCAGACACAGACCTGAAGCCATCTGGCTCTTTGCTGCTGCTGTCTGCATTTCTCTCTTGTGTGCACTAGAAAAACCAGGATTACTTTTCCACAACAGTCATAGCTGAGCCTCACACACCTGACTTCTAATCTGCCACTAGAAAGGTTTGCCCTAAGTCCCCACACACACACTTCAGTGCTGTATTATCAGTGCTGAAAGGGAGATCTGTCACATCACAGGGCCCTGTGCTCAAGAACCTGCCTAACCTGCCAGCACCTCGACAGCAGCCACAGCCTGTGGCCCCACTTCTGTCCTCTGCTCCTAAAATAACTTCACAAAGGTCTGACACATGCAGACGTCAACAAAGCAGTTACATGAATCACCCTTGGAGCTGCACACGTGTTACAGCTATGATTTCCAAATAGGCATTTTGCAATCTTTCAGTCACAGCATTTGTTTGGTAAACTCTTGGTCTCCCATCCTCCAGCCACTGAAGCCAGGTACAAGCACTGCTACCTGCAGCATGAGGGGTTTAAATGCTAATTTAACTTGAAAAGGGGTTAAACCACGGGCTACACTTTCAGTGATGTCAAACTGCTGCTGTGAAAAACTAAGGGGCATCCAGATTATTTTTTGTATTTCACAACAATTAAAAAAGCAAGTGTGTTCTCTTCTCCCTAAGTAAAATGCTGACATACTCCACATCCCAAAATAGGCCAAGCTGGAAGGGACCACAGCGACTCATCTGGTCCCACCTCCCTGTTCCAGCAGGGACATCCCAGAAAACACAAAGGATTGTGTCCAGAGAGGTCTCCAGTGAGGAGACTCCACATACTCTCTGGTCTCTGTTCAGTGCTTAGTCACTGCCAGGGAAGAAGTTCTGTCTCATGCCCAGATGGAACTTCCAGGGCATCAATTCCTGCCCACTCCCCTTTGTCCTATTGCCTGGCACCACCAAGCAGAGCCTGGCTCTATCCTTTCATCACCCCTCCTTCCTGAAGGAGTCTACTTTCATTACTGGTAATAGTAAGGATGCCTGAATTATACTGAATGGATGTTTTTTGGAATTTTTGGAATTTCTAGAATTTTTGCTTTTTATCTCATGCATTTCATCTCAAAATTTGAAAATTATAACTGATTAAGAAGCAATTTCATAAAGATTCTTAAGTTCATATCGAGATTTTCCAGTAAAATGATAACTGATTATGAAACAATTTTGTACGGTTTCCTAAGTTTATATTGAGATTTTCCAGTAAAATGATAACTGATTATGAAACAATTTTGTACGGTTTCCTAAATTCATAATGAGATTTTCCAGTTGCTCTCCTGACATTATCACTGCTCATTCATAGTACACAAATATTTTAAGCCAAATATTTGCAAAGATGTGTCCAAATCTCTTCTAAACTTCTTCAAATTGCAGTTAAAAACAAAAAAGTGTTTTAAAGACACAGAAAATGAAGAAGTCTGGCTTTGACTTTTCACTTCCCGATACACCTCCAGTTACAACGGAAGACCTCATTTCTAGTGAAATCCTCAGGGCTTCGTGGTTTCTTCAAAGCCTTTCTCTCATGGCAGAAAGCAGACACACTTCCACGGGATGCAGAGATTTACTCCCAGCATGAGTTCTTCCAGAATCTCTCTGCTATGGATACCAAACACCAAACACATTTCTACCAGCACTGGAAAAAAGGCCACTGCCTTCCACATAGTGTTATCAGCATGACTGACCCTGTGAGTCATTTTTTGCAGTGACTCATTCCATTTTGCAATGGAATGCCAGTCTTGACTCTCCAGCTCCATGACCAGCCTCTCCCTCACAGCCTCAGATGTGGAAGGAACCACTCACCCATCACTATTCCAAAATATTGCTGTGTTGAAATAAATCAAAGTACCTTAAAATTTGTTTGGAAAGGTGAGACCAGAAGTAAGGCACTTCGTGTCACGCTTCATGGATGAACTCAAGAGTTTAGGATGACCCAAATGACATCAAGGTAGGGTCTGTGGCTTCCTATTTCCTCTTTCCTCTCAAAACCCATCCCCAACTCCCTGACAGCAGAGAAGTGATGTATTTGTATTTGTATCCCACACCCCACCAGATGGGATATCCAGCCCAGCATCACAGTCACTTAAAAAAAAACAATCACTGAAGCTAAAAAGCAAGCAAAACAACCTGTAGGGTTTTTTGTTGTTGTTGTTGTTGTTTGGGGTTTTTTTTGGGGTTTTTTGTGTCTGGCTTATACAGTCAGAGATGTTGTTTCTCTACAAGGAACAAAATGTTGTTATTTTATTTCTCCTTTAACTGACACTCAAGGAATCTGTTAATCCCTGTCCTTCGGTGGGGAAAGCTTTGTACTTTATCTCTACACAGTTCCAATCATTTATGCCTGGCTTTTTAAGGGAGCTGAAATCTTTTAAAAGACCCGGAATTGTTTATGCAAAGACGGCTAAAGCCCTCAAGCTAGCTGACACTAGTCCTTCCACATGTTCTTAAGGTAGAGATATGGAGAAAACAGGTCAAGGAAGCAAGAAATTCTGCAGTACTTACTATAGAATCCCACCATCTTTTAATACAGTCAGGAGACAAACCCCTACCCCCCTTTGCCTTCCTGTATTAATCAAAGGATCAGGGTCCTTTGGACTGTGCACTTTGAGGAGAAAATCTTTCCTGGTGAGAAACAAATGCTTCTTCTCTTCACCACTGGCCCAAACAAGGCATTCAGTTTCACATTTAAACAGGATAAAATAATTCAGCCTACCTATAGAGAAAAGCTCTACAGATAGTTAGTGTTGTGTCTGGATTATTAGAAGGGTAATTTTAAAAGGCTTCTGGTAAACTCTGATTTCTTCTTATCAGCAATATCCTGAATTTGCTTTTCTCTGTGCCAGTAGGACAAAATAACACTTTACCCACCCAGCACAATTTTAAGTGCGGATAATAAATATTTCATGCAAAATGCCTATTATCCCATGAAATACAAAGTTTCAAAATAATAAATCAGTTTGAAGTACTTCTACAAGGATCATGAATTTCCATTAGTGATTTCTATTACACAGAAATTCAGTTGATTATTATCTCATTCCACTAGTCAGAGAAGTTCAGGTGTGGTCAGAGAGTTGCATCTCCGAGATCGTCACACCCTGAAGAGTAAAACGTAAATGTTCTCTCCAGATGCTTCACATGGAATGAAAAAAAAGAGAAGAAGGAAGAAAAAAAAAAAAAAAAAAAAGCCACAGCATTGTTTTCATTCCATATTCTTGAGAATACTAGAGATGCACAAACTCATTTCACTTCCTCATAACCTAATTTGCCAGGTCAATGGGGAGAGTTTAATTTTTTACAAACTCACAGGAGGTTTTTATCCAACAGGTCCATTTCTTGCTTCTGATCAAAAGGTTACTGCCCATGAATTTTAATGAATTTTAATGAGAATTGCTTTAACACAGTATAAGCACGAAAGCTTAACAATACAAAGGAGGGGAGTTATTCAAAGTTCTTATGTGATCCTTTACTTTAGAAACTTATGGGAAACCATATTACTGATGCTAACTAACCGCATAAATTCTTAATGGCAAAGTGACAAAAGAAAACCAACCCAAAAGCGACCCAGAAAACCAGTCCGAGCTCAAGACTGAGATACAGGACCTCCCCTTGCTCAGTTTCCAGTTACCATGAGTTTAGTCACATGCATTTATTAATTCCATCCTTGCTGGATCTATATTGTTGTGGCCAGTCTCCATCCCTCTGCTTCCCTTTATTTTATAGGAAATGTATTTCTATTTTGTAACCTACCCTGGGAAGCAGCTGTCCAAGCCAACATCTCCCCCTCCGTATTGCCTCTGGAATGTGCTGTATCTTATCACTTCTTTTTGGCAACAAGAACTCCAATGTGTTTTTATTTGCCTTTCAGTATGGCTTTTCAGTTTTTACTGTTCTGCTTGCGTGTTTTCTTAACTCTCAATACCTGATGAATTTCTAATCCCACAGTATGAAATTAAGGTACAAGTTTTTATCCCTTAGCTAAAAGGCTCAGAAGCTGAGTGCCCAACACTCTGTTATGATGAAAGTGAAAATTCTTAGTTGAAACTGACGGTGTTTTTTCTCACAGCTGGAGTGACCTAAGGGCATGTGCACAACCTGTTACCATAGATCAGTGGCGGGCTGAAACTTTTCCCGCCTTATTCTCCTAAAGTGGATGTTTGTAACTTCATAGAGACATATTGGAAAGATTAAAGGAGTTAAACTATGCTGTAAGATTATCTTGTATGGGAAAACACCCATTTAAACTAGACCGATGCATTTATTTTAAACTCAACATCCAGCAGAGGCCGCGAAAGTGATGAGGGGCCTGGAGCATCTCTGTGGGAACTGGGCCTGATTAATTAGAGAAGACAGAAAGGGGATGTCATTTAATCTCAAATATCCCAAAGCAGGTGTCAAAGAGGATGGTGCCAGACTCTCTTCCTGCCCAGAGACAGGACAGGGAGCAATGGCCGTAAACTAAACCAAGAAATTTCACCATAACACAAAGAAGAATTTCTTTAGGCGAAGGGTGGCTGTCCAGGGAGGATGTGTGGATCGTCCCTCTCTGGAGACATTCCAAGCCCACCTGGAGACATTCCTGTGTCACCAGCTCTTGGTGACCCTGCCTTGGCAGGGGGGTTGGACTGGATGAGTTCCAGAGGTCCCTTCCAATCCTAAGGATTCCATGACCTGTGCAAGAGCACGTCGGGTTGGGGTAGGGGGCTTGGTCAGATATTAGGACGAAGTTTTTCACTCAGAGGGTGGTGGGGCACCGAGCAGGCTCCCCAGGGAAATGGTAGCAACCCTAACCCTGCCAGAGCCCCAGGAGCGTCTGGACAAGGCTCCCGGCACAGCCTGGGATCGCTGAGGCTGCGCCGTGCAGGGCCGGGAGCGGGACTCCGGCGCTCCCCGCGCACCCCCTCCATGCCGGAGCATTCCCAGCTCGCAGAGGGCCGTGCCCGGCCCCGTGTGGCGCTGCCGGAGCGCCGGGAGCCGGCCCGGCCCCGGGGCGGAGCGGGGCGGCCGCAGGTGCGGGGCGCGGCCGGGGGCGGCCCCGGCGGCGGGCGGCGGAGTCCCCGAGACACCCGGGCCGGGCCGCATTTAAGGAGCGGCGTCGGGGCGCGGGAGCTTTGTCACCGTGCCTGCAGCCGCCGCCATGCCCGTCAAAGGAGGCACTAAGTGCATTAAGTACCTGCTCTTCGCCTTCAACTTCATCTTCTGGGTGAGGCGCTCCGGGCTGTGCCCCCCGCGCTGCCGGCGGGGAGCCCGCGGGACGGGGATGGAGGGGAGGGGAGGACAGGGGGAGCACTGGGAGCCGCGGTTTGTTTGCTTTTCTGGTGCGTGGTTTTTGCCGTTTTCCCCACTTGCTGCCCCCCGAAAGGAGAGGGGCGGGTGCCCAGGTGCTCGCTGCTTTATTTTTTCAGGTTTTTCGGGTTTTATCGTAAGGCGGGTTGAGTGTGCTGCCAGGCGGGGAGGGCTGCTGGGTTTATGGCTGACCCCCCGCTCAGCATCTCCCAGCGCTCCATCCAGTCCTCGCCCTAAAACTCCCCGTGCAGGTCGGGCTCCGCGGTGCCTTGGCCGCGGTGAGCCGGCTCCTCCTGTGCTCGTCGTGTGTGTGTGTGAACTCCTCGTGTTGGTAGGAGCTGTGGCTTCCCTTCGGGTTAATCTCTCGGAGCAGCCCAGCACCCGCTGAAATCGCATCTCCGGCTCGGTTCCGGCGCCACACCGCCCTGCCGGCCGGGCACCGTGAGACAGCACGGCTGAGCCCAGAGGCTGTTCCCGAGCGCTCGGGGTCTGGGCACCTGCATTTAGCGCTGTCTCCTGCGGGAAGTACCACGGGAGCTGTTTATGTGCCTGATGGATAGGTGCAAAGTGTGTGGTTCAAAAAGTTGGGTTGTCTCTGGGCTGTTTGCCGCCGTGGAGAAGTGCGTGTGCAGCTCCGATGTGGAGGAGTGAAGCTGGAGCTGTGGGAGTCAGTCTTGGCACTGCCCGTGGGACGAGTGGAAGTTGCAGTGTTAGTGGGTAAAGTGCTCGGGATGTCTCGATGTCGAAATGGGTTACAGCAGATTTGAGAAAACAGAGCTGGGCTGCGGTTGAGGGAAGTTGTGCGGGACTTGACTCAGGAAAGCAAATGCTGACACTCGGGATTCAGCGGGACAGCGGGCAGGGCTGTCGCATGTGCAGGGTTAGAGCTGAGCAGAAGGAAAAGCCTAATAAAGTGCTGCCTGAAACTCATAGTCAGCGGGTTTCTAAACCTCTCGTTGACAGAGACTGAAGTAATCATGGTTTGTCTTGTGCTTGTTGGTTTTTTGTGGGTTTTTTTTGTTGGTTGGGGTGTTTGTTTGTTTTTGTGTTTTTTTTGTGGGGGGGGGGGTTGTGTTTGTTTTGTTTTTTGTTTGGTTGGGGTTTTTTGGACAAAAATTCTTATTGTGGCAAAGGCATTGCCTCGAAGAAACTCTTAACCTGAGCACCACCACCTTGTTGTGTGCGGCCCAGGGCTGAGAATAAGGGAGGGGGGGGGTTTGTTTAGTTCGGGATGTACCTGTTGCTTGGGAATGTCATGGTAATAAAGCACTGATGCTGTACTCCTACCTTTGGGTGCTCGCATATACAAAATTGTACCGGTGACAGGGTGGATGGAAGAAGAGTGGTGCTGCTGGCCAGAGGAGCTGAGAGACGGTGGCTTTTGAAGTTTCCTTCTTGACGCTGGCAGTATGCAGCTAAGATGGGGGAAAGAGAAGAGGAAGAAAAGAGAATTAAAGGGAGATAAATGCATCTTGGAGATCCCAGTTAAGTGTCTGGAGGTACCAAGAGGCAGTGAAATGCGAGCAGCTTGGGTCAGCCAGAGATAAATGTGTGCTTGATCAGCTGGAGTGGTGCTTGGCTCTTGGGAATCACCACATGTCATTATGGCCTGCTGAAAACAGTTGGAGGGGGAGTTGAGGGGGTATGGTGTTAGCAAACCTTGTGTCCTCTGTGGAGAAACAGAGTTGATGTATCTTGGGTTATTCTGCACTGAACAGTGTGAAAAGAAAGGCATTCTGGGGCTGCCAGCATTAAAAGGCAACAACCACTCCAATAAGAAAAAAAAAGGTTTTAATATTTTTTACAGCTTTGCACATGTGAAAAGTCTGTGAAGTAGCTGAAGTATGTTGACAAAACTTGTTGTGCCCAAGTGCAATTCTGTACCTCCTCTTTGAAACGGGTTCCCTCCAGAGGATAGGTGAGGAATTTAAGTGGTCTGCAGCAAACCTGCAGATGGCTGTGGGTGCCATGTTAGGTGGAATGTATTTGCTTCCATCAGAGGCTTGAACAAGGGTAAGAGGAAGCAGAAAGGCTCTAACAGCTTGGTAAAGGAAGTTATTAAAATAAAAAGGGAAACTCTCAAAGTTGAAGTTGGATCCAGAGAAAGGAGATTAAGGTTCATAAATGCTGGTGAGCCAGATAAAATATACAATTACGTTAGCCAAAGGAAAGCTTTAGAGGTAATTTGCAAAAGCAAACCCAAGTAACATACCCCTCTTCAGACACATGAGAAAAGGAGTTTCTCAGAGAGTCTTTCCAAGTAGTAATAGCTCCAGGTATAAAAGTTTTGGAAGCAGTGTTTAGCAGGACTTTATTCTACAGGGGAAGATTTTAGCAAAGTTCTGTGCCATAACCTGTCTTTGACTCTGAATCCTGCACAGGCTTGAACTGACCTCTTGATGCAAAGGAGGTGAAGCAAGAGGCACAGCAAGTGTTTGATTAACAATTCTCTAAGGTCACACAACACTTCAGAACTCAAAGTGAGTTGTGATTAGGTAACTCACCCTGTTCACCATCCCTCTCAGTGCTGGAGGGCTGGAATGCAGCAAATTGGAGGCTGGGTTTTTCCTTTATGGTAGTCTGGGATACCCAGTCAGTAGCACATATGAAGCATCTGGAAAAATCCGAGGAGAAGATTCTTTAAAAGCTGGTGTACGTATGGAGATGGGACATTGGCTACTGCAAGGGGAAGTCAGACTTCATGAAGCTGCTGCCTTGGAGCCTTTAAGTGCTTGAGTATTGGAGAGGGCAAGGACCAGTATTGGTTGCTTGGTCAATGTTTCCTGGAAATCTCAGGCCTCTTGTGAAAACCAGGCAGTCCTGGAGTAAGATTCTGGCGAGGATGAGATGGCTGTTGGAGTGGAGGCGGGGCTGCAGTGAGGTGCAGCTCTCCTGTTGTGGAGAGCAGCAGTGGTGTTGGCACAAACCCTGTGGTGGTCAGTCTAGCCCCACCTCATCTGGAGAAGCACAGGAGATACCCATGGGGTGCTGGCTGGCACCCACAGTCCAGGCTGATGGAGGTGATGGCTGTGTGCTGACACAGCACAGTGAGACTCTCACCAAAGGCAGGCATCAAGTAATTCCTGTGGGAGGCACCGGCAAGAAGCTGCCTGGAGATAGGAGCTAAATGGTTCAGGGGCAGCTGCTGCCATTGGAGCAGTGAAGCCTTAGGAGAAAAGGATCTGTAGTGGCTTTACAAAAGCACCAGGTGGGTGCTCAGTGTCAACAGAGCAAAACCAGTTTCAGAAGTGAAGAACTGAGAGATGATGGAAGATGTTTAAAGTTCCCTGAATCCATGGCTTTGCTGGCATTCTGCAGTGCTGTGGGCTGCTCTGGTCATCTGCCTGCCTTGAGAGGTTTATACTGGAGCTTGATAATGTTTGGGAAAAAGGAGGCTTTCTGCCATCAGCAACTCTAAGTAAGTTGGAATTCTTCAGCGTGGATATGTGCTAGAGATCCTTAGGATCATGATTGTCCAGGCGGAAGGTAGGGCCTGGCTGCACTGAAAGAGGCAGTGAGCAAGAGCTGTGGGATATTAAGCCAGGAAAGAGGCCATTTTCAGAAGAAAAGTGTCACTGTGGGGACAGTGGTGGTGCTTTCTCCCCAGCAGATGTTGAGGAATAGGTTTGTCAAGGGATACCTGGCTAATGACAGAATGAACTAGGCTGGAAAAGACCTTCAAGATCATCTAGTCCAACCTGCTGCCATGGAGTTCAGCAGCCTTTTGTTAATTTTTCTTCCCTCAAGGTGCTGTCTGTGTCTTGGCACAATCTTTAAATGCTCAACATGTAGACCAAAAGGTTGGTCCTGGGACAATGCTACTGTCTGTCCCCTTTTCTCAGCACCTCCTGAGGATCTTGTGCTTGATTGATCTGATGGCCTTTCTCCAGTTGGGAAGGCTCAGCGCAAACATGGTGTTCTCTGAAACTTCTGGGTCTTGGGAGTTTGGCTTAAGACATGCTTGTGGCCTAAACGGAAGGAGGGGCACATCTTTGGCTGTTTGCACCAAGTCAGGTTAAGCATGGATCAGTAAGTTTTGAGGTTCAATCCCCTCTCAGAGGTGGAAGAATTAGGGGTGGCTGTGTTTCCTCTTGGGATGGAGTGTTGCTGCAGGCACCAGGCTCCTTGCTCCTCTAGTGCTGCTCTTGCTGGGGCTGGTGTTCTCCCGCCAGGGTTTGCTGACAGTTCAGCTGTCTTGGCATGGCCAGTGCAGGCCCTGGCATCCCTGACAGTCTGCTCTCTAATAATAGATGTTTAGAGGCTGGTTTGGGATGTGGGAGGGAGGTGTCAAGCCTGATATAGAGCTATTTTTTTTCCCCACTAGGCTGGCTTGAGCTCGGTAAGAAGGCAATGGAAACAACACATTTTGTGTCTTAAACCTGAGCAGTGGCGTGGTCTTAGCAAAGTTGGCTTGACCCAACCATAGTGTGAGCAATGCTGGATTGCCTTGAGTTGTGTAATGAGTGACTGACTTTAGGTATGCTCCCTTAACTCCCTGGGTTTGTTCAGGCTTGTTGGTCCTGGTGATGAAGTCTTTTCCTTGGAAAACTGTGGGCTCCTAAGAAGCTTGGATGATGCCAGGCAAAGTGCCTGTGTGCTCTCCCACTGGCTTCCTGCTGCTGAACAAAATCCAGGCCTTACATTGTTAAACTTCAATGCTGGGCTTTCCCCTTGTGAATTTTGTGGAATACGAAGACATCTGCTACTAATATTTATGGTTTAATGTATTTTAGGCAAGCAAGTGCTGTAGCACAAAGGCAGAATTCATGTTGATGTTTTGAGCAGTCATTTTCTTGCTCCTTTCCACTGTTGGGCAGCTCTCTTGTCCTGACTTCCCACTCTCCAGAGTGTGTTTTAGGAATAAATGCATTTGTGTGTGGTAGTGCCTGCTAAAGTAAGATGAGCAGAATTAGGCCTGGAGAGCTCTGTTCCTTCTGTAACTTGAAGATACCTGTGACTTTTTTCCAAGCCATAATCTCAGTTGCTTTTGTGCACAAAGAGCAGTAATTCAGAGGGTCTTTCCTCCTCCAGTGGAGCAGAGGACTTGCAGGATGGCCAGGGAAGTATGTATGTGTCTGTTAGTATGTATATATACAGGCACATATGAAAAACCAAGACATTAATTGCTTTTGCTTTCTGTAATGAATTGATGCAGTTTCTGGCTACAGTGTGTGACTAATGCTGCTTGAGCTCAGTGAAGTAGTATTTTGACTCCAGTAAGTTCTGTGAAGTCAGGAATGGAGTTTTGGAGTATGTTGCCTTGAGAAATGTGAAGCTACTTAGAGTTCCAGCAGTTCTAGCTCCTATTTGCAATTCTAATATTAAATATAGTAGACTGGCTTCTGAATAGGAACTTGTATGAAATGAGCACTACTCTTGGCAACGGTTCAGGAACTTTGTAATTCTGCTCCTACTGTACTGGAACACCATCTTATTGCAAAAAGTGCTTTGACATTAACATAGGCCACAACATTCTTGAAACTAGCTAAGCAGAAAGAAAATACTTCCTTTCCAGTCCACTTTTTTCCAAATTAGTTTGAAAATAGCTGCAGTTTCTTGTATAACTACAAGCCCACATAGCACAAGTGTTAGGGGAGCTTTTTCAAAGCTCTGAAAACCTGTGCTGTTGCAGATAACACTAATTCTTAAATTGAGGGTTTAGAGTGATGTTGAGTCTCACCTGTACTTACTGTTTATGGGGTTTTATTTATGGAGTACCCAGCCAGTAACAGGACAGAAACAGTTCATTACTGCTCATAATGTTCTCAATTTCCTTGCATGTGCTTTGCGATGTTATAGATCTGGCCTTAGCTTAGTTCAGTCTAAAACAGTTAGAAGTAAATTGTCTTATGCAGTCAGACTTTTAGCTAAAATTTCAAGTGTTTATGAGGTGAAGATGGGGACTTTTTTGATCATAAAAAAGATTTTTTACTTTTTTGGGGTAAACCTATATATGAAACAGTAGTGAAAAGCATGACATACCTTCTTACTTCAAGAAATAAAAAGTGTTTTGTTAGATTCAGGAGCTCAGGACTTCTGACAACTAACTAATATGATGAAGTAGAAACTGTTTATTGTTTACAATAAGCTATATTTATACACTCTAAAACTACTGTTTACACGATTACTTGATTGCTGCTTTTATCTTGTCCATGCGTTCAGCATGCACTTTTCAGGAAATGTTTGGTTACAGTCTAGTTCTTCATGGCTCTCCTTTGTCTGGTTCTTGCAGTCTTGGAATTTTGTTTTTCAGCCTCTTCTTTCTTATTTTAGAACAATTTATGTCTTAGTAACTTTGATGAATTCTGGAGGGTTCTGATAAGAATGACTAAAGACGGCTTGGCTGGAGCACACTGTGGCCTGAGTTGTTCAGATACATTGCTACAGTTAGAGGCCATACTTAGCTGACAACACAGAAAGTAGTATTTATTTTTTACTGACTTCTTTATTTTCATATAATGACTTATCTTCTGCTGGGGCTAATGCCTTGGGCGTGGTAGGAGTTGTATGTAAACTTGGCCTGAAGGTGTCAAAATGGCAAAACCTTTCTCTGTGCAAAGGCTTTTTTTACAGGCTTTGAGATGCTTATCAGGCGTTCTTGAAGTGACTGATTTCTTCCCTATCGGTGCCTCCATCCTGGGGAAGTGCAGGAAGGGCTGGGGGAGGGTGTCCCCTTCCCAAGGTTTTGTCTGCCAGGACAAAGGGGTGTCTGAGGGTTTGGTAAGTGCTTGGATCTTGAGCTCCTTGAGAGGTGATTCTGCCTGTGGAAAGATAAGATGCTCTAAGGTGTCTGAGGCAAGTGGGGAGCTTGTCCCTTATCAAAGTGACGCGGTCAGAAGGGGACTGAACAAAATCGTCCTTGGAAAACAGTGGTTAAATCCAAAATAAACTTGCCACCTTTCCGAAATAGCGTCTCACCTTCTGCTGCTGTGGGATGTGTCAACAGAATTGACGATTTGGGTTGGTTTGTTTGACTTACACCTGAAGGTTTTAACACGTATTTATGGCATTGCCATGAAATCTAATGGTTTCCTGTGCAAGCCTTCTGCTGGGACACCTGAGACCTGTGGAAGCTCGGGCGTCAGAGCAGAAATGCCGTGGGAATCGCTTGGTCGCGCTCAGTGCTGAGGCACAGCCCGGGCTCAGCTCCAGGGATGGCGAGGGGAGGAGGGCAGTGTTCCCTGTGGCTGCTGCCTCCGGGATACACGGCTTTTCTCCAGGGTATCCTGGCCAGTTCAGGTCTTTCCTCAGCTCTCTCCTCTCACATGGAGGGCTGCGACACACCCTTAGATTTACCCAGAGGCAAAGCGAGGGGGACACCCCAGAGCCCTGGGAAGGGATGGCTTTGGAGAAGGGGTGGGATGGGTGAGAGGAGGGAAATCCTGCACAGGAGGCTCACTAGAGAAGGTGCAGCACTATGTAAGAAAGGAAGGTAGACCCAAAAAAGCTGGTTTTCCTGTTGTAACAGGCAAAAAGCTGCATGCAGGAATGAGCTTTAGGGGCAGAAGGGGTGTGTTTGTGCGTAATGGGAAAAAAAAAAAAAAAACAACCCGAGAAGCCTCCAGAGGGCTAGGAGAGGAGTGGCCCGGTAGTTCTGTCCTTGTTGCAGCGGTAGAACAGCCTGGCAGAGCAGAAATGAGCTGGGAATAGTGGTTAGGAAAAACAAGGAAGCCTGGTTAGCTGGAGCAGGGAAGTCATAGTGTAACTGTGCCAGGACATGCTGTTACTGGAAAATCACTGCCACAAACGTTTCCAAAACAGCGAGTAAGCAGTATCCCTTTAACTTCATGTTTTGATCAGATTGGAAAAAAAAAAATCCTACCCTGTCTTCTGAGCTCTTTTTGCTGTACTTGTCACTATAGAAATATACGATTTACCTGTCCGATAAGCGCACAAACCCACTCTTCTTTTTGTGTGTGCGAAACCAGACAAAATGGACTACGTTCAGGAATACAGTGTTGTTCTTTTCCTGCAATTTTTCTCTTTCAGCACAGGATAGAGCTACTTAAAAACACACAGTATTGCTCAAATCCTGTGACAAAATAGGTCTGTTAGATGGGGAATCCCCTTGGATTTCCAAACCAAAAATGGAACAATTGTGTTGTCTGGAGGTCTGCTTCCATGCAGCCGAGGTTGGGAGCCTTGCATCCCTTTCCCAGGAAGCAAAAACGCTGATCCTAAACCATCCCAGCACAGCTGCCCATCCTGCTGGCATAGCATGGGTGAGCAGGGAGGTGACAGTGCCTCAGCCTCTGGTGTGCCACACTGGCCAGAGGTGCTGCCAAGTGCCCATGGGGCTATGCTTTTTTCTTCCTCAGAGGCTAGTGTTGCCGTGTCCTCGTTTCTCCCTTGTTTTGATGGAAACTTGAAGCTTCAAGTTTCTTGCCTTCTGCTGTAAAACTGCCTTTTTTTAGTTCAGTGGTCTCTGTGGGTAGGAAGAGCACAAACTGAGAACATAAGTCTGCTTTCCTTAAGAAACTGAGACAAAAAGTCTTTTATTCTTGTATGAAGGAGCTGCATTTTATTTCTAATCCACCATGCAGAGAATTGTCACTCTGTTAAATTCTACCACTTTTTTTTGGTGCCAGTTCACTGGCATGAAGTATTGTCACTTGTTCTGCGTCCTGCAAGTCTTTGTCTCCCTGGCGTCTTCTTAAGCTTTCCCACAGTGACTGCTTTTTCAAGGAGAAAACATGCCATCTACCTCTGATGGTGGTGGGGAAGGGTTAAATTTGTGTTTTGAAAAGGAGCTATGTTAGGTACATCTCTGCCCAATGTGAACAGACCAGTTTGTTTCTGGAAGGCTTTAACTGAGCTTTCTCCTTTGCTAAGATTATCTGCATGATTACAGTATGGTTTAAGAATTTCTTTAGTTTTACAGTCCTTTTCTGTGCCCTGCTCTATTTGCAGAGCTGTATACTCAACCACTGGAGCTTGTCAAGCTGTAAATAGGTTTGGTAGATGAGAAGAGCTGGGTGTTCAGGCTTGTGGCTTCACAATTTGTGAGTTCTGGCAAAACCAGCAGAGGATGTAGGTTTCTTCTAATGATGGGCATCTGGATCAGCTATAAAGCTGAAGACTGTTGGATGACCCAGGAAAGGGAGCCTCAAGCGGAGTGTTATTAAATACTGGCAGATTTAACAGCAGTCTCAAAGCAGAGTTTTTCCATCACTAAGTCTTTCTGATGTTTGAGCTGAGCCACTGGGGTGAGACGAGGTAGCAAAGACTTTTTGAAGTGATGCTGCAGCCAGGAGAGCAGGTAGAGCAGCAGCAACCCTTCTCTGTCAGCTCCCTTTTGTGCCTCTCTCTCCCCTGAGGGTGCAGCTGTGGCACAAGAAATTGAAATAATGACGCTGTTGTGACATTCTGTATTGTACCAAGGTGCTCTAGCATAACTTAATCATCGTGTCAGGGTAGCCCTAGCAAGGCAAGCAGGAGATGAGTGCAGGTGTGCCTGGGGAGTGAGCACCAGAGACACGAACAAAGGGCTTTTGCTTAGGTCTGGAAACCTCCATGTGGGTTTGGCTCTTTGGGTTGTGTCACTTGATCTGTTTTCCCAGCTACAACCCTGCAGCTCCTCTTGGAGGCAGGCCTGGCACTCAGGTTCCTGTCCTACGAGAAAAGCTGGTTTAGGGAAGGTGGGACTGTCTGTGAGCAGGAATTCTTCCCCAGCAGGGAGAAGGGGCTCTCAGCCTCCCCCTCTCAGGTGGGCTTGGTGTGGAAGGGGTGTTTGCCAAGGGAATGCTGTCCATATTCCCAGTCAAAATTGCCATTATTAAACACGTCTCAGTTTCTTAAGAGGCAAATCAGGAATGTTGTTCCCTTTTACAGGGACCTTCTTATCAGAGATCAGGCTTTGCTGGGATCTTATTTTTGCTTTTCATGCGTGCTTTGCATGACTTTATAAACTTATTGCTCACTCTTAAGTTTAAATTTTTAATGCCTGTTGCAACATTTGGGATTTCTGTCCTCATCTCACTTTTGTGGAGCTTTTTTTAATAGTTAAATGGTCTTCAAATGGAGAGCTGAGAAACACACTCCAGCTTTTCTACTTAGTCCTGTTTTCTTTTTTTACATGAAAACATTTTTTTTTTCTTTTTAAAGGAGGATTCAGTCTGTTCAAGACAAACTGTTCCTATTTGCCTTATCAGAGTGCAGTTCCCTCTTTCTTGCAGCACTTTCTATTGCTTTTGCCAGATGTTCCATCCAGAGGCTAATTTATACACAATGACTTGCTGCAAACACAGGCACCAATGTTAAGAGGAACCTGGAGGCACATAGGCAGAGATGATAATGAAATAAAACTAAATATTACCTAAAATTTGATTGTATTGCTGCAGATCAGCAATGTTTCTGCTTCTGCAGCTGGTATTCTCTTATTCCTGTCAGTGTGGTCACTTAATGGGTTGGCGTTATCTTGTTTTGGAAGAAGAGCACGCTTCCTGAGCTCCCTTCCATGGTACACTGAACTGTCAGCTGTCTGTTCACTACACTAAAACTTCCAGCTGGCCTTACAGAGCACTTTTCCTTGTGATAAACTTGCTCTTCAGTGGGAATTTTTAAAGTCACTAAGCCATGCAGTGTCTGCAGCCACCCAGGCTAAAACAATGGGTGGAAGGATCAGTGGAAATACTGACACTTGGCTAAACTTTGGATATTTTCAGAAAGGAACAAGAATGGCATTGTTCTCCTGTGGCATTGGAGTTTATATTATGTAAATTGCTCTGTCAACAAGGTGCCTCATGTCTGGAACTTTGTTCGTGTGTGGGTATCCCCATCCTTTTATGCTTGTCCTTTGTTACCACCTCTTTAAATAAAGCTGTATCATGTTTTTGCTTTGATTTCATTACTAATGTAAGGCTGGGTGGATTAGTTGGTATCATTTAACAAGCCTTCCTTGTTCTTACAGCTTGCAGGGACAGCAGTGCTTGCAATTGGACTATGGCTTCCACTTTGATTCACAGACCAAAAGCGTCTTTGAACTGGAATCTGACACAAAGTTTTACACAGGTGAGCTGGGAGGTCACTTGGGATAGGTCACACTTTAGTGCCCATGATTTCCAGGCTGCTGAGAATCCTTGGCCTTCCTTAAAGGGGTAAAAAGGTAAAATAGCCCTAAACATCCCAAGAGCAGCTTCCCCTGGCTGGTGCTTGGGGGCAGCTTCCCTTGTGAGCTTTTGTGTGGACAATGGTGCTGTCCTGCAAGTGGTTTCTTGGCTCTTTGTCGTTTTTCCCACTAGTTTGTCTTTGTTGCTGTCAGTAAACATTTTGTAATCCAGGGGTTCACGGAAGATGCAGAGGATGTTTTTTCCTGACACTCATCACCATATGCGTCAGCAAAGTTTCACGCTAAACTAATTGAGTAATTAATAATTTTTCTCCAGAGTGACCAACCTGAGCTACCCAAAATACAACCCTGTTGTCTCATCTCTCAGAAGGAGTACATCCACTGTTGCCTAACTCTTAAAGTCCCACATCTCCTAATTCATACTGAACTAATGGGAAGAATGACAAATATCTTGGTACATATGAGAATATTCCAGCCAGCGTGGATCAGTGTAGCTTTAGCTAGACCATGTGGAAGGTGTTGTAATAGGATTAATTAAAGGACACACACATTTTTAGTTTGCTAATGTCATAGGAATTCCCAAGTGAACTGGATTTTATCTGAACTTTGATTTTGATCTCTACAGTTGCTTTTAAGCTTGGGCAGGGGAGCACACAATTTGGGTGTGTGTAGGTGCTCAGACCCTTGCTATGAGGAAAGGCTTGAGGGAATTGGGGTTGTTCAGCCTGGGGAACAGAAGGCTTGGGGTGACCTCATTGTGGCCTTTCAGTATCTGAAGGGAACCCACAGGAGAGATGGAGAGAGACTCTTGACAAGGGCCTGGAGTGACAGGACAAGGGGCAATGGCTTCACACTGACAGAGAGGAGGGTTAGATTGGATATTGGGAAGAAATTGTTCCCTGTGAGGGTGGTGAGGCCCTGGCACAGGTTCCCAGAGCAGCTGTGGCTGCCCCATCCCTGGCAGTGTTCCAGGCCAGGCTGGATGGGGCTCTGAGCAACCTGGGGTGTTGTTGGTGTCCCTGCCCATGGCAAGGGGTCGGAATTAGGCAGTCTTTAAAGAATGGCTTCATCTTACCAGAAAACTCACTCCTGTCCTCAGCCACTCACCTGTGACAGCTCCCAGATTGGTGTCTGAATGGTCACTTGCAAGGAGGTGCAGCTTGTGTTGCCGCCTCTTAGCCCCAGGGTGGCCTGTGCCTACAGGAATACTGTTAGGAATGGTGTAGAGGCCATAGTTCGGAATACTGAGAGGCTCATGGGATTTCACGAAGAAGCTGCAGGCATGCAGACAAGTTATCTGTGAGAAAATTTGTGGTTTGCCCTTGATATGATGGCATCTTAGCAAACTAGGTGGTTTCGGAGCTGCCAGGAAGATTCCCAGATGCTTTTAAGTGGACCTCCGAAAAAGAACAGAAATCTAAACTTGGCTGTTGAGCTGAATATTTAACAAATCCTATTTTGGGTAGTCTAAAACAACTTTCACTTCCTAAACCATGAAATTTTTATGGTGTGATGTTTAAGCTACTGGCTGGATGCAGCCAGTGAAACCTGCTTGAAATCTCTGTAGGTTAAACTGAGTTTTAAAAGAAGCTCAATAGGAATTTCTGCTTTAACATAATTTTCTGACAGTAGTTACTGACTGCAGTAAGTTACAAAGCAAGTTACCTCAAAGGCTTTTGTACAACTCAAACAGCATAAGAGGTACTGATGGAGTCTTTATTCTGCTTTTTCAAAATGGAAGAGTTTAAGCTGAGGTTTAAAAGTCCATATTGGAATTCCTCTTGATAAGATATGTCAGGCTTAATCCTTTACAAATGCTGCACCAAATAGATGTTATTTTGGCAGGTAATCTTACTGGTTTTCATCTAGATGTATTATTTGCAAATGCTTATATCCTGGCTTCCTGTAATTAGTATTGATTTGGTCTCTGAACTGTATTTTTGTCCTCTTGATAAAAATGCCCTGCTTGTTCCATATGCTTTGTGCTGATTCTTTGATGTTTCACTGCCCCTGTAATATTCCTCGCCATCCTTTGGGAGTTCTCTTGCTCACCATCTTGCTGCTGTCTCCAGCTCACACCTATGATGATTAGGATGGTTGTTCCCAAGTTAGGAGCCAGATGATTTGGCATAAATGGAGCCTTTTACCTCAGAATGTTTGCTTCAACATACTCACTATGTAATTTCTGGGCAAAATAGTTTATGAGCTCTGACACTTTTTATAATTCAAAGAAGTATCTGCTTCAAGACTTTGCAGTTGTTGATAAATCACTATTCCAGCTGTCTCTATCTTCACCTGAGGAGTTGATAACTCTTGGCTCTGAGCCTGTTTTAAAAAGTATCTTACAGCTTGTCTTAGATGGCTTTATCTTGCTCAATTTCTGAAACTTGTGAAACTGCAGTAGGGGTACACATTAATTGTGTCAAGTTGAGAGTTTTATTTATCAGTTTTCAAATGCAATTACTTTGAAAATTAAGCACAAATTCCCCACACCTTTTTTTTTTTTTTACTTGAAACACCTCAGTAAAGAAACTTAAACCCTGGCAAAAAATTACCAATGCTGTTTGTGGAGCAATTTATTTCATGCCTTGCTGCTAAGGTCTTGATGGGTTGCACGCCTTTGTTTTCCTCTTCCCTAGGTGTTTATATCCTTATTGGAGCTGGTGCCCTTATGATGCTGGTTGGTTTCTTGGGATGTTGTGGTGCATCACAGGAATCTCAGTGTATGCTTGGCCTGGTAAGTGTTTGGGATAATGTTAAATTTTTTGAGCAGCATGATGAGAAAGGAAGGAAAACATAACTGTATCATTCAAGGGCAGCAGATTGTGGACACAGAATGATCACAGTGTTTAAAACTCATGGTCACCTACATAATGCACAAATGTTAAACATAGTTTTCATTTCTGGCCTGAAATCTGAATACTCCTGCTGCATGTGACACAGGAGACATCAAGAGGCTGGATATGTCTGACGCACTAAAGTGTCAAGCCTGGGAGTATTGTGAATGCCAGAACTAAAATATTGATAAGATCTATCTATCATTGCTAGACAGTTCATCCTGGACTCTGAAGAGTGTGTAATCTCAATCTCTGAGATCAGAACTGTGGCATTTGATCCTTGAAACAACAAGGCTCTTCTGGTTCATAAGCACAGGATGAGTTCTTCTAGTTGACAACTGCTCTGCAAGCCAATTACTGGAGAGCAAACTCATTGTTTCAGACTGGAGGGGCCAGTAGAGCTTACTGGGTTCATGCACATATGTACACTTGCAGAACTACTCATCCGAATAACCAGAAGACTTAGTTAGTAAAGGGTCAACTACTATAGCTACTGAAAGAACAGTTCCCCTTCTGTGTTGCAGAAGAAACTAAATTCAAAAAATTCTTGCCAAATGGCGCCTCTAGTCCTTTGTAATTCTGAGTATCTCTTTAAAGATAGTGGTGTTTTGGATCTGGTAGTCAGTTGAGAGACAGAGCACTTTTATTTGTGTTATATGGGATATACAACAAAGTGGCCATTAGCTCTCTGGGAGTTGGTGGCAAGGTAGAAAATTAAGTAATGACTCCCTAAAGCAACAGGAGTGACAAACCAGAGTAAAGAATTGGTGGTAGCTGTTGTGATGTGTCTGAATGACTTGGACAACTTCAAAGTTGGCGTTAACAGATGATTTGCTTTAATTAACACTGATCAAAAAGCAGCACTGGTGCTTGGATGAGCACTGCCAGACTTTCTGACGCTCCTGGGAAGAAGTGCTGACCCAGTTGTCCTTTTTCCTGGTGTTACCATGTCTCAGACCTCCAACTGCAACCTGGTTGTAATGACAGCTCCCACGAGTCTGACAAACTTGCAGAGTGTGTGTGTGTGTGATGCTGGTTTGTGGTGCTCTGGCCTTCACTAATAATGTGGTCTTTCTTTTCTAGTGTCTTCTTCTTCCTTTTGTGATTTTTTGCCCTTGAAATTGCTGCTGGCATCTGGGGATTTTCAAATAAAGAAAAGGTAGGTTGCTCTTAAGAGTTGGGAAGTGGTGGCATTTCTGGAACAGGTTTCCCAGAGAAGCTATGGCTGCCCCGTCCCTGAAAGTGTTCCAGGCAAGGTTGGATGTGGCTCTGAGTAATCTGGAATAGTGAAAGTTGTCCCTGCCCATGGTAGGGGGGGCAGGATTTAGGTGATCTTGAAAGCTCCTTTCGGACTTCAGACACTCCATGATTCTATGAATGTACCCACAGTCAGCAGTCTACTGACATCTATACCCGTACAAGTCAAATCTTTATTACCCGGGGAATTTAGGGGAGAGGAAAAAGGCTGATTCAAGCAAAATAACACAAAGTCTACTGTAATATTTAAAAATTACTGTAGCAGGGAAGCCACAATCCAAGAGGCATGACCTCCAGACAGTATCTGGCTGAGCTGGGGAGGTGAAGCAGGCTGGCTGGGAAGCTTCACTACTTCCAGAGAGGACCTGGGTCAGGTGGCAGCTGAGTGTTTCTGCACCTGAAGCATGACTGATATGGCCTGTCACTCCCAAGCAGTCAAAATTCTATCTTGTTTCAAAATCAGATGCTTAGTGACCAGCATTGCTTTTCTGCTCACATGGTATTATACAATAGGGAAATACAGAAACTTCTGGGGTACCGCAGAATAGGGAATATTTTTGGGCAGCCAGTGGGCAAAGACTTGTTCTCTCACTCCTTTTAGAAGCTCGAGATTTGGAAGAGCAGTCTTACCTGTTTAGGTGTGGCCATTAAAGTGAGTGTACAGTTATTTCTCACCTGAAACAGGCGAGCCTTCTGTCCACCCTCTGTTTGTACATGGCAAAAGAATGGGTGTTGTAGGCTGCAGAATTTTTGATAACTGACTTCCTGAAAGCAAGTTTTTTGTACTTAATACAAGGTATGACCCTAATGCACTGTTGATAGACAACTCTTTGCTTTTCTTTAGATAATTGATGAGTTAAAGGGAGTTCTACTTGGACACTTACAAAAGAGAACTCAGACGACTGCCAGAGACACCCTGAAAGCATTTCAGTTCACTGTAAGTATATGGGTCTGCTTAACCCTAGGTAGTAATGCAGCTCCTTATACTGTTCTCCATGCCACCCAGTCCCCTGTACAACTCTCTTATTAGTTAAAAGAACCAAAGATTGCAGAGATGGTTTTGTGTAGTATAATGAATTCAGGATGCCTTTTTTTTCTTTTTTTTTTTTTTTTTTTTTTTTTTTCCTTTTTTTTTTCTTTTTTTTTTCTTTTCTTTTTTTTGTCCCTCTGAAGTGTCTAGAACTAGTTCTTGTTTTTCTAAAACTCAGCAGCAGGCCAGTAAACCTTGGATCTGAGATACTGGCCCCCCTAGTATGCACACCTGCATATCTGTGAGGGGTTCAGTTTTCTATAACGACCACAGGCTGTCACCAAAACGATTTTGTGTGTACTTAGAGATTTAGATCTTCCTTTCAGAACCTTGTCCTTTCATTTAATAAAGGCTGGTTAAAATCAGTTTTATAGCAGTCACATTGACAGGACTTGGTCTGTAATAAAAACTAATGTAATTTATTTTTAAACCAGATTACTGAGCAAAAATAAGGATTATTCACCTGGGTCCCTTTTTGTGTTTTCTGTTGTAGCTAAATTGCTGTGGCATTACTGGAGTTCTGGAGCAGCAGTTCATGGACACTTGTCCATCAAAGGACACTGGCTGAGTCATTCTCTATCAAGGTAAAGCTTGATGTAATTCACCATCAGCTCTGGCCAGTGGATAAAGTGAGAAATGCACTTTAGGAAACCCTCCCAGTCCGTGGGAAATCCCCATGTCACACTGGTGTGGCAGTCTGTGATCAGGCTGCTTGGGGAAAACAAACCCACTGTTACCATGGAAGGAGAAGCAGGAAGTCTGGCCTTGCTCAGGAAATGTGCAGTCTGTGTGTCACAGATCACTGGTGGGGTGGGCAGTGGAAGAGCTAAACTTTGCCTGGGGTGGGGGGGGAAACCTTCACAGCGCCTTAAGAGCTCTGTGTTCCTCACTGCATCTTCCTGGTGCTTGCGAGAGCTGTCACCTCCCTCCTGGTTAGGGAGAAGTAGAGCCTGGGGTGGGAGCAAGTCTGAAGCTTCAGCAAGGATGGGGTGGGTGGGTAAGGCATTGGTAGCCTGTTCAAGTGAGTTTGAGACTCTGAGGGCAATTCTCTGAATGAGATTTCCCTATTGCAATATTGCTGCAGAGGTGCCTGTATGCAACAAGTAACAGGAGGAAAACAGCTTGTATAGTTTTTAACCACCCCTCTTCCTTTTTTCCTTACAACCATCCTGTGCTCTTGCTTTGTGCTCTGAGACAGTTTCTGTGAGTCCTTCTATGGTTCTTACCATGCAGGAATTCAATTAATGACTTAGGTTTCGTTTTTTTTCACTTTCAATTGACAACTTCACATATCTGGCCCACGAGACCCTTCAGTCTGTATCTTTAGTCCTATCCATGCAGTCTGAGCTGGAGTGTGGGAGCAGCTGAAACAGCATACAGGTTTATTGTTTGGTTTTATTCTGCTGTGTGTCTAGCTTCATCTGTTGACTTCATCTTGTGATGCCTATTCCCACTTGTAGAAAAAAGTGGATAGACAGCAAGATCAAAGGGGTGTAATAGAGTGTGCCTCTAAGAAGCAGTGCGTGTTGGTGTTCTGATTGAACTGACTCATTCTTGCCAGTATATCCCTTTAATCCCAGATCCAGTCTTTCTTTCTAGACTGGATAAGGAACAACAACAGAAAGGGGTAGCTTTCAGCAGCTCACTGATGTTTTCTACTGGAACAAGCAGGACAGAAGCTGGGATGAGACTCTGACCAGCTTTAAGGTTTTTACCTCTGCAAAAGTGCCTTGTTCTTTTATTGGTCAGCATGTGTCTGTTCTGGGGAAAGGACTATACTTACATATTCTTTTCCAGTTGCAAGGGTAATTCATTATCTTGGGAACATTAAAACTGGCCCCTCTATGAATCTGCCCCGACATGGATTGTAGCCTAGGTTAGCCTGCCATTCCCATGCACTGTGGGTTCCTGAGGTGTCTACAAAATTACAATAGCAGTTTGGCAGTATCAAGAGTGGCTTTAAAGTCTCTTTTGGTAAAGGATGAGCAATGCATCATCTGAAGTGCTGACAGCCATTAGTAACAAGCCAAGCCTGATAAACTGCATGTTCAGATTGCAAGGGGAATCCTGCTGTAGTCAAGGTGCTGTTAACAGGTGTGAAATACTTGAAGAATAGATTTAGACTTCTCCACCAACTTCTGTGTAGGACCATCCCTGACTCTCTTTAAGGATGTGACAGTAAGGCCAGATCAAAGCAGCTCTTAAAGATGGGTCTTCAAATGAACCTTGTGCGTGTAAAACACTAATGAACCATCTGTTCCGTTTCAGTCCTGCCCTGATGCCATTGACTATGTCTTCCAATCCAAATTCAATGTCATTGGAGCAGTTGGCCTTGGCATTGCTGTAATGATGGTGAGTTTCCAGATTAAAGGGTACTCAAAGAATACTCAGAGCAGGAGTCTTGCAGAGCACTGCCTGGTCCCAGCAGCCCACAAGGCCATTCCATTGAGGACAAGTCCCAGCAGGATCAGGGCGTGTGCTGCAGGGCCCTGAGGCAGTGCAGAGGCTGGGTGTCTCAGGCCCTCCCTGTTTCTGCTTTGGATTAGGATCTGCTTCCTTGCACTTTCAGCAGTGGGGAAGTCTTACCAGTGATATGTGTATATATGGAGTTAAGATGTATTGGTCATGTTGCTGGCCCACATCTTAATCCTGATATCTCTTGGGGGCTGTTCTTCTCTTTCCTTTATAACAATTACAGGCTCTGCTAGAGGGCTAAAATAACAGGGCTGCTAAAAACCCTTGCACTTCTGGTTTTGACTTCTCTGGAGAAAAGCACATACTGGGATGGTCAAAGATTTTTTAGGAGATATGGCAGTGGTTTATAGCTGCTGGTGCTGTGCAGGGCCAGAAAGTTGTACTTGAAGATCCTTGTGGGTGCCTTCCAACTTGACATGCTCTGTGATATGTTTTCAAGTACTGAGGTGAATGGGATTCCTGGTAAGGAATGGGTGGGGATGGCAGAATAAGTGTAAAATACTGAAGAAATGTGACCACTGGGCTGGGAAGAGCAGCTTGTCCTCCTGCTGATAAAGCACCCCCTTTGCTTTCCTGATTTCTGATCTGTTTGCTTTCTTTCCAGATTGTTGGCATGATCTTCAGTATGGTTCTGTGCTGTGCCATCCGCAGGGAAAGAGAGATGGTCTAAGAGCTGCAAACCCAAGATTCCTGCACTATAAAATCCTCACTATTAACTTTGTGTTGAGAGCATTTCTAAAAATGTTATATATTTGTTACCTTATGCTTTATTTGGTACTGATGTAGGTTTGCTTTTTATGTTCTAGGTTAAAAAGATAAAGGTTATCTGACTCAAGACAAACATTGTACATAAAATATCTGACTTTCTTAAACTTACATAATTTGGATGTAATTTATGTTGGAGACAATTTGATACTTAATAAAGAGTAAGAATATATGGTTTGTGGGGGAGCGGAGATGCTGCTATGTTGATTAACCCCACTGTTTGATGCATAGCAAGGAGTTAAAGTTGCATAACCTGGTTAGAGTGTTTTGGATAAAGCAGGAAATCACTCCTATGCCAATGTCCATGTTGGAAGGGAATGGGAGATACTGTCAGATCATGTCAGGGAAGGTGTGGTCATTCCTCTTTCCTTGGTGTGGGTGAATGATACATTCCTAAAATGTCACTGCTGTAATGCTTTTACTGTCACCTCTCTGGAGGGTGGCAAAGGCTGGCTGTCACACTGGTAATGTGCAGGCAATGGTAGCTCAATGCACCCAGGGCTGGGCTCTGCCTTGGGGCTGGCTGGGCTTCCTGACATCATCCGTGCTGCTCCCACAGCTGGCACAGCATGGCCTTAGGCCCTTGCAGGGCACATTCCCTAGTGTATGCTCAGGATTTTTTTTCACTGGCGGGCTTGGGGCTTGTTTCCCCAAAGCCAGCAAGGTGCAGTCTCAAGGGCTTACACACGTGTGCCAAATCTCAGGTTTCCAAGCAGAGTTAATGTAACTTGCATGAGCAGTTAAAAAGTCCAGCTCAGTAGTTGCAGAGTTGAAGGGCTGTCCTGTTTCAGTTCAAAATATGGGTGTGGCAGAGAGCAGAGACACCAGTGTGGAACCCTTAAGGCTAAAGAATTACCGAGTTGTCTAGTATTTCTACTCTAAATGGCTTTTAAGTGGGTTGTGGGGGTTTTTTGTCTCTAAAATACTTTCTGGTGGGGGCTGCCTATGGACTTACCAGAACAGATGTGTTGTTCCTGTACCTGGTGCTTGCATACTGTACAATCTCATCTGTGTTCTTGGAAGCTTCTGGTCTCTGTCCTCCTGGTAATACAAATGTCTCTGAGTAGTCCTTGTTCCCTTTTTCTGCTGCAAGGAGGTTGGTATTTGAGAAATATCAGAATTGGTGGGTGTCAGGCTCTGCTGATGTGTGAATGTATTGTCATCTTTGTGTTACCCACTGTCACTTGTCTAAGGGAACCATGCAGCTCTCCTCTGTAACGTGTTGCACTGTTCTGTGTTCATGGGCCTTTAAAAAAAAAAAAAAAGTGATCTAAAATGTCAAATGGTAATCATGCCTTTGTGTGTCTTGCAGAGACTGAAATGAACTCCAGAAAGGAGTTGATCTAATTTCTTTGTGGCTATATGTGACAGCCTGGAGGGGAAAATATCTCATGAGAATTATGGAGCAGCCATGTCCCCACTGAGCTCTTACAGGACTGAGAAGTAGCATTTTGTCAGCTGGATAATTCTGGGCATGAGAATGATATCTGGCACCTGGAAGAGCTCAGGTGAATTGCTGTCAACCATCAGGAAAGTTTACTGCTGACTTCTTTTGCTTCTTGTTCACAGAATCATTTAGGTTTGGAAACACCTCCAAGATCATAGAGACCAACCTTTGATCAACCACACCAAGCACTGGATGCTACATCCAGTTGTTCCTTGGACACCTCCAGGGATGGGAACACCACCTCCTCCTTGGATAGGCCCTTCCAGTGCATAAACACCCTTTCAGTGAAATTCCTCCTGATGTCCAGCTTGCCCCTCCTTGCACAGCCTGAGCTGTTTCCTCTTGTCTTGTCCCTCGTTCCTGGGAGCAGAGCCCAACCCCCCGACTTGTCCTCTCCTGTCAGGAGTTGTGGCATGAGGCCGGAAGGTTCCCACCTGAGCCTCCTTTTGTCCAGGCTGAGCCCCCCAGCTCCCTTTGCTGGCCCTCAACAGAGTTGTGCTCCAGACCTTCCGCCACTCTTCTGCTCTTTCCCTATGTGTACATCCAGCACCCGAATATTTTACTAAACTGAGGCCCAAATTGGATGTGGGATTTGAGGTACCAAGTACAGGGGGGAAAATCACTGCCCTGGTCCGGCTGGCCACACCTTTTGAGGCTGAGGCATGTGTTCACAGTGCCTACATCACCTGTAGCTGTAGTCCAGCAGCTTTTGGCAGAGTCCAAGAAATTCCAGCAGGTTGTAACAGAGGGAGGAGAACTCAGCTGTAGGCTCAGTACCCAGATCGTGTCGTTTGGACAGTGGCTGCAGAGGCAGCTCTTGAACTGGCATCCACATCAGCTGAAGATCCAGAAGTGAGGTACCTGCCCCTATTCTGTGTTCCACAGAAGCTAGAGAGGGGTTCCCTGGGGTTTAGTCTTTAGCTTGCAGTGCTGCTGCCTTCCCCACAGCGTTATGCCACACTCTGCCTCTTTGATACCCACCCTAACCACGTGTGGTTTTAAGTGCTGTAGCCCAATCTTTTACCCTCTTTGAACATCTTCTGCACGTGGGTTGGTGTTTTCTGAGGAATCAACAGATGGCGAGTCTTAGTTTACCTGAGAGGGAAGAGCTGATCTTTATTACTAGCAAGAGCATGGACTATAGCTGCAAAACCTGGCCTCAGAAGCTGCAGGCTAGTCTGGAATGAGTACTACTTCAGTAGTGAATATTATGAGTTGCATGTCAACTTTCATCTTACTGTGAGCAGTTGTGATGAAATTCCTGAAAAATGGGTTCTAAGGAATGGCAGCCCTAAAAATTTGGTGTGGCCAACTGACTCTCTAAGTAGGGAGCAAGTTCCTGTCTTTTAATTAGGTCAGGAATAGAATGTGACTTGTGAGGTTAATACCGAGAGGCAAAAGGGGCATCAAATAGATTGTTCTGGAAAACAGGAATGGGGGATTACAATACTGAAGGAGAAACAGTGTTTAGGATAATGTCAGAGCTGTGGCAGAAGAGACTGACACTGGTGAAATACTTGTGGAGGGAGGGAGAGAAGGATCTCTCTGAGGAATACGTCTGCCCAGATTCAGAGGATCAGCAGAGAAGCAAGTATTGATGCTGGGTAAAAAGGAGCAGGACAAAATTATTCTAGAGGTGATATATCTATTGGGTGGAAAAGATCGGATGGAGGAAAACATACAAAAGTAAAACACTTTTCTGTCATCCTTCCCTATTAGCAAACAAAGGTGCAGCTATGTTAAGACCTTAAAAGCCTGCCTGGAATGTGAGAAACCACTCCAGAAAGCTGCTTAAGCCCTTTTCTTTGTTTTCAAACAAAAGCAGATTACATTCTTTACACACAGGTGCTGCTGATTATTTCTTGTGAATTTATTTAAAATAGCTGTGGTTTATGGCCAGATGTGACACTATGTATTATATTATCTATGGGATTTGCTTATGGATAGCAAAGAGCTGTGGGATCTGAGCAGTTCTGGTCTTGGTATTTTCTTGGATTTGGATGGTAGAAGAGCTGCTAACTGGTAAGTGCTATAAAGGACTAACATAAAGCACTGCCTGTAAGACTGTTTAAGTCATAAATCACAGAATGATTTGGAAGTGGAAGGGACCTTAAACATAATTTCCTTCCAGCCCCCTACCATGGGCAGGGACACCTTCCACTAGCCAGGTTCCTCAGAGCCCCATCCAACCTTGCTTTGGACGCTTCCCACGTATGGGGATTACTTCAAGGCTGCTCTTAGCTGTGCCCCTTGGCTGCTGTGAGAGAAAATAAGGACAGATAAAGCCAAACCACTAAAAGATGTAGCTATTTATTGTTGCAACAGTGCACCATGCAGAATATGGGAATTTGTACTGGGAAAAAGCCTTGTTACAAGCTTAGGAAAATAAGTGATGGACTTAGGGGAAGGATGTAGCAGTGAAGTCCTGAGGAAAGCTTTGGTTATCTACAAGGTCCTTTTTGCCAGAAGAAAGATTTTTAGACTGACTTTGGAAAACTGGGTTAGCCTGCCTCAGGAATGGAGGGAGTCTGAACCTAGCTGTGGTGGTCAGCTCAGCTCTGTGGGAAGAAGGTTGTACCAAAGCAGGGAGAGCCTGGTTTTCCAGGGAGACCGAGTTTATTGCTGGGAAACATCTTCCTTCTCTACAGTGGAGCTGGGAAAGTCATCTGTGGTACAGCACAGTGTGATTTTACAGCATCCCTGGTACATAAGCACCATAATTGAATACATGACAGGGAGAAGGAAAATGACAGTGGGTCATGAAGTGGGGAAAGGGTGTGGAAAGCAGATGGCTACAGTGGAAAGAGAGGGATCTGCCTGACACATTGGGAGGGCTGGAATAAATTTATCCTCTTGTACACTTCAAAAACTTAAATCCCTATGTTTCAGCAATTAAGTCTTACTCATAGAGGGTGTAGAGATGTGTTTGCAGAAAGGGAGGATGTCATTACCTGCAGAGTGACTTCCTAGAGCTCCTAGAGGAATTGTTCCAGTTAGAAAGAAAAGCCTGAATTTATTTGACAGGCTCTCTTAAGTCATGACTATACTTCTCTCCCTCTCCACCCACCAAGAGAAAAGAATAGCAAGTGCTTCAAGTGCTTGCAGACAATTTTTAGGAACTGCCTATACCTCTCCACTGTTTTTCTCAGATGAATCTCCAAGCCCAAGCAAGCATTGTAGAAGCTGGGCTCAGAGAAATTGTCTGGAGAGTGAGGGAAGCAGTGGAGCCTAAAATCCCAGTGATAACATGAGTCAGATACCGTTTCCATGGGGGATGTGCCATGAAGTTCAGGCTGAGCCCTGCCTTTTCTCTTGCAGACACTTGCAAGCCTCTGCAGGGAGCTGCCCAGCCAGCCTCCATCTGCAGGGAGTGGTTAATGCACTGCCAAGGCTCCCTCTGACTGCTCCAGGATCTTTTTCATCCTGAACTGCCTGAGAGGGACCTGGGAGAACCACGAGGGGATGTCCCAGGGGGACCAGTGCCTGCTGTCCCTGGGTGAGAGATACTGTTCCAGCTGTGGAGCACAAGCACAGCCCAAGCTGGGGTTTGTTGGGTTTCTATGTTTAGGGAGTGGTTTATGCTCATGGCCACTGTATAATTATGATTATAAAATAGCCACCTCTTCAGTTTCTGCCTCTTGGCAGCTCTCAAGAAACGACCTAATTTGAACTGTCAGCAGTGAGGACATTGAACCCTATCAGAAGTCACTTTTAACTGAATCTAGAACCTCTAGACATTTGCCAGGCTCTGCTGGCAGTGACAAAAATAGTTAAGTGAGATTTTTCCACTGCTGGACACAGGCTTCCACATGCATGACTCCCACAAAATGAATCCACAAGGCAGCCATTCATGGCATGCTGAATGCCTCCTCTTCTCTCACTGCTGATTTTGAGATCAATAGAAATTCAGGCTGGGGCTGAGAACTGACCTTTTATGCCTTGTTCTAATGCTGGCATTTAGTCCTTGCCTTGCATGCATTGGGTGGCTGCGCTTCTGCTCTGCCCCACCAGCACCACAGCTCCCTTTTCCAACACCAACAGGGCGGGTCCTGCTGGTTAAAGGAGCTGGCATCTCCAGCTGCTGCTCCGTGGCTGTGTGTGAGGGAAGAGCAGGGTGGAGGAGAGCTGGGGAAGCTGCACCACAGGACAGGTTTTTCAGCTTTGGGCCGGCTGCGCCTCCAGCTTACGCTAGCATCGCCTCTGCTCGTGGAGAGCTGGGGAAGCCCTCACCAGCCCTTTCCAGACCCACTCACCTCAGCTGCAGGTCTGTAATTAAAAGAGGCAGATTTAAATATCCTGGCAGTGGAGATGCAGGCCAGAAGAGAGTTCTCAGCAGGGTCTTTGACGTGGCCATAGCTCAAGTGATGTCCCACCATCAGCACAGCAGAGGCAGAGGAGAGGTGGGGTTTATGCTGGGTGTTCAAAAAAGTTGCTCTTCTATTGTGGGATTAGCCGCTCCTTTGCAGCTCTCTGTGACTTTATTCTGCATGGAGATGAATGCAGGAAAATCAGGGGGTGCCATGGGGTCTGTTGTTGTTTTCAGGGAGAGGCCACATGGCTGTGCTGTGCCATGAGGTGGGGTGGCTGCTCCACGGGTGAGGAATAGCTTTATTTGCAGTGTGAGTTTGAGGGGCAGCTGCTTATCCTGATTTTTAATACAAGGGGTGGCTGCTTTGTAGCATGGGGCCATTCTGATTTGTGCACCCTCAATCATTACCATCACTGGACTGCCAAGTAAAGAAAATTGTTTTCATTTTGGTTTTACTCCTATTTTCCTTCTTTTTAAAATTTTCCTGGAAATTTAAACCTTCAGCTGTTAGGTGAGGAACAGAAAGGGCCTTTTTCCCCTCACACCCAGTCTGTGGCTGCAGCCTTTGTCCTCAGTGCTGAGCTGAAGGTTTGTGCATGGTGTGCACATAAAAAAATGCCCTAGAAAAGAAACCAGGGTGGAAAATATGGTGTAAATAGTCTTCCCTCTTCTAAGTCACCCCCTCCAGACTGAGCAGATCATGTTTTAATGGTAAGTGTGTGAGGTGAATGAGTGAGGCCTTTCCTCCTGTTCACAGCAGGATCAGCCATGAAGTCAGACCAGGTTACTCAGGGCTGCACCTAACCCGATCTTGAAAACCACCAAGGATGGAACCTGCACAATCTCCTGGTCCCTTGCTGGGCTGGTGTCCTGATGAGAAAGTTTCTCCTCATGAGTTGAACTTCTCTGGTTTCTACCTTTGCCTGTTGCGTAACCACGGTGAGCAGCCTGGCTTTTTTCGGTCTCTCCGCACAACTGCTGGAAGTCTGCCATGAGTCCCCTCTCAGCCAAACCCCCTCTTTTCCAGGCTGGGACAAGCCCTGTAAGCCTGATCATGTTAATGCAGCCCAGGATGTCATCACTGCATGGTGACCCATTAGTAGCCAAGGTGAGAACTTTATCAGAGGAAAACAATACGAAGTTCCTTTGGGGTTTTACGCTTAGTGAAGGAGATTGTCCTCTTCCAGGACTTAATTGTGGAAAAATAAACAAAACTGAAGGAAAAAATGGGGCAGGAAAGCTGAGCAACCAGCAAACACCACTTGGCAGGTTGTTCTCATCAAGGACTGTTAATCTCATATGCCAAGGTCCCCTACACAGACTGAGCTGCTCCTCCTTGTGACAGCTGGCCTTGCTCCACCCTTTGCTTGGCACTGCACATAGGAAAAGCAGTTTTTTTGCTGCCACCAGTTCCTCTTCCTAAGCCTGTCAGTGCATCTCGTGAGCTGCCACCTCTGTTTTCCAGCCCTGCAGAGACAAGTGACCACATCCCTTTCCCAGAATAGCGAGCCCCTTGCTCACTACTGATGGCACCTCCTCCCTTGGGTCTGCTGGCAAAGCTCTCATCTCACTCCTGGGAAAGGTTTCTATTAAACAGTGTAGGTTTGCCTTCTGTAAGTGGTTTGTTTTACAATATAAGTCCGTTTATCTGTAAAATTAGCCCTGCAGCTGGTCCTTGCAGTTCCTCCCTGCTTTTTGTGACTGGAGTCTGTTGTCAGCACCTCATCGTTTCCAGAGTTCAAGTGTCTGGGCTAAGACTTTCTCTGCTGCCTTCCTCGAGGTGAGTGGAGGATTTCTTTTTGTATCTACTGAAGTATCTTTGGTTACTGCCAAAATTATTTAAGCAGAAAAGTGTTGTTTTGCCTGTACTTAAAAAAAAAAAAAAAAAAAAAGCATCAGCCATTTAACTTGAAGCTCAGCCTCTGTTTTGGAAGCAGTGCCTGAGAGTTGTGGATGGTTTCTGCCTTTTGTTAGAGAGGTGCCTATGGCTTTTTAGAAAGGAAAAGCCATGAAAGTGTGAGTTTCTGGGAGACACCTTCATCCACACAGTCCTGATAGATCAGGAGGGGAAGTCACTAAAATACCTGGTCACCTAAGCTTGTCCTTGGGACTAAGGAAGCAAAACTCAAAAGCTTTGCCTACACTTATCCCCCAGGCCCCTGGAATGTGCAGATAGTCATCAGGCTCTGCCTGGGAACAGAGCTGCTCCCTAATGCAAAACAAATTCCTGAACCTGGTCATACCTGAGTTGAGTGGCTCTTGCCTCAGGCTTGCCCCCAGGAGGAGATGCCCTCACTTGCCTTCCTGGGAAGGTCTTCCTGTGTAGGAAGGTGCTTCCTAGATGTTTATAGACAGCTATGGAATTGCCTGGAGGATTAGATGAGGTGTAGGCATTCCAGAGGCAAATTTTCTCAAGGCCATGGCAGGAGAAAGAGTATTTTATAGAGCAGATTCCCCCCCAGAGCCCCTTGTCTGCCCAGGGAATGCATCCCCCTCCCCCATCTCTCTAGATGAGCACCCAAATTCCTTCTCCCATGCGCAATCATTGCAGAAGACCAGGCTTCCCCCCCCCCCCCCCCCCCCCCCTTTTTCACAAGGCTCTGGTTCACCCAGGTGCCCTGCACACCTCTGTTATGAGCTTGTGTGGGAAACACAAACTCTTCTGGAGGGACACTGTCATGAGCTACAACCTGAAAGCACCAGATCTGGCACAGCCCAACAAGCAGCCAGGTTACTGACACATATCCTGAGGTGCCAGTGTCTCTCAGGCACACCTGGAAATTGCCCTCTGCCCCTGGACAACACCCTGTGGATTTGCTGGTTTCATCTGGATTTGCCCATTTTTTTCTCTGCCACTCTTGACCCTGTGAAACACAGAGTGGATGTAGCAAGATTTAGAGCAGGGATTTGTCTTTAAGGGGAGTGTGGGAACACGAGGTTACAAGTGAAGAAAACATAAAAGGCAGGCCTGGTCAATCAGTAACCTGTCTGTACCTCCTCCAGCTGTCCCAATCTCCCCTGGCTGGGAGGTACCTGGTGCCCAGGCATTGCCCCAGACCAGGGTGCCTCATTCTGGGGTTTCTGGAGCTAAGGCCATCAAGGAATACAGGCTTTGGGGATCCTTACTGGTATCCCAAGAGCTCAGGTCTCCATCTCAGGAGGTGCATCTGCTGTGCCAAACTTACTGATCAGATTTCAGGTGACCTGGTAAGGCAGCCTGGAAGCCTTCTCTGTAGTCAGCCCTCCTGGTTAACTGGTTCCTATCAGTTCTCTCAGCTCAATACCAATCACTCCATGGCAGCTTCCCTGAGTGGTAAAATTCTTGTTGTTTTATCACAGAAAAATGCAAAATCTCATGGTAACCAGTGACCCCTTTCTTTGTGCCTGTCCCTAGAGCTACCAAGCAGTAACAGAGCCATCCCAAAAATCCTGGGAGAGAGCCTCAGCCACTGTAACCCAAAGAGGATGAGTAGGGCTGAGGGCACCACATTCTCCTTCTGCTCCTACTCCCCTTTCTGGCAACATTTTAAAATACAGCAGCACATCATTCCCTGTGTTTGCTAGGAGCAGCATGGAAAGCTTCCCTCAGGTGTCCTGGAACCTGGAGCAGGATGTGCTGGGAACAAGGTGGCACTTGAGATCAGGGAAAAAGCTGAAGACAGGGGCTTGAAAAGTAAGGGAAGGGAAAAAACAGGAGAGGGTCAGTGCTAGAAACAGAGCAGGGAAGGCAAATGCAGAGGATATGAGGATAAAAGTGAGAGAAAACAGAAAGTTGAGTGGAACAACGGGAACAGATAATATTTGGGAAAAAAAGTAATGGTCTGGGCACACAGGAGGTCAGACAAAGTGTAATATGTACAAAGGGCTCTCCCAGCTTGAAATGCTGGCACCACAACAGGATCTAGCAAGTGTTTCTTTAGTTTAGATGATGAAATCAGACTCCAACCTTCTGATGGTCAGTATGTGGCAGCACAATACAACATCACAAACTAGCCTTTTCCATTTACTGAAAAATAAAAAAAAACAAAAACCATGAAATCAAAATCCAAACAAAACCACAAAAAACCCCAAACAGAAGCAGAGCATAAGTGAGATTCAGACTGCAGTTTCAGGTGATGCTGGTATGAAGAAGAACGTGCATTACAGTAAAGATCTGCAAGGTCTGTGCTTCCCTTCTGGCAGGATCTTGGAGGCTCTATGGAACACATCTAGGAATTCAGGGAAGAGAGAAAACAGTTTTCTGATGAAGATACATTGATGTTGTCCTGCTTCAAAGTGATGTGAGGCAAGTCAGAGGTTCCTGAGATAAAAATAGTCTTTACTTACCAGATCAAATGTGCATAGGCACAAAAGAGGCTGAATAATACAAACAAAAAAAGTTGCACCTTCCTAGCAGCCATGCCTAACTTTTGAATTATTGACCAATTTTCTGCATTTTTTTTAAGTGAAACATTTACACTTTTCAAAGTGCTGCTTTACCCTTTAAAAAGTGACTGTGTTACAGCTTCCTGTCACTGCCTTCTCCATGGAAAGTCTCTAAGTTGGCTGTTCTTTGCTGCCTGCCTGCTCTGTTCCAAGCAGGATATTTTCCATTTTGCATGCAACTGCCAGTAAAAAAAGTCCCAGAGAATTCCACGCGTGCCTCTGCACCTCTCCAGATAACAGCTCCTTTTTATGTTAGTGCAACTATTTTGTAGCTAATTTTGTGCAAATACCTTTGAGGCCAAAAGGTGCTCCTGAACCAGAAGCTTAATTTAGTCGATGCTGTGTGGGCTCAAGAGTTCCTCACTCATTTTACCTTGGCAAGGTTGGGTTCTGCAGATCCAAAAAGCTAAACAAACCATTCTTATTTTAGTATTTTATTCAGAAGTATCACATTTATAAGTCACTTTTCAGAGCAGAATGGGGAATTACCTCTTTTCTTCTTCCTCCTCCTCCTCCTAATTTTTTTTCTGTGCTTTCAGTCTCTGAACCAGGGCAGGGTGGAGGGTGTTGGTCCAGCACCTTATTGACCAAGATCTTTGCCCATGGGAGGGGAGTGTGACCACCAGCCTGGAACCTGCTCAGGCTCCATAGCAAATACTCCTAAAAACAGCTGTCGCTAAAGCCAAACCTGCTAAAAATGCCATTGCCAAAACCAGCAAAAAGATTCTTTAAATCCCTGTAGCACTTGGCGACCTTCCTCTGGCCTGGAGGGCAACACCTCTGTGCTCTTTGTTTTCACAGATGCAATCACCTTCTTCAGCACGTGCCAGAGGTGCTGCTGGAGACCCTCTGGCTCACAGCAGCCAAGCAGAGGGATGATGTCACTGAAGTCTGCACCCACACCTCCACAGAATCTCAGGACAGCTCAGGCTGGAAGGGACCACAGTGAATCAGCTGGTCCCATCTCCCTGCTCCAGAGCACAGGGCACAGGATTGTGTCCAGCTGGTTCTGGAACATCCCCAGTGAGGAGACTCCCCAGCCTCTCTGGACAATCTGTTCAGGGCTCGGTCACTGCCCAGGACAGAAGTTCTGCCCCATGTCCAGGTGGAACCTCCTGGGCTCAGTCCCTGCCCGTTCCTCTGGTGCCATTGCTGGGCCCCCGGAGCAGAGCCTGGGCCCTGCTCGGAGCCCTCCCTGCTCACAGGGACACCCAGGGCTGAGGGCCCCTCTCAGCTGGGGCTCCTCTCGAGGCTGGACAGCCCCAGCTCCCTCAGCCTTTCCCTGTCAGAGATGCTCCGGGCCCTAAATCATCTCTGCAGCCTGCGCTGGCCCCGCTCCAGGAGCTCCCTGTCCCTCCTGTGCTGAGGAGCCCAGAGCTGGACACAGCTCTCCAGATGTGCCTCCCAGGGCTGGGCAGAGGGACAGGATCACTCCCTGACCTGCTCTTCCCGATGCACCCTGGGTTTCATGTCCTGTCCACCCACCCAGGGAGGCTCAGTGTAAGCTCAGCCTTGGGGCACAAACTATTTCACTGCACAAGGAACCCATTACTGCATTCCTGATTTGTACCCGCTATGACCAGCTACATGCTGCCCATTTCACTTTTCCAGATTACCCAGTTGCTTCTTAGCCATAGTAGAGAGAGAGACACATATTCCTTCAATTGCTCACTCTTCCCCAATGGAGAGGCTCTACCGTGGGAGCAGCTCAGCACTGCAGGACAAGTCTCACCTATAGGGAGTAAGGGGGATGGGGATTCCCTTTCCATTTCCTCCCTTCGTGCAGACAGATTTTAAAACAGTGTTTATAATCAGTGGAATGACTCAGGAAAGCAGCTCTGGCAGGGTGGGGAGCCTAATTTGGGAGGAAAAAAAAAAAGAAAAAAGCAATGACTTTATGAAACATTGGCTGATATTCAGCCATCAGTACACAAAGGGCTTTTCTTCCTGAGCCATTAGCTAAATGAATCAGCAGAGATTTCCAGCGGAGTGTTTCTCCTGAGTCCCATCTCCTGTTCTCTGCTGGGTGGGAGGGAGCAGGGTATCCCTCTGCCACTGCAGGGACAAACAGGACACAAACAGGAAGGTGCCTTTTCAAAATGCGAGGTTACCGTAAAAATAAATCATGACTCCTCTGCGGACAACAGCAAACACAAATTATGGGAAATATTTTCAGCCTTTGCCGTTGCAAAGGGAGCGAATGTAAACAGCCCAGCTGGCACAGCAGGCTGACGCCGGGTGTGGGATGGCTCCCAGCCCTGCAGCTCCAAGGCTGCCACAGCATTCCCAGTGTTCCCAGTGCTGTGGTGAGGACAGGACAAGCCCCCGTGCTCCCCGGACTCTGCTCCAACCAGCCCAGCACACCCACACTAGAGCACAGCACCCAGACTCAGGAACTCAGGGTGGGGATCCCCCCATGGGGTCTCCAAATAACCTTAATTTCAATTCCTTCATTCCCAACAGAGGCTGAATGATGCAGCTGTCTAGAAGTCATTGGAGCACCTTCTCTATGGAGGTTGGTAAAGTTGGGGCTGTTCAGCCTGGAGAAGGGAAGGTTGGTGTGTGGACACCTCACAGTAGCTGAAGGGGCTACAGTAGGGAAGCTGGAGGAAGACTTTTCATCAGGAACTGTAGTGAAAGGACAAGGAGGAATGGCTTCACATTGACAGAGAGGAGGTTTAGATGGGATAACAGGAAGAAATTGTTCCCTGTGAGGGTGGTGAGGCCCTGGCACAGGTTTCCCAGAGCAGCTGTGGCTGCCCCATCCCTGGCAGTGTTCCAGGCCAGGCTGGATGGAGTTCTGAGCAACCCAGGACAGTGGAAGGTGTCCCTGCCCATGGCAGGGGGTTCCAACAAGCTGATCTCTAAGATCTCTTCTGACACAAACTCTTGCATGTATCTGCAATTCTAAGGCTCCTAAGGCACCAGGAGGTTTTGGGCACCTTCTGGAGTCTTGTGGGCTGCAAGGAAGAGGCCGTGCCCAAGCCCCTAGGCAGGCAGGTGGGATTGACACAGAACACGTATGTCTGCCTCCCCCCACTCCCCAAAAAAAACCAAAAAAAGAAAACAACACCCAGTTTCCCAAAGCAGCTGGGTTGAGAAGTGGCCATGTGACTTCCCTGCTAAAGGTAAGTGAAAAAGGCAAGGATGAAATCAGCTTTCCACAGAAGAGAGAGTGGTTCCCCTCCCCAAAAACTACGGAAAGGCTTTTATCTGTCACAGGAGGCAGTGCTGGAGAATCTGGTTCCCCCTCTGCCCCAGCACCAGAAGGTGAGATGGACCCAAGAGGCACGTTGCTCCAAATCCCTGAAAACAATCAAGGGCCTAACTTCTCCACCTTGTTTAAAGTACTGTAAAAATCTACAAGGAACACAGGAGGCACAGGAAGTATCCCAAGAGAATGGCTTTTAACCTGTATATAACTGGAACTTTTAAACTCCTGGCTATTTACAGCTGCCTTGCTGTAAAATCAAACACTTCTCAGCAGTTCTTTTCTCCAGCAACAGCCCGTAGGAGACAACTATCACAGCCCTGGGCTCTGAAAAGCTGTTGCTTTAATGTTCAAATTTTACCAACCCCTTTTTCTCATAGATCAGGCAGACGTGGGATGTGTGATGCACAAAAAGATCAAGGAATGTGTCGCTGAAGTTGGTTTGATGACTGAGCCCTGCAGGCTCACCTGGCAGATGCATTATCAGTGCTGAGGGTGTGATTATCATTAAGCTAAATGAGGTCTCACAGGTGTTTCCATGCTCAGCACTTACCTATGAAGATGGAGGGCACTGGCAGGTGAGTGATTTGGGTTTGGTTTGTTTTGTGGGGGTTTTAATGTGTTCTGCTTTGCACAGCTGCATGAAGAGAACTCAATATTTACCACCCAGCAAGAGATGATTGTCTCATCTGAGTTGCAGCAATCTTTATACTAGATGCAAAAAAAATATTCCTGCTGTTGAACTTAATTAATGCTGATACTTTCTAATTTATGCCACCTTACAGAAACTAAGAGGCTTGTAAAAGGTTTCTCTTGTTTACTAATACTGAGGAATTAGTTCACACGAGTTCATGTATTCTCATCACATAAAACAGGACTTGTTTGTAGAAAATAGTGCCTTTTTGCTGGCCAAGGCACACAGGAAAAGGTTAATATACCAAATTTACCTGGTCACACATCAGCTATTTAGAAGTAGCAGAAGTTTAAGAATTAATTATGCTAAAATATGCAAATAGAGGATAGACACACACATATGTGCACTGTCAGCTGAACAGCCACACTTTGGGCAACTGTACAGAACCTCACCGTGCTCTTCTTCTGTGAAAATAAGTTTGTGAGAATACCCTCACTCCCATGGTCTTACAGCCATGCTACTACATGAGTCCAATAGAAACACATCCACAATCTGCCTTGTCAACTCGAAAAACAATTCAAAAACAACCCCAGCAACACTTGATAACACACACAGCTTTCTCTGTTTGCACCAAGTCTGACTCCAAAATCCTGACTGCTTGGCACTTCCAGTTCAAATGACAATAGACAGGCAAAACAATTCTCCACACTTCAAAGGCGGTGCCAGTCAGGCAGCCATGGAATTTGGAATTTTGATCCTGCCCACCCTAACAAGACGAGCCTTCTTGAGACTTCACATGAAAAGGGAATAGGTAATGAAAGCAACCACAGTGATTTGTCCAACACTCACTAATTCCACTACAAACTGCAGCAGGAAAAACAGCACGAGGAGCCTGGAATGCTGGCATTCCACTACACCAGTGCAGCATGGATTGCAGCTGCAATAGGGAGGGTCACATGAGGATGGAAGGTTCTTCACCCTGGTGGGACACCTGCCACATGGGCAAGGGCTGTCACTATTTCTGCCAGAGGGAAAAAAATCCTGCCTGTGGTTAACCCTGGTTTGGCTCCAAAGCCAGTAGGAGCACAAAGAGGATGAATCTGGCCATCCATGTACTCTCAGGTACCCACTCTCTCCTCCTTCAATAGGAAAGAAATCTCAGTTCAAAACTCCAAGCCAAATTGAACCTGGCAAGTTTAATGTACAAGCATGGAAATAAAATCAGACCATTCCCAGAAAAATTTATGTTTTACCCAAAAGCTTAAACACAAAGGATTGGACATTTCAAAAATCTGTGTTCATTCACTCCCTAAACCTTTTAAGACTGCAGCACATAAAACTCAGTGCTCGGTGTCACATTTGGACTGGGAATGCTGTAGGCAGATGATGTGAGCTGGGTGGGGACTCTGCTACCAGACCACATCCCAAAAGCCTATTCCTGAAAATGTGCATTTCTCAAAAAGCACACTAAATTTTCTTCTTCATTCTATGAGGAGGGGCATTCTATGAGCTGGCATTCTGTTGGTTTTGTCACCTTTCAAACCTGGAAGGGCTCACTTAGGATCCAGGCAAGATTCCCAGCCAGCCCTCACTATGATGAATTTTGCAGTTGGTCACCACCAATAGCTTTCAGAGTGACTTGTAATTGCAATGAAAACTCCTATTCACACCTCTTGGAAATATTGGTTTAGGCTGTTCAGCTGAGGATGAGTGAAACAAATGTGAACTAATGCACATTCCCAACCATTCTCAGCTTATTATGGGCAAGAATTAACTTTTGCTGTAGGAAATGGAAATTCTGGAACAGCCACACAAAGCTGTAGACTCAAAATCTGTCCCTGTCTATACTGCTTAGTCTTTCAGCAGTGTTCAGCCACTGCCAGACATAAACCAGGGTTTTACAGGAGGAAGAAAAAGGAGAGGAGCTGCAACATCCAGCTCCTGCCAGATACTTCATGACCAGACTGCAGAGGAACTGAAACAAAAGACCTGGTAATGCCTAATTTTACAAGGTACAAGAGGAGCACATACAGTAAATATAAAAATTATTTGAGCATTTTCTGTGTCTAAAGGCCAGTGGAAAGACTCAGGGTTAAACACAGGAAGAAACAAAGGAAAGGCATGCCCCTCTTCCTACAACACAATGGTCTTTCCTCACAAGAACACAGCCTGACATCCATTTTAGTCACTCGTATTACACATCCTACACATCCAGGTGGTTACAGCTCCTCTGGGAAGCACAATTCCTGAGGACTGCAGCTCTCAAGAGTGAACAATCTCTTCACTCTGCTCCTGCTGCTGGCCACTGATTTTAGAGACACGTTTCATCTCTTTCCCAGGCAAAGCAGGAACTGAGACAATCAAACCAAATTCAAACAGATCAATTCAAATGGGACACAAAAGCAATTAATAATCTGGTTATTAATTGGGATCTGGTTACACTGCCAGCATTTATGGTTACAGTCTTACTGCTGTTTATTGGTACAGTTTTACAATGAAAAGAATTTCTTTAGAAGTAATTCAAGGCTAGCAAACACCAAATCACTGACGGATTTCCAACAATACCTCTTTTGCTGTTTGGAGTCCCTAAAATCAGGTGTAATTGCTGGAGTTTCTCCTCCTGTTTTACATATATCTTATTCCTCCTGGTTTCTCTTCCCCTGTATTCCAGGACAGCAGCCAGACCTTCTGACACTTGCATGATGTGCAATTTTCACCCATGGGACTGTGGTTCCTCTATCAGCTTTTTCCTGACTGAGGCCTGGTCAAGATTAGAACGCGTTAAGAAGGATAAAGCCAGGTGATTTAAAAAAAAAAAAAAAAAAAGACCAGGAGCTTTCATCGAGTGAAATAACCCTGCTTCTTTCTTCAGCAAGAAATAATCACAGCAACAAGAAAAAAAATACAACAACAACAAAAAACAAAACCAAAAAAAAAAATCCACAAAAAAATGCATCTGTTGCAAATATTATTCTTTTTTTTTTTACTCTTCTTATTTTGCTGAGTTTAAAATAGCAATTTTTCCTCTTCCTTTTTTTTTCTCAGAGTGCAGGATCAGGCATTAGTTTCTTCTTTAATTTCTGCAAAAAACCCAAACAGATTCATAAGGTGACACAAAAATACCTTGAATTTTTCAAATGTTTTATACCTCAAAATTAGATACACATACACCCCTCCCCTCACAGACACCCTTCCAAAGAATATTTATGGCATACGACACCTTTCAACAATTCTAGAGTAAGGTAACTCTGTTTCCAAGATAAAAGTCTGAGAATCCAAACAGAAAACCCTCCCTTCTTGGTGAAGTTCTGCCTTGAAGGGAGGTGTTTGTGCCTCTGAAAGTCTTAGAAATAATCAGTTCTATGTAGTCATACAGCTCACAACACAGGATGTCTGAGGAAACACAGAACTCTGCCATATATTTTACTGACTCTTCTGTCCCCATTTCCAAAAAGAGATGGATCTAAGAACTAGGTATAGGATAGGTATAGAATCATGGGAGCTATCTAAGGCAGCAGCTCACAACAAAAAGTAATGCCACAGTTTTCATCCTGCATTCAGGGGAGTTACTGCTGTTTTGGAACTCTTTCCCCCACCTCCTTCTCCAAGAAAACAATCAGCTGGTTACCAACAATAGTCTCTCCTTTCTGGCTGCTGCTCTCTACGTCCTCTTTTTCAGCAACTGCTGCCACCTCTGGCTCTGTTTGGTGGCTCTGGAAGGAACTTAGCTCTGATGCTGTCAGTTCCTTTTGCTTTCCAGCCTGTGGCATGGATTCAGGTTCTGATCCATTGGGCACTTGAAGGAGATAGGGCTCTGTGAAGTACTGTCCTCCTGCCGTGCTAGAAAAAGGCATTTGGGAGTGCAACTGATTGGAGAAAGGAGCTCCCTGCATGTAGAAATCACTCCAGGACACAGCTGGATAGGCAGGCATGTCTGCTGAGGGAAAAGCCACCAAGAAAAGAAGAATAATGAAAATAGTGGAAGCACATCTATGTACAAGATGTGTGTTGTGTTTTGCTCAGTGCAAACACGGCACTGCAGTGCAGCAATCATCACACACATCAAGGATTACTCTGCTCTTTACACTGCAGTATTTAACCAAAACATGGTTTTTTGGAAGAAAAGCTTAGAGAGTTCATAGCATTGTTATAATCTAAAAAACTCCATGCCACTCAGCACTGATCCTGAGTGTAGGTAATGATAGTAGAGACACTCTCAATTTTTTTCCAGTCCCATTTTCCAAATGAGCTCTGCCAGACACAAGATGGATGCTTAATCTTCACTTTCATTTATAAAAACTGTAAACCAGGAAGCAGGAATGTTTTGTTAATTATTATCCATACATAAGCTGCTCAATTGCTGATGCGCTGATTTAAGATTTGCAGATGTGTCTGCACTCATAGACTGGTTTCCAGCCCTGCACTTTGGGAATCCTGGAACCTTTTCAGGAAGAAATTCATCCTTTGTGAGGGTGGTAAAGCACTGGAACTCAGGAGAGTTGTGACTGCTCCATCCCTGGAAGTGTTCAAGACCAGGCTGGATGGGCCTGGTCTAATGGAAGGTTAGAGGGCATAGCAGAGGGCTGGAACTGGATGAGCTTTAAGGCCCCTTCCAAACCAAGCCATTCCAGCATTCTGTGACTCTGTGAACTTGGTCATCCCCACTGCATAACAGAAAAGCCATTCACTGCTGATTGTGCTCTGGACACAAGTATGGAGTAAGAGATTATCAACTCTGCCTCTGTTCCTTCAACAGCCTTCCAACTTCACCAGCCTGCACCTTTACACACCCCTTGATGCTCCTACAACACACCCCAAAGAATGCAACACACTTGGGCATCAAGCTAGAAAAACTAATTTGATGCAGTCTAGGGCACAGCCCTCTCATTATTTCTGGCACTTCAGACTGAAAAACCACAGAAGATAATAATTACGCCTTGGAACTAGAGCAGGGAGCAGGGCCAAGTGTGTTAGATACTGGGTGCTGCCAACCTGTCCTGCACAATGTCAGCTGGGAAGAGTGGGGACAGGAGCCAGCTTGCAGCCTGATGTGAGTCAGACTTCCCTCCCTGACAAGAACTAGTACAAAAACAGCAGCAGCATCTGTGGGCTAAAACTCTTTGTTCTCTCATGTCATAAGACAAGGCATGGAGCATTTGGAGCATGACCTTAATTTAACAAACCTGCCAGTCCAAATGAATTAACTACAACAGTCTGTCATTTGATTATACTTAGGCATGAATAAGTTCAAAATACAAAGCTCAAACACAAAACAAGGAGATCAACAATGTCATTTTTACCTAGGGGTTTTTGGGTTTTTCAGAAAATTATGCTGGAGTGCCTTTATCTCAGTGCTGTTGCCAAATTCAAGTCAGAAGAAGAATCTATGTCCATGCTCTGTTGGCTCCTGTCTCTTCTTCTGCACTAGTCTAAGATCCATAACATGATTTCAAAGTGATTTCTGCAGAAGCCAAACAGTGAGAAGGCTGTTTTTCCTTACTACCTCCAACTACCTCATCTGCTGTGGCACCTTTTCCACTTTGCACCCCTGACTCCCACCACATGCAACAAAAGGATGTTCCTGTAAACAGGAACACTCAACACAACAGGACACTCCTGGAAAAGAAGTTATTTCTCCTGTCCGGACAAAACCTTTGCACTATCTGACACAGTCACATTTAATGCTCTTCCCGATGTGTGCAGTCTACTTGTAATTTTTGATTCAAATGAATGGGTCACTCAGCACTTAAAAAAATCAAACATATAAGAAAATTAAGTGTGGGAAAAAAAAAAGAAGATTGACACCTCTATGGATTTGTGCAGGCATGTGGATGTTCCTTCTGTCTGTCACAGCTATCAGTGAACCCACTGATCATGCTGAATGTTTCAGGGTATTATTACTCCAGAGGACTGGGATACCAGAATATTTCAGAAATTTACCTGAATTGCCACTTGGCTGCTGTGGCATGAGTGGTCCCCCTGTGTGGTTCTGTACATAGCCTTGTGAGGCTCCATAGGTTATGGCCTCACTGTTGCCAGGCAGGTCAGGGAAAGCTGGCTGGGACTCCAGGAGTGTTGAAGGAGGAAGGTGGTCACTGGAGAAGATATTGCTGGCCAGGTGACCTTGCGGACAGAACTGGGAGAGCTGATAAATTTCCCTCTGGCTACTGTATTGACAGTAGGTGGCCTCCAAGTTGTCTCCAGGCTCCAGCTGCTCCGGGTAAGGGCAGGAAATTGGTGAACTGAAGCTGCAGAGAGCAAGGAGAGAGGCAACTCAGAGATCAAAGGATAGTCAACAGCTACACCAACCTGTCCAATTAACAAGTCTTTTATTGCTCACTCTTCCTCCCAAATGCCAGGCACAGGACAAGGGGAACAAAAGCCACTTGAGTGAAGCGCTTTCACAGCAGGATTCTTGAACAATGGGTATTAGTGGGGATTATCGTCCTACTCCCCAAAGCTTGGAACACCCTCACTTTCACTTGGCAGGCATGCAATTCTGAGAGCACTCTGAGTACAGGCAGGCACCCTGTCCTATTATGCACATTATACAGCTTTTCATACTCCCTTTAAAGAATATTGTCACATGTCCATCTCACTTTTCATTAATGCTCCCACCTAATTCCTCACCCCCTGTCCCACATTCACCCTCCCTTCCCCAAGGCTTCTCCCAGGGGCCGCTTTTTCCATCTTCCTCGAAGACACTCTCATCTGCTCCTACCCTTGATTCTGGACGTCGTAAGAGAAGGCTTCCCTGGAGCCATTTTCCTGACTGCCCAAGCTGCATTCACTGCTGGGCGTGTCCAGCATCAGGGGCACAATGTGGCTGTGGGGGTCGAAGGGCAGGCTGAGCGTCAGGCTGGTCCTGCGGATGGGAGGAGGGCTGGGAAAACCCGGGAAGCACTCCACGCCGCTGGAACTGAAGTGCAGCTGCGGCAGCGCCTTGCTCTGCGCTTGTGCCTCGCAGGGTGCCACCATTCCTGCCACCGAGGAGGCTGTGAATAGAACAGAGAGACTGTCACACCGTGCTGTCACACTGGGAATCTGCAGCGGCAAGTAGAGGGAATGACAGAGGAGCAGGACAGCAAGATGCCAGTGAAACAGTGGATGTTAAATGATGGGAATAAAAATAAATGAGCACCAGCTCTGCTGTTCAGAAGCAAAAAGGAGCAGAAGCAAGCTCTCTGGAACACAGGTGGATGTTTATTGTTTAAATAAAATTACCTTTGTGATTTCAGCCTCTGCATACTATCTTTATCCAGCAAAGTACTTCTTGGAAAAGAGCCAGGAACAATCCCCCAGTAGTCATCTTCCATTTCTCCTGCCCTCTGGGAGGAGTGAGCTGCACAGATCACCCTTTTGAAAAAATTAACTGTGCTTTGAAAGAAACAAAGCTGTGCCTTTAAAAATCCACTGTCTAGGCTGCTTTGAAACACATTTTCACTCCTGGTTTGGCCTCTGATGAGTCATGGCAAAAACAAAAATTAAAAAAGTAGAGATGGCAGCTGAAGGTTCTTGGGAAAAATAAGATGGAAGATGGGAAAGGAAACCAACATGTTCTGGTTGCTAGAATTTTGTTTGGTGACTTGTCTCCTCAGGCACTGCTGGAAAGGAGAAAGGGAACAGTTTCCTACAGAACAGCCTCTGTGGAAAGAGGACAATAGAGGAAATTAAAGGTCAGAATCAGGTATGCTGGTGATCCAGAGTAACAACTACACATGAAGCTCAAGAAGCTTGGGCATGGTACAAGAAAATTAGTTTCTCTATTATGGCAATTAGCAAATGGTTTCTCTCTTCACAAATGTAGCCATCACATGTGCAGGAAGCTGCAATGATTTCTCCAGTCTTGCTAGGCTGAACCAGCACAAGGATGAAGAAAAGAAGAGAAAATATCACCAGCTGCCCAGGTGAAGCTCCCCCACACATGGCAAGGCTTTCAGGAAAAGTCTGCAGCTGCACTTCACCCTTGCAGGCATAGAGAGTAACATCAAATGCACTCCACCAGGTGCGACTCAAAGGCCTTAAACACAAACCTAAACATAAAAATGCCACAACAAGTATTAGCAGCCTTTAGAGGATTCTGGAATGCATGTCCAGAGAGCTGATGAGGAGTTTCCACTTCAACATCTTGCAGCACTGTTTCTCAGATTCCCAGTGTGCTGGGCAGTTTTGTCCCTCATATTGCATCTTCCCACATTCTGGGGTTTTTTTTCCAGCTCTCTGCAGCCATGGAGAGGAGGAATCACAAGTTTCAATGAAAAAATGTCAAGTTTTCAAAATAGCCCTGACTTTGGGCTTAGTCAGAAAACTGAAGCAAGATCTAGGATGGCATCTCTAAAGCATTCACATGCCCATGCAGTTCTCAGTGGTTCATTCTTCTTGTTTGAACACACTATTTATCCATGCCAGGCAGCATCTCTGATGTACCCGTCACATTCCAGGTTTTTGGCTTAGCCATAAATGAAACTCAAGTTCTCTGCTGATTTTTTTAAACCCTTATTTAGCACTGGTTCCCCTGACCACTGTGCCCCAGAATGTTCACACAAACGTTATGGAACAGCAGCCATGGGGGACACAACCTACCTGAAAAGCAGTCTAAATCCAGGCAAAGCTCCAGTTCAATAATGACAGCAGGATGAGCTGTTCTGCACATGGCCCTGCTCTTCCTCAGGATGAACACAAGCAGCCCAGGAAATCACTTCTAAACCCACTTTCATACCTACTAAGAATTATTATTAAAAAAAAAAAATTGCAATGCTTAGTGCAGATAATCTTTGTGGATCATGGCAATAGGATCCCCAGGCAATGAGACTGTGAGACAGCACCCTCGACCTCCAAATACCTGATTCAGCCTTTTCCAAAGTCACCTCTGCTCCTCTGTCCTTTCAAAGAGACAATGAAATTGTGTCTTCTAAAGAAATGCTGTAACAAGAAACAATTCCCAGAGAAGTCATATCTGCTGAATCTGACATATCTAAGAGAAGATTCCAGAGCTGTTCCATGAAGAATTCTGATCCCTAGCTTGAGATAATACTTACATTGTACAATTCTGTGGCTCTAATGGAGAGAGAGAAAGACAGACAGAGCCTCAGAATGCTTTCCAGTGAACATGGGGATGTAACAGTAGGACTTTTATTTCTTGTTTCCATTACTCCTGGGTTCTCAGTCCATGAGACGACCTTGGGAATTTCTGGAGAGCAATTCAATAATTTACAGCTTCAGATCTCTGAACCAGTCCTGGCACTACACTTGACTCAACTCTAGAATGGTTATTCTGTTTCAAGCCTTTACTGGAGCATCAAGGGCCATCACAAACCTTTTCATAGATTCATCCTTGTCTTGAAATTATGAGAATATATATTTGTTCAGTATCTGTTTGAAAGCCAGGTAACTGAAGTAATGGGAGCTGGTCATTCATTTAATGTTCTTTGACAGACCATATCCAACTTCATCCAATTGCTCCCAAGATTTCCATTAGAATCCCATCTCTGCCAGTGAATTTAATCACCTTGTTATTTGCTTAAGAGTTACCTGCACAGGCTGGGCTCCTGACAGGTGTCCTCAGCAAGGCAAACACACAAAACAAAGGATTTCCTGCAAAAGCACCAGTGGGGCAGAGAAATCTCCACCCACAAACCAGAGGCACAGAAAGGAACTTTTCTTTCTAAGGGGTTAATTCTAAAGAAAACATTAGCCAATGAATTACAGACATATATCAGTATCAGTAAGAAATTTCAGAAGACCAAGAAAAGCTTCAAATAATTGCTAGCATAAAAAAAAACCCCAAACATTAATTTATTCATTTCAATCACGCTGTCTAGCAAAAGTTTAAAAAAAAAAAAAAAGCCCAAAACATTTCTAAGATCAAATCAAGCTCAAAATTCAAGTTTTGAGGCCCAAAAGGCTCTTATGGCAAGTAGTGTGGCTACTATATCCAAATCAGAAGCCGTAACTGCCAGCAAGGTAACACAGATCTCAAACACAACTCACTGACATTTTTAATCAACTTGTTTGGAGAACTGGTAAAAACAGTGGGACATAAAAAAACCCCAAACCCACAAGCCAACAGGCACTCAGAAGTACTGGATAGAGCAAGGAAAACCAGTGGAAATGGCAGCACTGAACACTCTGCAAAGGTCTTGGCTAATAGGTCACAATGTTCTCTGCACTTAAATAATTTTCTTGTTGTGCTGAAAGAGGTTAAAAAAGAAAGCACCTGTATAGCCACTCCAGCATGTCACACTCTGTGAGCCCAACTGCACCACGATGCACAGATCACAGAGGCTTTTGCTGAAACCATCCATGAGCTGTTTCCACAAGGGACACTACTAAGCAACTGGTTTTGCCTTGTAAATTGATAACTTTCTTTATTAATCTCTTTCCTTTTTTGTTCTGCCCCTGTTAATTTGGATTCTATCCTATCCAAGTTTTGTCTCCTTCATTTTCTGAGCTCTCCTAATAAAGAAAAGAGGCCCATGGATGGCTCTATTTCTAGGCAAGCTTTTCTTCTTAAGAAGGATGCTGAATCTATTCAAGTCAAGTTGGCTTTCTTTTTCTTTCTGTTTAATTTTTTTTTTCATTCTTAAAGAGAAGAAGTCTGACTTTGCAATGATAAGCAACAACAACAAGCTAGTTTCATTCCCCATAGCAGTGTTATCCTGCACCTAGTAAGGCAAAACTGCAGCTGGAGCTTTCCAGGTGATTGTGCCATGCAGACCTCTCTTCATGTAGTAACAGTCTTTTCCCTCAGAGAGGACACTTGCCCTTTTTCTTCCTTACACATTGCACCAAGAATTCAGATGGGACTTTCCTTTCCTATCAGAAAGAATTGCTTGTGTTTTCCACGTGGAGAGCTGCATCCCAGTGTGCAGATCCTCCAGAAAGAAATGGCTCGATGCAAGCAGAGTACAAAATCATGTCCCTGAATGAAGCTCTATTTCTCTGACAGACATTACCTAACAAGGCAAATGGCTTCATGCTGACAAAGAGTGGTTTTAGGTTGGATATCAGAAGGAAGTTCTTCCCTGTGAAGGGGAAGGTTGCCCAGAGCAGCTGTGGCTGCCCCATCCCTGGAAGTGTCCAAGGCCAGCTTGGATGGGGCTGTGAGCAACCTGGGACAGTGGAAGGTGTCCCTGCTCGTGGCAGGGGGGGTGGAATGAGACGGGCTTTAAGGTCCCTTCCAACTCAAACCATTCTGCGATTGACTAAATAGTGTGTCTGCAGAGTTACTTTAGGAACCAGGAGAGGTTCCTAAAGCATAGAAATCCGAGGATATTTGGCTTATTTCCTTTAAACGAATTGTTTCGCAAACCCTTGGTTTCTATCCAATTAAATTCAGGGCTCAACAGACTGCACCACTTCATCACTCTGAAAGCAGTGAATTACTCGAACACTTTGACCATATTTACTCTGTTGCAAGAAGTGGAAAAACTGGAACTAACTGAATTACAGTCCTATTGGTTAAAAAGGTCATTGGATTGACTAAAGGAGCCCTTGCCTTGAGAGGATGACAGGCAAATTTGAATGACAGAATTACCAGATTAGGTTATAAAGGAAGTATCTCAACTTCATACTTTTAGACACACATGAAGCGTTCTAAGCTTATTGATGCAATCTCACAGTTGCTTTCCACCATAGCAAAATACCTTTAAGGTTAAAGCACCTTTTATGAGTTGCAGGAACTGGCTTTAATACTGCTAACCAAATACTGATATATTGAGAATACAACGAGGGGACAGACACAATGGTATGACATTCCAAAGAATTAATTACACTGGGAAGCAGGTAAACACACACAGCAGTACCACGTGTCAGCACATCTACTGCTTGGGAAATCTGTCCCTAAGGAAGCAGTGGAGTCCTCATGGAAATATTTTCATATTTTGCCAACCTGGAAATACAAACATATCTAGGAAAGGCTTTAAGGAGCACCCCTGACTCTAGGGAATGCTCTTGGACTGCACACATCAACAAACAATTAGATAAATCCTCTCTCTTTCATTGCCACCAATCTTTAAACACAGCTCGGGTAGAAAACTGGTTGAACAGCACACCCCACTGACTTAACACTCCACTGCAACAGTGATTAAATTCAGCCCTCAGCTTTGGAACTTAGCTACTCTCACTCCCTCAAGGTCTTGCACAAAACAGAAACCTGTTCTGCCTGGAGAAGCCAAGGAAGGCCCTCTGGATATTTTAAGGTGTGGAGTACCTGATGGAGCCTCTACAACACCAGCAGCTCACAGAGTGCATCTTCCTTACACAGCTCACTTGGCTCAGGGTGTAACCAGAATGTTTCTTCTACACCAGAATATGGGGAGTGTGTATCTGCCATGGAGAACATCAAACCAGAACAACACTTCTCTCATCGTTTACAGCAGCAGCACCAGTGTCAAACAGCTCTTATGGAAGAATGCCCTGATCACTTATCCTTATGAAGGCCTATTCAGAATTCCTTGCTGGCTTGTGCTAGGGCAGGGCACAAACAAGGACTGCAAATCTTTCTCCAGAATTAGCACAGAGGCACCACGGTGCTGGTACATAACTGGTAAAGACTCAACCAGCCATGAGCTGCTATTCCTATAACCACAGAATCATTACAGGTGACCTTAAGGACCATCTCATTCCACCTCCTCTCATGGACAGGGACCCCTTCCACTATCCAAAGCTGCTCAGAGCCCCATCCAACCTGGCCTTGGACACTGCCAGGGATGTGGCATTCAGAGCCTCTCTGTGCCAGTACCTCACCACCCTTACAGGAAAGAATTTCTTCCTTCTAATATCTAGCCTAAATTTCCCCTCTTTCAGATTGAATCCATTCCCTTTTGTCCCACAACTACAATTCCTGATGAAAGTCCCTCAGCAGCTTCCTTGTAGGCCCCTTCATTTACTAGAAGGTTCCTCTGAGGTCTCCACAAAACCTTTTCTCCTTCAGGCAGAACAGCCACAACTTTCTCAGCCTGTGGAGTGACCTGGTATCACTTTTAGCACTGATGGCATAAGGCTCTGACATGGCCTTTCCTAAAGCATTTGGGAACATCTTAGCTCCACTAGCTAATGCTGCAGCTGTGCAAAACACTCGTGCTGTTCGGGGTCTCACCTGAGGCAGAGGTGGGGGATGCAGGATGTGTGCTGAGCAGGCTGGAGGAGCTCCCAGCTCCAGGGTCTCCTCCCAGCACGGCAGGCTGGTCTCCAGCAGTGTCAGGCAGTGGAGGCAGAGGAGGTGCCCTGCAGCAGACAAAGAAGACAAGGCAGGGCATTATGACCAATCATGCACTCTTCTACCCAACAAGGGGCAGATCCTACATAACCAGCAAGTGCAAAGGGACAGCACTGGCTGACTACAAGCAGAAGGAATGTTGTATCAAAAGTCTTTGGGGAAGCAGCCCCAGGTCACTTGTATAGGACAGGCAGCAGGAGCAGTGCAATGACATAAGGTGCTCTCCAGTCGTTCACTTTAATTTCTCCTCTTTTTATTCAGTTTTCTTCCTAAGAAGACACTCACTCCAGATTGCTATAAATACATTCCTATTGAGATTGATTTCTCTCCTCACACATTCACCAGCCCTTGAAAGACCATCTATCCTCTTACATATTCCCCTTCCCACCAATAATGTCCTCTGCTCACATTATGAAATGTGCTACCTTGCATTTCTTCAAAGAAGTTCCTGACTTTCTAAGACTGATCTAAGCAAGCACCATTTCCACCACCAAGTGAAAATCCATAGAAATGGAAAGCAGTGGTGAGAGAACTGGGTTAAAAGAAACCCCAAGCACACTCAAAGCACCTGGCCAACGCTTTCATAAAAACTAAAATTCAAGAGATGATTCCCTAAACTTTTCCATCTCATCCCTTGCTCTCTACATGACTTCAGACAGAGCAATTTCAATATTTTCATTTCAAAATTAATTTGATTAATCTGTACTACAGGTTAATCACAAGGACTTTAGGAGGGTCCACCACAATCTACCCAGAGATCTGACAGGCTACCTAGGTCCGACTCAGTGCTCAGCTATTCACTGTTTAAAGGTAAAGGGGAAATGACAAAAGAATTTAATTTCTTAGGTATCAGTTGTGGAGAAATGGCAAAACAGAGTAAATTCCTCACCCATAATCCTCTGATCCAAAGGGGACTGACAGAGCTGATGATGCTGGGTATTTTCTGTTGCCTTTTATACCTAACTTCTGCAATTTCCGCAACTTTGCCCTGCGATTCTGAAACCAGACCTGAAAAATGGGAAGAAAGGAATGCATTCAGGGAAGAAGCCATCTACACATGGGGACACTGGCAATGTCCCAGTCCCTGCCCATCCCTTTTCTGCACAGAACCCACAGGCAGCACTGTCCCCCTGCGTATGTCCCCACTGTGTTACCAGAATACGCTGTGGCGTCACACCAACCACAGCAGCGATCTCCCTCCTCTTCTCACTGTCAGGATAGTGATCTTCCTGGAACGTCTTCTCCAGCTCTTCTAGCTGCTCTAGAAATGATGCATTGTCCAAAGAGAGAGAGATGGGAAGTGTGTTACAAGAAAACAAGAAAAAAAAATTAACAAGAGAAGGAAACATAAAAAATGAAGATTTTTACTATACATGAGTAACATAAAAGATTTTTTTCTAAAAAAAACCCCACAGAAATAAACAAAAATCTTCTTTTGCTGTTTTAAAAGCAAAGAGCATTGCTAGTGATGCTTCAAACAAAAAGACACTCAGCAACCTTTAATAGTGGAAGTCTTCACACATCTAATGGTGTGGGCTGCAGTGCAATACCAGTTAGAGCAGATCAGCACAAGGAAGGGAACACCAAGTGCCACTGGCACTGCCAATGTCACTGTGTGCCAGCATGTGCCCTGGGATCTACCTGCACTGTAGAAGGTGCGGGGCTTCTTCTTGACAGGTAAGTATTTTCCTCCCTTGGCCACATCACAGCTGCCTCTGGACCCCAGGACTGAAGAGCCCTTGTAGGAATTCTGAGCTGTAGCACCTCTGGATTGGTGAGGGGCTGGGCTGATGTCCCCCTGCTCGCAGGGAGCTCCAGTCACTCCACTGAATGCTCTCTTAGTTTTTTCCTTCTTTGCCTCCATTTCAGTCCCAGCAGGGCAGTAACTCTCAGAGTGCTCTTGTGCTAATCCAACCTTTGTGTCACCGCAGAAATCCGATGGTTGTCCAAACGCCGAGGCAAAGTCGTGGACAACGGAGCCTTGGGAAGATGACCCAGCTTCCTGCAGGGTGCTGTATCCCCCATCTTCCTCCACCTTCTTTACAGAGCTGTTCCTATCTTCTATTCCCAAGTCAGCCTCAACTTTTTCTTGTCTGGCTGTGCCTGGGAATGCAGGTAGCACACTGTTCCCTGTGTCATGGCCACCAACAGCATCAGCATCCACCACGAAGCACTCTGTATTGAGCAGCATGTTCTCCTTCTCATCCTGGCACTCTACAAGGCAAAAATAGGAAAAAAACCCCAAACTCCACCTCACATGCCCATTGCCTAAGCCAGATGTGCCTGTATTGGGAGTTTCAGCTATGGGGGAAGGAAAAGCCCACACAACGAAACCCAACAGTGACAAGAACCAGAAAGCTCAAAATAAAGACAGCTGCTGCCAGGACAGCAACAGCCAAGAACCTGATATATGGTCAATATGGAGGTACTTAAATGTGGGATGAGAAATCCTCATTTTAAAAGCAAACTGTAAACTAGAGAAGAGAGTAATTCCAGACACAGAGAATAAAGGAAAGCTTGCATATTACAAATACAGTAGTGGGAAAACAGCCCCAGGGATAACACAGGTCTCTGGAATAAGCAACAGAGCAAAAATCAATGACCAGGCAAGATCCTGCCACCTTATTAAAATGAGCAAAAGAAAGAAGCAAAATTCTGGTCTACTGTGTCAGTAGGGATTACCTGACAAACACCATCACTTTTTTATAGAGTTCTAGCATACAAAAGCTGGCCAAGCAAAAATACATTTATTGTACAAACTTCTAATAACTGCCTTAAACGATTTCTCTGCAGCTCCGGCCACACTTCTGAATAACAGACTTACAAGACAGAGAGTGAAAAAGGGGGCTAAGGACAAAATTAGGTACAGAAGTCTAAGTCTAACAAAACCCACAAACTATTACAGTAAGAGAGACTGAATAGTAGAAAACAGGTCAGAAAGAACACAGCAAGAAAAAGAATTAAAATAGGCAACAAAAACCTTATACTTTCCCAGCTACCACAATAAAGTTCCAAAAACCTCCTAAATGGCTCAGAACATGTGAGTCAGTGTGATTTCTGCTACTTAAATTTTTTAAAAAAGTGATTATTTCATAAGAATAGGAAGTAGAATAATAAACCCAAACCCAAGTATCTGCCTCTGGCTAGAGAGAAGAAAGTTTGAGCAGACTGTTGGCAGCATTTCAATTGCATGTGACAACAAAGAAACTTGATTTTTTTTGTTTGTTTGTTTATTTTTTAGTTTAATTTTTTTGGGGGAAAAGATAAAACAATTTCATTTCACTGTGCTCTGCTTTTGATAAATATTAGCGCAATGCCAAAATAAAGGATTTGATTCTGCCTCAGTGTCTCCTTCTGAAACAACTGTTAATCAAGGAGGAGTCCCACAATTCCAAGCAGACGAGGGAAACTTCATAGAAGTATGAGGGGATGGCAGGCTGCTCCAAGAGCATCTAATTTGCTTTTTACAGGATTAAGAGAACCAAATTAGTTGCAGGAGAAAGAAACAGAAGCAGGAAACTATGCAGCTATAATATTTTGATCTTGTTAAGCAGCAGCAAGTTTCCACTGCAGTTAAATGAGATGAAATATCCTGATGGGGAAGGTCAAGAACTCCATGAGGCAGAAGATGTCTCTGGTCTATATAATTCCTTTTTCTACCATCCTCCTGGCTGCATCTGAGCCTGTCTCACTCGTTATGTGGAAAAAATAGTATTTTCACATGATTTGAGCAGGGTTTTTTACTTCTCTGCAAACCTCAGTATGTCTTTACACCACAAAATGAGTGTCCAAGTCTTATGTCAGTACCTTGTACCCGTAGCAGAAATGTACACCTGAGAGTTTAATATTCTTTAGAGAAATAGTCCTCCAAGTGAAAGTAAACTGCTGTGTTTTATTTCTAGAACAGACAGCAAAGACCTCACAATCATTTGGAACTACAGAGGAAAAGAGCTGAAATGAACACCAAAATTGGAGAGAAAGATGGACACCTCTTTAATAAAGAGGGAGTTATAAAACCATTCCTTTCTCCCGTCATTCAGAGACCAGACTGAACATCACTTTGTCCCACTTTTAGATAAACAGAACGTTAAGTAGAAGGGATTTTAACTGAGTGGGAACATCAGGAATAGCTAGTCTGGAACACCTGCACTTGCAGGAAGCCAAGCCGCCTTTTCCATCTCACAACCACCTCCTTGGACAGTCCTGGGAACACGCCAACCACTTCACCGGCAAGGTTTTTAGGGTTGTTTGGGGCATTTGAAAACACACACACAGACACGGCAGGTGAAAAGAAACGGCTTCAGAGGAGAGAGGAGGAAAACTGGTCAGCGGGAAAGGCGCAAATGAGAAACCCCGAGGCAGCGGGAGCCCCCGGGTGTGACACAAAGGAAAGACCCCCTGTCACTACCCTCGGCCAGGCGCTTTGACAAGCCGGGGCACACGAGGGCCGGGAAATCCATCACTCCCGGCCGCGGGGCCGGGACACGGCAGGGCTGAGGGACGCTAATAAGCGCCCAGGAGCGATTATCCTCCCCCGGGGCTGCTCATTAGGCTTATTGCCGGGTGCCTCCCGGTTATTAACGCGGCACCACTCATCCCGCTGCCCTCGTCCATACCCTTACCACAGCCCATTCCCAGCTCTCCGGCTGCCAGCTCCTGCGCCAGCTGCTGCTGCTCGCCCGCCCCGTCCATGCCGGCTCGCTGTGGCAGGCCCGGCCCGGCCCGGCCCGGTTCGGTTCGGTTCGGCTGGTGCCCCGCCCGGCGCCGGCCGCCTCATCAAGGGCACCTGCCCTGGGGGAGGCCGCCCTACCCCCACACGGAGGGAGCGGGAGTGTTCCGGGCTCCCTGGGGATAGCGGGGAGGGTGTTCCCGTGGGGAGCGGGCTGAAATACAGCCGTGTGAACACTGGCGTGGCCGAGGGAACCGCGCCGTCCGCACTGCTGCACCCACTCCGGGGCTCCTCCGTAAGGGAAGGACAAGGAGCCACGGGAGAGGGTCCAGCCGAGGGAAACAGATGATGAGGGGTCTGGAATGTTACAAGGAGAGACTCACTGCAGGGGCCTATTCTGGCTGCGGAAGACTGAGCGGGGATCTCATAATGCATATAAATATCTTTAAAGGGTGGCATAAAGATGGTCCCAGACTCTTTTCAGTGGTGGCCAGTGACAGGACGAGGAGTAGTTGCCGTGAACTAAAACACAAAAAGTTTAATCTCAACATGAGGAAGAACTTTTTTGCATAGAGGCTGGCAGAGCACTGGAACAGCTGCCCAGGGAGGGAGTGGAGTCTCCCTCTCTGGAGACATTCCAAATTCATGTGATCGTCTTTCTGTGTCACCTGCTCTGGTGACCCTGACTAGAGCATCTCTAGAGGTGCCTCCCAACCCTAAGGATTCTGTGATTCTGTTCTTTTCCTGTGGCCTGACAGGAAGACATTAGTTTTTAACGTGTTCTGGCTGCAGCTTCTGGTTCTTCAGCAACTGGGGGTTTGCAAGGAACAAATGGCACTTCTGACTTTTGGGCTCTGCAATTTGTGTCCTTTCAATGCTTAACGATTCTTAGTAAAAAGAAGACTCCTAACAGGGCAGTGCTTGCATGAAGAATGAGACTCACTTGATGTTCTGATACACCAAAATAGAACATCCTTCATCCTCCTCCTGTTTATTGGCTCACCATCGTATTTCTGGCACAGCACTGTTCTCCTCCTGAGGGTTTTTCCTCAAAACTCCTTTGTTTCAAAGTTCACTTTTAGCTTCTAAGGCCTCGCTTCTGCACATGCTTTCACCTGAGAGTCGTTTTATCAGGTTAAATGAGTGTAAGCTGAAACATCTGTGTTTTGGAGCCAGTATAATTGGTCTAACAGTGCACCTGGTTCAGCCATCAGCTACAGGAAACTGGGACTAAAACGGCACTTAATTTGTTACCAGCATTCAGCTGATAAGAGACAACTATCTTGGAGGGTCATGGGACCTCTTCAGTATTAGGGAAAGTGCAAATATAAAAATCACTATCTGCTTTAAAAGCTGTTTCTGAGCAAGGTTGTGTTTATTTATTGTCCTAATGTCACCCTTTTTTGTGAAAATAATAACTGGAGAATGCTTTCATTTATTTTCCTTGAGGAGGGACCAACACACGTCTCCAGCACTGGAGTTTTTTTTTGAGCCATATATATGTGTGTGTATATTTATATATATTTTTATGCTGCATGTATATATACTTATATATATATTAAACTACTTTATACTTATATGTATTTTAAACTACTATACATGAAAAAATGTCAGCAGTCATAAAATTTGATTTTCAGAAAGATGCCATGACTTTCTCAGCTTCTCAACAAAACTTTTTAAATACAGCTCATGCTTGTACTTCATCACTGTCCTTGTCACAAAAAGAAATTAGTGTAAGTGCCCTCTGAGGGTTGTCTTTGTTTCCTTTTTTCAGTGTAGAAATCCTGAATTTCTTTTGTCCAGATACACTTTGTATCAGTCTCCACAGGTTCCTGGGAAAGATACAGTGGCACCTCTCACAGTCTTTGGGAACAGCAGGAAAGTGTTGGGATTTGCATGACATTCCCTATGCTTCTGTTTAATACTGATTTTCTGGTAAATCAGGTTATCCACATCAGATAATGTGGGGAGGAATCCTGACATAACTAAGACTGTTACAGGACACAGTAGGACTGCCAACTTGACTCCTGCATTGTGTATGTGCAGTTGGGAGGGATATTGTACTAGTTTGATATAGTTTGTACATATCAAAGAGATGTCAATCAGTTTCAAAAAATACTTCAGTGTAGATTTGTTTATGGATTTTGGTGGCAGGATGGTGCTGGGGATAAAAGTTTGACTAAATAGCAAGAAGTTGAGGCCTATCTGAAATGTAAGAAATCAAAGTAACCTAGGGTATAAGCAGTTGTTCTTAGAAGCATAAGCTGACCTTTAACTGCTCCTCAACATACAAAGGCCCAACATCAGGAAATAAAGGCTGTACCTGTGACAGGGACAAGTTAACCTTTGATCCAACTAGTTAAAAACAGTATAGAAGTGCTGTCCATCATGACAACAGTACCTTTGAAGTTTCCTATGTCAAGTGGAATTTTAATAACATACAGAATTTAGCATAGAAACTACTTTAGGAGGCTCAATGAACCTGCCAATCTGCCACCTTGCTTTCAAGAGCAGAAGTTGAAAGAGTAAAGAACTCTTGACTTGAGGTGTTGAACAAGATGACTTCTAATTTAGAATGGGAATATGTATGCCTGGCTCCTCCTGGAGTGGATGTGGGATGCCTCAACTGCCTGTGTGAGATGACCCAATTCAGACATGCTGAATTGATCCCATGGCAATGTTTTGTGTCCCACCTGAGACACTGACAACCCTGAGGAGTTGGGAACTGCATAAATTCATGATAGCCTGAGACAAGCAGGCTTTTGGGATATCTGAACATTCTGGGTCTTGTGGAGGATTATAACCCTTCTTGTATGAATCTGAGGTAGGGCTCTGCTTTGGCTTTTAGCTTGGGACCAGCTCTAGTCTTTCTGGGGGAAAAAAAAGGTGTTAGCAGATTGTTGTCTGGACCATACATTACAGGTTGGATAACTGGGTCCTGTCTTTCTGCTCTAGTGGGCTGGACTCCCATTTTCTGTAGTTCATCCCTTCAGCTTACCTTCAGGTATGGATGACTAACACCACTGTGGAACCAGCAGCATTAGCTCTCCAGGGCTGGGGATAACACTGAAGAACCTTAAGGCTGGATAAACCCAGCTTTCCTCACTGCCTCTGCTAAAGAGAGCTGTTTGTACTTAACAATCACTTAGAAAGGAAAGATATAACAAAAAAATACTGCATGTATATTCAGTAAATTGAATCACTTATATTTGAGAGGAAAACCTAAGTAACAAGGCAAGCAGAAGGTTAACTGGAGAAGTGCATGAGTTTATTAGGACTAAAAGCAACTCTTTTTTTTCTTTTACTCCAGCTAAAATTATTGTTATAAATAGGCTGTAATACGCTATTCTAGATACAGTGTAAATGGGATTTAAAGGCAGAATGTTACAGAGATAGAAAGCAGGAGATAGGAAGGTAACTAATTCTTCAAATATATTAAATGCAAGAAGGCTACAAGTGGCTTTCTTTGGTGTATTAATTCTTAAACTTGATCTTGCATTGACTGAGCTGAACACTTTAACACAAAAACAGTATTTTACAGATGAAGGCATATCCTCAAACGGGTTCTGCACAAATGCATGTAAACTGGACTTAAAACCAGAGAGTTCTTAAAAAGAACAAAGACCCTGGTGCATATTTTGACTTTATCTACAGTGGCTAAATATTTCAGTGTTCTCCGTAAGTGTGCAAAATGGTGCATGCAATACCACATCAGCAATCAGAGTAAGAGCAGCAGTAAAGTGCCACTTCATTGCATGTGCCTAGTCCTGATTATTTTGTACAGGGCGTGTATCAACACAAAATATAAGTCTTTGCCAAAAGTCACTGTTCTACTTCAGGGAGAGGCAGAGTAAAAAAAAAAGGTCAGTTCAGATGGCTTGGTGGGATGCTTGTTCAGAACAGAGGTGACCTTTGTGAAGCAGATTCCTCAGCATGATACCTCTTACGTGGGGGAAATCATCACAGTGGTTTCTGAAAACTCTGCTTAATTCCAGTGGATTTTGTAATGCTGTCAAGGACTCTTAACAGCCTTTGGGTACAATGAAGTATTTGCCTATCTAAACCCCAGTAGACTTGCATGATCTAATACATAAATTGCCCTAAATGGAAATTACACCATGGAGATCAACACCGTGAAGGTATCCAGAGGATATTCAAACAGAATATTCTCCTCAGCTCGGTTGTGCTTTGCACTTAGCACCTTCCTTCTCAGGAACTTGAAGCTCTCAGGCTGCTAATACTAATGAATTTAGCCTCACAACATGCAGTGAGGTAAGTACGTTTACCCCCATTTTGCAGATGGCAAAACTAAGGCAGAACTCTGAAGTGACTTGCATAAGGTCCCACAACTTGTCAGTGGCAAAACCAGGAATATGTTTTCAGAAGTCCAGACCCCAGAACTCTGTCCGATTTAAGTCCCTCCCTACTACCACAAAGCAAGCAATGCATGCAACCTTTATTCCTCCTCTTGCTGCCGTAGTCCTGCTGACACAGAGGAAGCTTTTCCTGATTGAATTCCCGCTTTCTTTGGCAAAAAGCACCTGGTCCTGTCAAAGTGCTGTGTATTATGCTCTTTGCAGAGGCATTTCTTCTGAGGCACGATAGGAAAGTCATGGTTTCCCCATGGCAGGGAGACTGTACAGGTCCAAACAGAGTCTTATTTCTTGCAGAAGACCTGCTGCTTGGCATTCTTCACCCGTTGCTCTTCCTTCAGGTTCTTCTGCCGCACATGTTTGCTGGAGATGTTTTCCACGTGTTCCGCAGGGAACCAGCCTCTCTCCCGGTCTGAGAGTTTTACTCCCTCCATCCACCCTGTGGTATGGTGAAAAGCACAACATGAGACAAAAGTCATGTGGTTTTTTTCATTGTTTCCCAAAAAAAAAAAGCCCCCTCCAAAAAGACCCTAAGAGCAAAGTAAAAAAAATCCCCTTTCAGCTTCCAAATAAAGCGTCCTAAAGAAGATGAAGAATCCCTTTGTCCTCTCAGTGCTACAGTTTCAGACTGCCATTGTTCATTCTGCTCACCATCATTGCTGTACTGCATAACCATGATGATATCCGCCTTCTCCAAAGCCAGCTCATCGTTTTCCCGAGCCTTGTAGGTCTTTATGCACTGAACCTGTGGTGCATCTGGAGGGGAGGAAAGATCACATTGACACACTGGAAAGCAACAGTAAACCTGCAGGTATCAGCTCCAGAGGAGGTGGAGAATAACGAGCTGCCCAAATAAAAAGCAGAGAACTGCAAGGGACACTACAGGTCTTCATCTAAAACGAGGAGTTAAAATAGGTAATATTTGGCAGCACCTGATACTAAGGGCTTCATCTACAAAACCCTGAGTATTCTGCCTTGGAATTCTTCCGGGATGTCCCACCTCACAGTGCCTGTGACTCCTGCGAGCCAGCCCACCCCCATTGCTGCAGCAGCAGAGCAGTCTCACCAGGGCATTCCAGGAGATCCGGTTCTCCCCGCGGAGGAGCCAAAGCAGAGATCCACCTCAGCTTCTCACTGCTAGCAAACAGCACAGGGAAGGTGTCAGCATTCAGTGTGAGGGACAGCAGTCTGCTGACCAAAATGAGGCGGGGGGGGGGTGTATTTGCTCACACAAAGGGAAGCAGCAAAAGGGAGTGTGAAAAGGCAAAAATTCCCATTTTCGGAGGCTGATGGTATGACATAATGTGGTAGTAATGTATGATGAGAGAGGAGGAAGGTGGTTCACAAGATAATAGCTGTAGCAAGAGGATGCTTTTCAAGACTTCTGCTCAGCAACTACATTTGGTATTTCAGTATTTGAGTAGCTGAGGGACAACCATCAGGCTACTAGGATGTGTTTGGCCATGGTAATGGGATATACCAAGGGTAAACTTGAGCTCTTACTGTGTGTCTGTCCGAAACAAGAACTGCACTCTTTTCCCCTGGTAATTCTGAAGCAGAAAGAGACGGAACAGGTTCTTGTTTGCCCCGTAGAGTTTCATCTCGCACTTCTCCCCACGCACGTATGAGAAAGCAGCGTGGTCAAACACAACAAAACGTCCACCCCTGCAGGTGAAGAGGAGGAACAAAACAAGGTGTGAGTTTTAAGGTGAGTGAGTCCATGTAGTCTGCAGGGAATCAAAAAGCTTTTGAGACTTTTGAGACGAGTCTTCATCTGCTTCAGACATCCTAAGCAGTGCTCTTGTTAGAAGTCTCAGAAGGGCAGAGGAGAGAGAGAAGGGGTTTAATGAAAAGGGTAGAAATAGTAAGCTTTATCCTGTCAGATTTTTATTTGGTAGCTTACAGTTAGAAACAAACCCTCCACCCTCAAAACCCCAACACAACTAACCAACAACTCTCCTGACAAATCAATGATTTGCACTTCACTATTCCGCATACTGTGCTTTAGGAAGAAATTATTTACCAAGTACAACTAGAATAGTTATTGTTCAAGTGTTTCACATTGTAGAGATGCAAAGGCAGAATAGAAGTGGTGTGCTAGGGACCACAAGGTATGTTTTTATATTATGATATGTAATTAAGAGTTGGGACTATCAATTTCCACATACTTGCATGATACTCACATCACGTCAGGACAGGAGAGTGACTTGACAAAGGCTGCCACTTGCTGGCAGGCAGAGGGAAAGGACTCTGTCACCAAAGCACAGACCCCGAAAGAGACAGGTATTTTAGAAGGGGCAGCAAGAATTGTGTTGAAGCACTCACTCCTTGGGCCGAGACAGGAGCAGACAGTCATTGAAAAGGTGCAGGTAGATGGGCCGGGTGGTGACTTTGCTTTTTGGACTCAGGTTGTTGAAGTCCAGTGCTGTCAACTCACCACACTTCACAAGTCGCCTCGACTGTGAGATGAGTGGGAATATCTGCAAGACAAAAATAAATATTTATGCGCAAGAAAATGAGTCCCTGTGACTTTTGGATTTGCATTTTTGCCTTTCTCTTTGCTGGAGAGGTGTAAGTCACGGCAGGCACCTTCATGTGATGGCTGACATGAATGATTGAGCAAGGGAAGCACTGATGAAGAGCTGGCCTGTGGATGATGTTCTGGTTCAACAGCTCTGTGTATATCGGAGAGGAGAACAAAAAGTGGCTTTTGGGGAAATACATTAGGCTAGATCAAGGCTCAGGGAATGGATGAGCTCACCTTACACTCAAATTCTATTTTCTGGCTGAGGTAGATCAGCTCTTCAGTGCTCTTCATGCGCTGGACATTCTCATTGCAATCCTTGATGAGCTGCAGAGGAAAGCAGATGAGTTTTCAGATGAACTGCAGTGAGATGGGAGCAGAACTGCCTGATGGAATCAGTACTACTCCCAGGAGTCCCTCAGGACTCAGCATAAGTGACAATTCCTTAGGCATCCTCTAGCAAAAAAAGTATATATTATAATCAGAGAATATTCTGAGTTGGAAGGGACCCACAAGGATCATTGAGTCCAACTCTTGGCCCTGCACAGACACCCCAGCAATCCCACCCTGTGCATCTCTGAGAGCATTATCCAAACACTCCTGGAGCTCTGGCAGCCTTGGGCTGTGACCATTCCCTGGGGAGCCTGTTCAGTGCTTGACCACCCTTGGGGAAGAACGGAAGAACCTTTTCCTGATATCCACCCTAACCCTCCCCTGACACAGCTCCAGCTGTTCCCTGAGTCCTGTCCCTGGTCACACAGAGCAGAGCTCAGGGCCTGCCCCTCCTCCTTGTGAGGAAGCTACAGAACTGCTGTGAGCTCTGGCCTCAGTCTCCTCCAGCTGAACAGACCAAGTGACATCAGCCACTCCTTTGTGTCTTCACCTCCAGGCCCTTCACCATCTTGGTGGCTCTCCTTTGGAAGTTCAAATCATCACTAGACAGAACAATCCACCTTATGAGGCTGTACAAATTGTAGATAATTATTTTTCCCAGAAAACTTTAAACCTTTCCTCTATAATAAACAGAATACGAGGAAGAGATGCAATAGAGTAATGCTGTGGGTTTTTTTAAAGCAAGATTTTCTTGCAGGGACAAGGGTGGGAGCTGATGATTAATTAGAGACAAAGGTAAAGGCTGCAGAAAGGGTAGGCACCTTTACCTTTTCAAGTGCATCATAGGCCTGTGTTGCTTGCACTTCCTCTTCAGACCCGGGCGCAGTTCTTTTCAGGATATTCTGTGTGAGAAAAGATGATTTTCATGATGCAAACAGGGAAAGGTGGACATTACCACCACGGATGAGTAGGATAAATAAAGCAGAAGTAGCTGATGACATATGGAGACAAGAAGACAAAAAAATCTGAGATGCAGAATGTCACTGATAAGTCACACTGACCAGGGCATTCCTGTAAATCTAAACTGTATTAATTATCATATAGAAGTTACATGGCATAGGAAGCAACCACTAGCTAAAACACAAATGGATGTATGAACTGAATAGAATTGTCCTTTTCTCCTCTTAAACAGAGGCTCAAATAGTCAAAAAGAAGAATTTCATAGAAAGAGCTTAAAATTAATTCTTTAGGGAATGGCTCGTCTCCTGTCTGGATGGCGCTTTATTAGTCACATTGCAGGTGAAGTGTAGACACAGGCTGCCTTCCAGAAGGCAGCCAAGGAACTCTTACTTTGTTTTCCTAGCAGGAAGCCAAAAAGTTCAACAGACTGTAAATCAGCATGTTCTAAGACTCCATAAATTCTTTATTGGAGTACAATTAAATTAGTGTCACAACAAAGCCCTAAATGATTCACAAACAGCACTGCCTCACGCAGTGCCACATCCATCATCTCCTGAACACCTCCAGGGATGGGGACTCCATCATGTTCCCAGGCAGCCCCTTCCAATGCCTGCCAACTCCTTTTGGGAAGAGATTCTTCCTGATGTCCAACCTGAACCTCCCCTGGTGCAGCTTGAGGCCGTTCCCTCTCGTTCTGTCCTTTGTTTCCCAGGAGCACAGCCTGACCCCGCCCCCGGCTGTCCCCTCCTGTCAGGGAGTTGTACAGAGCCAGAAGGTCCCCCCTGAGCCTCCTTTTCTCCAGGCTGAGCCCTCCCAGGTCCCTCTGCTGCTCCTGAACAGAGCTGGAGGAAACTTGACAGAAGGCAGAGAATCACCACAGTTACCTGTAGGAGGAGTTTGAGTCGAGTGATGCGCTGGAAGGGGAGGATGAGGAAGGATTTAAGCGAGAGGCGCTGGCACACTGGATCACTTTCCAGTCTCTCCAGGACTTGCTGGAACCCTGCATTTCCATTTCTGTGGGAGTGGTGAAGAAAAAAAAGACATCCAGGCATCAGAGTAAATAAATAACCTTCCTAGTATCAGATTTCAGGGAATGTTGGAGTACTCCCAACATTCAGGTTTTATCCCTGGGGCAAGAAAGTATAAAGAAACTGCACCACTCTACTGCTGAAGAACAACTATGGGTTTCTAACAGCTACAAGATGGCAGTACAGATGTTATTATCTCTCTCCTCTTTCCACAGGCCTCTGGAGTAAAAGCCAGAAGTAACAACTACATTTCAACTCCTTTTATCAGCAGTGCTCCTTTCATGGGGACAGTGGTGGTTTGAGCTCTGGTTCTCAGTGATCAAGACTGAAAACCATTCTCTTAGGATGGTCATTTCTGCTTTCTTCAGTAGAGGGCAGACAGAGAACAGCCTGCAAACAGCTATTACTTATTCTTTTCCTCTGCAATGCTTTGGGAGAGAAGCCTGCAGGAGCTCTGTCACGCCATTGAACTGAGGAAGGTTCTTCTGGGGGTGTAGCAAGAGCACTGCTCAAGATTTTATTCCTGCAGCATTTCCCATCATTTGAAAGAGTCAATATTCAGGAAGTAAGGGGAAGAAGGGTGCAGCAAATGAGAAAAACTTACAGTAACCTCTGGAAGGTTTGCTCCTGATATGTCTGGTTTGTCACATATGGCAGATACACCCGGCGGAAGTCAGGGGCATGTTTCAGAGCCACATCACACACATGGAAAGTGAACATGTCCTCTTCAAACTTCTCCTCCAAGTCAAAGAGGAAACTGCAGCACATAGATGTGGTGCCATAAAAGGCGAGGGAAATGTCAGTGTCATTTAGTCTTCTAAAACCCTGACAGCCCACAGATAAACACAAGACAGCTCTTTAGTTCCAGAGAGAGTGTAAGGTCTGGACAATGACATAACAATTTAGGGCTTGGTATCAGCAAGAAAAAAGCAAAGGCAAAAGATCTCTATTCTTGAGAGGTCATGCTTCTACAGGCATGGTCAGGAAATAGCTGGAAATGAAGACCTCACCAGAATAATTCTGCTGGTAGAAATGGAAAAGGTAGCAGCAAACCTTACCAGCTCAGTGATTTATGTAGTCAAGCCTTTCAGGAGGAAAAGCAAAACAGAATCCTTCAACACACAGGATTCCTTGCATGTGGGGTCATGTCCACATTTCATGAATTACGCTCTATTGATTCACATTAGTTTCTGTCAAGTGATGGTTGTAACTTACTTTTTTCCCTTCCCCCCCCATGCTTTTTGTCAGTGCTTATGCAGCTGCCCCTTTTGTCTTGTATATTGGCAGGAGCTGGTTTGGGTTGGGGTCTAGTTAGTTAATTGTAGTTGAAAGCAGTGGCACAAGGCTACATTAGTATTTGCAATATCTTGATCCTCTGCAATGAGCTCTGTGCACAACTGAGCCATAATATCTGGGATTTAACACCAGAATTTACACTGCCCTGTCACCTAAAAAGGTGAATATTCCTTTCCAGGCAGTTTTGGTGTGCCATCACTAGGTGCTGTATCTGCCTTGAACAGTGAACACGCAGAAGAGGAGTGAGAAATGTTCCTGATGGAAGCACCACGTGCCTGTTAGGCCCGGAAGCAAAGGGCCCCATCTCACCTGGCGCTGACATCGCGCACATCGGAGAGGCGCGAGAAGAGCCACTGGCGCTCCTGGTTGGTGAGCATGGCCTGGAGCTCTGCTGAGCGCTGGAAGTGATCCACTGCCACGTTCAAACTGCGCAGGTAGGAAGCCTCAGATATTATCAACTCAAACTTGGCCTTGGGAGAGAAAACAAGGGAGCACAGCATCAGTACACTGCACAAGTCTGTGAGGAATCCTATGGAAAGGAGACGGGGCAAAGGAGGAAAATTTCCCAGCATATGATGCAAGGAATATGTAATTACAGAAGAGAGGCTTTAGAAATGAAGGGCAAGCATGCTATTATAGACTTTCTTTAAAAAACAGACTTGTGGCATGACTTAAAAATAGGTACTTGTTCTCATTTTACTGTTTAGTTCCCCTCAACACCACTTTCACAAGGTTCCCCATTTTACAAGCTCCCACGAAGTCCAGCATCTGTACCACACATATTTTTTCTCCTTCATCATGTTTCCTATGTTGTTGTTTTCATCTTTCTCTGGGTACTCCTACCTACTTCTCAGATCCTCCCATTTTACTTACCCAGTTTCTCCGTACCATTGTGCTGAATCCATACATCTCCCTGTCTCCTCTCAGCCCTGCAGCTCACACAGATCAATTTGCTAAACTCATATTCTACCACAGAAAATACAATTTACTGTGGTTTTATTAGCATCTCTCATAAGCTCGTGTGGGAATATGCTGCAAGTCTTCTACTTTTATACACTCTTTTGCATTGAGCATACTCAAAACTCCTTATCTTGTTCCCACTTTTCTCCATGTTTGTTTTCTTGAAGTTATTGATATGGTGCAGAGTCAGTCCTTCAGTACTGCTTTTCTCTAAAATTCAGAACTTCAGCATTGCTCTACTTCACACCCCATGCTGCTTCCAGGGATAGAAATGATGTCTGCCTCAACCACCTGCCTTCCCACATCAGTTTTTGTTCTTTGCTTTAATCCCTCTTCCAGAGACTCTTTCTTGACTACAGACCACCCATTTAGCGTGTCACATCTCTCCCTTACCTCTTGCAGCCTCTGCTCATCACGGGACATGTTGAGCAGTATCCTGCTGCCCCGTATCATGGGGATGTCCTGCCAAAGGGATGCATTAGATGATACTGACAGACGTTGCAAATATGAGTCTTGGGGAGACAGCACTTTCCTCCGTAGCCTCGGGGAACTTGGGAAACTTGACTCTATATCCTCTGGATAATCCGCTCTCTTCTGGCTTTGGATGGCCTTGTTCAGAGCCACATCACTGTACTCCTGATACAGCAATTTTGCTGTGAAGAAAGACACATACATTTATCTTTTCTGTAGCAGCAACTGCTACTCTGCTTCAACCTGTAGAAAACTCTGCCCTGGACTGGGACAGCCAAATTCAGGCAAAGCTCCCCATCTGCCCAAGTGCACTGCAGGATTCCAGCTGCTTTCCCTGCTCTCTAACATTACATCCTCACACCACCATGTGGCAGAAGTCCCTCTCCTTTGTGCTCACTGCAAGGGTGAGAGATGCTGGCAGAGAGGGGACTGCCACAGTACCCCAAGCAGGAGGTACTTACAGGAGTTGATAAGTTTGGAGTGCCGGCGCTTGAAGTTCTCTGTTGTGTCTGCAGGTTTCTTCTCTCTGCCAGGGAATAAGGATTTTAAAACACAGAGTCAATGAGAGTGCTTATCCAAACCTTAGAAACTGCTCTGTCACAACAGGGACATCTCTTTTTCCAACAAGCTCAAGCTCCACAAGCATTACTTGACACAAAGGGCAAAGTTTGGCTTAATGGAAAGGCTGCCCTGAAATACCCTACTCTGTTGCAGTGAGGTCCTCTTCAAGGGGGCATAGACTGAAACACAGGCTCAGGGCATTTAGTTGTAGTTTTCCACTTCTTATCATCTTTGGTAACACAGAAACAATGGAGGTGTCTGTGCTGCACAGGGATTGGGGCAAATTCTAAGGGTCTTTGAAGAGACTCACCTCATTATAACTGTTTCTGAGCTGACTGGTGGTTCTCTGTGTGCCTTGTGAGCTTCTTCTTCTGAAGGAACAGAAGAAACCTCTGTGTAGAAGACAATTGGAAAGTAAACACATCAGTCCATTTTTAGACTTAATCTACAATCCAAATGATACACGGATACCATTTACCAATACCCCACCTAAGCAGCAGTCTTGAGTTGGAGTACAAGTGGCCTTGTGACATTTATTTCTGGGTCAGAAACATTCTAGTTTTAATAATCCCTCACAATACTTACCCTTTACATCTGTTAGCTACATTTGATTTTCACACAAAGAAAAAGGCTGACATTTTAGGCAGCAACAGTAACTTTAAGAGCTTCCCTCTCCAGTTATGCAAGCAAAGACTCTGCCTGTGTCCTGTTTGATGTTGTCCCTACACTTTCAGCTACTAGGGCTAGGCATTGGGAGATCAGTGAAGCCAAAGTGTAAAAATGGAGAAATCCTTTTGGTTTGTGAGGGATTTAATCAAACAAGGTGTGAAGAAATTCTAAATCTGAAATAACTGGAAGCAGAAAAAGGAAGAAAGCCCAAAGACTGAGCTGCAGTTATGTGTAAGGGGAAATGCAGTACTATTGCCTTGAATATTTTAAATGGCATCAAGAAATTACGGGTCAAACGTAAGAACAAATCTTGATTCAAGTCCTGCCAAACTTTTTACACCCCTCCACATACCCCTCCTTTTCCTCTCTGCCAAAAATCCAGCATGTTTCAGAGCTTCAAAAATAGACTAAAGTAAGAGCTAAAAAGGAGCAATTATTTAAAGTTCATGTAAGATATAGTAAAGAACAGACATACATACTGATAGCAAGTACTGCTGAATGAGCATTACAGAAAATGCATGTTTTCCACTTGTGACATCAGTGATTTGACTTCTGTGCAAGCTAGGACCTTGGGTTTAACAAATTTGCATTCTTATCTGTACTCTCAAATCCTGCGCTCACAGGAAAATCATCTTCTTTAGAAGGTCAAGTGGGAACCTAAAAGTGCCAGTTGCAAAATAAGGGGAGGCAGCAAATAAACAACTGATAAGAGACAGGGGCTACTGAGGGTGCGTGCAAGGCTCTTCCTAACTGCCTCAGAGATGCACGAAATAAGTTTATTGTTGCAGGTATTAGTGTGGAATGGGGGGACTGAGCCCCAGTGTGCATCCCTACTCAAGGGAACAAAAAGGATACACATGACAAAACAGAGGAAGGAGGGGAACAGCTGGAAAATGAAGCTTGGGGCAGGATAGGAGGGGGCTATAGGGCTGGAGCAAGGAATATCACCAGAAAGGCACAAGAACCATGCTAAGCTCTCAGCTATCATGTCTCTCCATCCCACTGTCTATTTAATTTAATCCTGCTTCTTGATAATTGTGCTAAGTTGGAGGGGGGGGAAGGAGGATGGGAAATGGAAGAGAGGACTCACGCTGCAAGATGTCTGGTGGTACTGACATCCTCTTCAGGCCCTGACGGTGCCAGTCCTTGGTTTTGACTCGGCTTTTAGGTGGGTTTTCTTGCTGGGCTGCTGGCTCCTGCACAGCTACCCCAACCTTTTTTTTGTCTGGCCAACTTGATGATTTTTCCAAGGGTGCATGTTTGGGCGTTTCTTCCTTTGGCTGGCGTTCTCCCCCTTCTAGCCTTTGCCTGCCTCTCCTGTCACCTTCTGTTTTCTCTGTCACTGCCAGTGGAGCCTGGATGTTCTTTGTGTCTGCACCAAAGCTGCCTGTGGGCTGCTCCCATCTCAGCTCCTTGTCCTGGCAGGTTGTCCTGGTGGTTGGCGGTGACGGAGGGCTGAGCCGGAGGAAGTGGATTGGATTGGTGAATGCAAGCATTGGAAGGTGCTGTGCAGAGTCTGTGCTCTTCGAGTCTGGGGTTGTTATCAGGCCTAGCAATGAGGGCCAAGAATGGTGGTCAGGTGAGGATTTTGCACTCTCTATATCCATGTGGGGATCCGCTGTTTCAGGGCTGGTGTCAGAGCAGCCAACCAACATTTCGTTTCCAAGAGCTGAAAAACTTTTGGTCAGCAAACTGACCCCTGAGTCATCAGAAGTCTCCGTATCGTGGGGACCTGAGTCACTGACATCCCACTCCCCACTCACTGGAACAAGGTCATCTCTCTCTGCTAGACTTTCTCCATCAGAAGCAGAGGCCAGAGAGTTGGAATCAGATGCAGAAGTGGCAGTTTGGAGAGGATGGCTTGGAGTAGGGTAAATGGCTTCCAGCTTACCATCATCCATTCCACAGCTTGGGGGTGGCCTGGAGTGCAGACCAGGAGCCAGTGGCTGGTAACCTTCAGGGGCTGGAGATGGAACATGGTGATTTGTGTGGAGTGCAGGGGCCTGAGCTGGACTGGGCCTTTGGACATGGGAAGGAGGATGAGGAAGCTGTTTGGCATCAGGCTCAGACACCAGAGGTAGGCTTGAGTGAGACACAGGGGACAGAGGTTGTCCTTGCTGGTTCACAGCAAGGACCGTATCGTCTTCGGAGGTCCAAGTTAGGATGCTCAGAACACTGGAAATTCTGGATCCAGGCTCTTTTTGGTATAAACTGCAGTCAGGCTCATCAAATAAAGGCACTTGTGCTTTATGATCTATATTTGCTCCCATTTCTTTTGCTTGGATAATGGCACTTTTTTGCTGAATTGTCTCTGGGTGGCTCAGGGGAGTAGAAGTCCTTTCTGGTGTTTGGGATGCTTCCAGAGGCCCTGCAATACTAGCCACAGACCTCCTACCCCCAGGAAAGCTCTCTTGTAGAGGAAGGGAGCTCATGTACGTTACAGAGAAAGAAGATGGGCCACTAAGGTCCTCTTGAAAGCCTTCCTCAGAAGCAGAGAGTTCAGGGGAAGTTTTGGCCTCCCCTGCACCTGTCCTTAGAACAGCAGTTTCTGCTGGTGTCGAGTCCCACCGTCGTGCAGGAGCAGCTTGGTTGGGTGACTTCCCTGCAGAGTCTGGCAGCTCATTCAGGCTGGTGCCAGGACAGTGCTCAGGGGTCACAGGGGCTATTCTGGCACCCTCCTGCTCTGGAACAGACACTGACGCTGCTGAGGTGAGCTCTGAGGAGGAAGCTGGAATGAAGTCCCAAAGCTCAGCTTTTCCTGTAATGGGATGAAGATCCATGGGATCAGCTGCTTCCACGTTACTGGTACCAGAGGAAGGGTGTGCAGGAACAAGAGCTTCTGGGTTCTCTGCACTGAAAGGTGCTGTCACACCTCCACAGAGTGATGCGTCTCTTTTATCAAACCTCTGGACAGCTTTTCCATGACCACCAGTGTGCTCATTTTCCCTGCCCAGCCGTGTCTTATCATCCCAGTGAGCTTCTCCAATATCCTGACCACCTATGGAAAAGCTGCCAGAGTCTTCCAGGTCTTCTGCCTGGTCAGAGACATAGCACATGTGTGGAGTTTCCCCCTCTGGGTTCAGGTTATTTGAGGACAGAGGGCTGACAGCAGGTGGCTGACATCCAGAATCTGCTTCTGTGACATGAGCTTTCAGCAGCACATCCTCATCAGGATGCTGATCCACAGAGACAGGTTCCCCAGGAGGAAATGCTGATCCTGTTTGCTCAGACAAGGAAGCATACTCCAAACCACACACAGCCACATTACGCCTGGAAACAGAAGGTATCTCTGACCCAAAAGCTGATGATAGAGCCTCTAGTTTGAGCTCTTCCCCCAGTCTGAGCTCTTCCCTCTGCAATTGTTCCTGCTCATTTTGTTCCTTGTTTTTCTGATCTTTGAGGTCCAAAGGTTTGCCTTCTTCCGGCAGATTCTGCTCTTTGCACTCTTCCTTCTCCTCTTCTTGCCGAAGTTTAGACACTGCCTCCTCCCAGGCTGGCCCCTTATGCTGTGAAGCATTCACTTCCTCTGTCCTTTTAGCAGTACTCTTTCCTTGGAAAGCACTCTCCGCTGAAGGGGGAGGTCTGCCCTCAGTCTTTTTGGGATCATCTTCTAGATGAAGGCATTTGGAAGCAGATGAGTTCTCTTTAGGAACCATTCCCTGGTCTTTGACCATGCTGGTATTCCCTGTTTCACCACCTGAAGTGTTTCCTCCTGCTTGTAGTGAACTCATTTGGCTGTCACATGTTAAGGTGAAAGACAGCTGATGGGAAGAGGAAGATTCTGTTTTCTCTTCCAAACCCTGGGGTGCTCTTAAGCTTTCCTGAACATCTTCAGAAGTGTAAGGTTTAGCTGTGTCTTCTACTGCTCCCTCTGAGGTAGGCTGCTCATCAGATGCTAGTGGCAACTTTTTGGTGCTTTGCTCCTGCTCTGCACCAGCATCAACCTCCTGCAAAGAATCCTTGGAGATGTTATCCAGAAAGGGTTCAGCCTTATAATGCCCTTCTGAAACAGTTTTACACACCAAAAAGCACTTAGGTGTCTCTCTCTGAGAGGAAATGGCAACAGCCAAAGGGGATTTCGTTTGCTGGGCCTGAGGGTCTGAGCCATGAAAAGCCAGTTCTGCTTGGCACTGAGTAAACTCAGTGCTGAGGTTCACAGCCTGCAGGATGGGGCTGCCAGGGGCAGGCTCATCCTGGACTCTGCTGTGAGAGGAAGTGTCCTCATTGCTTTCCAGGTCAACCAGTTCCGATTGCCTAAGTTTCAGAGAATAATCCAGTCCACTCTCCTCTAAAAGCATTTCTCCTTCCAGTTCTGAGAGTCCCTTTTGAGGCTCTGTATGCCCTCGGCCTTGTTCCAGTCCTGCTGGCACTTTTTGCACAGAGTTAGAGGGTCTGCCCAGCATCTCTGCTGCTTTCCCTGGAGCAGCAAGGCAGTCCTTGGGCGTGCTGAGCTCTGCTTCTTTTGCAGAGTTAGATGGGCTGGTGCTCATTTCAACTGCTGAGTGAGTGGCATGACGCTCTCCTTCCACAGCTGAAGAATCCCAGGCTTCCCCAGTGATGCTGATGGCTCCTGGGGGAGTGGTACCTCCCTCACTGGTTTCTTCAGACTCCATCAGTGACACATCCTGCTGAAGAAAAAAGCATTTTTCTGTTACTACTTCAAAATGATACAATGGATCTAATTCACTGCTTCTACTGAAGCTGATAAAAACCAAAAACAAAACCAACACCACATACCTAATGGATGATAAGGGATGGGAAACAAACACAGAATAGGCAAACACCACATGTAAGCTTGAAGTATGAGAGTAACACCAAAATAACCCCACTGGTGTCCTTTTAGTTTCACATGCAAATGCAGAAAGTGACTTTGGTTGAAGAGCAGAGGTACTGAGCTCTCTGCAAGGGCCACAGGGCAACTTATGGAAAGTGGTGGCCATGGCTGGTTATCTCAGACCCAAAAGAGGGTACCAGAAGGCATCCAGAGAACAAGAAAGTTTTCAAAAATCTCCATTGATTTTCATGGGGCGTGGTGGACAAACACTCCTGGCCTCTTCTAGCTGAGTTTAAAAGTTCCATCTGATTTCTGCTTGTTCTTTGGAGCTGATGGCTCTCTTTACAGATCTCTGTGTAGGTCTGGACCTCATTGCAAATGACTGCAGAAATTAATTAACAAGACATAGGAATGTAAGACTTTGATTAACAGGTAACTAGGACATGACACAAGACATGAGGTATTTGAAGGCTGCAAACCAGATGGGTTTGAGAGGAGTAGCTCTGATGTGTGTGGACTAATCTACAGACTATGAAGAGAAACTGTGTCATCATTTAGTCTACTCTTTTAGGGAGGGGGAAAGAAAAAAAGAAGCCATCTCAGGATTGTTGGACGGTTTCCCAAAGGATATAGTGGAATTTCCCATCCACTATTGCATTTGAAGTTCAGACATGACAAAGCACTAGGGAATGCACATTTGGGATACGTCTGTGAAAAAGACGGAAGAATCTGATTCACCACTTTTATCCCTCTGGCTTCTACCATGACCCACAATCCGTACCTGGAAAAAACCCGAGAAAGAGACAAACCGCTGTGGCTCCCTCTCTTTTCTTCCATGGTGATTTCCTTATGTTAGAGTTGCTCTACAGTCTCAAGTACCAACTTCTGATCCCACACAAAAAGTAAAAGCAATAAGGGCATAATTACATCTGAACTAATTGTCCCAGTTAGCTCCATGGCCAGGGCACGCCTGGCCTAAAAGCTGGTTTAGCGTCTATTTTCCCTTACGTCAAGTGAAACAAAACACCTGCTCTGGAGACAGGACTGAAGCATTTTACACACCTTCATCACAGGTATTGTTATCACAGAATCAGTGATGGCTGGAAGGGGCGTTAAAGATCATCCAGTTCCAACCACTTGCCATGGGCAGGGGCACCTTCCACTGTTGCAGGTTGCTCAGAGCCCCTGAGCAAAACATGGCTTTGAACACTTCCAGAGATGGGGCAGTCACACCTTCTCTGGGCAAGGTGTGCCAATGCCTTGCCACTCTCATATTAAAGGATTTCTTCCCAATATCAAATCTAAATCTCTCCTCTTTTGATTTAAAACATATCCCCCTTTGTCCTATGACTACCTGCCCATGTAAAAAGTAGCTCTCCCTATTTCTATACACCCCTTTTAAGTACTGGAAGGCTGAAATGAGGTCTCCCTGGAGAGCCTTCCCTTCTCCAAGGCTGACAAGCCCAATTCTAAAAAAATATGAGAAAAATAATTGAGTTAGCTAATTGAGTTAATTCATCCGTTAACTACTTCCTGTGTATTTTTTCTCATGTAAGCTTTAATTTTTGTTTAGAGTGGAAAGACAGTCTTTCTTACAAAACCAAACCAAAACCAAGGTTTTTCAGCAATTTGGATTTTCCCTCCCAAGCAGTGAGTAGTTGTAATAGCTATAATTTTAACAACGAGTTTGTTTCAAAGAGATGTGTCCATTCAGGGAGTTCCCACGGGGTTTCCACCAGGTCTTGCTGCTGTCAGCTTCTACTAAACTACACGGATGCTGCTGAACTGCGTTTTTAAAAGTTCCACATTGGATCACTCCTGTGCTACACTGCTCTTGCCTCTCCTGGCTACCCCACCTGATCTCCTCAGCTCCAGGCCTAGAAATTATTAATATTAGTATTACTTCTCACACCTAATACAGACAGTTTTCAAAAACAGGCTTCCTAGTAGCAGACAGACTGTTAAGGAAGGCACAAGCTGCTGGCTAAGGAAGGTTTACTATTATTAAAGGTTGGATAGCTCACAAAGGTCTGAATAGTAAGGTGCTCAAACTCAAGCCCACACTTTGTCAGGGGAAGAACTCTCCTTGCTCACTGTGCTGTTTCACAGACATACACAGCACGGAATTTCCTCTTATTAAGCTCAAAACCGCAGTTTCCACTTCCATGCTCTGTTGCAAGGGATTTGGACAGGCAAAAGGACGAGTTTAAAGCTGCATTTGGAGCAGTTCCATGATGATCCTGGGAGGCAGGGTAGAGGGAGGTGCATAGCACATCAACACTGGAAGCTGCCAAGTGAGATTTGTCTCATCATATTACTGCCAGGTGTTTTGCACACCTCAGGGAGAGCAAGAGAGGAGCTTTGGGAAGTGAGGCAGGAGAAGGAGCAGACAAACTCTCGGCAAAGACTTATGAGGAGGGGGAGGACTTATGCATCTCACCAGGAAACTTGTTAACCTCCCAGTCGAAGGCTGGGTGCACCACAGTAGAAGACACATGTCTGCAATAAGGATTTCATGGAGATGGAAGAGGAAATAATAAAACAAGACTGACAGCATCTGTAGTCTTCCCATGCAGAGCAGCTATGTACAAGAGCCCAGTAATTACCAGAAGAGAGTGCCTGTGGAGCACTGCCATGTTTAACTCCCAATGCAGGTCTGCTCCATCAGAGGAGGGCCCAGGAGATGCCCAGGACCTCAGCTACCCAAAGCAAATTTTCAGTGAGCCTTTTCACCAGGGCAAATAACATGACAGAGCAGCACACAGGACCTATCTAGCATCTTCCAGTAGATAGGATATGCAAACTCTCAAGATTCACTGTTTCCCCTTTTGGGGCTTACTGATCTTTCACATCTCTCACTGGATCAGATGATGAGCTAGCCATCATTCCCTCATATGCTCTGTCTGTGGAACAAGGTAAACTGATGTTCCTTGTTGAGATAAAGCCACTCAGGCTCTTCTCCCAAGAGGGCCTGGAAACACCAGCCTGCAGCTCCTATGCACCCAGCTTTTAGGTGATCCTGGGAGCACAGAACCCCTCCAAGCTGGAACAGTGGGAGGAGGCAGCTGGCCACATGCCAGCATTAAAACAAAGGGGCAATGCTTGATCCTGCTGCAGTCACAGGCACAAAATCTGAGAGGAGAAGAGTGAAGGAGGTGGCCTGATGAGCAGAAAACAACAGCAGTGAAAGCATATCAATATCATATTGAGGGCACAATCCATCCACAGCTTTCCCAGATTACAAATGGCAATGTGAATGTCGTACTTCCTTCCACTGTGGGTTAATTCACCTGGACGGAGATGACAAACACTTCTGGTTTTAAATAGAAAGTACCTCACCTTCCCTCCCCCACTCCTCCAACAAACAAGAAAGGAGAATAACAAGTGCTATCAAGCACAGACAAGCCTTTCAGCTAGCCAGGAAGCAAGGCTACACACAAGTGGAACCCTGAAATCTTCCTCCTCCAAAAGTGGGGAGGGACGGAACTTTCTGCCTGCCACCTTAGCCCTCCTCGCGTGGTGCCGGGTGCCGCCCGGCCGCCCTCGGCCCCGCTCCCCATCCTGCTCCCCATCCTGCTCCCCATCCTGCTCCCCTGCCCCGGGCCATGGGGCAGCCCACATGCCCAGGCTGCTGCAAACACGCTCCCAGCAGAGAAAGTCCTGCCCTGCGACGCGGGGATGGAGCTGCTCCATCCGTGAGCTTCTGGCAGCGAGAGGAGAAAGCTGTTCACAACAATGTTTGAGTGGCGTGGGCGAGGACACGACACCCATTTCATTAATGAAACAAAGGGTTTCCCAAGTAGTCCCTAGTTTGGGTTTATCCTTGCTGGAGCAGCCACAGCCTGGTGTAGAAATGTCAAAGCTGGCTTTAAGGGCTGCAGCTCAGGCAGGAAAGAGTTCCATGTTTGGCTCTTATCACCCACCCAAAAAACAACAAGGCTACTCTAGACCTTTTCCTGCTATCTCAGCTTGGTTTAATCATCTGGGTCACACAGTTCAGGTACACTTTACAAGAAGCCGAAAGAGGGGAACTTTCAGTTAAATATTAGGAAGGAATTCCTTCCTGTGAGGGTGGTGAGGCCCTGGCACAGGTTACCCAGAGAGATTGTGGCTGCCCCATCCCTGGCAGTGTCCAAACCAGGTTGGATGGGGCTCTGAGCAACCTGGTGGAGTGGAAGGTGTTCCTGTCCACAGCAGATGGATTTGGGACTAGATGATCTTTAAGGTCGCTTCCAACCCCTTAACATTCTATGATTTGAATCAGCTCAGAGTCAGCCTTTGTCCTTACAAAATCCAGAGCTCAGTGTGCAGGACAGCACCATCTCTCCCAGGAAGCCAGACACTGGACTTCACTTTGGTGAGACACCCAGGAAATTGAACACAAAGCCTGCCCTGTCACAAGCCTCAAATTTTATATTTCCTCAGCTAGTCCTGCCATGCTTGGGGCTGGCTTCTTCAGCTGTATGTCCCTCCACATGAGAGATTCCCACGGCACATATTCCCCTGCAAAGAAACAGTCTTCACACACCACCCCGAGCTGCTCTATCACTGTACAACCCATCCAGGGAGGTGAAGGAGGGGGGTCAAAACTCTTGAGCTCAGGAAGAGATAACACAGGGTGCTAGAGATAAGGAGGAGGGAAATAATGTAACGTGGAGTCAGCTTTGAGGGCATGGAGAGCAGAAGGAGCTTGCTGAAGGTAAAGACTTAAGAGAAAAAAAAAGATGATCTAAAAAAGCAAAATAATGTAGGGTCTACTGCTGTGCTACACAGTGCTGGTAATGCTCTGGGAGCCAGGAGCTACCTCAGGTGTCTTAGGCAGGGGAAAACAAAGCAAAGCTGCCAATAGCACCTGACCTCCTGGAAAATCCATCTGAGCGGCTACTGAAGCTTGAGAAATGCAGGTGAGACCTCCCAGTCACAGCAGTGCAGAGAGTTTGCCCGAATTTTAACATAACCAGTCCCAGCTTTCACTCGTTGTAGGCACACTCAAGATACACAGAGCCTATTAATTATCTAATGACTCACTAACTGAGCGGGGGAAAAAAAGAGGATACTTCTCCATACTTTTCTTACATTGGCTTCTATTTAAATAGATAATAATATTTAATGCTAACGAAAAATAAGTGTCAGAGAAACATAATATTGGGTTGAACACAATTTGATCTTGGAAATTGGTACAGAACATGTGGCAAACAGCAAGTAAAGAATGTAGCTTGGATTGTACATTGCACTTCGCAGAGATGCAATAAAAGTGATTCATTCTTAAGATAAAATGGGGTCACCTGTAAAGCAAAAAACCCAGTTCACTCTAAGCAGAGGTTTAGTTTATAGTCATAAAAGTAACAGGTAAGCCTTGATATTCTGCAGTCTTCTAATATGAGAATAAACAAGAATAGTGTGTGATTCTCACTGCTAGAGCTCAGTAGAAAGATAACTGACACTACTTGGTGCACAGCAGAATTCCCACATTGGAAGTAATGTATTGAGTCACTGCAAATTACTCAGTGTAGGTGTCTATACAAACTCTGGGGATGGAGACACAACTGACAGAAACATTTGGAGCACAAAAGGAGGCAAGAACTTCCCACATTACTTTCCCCACGACATTTTACGGTGGTATAGCCGAGGTGGCTGCCAGCAGCATTCTGTACACATTCCTAGATGGCATGTCTGCCATGAACTCGAGGAGTTCCTAGTTCCTCTTTGAGCAGGATGATTCAGGACCTTCATGGGACAGATTCTCCAGTTAGTGACAGAAATTTCAGTCTCTCACTACGCTACAGACGCGTGAGCCAGAATCCCACACTGCTGTTTTTGAGTCTCAGATTACAGAACGCTCATGTTTGCACCAAAACCATTCTGACAGATGCAAATGCCCTTAAGACATCAAAGGACTGGGAAACACACTTGAAAGCTTGGCCTTGCCCAGCCTGCACAGTGGAACCATTTGTGAGCACAGCTGTTGTCATGTTACCTGTACCCCATCCTGAGTACAGTTAAGCTACAGGCAGATAAGGATGAACAATATTCGGCAAAGTGAACTGGGACAAACGGTCCTGCCCTTAAGAGAGGGCCTCCAAAGTTGTCCTGTGGGATGCAAACACGCAATATAACCTTTTTCACAGCCAGATCAAGTTCCACCTGGAAAACTGTCAGATTTCTGGTGAGCTGTCAGAGCCCCACAGAAGATAAAGCTGGAACATTTTAGCAGTGTGGGATGACTGACAAGCTAAACACCAATGTATACCCAGCCAAAAGTATACTGGCAAAATCCTGCCTTTGTAGCAACAGGTAAAGCACATCCTATGCAATGAAAAAAAAGCTAAAATACCCATAAAACTGCACTTATGTATCATTCCATGGTAATGACAGCACAGTGTCATCAGCCATAACAACAGCAGAAAACTCTGTCATGCTCTGGCTTCAATACTGTACCATCAGTTGGAGAGAACAATAAAGAATTGTTGGATTCAGAATCCCATGAGATAGCAACCACAACAACAAAATCACACATTTATCCTCGTGTTGTGCTGTCAGAATGCATGTTTTCAGCCTTAGCTCCCCATATCAGTTTTAATTACCTTATGACTCCAGCAATGAGATTTATTTTAAAAAGTTACAAGATTTGTATCACAATCAAATAAATACTTGGCAATACTGTAACAGCGATGGAGCTTTGTACTGAAAACTGCAGCTAAAGAAAGAAAGAAAAAAATCCATCCAAAAGGGATATAGGGATGTATGTGGGAAAAACAAGTTTTGGTACAACCCTCCCCTAACCCAGCTCAGAGAACAAACCATTTTTTCTTGGAAATTTAATTGGTGTCCTTAGATCGAAGAAGGTACCAAGAGACAAGTTTGCTATTGGAAGCAAAAAGTATAGATATGAATAAAATGTTATAAGAAATGTAAATGCGGGAAAGCACCAGCGGGGACCCCTTTCCTCTCCCTCGTGGAAAAATAGCTTCACACACCCAAAGCCACAGGAATTGTGTGGGTGCTGAATAGGAAGGTACTAATGCGAACACACGGGAAACTTGTTGTTACTCACGGTCTAAGGCTTGTATGGCCAACTGGAAAAGGTTTATTGTGCACATCACAACATTTTCTGTTTCTCATACAGTCCCACTTCCTAGAATCATGTGGTTATGTAAGAATTTTGGCTTACAATAAGAAAAAAAATGGATGTATGGCCTTTAATTGGCGTGGAAAAGGCCAGAAAAACGAAGTATGACTCAAATTAGATCTCACTGTCTGGGTTTATCTTAATTTCTTAATACTAAACCTTAATCTGTAGCTAAGGAGAGGAAGGGCAACTCCCCTTTCCCTCTCTGCCTGATGCCTGTTTTTAAAGGCTGGGATTCATGACAGTGCAGAATATTTTAGGCCTGATGAAATGAGTTACATGAGCTATCAGAAACTAAAAAACCAGTACTGAAATACATAGTGATATAACTGGGTTAACAAAGATGAATAACCAAATTTATTAGGCCAAATTTAGGTATTTGCAGATATCCTGCAAAGTTTATTTGTCTATATTCCATTCCTGAAAAAAAAAATTAAAAATAAATAATTTCTTCAAGTCCTTTTGCTGTTGATTGTACAAACTATCCAACATCACCTGGGATCAAATCTTAAGAAATCTTAATTAAGAACGGACATGGAACCCTGAAAATCCAGAACATCTGAAATCCAAAACAGACCAATTTACTATGCATCCAGGTTGCTGCCAACATCTCCCTTGTGCCAATGCACACATGACCATGTATGAGCCATCCCAGGGAGTTGTCAAGCAAAAAAAAAAAAAAAAAACAAAAAACAACAAACAAAAACCAACCCAGGAGTAGAGTGATGTGAGCAGCTATAAAGGTGTGACAGAGGAGAAAAGATAAGTAAGCAAAGGTAAACATGACAGCTTACTCCAGTAGTTGTATATGGAATCAGAGAATGGTTTAGGTTGAAGGGTCTTTAAAGCCCATCTCATTCCTACCTTTACAAAAGGCAATGTGAATGTTTTACTTCCTTCCACTGTGGAAGCAACCTTCAACTGATGAGAGCAACCTTCCACCATTCCAGGTTGCTCAGAGCCCCATCTAACCTGGTCTTGGACACTTCCAGGGATGGAGCAGCCACAGCTTCTCTGGGTAACCTGTGCCAGGGCCTCACCACCCTCATAAGGGAGAACTTCTTCCAATTATTCCATCTAAACTGACTGCCAGCGTGAAGCCATTACCACTTGTCCTGTCACTCCAGGCCCTTGTCCAGAGTCTCTCTCCATCTTTCCTGTGGGCTCCCCTCAGGCACTGCAAGGCCACAGTGAGGTCACCCCAAAGCCTTCTCCTCTCCAGGCTGAACAATCCCAATTCCCTCAGCATGTCCTCATAGCAGAAGTCCTCCACCCCTCAGAGCATCTTGGTGGCCTCGTCTGGACTGGCCTCAGCAGGTCCATGTCCTCTGTGTGCTGGCACCCCAAAGCAGTTGTACAAGCTGCATGAGAGGACAAGAACATAGGGCTGGGCAGCAAAGTAGGAGCAGGAAAGCAGAAACCTGGACTTAGCCCTACATTCTGGTGAAACCACACCCAGGATCCAGAGTCCCTGGCACTCCAGTGTAGGTGTCTCCATGTGTGACTGCCAAGCACTGCACACGCAGAGCCAGGTGCTCCCTCGGCAGCCCACACACACCACCAGCAGCAGGGCAGGGAGGTTTTACACCCTCAGTGCTGGCCCTCTGCTAGGAACACGTCTGCTGCCCTCCCAGGTGAGAAGCAGGCACCAGGGGAAGCAGGATATTCTAACTGGATTTACACCCATTTCCAAATGAGCCATTGTTTTTATGGTTTAATGTTTCCTTGCCTTGTTATTGCCACTGACTCTGCTGTTCCAGTGAACTCACAATCAACTTCTCCCCATAGGAAAGGGCTGGCTCTGAGGGGATGTTGTATGGAAGAGAAATTAAGCAGGAGACAGTTCCTGTGACCAACTCTGAAAATAAGTAACAACACCTAGGAGATCCTAGGGAAACCTCCTCAAACCATCTATAAAGTCTAGCAGGGAAATACTCCAAAGGGCCGGGAAGGGGAAGACATTCTTGTGACCCTGTCTTTCAGATCAAGCTGTGAAAAGTTGTATAAATCAGGGGTTTAAATACTGCAACTGATATACATCAGTCTTAGAAAATGCTTTTCATAACCAGCTTTACCAATTAGTACTACCTTATTTCAAGGTTTATAGTAGTAATTACAGCCCATAGATGTTAAGATTTAGCATTAGCTCCTATTACTATCATGAGCACAGCATATTATAAAAATTAAGGAAAAAAAAAAAGGGTAGAGCCCTACAGGTACAATCTTTAAAAAATTAAAGAAACAGCACACACAGATGAATACTGATATTCTCTATTTCAGTATTATTTCCCCTTCTCTGTCAATGGGCAAAAATTACATCCACATACTTTCATGTTCAGTACACCTCCAAATGTGGATTAATTTAAAGCATTAATTTTATACCAGCTCAGAAATATCTCTAATATTTCTTTCATGCATTAAAATATTGTTCCCATTTTAATAATTAAGCAAGTTTCAGTGCATAAAGAACAACTAAAAATTTTTTAATCCTTCCTCCCTCTATTTTGATTTTTCTGCATATGAATGAAGGGGCAGAGTCTGCTCCCCACCACCACCCTTCCAGATTTTCTAAAATAGCACTCCTTGATGGCTTCATACCTCTTCAGATATTAGCTGAGCAATTAGGATCCTAAGATTGCCCTTTGGGAGTTTTTGAAGACATCAACTCTGACTCTTCTTGACTGGCCTACGGCTTCCTTTTCCTCAGCCCTGTGGCATGTAACACGACCTCTCTCTTTCCCCTCCCAGGTCCCACCTTATCAGATGGCAATGCTGGTGAGTAAAATAAGGTCTGTGTACCTCAGCATCACCCCATGCTCCTGACTTCAGTATGGTGGTGAGAAATTAGAGGATGAGGCAACTTAACAGTGGCCTGTGAGTAACAGTGGAAAATCGAGCCAATAAAATTTCCTTCACCTCTTTTATGACACGGTCACAAAACGACAGCACTGGCTGAGGAATGCAAAGTCCTCGCGTCCCCCGGCCTACGCAGGCGTGCATGGCATACTCTAATTGGACTGGTGCACACCTTCCCATCCATGAGAGGCTTCCCCTGGGAAGCCATAGGCACCAGGCAAATGAAATCAGAGACTTGGTTCCTTTGCCTTCCCATTACCCGCAGCAGGCTTTGATCAGCGGGGCATAAACAAACACGTCAATGTCCCGTCTCTGCCAAGGTCAGCGAGATGCAGCAGAGTTCCTCCACTTATCTCAACGAGTGCACTGCATTTGGGATGGGGCAAAATGCTTTGTTGTGCTTAAAACAAAAATCACTGGATGTAACAGCAAAGGGTATGATGTGGTGTCACCACTGCAGTTTGGGAAAGCTGAGAGCAATAGAGAGCCTGATGGGGGAAGGGTTGGGATTGTCAGTGGACCATGGCCAAGAAGGAGGGAAGAGACAGAGCTCTCCTTCTTGGAGTCCTCTTCCCAAACTCCTTCCTGTATGGAAAAGTTGGTCGAATCTCTGCCAGACAGATGCACCTGAAGAACCAAGCTCTCAGCACAGATCTTTGCTGCCTATTACTGAAGGCAGCACCTCACCTCTTCCATTTGTGCCAGTGAAGGTGCAATTACAACTATCCCCACAGCCAGACAAGCAGCATTGCTGCTTTTGATGCAAACATGGGGAATACCCCAGCATTCCAAACCTTTGGCTATTCCTGCACTTGCCCTAACAGAAGGTGGCAAAGATGCACCCTCCTATTTTAAGTCTTGCCTCTCCTCACAGCTACAACTTATGAGCAGTTAAACATGGGTGCAGTCACTAGAAATTTCAAGCCAGTGGGGCCCACAGAGGATAGCTGTTATCAACAGTAACATAATCCAGGCTGGAAGGGGAACACACGTTAGGATACCCAGAGCTCTCCTTCCTTCAGTGCCCCACTGCAGTCATTCACTAAAAGGAGTCTCTACAGAAGACCTAGAGTGTAACTGGTTTTGACGTATTTTTAGAGCAACCAAGAATGGTCCCATCCAGGAGAATTCCCAGTTCCTAATTCTAGCTGTTTGCAGCAGTTTCTGCTTGTCTGAGGGTCATCTGTGCAGCTGGGGTAATAGTAACCCCTCCTCTCTCACAGCCATACTCTGAGGATTAGGCAGGGAGTGGCTGCTCACTGTACTGAATATGCAAAGGCCTGTTATAAACCCTGTATCTGATTGCAACCATAAGCAAAGTCTTATTTAAGCAATCCCTTCCCCGAGAAAAATGTATCAGCTGTTCACTCTGTTCTTTCTTTCCGTGTCTTTTTGCTCCCAAGTTCTTCCAGATAACAAAGCGTATTACTAAGATATTTTCCTTTTGTGCTGTAAAGTTGTTTACTACAAATAATAAAGATTTTTCACACAATGTAGCGTACATACAGTTGTTTTGGCTCATTCTGGTATCACACTTGTACTGGATTGAGGAGGAGTCTCACTGCTCAGTCGGTGAAAGCCCCACTCCCACACGTCAGATATTCACAGTTGTCTATTTCTCACTGTGCCCACATTCAGGTGAGACCTCTTCTCCAATTCCATCAATTTTATGAACTTGGGACATACAACATCAGTTATTTCTTTCTCCCACTAAACACAAAACTGTATATCTTTACCAAACTATAGTTTTAAACCAAGCTGGTGGTTTTGCACATGCTTTGCTTGATACTTCTGTATTTGTCTCCCACATCAGTAATACCTTTTCTCACCTTTCAGTGCACTTGGTTCACTCTTTTTAGCAATCACAACAAAACCTTTTATAATGCCACCTTTTAAATTAAGCTTCCAAAGGCAACATTCTAGTAAAACACAATTATAATACACTTCAGGGCAGATTTGCTTCCATACTGCCTCGCTGAACATGAGATTTCTGATCATGCCAATTTTTACTGCATACACAATGTAGCACATCTTTTTTTGTAGCACATGCCTTTTCTTGTTGTGGTCTCTTCTAAAGTCATTTTGCTATAACTCTCAGAGACAGAATCAATCCATCTTTCCCTTTTTACACTCAGATGCTTATTTTCATGTCTGATATCACTGTTACCACACACTCAGCAACTGGATAGGCAAAAATGACGCTGGTAGGGAATGAAGGAAGAAATGTCTGTGGTGCATCTGATAACACCCACTGGGCAATTCAGTTGTCATGATGCTTCTAGACACATAAACAATTTTTAGCTGCTTTTCACAGCCCTGACCCTCCTTTATGACAGAGCACCCACTAAAATGACATAACTTGCATGCCTGGCCTTGCTCTTCCAGGACAAGGCAAATTTCATTGCTCCAGCATATCTCCAAACTGCTCATTTACCTCTCTTTGCCCCTCTCCAAAATGAAACAGCTCAGTTTACTCATTGTGCAGGGGCAGGAAGACAAGGTCAACTGTAGGAGTGAAGTGAGAGGATGACTGCCTTCCCAGATGGCACCAAAACAAGCAGTGCTCACCCTGTGCTCACAGGAACACCTTACAGCCTGTGTTTCAGCCTTCCCCATACACCCTGACAGAATATTTCCTCTTCCCAGCTGTCCCCAGGGATAAGAAGAGAGTGACAGGGCAGTCTTGTATTCCCTATACACATCACCAGTTGTTATTAAGAAATTACCGGGTGACTTGAGTAGTAAACCCATCTCCCTCAATCACTTGCACATATAAGAAAACATGCCACAACCCATAATTTACTGTAAAAATAGTGGGATAGTCCCGTTTCCCTTTGCCTGTCTCCCCACAGCACCCTCTCTCTGCCCCAGGGTTTGTCACAGCATAGAGTCATGGCAGGGCTGTGTGTTGTACTGCAGCTTTGCCAGTGCTATCCCCCTGCTCATCCTGAGATTCTGCTTGCCTGTACCTGGGACATGCCCTTCCAGGAGAAAACACCTTGCCTAGGAGTTGGACTTCAGTGATCCATGCGGGTGCCTTCCAACTTGGGATATTCTGCAGTCTTGTGGGGAGGGATAGAGAAAGGAGAGAAAAGCGCATCATTCTCAAAGCACTCTAAGATCTACCAGCTCTATAGTATCCAGACTCAAGCCTGAAATATCTTCATGTGCAAAGCAAGTCACAGAAAGAGAACAAACAACGAGAAGAGTTACTTGAGCCATAAGCCATCCTAACCATCACGGCTGAATCCTCACTGTTCTAAATACTGTGCACTGTTCCTGTCCAGAAGAGCTGGCAGCATGCTCAGAACAGCCTTTCTCCTCTAAATCCAGCAACAGAATAGAAATAGACAGACTGCACCTTTATGGCTTCACTAGCAGCCTGGCAGCCCTCACCTGTAAAACCAGACAGTGATCTCGGAGCACCTCAGAAAGGAGAGTGACTCAAATGTTGCTGGATTGCATTTCATAGTCTAGTTACCCTTGGATGCCTGCACTATGGAATACTTACAGCAAAACTGCTGCATCTAAACTCAGCCTTAATCCCAGGATTTAGCCTGGAACCCAGACTCACTAAAGACACCTGATGCTACAGCATCAGAGCTTTGCTAGGCACTGGCATGGCATCTTTTCTTTTCCTGTGAAAGCTATACTCTTCCCATCTACTCTTTCCAAGTTTCCACAAGCCCCACGTCACAGACAGCAATTAAGGGCCTAGGTAAGATTTAAGCTATTCAAACAATCTGTATAGGCGTTTTTTTGATCATTACACCTGTAAAGGTGAGTGTAAAGCACACATACCGTATAGCTTACACATCTTGATTTTTTTGCAGCTGCCCAGAAAGATAACGGGCAAAGCATCTTCTTCTACTCCTCTCAACAGTGGCCTTTGTTTTGGTTTAACACAGCTCTGTGCATCTATTTCTATTATCAAGTGAATATGCAAGTGTAGCCATGGCAGCTACTTTGTGGCAGATGTGAACAGGGACCCCTTCCAACTAGTTACAGGTCTGCTTGTGTCCCCTGATCATCCCTGGGCTTCCGCAACCTGAACAAATCATGCCCTAACATGACCAGGATCCTACTCCCCTCCCCTGCCTCCAGAGGGGTGTATTTTGGATTCATAAACTCGACTGCTGGATTTGTTGATGAAGCAGGAGCTTTCCCTCCCCTCACCTCCTCCAGTCACACCCTGTGCAAGGTTGGGGCAGCTCACCAGTGCACAGCTCTGCTGTGTCCATGGAGGGGATCACCCAGCTCGTGGATTTCACTGGGCACCACCCCAGCCTGGCCCAGGTAAAGGTTTAAGAATTTCTGTGTATGATCAGTATTAGGAACCCCAGTGCTTAGACTCTGAGTACCAGCAAGGCCATGGGCAGTGAATCTCACATACCGAGTCCCTGCCTGCAGCTGGGTGTTCAATTTGAGATCACAAAAACGTGGTTTGGTGTCCAAATGTCACACACTTCTCTGTGACACTGCAAATAGGATATGTTTTCAGGAAGGGAGTTTATGGCCATCTCTGCTTTAATGCGGTATTCTCCCAGCAGCAGGTTCCTGCGCTTCCTCCCACCTCAGTTCCCTCCTTGTGTGCTATCCAACTACAGTTTCTTCAGCCACTCCTCCTCAACCTCTCCTAGCATCAGAACACCCTCTGTTTTGTATGCATTTACATATGTGTGCCTGTTTATCTATGTACATTTGTACACGTCACGGTAATCACCTTCCTTCTTCTGAATTTTTCCCACTATCAAAACCAATAGCCCTTCCCCTGACCTTGCACTGAACTTGTAATAAAGTCATGGGAATTTCTTCTTTGACTTTATTTCACTTTTAATCCAACCCCCCAAACATGAAGGAGGTCAAAACAAGTCCCCACCACAGGCTCTGTTCCTCATCCTGCAGTGTTCTGCATGGGATTTGAAGGAATGGTGTCTAAAATAATAAATGGGGAATGGATTTTGCCTCAGCAAACCAACTCTACTTGAAGGGCAAGAAAGCTGGAGTCACTTGTTAATGGAAGAGACAAGATTAATGAAGCTTTCCCAAAAGGGCACCCCACCTTGCTCAGCACTGAGCACCACTGAGAACTCCCATCTAGAACGCATGAATGCATTAACTTGGAACTTTTCTGCACCACTGAGCCCTTCATAGGTAGCAGCATGTCAGAGCCAAGGCTCAGACCTCCTTCCCCTTACGTTAAATGCTCTTTCCCACACAACAAATTTCAACTTACACTTCTTGACCAACGACATAAAACCAGCTGACCTAAACCCAGTCCTGGCTAAACCCAGTTATCTCAAGCTATGCAAAAGAGTTAACCTGCACTACTGAGTAAATCAGGGCAGCTGCTCTCACATGTCAGCTGCAGAGGGAAGGCAAAAAGGTACACTGCCTTCTATGAAGATTTAAGGTAAGGCATGCTTGTGACAACTCTTAGTTTCACTGACTCTTCACCTTGCCTAAAGGAGTTCCATCCTCTGCCCTTTCTCTTCAGGTGGTAGAGATGCATGTGTGGTCTCACAACAAACCGCAGCAGAGAACCAGCAGAGCTGGCAACAGCCAGGCACGACGGCTCCTTTCACCAGCACTGCCAGCTGAGAGGATTTGTGCAACCACACAGCCTGTTTATCCAAGCACAGAAATGTAGGAAGTAAATGTGTGATTCCCTCTGGCATCTAATCCTGCTGTTGGAAGAGGTGGTCCCTCACCACATTGCTCATGCCCGGTGTCACACTACACTTCTTCAGTAATCTCTCTGGCTACAAGGCAGGCTCATCCAACTTCCATAATCTTTATCTTTAGGGAAGGGGGTTAATATTCAGTTGGTGCAGTGACTGGACTGATTTGAGGCTGCTTGGTCACCAGAGCCAATCCTAGGGAAGCAGCAGGAGCTTGCAGTCAGGACTGGATGAGAACTGGATCATTCCTTCAACAGCAGCCTGTTGTGCTGCTGGGCTGCTCATCATGTGAAGCCCAGCTCCAAGCAACATGAGTTATTCAATCACAGCTCCTGGGAAGCCCTGCCTGCACATAGACACCATGCCAGGCACTGTCCACCACTGCTCTAAACAACACTGATCACCCAGACTCCAGTTCCATAGCTGTCTCTTCCCAGAAGGAAGAGCTTGGCACAGCTAAGAGCCATGAGCTTGCAGTACAACAGGCCGTCTTTTAGCTCAAACGTGTCATCCTGGCAGCAACAAGCTCTGTTACCCGGCATGAAAACTTGTAGCAAGACTTTGTGGTTAGGAGCCAGGCCGGACAGATGGAGATAAAAAATTAGCGAGGGTAATCAGCCATTGGAATAATTTACCCAGGGAACCAGTGCAGCCTATCACTTGCTATCTTGAAATCAAGACTGGGTACTTTTCTAGTACAATTTTGGATTCAATACAGTGATAACCAGCTGAGAATGTAAATATCTGCCAGAGGTCAGGTGAAGGTATCTGTCCCCAACTTGCTGACACTCTGAGCATCAACTGTGTGATTACTTCAGGAAAGAGGGAAATAACCTCTCTCTAGAGCCCAAGTGCCAAAACAATAGAGCACAACTGCATTTGCACTGAAGTCACTTCTCAGTACTTCATTAAAAGATTCAACAGGAGTTCAGTGAGGAGCTGCAAAGCAGAAAGGAATTGCAAAACTTCCGAGGCATGACTACTGAAATAAACTAGCTGTGGATAATTTAGCCAAACAGTAACTAAGCAAACAACATCAATTGGAAAGATACCAGATGACAGAGAGCACAGTAAACTCTTAGAATCAAACATCCTTGGAAAAAAATGTGATTCCAATTAAGAATTTGAAATCCCTTGCGGGCTGTTCCTTAAATTTTGCCTGGGATAACTGTCGAGAGTGAATGTAATATGAAGACAAACTGATTAAATAAAACAGCCCACTTTAAACAAGACTCCAAAGTAGATTACACTAAAAAGGAAAAAAAAAAAAAAAAAAAAAGAAAAACCATCAAAAACTATGGAATAATTTGGCTCTTTCCTGCTAGAAGGCACATGAAATAAGTGAACCGTAAGAAAGGATAAGATTCAACAGAACAAGCACAAGAACATCCATCTAAAGTTAGCAGGATGAAATTAAAAAAAAAAAAAAACAAAAACAAAAACAAAACTGGCCTGTGGAACATTAAAATCTTACCATTAAAATCTATGAGGATGCACAAGAGGTTCCCAGAGGAAGTATTTGTGTCCCATAATTTCAGAGGGCAGGAGCATCAACCTCAAGCCCAGTCGCCTGCTGTCATGAGCAACTGGACCATACAACCCGAATGAGATTTACCCAGACCATGAGGCTGCTGTACAGGCAGGACAGGACAAATGCCACCCTCAACCACCTGGGAAAATGAAGTTCTACACAGAAGCCAGCTGATTCTTCCTAATATTAACAAAAACTAAGAAGAACTCAGATCTGTTACAACTTCAAGTCTGATTCTGGATGCCTCCTCCTCACCCAATTCAGATGCTGTTCTGAAATCTGGGTCACCCATACATTATTCCTCCAAACCAAGCCACCTCCCTCCGGTGCAACCCTTTAAAAGGACTCTGCCCTTATCCAAGCCATCTCTAAGTCATTTAGGTTATGAGAAACTCCAAAACACCAAAGCAATCAGGTCACTAAACTTCCAACAACACATTACACATGTGGCTTGGTCCAGGAGGAACAGGCACCCCGCTCCATAAGGAGCCAACACGGGTATCCATATCCAGCAGCGCCCTGGCAAAATCTGCAACAAGTCAACACCAATGAGCCGAGCTCAGATCTCTAACCCCATAATTCCTACCAGGTTTGATGCAGTCTTAGCCAATATCTGGGAATAAACGCAGCATCAAGCAAGGACAAACATGGGTGCTGGGAGGTCGATGGGTCAGGTGAGAGCCGTGGGAGCTCCGAATCCCCCCCTGGCAGGCTGGTTGGGGCGCTGGGTTTGCCATCGGAGCTGCTGCGGTGGCCGGGGCTGCGGGAAGGAGGCAGGAAGCGAGCAGTAGGCAGGGATCTCGCCTTTCGTTCCTCTGCCTTCCCTCGGTGACAGGCCATAAAAGTCACGAGGCAAGGAGGAAAACAAGGAGGTGTCCAGAGTTCAAGCACAGCACCCCCGCGACTCCCGGGCCGCAGCTCCCGGCGGGAGCTGAAAACCCGGCGAACACCGTGGGATCTCGCTGCTGCGTGGGAGGCACCATTTCTGCGGGAAGAGGCTCCTGCTGCTGCTTTGGCAGCCGAGCCCGGGACCGGGCCTGCGCTCCGGGCCCTCCCTGCTGCCGGCAGCGGGCGGGGGAGCGGGGGGCGGCGGCGGGACGGGCGCTGCCGTCGGGGCGCGGAGCCCCCGGCCAAGGATGCGGCCCCCCGGGACCGCCCCGGGCCGGGCGGACCGGAGCCCCCCTTCGCCGCCCCCTCGGGGGGCACCGCGGCTCCCGCGACCCCGCGGAGCTCCGCGCCCCGATGGCGCCCGCACCGGGCCCGCCGCGGGAGGAGCGACGCTCTCCTTCCCCGGAGATCCCTCCTCCCGTCCCCCTCGGGTCCTAAAATGGTGGGTCGGCCGCCCTCCCTCCCCTTCCTTCTCCCCCTTGTCCCGTCCCTCCCCCCCCTCGCCCCGCGCTCCGGGAGCCCGCCCGTCGCCCCCGCCCCGGCGCCGCGGGGCAGCCGCCCCTCCGTCCGGCCCGGCCCGGGCTCCGCGGGGCTCCGGCGCCAGGCCCGCGCCTCTCCCGGGAATACGGCAACGGCGGTCCCGGGAATACGGCAACGCCTCTCCCGGGAATACGGCAACGCCGCCCCCGGCGGCCGCCCTTACCTGCGCCGGGCTCACATCGCGGGGCCGGGGCCAGCGCTGCCCCCCCCGGCGCCCCTCGGCCGCCGCCTCGCCGCCGCCCTGCGCGGGGCCGCAGGTATGTCATGAGTGCCGAGCGCGGCTCCAGGTGAGCCGGGCACACCTACAGGAAGGCAGGCGGGCCGCCCTGATTGGCGTGCGGGCCGGCGGCCGCGCTCCGACGGCACCGCGGCGGGGCAGGGCAGGGCGGCCGAGGGGCCGCGGCGGACACGGCGGCCCTGGCCCCGCTGCTGGCCGCGGCCGGCCACAGCCCCCCGACACGTCCGAGCGGAAGGTATTTTCCTTTTTTTTTTTTTTTTCTTTTTTTTTTTTTTTTAATTCAGTAGTAAGAATGTGGGTGAAGATCCTAGAGGCAAAGCCACATGAAGTCGCTCGGTTTGTTCAGCCTGGAGAAGACTGAGGTCAGAGCTCACAGCAGTTCTGCAGCTTCCTCGCTCGGGGAGGAGGACGAGGAGGGGCAGGCCCTGAGCTCTGCTCTGTGTGACCAGGGACAGGACCCGAGGGAATGGCTGGAGCTGTGGGGAGGGTTAGGGTGGATATCAGGAAAAGTTCTTCACCCAGAGGGTGGTCAGGCACTGAAGAGGCTCCCCAGGGAATGGTCACGGCATGCAGCCTGACAGAGTGCCAGGAGTGTTTGGACAACGGCCTTAGGCACGGGGTGGGATTGCTGCAGTGTCCTGTGCAGGGCCAGGAGTTGGACTGGGTGCTCCTTGTGGGTCCCTTTCAATTCTGTGATTCTGTAATAACTGTGTACCTCTCAGGTTTGGACACAGCACTTGTTTGCTTTGCCTCTGGAGTGCACCTGACCCACCAACCTCGATGTCTGGACCAGTTTAAGAATCATATGTGCTTTTTATGTTTTTTTAAGCTTCCTTCATTATCCGAGACTCTTGTTTTCCCACTCCTTAACTTCACATGCGTGAGCCCTATGTGTTTCGTCTCAGCAGGCAGCTGGGGGTTCAAGGAAAAGTGGTGTGGATTGTCCTAGGCTTTATAGGATTACAGGATCCCAGGCAGGATTACATTCAGGATCATCAAATAAATGTAAATTAATGAAACACCCAAATACAGAAGAAATTGATGAGAACATGGGTAGAAAAACTCTGTAGGCTGCATTAAAAAGCTGAATCCACAGCTACAATTCCTAAGTGTTCTGTCTCTTGCAGGTACACTGGTGCTTAAAGGGATACAGGACTTATGTGAGGGTGCACTTTGCCAGATTATACAGATCTTTGCTCACCAAAATTGCAAAGTGTGCAAAGAATTATCTTAAACATCATAATTATGTTGAGGAAGGCATTGCCTATATTATATATTATATCTCTTCAAATTCATATCCAAAGTTGTCTCTTTGCTAAGTCTGTTTTTTTTTTTCTCCTAATAATTTCCTGAGGCTTGCAGGTTTGTATCCTCTAGGATGTGCTCTGAAGATTTCAGCAAAAGAGAAAGAGGGAGCTTTGCCTAACCACCAGAGAAACCCTGCAGCCCACAGCCAGTCAATCCTGAACCGTCCCTTCCCTGCGAGACCCATGTGGAGTCTCCCAGGCAGGAAAACTCCACTCAGAAGTTGCACAGTGAGAAGTCTCCCCAGCCAGCCACAGAACCATCCTCGTGCCTGCTGCTGCCTTCTGATTCAATTACTCTTTTCATTTGTTTGTGTGGGTGCCTTTTTTCACCAGAGTGGATCAGCTCCTGCAGCTGAGATTCCCATTCCACATCACTGCGTTTACAGTCAGCAAGCAAAGGGATGCTTCAAATTCCCAGAAGCTGACTCTGGATCATGTCTCTCTTAGTTTGGTGTCAGACCTCTGGGACATTATATAAATAGCCAGTGCATCTTCCCACTGCATTTTCTAAGTTCCTAACAGCTGGCAGTTGGTTGAAGTTGGTCATCCTGACTGGAAAACTGCTCAACTTCTGTCCAGAAAAGGACAACTTATTGTCTGAGGTGGGCTTAACCTCCTCCCTTGTCCTTGGCACCTCCAGCAGATACAAAGGCAGTTTTCTGTTTGGTTTTGTGAATCAGATCTTGAGATACCTTGCTTTCTCTGCCTGCTGCACAGAGAGTTTGAGTGCCTGAACACATCTGGAACCCAGCACGGGGTGAGCAGGAGAGGGCCTGTCCCATGCTGTGAGTATCCCAGGTGGATTGGGCTGCACTGTGTCTTAGCCTACCAAACTCTGGGCTGCAGCAGCTGAGTGCCTGGTATGCCCCTTTCCCTTCAAGGACATACCTTCTTGGGGTGTATACAGATATATATCCCTGCATATACATCCCTGGTATGTCCCTTCCCTGCAAAGGGGCCCAGCAGCACCAAGAGCAGAGCCCTGTACCCTGAAGTGCTCCTGCTTCCTGCAGTGCCTTGTGCTATCGTCAGGCTGAGGGGCAGTTGGGACATTAACCTCCCACTCCTCCCACTCCAACATCCTCCTCGTAAACATCCCGTCCCGCTCAAGTCCTGTGCTGTCACATCCTCTCTGCTCTGCCCAGACGCTATTCTGGGTTTAGTTCTATATGCAAAGCACACAGCTGGGTATGCCAAAATCCAGACAAGGCAGCAGGACAGAACAGTAACTTGGTTCAGCTGCTGACATATCACAAGTACTGCAGAGGAGGGGAGTTGTTTAAGGGTCTTCTTAAAACTAAAGTCATCTGCTTGGGCCCTCCTTGGAAAGCCTGTTTGCTTCCCTCGGTGTGTTCAGCAGCTGTACCTTACTCCAAGCAGACTCAAGCATGAATATGGCATGAAAAGCCTTAGTAATAATGGAAGGGAGCAGAACAGAGAGCTTGGAAACAGCAGCACAGTGAGTTTACACAAGCAGCAAGTTAAACACCCATCCCCGGTGAGTCAGTCCTGGCCGTTTCCTTCATTTCCTCCAAGGCTTGCTGTGAACATCCAGCGGTAGCGGCTCTTCTGAAATCCCGTTGTCTCCTTTCCTGCCCCTTGTTTACAGCTTTCCTTCAGCAGGGAGCAAGAATTCCAGCCTCCAGCACTGCATTTTCACTGCAGCAGGCTGAGAGAAGTGACCCTCCCCTGGCCTTAGCTCAGCTTTGGTACCGCAGTGCTCTTGTTGCTTTTGTGGGTGCCAGCACCTTCCTGAGCTACAGCAGGTGCTGAGGTAAGAGAGGAAAAAGTGTCACAGTTGCACAAGACAGTTTTTTTTTAATCTTGAATGCAGCTATATCATTGACAGAGGTTCTTTATCCCTACAGCCATACCTTTGGATTCAGTCTGGTAGGGCAGAAAGGATTCAGTGGGGTATTACGTTGTTTTAAGTGCACAAACTATCCCTCAGAGGTCTGGGTTGGGGCTTCCCTGCTTCAGATTGAGGTATATCTCATGTTCTGATTTCCCCACAGGGACAGCAGCTATGGAGGAGGACTATTTTTAGCTTTTTTTTCTTGGTTTGTTTACAGGAAGTTCTTCATTTGTGGGAGTGAGCTTGGGTGTCTGAGAATCCACTTCAGTGCCAGCTGTGGATGCAGTTACAAGGGTGAATTCCTGCTGTTGTCTGGGAGAGGCATCATTTTCCCAGGTGTTCAAGAAACTATGGCCTTCACACAGACAAATACTGATTTCTGGGAACTTTCCTGAAATTTGTTCAAGGAGATGTCCAGGTGGCTGTGACAGGAAAGTCACAGAAAAGCAAAATACCAAACTGGGAAATTCCTTTGGGTGATAGGGCTAGAAATGATTTTCTGTGTGAAACTAGTTATAAATCCACATTGTTGACAAAACTTAAATTAATAACAGTAGCTCTGAGACAAACCCCATATTGTCAAAGAACATGAACGTCCCAAGAAAAGAACAGACCAAAATGGGCTTCCCCTATTTCCTTCTCAAGTGCCTTCTCCTGGGAATTCCAAACAGTGTGCAGCCAGTGAGTGACCTAGATACAATGCTGTGTTTGCTCTTATGGAGTAAAACCAGGAGCAAAATAATCCACCCAAATTATCTATCTTTATAATCCTTACTCAATTTCATCCAGGGTTGGTTTTTTTCATACAGAAAGCAGTAAGAATTGTTTGTACAAATTGATACCTGCATATGAATCATGGAGGGATAATTTTTTGTCGTGATGAATTATGTACCAGTTACAGTGAAGGTCTACATTGGATAGATTAAGTGTGAATGGCCCATTTAGTGTGTTGTTCAAAATTTTTCCAATGTAATTGCAGTGCTTGGCCTGGTGTGCAAGTCAGGCCATTGTCCTACACAGCTAAATTCCCCTTTTTTAACAGGATCTGCCAGGAAAATTTAAACAAATTAAGAAGGCTGCAGACTGTCTTGAGACAAAGGCTACTGTTAGGGGCATGAGAGTCTGGGATGGTCTGGAGAGTCCCTGCCTGTCAGCCACAAAAGGTGGTAAAAGAATGTTTTTATTTGCACACATCCTGTAGGCTGACATTGCCCAACAGTTCACTTGGTTATAAGCTCCTGCCTGTTCTGAAAGGGATGAGGTGGTTCTGAACTTGTGGATGTCAGCCTGGAGGAGGATGATGGGCTTTCCCAGCTCAGTTTACAGCTGCAATCCAGGCTGATATCAAGGAAAATGACTGCTCATGCAACAGCTTCAGAAAGGTGTGGGCTGCACACATGCAAATGTTGGCTTTGTTGACCTTCCCTGATTTTGATGGAATTGAGGGTAGGAATTGCCAGTCTCAAACAGCAAAAGCAGGCAAGATCACCTCAGATGTTACGTTAGTTTTGCTAAGGGTATAAAAAATCTCAACTGGGCAGAAGGCAAGACAAACTACTGCTCAAAGCATAGCTAGAAACCAAAGAAGAAAGAAATCCTCACAATGTCTCTCCTGCTCAAGATTTCACATGAGCAACTGCAGCAAAACATGACTCAAAACTTCACATCTATTTGCTTATATACTGTTTTTCAAAAGACAGAAAGAAATAGCTTAAAAGTTAGCCCAATTCCATTAAAATCCTTTTATTTGGGTTTAATAAAATATGGATTCCTTTCACAAGCAAGAACTTCCTTTGAATAAATATTGGGGGAAAAAAAGGAGCTATGCTAAAGGGGTTATACTCTCTGAAGCAATTACCCAAACTTTAATGATACACACTGTGGTTAAAGCAACCTGTTTCCTGCTCACCAGTGGCATTTGGCAACTCAGTGATGGAATTCTCAGTGGAACTCCAGTGGAACAGTAGTAAGCTCTTACATTTTTAGGTGGATTTCCCTCAGCCAAACTTGCAAAAATTATATTTGATATACATAATGCAGTAGAACATCACATTCTTTCTTTTCTTCCTGTTGGATATATGGCTTTTTAAGCCTTATTCCCACCTGATTAATATATGGAGATCTATGTCAAAGTGTCCATGCAGGTAAATAACACAAACTTGAATTTAAAGGTTTTATTTTAAAATATATACTGTAGTGAAAGGGTAGTTTATGGCCAAAAACAATGAGGATGTTTTTTGATCTTTTACTCTGAATGTCAGCAGTGTCTTCTACTGAATAAAATTATTGCAGTAATTTCTGGCCTGGAGTCCACACATATCAGGAGGTCTGTGGGCTACCTGAGGAGGATCCACAAGAGACATCCAGAAAACACAATACCTGTAAACAAGCATCCAAAAAATAAAAGCAGGTTGAAAAACCTCAGTCCTTCATACTATTAAGATGTCTCTAAAAAGGCAGAAAGACATTATGGAGCAAAAAAGCGTACTGAGGGAATGAGCAGTCAAAGATAGGAAAGCTTTTAGTGGGCTTTGCCTTTTCTCTGTCATCCAAAGTTTTAATTTTTGGCAATCCTGGATCACAACATTGATATATCCAGAAATACCACACACAACTTTTGGAAAATCTTAATGAGAACCGGTTATGCAAGTATTTCCAAACAGCTGTTCTTACACAGCAGTCGCTATAGGCAATTCCAAGCTCAGTTACAATTTCAAAGAAATCTTTGGGCTTATCCTTTTTCTGCCCTGAGATGCTCCATGCAAAGGATACCCCAAGTTGCTTGTTCTTGGCAGGTGCCTTTCCCAGACTGAAATCCCCAGCTGCAGCTCCAGGTTTCCTGTAGCTCTAGGGAGCCTTTGAGAGGCAGCTCTTGGTTTCCTGTGGCACTTTCCATTTCCGAGTTGTGGGATTCTGAAGTCTGCAAAAAAGCTGTATTTTCTCCCAAATCCTTCTGTGATTCTTCTGTTGCAGCTAAATCCTTGTGCAAATCTGAAGCAGAGCCCTCATGCTACAGTAAATTGTTGCCCAGTCCATGCTACATTTCACATCCACATGCAGGTAATTGCTGGATTGGAGTCTCAGCCTTGCCCTTTACCTGCACCTCACACACTGATGTTTCCCTTCCTTCTTTAGCAGTGAGAAAAAGCCTAAAGAGAGAGGATCCAGGATAATGAGAATTGTCTGCTTTTCCCCTATGAGAAGCCCTGGAGAATGTTACTGGGACTCTTAAAATACTTCCACTCCATTTGGAAATGCCAAAGCAAGAACCTCATCAGAATCTTCCTCTGTACTTTTATATGTGGATGTTGATGGCAATAACTTAAATTGGGCTGGAGGGAGAGGACACACTCAATGGCTTCTGTAGAAATGATTCTGAACAAACCAATCAATTCACTACCAAAACATCTAGAATATTTCGTTCTACCTTTGTTTCTTTCAGGTTCAGGTAGGCCACTTACCCTGTCATCTCTTCAGGCTATCTGCTCCAGCTATGAACTCTAGAAACAAATTACTGTAAGGGAAAGATGGAATATGGACAAAGTCACACCGCTGCAGGTACTCTTATTCTAGTCCAGACCTGCTGAAATAGTTGGGACCTCTGCAAAAGTGAGCATGAGGGGCAGAAATGAAAGCAGCATGCTGCCTTCGAGGGGCTTGCCAAACATTCCTCTGGTTCAAGCTGAAAGGGAGGATGTGGCTGTGTAGGAGCTGCATGTGTCCAGGCTTTTCCCCATACAGGCAGCTGCAGCACCTGAGTGTGCAGCCAAGTGGGAGGATGACACCCAGCAGCTTTCCCCCATGCTCCCAACAGCTGCCTCTGCCCCAATCCCATCTTGCCCATCCCTCCACACTTGGAAACCACTGTGCCAGCAAGTCAATTCTTCCTAGCAGAGATCCTCATATGATAATGTCCATTTAAGTGTTGTTGCTTGTGGTGTAGGTCAGCAATAATGACTCAGACCAGCCCTTCACTTTCCTTCCTCTTGTTGGCTAGACACAAAATCCAGCCCACAAATTAATCTGTCCCATTCACCAAAAAAGAGGATCTCCTGTTCATTAAAAAATTTCACACAGAAGGCCTTAGTTTATAGTAAGGTCCTCTTCAGTAGTTGTGAAATCAAGCACTTTAAAAGTTCAGAAATCCGAAATTCTCCCTGCATTCCAGATGTAGTGTTTGGGATTTTTGTTTCGGTTCTCTTGGTGGACAGAATTACACATAGTGTAGCTTTTAATGAGATAAACACAGTAATTTTTCATCATCATAGTTTTTGCAGAGGAGGATAAACAAAGCTGAAATGTGCTTCCCTCTCTGTTCAGTGTCTTTGCTCAAGTCCTGGAGGTGGAGATCTCTCCTGGATCTGTGATAGTTTAGTGCCCCCTCATGGGAAGCTGTTCCTGATGCTGATTCCTGGCTGCATCCAGGTGAAAGAACATGAGCCCAGACACCATTCTGTTCTCTGTACCTGCTCCTCTATGTTGGTTGTTGTTACACCAGCAGGTTTAGAGAATAACTTCCTTTTTTCTCCCTCAGGTAGTTTTTGTTAGGAGTGGGTACTGGATTACTGTTACGGCTTTCTCTCAGAGTGTTAAGAAACATCCACCATTTTATTGTAGTTTCATCTTTTTAAAAAAATAAAATCGAGGATTTTGGCCACCTATGGTGGCTTTCCTGGAGGCCCGAAACTTACGTGACATGAGATAACCAGTCTCATAATAGAAAAACGAGCACATATTCCTGGATCACCTCCATGATGTTGTCCTGTTGTATACTGAGAGAGAATTCCCTGTCCCACTCACTCCCCTCAGTTGTGAAAAATGCAACCTTTCCCATGGGATGGATTATAAAGAAGGATGTGAGCTTGCACAGAAATACAAATCATGCACACAGGGTGGGGAAGCATTGTTTGTTTGGAGTTTTGATCCTGTTGTTGAAGGGCAGACTGAAGAAGGATTGTTTCCTATGAGCAAAGGCACATTTTCATGAATTTTCATGAGCTTTTGTTCTTAACACACAAAACCGGCCTTTTTTGTGATTCACACTGTGTGATATTTTTAGTTTTCTTTGCATTTAGTTTAGAACAGCACAAGAGTAATCCTGCAAATAAAACATGAAAGCAGAATGACCATATCAAAAGAATGGTGTTTCTATCTCAGAAAAAAACTTGGTTCGTTACTGTGGAGGCTCAGGGTGTCAGGTGGCTGTGGTATGGGCCACATCTTTTTCATCCTTTTCTTGTGGTCAACATGTATTGTCACAGACTCTTCTTTCTTTCCTGACCCTTTCACACCTCCTGAGACACGTGAGTTGAAGTCCCCAAGGAGTCAGACTAAAGAAACAAAGACCAAAAGGTTGTTTAAAAGTTACCTTGTCACAACTGTAAGTGGATGTTTGATGTTCCATTCCCAGGACCTCCCGCTCCCTTACTAGTGATTCTGAAAAAAGCCGTATGAGGCCCATCATCTTAGTAGGGTACTCACATCCAACCCCTGCTAGCCCTGTGCCCTGGAATGCTGTCAGATTGTTCTCTGTAATTTGGGGGGTTGTGCCTCATATTCCCTGCAGGATTCCCAGCAGTGGCTGGGATATCTTTGCCTTTATCCCACCTCTGGTGCTGGAATGCCTTCCAGGCAGGTCTCACAGTGAGCACTTTTCATTCAGGGGCTGGTTTCCTGCTGAGGTGCTTTCATTGATGCTGAGTAAGGAAGGGTGAATCCTGGCTCCAGCTCTTCTCACTTGGAGCAAACAGATCAGGCTTTTCTCGGGTCAGCCAGCTTCTCCTGGGTCAGGTCAGAATTCTCATCAAAACCCTTACCACATACATGCCCTGTGGGAATCTGCCTAGATTGTTTCAGCTTAGATGTCATTCATCAACTCAAAAAACTCTTATGTCCTTTAGGTATTCCATTGCAATAAGATGTCCTGGTGGCCTTAATTACTCCTGATGGAAGGTTAGAATGCCTCTCTGTCTTGAGAGTATTCTCTGCAGTGGATCCCAAAAGAACCATATGGTCTGGGTTTTCTTCCAGTGCTTGAGGTATATTATGGCCCTGTATCATCAGATGGTGGAGGGATAACTCTATGATCTTGCTGTGAGGCTGGCCCAGCCCATAGACATTTCAACAGGAGTAGAAGTGCTTAATAGAATATAAAGTGGGTGCTGCTTCTCTACATGGGAGCAGGAGATAACAGAGGAGAAAGGTTGGTTGCAGGAAGGAGGTGCCATGTGACAGAAACAGCACTAAAAGGTCTTGGCAGCATTTACCTGCTCAACAACTGCAGGTTGCTTTGAGAGGAAAGATCAAAGTTTTCTATCCAAATAATATTTTGAATTTAAATACCTGCATTGAAATCAGGATTTGTAAATCTATAGTAGCTTTGTTATCCAAATGCTTGAGCTTTTTACTTATCACCCATATGTTTAATGGTCCATGTGACATGCATGGATGGTTTTTAGTTTATTTTTGAAAAGGGTAGATGAATTTTTGCCTTCTAAAGGCTAGCTTCAATGATAGCTTGGCAGTCCCTCCTCTACTGAGAGAGCATGGTGATGTCTGGTTAACTTCTGGTGCAGGGGGTTTCACAACCTCCCACATAATCTTTTCCAGCTCTGGCTTATGCAGAGAAAGTTTTTGCAACATCTATTCTTGTTCTTTTCTCCTATCTTCTTTTCTTTCCTGGAAATTACGTTGGTTAGATCTTATCTCTGCCCTTCCAGCAGTGTAATCGCTGCCTCTCTTAATAGCAACCTCTCGTGTTGCTGCTACTGCACTATCGTGTCTTGCCCTATTTCCAGCCTTCTCTAGACTCAATAAACCCAGTTCCCTGTTTTCTTCCCAGAGGTTGTTTTGCAAACCTCTTATCACTACAGATGTGTTCCCACACCCAGCCTGCACCAGCCTGGCTGTTTGCTGTTCCCTGTCCCGTGCCAGTCGTGGCTTCTTGCTGCTCCCTAGCCATGTGCTGCTGCACCCCCTTCCCTGTTCCCAGTGGCTTCCCGCAGTGGGGTTGGCCAGGATTCCTGCGTGGGTGTGGGGGGCCCAGCTGGGCCAGGTGCTGGGAGCAGGTGCCAGGCCCCCAGGCCCTGCTGAGCACAGGAACCAGCATGTGCAGCTCACTCCTCGTGCATCCCAGCCCTGCCAGGAAACCCGAGTCCCCGTGGGACTTCGGGGCTTTGTCCTCAATTCCCAGGTTCAGGAAAGTCACCACTTCTCTCCTCAGGGGCTCCCAGATCACAGAATCAGAGAATGGTTTGGGTTGGAAGGGGCATTAAAGCTCATCTCATTCCAAGCCCCTGCCATGGGCAGGGACACCTTCCACTATTCCAAGTTGCTCCAAGCCCTGTCCAGCCTGGCCTGGAACAGTTCCAGAGATGGGGCAGCCACAGCTTCTGTGCCAGGGCCTCAGCACCCTCACAGTAAAGAATTTCTCCCTCATACTTAATATAAATGTACCCTCTGTCAGTTTGAAGCCATTCCCCCTTGTCCTGTCACTCCAGGCCCTTGTAAATTGTCTCCATCTTTCTTGTAAGTCCCCTCTGCATATTGAAAGGCCACATAAGGTCTCCCTGGAGCCTTCTCTTCTGCAGGCTGAACAACTCCAGCTCTCTAGGCCTGTCCTCATAGGAGAAGTTAATTAATTTCTGATTGATTTCTGGTAATCTGCTTTGGAGTTTCTCCGAGGGGGAAGAGGTTTCCATCTTCTAAAGAGTGTGAGCATTTCAGGAACTCCTGAGGAGGAAGGGCTGCCAAAGAGCAGGTATAAGTTGTCTCCACTTTAGGAGCACCAGCTTCCAGGATCAGTTGGAGTTATGTAGCCTCCTTGTATCAGCTATTCAATGGAAATAAATAATGGTCATGTGCAATGTTACAGCACCAAATCCTTCCAGTCTAAAAGAGTACAACCAGCATCTAAAGAGCTCATTATTACCAATATTCTAGTTAATACTTATAATAAAAGTGGCACATTCTGCTGTCATTTATTTCACTCTCTTCCCAACACGCTTCTCCCCAAATTGTCCTTATATCATTCCCATGTGCCCAACAGATTCAGTAACCCCAAACCAGGTATTTTATCCTACAGCCTGGACAAAATACTGCTTAAAATGCCAAAGAGCATGGACAAGGGAAATTTCTCCCTGCTGATCTTCCCATGGGGATGCCAGCAAGAGCTCTCTGCTGCACCTGGCCACTGATCCCTGGCTAAGGAGCATTGATCCCTGGCTGTAGGATCACTGATCCCTGGGTATAGGAACCTGCTCATCTCTGATTCCTCTACATGCTTGTTTTTGATTGAAATGAGATGGTTGGTTCCTAATGGGCAGCTGATAGTGGGATAAAAAAGCTGTATTTCCTTCAGATACTAGAGGAAAAAAACATCCCCAAGCTTGTCAAAACTACACCATGAAATTCTCAAACCTGAAATATGTATTAAAATCAAAGAGAGCTTCTGAACTGTCTTTGATTTTGAAGCTTCCTGGGAGAAATGGCCACTGATAGGTGGTGATTCATCTGACCTGTTTCAGGTGTCTACCTTAGGAATAGGTGAAACATGCCCTAGAAATGCTGTTTCAATATTTGAAAAATGAGATTTTCTTATTTTGCTTGATGTTCTATTCTCGGTTTGTTATTACTTATAATATGTTACCATTTTTTATAATACTCAGTTAATCTTCACTCAGGACAAGGATGGGCTGATAATATATCTTTCTCTGAGAACTGTGGTTTCAAAAAATCAGCACTTTCACTCCTGTGATTTTGCAGTTCATCTTCTGGAAAGGATGTGTGGAATAGAAACAGTGAAGTGGTAAGACCAGAGAAGACAGAAGCCCAGAGGGGAAAAAAGGTGAGCAAGTCAGAATCTGAAACAACACAGTCAGGAAACGCAGATGACGTGGTTTCTCTAAAAAGCTTGTTGGTTCAGTTAAAGGAAAAAGGAATTTGTGTATGCATAGCTGTAGTTTCACTAACTGTATATAAAAAATATTATTTATTGCACACACTATGCGATATCATTATATTAGATATTATACCATACAGGAATATACTGTTAAAGATTTTACATGTGTGTGTGTGTGTGTGTCTCTGTGTACTGTCATAAACTCCAAATCTATGTGCAGAGCAGCTTTACAGAAAAGGACCTGTGTGTGGAAAGTGGTGGAATAATGAATTTTTTTCTACACTTAGTGATCCAGATTTTTAAAGTTGCAGAGACAACTCTAACCCTTCAGTATAGGTAAGAAACAGATGGGACCTCACTTAAGGCATGGTCCCCTAATGTAAAGATTAACTCAGTGAGACATAGACTTGAGCTCTAATTCATGTTCATGTGGTTGTCTCCCAACCCTAGGCCACATTTAGAGGTTCTTCATCACAGATACTTTATTCTCTCTGTTGTATTTGCTTTCCTCTCCCACTGAGACTTTGTAAAGAGCAACTAATGAGCTGCACTCAGTGTCCTTTTTCATGTACAGGTTCCTATAAAAGCTCTATTTAAAAGTAGAAATGTGTTCATAAACTTTATTTATGAAAAGAGTGAAAGACTGAGGGATAAAAGGAATTTAATTGGGCAGAAATTATTTTACAGTAGATGAACATGCTGTCATTCAAAGTAAGCAGCATCCAAGCTATTCATGGAATGACATTTGTCTTCAATAAATATTTTACGTAATACATACAAGTTATTCATGGAATGGCATTCATTTTCCGTAGAAGTTTTATGCAATTCTGGCCACTTGGGACTCCCAGGAATTAAAGATTTGATAATAACATGGTCTCTCATCTTATTTTCTGTGATTTTGATCTCAGAGCTACAAAAGTTGTTGTAATGTGAGGGTTTCTTTTTTTTTTTTTAAATTCCAGACCCCCTGAACATTTACAGTCAGCTGCTGTACATGCAGGCCTACTAATAAACCTTTGCTTTCCTTTGCGACCTCTCACAGGTCACTCAGTATTTGTCTTAATGCCCTCCTCCAAAAAGTCAGCCGCTTGTAAATTGGGAATTTGCGATGTGTCTGTGATGATTTTAGTTTTGGGAGGTATGGGATGCTATTTTAAAGCATAACATAACTGGGAGGGCTTTCTTTATTGCAGGTACTGATGACAAATTCCCCTGGAAGCTCAGACATTAATAATTGGGAAAAGTGAGTGTCAGGAGCCTGGTTATTGAGCCACGGGGGCATTTATGGCCAGCCTTTGCTGAAGGTGGGTGTGGGCCACAGCAAACTTCAGCCAGGAGGAGCAGGAGATACTTTGCCTACTGAGTCATGGTACTATATGTGCTTTTTACAATTATCAACAGCGAAATTCAGTGGAAGAATGAATCAGGTCATTGGTATTTAGTCTGAACCAGAGTTGTGAAACTGCAAGTGACTGTGCAGGAGGGAGGTTACCATGATGATGTGCATTATCCAGGGAAAACATGGCCTTGTGCTTACACCTTTCCTTGTCTTCTTGCTTATGTAGAAAACCTGTAGGTATATTAACCTGAAAGACTGAAAGACTTTAAAAAATTTCCTAAATGAAATTGCTGCTTGTCATCCTTCGATGCAATTCTGAGATTAAAAAAAAAGCCAGTATTTGCACAGCTTTGTAGTTTCCTGGGACAACCCTAAAATAAGTGGTGGCTTTGTCCACGTTTTCAGAGTGCTGCTGCAGTCGTGATCATCATAAAGAATGGAAAACACACAAATGAACCATGCAAAATAAGATGGTTTGTGGTTGGCCTTAATGACCTTAAAGGTCCTTTCCAACCTAAAAGATTCTGAGTAGTTTTGTTTGACCTCATTGTGGCCTTCCAGCATCTGAAGGGAGCCCACAGGAGAGATGGAGAGAGACTCTTGACAAGGGCCTGGAGTGACAGGACAAGGGGGAAAGGCTTCACACTGACAGAGAGGAGGGTTAGGTTGGATACTGGGAAGAAATTGTTCCCTGTGAGGGTGATGAGGCCCTGGCACAGGTTTCCCAGAGCAGCTGTGGCTACCCCATCTCTGGAAGTGCCCAAGGCCAGGTTGGATGGGGCTCTGAGTGAACTGGGGTGTAGTGGAAGGTGTCCCTGCCCATGGCAGGGAGGTTGGAAACAGATGACCTTTAAAGGTTCCTTCCAACCCAAACCATTCTATTCTGTAAATCCTTTCTGTACTTCTTGCCTTTGGATGGAGCAAAGTCTTCATGAAACAGTAACCCCACCACTTCGTGCCCACAGCAGCGGTTAGTCAGGCACCATGTCGTATGCCTCAGTAAGTGATTTTAATTGACTAAATAGACTTTTTTCTTCTGAATAAATCTCTAAATATTTTATTATACTGTCTTTGTGTCAGAATCACTGTCTTTTGGTAGTAGCCAGTATTTAATATGTGTCTCAGGCTTGGTTTTTGACCATTATAAACACATTTTGCACGCTTCTGGGTAACTGCTCATGGCTGGTGTCCTGGCAAATTTTGCTCTCTGAAAGGACTTTTAAAAGACTTGACCTTTAAATGTACAGGCTGGCCAAACTACAACAGGTAAGGAAGCTGTAAGGAACCCTGGCTCCTTTGCCTGCCAGCAGAGTTGTTCAGGCTCCCTGCAATCAGCTTGCTTTGATTAATGCAGAAAGAAGCAGCTATGCCAGACACAGGGCCATTTCCTTTCTGTGGCACAGACTTGGGAAGTTCCCTGGGCTTTGTTTCTTACATAAGAAGTAAGACATGGAGCTGTAGAGAAGTTTAAATAACTGCTGCCAGCCATTTAGAGCAATCATTCATGATTGTGGTTTCCCATTTGGTACCAGTGATGATTAAACTCGGCTAAGACTCTCCTCTGCTTCCCTCAAACATTCTCCTCCTGCCACACTGACACAGCTGTTTGTGTGTCTGTACAGTGGACTGAATCAGAAACTGATCCAGCTAAAAATAACCAAGGGTAGAGTGGGAAACTATTACTTTTCAGCCACTGAAATGTCAGTCTACATCGGGCTGCAGCTGCACACAGAGCTGCACTGGCACCATGAGGAGAGCTCAGGAGGAAGTGACAAGTACACACAGAAGAGGAGATGAGGCTTTGGAAGAAAAGGAGGTGGAACCAGAGCTCCAGTGGGATGAGCAGAGTAGTACAAACCCGGCAGCTCCACTCCTCAGAGGTACTTAGCAAGAGATGAGCACCAATTGCAGCTGTGACATCTGCTTGGAAAATATTCCTAAACTGAACCTCCCCTGCAGATATTCCTCGTATGCAAAAAAGGGCGCATTTCTGTTTAATGCCTTTGTTCTGCTTTCTCTTAATTCCCTGCTGCTCCCCCCAGGCTCCTGTTTGATGGCATGGATTGCAAGGTGACATTACCAACTTAAGGAATCCTGAGATGTTTGTTACCACCTGCTCCAGACTGCAATTTTCCCTTATTTGTGCCAGCCTTGCTGTGGAGCTGTGCTGAGCACTGGATCAGGGAAGCAATCCAAATTAAAAATAAGCCAGTGGCATGGCTGGGGATGGTAAGAGTTTTAGCCATCCAGGATAATCTGCAGTCACAAATCAGTGAGAGCTGTTTGCCATTTCTGGATGTCATGAAAGCCCAGCCTCAGAGATAATTTAATTTAATACAAAGAATATGATTTAATACAAATATGATTTAATACAAAGAATATGAACCCTTCAGCCAGTGAAGGAGCCTGGGGAAAGAAGAGGCAGGAATCCTTTGCCCATGTTCATAAGGGACACAAGACCAAACCTCACAGTGCCCAGATGGCAGCACAAAACATCTTCACACAGGCTTTGCTTTAGGAGTCCTATACATGATGCTTTTAGAACAAAAGTTTGTGGCAGTATGTGCTGTTCCACTGATGGATGTTCCTCATTCTGTGGATTAGGTAGAAAGCAACTCTGACTTTTAAGGGTACTGCAAATATGGGGGCTGTTCTATCACCAAGAAAGGGAATAAAAGAGCCTTCTTCACATACAGCTTCATGATACTGAGTGAAGTAAGAATTTATGGATGCATTCCAGAAGAGGATGTATTCCTCTTCTCTGCTCTAGAGAAACAATGCCACTGCTGTGATGCACCAGCACTAACATTCATGATCACACCAGCAGTGACATCACTTTCACCTACTCACAGACTCAGAGGAAGCATCTGTAATTAGTTATTCTCTCTTGTATTCCAAGCCATGTCTGGTTTTCTTCTGGCATCTCTCTTCAGTTCATGGTTCATGCCTCCTGGGTTGAGTATTTTTAAGTACCAGTCATTTCCTTTTTCTTTCCCTGCTGTTTCTGACTTGACACTTCACTGCTTCTCTCCCCAGGAATGCTCCTGCTGGGAGGTGACTGACTTGAGCAGTGATTTCTAAAGCTATGAACTCACTTTCTCTCCACTGCATTCGTGGCTCTGATCACAGTCACAACGAGGTGGAAGATGCAGGTGAAACCCACAACCACATGGGCAGCCCATTCGAAATTAGCCAAAGGAAAGCAAGTGTCTGAAGCTTAAGGCAGGATGTAGCTGCCCTGAGGTAAACCCTGAATGTTTTCACCGCAACCCCTGTTCTCAGCACAGCCCTGACAGGTAACATCAAGGCTGACCATGCCAGGGAACTTGGATTCAAGGGTCCAGACCAAATACCATCATGTTTTGCCATCTTCTTCACCTCTATAAGAACATGAGTTGTGTTCATTGATCTTTCTTCTTCCTTCTCTAGGCACAGGAGCAATGTTCTGTTTCAGCCCTTTGCTCCCTGCATTCCCATTGCTGCTTCCCTTCTCTCAATAATTGTTAAAATATTTTTTTTTTCTTCACTAAAGCATCTTGTGGTTCCTGTTTCACCCTACATTCAAATAAAGGCTTGATCATATGTCCAAAGAATTGGGAAGACACCTGAAATCCCTCTAATGTGTACTATATGTAAACTCTGTTTTTCCTGTTTTGCTTCGTATTTCTGCCTGAATACATCAGGAGAAATCCAAAGGTCATATGTTAAAGAAATCAGGCAAGAAAAGAAAGCGATCGACCAGCAAAGAGGCACCTTATTAAGCACAACAGCCAGGTACAGAGCTGTGGGAAGAAACTTCCCAGTCCCTGTACTGGAAAAGATCTGCTAAGGCTGGGAAAAGGGAAATGGAAGGACACAGACAGGCCTGTCAAAAGCTCTGCCATCTGTACAAGCAGGGGCACATTCTGTGTGCTTGGAGGTGCTCTGAGGTAAGCAAGGCAGGGCTGCCCTTTTGTGAGGGGAAACACTGATGGGGAATGACAGAGAAGTCTCCACTGTGGTTCTGTGTGTGAAGATGGGAAAGCACAAACACCTCAGGCACAGTCAGGCTGAGTTCAGCAGTGTTGTGGGGAAGGTCAGCTGGAGGGAGAGACAGAGCAGAAAATGGCCCAAGGCAACACATGAGCAGCATGACAACTGCAAGAGCTCTGGAAAGCAAAAGGAAGCAAGTCTGGGTATGAGGGATCAGTGGGGGATCTGGAAAGTGGTGACTCTTCTCCCATACAGCTGTTATCATCTCCAAATTACATCTTCCCGGCAGCTACAGGATGTCCAACCCTCCTCCAGTCTTCCTTCCTAGTTGTTCATGCCATTTCAATCCCTTCTGCTCTCCCTTCCCCTCACACGGTGGCCTGGTTCAGCCATTCACCACTGCAATGGCAAAATCCTGTGGGACACCTTGACTTCGGCTCTGTTGCCTCTTCTGGCCTCTTTTTGCTCAATGTCTTGAAATCTCCTGTATTTCCCGTTTTTTTCAGAGATGGGGGCTCCTGCTGATGTATCTATGGCTATTCAGACCAGTGCTGCTGAGGAGCAGAAGAAACAGTCTGAAAGAAAATTCTCCTGTAGAGGCAGGGACATTTTTGTTTGATATAACTCAAAAAAATTTTATAGAATAGGCATAAAATACTTCTAAAAATCTACTGAACACACAAAACACACCTCTTGTCCAAGATCAGAAGAAATCTGTTTTTCCAGTCACAACGAAACAAAGAATTTAAACAGTCATCAGTACTACATGATTTTTTTTTTCCCCAGAAGTGCACTGGAAAACTGGGTCCTATATAACCCAGGTGAGAAAATAATATACTCTGAACCAGGTTCTTCTACCAGCAGGATGGTGTGTCACTGCAGAGAAAAAAAAAGACAAACCACTTTCCCTCATAAAGGAATGGTGAGCACTGAGTGCCCTCCTCTGGCTTTTCAGATTCTTTCAGAAATGTGAGAAAATTATGACCAGTTCTAAGAATATCCCTCAAGTCCAGATTCTTGGGCTGAGAAACTGATGGGAGAAAGAAAGAAAAAAGGGAAGGGAATGATAAAAAGAAGGGATGAGAGAGAGAGAGGATAACAATACCAGGCTGACAGATTTTATTTCAGAGACATCATTCATCCATTTGTCTCTCAGGTGTTTCTAAACTGCCACTGTCTCACTGCGGGATCTGAGCATTGTTAGCACAAGAGAAATTTACAGTATTCTACATCCCACAGCTGGCAGGAGCATTTTGGCACCAGCTGGTGATCACAGGTCTGGGATGGAGCATGCTAAGGATGCTCTGCAGGAATTAGAGTAGCTAATTTGCTTTTTTCCAGTAGCCTCCCACTGAGGGAGGAGCTGGCTGGTAGAGAAGCCAGCGAGGCGACTGCTTGTCAAAGCAAACTTTCTGGTTCTTTCCTTTTTGCACATCCCCAGTACCTTCAGAATTTATCTCATGAGTTTATGCTGCCCACAAAGTGATTAAATCCCAGGAAGAAGAGGAACACACACTGTAACAGCAAAGGAAGGATTAGTACCCAGATTCTCCTCTCCAGCTACATGACTACAAAAAGTAAAGGGCAAACAGGCCAGGGGTAATTAATTATTTCAGCCAAGTGACACTGAACAGGCAAAACTAACAGTGGCTGTGGAAAGGAACTCCAGTTATGTGCTTAGACTGGTGAGCAATCCCATCCTAGCTGCTAGAGAACAGCTGTGAACCCTAAGGCCACTTCGATTTGGCACAGTTTAAAACAAATTAATAAAAATCTTAGAAATAATTCCATGTCGATCCTTTTAATTTATAGGGCATTGCAAAGTTTACACAGCACTTCACAAAGCATGCAGAAAGGAAAACAAACACCCTGAGGGTTGATGTGAAAGGGGCAGACACCTCTCATGAGGAATGGTGAGAAAACACCTGCACTTTGGCCATGTGGCAAATGGCATCTGATTCTGGTACCAGTGAAAGAGGATGACTTTGGGATGCAGAACTACCCCCTGGCGCTCCCTGCACAATTCCAGTCCATGCCTGGCGTGTGTTGGGAGGAGGTGACTGAAAAGCACAATGTGGGCCAAAGGCATTGCTATGTCCAGCTGTCTGGAATCCAGGGGACCTGGTGTGGTCACACCCTTGTCCACTCCTTTGTACCTCAGGCCTGGACCAGGAGCTGCCCCTTGGATCACTCCCAGAGCACACCCAGGGATGCTGCCTGCCACCCGTGCCCCGCTGGTGTGACACAAGGAGTGGTTGTGACTGAGCCCTCAGTGACAACACTGGAAAGGTTTCTCCCTGCGGGGTGAGGGCTGAGCTGTCACTAGAGCAAGTCCCACCCTTGGCTCACCGCTGCACCGCAGCATCCCTGCTCCTCCGAATCCCTGTGGGACCGAGTCTCCGGGGGAAGGGACATGTCCCCAGCACAGCTTGGAGGAGAAGCTGTCCTCATGAGAGCTCCCCACGGAGCTCTGCTGCCCCCGGCCCGTCCGGCTGGAGACCAGGCTTTCCTTAAACACCTCCGGCTGACTGCACCTCCTCCCTGGGCAGCCCCTTCCAGTGCCTAATCACCCTTACAGTGAAGAAATTCCTCCTGATGTCCACCCTGAACCTCCCCTGGCACAGCCCGAGGCCGCTCCCTCTCATCCTGTCCCTTGTTCCCTGGGAGCAGAGCCCGACCCCCCCGGCTGTCCCCTCCTGTCAGAGAGTTGTGCAGAGCCAGAAGGTTCCCCCTGAGCCTCCTTTTCTCCAGGCTGAGCCCCCACAGCTCCCTCAGCCCCTCCTGGTGCTCCAGCCCCTTCCCCAGCTCCGTTCCCTTCCCTGGACACGCTCCAGCCCCTCTCAGTGTCCTCACTGTCTCGCAGAACTGGAGACAGGATTTGAGGTGTGGGCTCAGCAGTGCCGAGGGCTGTCCTGCAGCCCCTCCTGTGCTGTGCAGCCTTCACAAGCTGCCCTGCTCTTCACCTGACACCCCCCGGTATCTGTTTGTATCACAATTGTTTCTGATTCCTCCCGCATATTTATTCATTACACCCCCAGAAAAAAAGAGAAAGCTCTGGGGAGACCTTATTGTGGTCTTTCAATAGAAATAGTTTTCTTTCCGTCTTTCATGTAGGCTCCCTTCAGGGACAGCACAGGGTAAATCTTACCTGTCTTTTCAGAATTTGCCAGTGTTTTAAGAACCCTCTGGCTTCTGAGGTGGAACATTTTGGACTTATTCCATGGCTTCAGTGCGTTTTATTCTGCCAGCCAGTCCTGGCAAGACTGCGAGGGATGTCTGCCTGCATTTGACTGCAATGCAGTTTCCTTGAGTACCAGGTGGTGGCAGATTTGGAATATGTTAAATCAGCCCTTTCAACCTCTTTTGCAATGGAACAGAACTGCTCCTACACCAGTTAAAGATGAAATTGTTAGTCTTTCATACCTCTGACACCATTTAAATGGCTTCCATTTAAAATGGAAAATCTCTGCTTTCGAGTACAATTAGTCCCCAAACCCAAGTCATCTGCTATCTGCCCTTCTTATTCAATTTCTGCGAAATCAAACTTTATTGACTAGATTTGTTGGGGCTATTTATGATTGTGTCTACTTATTTAAACTAATTAAGTGCTATTGATTTAAAGCATCTGTGTGTGGATTTAATTCCTGTGTCTGCTGTACCATGCAAAATATCCACAGTATTTATTAATATTTCCATAGAATTTAGGGGGGTACCAGCACATTAAGTAACGGGGCTTTCCGAGGGAGGGTGGGCACAGAGGATGTCTGTGATAGTTTGATTTCTTGCTTCCATACATGCCAAGGAACTTCTTGGTTTTAGTTTACTTTCTTCAAACCAAGTAGCTAAATCTGTCACTGCTGTACAAATTTTCCTGAATGACAAATATAGGGTGAATACTTTGAGACTCTGGGTTTGTGCAGTGTTCCCTGGTTTTTTGTTCCTGTGGGCATCCCTGCATCACCACTGGAGTTTATGTTGTGCTGATACTCACCATGAATTTTGAAGCCTTTTCCTGAGTCTGTGCTTCCTATGATAGATTCTCCATTCTGGTAAGCGTAGTCTACCATCACAGAAAATTAAATCCTCTGCCTTTGAGAAATTCACTCCCTTATTCTTCCTTGAAAAACAACAAAATCCTCAAAACTAGGGAGCCTGCCAAAGAGCAAAATGCATTTACAATATACTACTCAAACCTAAATGTATGGAGTAAAAATAAATGCGATAAATCAAGATTTAATCCTAGTCTTAGATCCCTTTGATGCTTCTCCAATTGTTTGTTCATCACAATTTTTCAAGTGTTTTCAGGAAGCATTCATTCCAACAGCCACACTGTGTGTAACCATGCTTTGTGCAATTCCTCAGTTCCCTTGGGAATCTGGTGGACTCTCTTTTGTCATGAAGATTTTGGAAAGCTGAAATTTGGGCCATATTTAATTACAAAAAGGTAAAGCCATGCAATAAATCACACTAGAGTTTATTCTCTATGAAAGGGCTTCCCATTTGAGGGAATTGCATTAATGTTGCTCTAGACTGAAAGCTGTTTGTGACAGGAAACACCGTTTCACTTTGTATTTGTATAGTATCCAAGTACAGCTGCCTCTGCCCAGTTCAAGGCCCCTAAAGAAGCTGCTGCTGTATAAATAAAACACAGTTGTAGATCCCCACCTGCTGGGTTTTTCACATATTGCTGCTAAAATTAGACTGAACTACTGATTTTGAGAGGAAAATGTTACTTTGGCTGTAACTCCTGCTTGTCAAGGAAAGAAAGAATTGTATATGGAACTCAAGCTGATGAATTTGTTTTCCTCTGGTGACCATGCCATTGAGATCTTGGGCACCTGCACATTCCAGATAGCTCTGCTGAGATGGAAAAGCAACCACTTTGGCCTAGGTTGGAAGAGACCTCAAAGATCTAGATCCTGCCACAGGATCTTCCTCAGGGAGGACGAGTTGCAACACAGCCTTGTCTCTGTCCTCTGATTAAGCTCTGTGTAAGCAAAGGGCAAATGCACAGCTCCTTCTCTTGCTGTTGTTTCAAGTTTTATGATTTGGCTCAATTTTTCAGAGAGATGAACAAGAGAAGGGGATGATGAATGAGAACCAAGGCTGCCTAAAGAAACAACACATATCCACACTCTGAGTTGGAATTCCTGCACAACCAACCTGACAAAGGGCTTGTTCCATGATGACCTCTTGTTAAAACTGAAGGAGGGTTTGGAAGATGAAACATCTCAAATTATCACAAAAGATATCCCATCTATATAGCTACTGAACTGTCTAAACTGAAGTGGGAATATAGTTGGGAACATGCTGAATTTATCTGGAACTGAGTGCTGCATTACCATCCTTAGTGCCTTATCCTCCACTGAGGAGGCACAAGCTAAGACAAAAGAAGTAAGTGATCAAGCTGGAAAATTATTTCAGTTTATGCAGCCATGAGCCTGATTTGATGGATTAGAACCTGGATCATGGGTTACTACCCTACTAAAGCCTTTAGGGCTTACAGGATTGAGAAAATTGTTAACATGGGTTGGAAATGCAACTGTCACTGGATTTGTATTTTTAAATGTGGGCATTAGCTTAGTTAAGTGCATGATACACACTTTTTTATCCTTGGCATTTTCTACTTTTCTATTTTTTTCTCTTTTTCTCCTCCATAAAAAAATAGAGGTGAATGATTGCTTTGGATCCCACCATTTAATCTCATTTGTTTGAATCTTGTTTTTGGGTGTGTTGAGAACCTAACTCCTTTCAACAGCTGTGGGTCAAGGCAAAACTTGCCTTTTTTTTTTTCCTGCAGAGTGCCAGAAAATCCCAAAAGTTAACTGATGCAGAGTGGATTTGTCTTCCCCACCACCACTAATGAAGAAGTACTTCAGAGCTTTCTCTTTTTTCAGCCCTAAAAATTTTGGGCTGGAGACCTTTGTAACTTCTAGGATATAATTAATTCATATCTTATGTGTAACCACATTACAATAGCTGAAATAATGTTCCTTGTCATACATGATTAAGAAATCAGGATTCAGTCCAGATTAACAAGGCTAAAAACCTTTAAAGGCCACTGGGCCACCAGCCACATCAATCTTTAAATTCCTGGATCTACATTAAGACATCCTAAATGTCATCCAGGATTAATATTTCACACTGGCTGTCTCTTTTTCCAGAGTTATCTTGCCAAAATAAATTGTGTGATTAAGGTGTAATATGGGGTTATCTGTTAGTTCTACTTGTTGACTTCCACACAGCTACCAGCTTCAGAAACTTCCATTCAGAACAGAAACACCTCAATTACCTGCTGAGTGCATAATTTCTTCAGATGCACTTTAATCAGCAAACTTTTTCAAAATTCTCTCCTGCTGTCAGCTTAACAACTTCATGAGTTATTTTATTTTTCTCTGATGAAAAGAAAATGCTTCTAAAGATTGACAGGTTAAAAGCAAAATTGGGTAAACTAGTGCCAGTTTTAGGGATCTGGAATTCCAGCTGATTCTCAAAAAATTGCCCTCTATTTCCTGTATTTTCAGATAATTATTTCTTATACTTGCACCATTCTGTTATTATTATTATCATTCAAAGAAAAAAAAAATGAAGCCAGGACACCTCCAGATTTGTGATCAGCAGAGAAAGGGAAAACCCAGACAAAAGTTGCCAGGACCAATAGCTCTGGCTGGAATAGGACTCCCAGGGGCCATCTCTACATAATATTTTAGGAAGGACAAAAACTCACTAAAGATTCATTCCTAACAGGAGTGGAATGTTTTAATAATGAACACCATAAATCCAACTGAAATACAAACTTTATTGATTTAATGAAAGGATTCTGCTTTATGCAGAATGACATCAAACACCATAAAAAGTTATGAACAGTACCCCTGAGTTTCCACGGAAGAGTAGCAACTCTTACTGAAGCCTGGAGGCACAGGATTCTGAAATGCACAACTGATGGAAATTACACTGCAAAGATACCAGCACAAGATCACATTGAAGGGATGTCTTTTAAGGCCTCTTAATTTAGTTTAAATTAGTATCCTGATGAGTTAAGACTAGTCCAAAATGCCACACAGTAGAAACAAGGGTGTGATTTTCACAGCCTGTAGTCTCACAGCAGAAGTGACATACCTGGTCCCACAGTTTTAGCTTTGGGACAGAATGTGACATTCTGTCAGAATAAGACGACTTGTTAAGAGAACCAGTGTTTCCCACTCTTAAAATCTAAACTTTATTTTATTAATTACTAGGAGTACATCCTTTTAACAAGGTTCATAAAAAACACAACTACAAACCATAAAACCAACCATGCACAAACACAGAATCAGTTCAAGAGAAAGATTTTTTGGCAAAGGTGCAAGCCCCAAAGTTTCTTTATCCCAATTCAAAAGTAAAGGAGCTTTTTTTGCACTTTTGAAACTTAAAGGTTCTGAGACTGCCCCAAGTCTGTCATTGATGGAACAAGGCAGACCAGAACAACATATCTTAAAACTCTGCACTTTCCAACCCTGACAGGCCCAATGTCTGAGTACTACAGGGAGAAAAAAAAAAAAAAAAAAAAAAAAAAAAAAGAGGAAAAAAAAAAATTGTTTCCTCTGCTGTTTTCACGAGATGTAACACCTGAACCAGTGTTCATTATGTACTCCACTCCTACGCCTAATTAATACATAACAGCCAAAACCATGTAATAATCCAAACAAGATATGACAAGATTATCTAAACCCAGGCTCAACTGAGTTCACCTTTGAACAAAAGAACAAGTGCCCTATAAACCTATTTGGCTTTCTCTCATGACATCTTAGTATGTAAGGTAGACTTGAGAGGTAGTATTTTGTTGAGAGCTTTTTGGTTTGTGTTTTCAGGGGTTTTTTATTTTTTTTGAGGGTTGGGTTGTTTGTTTTAAGCAAAAAGCAGAAAGTATTTTTTTTTCTTATTTTCAGCAGTGCTGCTGGCCTGAGAATCAGCTAAGTCAAGGACACCTAATTTAAAGACTTCCTAAAGGAAGGCAACTTTTGCAAGCAGGCACTGGGAATAGGGGCGCTGTTAAACTGAACATCTTTACATAATCATCTTGCTTCCCTCTACATAAATCAGACTTAACAGGAGATACTTAAATCATCCCTGAGGACTTTATCATTAGTTTCAACTCATTAGGAGAGGTACAATTGCCCAAGTACATGCTGAAAAACATATCAGGTAAAAAGTACACTCAAGTTTGATGCATTATCTTGTATATGAGTGGTGCACTTCACTGAACCCCAGTGATAACAATCTCTTGAGCTGCCTCGACAAAGGTCATTCCCAGCCAAAATCCCTGCAGGCTACAGGGCAGGGATTTGATCAACTGCTGCTTGCTGATGCATCTGAGTGTGCAGTCACCTCACAGGTACAGCAACTGCAACACCACAGCCCAGAGGTCACCTGCCCCAAGTGACACAGTCCAGAACAGTCACACATGTTTACACTGGACACATTCACAGCACAACCCTGAGCAAGCTGCAGAAGCCACAGGATCTTGAGAGACTGGGAGTTGAGGTGCAGGCAGAGCTCCAGAGGCAGATGAAAGGGATAAGGCACTGGCACCTTTACAGGAGAGGAGACTGCTGGGATTAAGAAGGGGGCAAGAAATGGATGCTGCAGCAGCTGCCTGCTGTCCTAGCAGGAGTCCTAAGCTATAAACATTGGAATTCAGGAGAGCACTGGCTGGGAGCAGCGTATTCAGTTGCTTCTGAATTTCCTGAAGCACCTCCAGCTGACTTTGCTGATTCAAGAGAAGCATATCCATATTTTCCCTCATTTTCTTCACTATACAAAGAGAAGGGAGTATTAATGCCTGCTATGTAAAAACAGAAGGCAGTTTAGAAATCTTTTTATACTTACACTCTTCAGAAACAAGATTCCAGTGATCCCTCTCACTTTCCTCTGCACACCTTTGCTCTGCTTTCTGACGCAGAGATGTAAATTCAGGTTGGTTTGCATCTAAAGGGAAGACACTGCCAAGTCAAGAATTCCAAACATGGCAGCTCAGCAACAACTCTTCCCCTCACCCTCATTTTAAAATTCAAACTTCATTCAAGTAACACAGTGGTCCAAACTAAGCCAAAACCAAAGAACAGGGTTTTGGGTTTGGATTTTTGTGGGGTTTTTTGTGGTTGTTTTTTTTGGGGGGGGAGGGGGCAGGGAAAGGAGGAAGCAAAGCTGGAGCAAGGGATCTGTTAATGAAAAAGGCAGTTGAGATTTAGTAAAAATAGGTTTGTATTTGCATGCTTTCTTTAGAAGCAGATACAGTGTTAGACTAATCTGATACTACTCAGTGTCCAACTGACAGGGCAAAAACGAGACTTCTCCAGGAATTATAAGCTCATCTTGTAAAAGCCATGATGAAAAAACAAGCTTTAGAAGCATAAGGTTCCATTCTTAGGGTTCCTAGGCCATCTCTCTGTGTCTATGGACTGAGAGGCCTCAAACCCTTCATTAATGATTCAGTTTTGTGATTTTAATCACAGATTTATAAATTCATCATAATTCCCACTGTAAAGGTGAAAGGCTCCTTTTTTTTCCCCAGAAGAAATCGACAAAAACAAGTAAAACAACTCCAAATAAACCAACCACAAAAAACAAAGAAAAACCTCACACACAAAACACCTGCTTGTCATGCCAATTCCCACAACAATTCTGTGAGTGTCTAGGCAAGACTCAAGATGAAAACTTAAAACATTTTTGACCAAGGATAAAGGGACTGCCCATGTAAAAGTACAATAACAGGGAAAACCATCCCACAACACCAGTTTTTATCCCTGAGTTTCAGGTCATTACTAGAACACAAAATCCAAAAAACTCTCTACTTGAAACAATCCCTTTCTCTGACAGCCTGTGCTAAGAATATCCCAGAGACTTCCCACTGCAGACAAGAAGAAACTAGGATCCAATATCCACATATAACAAAAATTAGCTGCTAGAGATGACCAAGGCACTGTTTGTAGCCTTTTGCAAGTAAAAATTCCTTGCATCTCCCTAAGCTTAGCATTTTGGTGGCTGAGCACTTCTAAAGATCTAAGGCTAGACATCAGGCAACACTATGAACCAGGAATTAGTGAGATCTTTCTAATTATTGGGATGTGAGAGCTTTGGGGAGCCTAAGATGCCAGGCAACCTTCACGGTAACACCTAAATTTCAACTTCAGCTTTTTCAAGTAACTTCCTCAGACGGCAGAGATAAATGCAGAAATAGGGGGAAAAAAGTAACAAAACCAAATCAATCAACTGCCAGCACTCATATCCAGAGCAAAGAGGGAAAACTGTTTAGGAAGAAACAGAGACCAGAATATTGCATGTATCCCCTGAAATTCTGTATAACCTGAAATAAACACAACTCAATTCAGTTACCTGCTGTGTGTTCACTGGGTCTCTCTCTCAGGTGTTGGTGTCGGATGAAGTCTGAACTCACACTGGAGCTATTTCCATGCTCTGAATGCCTACAGGGCTTCTCATTCACATGGACTCTCTGATGCTGCAGCAGAGCTGCATTCCTACTGAAGCTCTTTCTGCAGATGGTGCAGGAAAAGGTTTTCTTTTTCAGATGGGCTTTCTGGTGAGCAAGGAGGCTTGAGGCACGGCTGAAGGTTTTCTCACATTCCTTGCACTTGTATGGACTCTCCCCTGTATGGACTCTCTGGTGAATCGCCAGGTTGGCCTTCCTGCTGAAGCGCTTCCCACATTCTGCACACACAAACAGCTTTTCTTTCATGTGGATTCGCTGGTGGCTCAGGAGCCTGCAGTGCCCCTTGAAGCTCTTCCCACATTCTGGACACTTGAAAGGTCCAGGTTTCTCTTCCTGGTGCAGTTTCTGGCCATCAGCATTGAGGACGAGCTTCCTGGAGTCTCTTTTTTTATGAGTGGAATCATCACAGGCTGCCCCCCTCTCTGGGCTCTGGGCTTCACGTACCTGAGGCAGTTCTTCCCGCTGAAGCTCTTCAGGGAAGCTCTTCTCCTCCTCACTGTCCCCCAAAACAGAGTCCCCTGATGGAGTAAGAGACCCATCTTAACACTCCTCTTTCCCTGAGGTAGATAAGCTGCTCCTTGTAAAATAACTCAGTCTCTTAGGCCTACCTTCAGCTTACACCAGATTCCCTTTTCCCAAAGAGGAATAGAAATTCTAAAGACTGAGACAAGAAGGGGGAGAAAAGTGGCAAAGGGAAGAAGAGAAAGAGAAGGAATGTTCCTCTTCTCTTCCTTCCTCTTCCCATTTCCTCGTATTTCTTCAGGGAATGGCAAAACGAAGACTGCCAAGATGAAGGAAGGATATGAACATGTTGAAGCATCTCACCCATTCCAAATTTCTACTTTTGGCTATTTGTTCCTGCAAGCTTAGCTCAAAAGCTTTCCAGCCTACTAAATTATCACAAACACACAGTTTCAAAGCTGGGCATTTGGGTGGGGATCTTTCAGCACCAAAGAGCCCATGCAACCTTCACTAGGCAAGACTAGCAGGGAGATTTAGGTTGTTTCTCACTTGTGCTAGTTCATATTTACCAAAAAAGAAGTGAAATTATGTCTTTGATATTTTGAAATTACGTCTTTTGGTCTTTTTCAGACGGTAGATCTTATATTTACAGCTGTTCAGAATTAACAGAATTATAAGGCTCACCTAATAAATACTTAACCAAGGTTGATTTTTGCAAGCAACTTCAGGTGTTTACTATTAATGCAAGCAGAGGATTTAGCAATTAGCATCTTTGATTTAGCATTAAAATAATACTCACACATTTAACGCAAAAAAGTTTTTTTAATCCACTAATAAAACCAAACCAGGCTTTCTTTCTCTACATTCAAGATAAAACTCTGCAGGGCAATTTCAGTCCCACCTCTATGACACAAAGGAATAAAATTCGTAAGTAACGTGTCCTTGAAGAGGCAAAATGCTGTTTGCATGGACACGAGTACCAACATCTAAATAGCAGCAATAAAACAAGCAAACCTGCTGAGAGAGGGAGTCCTCTCTCTTACATCAAGGAATTACACCCGAGAGGGAGCTTTCTCCCAGGCGGATGAAGAAGGCTCTCTGTGGCAGGAGCACTCATCCCGCACGCTGCAGCCACGAGGCTGATTGTTCCCCGCAGGTCCCCGACAGTGACAGAGAACCACAGAACCCTCCATTCGCACCTACACCCAGAGCTGGGCACTCGCACAACTTTGGATGCAGCTCCACAACTCCCTTAGGCCCTCCTCACCTGTGAGAAACCCTGGAAAAAGGAGTGTGCTGGCTGCCCTTGGCTCCTACTGAACTGCATCGTCTTGTTTTAGAAGAGGTGCTGGGAAACCGCAGCAGACAGAAACGCAGGAGCCACTGCAGCCTTGCCTCGGCGTGGCGTGGCATGCCGGGGGATCCCCATGGCACCCCGCCGATGGAATGCCGGCACCGCACTGCCCGCGGGATTTAACTAGCAGCCGCTTACAGCTCACCTGGATATCCCGCACCATCGCTCCTCCTGGGGCTCTGGAGACTGGGAGGTACGGACCCCAATGCTGGCTCCATCTAGAACAGGAGAGGACACGGAGTGTGGAACCTTTTCCCGCAGACGGGAGCGGAAGGGAGGAGGCGGACTTTGGCAGCGCCCGGCCTAGGAGCAGCAAACCTGGCCGTGCCACCGAGCCCCCCGGGACAGAGGGCAGCCGTCCACTAAGACCTGAATCCGGGCGAGTCGTGAGCTTCGTCCAGAGACCAGCGAAATACGAAGCGCCTTTTCCTCAGCTCAGTCTGCCTGGGAAGCACCGAGCAGCCCTCGTGCCACGAGCCCGCCCCAGCCTCCTCACCTGCCCTCGTGTTTCCTGCCCCGCTGCAATCCCCTCCCGCGGGGCGCTCCGCCCTCTGCCGAGCCCGGCCCCGCTCCGCGCCGCCGCCGGCTCTGCCCGGAGCGAGTCTCGTCGTCACAGAAACAGAACGGCCTGAGTTGGAAGGGACTTTAAAGCCCATCTCATTGCAATCCCCTGCCACGGGCAGGGACACCTTCCACTGTCCCGGGTTGCTCAGAGCCCCATCCAGCCTGGCCTTGGACACTGCCAGGGATGGGGCAGCCACAGCTGCTCTGGGAAACCTGTGCCAGGGCCTCACCACCCTCACAGGGAACAATTTCTTCCCAATATCCAATCTAACCCTTCTCTCTATCAGTGTGAAGCCATTACCACTTGTCCTGTCACTCCAGGCCCTTGTCAAGTCTCTCTCCATCTTTCCTGTGGGGTCCCTTCACTGGAAGGCCACAATGAGGTCACCCCAAGCCTTTTCTTCTCCAGGCTGAACAATCCCAATTCCCTCAGTATTTTCTCACAGGAGAGCTGCTCTAAATTTGTTCAGGGAACATCAAATAACTGGGTATTAACAGATCCTGGGGACTCTTGGAGATAACAAACTCCTAAGGCAACACCACCTCTGGGCCAGTGCTGGCTTTCCAGCTTGTCCTTTTGGCTCATTGCAGTTGTTAATAAAGGATTGTAGAGGGACTCACAGCCTGTATTTCCCAGTTCCAGAAGCCTTCACCATGCCCAGCCCTTTTCTGCGCTGTGGGATCAGGGCTGCTCCTTCCAGACCTCCTCTCTGTTCATGCCTACACCAGGGCCATGGTGCAGCTCTTTGACAGTGACATCCTGCAGCTGTGGGCACAGTTTAACTCCCATGTGCCTTCAGTAGCAGCCTCTCCTCTGTGCTACTCTAAACAAAGGTGATTGTTTCGTTTAACTTGTGGTTTTCAGGCCATCTCCCCTTATTTGTCAGGATTAATTTTGGTTTGGGAAGAGCTGGACTCCATGATTCTTGTGGGTCCCTTCCAACTCAGGATATTCTGTGATTCGATGGTGTGACCTTGTTTTATGGCAGTCTCAGGTGCTGCTCAATGGTTGAGCTTTTCCCTTGCTGCAGTTGTGTGCTTTGGAGGATAGAGGTATCCCATCCACGGTAACAGCCAATATTTCACAATAAAACAGGATTATTTTCCCTGGATCTCCTAGTCCTTGATACAGATACAAATGAATTCATTGCATTAGATGCTGTTGGTTGTTAATAGAAATTTATGCAGCATCCTAATAAATCACATTCTAGCAAGGTCTGTTGTTCCCAGCAGGGAAAAATGGAAGCCTGGATTAACTACAACATATTGGAAGCTGGTGAAAGGATTAATAGCCCCACTATCTAAATGAATCTGGCCTATAGATACTGAAGTGATGAGTTTCATAGTAAAATTAATTAAGAAATTAATTATTTTCTTGACCCAGCAGTGCTTGAACTGTGGCATGTGTGGCATGCTAGCTTGTGAGACACCAGGTAATAGAGGTGCAAAAGAGATTGTGAAGAATTTTCTCATTCATCCCTCAAGTTCACTAAAGAAAGCAGTGCCTCTTCATGCAAAAATAGTGTGTAAGTAATAAATGAGCCTGTTAGAATACATGAGTAGGTTAGAACACATTGCTATGGCATTTTATCGTTTTAAATTCTTGAGTTTGGGAAACAAATAATATTCATTTATATAGAATCCTTTCAAGACTGTATCTCAAATTAGGCAAGCCCATATTAGATGTCTGTGCAAGTATTTTTAATTTGAAAGACATAATTTTCACTAACATAAGTAGTAGCCTTGAGTTTCAATTTAACAGGAATATTCCCTGTCCCCTGCACTGATCAGTCTTCCCACCTTGAGGTCAAGGTTTTTAAGAGCCTGCTCTCTATCCCAGCATTCAGCATTCCCTCTCATCTGGCATTACATGTAATATAATTTCCCAGGTTAACACTGAATTGCAAATAAGTATTGTGATTTTCTGTCAAGTTTTGCATTAATTTCATCGTGTTCTTGCCTAAGCTTATTCGTGAGAATGATCATGTGAGATAAAAACCTTTTAAAGCACAGACTGTATGCCATCTCCAACTCCTCTGCTTTTAACAATGCCTCTCACTCTATTGTAAGAGAAGATTTGATGTGACATAATTTGCCTTTGGAATTCTACACTATTATTCTTTTCCTTTTTAACTGCTGTGTGACTGCTGAGTATTGTTCTTGTACTGAAGTCAGGCTCACTAAAAATAGTTCCCATGTTCTTGTCCTCTTGTATTTCCTCTGTCTTCTTCAATCTTGTCCATCTTTCCTGAGCTCTCCAGGATATCTACCAGCCTACCTCAGCTTGCTGCAGCCTATAGGTGACATTAAAAAAATCTAAATTAAGTATTCTGTAACCTCTTCTCTGTCCGCTCTGAACTCCTCCTCTGAGTCCTTACCCTTTTGATGCTGATCTTGTGTTTATAACATAATTTATGCTAATTTTTTGTTTTCCTGTTGTCTTCCAGTCAGTAATGTTATAGAACGTTTTTGGACTGTTCTATGTTCCAGTTACTTTGTTGCTTGGCTGGTTTCTTTTATTTAGTTTTTAAAAATACATTCTTTTATGTAATCCGACCTACTTGTCATCTCCTGTGCCATTCCTGTTCATGATTTCAGACCAGTAGGGAAATTTGTGGCTTGTCAGGTTTAGTAAACCTTTTTTTCCCCTTTCTCTATTAGGAGACAGTGCATTCTTTAGCAGTTTGGTCAAGGACATTTTAGTGCTCATTTTCCCCCTAGCTGTTCTCCAGGTATTTACCTGCCTTGGGATCTTATTGTTGGTTCTCTTGAGACTGCAGACACCTGATTTCTGGAAATACAGTCCTTTCTTTTTTGGTGGGTATCCAGTTCTCGCCATCTCTTCAGCTGAAGTGAGGAACAGTATTTTGACTTGCTTTTTGTGGCCTGGGGCAGTGGATGTTGCCTGGGATCTTATCTCTCAGTATTTTGTCTCACTTCTGAGAAGGAAAAATCCTCGTATTTCACAGTTATCACAGGATCACTGATGTTGAAAAAGACCTCCAATGAAATAAGCAAAGCTTGTTAATGTTTCAAATCCGTATTTGTAAGCCAGTGGTTCTCAAGGGTTTGTATTCTCTGGAGTGGTTATGAGCCCCAGTTGGAGACGAGGAACTTGCAGTGAGAAAAGAATCAGAAACACAGAAGTCAGGGCACATGCTGAGGTAGGAATTCCTGTTTGAAAGCCCTATGCAAAGCTCTCTCCATACCTTGATCAGGGAAAAATGGGAAAAGATAGAGCACACTGACAACTCCAGAGCTATTGCCTTGATCCCCTCTTGACTAATCTTCATCTATAGAAGATGCATTTCTTTGCTGTGTACTTTTGCTGTGGCTGTTGCATCTGGGGCTGGGTGTTATCTGCTGCTTCCCTGGAAGGAACAAGTCACCTCTGAGACTGCAGCGCAGGCAGCTGCAGGGATTTGTATCATCAGGGCACCTGTGGCAAGAGAAGTAGATGAGTGTGTGGCCCTCTCGTGGCTCTGGATGGGCCCTGGGTTGATTCAACTTCCTTTGCTGTGGTATCCATTCCATAGGTAGGGCTTGAGTCCAGAAATCCAGTTTATCACTGTTCCACATTTTGCAGCCAAATCATCCTGGGAGTTAGGAAGTGGGAGCTGTGGGCTCAGTTCTTAACGAACACCAGTTGTCCTTAACTGAGGGAGATGGGCAAAATTGCAAATTGGCCAGGATGCCTTTCCTTGAGACCTGGTGCTTATTCTATCGTGTGATCTACAGTGTATCAGCTAAGGACTCGTCCTACTTCACGTCATTTTCCTCCCCTCCTATTCTTGTTTCCCTTAAAGGATGAAGATGAATGCAAGTCTCCTCATTTATTTAATTGATTATTTGCCTTGATAATACTGGGCAATTAGAATGTCAGAAGAAAACCTTTAAATATTGAAGTCTGCAGGTTGACCTTAAAATATGTTCCTTGGAAAGAATTCAAACTTTCTTGCTGATGGCTTCAATTAATTGATGCATCTTAATGGAAAATTGATTTTTTTTCTCCATGAAGATCACATTTACATATTAAAAAATAAAAAATTATATTTTAAGGCAAGATTTGCTAACAAAATGAAAGTGGTATCTTTGATGGATTTCAAGATAGGAAATAATTTTTATTAAGCAAAGGGTCATGATAATGATGTGTCTTTTCCTCTCACTGAAGTCTGCTATATTGCAAGGAAGTGAGAGATAATGACTAGACATTATCTACTCTTGCTTGACAGAAAACTAACAAAATGAGGTGAGGTCTCTGTACTTAAAAATAAAAAAATGGGGTAAAAATTAAAAAAATGGGATGTTGTTCAGTGAAGTTGACTGGGTTACTCCTAACTGTCCTTTGCTGCAGACCATTCTCTGTGAGTTTCCACAGGACACTCATCACAGCAGGACCTCCCAGTCTTCTGTTATCAGGATTGAAAGTCTATCACAGCCTTGAAATTTTGAGTTTCCCTCCTATAGGTGGGGCTGCCGTTCCACCAACAGCTGTGCTGCAGATGTGGGCAGATGTGCTGGAGAGGCCACCCCTGCTCAACTGTGATGGGCAGCAAGTAACCACCTCCTCTAGCAAACCAAGCAATGCAAAGTGACCATAGCTTTAAAATATTTTGTTTTATTAAATGTTTCAAATAACATAAACATCATATTAACAATTTTATGGCTGAGGTTCACGTAATTTGTGGTTTGATAATTTTATCTGATTTGAGAGCTCAAAAGGTTACACCTTAACATTAGAAACTCTGTAATTAAGATTTATAACAGGAAGTTGTCTCGTAGCTAACAAGAGGATAGAAATAGCAGATAGAACCATAGAAACTCTGGACAGTGGGAGAGTACGTATTTTACTATAAACTGGGGTCTGCCAAGATCATGTAAGGACAAGAAACTTTTTTGTAAGTGGCCACATGTTCATCTGAAAAAACAATTCATAGTTGGCATTCAAGCAATAGAGCAAAGTGGGGTAGTACATCTTTATTTATTCCCCAAATACGCTTTTTTGCATTTTAATTCTCTTTAAGTAAATCTGTACCACCTTCATAGCAGTATTTAGCACCATGTAATGGGATGTTCACCACTTACCTTCTGGGGAATGTTATTTGCTCTGTGCTAGAATAAGGGGTCCAATTGTACTAAAATTGTACTGAAAGTTCATCCTTGTTTTCAGTGGTAGAACGTCAACGCTGGCAGAGCAACAGCATGCTTTCAACCATGAAGCTGTAGCTTATTTACAAACAAAAGGATGCCCCCCTCCCTCTTTTCCCAGTTGCTTATTCATGATAATGACTCGATTAACAACTACAGGTTAGGTTCCCTTTACACTGGAAATGAGGGTGTGTTTTAATCGCTTGGTCGTGAACTGAAGTGGCAGGGCATGCCAAACAAGCACAGCCTGGCACTTCAAGATAAGCTCCACTGCTTTTACCACATCTGTTGTCTGGTGCTGGAAGATGCAGCTGTACACACAGGCAGATGTATTCACGTTTCCTTAGAAAATGTAAAAGAACACATTTCTGCAGGAGGCGGGTAATGGGCCAACAAACTGTGATTTATCAGTGAGTCTGTTACCCCTCCCTCCCTACTGTCCAAGAATTGTTTCTTAACAAGGGAACAGAGGAGGGTGGAGGGGTAAGAAATTTTATTTTTTTAGTAACAGACATGCTGAAGATAAACAGTTTTGGTTGTCATTCAAAAGGCAGTTAAAAGAGATTAATTGTAGGGATTTGTTGTGGTTTGTTTTGTTATCACTGTTTAATTAAAAAAGGATACTTGTTAATTGCAAGCTTCTGCCCGTTGCTGATGGTGAAATGATATTCAGTGTTTCTTTCAGATATTTCCCCCAAGGCTTGGGTTTCTTCAGAGCACAAACAAATCCACTGAGGAGCACAAAGTAAACCATCAAACATCAGCCACTGTGTGAGGTGAGAACAAGCTTGTATGCCCAGGTCACCGTGATGACAGTCAGAACTGGCACTTTCTGAATTATGTCTGTGCTTCAGACAATCAGCTGGAAACATCTCAAGCCACAAGAAAATGGATTAAAGATTCAAGTTCCCCTGCATGTTATGTGTGTGTTAAGACAAGCTAACAGCTTGATCTGCCCCAGGCAAGGCCAGAGCTCTGGAGCCAGCTGCTGACAATGCTGTGTGGGCTATGAAAGGTCTTCAGAAGAGCAGACACCATCTGCAACAGCTCTGTTTTTCCAACCCAAACAACTCCTGCTGCTTTTTTGGGGCTGAGTAGCTTTTGTGTGTCTGTTTCCTTCAGCAAAATGCTGAAGAGCCTTAAAATGTCATACCACCACTGTTCTGAGTGCAGCACCTTTTTGTGTGTTCAGAAAACCAGCTCTGGATATGCTCAGGGGAGCAAAAAATACACCTCAGACTTGTGGGGACAATACAGACCATGCACACAACTGTGAATGCCTACAGGCCTATTGTGAGGAATTTCTGGCATGAGTAGGGAAGAGGAAGAAAAGGTGGGACACTTTAGTATCAGGAGAGCTGACTGATGTTGGTGTAGCAGCTCTGCACCTTTGACTTTTCTAAGACCCAAGCTTTTGTCTGTCACATGCACAGCCCAAGATTTATGATCCCCTTTACTGTTGCTTCTCTTTGTCCATAAGGCAGGCACTTAAAAAGACTTTCAGGATAAATGGTGAAATTATTCCCTAATGTTTGAGTGGAAGTTTGTTTCAAAGTGATCTACAGTTTTTGTTTGCTTTTTTTTTTTAGCCTTTCCTTTGAGGACTGCTGCCTGATGACCCGACTCTGTAACTGAGGGAATGAATGCACTCTTCCTGGAGGAATCCCTGCAGCAACCTCCCTCAGCCCCACCCAGGCAGCAAAGTACAATGCCAACCTTCACCAAAATACTGCTGTGGCAGCACTGGACAAGGGAACGTTGGTCCCCAGCCCCTGAACACACAGCTCCAAGTTTCCCCTTTCTAGCCCTGGAGCTGGAAGATGCACACTCAATCAGTTTCACTACAGGAAGCACATTTCCAAGGCAAGAGCTTCAGAAATTTGCATCTTTGTAAACTGAGTGCTTGACCTATTTAAGCACAGATCAAAAGCAGTGTGTGACAGACACAGAGGTCTGTGGCAGGCGATGCCAGAGCCTTGCCATCCTGGACACCACATTTCTGGTCAGATTCTGCTGCAGGCATCCTTTGGCAATTGCCCTGAACCAGACCTCTGGGGAATGTGGGGCAAGATTAATTCCTTCAATCTTTAGAAAGATTTCTGAATCAGCTTGAAGTGCTCAGATATAAATACACTGTCGTAATATGCTCTTACCTTCACTACCAAAACCAAGTATAATTTCTGAGGAATGCCAGGTTTGTAAATACTCTCTCCTCTTCTCAGCTCACAAAAGAGCAACTGTGTCACTTTGTTTTTTTGTGTAGCATTACTTTTTCAGACAGCTGGCATGACACAAGACTAGAGGAACTGGGTGCTGCATTGAAGACTGATCATCTTAAAAGTGCTTATTCAGTGTTACCTGAATAAAAAAAATTTTTGGTGTAAGATTTGACTCGGAAAATATGACAACAGTAAAATTTGTTGCTGTTGTTGCTACTTTGAAGAAGATTCTCTCTCTGCCCCCACAGGAATTTACAATTCTCTTCAAGAAACAAGGATCTCCAACAGCCATGAGCATTGGGGAGGTCTTTGGCTTCCTTTCTAAATTGCAATTTAATTCTAAAACTCTGAAAAATCAAATTCTGAAAATTCCAAACTGCAGGACGAAGTACGTTACCTTCACAGTTGCCTGACTGTTCTTACAGAGAAGTCAAAGAATCACAGAGCTGCTTAGGTCAGAAAAGACCTTTAAGATCATTAAATTACACATTTAACCTATTCTCAAGAAAAACAAGTTTCAGACCTTTTAATGTCTGCTGACAGGAGTGGCAGCAGAACAGGCCCAGTGATGTTTCCTCCATGTGTGTCTTTCCACTTTCTTTGCCAGTGGAAATGATCAACTGCAAAGTGATTTAGCTGTAATGAAAGCCCAGTATCAGGCTAGTTTTCAGCTACAGCGAGAGAGATTTTCTGCAGGGGGAAAAAAAGACCTATACTTCAAAAATAATTATGGGTTTCTGTATTCTTCTTCCAATTTTTATGAAGCCTTCTCTTCATTCTCAGGGTTAACACAGCATTTTTCAAAACCCCAAAAATGTTCCAAGCAAATGTGACAAATGCAAGACCAGGAATTTTTTAATAGACTGAAACCTTAACCACAGGGAAAAAAGAAGACCTCTCTGTAAGAAAGCAGCTTGTGAGTGAGCAGAGTTAACACAGGTGCATGAATTCTATTTGTGTCTTCAGGTGTGGCTTGAAAGCATCAGTCCTCAGCAGCAATACAAGACAAGATCTGGAAACTGTTCCATATGTTAACTGGCCTCATGTGACTGATCTTTCCCCCTCCTAAGTTTTGAAAAACTGAGAAGGTGCAATCTTATTTTTTCAATAAGGAACCATTTCACTGAATGAGAATGAAGGAACAGCTGCTTTAGGAAGACCTCTTACATGTTAATTTCCTTGGCTGGGTCTTCTCTGGTGGCATCCTTGTCTTCCAAGGTCGTGCTTTTAATTTGCCTCTTTTGAGGAAGAAGATGGGATTAAGATAGCCTAGAGAGTAGTAAGTGGGAAGACAATGACTTTGGTTAATCCTTACTCTTGCACATCAGACTCTAGATGAGAGGTCCCCGCTTGACCTGTTCCTAAAGCTTCAGTTATGGCTTTAAAAATTGGCCTGGTCCTATGGAAGAAAGACCACCATGTATTAAAGCATTAGTTAAAATTAAAAAGGTGAGCATGTAACAGTGCACAATAAATGCCAGCTGCTGTTGGAGGGAGTGGATTTTTCTGCTACTTTCAGACCCCAATGCCCACAGTTGCTGATTAGAGGAGATGGAGGTCCTTCTGGAAGAGGCTGGTTGCTGATGGATGGCTTCAGTGCCTCAGGGTGCTGGATGCCCTGAAGTAGGACAGGAACTTGTAGCAGAGGCTCACCACAAAGTACCAGATGTTTCGAGCCATCTGCGACCTGGCGATGAAGATGCGCCAGATGATCACGAGGAGGGTGGTGTTGAATGCGTATCGGATGTTCCTCAGCCTGGGAAAGAGGCATCTTATCAAAAAACACACCAACAACAAGAAGCTCACCAGCCCCCTGCATTTCCTACAGGTAATTCAGGAACAAATCCTGTTTACAAGTGGCTCTGGGTCTTTAAAGTTGTGAAATTACATAATGGTCATACATGGTCTTCACTGTTGCAACACTGCACCAGTGGGATGAACCACTGGGATTATTTGTTCTTTTTGGGGGAGTGAGTTAGTTTACAGCATCAATTTCAGTGATATTACTGCATTTTTCAGATCCTAATGATCCTGTCTTCTTTCTATCAAGGAAAAGCTTCTGCAGTTCTCTAATTCTCATTTTCCCAGCGCTTGACCAAGGGAAAAAAGACACCTAAAGACCCCAAGACTTGTTTCATTTTAATGAGAGCCGTTTTATTTTAAGGTAAATGTTATCACTGAACCACAGCGCACTGTCTGAGGCAGTCAGTAGCCCATTCCTGAGGTCCTTGTAAACCTCCTAAAAATGATCCATGAATGATGAACTTGCTTAGGATTCCTTGCTATGGCAAACTATTCCCTTATTCTATGTTTGTAAAAACTGACAAACTGCTGTAGTAAGAAATAAGTTATTTCCATTTTAATCAATAAGAATAATAATTTTGCAATGTAGCTAGACTTATTTTCCCCAAAGGTAGCCAGGAGCTCTTATCTTTGTCCCTGGGTGTAACTTACTTGCGTAGGTGCTGCTTTGCTGCTGGAATGCCGGCCATGTCCTCATTTAGCAAATACTTCTTAGCACCTATGCAGTAGCTTTCGATGTACTCTGACCAGTGCAGCTGGCGAACATCAAAGTTGTATAACTGGGATTGAAAGACAAAGAGCAAAAGCTGAACACCAGAGCTCAAAATCAGGTCACTTGAAGCATCAATTCTTCCTTGATCTCTGTTCCTGACAAGGCCCCCTCTCTCTGAAATTCTCAAAGCCACCGAGTTCCCAAACACTGCAAGACTGCGTTTCACAGCTGCTGATTAATATCCCACCCAGCTGGGAATCTGGGCAAAGCAAGCAGAAATGTACTGCTAGCTGGCAGAAAATCAAGGTGTTTATCTTTCAGGTGGCAACTTTTCCATAAATACATGTATTTGTACACACACAAACACAGAGAATCTTGGAAGAAAAATGACATTCCACACAGGCAAATGGATCCAAATGAAAACCTCCATGCAGTTTTAACGTGTCACCAGACTTATGTGTAAATAATCAACTGGACATTGAGTCAACAGGTGCCTCTGCATCAGTGTAACTTTCAGCTGTGCTGCATTCTCTTTTGGCAGTTATATCAACAGAAGTCCAGGAAATGGGTCACTTTGGCAGAAACAAAATTTTACTGCAGAGCCAACTACCTCAGTTCATTTTAGCTGCTCATACTGGACAAATTGTTAGCAAGCTTTCAGGCAGCTGTCTGTCTCTTAGAGCAAAGAAAAGCTTTGTAGAGAGGAAGTTGTTTTCACAGAATAGGCTGGGTTGTAAGGGACCTGAAAACATTCTCCTGTAATAAATGGAAAGCTCCTGAAATAAATTAATTATTTCAGATTAAAATAAATTCCAATCATCTACATATTATTTAAAAGCTCAACAATACACCAAAAATAAATGCTGCAGATGAACAGAATCTGAGATTAGCATGCCCTATTCAAGACCTTTACCTTTTTGTCCTCTGTGTTAAGGTGACTCATTAACATATTCATATTATCTGAAGACCAGTTCCAGGACTGGGTGGAGAAATACTGCAGGAGTGTCATAGACTTGTGCAGCCGATTGATGATCTTCATCATTCTGTAACAAGGGGGAACATCAGAGGTGAGCAGAAGTCTGACCTTATGTAGAAGCCGCTGGTTTGTGTTTCCACCAATCCAGGTGAATAAACACTGCAATTCCTCCTGAGCACTGCCCTGCTACTCACTAGGCTAAGAACTTGTTCAGCAGATCCCAACTGCTCCAGCTGAGCTCCTGAGCCTAGAGCTACCCAGCTTTTATTGCTGGCTCCAACATGGCAGCAACTGTGTTTGCCACTGATGTCCAACTCACTGGTCTGACCTAAGGGTCGGAAGCTGCACCTACCTCAGGTACTGCTGTGGAGGGAAAAGCCCATCTGAGGTAGTATGAAGTCTGCACCACAAAGGTATAGTGCTTCTGTTCCCAAGGTGGATACTTCTCTTTCTGCCACAGAAATTCTCTTCTGCTCCCAAGCCTGAGCTGTGTATTGAAGCAAGGCTCTGAGTTTTGGTATTAGCTCCAGCATTTGGTGACCACATCTGCAATATGGACACTGAGCTCAGAAGTCATTTGCTCAATTCAGTTTTCAGATGGAACCAAAGAATCACAGAGGGTTTGGGTTGGAAGGAACCTTAAATATCATCTTGTTCCAACCTGTGCCATGGACAGGGACACCTTCCACTGTCCCAGCTTGCTCTGAGCCCCATCCAACCTGGCCTGGAACACTTCCAGGGATGGGGCAGCCACAGCTGCTCTTGGCAACTTGTGCCAGGGCCTCACCACACTCACAGGGAAGAATTTTCGCCTATATAATCTAAATGTACTTTCTTTCAGTTTGAAACCATTCCCCATATCCTATGATTACACTCCATGATGAGAGTCCCTCCCCTTCTTTCCTACTGGTATGCTTAAAGTACTGAAAAACTGTGCACCAAGGTTTAATAGGTACCCATGTGCCTTCTCTTTTCCAGCCTCAGCAGCCCTGGCTCTCTGAACCTGTCCTCACAGGAGAAATGTTCCAGCCCTCTGACTATCTTTATGGCCCTTCTCAGGACCCACTCCAACAGCTCCATGTTGCTGTTGTCTTGCTTCAGAGGCATAACTGCTTGAGGACTTGGGAAATGTAAGTTCAGGTCCTCTCATGTGTCTTGGCCTTTTCTTACTAGTTTTTTTATATAAAAGTGAATGACAGTAATGCTGTCCTACCCTGTAGGATTATTTTGGTTGTCCCAGTGGTCATGAGTAAAAAAGGCCTCTGGCAGTTGTTTTAAAGTGTGATGTACAGGGCTCGGTCAGTTCTGAGAGGACACCACATCCTCTCAGACTGGGTAAGGGCAAGAAGAAGCATTAAAAGGCTGATTTTTGTGGAAAACAGAGCTGTTTTCATGTGAAACATTGAGCTGCCCAGAGGGTAACACAGTTGCTGTGACAAATGAAAGGCGGCAGTCTGGGGGAGAATGGTGCCAGGCTGGCCTCTCCCCACGCAGACGTGACTGCCACGGCGATAAGCACTCAGCACAGCACACAAAGACACAATGAGTCCATCAGCTCAGAGCAGAACTGTGCAGCTCAGCCAAAGCAACTGGAAAGAGCACTAAAACCTTAGACAGGCACTCCTTTTTTAAGTGGCTTTCATTTTAGAAGCAAAGCAGACCATCAGATTAAAGGCACCTTCATTCTGAATAATTGTGTGCACGTTGACTGAATGCAGTTTATCTGAACTGCTTTAAAATTATTTCAGATTAATCTTCCTGTGTAGGGCAAGCACCATGGGGCAAAGCTTTGTGAATATTTTAATACATTTTAGGAACTTGGGAAAAAGAAATTATGCAGCTAGACTGGAAAGATCTGAAGCTGCCCCTCAAGCTGACTCCCCAAAATCTTTAAAGTGCTTAGGTCTAATGGGAACTGCCAGCAAAAAGAAAGGCTAAGAAAATAAACTCTTTAGTATATGGAAGAAATTGTTCCCTGTGAGGGTGGTGAGGCCCTGGCACAGGTTTCCCAGAGCAGCTGTGGCTGCCCCAATCCCTGGCAGTGTCCAAGGCCGGGTTGAATGGGGCTCAGAGCAAGCTGGGGTAATGGAAGGTGTCTCTGACCATGGCAAGGGTGAAAATGGATGATCTTTAAGGTCCCTTCCAACCTCAAACATTCTGTGATTCTATGATCTGAAGAGGTGTGTGTGAAAACTGTGTTTCATGTCAACTGCCTGAGCTCAAATGTTGTGACCACATTCAAAACACTGACTAATAATTTGTATGAAGTAAAGGTCATCTGAAAAACATCAACTGAGTAGAAATATGGCAAAGATTTCTTACAGGAAGTCTCATCCTCCACTGAGGAGGAACTGAGAAGAATAAGTCGAGTATTAGCTCTCAGTGTAGCCACACTTCAGACATGCTTTTTGCCTTCTAGAAAACTGTTTACAGCAATGATTTATCTGCTTCCATACAGACCCTTGCACAAGCAGATCCTCAGGTGAGACAGGATGGCCCCAGGAGACTACTGAGGGTGTAAACCACATTATGCTCTAAGTCATGGATGGATGTGCAGAACTTACAGGAAACCATTTAGGGTAGTTTTGCTTAGTTTCTGGAGATTTATGTGAAATGAGCTTACATCTAAAAAGGCTTCATTTCTTTTTTATTATTTGATATGGTTTACTGCTCTTGGACCATAAAGGTCTGATATTCAGGTAGCTGGGAAAAGAAGGAAAAATGAGCTGCTACTGTGCTTTCTACCACATTGCAGCAATATCTGGATGAGCTGAAGTAGTGTGTAAAAAGAAAACGAGAATTATACTTAAAAAAAGATGACTTGGAAAACTCCCAAGTTCATTGGTGAGCTATCTTTGCTGAGGCTGCAAATCTTAAAGTTCAGAAGATCATGCTGAGGTCTGTTTGACATTTAACTACAGCATTGCAGGCAGTGTCCACTGGTTAATTATGCCAATCAGCTTCATGAAAAGAAATGTCAATTGGAAGGGCAGTGTCAAGATCTTATTGCTGCCCATTTCAACAAAGATTGGAGATTCCAGCCTCATTTTCAGTTTACCTCTATTTCTAGGGTAATTCTTTCCTCCTGGCAAACTGGAAGTCTTTTGACAAACCAACCTGCCTCCAAAGGAGAGTATCAGGGATAGATCAGAGCAATGCCAGGGATTTCTTTGCAAACAGCTGAAGCCAGCTTTCCAGCTAGCAGAGGAGCACAAGAGCAGCTGACATCAACACAGCACTGGCATCCTGTTCTCACGCTGCGTAATAAATCCTCCTCTGTGGTAGCAGGGAATAAAGGAGGACAATGTCTGGAGTAACATTACTTACAAGAAGATTCCTTCCACATGAGACATGGATATTGCTGTTCCTCCAAGCCACACCACTGCCAGGGCTCAAATACCACCCGTAACAGTGAACTGCCCTCCTAAATACAATTAGAATTGAATCATGCACAGAAACAACTACTTCCTGGATTTCAGGCTAGTGCTGGAAACAGCTACTTGGGCATCTGATTTATGGGGGAAAAAATGTGTTAGCTGGTATATTCTAAACCTTGCCAGTCTCAAGTCCTTATGCAAGCTCATGCCAGATAGGGGTGATCCCACTGGAAAGCTGAAGTGGTAGAGATCTGGATACAGAGAAGGCAGAAGACTGCCAGTCCTCCTCTGCCTTGGGAAGCTCTGAAATGTAAAAAACTGCATTCAAAAGATGTGCTGTTCTCCAGGTGGTGAGAAGGGTGTGAGCCCTAGGCTGTGCTTAAGCTATAGCCATTCATTTTCCTCCTTTTCCTCAAGAGATGGAGATCGCAAGAAGCTCAAGGACTCCAGTTCTCATCACTGGTTCGAGCTCTGCTCTCCACAGGAGCAGCAGGGATGCAGGAGCCTGATGGCACCATTCCTTACCTGGGCTTTCTCCCCGTGAGCCTCATGTACAGGTCATAGAGGATGGCAGGTGCCTTGTGGCTGACAGTGATCCAGTACTGGTTTATCAAGTAGCTGGAGGTCATGTGAGCGTTGGGTGTTCGGAAGGCCTGCTCCAGGGGGTTCCTTTTGAACGTGGACATGACATACTGCCCTGCAAGGGAACAGGCATTTTTCACTTCCAGCTGGGCTGGAACCACAGTGCAGCACAGCCCAAGTTGTTGTGCTTCACACCTCTAGCCCACAACTCTCTGAACTGTGTTACCAGAGCCTGGACCAGGTTGTCCCTTCTGCCATGAAAATTGATGACCATCTATCCATCTATCACCTGTTTGAAACCTAATCCTTCTCCACACTTAACACTGGCAGACAAAAACCTCCTTGTCAAAGCACCAAAACATAAAGGAGGAAAAGCAGGCAGCTCTAAGAGCTACAAGGAACTGCAGTTCTGCTTTCACCTGCAGCAGATGTAAAAGAAATTGCTAAGTGATTTTTCTAATTTCTTTAGATCACTGAAAGCAATCTTTGATCTGCTAGCATAAAGAAAAAGACATTTCTTATTTTCAATCAGATTTTCCAAAGGGCTGATGTCTGATTTAGTCTGCCACTTAAAGGTGATAACTTTAAAAAGACTCCATTATATCCTTTCAAACCACATCTGACCCACACCACCAAACATCTGCCTGTTTTCAGAAGACCTCTGGATGCTCTAAGGCAGCAAAGTGTCTTGCATTCTTAACTCAAAAACAAATGATGGGATGGGAATCTTCCCTTCCCTTTGCATGTTAAGGCACAAAATATGCTGGGTCTGCTACTGAGCTCTGGCAATGGCACAGTGCCACAAAGTGGCATCTAGATGTGCATATCTGGGGCATTTGCATATTGCAGAGGCTTAATAGAACTGCACTAGTTGAGTGTAAGACTATCATCCTAGGGACTGATAAACAGATGGTGCTCCTATTCCTGAGCACCAGCAAGCTCAAGAAAGAAGAATATGTGGGCTTTTTTCACTTTCTGAAAAATTGATTTTAGAATTAACAACATCAATCTGTGCTCATATTATAGTTTAGTCTCTAAGCTTATGTTACAAATAGAAAATCAGATGAGAATTTGCAAGCCACAAGAAACATCCAGATCATCCTCAGATAAGCAGATTCCATTCGTCACATTCAGACAGGACTCTCCAGTATCTGTGGTCAGCTCATTACTGCACTTCAAGTAGTGACTTTCACTGTACTTCTTCTAAGAACCCCAAACCAGAAATTTGTCACCTCTAGGAGCTACTGCAATGACTTAGTGGGTGGGTGGTCTTTCCCCTCCAACCTCAGCACAAAAATGAAGCAGCAAATCCTACAACTCAAAGGGAAGTTCTGCACAGAATCAGACATAGGTCTCATCCAGGTAGACTATCAAGAATAAATTGAACTTAATTTTTTCCATGCTGAACATAATTCTCCAGCTTGTTTTAAGGTTTAGTTTTGAGGAGAAACTGCAAAATGTACTTCACGAAGTCAGACTAACCAGATTCACATTGCAGCAAAGCAGAATATGCTTCTTCAGATAAAAATTTAGTTGTTTGACCACATCTTTGTAACAGCAGGCAAAGTAATGAGAAAATAAGGGAAAAGAAAAACTCCAAGGCATTGCATTATTTGGAAAAGAAATAAATCAGTTAAGGTGCCTTTTAACACTTGGAGTTTTTATCTGTGTCTGAGGAGCCTTAGAATTAACTGCCTTGCAATGAATGTTTAAGAATAAACTCTTCTAAATCTCTTTCTCCTCCCTCCCAGCTCATCACTCAGAGTGCTCAAAGCATCACCATCTCAGTCACTTTTGTTCCCAACCCTTGGTACTCTCAGTCTAATCCAGCCCCAATTTCTCTGCTTAATCTTTCCCCCCTTGAAGTCTCTACTCCCTTGTGTCCACCTGTCACTCCTGTAGCAGGTCCTGGTGTCACCTGGCCTAACCAGGCAGCCCAGGCCCTCCCCTCTGCAAACCCTATGTCTGTTCTGCACTAAAATGCTCATTCCCACACCAGGTGACTTGCATTCCCGTCTCTGGTTTCTCAGCAGCTTCCAGACCCTCAGGATCCTCCACCCTGATGATCAGCCACACACCCTGGCTCCTTGAACAGAATATGTCTATTTCCCATTATGAAATTGGTAGGAGACTAAACTGAGGATTCAGACTTGATGGCTGCAGTCATATGCAGGAAATCTTTCCCAAACTAATTTTCTCAGCTGTGCACTTTAAAGGCAGAATTTTCTTTAAAGGCAGAATTTTGCACTTTAGTACTCCATCCTAATTCTCTGCAGCATGTTGCTCTCAGGAGAACTGTGGCTACAACATTTTGTAGATAGAGCTTTCATAGTGTGATCCAAGGAGAAAATTTTGCCTTCAGTTCCACCATGCAGCTGAGCTGTTCATGGAAGCTGCTGCTGCTGCTGGACCCAGATGTTTTCATGGCTAAATCCACAGTTATAAACAGAGGAACAGAATAAAACCTATGACAATGCACTAATACATTACTGTTTTCATCAGTAAATTTACACAAAAAAGGGTTAAGAAAGGCAAACCTCAGAAAGTGGGGCTATAGTGGCTTTTGCTGAAGTAGCAGCCTGTGGAGAGCTTTGCATTCACTCCAGTGAAAAAGCCACAGATCTGTGACTAACCACAACATTTCATTTTTCATTAAAAAAAAAAAAAAAGCCAGGAACTTGGTGTGATGTCCTCAGCACTCAGCCAATTGCTGAAACCTCTTCCCTGCTAGGCCACATGGTCAAATACCGTGGTTAAGACATTTATTCTGTAAATGCAATTATGGTCTCATTCTCTGCTGACTTAGTTTGCCGTGTAAATAATGCAAGGGGAAAAGCAAAGCAAAGGCTGCGAGATGGAGTAGCCAGCATCCTGTATTTAAAGGAACAAAGATATGAATGCAGGGGTAACAGAAAGTTAACCAGGCCCAGTACATGTGTCCATGAATGTACTAACTGTACACAGTATTTCACACTGCACAGCTGAGACTGCGGCTTGGCTTCACCATGAGTTTTTCTCTGCAAGAGTGTCAGGATCTGTCTCCTTTTCCTTCATCCCTGCCTTGGAAGTATACCCACTTGAAGAAAAGTCAGCCATGAAAATAATTTGATTTTTTTCCCCACAAAACTCATGATCAAAAAACAAACTGTTCTTGAAGCCCACGTGTCATCTCAATGTTTTCTTCCTCAAGTGCACACCTGTTATTTCTGTTCAGAATTTTCTGATGGGCAAGGAAGACTACTTCACTTCTATAATATCACAGAATCCTAGAATGGTTTAGTTTGGAATTACCCTTTGCCTCACAAGATCCTCACCGACTGCAGCTAGGTCCCCAAAATGCAGTTTGAATGGCAGATACCAAATATCCCTGAAATTGTGGAAATCAATTCTTCAAAGTGTGAGGAACACTATGGATGTTCTCCATTTAAATGAGACCTTACCCATTTCTCCCCAGAAGAAAGGGTTGATTCCCCCTGTTGTGCAGTTGTACACCAACAAGTTTTTTGGTCTGGAAAACAGAAAGAAGTATTATTTTGAGACATGAAGAAAAATTCCATTTCTTAGGGAAGGGAGTACAAAATCAATCAATTTCAAGAAAACTCCTGGTTTAATACCAAACAAAGTTTGCATTTTTTGGTGGGGAACTAAACATGGATCTTAAATAAACTGGTTTTATTTCTTCCTTCAACATAAGTCAAGAATTAATGAAACAGTTTTCTTGACCTAAACCTTGCCAAGGGTGTCAAGTGATAACATCAATACAATATTTTTCTTACTGTATATTTGAAAACTGCACAGTTTTAATTTGGTGGATTTCTTAATGATGCTTTGAAGGGAAAGCTGGTGAGCTGCTCTTCAAGGTGCTTTTAAGATCTTTATTTAGCTTTCTGGATGTAGGTCTACTCTCAGTTCAGAGGGCTTACTCTATCTTTCAGAGTAAAACACTTCTGCCTTTTATTTACCTGGGTTTGATTTCTCAGAGTTGTACAAACCTCCAGAATAATTCATGTGGTTTATTCTCTGTAGTCCTACCTAATGATTACAGGCCAGGCCAGAGGTTTACAGGAAAATACCTTAAATCCTTAATATCACTTCTACATACTCTTGTCAACAGTGCAAAGAAGGGAGATTTTTTAGATCATATAACCTGTAAGCCCATAATACATTTACGTTGTGCAGTGTTTCCCAAGGAAAACACGCAGAGCTTTTTTACCAAGAAAATTCCAGAAGACACTTGAAAAGCAACTCAGTGAAAAGGAGGCCCAAAAAACCAGTGCTGCAAAGCCTTTGGCCTTCAGAAGAGTGACTTCTGAAAAGTAAGAAATAGGTCTCACCTGTAGCTGTAGAGATTTCCCAACTCTGAACCCTGCCTTTATTGTGTCTTCTACACTCTCAGTCCTTGCCCACCCGCAGGGAGAAAACACCAACCAGAAAATCAATCAACCAGCCTCCTGCACTGGTTTTTAATCAGCCCCTGATTCCCTTTAAAGTGCTGGTGCAGGGAGCAAATATTCCAGGAGTGTGGCCGAAGAGGAATGACATGAAGAGGGAAGCCCTCCCACCTGTGCACAGCCGTGTACCACCCGGCTGCCAGGGTCAGGTTGATGGCGACGTCGACGGGGATCATGTCAGCCACCGCTTCGTTGTTGGCAATGACAGTCCGCAGGATCCCTTTGCCTGCCTGTGGGACACAGGGACACAGGGAAACAGTCACCCACCTCAGGCTGGGCTGAGATTTAACTGGCAGGGCTCCAGCAGCGTGCACTGGGCACAGGCCAGCACCACAGCAAGGTTTTTCTGCTGCAGGTTATTTGGTTTCTGTGACAACAAAGACGGATCTCCCATGGATCCAACTGTCCTGCATTTTCAGAGGACGCCTGGAAACATGATGATGTCTGTGCTGTGTACAACAAGAAAAGCTGGGACTCTTAATTTAACTCAGTATGAAAGAAATACCCAAAGAAAGAAATGTATCTGAATTTGCTGCTGTAAAGTTCCCCATGATGCCTGAAAATTACATTTTCCTAAATGACACGGGCAGGCAGAGGTCTGAGTGTCCCTCAGAGACTGCAGTCACTTTGGAAATTACAGCAGTAAGATTTCTGAAAAGCTGACTACCTTTTCTTTGGATGTACTCACTCACACTCTCCTCTTTTCCAAAGCTGTAGGTTAATCAAAGATACAGAGGATAGCCCCTGCCTTGAAGAGCAAATCACCCATCGAAACTTAGTAAAAGGAATCAGTGCAAATACAAAGTACTGACAACCAAAAAGAAGAAATAGGCAAGAAAAAAAAATGTTCACCTTGCTTTGGTTGGAAGTGCATTTTTCAGGGGATCAGGCTCCCCAAAACATATACATTTAACCCAAATGCTTATCAAGGGGTTTCCACGATGACCAGTCAGGCTTTGGAGATTCCACAGGAGAGACATGGCAACAGCAGGGCAGAGTGGATCAGAGAGGACAAGGCAAAATACAGAAACATAGGGGTGAAATGGGGTGAAGGAACTTTACTTGGTGCGTCAGGGATGAGGACTGAACACAGCACATAAGAGAAGAAACCTCACACGGCAGAGTCAAGGCTGCAATCAAGGTATTTCTCATGTGGGAAATAATGCAGTAAAGCTGAGGAGGCAGGGAAAAACCTGAGAGGATAAAAGTGCTGGTGAAGCACGGAAGGATAAAAGCTCCTGTAATTCAGAGCCATACAAAAGCAGAGGGAAGGACTCAGAGAAGGAGCAAAAGAGCATCTGCTACAGATCCATCAATATTTAAAAGTTAGGGCAAAGAAAAGGGTACAGCTTTTTCTTAGATTATTTTCATACAATCTGAAACTTCAATTTCATTATAAAGTAGATTAAATTTTTATACAGCAACTAAACAGGAAGTGCTTAGTTATGGAAAGTCTGAAGTCTGAGGAGAGAAAAAAGTCATTAAAAAGCATTTAAGACTTGCTACTAACTTGTAAAGCACATGCCATTGTCTAGTGGTCATTGGTGGATTTTAAGGAACGCTCTATCCCCTCTTTGGGAGGTGTTTATCTTCTTGGGTCTTTTTGTGGCTCCTCCCTTCCTCTTCTGCAATCAGATGTGTTTGTTGCATTTCACAGCTTCCAACTAAGGGAACACTACTTGTGACTGATTTAATTTTCATGAGGAACTAGGACTTCGGAGCAGTCCCATCTCATCCTTGATGCATTGGGCAGAGGGATCACATGACATAGACAACAGTTCCAGATTCCCCACATGGCTCACTCCATCCTCCTCAAACCTGTGTCATGCATTGAATTCTGCTGCCCTAAGGTAAACTATGGTCAGACTCAGACACTAAAACTTCAACTTGCAACATCACTATGATTTTCTTTAGATTCTTACTACTGGGTTTTTCCAAGGGGAGAGAAAAAAAGGCAGAAAGAGACAAAGGAGGCAACCAAGTTCAGCTCTGAACTTTCCACTGCTATGAACACCTGCCCACTAGTGACCACTGTGTAATCAACTACCACATTTTCACACTCAAGACCTTTCTGAGGTCTTCAAATCGAGGATGTTTGATGGATCTGCTGCAAAATGTGTTCAGAGTGGCATGTGATGGTCATACACACATAAATGATTTCGAGGTTTCCTATGTTTTGTATTTAACAAAGGCTTAAGTTTTTAAGGTTACTTTTTACATCAAAAATGGTTCAATGGTATTTCTGTCAGGTGTGGCTCGGTTTCTGTTTATAGATGCTGACATTTTTCTCTTTAGTGAAATAGAAGCTACTGCAAAGTGAAGCCTCCAAAATAATTTCCTGGTCAGAGTCTGATGTTTCTGGACAGCCTCTCAGCGGAGGTGCTTTGGGGCCAGTCACTGTCCAGACCACTAATTAAACCAGTTGTGCCCTACAGCTTCACTGCCTTGCAGGGAGGAAGGTCTTTGCATTTGTGAGACAAAATGCCTTAATTACACTCCAGCGGAAATGTAATTAATTTCATTTTGTTCCTCAACCAACAAACACAGCTCCCCACAGCAGCTGGAGCAACTGTAGGCGAAAGAAACATAATTAGATTATCAAAAACAACTCGGACTCCCATATTTCATGAATATTTAAAAGAAATGTGTCTATTTATGGAATGAAATGATCAGACTCAAACACTTCAACTGAGGAAAAAAAAAAGTCTTCGCAAGATTTGGAGTCCAGATTCTCCCCAAGTGACAGCAAAGATCATCTGAACCAAATCTGAATCTGGGGGATGTTCTCCCTATAGGATGGGCTTGGTTAAAAGCTGAAAGTGAGCATTTTGGTATGGAGGGACACTTGAAATGCACAAAACCAAACCACCAAAACCACTTCCCTTTTGCTTTTTTCAACACTTCATTAAAGCAAATAAAGCTACTCATCTAATAAGCACAGTTTAAAATACATTTGGCCCAGAGAGTTGCTTGTACTTACACAACTTTCAGGTAATCAAAACTGATGCATCACTCAGATGTTTAAGGGTTCATTTTCAAACAACTCACCACATTCAAACACATTAATTCAGGTACTTATTAATTCCCTCCCTTCAGAAGAAAAAAGTCTCTTGGGTCCGTAATAATAAACACTTTTCCCTTCCGAAAAACACCGCAAACGACTTTGTCTCTACACCCTGCATCCTTGTCATTGCTTTTTGTCTTTTCATTGGGCAACTCTCAATGTAGTTACAGACCACATTTCGCCACCCAAGAGCTCAGTGTAGATGATACAAATTTCATTGTCTCTCCTACTATACATTGTAGGAGAGACAATGAAATATATATATAGAGCTTCAAACCTGGACCAAAAAATATCACCTCCTTTTCAAATCTCAGTGCAAGTCTAATCGTCTATATAAAAAGAGAAGCTATTTCCCACAGTGACCCTAGAATCTCATAATCTTTGCTTTTTATGGAGATAACTTGGATCTAAAGATACAGGCTGCATCTGCTTACAAAACCTGGCCCCAAGGTTTCTTGCAAACCAGTTCTGGATAAAATTTTTGACAGACATCATCAAAGGTTATTATTAAAAAAAGAAACTAACCAAAACAAAAAAAAAACCCACACCCAAAATAAAATTTGTGTCAGTACAAAAGTTAGAACCTGACACATGAAAATGTAAGAAGTGCATCTGCAAAATTAAAGAATTGCAAAGCACTCCTTGATCTTGACAACATTATGAAAGATGTTGGTGCAGAAGATGGTCCAGAAACCAGGACAAGATCTTGAGACTAGAGCAGAGAGGCAGTACCAGCTTTTTAAGCTGTCACCAAGGAATAGAAGGGTTTTTTTAGAGAAACTGTGACATGATTGGAAGTCAATAATCTGTGAAAAAAAATTGAATGCCTCTGAAATGTATAGATAGGGTTCAGATGAAAGCATTATTTGTCCTGTGCACTCCGTAACTGTAACGGTTTCTATTTATGATCTACTTCAGATATAAATGAGCCTTTTTAACAAGATCATATTTGGATTTTATCCTGCTCTCCTATGATTGCAGACCACTAATCCTTTTATACACTGCACCAGGCTGATAGTTCTGACAAAGTAATGAAGTTGGACACCTCATACATGAACATAAATATCTGCCCAGAGCTATACAGAATTTTGGACTGACAGAGAGACCTAAGGCAGTGATTTTAGTTCAGAAAAAAAATGTATAAGGCAGGAGAAATGGTGTGCAACTTTACTCTTTTCATGTATTAATTTTAATGATTATTTTCATCTTACAGAGAATATTTTATCAAGTTAGGAAAAAATAGTGAATTATCCACTTAACTGCCAGAGTCTGACTCAATCATACACATTATTTAGGTGTAGTCTGTACAGGGAGAAATCCTGTACAAAGCAGTGGCAAATGGGAGCCAGAATCTTTGGTATTGTGGAGGGATAACAAGTTATAGCAGTGGATTTGGAAACAATACACACAGAGACAAATGGAAGGATAAATACTGCTGCCTTGTATTGACAGTGTGGTAACCTGGCCTGGAAAATAAAGTTGTGGTAAAAGATTCATTTCAAGGAAACGTCTTTTGCCATTTCTTTGACAATCTGGCCAAATGCATTCAAAACTTTAGTTTCTTCGGGTTTTCGGAACTGCAATTCATGTTTTAGTGAACCAGCAACATGAATACTCTCTCAGTGTTCATTTTCGAGCTCAGCACAAACAGACCATCCTCTGGATCCTACCAGCTGACAGATGTGTGGCAAGTGTGTGACATCTTTCTCCCAGGCTCAGAAAACTCCTGTGACCCTTGACTGCACACAGTTTCTAAGTGGGGCTGTGGAGTAACATCAGAATTGCCATTTTAAGCTCTGCTTTAAGGGGAGCTTAAATAGTAACCAGACGTACCGCAATAAATATTCCACTGGTCCCGTTGAAGTTGTCAATCCAACCCTGTGGAAAAGAAGAATGATTAGTGTTCCCTTCAAGGATATGTTGCTTACATAGGCTTCTAAATGATGAGAGTGGCGTAGTGTAGACAGTTTAGATGGATGCCAGCCCATCTGAGGACAGCTGCCAGGATGCCAACCAGTACCAGGGGATGCAATGCCTGCAATTTACTCATCAACAACAGAATCTAAGTTTTTGCTTAGAAACCACTTCTTTCCTGTTCCCTGGCCTCAGGAATAACATCTGGCTTTAAATACCAGTGTCTCGGTGCTGGCACTCTGGCTGAAAACAGCTGGAGTGATATTTACCTTTGACAGATAACATGCAGCTGCCACCAAGACTGATTTGGTCACTGCAGCTAATTTCTAAAGCAAGGAAGAAAAAGAAAACAACTCCAAACCAAACCACATCACTCCTTTTGAATCTCATCCTACTTCAGGTCAGGGAAGCTGCCACTTGTCGGAGCTGGAGTTCAGAGCAGTGATGAGGTGCTTGACCCAGAACAGGCTGTGACACCAAACAGAGCTCTCTGTCTTTCCAAGATGGGGAGCTTGGCCCAGAGCCTTGGCTGTATCTCAGCCATCTCTGGCACACTTCAGACTGCATGAAAGCCAAAGGTGACTTTGTGCTGCCTTTCCAATTTGGCTGCAATGTTAGGGCACATTATTCCTATCAGTATATTTAGCTTAATGATTTCTCTCATTCCAAAGTACAGCTGCATTTAATTACTGAGTGCCTGACATTTGTACCTAAACCAGAATGCACCAGGAGTATGACTGACCTTCAGATCCCAGGTTTTGAGCACAGAAACTCCCCTGGTGTGCCTGAATGAACAGTCAATTGCAAGACCAGCATTCTGCACCATAACTATCCCAGCTCTTGTTACTGTTGCTTAAATGTGGTCTTTTCACAGGAGTTCTTCCTGAAGATACTGCAGAAGGCTCGCTGTTCTACTCCAGCACAGGATCTTGACCTCTTTCACACATTTCCCTATGAACTGGACACCTGTTTCTCAAGACACTGCTACAAGGAGGCATTCCTGACAGTACCCCAGCTCCAGCTGCATCCAAAGGCTCTTGGTAGGGAATTGTGTATGCATGCTTACTGGGAAAGGCTCATGCCAGCTGGCTCCCACGATGGATGGCCTGATGATCGCAATGTTCAAGTTTCCTTTCTCTTGCTGGATCAGGTACTCTGACAAGGCTTTGGTGTAGGTGTAAGTGTTGGGCCACTCCCCAAGCAGCTTGGGTGTGATGTCTTGAATGATGGATTCATCCAACCACCTACGGGAACAAGGAGAACATCATCATCCACAGTGCAGTGAGAGAAAAAGATTCAGGCAAAACAGACCAGTGAGACAGGAATCCTCACCTGAAACAGAGGATAAGCCAGTCAAACCTATTTAAGGTTTGGATTTAAAACAGCTCTGTAGGAGAAGGTTACTTTTGTTTTAAAGGTGCAAAATGAACCCTGGTGAATTTCCATGCCTAGCTGCAATTCCTCTACAAACTCACTTCAAAGCAATCTCTTGCATGGGTATTGCTTCACTGCAATCTGTAACATAAATATTGCCATGGTCTACAGCCTAATGGAGCTCTCCAGCCTAGGAATCCCACTAAGCAGTGCTTATCTTTAGCCAACATAGTCCCTGTATATTCCCAAATATGTCTCTGGATATTCCAGGTAACCTTGAGTCAGCAAGTCATGTAACAACACAAAGGTCTCAAAAGCTGGGAAAACATCCTACAGGGATATTATTCCAACAGCGGATTTCCATCATTTGCAGTGTTAGATGTTCCTTCTAGCAGGCTTTCCACAGATTTGTTCACACAGGAAACTGCTGATGCTTAAAAAACACCAACCAAAACCAAACCACCAAAAAAACCCAAAAGAACTCTGCCAAGTTGTTTTCTATTTTTTGAAGATATTCAAGTACCTAATCAGAAGCAGTTATGCAGATAGCTTTTAAAAAGCAGCCCTTACCACCATGGAGCTGCAGGAAGGGCCTAATGCCCAAAGGCTCTTCCCTGGCACAGCACCAGGACCTCACAGGTCCTGCCAGCATCTGGGTCTAAAGGACAAGAACTGGCTGTGCTTCCAGAGCCCTCGCTGCCAGTCCCTGACAGGCTCCCAGCAGCCTGGTGTTACACCACAGAATCGAAGATTAGCTTCTATAATCCAATTTGTAATTAAGTCAACGGACTTACAGTTCAGTCTGAAGGGGTGGACTCTTCCCAGGGGCACTGCAAGGATACTGCTCCCTGCAGATCCTCACTTCACCCCTCCTTGTCTTGAATTTCAGAAAAAGGCAGAGGTCAAGGGGAGAGAAATGCAATGCTGACTGACACACCTGAAAAATTGCTTGATTCTGTCCACCTTTCAAAGACATGGTGGCTCAGGTGGCACAGCACTTTTTAGATGGCTCTCACTGGGCACAGATGGGAAGCTGTTGTATAAGAAAGCACTGATTCACAGGGGAGGGCTGGATGAAGCAAATCTCTCAGTTTTGGAACATGTTAAAAATCTGACAATTTGAAGTATACAGGATTTTTTTCTTTAAATAAAAAAGGCCTATGGAGGCCCATTCACCTTCCTTTGCAAGCCTGGTCCTGTGCTGCAGAAACAAAGCAGAAGAAAAGATTTAAACATAGAATATGACCTATGCAGAGGTTACAAGCAGCACATAATATTGACATAATTTGCAAAGCTGCTTAGGCAGCCATTGAACCTCAGGGTCTCAGCTAAACTGCTCTTGTTTGAATCTGTGGAGTAGCTAATTACCAGCCTACCAAAAGGAGAAGGCTATTTCTGCAGAGCCTGGAGGAAGACTAAGTTCATTTGGGAACTCAGGTTAAGCTGTGTGCAAGCCTTTTCCGCCTTTTCTTTTTTATTTTAATTTTGGTAATAGGGTGTTGCAGGTTTGCAAAGCAAAGACAAGTGTAGAAGTACAAGCAGAGGCCATTTCCCCTCGCTCTCATCCTTCCAGAAAGGTCTCTGCATTACCTGAGGACCTGTCCCAAGGGGTACCAGCTTGCCAGGTGATTTGATTGACCGACATTCCCACCAGGGAAGCTGAGCTGACACTTCAGCAAGGAGAATTGTTCTGTGACCTACTTGGAAGATTCTGGAATGCTAACTCACAAAAGCTGCTGCTTCTACTCACTGCTGCATTTGTCCCTTCCTAGAAAATGATGCAAATTAAACAATTAATAACTTCTCCATTATATGTACCAAATTACTCTGCCACAGGAAAACACAGCTTTCTGTGTTAATGGCTTTGCATTAGTAGGACTCTTGTAAGCAATGCTAGATCTGTATTTTCTGCAATAACCAACCCATAGCTTCAGCCGAGACTGCTGTGTGCTGTGTTCCTCACCTCAGCACACCCTTCAAAGCTGATTTCCTTCAGCTTTAGATTAAGGCAAACCATGCTTGATGCAGCAGATTATATGTTTCCCCTATTGGCCTGGCAGCACTTAGAAGTGTGACTTTTGGTTTACACAGCTTAAGCCTCAGGGTTTACTTGCAGGTTAAATATCAGAATACTGAAACAGCAAGATGTAACAGGAGGATAAGAGCAGAAAAAAAAACAGCTGGGAGTCCTCCTTGAGATTTCAAGTGAATAAGTAATCACAAGCATATATCAAGTGCATGGCCAAGAGCACTGTTAAATGGATCTGTTATTGCATCCAGTTGTTCAATTATCCCTTTTGAAGCACTTGCAGGGCATCACCTTAAGACACGGGTTGGCTGTGAAGGGAATCATCCACAGCTGGCTGATGCAAAACATAATCTGTACTTCTCTGTTTCCTTCTCTGCTTCCCCTCCCTCCCCCTTTGAAGGTAAAATTCTATTATCTGTTAGTCTCCTCTCTGAAACGCTGATATCCACCCTATTTCTTTCACTTACATGGCAAATATTAAAGATACATCTCAAACACCATCCTCTCTACTTAATTTTCAGCTTAGGATACATGAATTCTTAGTGTTTTATATGAAGCAGCTGAAGTAACAACCTCTGAGGTAGCCAAGCCCTTCTCCACACTTCTGATTTGCAATCAGACCTGTGCTGCAGTCTTCTTTTAATCTGAGCCATCAACACTGATTGCTTTCAGAGCTGCAAGTAATGGTAAGCTTTTTTTGGGACAGTGAAATGGAGTCTTGACAGTGATGAACACCAAAGGACATAAAACTGAGTCAGTGGGCAAAAGATGACAGAGCAGCTTCACTTTTTGGGAAAAGCAATCTATCAGAACTGGTGTTAGAGGTTGCTGAGCTCAGAACTGGCAACTGCAGCTCAGCAGAAGCTCTTGAATCACAGCTGACAGCTCTGAAACCTGCCTGACAGTGAGCAGCAGCAGACAAAAAAAAAAATCTATGTATATATATCTATTTATCTATATCTATATATCTATATACCAGTGAAATGGTGGCGATCATCAGGTACTGAGAATGAGCCAGTGCTGTAATTTTGAAGTCATTTAACTAAAACTTTGAGTGACCACACCTGGAGTACTGCATGAAGTTCTGTCTGACTCCCACACTTCAGGGAGGGAGTAAAGGTAGAGAGGAAGGGCAACAATATCAGCACAAGGACAGATCCATCAGCACATGAGGAGCCAGTAAAAAGGCTGAGACTCTTCAGGTTTCTGTGAGGGAAACAGAAAGGACTATCCAGGCTGGTGTAGTTACCCTAAAAAGCATCTCTCAGCGACACTCTTGAGTGCAAGATACTGGGCCAGGGAGCCCGTTGCTCTGATGCAATACGACATTTCTCAAGCTTTTATCGTGCTCCACTTACTGAATAAATGATAAATGATTGATGACTACTAGCTGGAAGTAAACATATCCAAGAATATGGGCTATTAGAGAAATTCAAATAGAAAAACTAGTTTGTACTAACTTTTCTGGAGTAGTTAAATTATTTCTTAAGACAGCTAAATTATTTCTTAAGACAAACTTTTTTATTTAAAAAAAGTTTAAATTTTTTTTAGTAATTGCCAGTTCTCTTAGTGGACATTAATTAATTTCATCTTCCATTACGCAAAATCAAAAAGAATACAGATTTTATACCAGCTCTTTGGGTTAATAGATCACAGATCAGTTGCTTATATCACCCACTAGAAAATTAATGAAAACACATTAACAGTTGTGGGAAAATTCTTTTAAGGAGATTGTCTCCTGTGGCCTTTATCACCTGATTTTGTTGTTCTTTCTAATTATTATTCATTTTGATAAATTCAGTTAACTGAGCTTTTTTTGTTGTTTCATCAAAGCCCTGTATTCCTGTCCAGGTTGAGAGGACACAGCCTCATACTGTGAGGAGTGGTTCCTCCTGGTATGTAATCATACCAGGAGAGGTTCAGGTGGAAATCAGGAAGATTTTCTTCACTGAAAAGTGGCCAGGCATTGGAAGGGGCTGCCCAAGAACGTGGTGGAGTCACCAATCCTGTAAGTGTTCAAAACCCAACAGTATGTGGCACTCTGTGCTCTGGTTTAGACAACAAGGTGGTGATCAGTCAAAACTTAGGCTTGGTGATCTTAGAGGTCTTTTCCAACCTAAATGATTCACTCTGAACTGTCAAAAAAAGCCTGTTTCTCACTCCTGTGTAACTCCAGTTAAATACCACAGGATTTCTGAAAGAAGTGGAAACAACACTGGGAAGCAGAAAAGAGAAAAGAAATAAGGTATATGAAAAAAATAATTTCTTAATAAGGCAGCAGCAGAACTCAGTGTTACAGAAAGCAGCAGCTTCACTCCTGGTGGAAAACACACTCCTGCAGAACTTAATACTGGACTCTCAATAAATCAGAGTCTTAAAAAAAACCACAAAGAAACAGCAGCAACTATTGGTACTATTCAGAATGGCTGAGTAACAATACATGGAACTCGAATTTCTTTGGAGGGCTTATAGCAAAGTTTACTAAAAGACAGATTCTTTTATACAGTGTTTCAGTACAATGAATAGGATTGGTCCTTCTGGGCACCACCTTTTTTGTAAATATCTCTACCAGTAAATAAGTTGGAAAAATACCAGGTATCAGGAGGATGGTATCTACAAGGATTGTTTTGCGTTCCTCCTTATGATTTCCCAGGCCAGACCGAGAGAGTTATGTACTTGGTTGTCCCACAGGCTTCAAGCCACTGCCTGAGCCTAAGAATCCATGTTCTGACCACTGCCAGTTCCCACACAGTAACAGCTCCTCTGAACACAAATCCCACCCAATTCTGTGAACAGCTCCCAGGTTTGCTGCAGGGTGAAGGGAAACCAGCACTGGAAGGGGCAATGCAGTTCCTACTTACTCTACTAAATCAAAGAGCTTCTGGGGCTCGGCAGGGGGAGGGTAGATGATCTCCTCAATGCATTTCCGGACGCAGTTTGCATAGGCAGTGGAGATGTGGATGAAGGCCTCGAGGTTCCGCATCTGCCGGGCCAGCTCCAGGAGCCGCTGCGTGCCCATCACATTCAGCTGCAGGGCATGTCTAAGGAACGCAGGGAAAGCAAGCAAAAGGCATTTCACTGGGAAGAATGCATAAAGGCTGAGCCTTATCCAAACCTCAGCATGGAAAGGGAAGTCAGGGTAGAGCGCGTGACACGGTGGAGCAGAAAAGTGTCAGTGACATGCAAGTATGAAACCAGCTTTGAAAGCAACACTGTTGGATTTGCTGTTCTGGACACTGAATGTCTCTCAAATATTTTTACTCAATTTGAAGGGTCACAAGTAAGACTGCACTCACATCTCTGAATGTGACATGTTGGCCACCCCTCCCTGGAACATGTATTTCTAACACCTGAGGCACTGTGGTTCCTATGGTACACATTCAGTGTTCTCTGGAGGGACCACTGCTAAACCAGATGAACACATGGTTTCAGAAAGCAGGAAAGAATTCTTGAGTCCAGAAAAAAACAGATTCGTAGTGTCATAAATGGCCTGGCTTAGAAAGTCCCACTCCTTGTCACGGGCAGGGACACCTTCCACCAGACCAAGTTGCTCATCCACACTTCCAGGGATGGGGCAACCACAGCCGCTCTGGGAAACCTGTGCCAGGCCCTCAGGACCCTTGCAGTAAAAATTTCCTCCTAATATCTAATCTAAACCCACTCTCCTTCAGTTTGAAGCTACTCATAATCAAAGACGACACAATTAGAGGTAACAGCTTAATTTCCCAAGGAATGGAGACGAGAACTGATAAGCATAAGAGAAAGAATGTCCTGGTTAGCAAGGCTGACCTTGAAGCACTTAGCATAGCTAGAAGTTGTCCTAGAGACAATCTGCAACAGATCTCAGCCAGCAGACTCTGTTGCATGCTTTGTACTGGAATAGAGACACTTTCCTGCACAGAAGGGAGAAGGCTCAGGAATATGCAATCTGCTCAGCCCAGCAGCAGAAGCTTTCAAAGAGATCTACAATGTTAGGAATTATGCCATCAAGCACAGTGTGCACTAAAAAAAACCTTAATTATGTTGAAGAGAAAAATGTAAATAGTCCAAAGGAATGAAAACATCAGCTAAAGAGTACAATCAATATTTGGATGACTGTATATAAAGCTAGAGATACTTTTCTTTTTACATGCTGCTATTCAAGAAAAGCATTTTCTATAGATTTCTATTTTCTCTTGCCCTTCAAGCAGAATGAATATTCCTACTTGAGCCACCCTTCAGACAAAACGTACTTTTCCATGCACATTTCTGTTTGACTGCATCCCTTCTGAGATGTGGTGAACAGAACTGTGCTCATAATATGGGCTTAGTATGGATTTCTGCTGAGTTGTTCAGAGTTCCTTTAGCCTTCAAAGGGAATATCATCTAACCCTGGTAGTTTGTTATTTGTTTTGTCAATCATTTTTTTTTCTATTTCTATTAGAACAGCATCTATTAATATTTCAGTATAACACGATTTCCAAGATTTCTGCCCTCAAGAGTTCCATCTGGAGAATTCCCTAAACATATTGCATGTTGATGCCAATAATTCATTTTAGTGTCTCCACTGCTGCTTCTCCAGTATCTTCACAGCAATGCTTTTGCCCCTTTCATATCTACTGTCTTTTCATATTCTGTTGCAATTTTGAAGCTTCTGCCATATTGAAAAAATAATTTTATTTGTGTCATCATCAAGTTGCTCCTAGAAATTCATGAGCAGCAATACTGTGCTTTCACATTTAACTTGCTAAAACTTTTATCCATTTGATATATTTTATTATTCAGTCAGGAATAATTTGACTTGAAGAACTCTTCATAGAATTTTGCCTTTTTATAATAATTTTCCTTTTTCTGTTAAAGAGATTTTGACAGATCACATACAATCTTTAAATAGTATCTGCACTGCGTGCAAGCTGATGACCTTTTAAACTTTTAACATCTTTCTAGCTATCTATCCTATTAAAAGTGTGGTTTCCCTTTGATGTTTCATGCCACTGAGACTTATTTTTAAAGTGGATTCATTTGTGCATTGATTTAAGAATATTTGTAGCTACTTACATACTGGCTCAAGATCACATCAAGAGCTGCTTTCTTTCTGGTGTTTCTCTAATTAGTTGTTCTAAAAAGCAAATCTTTATGGTGGACATAGTGGGTATCTCTTTAGCCTTTGAGCAAATAAAGACTGATATTATGAACTGTGTTTTCTACTATCACAGCTTTAGTGTTTTTCAAAAGAACTGTGACGATCTGGCAGTGGAGATCATCCACCTCGGTATGTTGAAATGGATAATCTGCACAGAAGCATTTACACATCTAATCTTGTTTGAGTGGCTTATTTCTGCTGGTTTTTCTTAATGGAAAAGCCTGCCTGGACAGGCACTTCCAAGGCAACTCCTTCAGAAACCAAGCACTTTTTGTGAACAGTTAATTACAGTGAGAGCTGGGTGTTTTAGAGGTTGTGATGGCCTGTTTTCTCAAACCACAGCTCATTTCCCTCTGCAGATACTCAGTGACAAAGAAAGGCCATTAACAACACCAGTTTTAGAGACAGACACAACACAGTTTCACTTCAAGCTGTCTCCACTCTGCCAAAACATCTCCCTGATGGCCTAAACCACACATTTCCCCACCTCAGTTTTAGGTCATACTTAACTCCCTTACAGTATTACAACCCAATCCTGCAGTTCTTCCTTCTGTTCCCATGGGACTGTGCCAAGACAGCTCCCTTCTGACGTGCATGCACACACACACACACACACACACACACACACACACACACACATTTTCAGAGCACATCTCTCGCATGCTCAGAGCAGAACCACGGGCAGCACAAACATGGAAGTGGAGAATTAGCACTGCAGGGATGCTCTGGGCAGTGCCATGGTGCACCCTGGATCACACTCAGCAAACACAGAACAGCAGGACATACTTGAGCGGTTCGTCAAAGCGAACTGTGGCTGCACAGTGGAAGACAACATTGACCCGGGTCAGAAGCTCCTCCTCGTCTTCAGCACTGATGGCCAGCTTGGGCTGAGTGAGTTCAGCATTAATAGGCTTAATCTTCTCGTGGAAATTAGGGCAATCTTCTCGGACCCTGTCAAAGACCTTGAAGCACAAACAGAGAGAGAGATCAGGTACAGAATTAGGCTGCTGAGATCGCTTTGATTAGCAGCCAGTCTGATTACATCAATCAATGCAACTGCCACAAAAGAGAATTCCTGTCCAGGGGAACACAGGTGAGATGATAAAATAGTCCATTCACTTGTTTCCTCCCAAGGGAAACAGGACAAAAATAGAGGGAGTAATGCATTGCTCTGAAGAGATTAATGGATCTTCTCTACCACCACTCATTTCCTCAGACAGCCACCGAAATTCCTCTGTCCACATCTCCTGCAACCACTTGCTGCTTGACCTCGAGGGCTGCCTGTAGGAGCGAAACAGGAGCTAAAGAGCAGGAGGCCAGAGTATGGCCTGGGAAAGCCTGTGCAGCTTTAGACTCAGGCTCCATGGTTCTACAAAGGACTTGGAGAGAGGAGAGAAACTGGGCACAGTCTTGCTCCTCCTCCTTTGCTGCTCCTTGTCTACTGTCACTCTTAGTTCCTGCCAGAGGAGTGCAGACAGGACCTGCTTTTGGGATGGAAGGATGTGGCATCTCAATAAACCTGCTGCTGGAGCTGCTGAGTGCCACCAGCAGCTTTGCATAACTGAACATGTGTGCAGCTGGTTGGCCTCTCAAGCCGTCTTCCAGCCCTTTTCTCCCTACAAGTATGATCCATAGCTCTTTCCAAGACACATTTCTGCATTATTATATTTGAGCCATTTTAACTGAATTAATAGCAACTGTTAAGTACAAAAAGATCCTTTTTTTTTTTTTTTTTTTTTGGGGGGGGGGGGGCGGGAGCAAAGTGACATCATGAAAGGTAGAAAGAATCAATAGAACAGACTGTGGGATCTGAAGAGGTATAATCTAGATTCCAAAGGATAATCACACCTCCAAGGTAACAAGTCTACTGACAGGAACACCTAATACTGAGAGAGATTACTCAGGGATACACGGGATGAATCACAACCACCTTTGGACACCTTTAAGAGCTGTCTACATAAGCAGTGCCGGGAAAGGCAAGGAACAGCTGAAGCTGCCTTGGGGCAGGAGGATGGACCAGCTGACTTTTCAGTAGCTCTGTGGTTTTGGGGTGTTTCCCCTCCTCTGTAGCCTACACACCAGCAACACCGAGTTTGGAAAATCTGTACTACCACGGCCTCTTGTTTTCTTAAGAGTTGCTTCTGTCTTTGATGTGCCCAGTGCTTGTGAATGAGCAGAAATTGTGTGACATAAATTAAGCATACTGAAAGACACCTGAAAGATTCAATTGATCCCAATAGCAGTATTTTTTTTTGTTTGTTTGACTAAGGGATTATCATCTTTCCACTTATCTGACAAGCAAATCTAGATAAACCCTGAGATTCTTAAGGATAAAGAGGTGATAAAAGTATCATTAGCCTTCCCCATTAGGCACCACACTCTGTACTTATTTTAAATTGCCACAGAGCTGCACATCCTTTATAAACACAAAACTTTAGCCTAAGTTAGGACAAGACGACGCCATTTCACTGTTCTCATCTGCACCTCAGTGCACACATCAGTGTCGCTAGGCCAGAAAAGAGATCTCTAGAGAGAGTTATTCATGGGCAAAGGTGTTGGCTGCAGGAACTGAAGCACCAACAGCCTTAATGTCTACAAAAAGCTTGTTTTATAACAAGATGCTACACTGGCTCTCCAAATATGCATCATCTCCTGAGAGATGCCAGCAAACTCTGATGGGACACAAAATGGAAAGGTTTCTCTCTACATGTGAGACCAAATCTATCTTGTATGACTCTCAGGAATATTATTTTGCATTTGTTTGTTCTGTTGCAAAGAGGGTGCAAAATGCCACGAAATGAGAGTTATTTACTACTTGTTTAGCATAAATAATGCAAAGACAGAGAAAGAATGAATCAGCCCTTTCTCCATTTCAGTCACGGCATATAAAGTGAGAGTAGTATTTCTGCAGTGCCAGCCTTGGACTGCTAAATTCTTCCTACATCTCCTCCTGACATTCCCACTGCAGATAATATCCCCTTCGGCTTCTGTGCCTGCTGCTACCACGTGCCACTCAGCTGCTGCAGTTTTTCATCCCCTCCAATGATTCACTGCATTCCTCTGAAGGATGAAGGCAATTTCCAAATGCAAGTGCACAAGTCAGCACACTGCTTTGGAAACCTTCTGCACTACAGGAACATTCAGTACATTGTCACCATTAAATCAGATAACGGGAGCAGCTGTTTAATCAAAGTCTGCTACTTCTTTTATGGAAGCTGAAGGGTTCAGACTTGTCAGTGCTTTACAGGGAAATGAGGGAAGATTTAAAAGCAAAACAAATGCAGCTTATTTTATACTGCTTCCTGCAGTTCAAGGAGTACTTAACATAAAGACGATGCTTGTCTGAAGGTAAACTGCAATTGCATCTCTAAATTCTGATGAACTCACCAAGAGCATAAATTATAAATCCCCAGTAACTGTGTGAGGCCCAAGGATTGTTCTATCTTATCTTTTCAGAAGCCATCTGCCAATATAAAACACAGTCAGTGGACTGGCCTGGTGTACTGTTGAAATTACATGAAAAGGCTGGCCAGGTCAGCAGCACTTCTGAAGGGATACAGGAATTGCCACAAAATTATAGTGCAGAGAAAGGAAAGGCCTTTGACTTGAAGTTGTCCAGTATTAATGAAACTGAGGGAAATCAGTAATAATGTTTACCCTGATTTCAGTGTCTTTTTGAGCATCCTAATGCTCCTATTCTCATTTTTAACCTCAAAACAGGATGTAAGTTCAGCATTGGCTGTGCTGCCCTTCAACAGAGGGGGGGAATTTTTTATTTCTCATTTTATAATCAGGCAATTCCTATTCATAATACTAATCAAATCTCTGTGTTTTCACCATACATTTTCAAAAATATGGAAACAGGACATCTGGAATTTTTCCCAACATTCTAGTTGAGTGTGTCTGATGGACACTTTCCTTTTTCCTGCTCTCCTAAGCTCTGACCTCCCTTTCCAAACAATATCTGCAGCTCTTGGTGTTCCCTGCTCTTGCCTTAAAGCATGTAATAATTCAGATTTCTGCCTAACATCCTTCAATCAGAAATTCTTACATGCCACAAAGATACAAAAACCTCAAAGAAAGGGCAAATTGCACATCTGTGGAAAAGCACAGCTGAAAAATAAAGGAACCACTCAACAGTGCAAAATGCCAATGGCTTTGCATCTTCCTCACGAGGCATTTTCACTGAAGCAAATACAAACTAATGAAAAGTGGAGTGCCTAAGCCATGGTCCAACTTTAAAAAAGGAACTTGCATAAATCTAGTTTTGTAATAGCCTTTCAAAGGTCTGGGCAGTCCTTTCTTTTTTGGACACCACACCTGGATCTCCCTCTACCCCATCAAGCACTGGTGACAGACCCAGAAAACAGTAAGTTTTTATGCGTGGCTAAGATAGGCAATCTTTTTTCCTCAGGTGTATTTAATAGGTGCCAGGAACTCAGGCTTCTCTAGGAGGACTGGTAACTTACATTACAACATGAACATTTCAAGGCATTACTGTATGACAACCTTTAAAATGGAGAAAATCCATTTTAGAGAAATTCCACAAAATGGAACTCATATACGACGAACCAATAAGAACATTAAGCTTGAAAGAGCTCAATTATACAAAAACACACAAAAAAAGAAAAGGAAAAAAAAAAGAAAAAAGAAAAAAAGCTTCCACCTCTCAGATAAAGAAATGCAAGTGATTGCTTAGCATGATTCAGGAGAATATAGGCAAGAATTTCTCCTTGTGAAGGAAATATATAATTTATCTTAAGAGAGACCAAGGGATAAAATATTGGGGTGAGAATTTCTTCAAAGAAAAAGCTGTTCACTGGCTGTGTGGAACAATTTTAAATGCAAGGTGTTTGAAATCCCTCTTCTGAAAAGAGCATTAGTGTACAAATTCAGGGGAACAGCCTATATATATAAATACACAAAATAACACTCCTCAGGGTGTGAATCCATCCTTCGGTGATTTCAATGACAGCATCATAAATATACAAGTGATCATCACAAATCTAAACCACTGAAGGTACCAAAGTCATGAAAACAACTCTTAGAAAAACATCTGATGTCTGCAGTTTAGTCTTGTCGAAAGGGTTTATCACTTGTATTTGCTTTTGATAAAATTCTCCAATACATCTACGGAAGGAAGGTACACAACTTTTTTGAATTGTAACAGATTTGAGATATAACTTGGCAGCTTCAAAGCAATTAGCCAGCAATTAATCTCTAGCCTGGTAGATTTCCAGCAATAAACACCAAGATTATTCTGTCAAGAAATGTGTGAAAATGCAGATCAGGAAGCTTTAATTGGGATAGAGCCTTTTTTCTCCCCCTTTTTGCACTCTCTGCCTCATTTCCTCTTCAGAAAATTGCTTTTAAATACAGTTCTTCTCAAGGCAAATAAAGCATAATTCATCTCATCAGCTGGAAAGCAGGCAGCAGAGCGTTCCTCATTACAGAAAAACAAATGGCTTATGCTTCAATCCAGAGCTATTACTTTCCCCTGAGTAGAGTTAATGTAGTGGAAATACAGGACCCACCACCAACATCTAGTAAACAAAACAGCTGATTATTTAAGAACGAAGACTATAGAAACAAAGAGAGTGACTGAAAGTTTCAATAAAGGTCAGCTAAGACTAGTATGTATATCCAGCTATCTGGGATGTGGTTTTGAATAGCCAGTTTTCTTGAAGATTGGCTGCTGACCAAGCCTGCTGTTTTCTAGCAAGAATACTGAATTACACAGCAGTGAATGTGGAACACTTTTCGAGTCAGATTCTGTAGACAGGAGCACGAGGGATTTCAAAGACATGGAAAAGCTTTCCATGTTCTCTTGTGCCATCTTATAGGTGGGTGGACAAGTCAGGGACAGAACAAGGAGTTTCCTGATGTTTATTGCAGATATTCCGGGTGCTCCTGAGTGGTACTTTGAGATCACCATTGGTGTCTGATAGGGAAGAATGTAAGAGCAGGGCAAGAGAACAGCAATACTTGAAGCTTTTCCTGCAGGAACCACTGAAAATGTTTCTTCCCATTTCCTAGGACTGTTTTCCTTCCCATCCTTCTCCATAACTATGCCCCAATGAGGCCATGGTCAATAGGAGTCAATTGCCAAAGAATGTCAGCAGTCACAGTCGGAGTCAGATCCCTGTGCCCTTTTTCAGTTCCTGCCTTGCGGAATTGATTACCACTGGTTTTGATAATCACTGTATGGACTTGCAAGTATCAGTATGTATAAAGTTATCAAGACACAGGTTCTTTATCTGATTGTCCATACCTATTGCCTTTAATCCCAGGTCTTCCAAGTTTTACTGCCAGATTTGCTTGGACTCCAGGGGAACTTCAGGAGTGTTGTTCGCTGAGTTCCTGAGATCACTAGCTAGGACTAAGAGCTCTGTCAAACACAGATTCCTACTTTCAGGAGATGTTGTTAGAAATTACCAAGAAGGATTTGGAAAAATATTTAAAGAAATTACCAAAAAATTACTTTCCCATTTGAGAGCATATTGGCTGTCACATGGACACATAGAAGGTATAGAACACAATGCTGGGATTCAATTCCAGATTTTGCATCAAGGACAAAACATCTGAGCCATTCAGCTCCTAGGAGCACATCTGAGCAAGTCTAGAGATGCAGCCTTCTGAACTTGGGACCCTTCAAAGAGCTCTTCCAAAGGAACGGCAGCCTAAGGTGGGTGTTCTGCACTTCCTCCCCCTGTCCTCCTGAGCCAGAAAGCAGAGACTGTCACCATGAAGAGGATCAGGGGTAATGTGGCCACCAAAGTGCACCTTAATTAAAAGGGAAAAGGGAGGTAAAAATCCTTTGATGCCACACACAGCAGAAGCTGAATGAATCAAGACAAATGCATCAAATATTTAAAACTACTCAAAAGACAGAGATTCTTCAAACATTGGAGTGAGACAGCAGTCAAGTGTAGAGAGCTGAACATTCGGGAAATTAATATCGTAGAATAATAATTCACTCTTCTAGAATGAATTAAACTAGAAGATTACCAGAAAAAAGAACATGTCACTGGTCACTTGTTGGGAGCTAGCCTGGAACCAGGGCTTTTCCCAACAGATAGCCTACCTGTGGCCATGATGTCTTGGAAGGTAAGAAAGCTTTCTGGCATGAATGTGAGCTATTTCCTGCCAGCTGCTCTCAGTGACTGAAATTCATGCCAAGAATATTGAATTTATGGATGTGTCAAACCTCCAGGTGAAGATGGAGGTTTTGCAGGAGGTTCCTGGAATGCATTGATGAGAACTTTCTTCTCCAAGTGACAAAGAAGTCAGTGAGGAAAGGTGCTGTGTTGGACCTTCTTCTCAGCAACCTCCTGTTCTCATCAAGAGGTTCACATGGGATATTCTTGGAAATTCATCCCTGTGAGAGTGGTGAGGCACAGGTTGTCCAGAGCAGCATTGGCTGCCCCATCCCTGGCAGTGTTCCAGGCCAAGTTGGACAGAGCTTGAAGCAAGCTGGTATAGTGGAAGGTGGCCCTGCCTATAGCAGGGAGTGGAACTGCATTTTTATGGCCCCTTCCAACCTAAACCATTCAATGATTTTGTGATTTACCTAGGACAACTTCTCATTTCAGCATTTTTCTTTTCTGTTCACATCTGACACAAATATTCTGGCCTTCTTATGTCATCCCACATATATTTTTGTTATCTTCATCATGACAATGTAATTTTTTGAGCGGCATTTAAAAGAAAAGCCCTAAGGTGGGGTACCCCAGCCTGTTAAATACCTGCCTTGTTTCCTTTCTATCACTTAACTAGGACCATATTCCCACAGTCAGGCTACATGCAGCACATAGTGAGAAAACAAACAGGAAAATCCCTGAGAGATTATCAGAAGCTAATGCAATTTAGAAGAGTCATAGGAAGAGCAGAGATACTACCAGAAGTGAGGGCCCTTGTGAACAAGACACCAACCCAGTGAAGAAGAAAACAGTTGATATTCTAAGAAAACATCTAAGAAAGGATGTCTTAATCATTGTAAACCGATTTTCTGTAGTGTCACTATTCCAAGTAAGCAAGGAAGTAAGAGAGTTACAAGTAATCCTTGATTTCCATCCAAGGAGCCTTCAGCTTAGGAAAATTAAAACTTCTTTAAGAAGATAGAACCATCTGTCCAAATAGAGTCAGCTACTTACAGCACAGTCTGCCTCTGCAAGTACCCCTGCTACTGGAGAAAAACTGTAACCAATGCCTGATTATGGCCAGTTCTCAGAAGAATCCATAGAAACCTTTTGGATATGGTTGCAGAAGCCTGTCTGGAATCACAGCTAAAACCTTCTCTCCAAATCAAATATCTTTGTATGTTATTCAAAATATAGTCTTCTTTTTAACAGTGCTTGGCTCAATTAGCTCTGCCCATAATGAACATTCTTAAAATTCACCAATTCCTGGCCACGGGTAAAAACAAAACAAAACGTTATTTAAAACATCAATTACAGTTAACTTTGTCAAATTATCTGGATGTAAGGAAAAGGCAGAGTTGTCCCAGGAAATCTGTAGCAACCTTTTGGCAGGCAGACTCCCTTTTTCCAGTCGCTTGGGTCTCATCAAGCAGGAGGTGTTGTCTTGTTTCCCAACAAAGATACCTGTTGTCAGGAGGGCCATTTCCTGTCAGCCTGCAATAGTAACACGTCTGCCAGGAGCAGATGTCGCTTACTTCCCGGTACAAAGATCAGAGCGTTGCCACAGATGGCTCAGCTACACCCTCTGAAGTGTTTCTCCCTCTCCTGCCATTGCAGTTGCACCCCACTAGAATGTTCTGACAGGCCTGATGGTAAAAGACAAGTCAGATGATGTTTCACACACCCGGCAAGACTGTTCCTCTTTAAGGCAGGGTAAGATGAGTTTTGTCCACAGTCAAGTAGGACTTTGTCTGTGTTTTGTTTGGGTTGCTTTTTATATTTTTTTTTAACAATAGAGAAATCTAGGTATTTCAGTATGGAAAGAAACACACATACATTTTAAACAGGATCAAGAAAGCCATATCAACTGTCCTTAAGCCAGGCTCAGGCTTTAACTGGCTCTGGCACCTCAGAGACCACTGAAGGGTAATCAACAAGCCTAACTTATCATCTCTGGCACTCTTCTAATTCTTCCAACTAAGGCCAGAATGTTAAAACTATCTGAGCACAGAATTTGTGGCTTGAGACATCTTTCACACTGACATGCATTTTTTAATACATCTATCAAAAGAAAAGTTACTTTTCTCTGCAAATATATTTTCAACTCATACTGCTTCTAAGGGAGACCAAAGAGGATAATCCATGTAAGCTGAACTGGAATTCATGCTCACTGCCTTTAGCTTCCAACTCTAGATTGCACCAATTAAGTTTATGCTACCCTGTCCACACAAGGCAGGAAAGTGAACACTTGGGCTAATTATGCTTCAGGTGTAACAAATCGCTTGATCATGGGTCATCAGAACGAGCAACCCGGTTAAACTTTGGTTTCCAATCAGGTTAAACTGTGCAGGGCCAGGAGCAGGATTTGACGATCACTGTGGGCCCTTCCCAACTCAGGATATTCTATGATTCTGTGATTCTATGAACAACAAAAAGCTGTTTGTACACAAAAGCCTCCCCATCCGTCTGAGCAGGGATTACCAGTAATGAGCCTGTGTCCTTGGCTGTGGTCCCACGAGGTTATAAATTCCTTTAATGCTTTAATCTACCAGTGAAAAAACCCCGGCAGAACAAGTGGAGGAGAAACAGAACATACCCCAACCAACCATCCTGAGGTACTGAAATGCATCTCTCACCCCATACAAGTAAGAAATGCACAATGTTTGCAAATACTACTTGCACGAGGCTATACTTTATATCCTAACTATATATTTAACTGAGGGAAGTACAGGTAATTTCTCTACCTGTCCTGCTACATACAGTTGGTGGAGGCAGACTATTGGTTTTCCAGATTCCCAGGGGAAAAAAAAACAACTCAATACTTAAAGACCTTCCTCAAACTACATGGTTGTAAAGTTAGGATCTCTAGGGCATAAAGTACAGCTACCACAGTGTGATAAAGTGTATGCAGGAGGTCCTGATGGAACATCAAGAAATGCTTCTCCTGAGAATGAGGAAAGCAATTAAAACAGTTCAAGGACAACAAGCTAGCAGGAGCACAAAACCAGAGTGTGATAAATGGGTTACTGTGGTGCTGTATTATGCAGGCTATGCACAAGAGGGGAAGCTGTTTGTGCTTCATTAGAACTGGATAGAAGAGTCAAGACCAAAATAAAATTGTCTTAGTGAGTGAGTACAGTAAACAATATGATGCCAGCACAAACTGGATGTTAGCAGGGGAGTTGTGTGGTGCAAAGTCTTCAAAGTCACCTGTACCCAGGCAATCATGTACGTAAAACTGTACAAATCAAGACTGCCTGAGTAACAGCACTGAAATAATCCACCAAACTTGAGTAAAACAGCAGTAATGAGTCCAACTAGGAGAAAAAGTAACTGGGAACAGACTGTCTGTTTGAGAGGAGTTTGGACAGAGAAAGTGAAGTACAAGTATAGTAGTTAAAAAACCAAATATCCAGAAATAGAAAACAGGAAGATATAAAATCAGATACAAAGTGGGTTTTTGGTTTTGTTTTTTTTTTTTTTTTTTTTTTTCTGGTGTGTAGACACCTGCAAATGGTGATGAATTCAAGTCCAGAGTGATGTTGAAAAGACCCTTACTGGATAACCTGCTGGAGCTTCCATTACATCTTCATCTGAAAAGACCTGGCATGAGACAGTGGAGAAAGACTTGAAGTGGTGAGGGAGACAGTTATAACTCAACAGAAGTTGGACCTGATTGATCATAATTATAATGATAATCAGTAGCTTTATAGTTGTGTGTGCTTTTAGATTAGTTATCATTTAATTGCTTTATTAATCTTTTAGCAGTGTACTGCTTAATTTAACATCATCATAATCTCTTAATCCAGGTTATGTCTCAAGCCTGGACCTTGAAGGGGAGAGCCAGACTTGTAAGGTAATGAATGGCTACCTGCTTTGGCTCACCAGCCTGAAAGACCAGCTCTATCCTTCAATCAACAGGTACAACCTTCAACCCACCTCCAGATGGATGCTCAGCCTCACACCTAGCCAAGTCTCTGTCTCCATCCTCCCACCAAATCACACCAGTAATTCCAGAGCACTTGGAACAGAATGAGAAAACACTAGTCTTGGTGTTCTCAGATTTTCTGTGCTCAGCTCATGACATTTCTGATTCTCACACTTGTAAGGAAAATGACAAGGTGTGTTTTGATCTAAGACAGATTCTGGAATTGTTTCATAGTGTCATCCCTGTCAGCCTGAGGGAACCACAACAGCATGAACAGATCTTCATCACTGAAGCAGTAATTGTGGTGGGGGGACTCTTGTACTCCACTGGCCCTCCACCTTCCTCTGTGGTTTTCTTTTGCAGAGCCCTTTTTTGGTGTTGCCACACCACTGAATCTCCACCTCTCTGGGACCCTTGCACCACCCACGAGTTGGGGTTCCCTGAGCAGCTTTATGGGATGCCCAAGCAGGAAAGAAAAAACACTGCTGTGCTGCAGCTGCAGAAAATGACCCCTGAGGTGGCACGTGCCCCAGTGGTGAATGTGTGTTTTGTATTCTCCAGCAATATCTGAGTTAATGGCCAAGTATCTCACATACAGACTGCTCTAATGGCTGCTTTCAGACTCATTTTCACAGCAAAAGGGTGTTAGCTCACCAGGTCAGCAGAACTATGAGGAAAACACAAGGAAGATCCTAGTCCATGCAATTTTTACTCATGTGGAACATTTTATGGCAATGAAATGTCAAATGAAAGGCATTCCATTTTGGCATCTTCTCTCAGGGGTAACAGCACAGCTATTATCTCCCCATCTTTTGCCCAATTCACCACTCAGATCATTTCAATTTTGTCTAATTCAGAGGGAGCAAAAGTGTACTAAACCAAGAATATCTTCTTCCCTTTTACACTGGAAGAGATGACTCTCCCAAACACTGTGTCTCCTTCCCTCCCACATGCCTAAAAAGCATCTCCTGAGAAGGCTCAATTTATATAATAATATCTGATCACTCTCTGAACCAAGAGAAATAACAACTAATATACAACACTGACAATGCAGAAGCCATCTGTGTCCTATAGGACATGAAGATCAGTGATGTGCCACCATAGAAACAGCAGCTCAGGAGATCATCTCCAAGATTAAAGCCCGATTCTAAAAGAATGCTAATCTACATTCAGCATTGCAGCCATTGAAAACTGCATTTCCTTGCATGTTGCTCAAAAGACCTTGCCAAGTTTAGGTATGATTTTACCAGGACAGATTCCACTTCTGAAACATTACTGCAGGATGCTTTGTACTGGATAGCCCTTAGCTCTGCAGTTTAATATCAGTTATTGTGCCTAAGAATGGTTTAAAAGCATGTACAGTAATTTATTTTAAAAAATGGACATTTTTACTGTAATGCCGAAGGCAAGGAGAATTTAAGTCTCAGACTGCTTAGCACTGGTCCTATTAAACCCAAGGGAAACTCTGCCTTGTCTGCTACATTTTTAGTAGCAGCAGCAGAGTATCCTGGACTACTGGTTAACATAACAGATTGGGAATTCCCTACTACATTTTCAGCCCTAAACTGAAAAGCTTGCCACAGATATGGACTTCTAAATAATTTCCCCTGAGCTGTGCTGGGTCTGCAGGCCTAACAGACCTAAAACTGCATTTCAATCAATACAGCAACCAAAGAAGTCCTGAAAAATACTGCCAGATAAGAAAGGGCCACTCAACTGAACTACTTTCAGATGTCAAGCTGGTAAAATTGAGATGCTAACTCCCAGCTGGTGGGATTGTTAAAACACCCTGACAATGAAACATCAGCTTATCAAATGGCTGACAAGGAGCCCTTAAGAGATTACTCATGACTGAGCAGTAGCCCACAGCCCTGGGTACTTCTTTTGTGGAGGAAAACCTGTTTAATGGGGAGAGACTTTAATCTACCCACTTAGAAACTGTCCAGTATTGGTCATGAAAGTAATTTTAAGTGCCAATTACTAAACCATGACTTTAAGGGATAAGTGAGTTTTTTATAAACACTAGTGGACTGAAATGAGCTCAAGTGAAGAATTTTGTCTTTCCAACTGTATGTATTGGTGGGTCTTCCATCCTTAATGATTTCCATCTTCAAGTAGGCAGACATAAATATGCAGATGCAAAGTTTCTCCTAGTGCAGAATTCTTTTTTTTTTTATTCTGAGTTTTGAGTGCCTGGTTTTCTGCCCTCTTGTGCTCAATGATAAATACATTAGCATTTGAAAAAGAAACAGCTTAGAGAATCCCTTCCATAAGAAAGCTATTGAAAAGCAATTTCTTTGCCAGAGAGAAATACCACTGTCAAACATACAACAGGCAGCCTTGCTTCATCGTTCATTTTTGCATTTGCATTATGGTTATTTTTCCTATTTCTGTTCATCAGCAGATCAGCTTGATAGATTAATTCTTTTTCGAGAGTCGGTCTTAGTCACTGGAGTCTGTTCACCAAGAACCATCTGTTCCCCAAGATTTCCCTCCCACACACCACGGCAGAATTACGCCTACAACCAGTTTCTTCTATTAGGAAAGAAACGACTGTAACAAGCTGGGTGACATGAGTCCCCCGGGAGACAACACACGAACTTGTAACTTTGTTCATCATTATTCTAAAGCAATACTCATTGCTCAAGGACTGACTCTGGAGGATAAGTGAACCCTTCCACCCTACTCTTTTGCTACAGTACCAAAAGGTCAAGACCTGTCCAAGAAGTGGGGAATGGGGAATGACTGGATGATGTCATGGCAGTCCTTCTTCCCCTCCCACAGCCTGGGCTTCGATTTCATGGAGTGTGGTTTATACGTGAGTTAGGGGTGATGCTCCTCAAATTCGTTCCTCAGCCTTCAACCTTTTCATGATCATGCAGAAGTCTCCTAATCTTTCTGACTCCGACTCATCCCATCTACCTTACCTAAGTAGGTGACTGGGAGAGTTTAATCAGATTAAACTGAACGAGCTAACAGATCTATTGTGAAGGTATCACCTCACATCAAATCCATGACACCCGCCAAATAACAGCGATGAAGTGGGAGCCCTATCCCAACTGCAGGACACAGACAGACAGAAGCTGGACTGTAGCGTGTGCCAGGCGTTCCAAGACCAGGATCAAGTGCACCCTGGGTATCACCTTCACTTCTGTCACTCAAGCAACACACCAAATTGCAGTGGAGGAGAGAGCAAGTAAATACATGCCTTGCCTTCCACAGGAAAGACTCTGTCCTGGAAAGGCCTGAGAAAGGGAATTGCTGGTTTCAGGTTAAAGACAGCACTTCCACCTCACCTATGCAACATTTTCCCTCAGTCCCAGAAGAGACCTGCTGAACCAACACCCTGGAAGTGTGCTGCTGGCCTCAGAAAAAAATTCATCTCTTTTAACAAAATGTCAATCTTTTCAGAACAGAAATGGCGTTTCTTGCCACTTCCTCTTTTCAGTGCTGCAGCTCAGAAGTCCTGGCACCTTCCCAGTGCACGGGCTCAGCTGTGCATTTGGAGCTGGAATCCATCTAGCTCTGCTGGCAGAATAAAAACTAATGAAAAGAAGGGAAAAGGACTGGTGAGTTAATTAAATGCAGCTCCTGTCAGAGGATGGGAGCACAAAAGCAGGTGTAGGCAGAGAAATTATCCAGGGGGCACAAGAACTACCATGCAGGAGCAGAGCAAAGATGTATTTGATCTGAGCCACCATGCGACAAGAGCTGCAAGAAATGTTTCAAAGAAAGAGGTAATTCAGCAAATTACATCCTCCAAGCCAGGTCTCAGCATGGTTTATAGAAGAAAGGGAGTGGTTTAAGTGTTTAATTTACAACATTATCTTCTATATATATTAAAATATTTTTAGCCACACAAATATTTACTACAGCTTAAAGCCTCATTTCACTGACTAAATATATAATCAAGTTAAAAATCTAGCTATTATTTTTTAAAAAATTAAAATTATAGCTATCAGGTACTCTTTCCTTCTTCAGTGCTGAATTACTTTCACAGACCATTGCCTTTCCTGGACACTGAGCTTATCTTACTTCGGGTTTATTTATTTTTAGCACAGATGTCTCTCACCACTCTGGTTTCATGTTCTGCTGATTCCCTTGATGCCAGGGATTTGAACTTCTATTAGTACCTGAACAATCTGCAGACAAGCACACAAAGCTGACTGCTTTCCTAGAGAGCACCTGCACTCCAAGGAACTCCCTGCTTCCATGCGTGCACATGGAAAGCAAACTGAAAGAGGATGGTCTCCAAGTTGTATCAAGTGACCAGGGAATGACACTGATTAAATGTCCCTCAACCTCCAGATTAGACATTACACAGAAGGGAGAGACGGGTAACTAAAGGTCTCCAGACAGGCATTCTGGATTTCAAACAGGGTTTTTATTAAATATTCCATTAATACCTATTACATAGTCTTCTTCATCAGTAAGTTCTTTATAAAGAAGAGACACATAATTTTTCACAGGAAGAAACAGTCACATAGATTTGAAGTGACTTACCCAAGGTCACACGAGTGGAAGGAGAACTGAGCTATTTTAAAGCCTTGCAGAAGGCAATATGCCTTCCTTAACCAAGTGCTTCTTTCCTGAGAGCTATCTTTTGAGGGTCAAATTAACATCAAAATTTTGGCATTAACTCAAAGCCAGATCTATGCTTAAAAACAAAAAATACAGCAAATGTTTAAGCTTGGGAATATTATCACTCTGTAACTGGATAATAAGAAATTTTGTTTAAGAAAGGCAAGAGTCATGGGGTGAATTGCAGAAAACTTGGCTACAGGCTCATTGAAAAATCTGCTATTTTTTGTAGGTTCCATGTGCTGTCCTCTGACATTGTTCATTGCTTTTCAGTCCTGTGCTGGAGAGCCCCCAGGGAGAAGCGAGGGAGAAACACAAGGGTGAGGCAGGGGAATGCCAGCCCAGAGAGTATCTAAAAGCCCTGGGAAAAGATGAAGTTAACTGAGGAATGCCAGTTGCATCCCAGCAGGCTGGGAACATCACTCATTCCAGCTTCAAGCTCACTAACAAAGAGGATATAATTAACTGCTTTGCTCTCCTTGCCTTTCCTACCCACCATAAACTGCTTTTGACCCATTCTAATCAGGAACTAACATTTATCTGGAGGAAAATTGCCCAGAGGTAGCAATCCTGATGGGTCTGCAGAGTTAACATGGATAGGAAACATAAAAATTGCCACTTGGTGATCTGGGGGTTTCATCTAAACCAAAGGAAAGCAGTAAAACCTGTCCTCAGAGGACACATCTGAGGGGAACCCAGATGAGTGATGTGTGACCAAAGCAGACACTGGTAAATGGAAAAACTGATGGATAGCAACTAAGGTGGAAAATCAAAAGAATCTTCTCTGTAATGCACAGATGAGCACAGGGGCAGCTGTATTAACTCTCATTTGATCCAGCACACATCCCAAATCAGTGCTGAAATGGTACATGAAAAACAGATCTGTGACAGAAAGAGTCACCTATTCCAGAGCTTTTCACAGAGTCCATTTTGTGCAGATGGATGGGTAACACACAACTGGACGAGGTTAAATGTATACCACTGCCACGAACAGCAGCAGAAGTGTTGCCTCAGGATTGCTGGGGCTGTTTTTTTCATGTCCACTTCAGCAGGAAGTTAATTTTTATCACAGACATAAGCAAGGCTTCAGTTTAGCCACACCTTTGGGCCTCCAGCACAAAAAATGTTCGGTCTTAGAACAGTTGCTCAGTCATCCCCCTCTCTTATTCCAAATAAGGAATCCATCATGTTCTCTAAAATCTGGATCCTCCCAGGAAAACTAACATTACATTTCACTTTGACAAATTACATTCCAGTGCATTTGTTCTGCATCTGATTCTGTCCAGCACAAAGGGTAATTTCACAGCAGGTATTTTTGTGTAAAAGTTGGGACTTCTACCTGAGTTATTTGCTTTCTCCTACTGTTACTGGGGAAATGTTCACCTTTGAATCAAAACCAGATTCACAGGAACACAGTAACACATCCCATGTGTGCCTATTTAAGGTTATACCCTGCCATTTAAAATACACAATGGCACACATGGAGAGTTAATATACATACAACTGGCTTCTTAGTTAAATGGAAAATTTAACATGAGAGAATTTGGTTTTCAGCCTGGTTTCCTAGGAAACATTTCCAGCTACTATTGGTGGAGGCCACTGGTTGACTCTGAAGCCCATGATTTCCTTTGTTCTCAGTCCATCAGTTTGATTTCTTTTATCATCTGGTCTTCCCTACTGAAATATATCTAATATAGGGGGAAGGGTTACTTAATATGTGCAAAATAATCAGTATTTCCCAAAGAGCCTCCCCAAAAGAAAGACACAAAGTGATTAAAGAAGAATAAATAAAATGAAGTTATTTGGATTAATTTAAAATGTGTATCCAGATTTGTATATGTTTGAGTCTGCACAATGTTGACAAATATCTGCTAGAGATAAACTTCAATTTTACTATTTATCCCTAACAAACAGATGGGCTTCTGCATTGCCATTTAAAAGAGTATAAACATATTCTGAAAACAAAAAGGAAACGAGGAAGAATTTAGGAATATGTGCACAGGTTTCTAACGAAATGTGCCATTACTTAGGTGAGATTTTATAACCCTTTAGAACACCTGCATTTTCTAAAATTAAAGTATTACAGACAACAAGGACTGCAGAAAATCTACCCCCAATGTCACTGCTCTTTGATGACAAGAGGCAAAACACACTGGAGTGTATATACAGAGAGAAAATAGGTCCCAGCCCCGGGTACAGACAGGCACGGACCTGGGCACGGTGCCTTAGTCTGGAACCTTCCTGGCTTTGTTTCTTACCAAAAAATGTGATTCCTCCAGAGAAAGAGAGGGCAGCTGGATATTTTCACGCACACAGAAATGAAGCCTTGCTTGCAGTGCTTAATGAAGTTATGCAGACTCAGAGATTTATCACTGCTTCTGTTTCTACTTCTGTTGTCACCCACGTTTCTGCTTGTTCTTTCTCTGTGCCTTGGCAGGGAAAAAAAAATACAGGCAGCTGTGGTGGTCGCTCCCTTCTTCCCTGGAGGAAGGAGATTGGACCCCTCCCTGTCCTGAATGCAGGACATTCACCTGAGCTCAGACTGCAGTAATTTTGCAGCTTTTCTACCTGTTCCAAACCCACTGTAGCGCTAGAAGGCTGGTAGGGCTCTTTATAAGAACACTACTAACATCCTTCAGACACTAGAGAAAATTTCTAGGAGCTATCCCCCTTTATGCCCATGGAATACCCCATCTCCCTCCTCAGCTGTTCAGTCATAAAAAATGGGCATTCAAGCAGGTTTTTGTGTGTTTTTTGTTGTTGTTTGGGGGTTTTTTTGTTTGGTTGGTTTGGTTTTGGATTTTTGTGGCTTTTTTTTTGTTTAACAGACAACATTTCAAGTATCTTTCCATCATACTTCACAGGACTCCTTCAGCTCATGCACCCAGTAAGGATGAAGGCAATCAGGAGCAGAGATTAAAGATGTGCTTTATGTTAATAATTGGGTGATGACCCAGGCCTAATAACCTCAAAACTGGAGCAAGACCTGCCCTGCTTGCACAGAAAGCACATACACCTATGCTGCTACAAGCTGAACCTGCCCTTGTGGAATGGCCTCCTTGATTCCCACAGAGCAACACTTATTCCGTGAATTTTTCCTTTAGACATCCATAATTTTGGACTACAAGGATAAAGCTAAAACTTTTCCAATCCCATCACTGAAACCAGAACACCAAAACACCAAAAGAGCCCATCTTTCCCTCCTGAGCTAAACTACCTGGAGGTATTACATTATTATGAAAAAACTGTGGGTAGCACAAGAGCAGTGTAATTTTTTGGTACTAATCAACACTGAAATTGTTGGAGAAATAAAAAGCTGCCATTTCACTTAAAGCCTCCAGCAAAATTCACCTAGTTGACAGCAAACATTACAAAGGTTCATTTATTTTATGCATTTCAGCTCTCAGCATGACACACCTTCTGTCCAGGGATGTGAATGTATTTGCAGTGTACCTCAGGAGATGGAGTATGTCCATCAACAAATTCCACTGTTTATTTATAGTTAATATTTCACAGCAATAAACATTAAATACATTCCTATTTGATAAGATAACAATCTGAGGCCAACACCTTCCCCTTTGAGGCACCCAGTAAAATGATAACCTTTGAAACACATCAGCTGCCTGATGTAAAAACTGAGAATTGTCTCCATCGAACAGCTCAATGACTGATCTATATCTTTATGACTACAACTTCTCATTATGGAGATATAGATACTACTTAAACCACTTCCTTCAGTAAGACACAAGACAATGTGTCTTGGGGACGCTGGTGTGAGGAAGTTCTGCTGAGAAGTCTTCTCAGCTGGACAAATCCCAAACCACAGAGCATTTTTCTCATTGGTACCCATGGGCTGCATGGCTAATATTCCTGCAGTGCACTTCATCTATGAACTGGAAGAGAGGCACACAGAAAATGCAAGAAAAGGAGAATAAATAGTTAATCCCATTTGGGAAAAGGGCAGACACTCAGGAATAAGAGGTTTGTATATTATGGTGAGAGGCAGCAAAGATATACAGAGGGGTATGGAATAAAGGACTTTGCTTCCTAAAGGTAGATGGCCTTTAAGATCACCTGGTTTAGTGAAAGGTGTCCCAGCATGGCAGACGGCTGGAAAGAGATGAGATTGAAGGTCCCTTTCAAACCAAACCATTCCATGATGTGAGGATGGGACCGAGCAGATCATGGCAGTGAGGATCTTCAGATCCTTAAACAGATATGAGCAGTAGAGCTGCACACTGGATTTGGGGCAGAGCTGACTTGGAAAAGGTGCAGCTAGAATTGCTGATGGTTGAATGATGTTCTGACCAAAACCTTCCCTGGAGATGTCTGGGCTTAGTGGGAAGTGGGGAAATGGGCTGCTAGGCCCCAAGGCAGCAAATCCTGTCTGTCAGAACGAAATGGAAGAAGTGTGATAGGGGAAGGGCAGAAAGAATGATCATCTTCTAAGCTTCAAAAGAAAGAGCTGAAGGGCAGAACTTTGGAAGGATGACAAAATGATTTACTGCTTCCATACCCTATGGAAGCTCAAGGTCTCCATGCTGCTAAGAATGGTTACTGTCCTCTCACTCAATGTACTGTGCACATAGAAAATCTGACAGGGAGGAATCTAATTACCATTCCCTAAAGGCCCAGAGACTCTCTATTGATAAAACTCCATCAAAATCATACAAGTACTACATTAACAATTCTAAATTGCAGCAAACTGGATTTATTCGGTATTCCTTTTCTGTTTAGCTTACAGTGAAGAGTCCTGATGCCCTTTGGACATCCCAACAGAACCCAGGCCATTGTCTTCGATCAGTTTGCATTTCTGCTCACCATGAAACAGAAACAAGCAAAATCAGTACTCAGGATTTGTGGGGACATGAATCTCTTAAAGAATCAGGTTTAATGGGTTAAAAATATGACAATGAGACTCAGATCTAAACGCCACAATGTATTTTTAGCACATATACGCCTTCACATACAAGATTTTTTCCCCCCTCTGGAATTCCATACCTTGATCTCTTGTGCATCCTTTCTTAGTGTAAATCCTTTAAATAGATTATATTGAAAGAACCACTTATTTGATGCTAGGAAGAGATGCTAAGGCAATATTTTGGCAGATGTTTATGAAGTGATTAAAATCTTCTATTTATTCTACACAGATAAAAAAAAGGATGGTCATTTATTTTGCTAATTGATATGAAATTGTAAGGACTAGAACTTTAAATTGGTGGAAAGACTGAAATCAGAAACTGAATGTCCTTTCTTCACTGGACAAAGCAAGAGCCCCATGCAGAGAAAATCCCATCCTTGAGGAACCTGTATGGTGACAACATGAAGGAGATGGATGAATCAAAAAGGATGGAGAAGAAGAGGAGAGCCTTATCTCTCAGCCCTTTGAGCAAGCCTGTATTTTGCCAGCTTATCTTTCTGGATACACCCAGTGATGTTACACCTCTTTCTTCTAATTTTCACCTACAATACAGGTTCTCTCTGCAGGCTGTTTCTATGTTTCACCACTCTTGATGACATTAATAGTTACATGCACATTTATTTATTATTCTCTGCCCGTTCTGAAAAACAAAACAAAACCCCAAACAAACACACACCCCCCAAAACAAAACAAACTAAACACCCTAAACAAACCAGCCAAACAAAAAACCCCAAAACTATCTCAGGTTTTCTACTACCTTGACAACAACAAAACAGCAAACCATATTTTCACAGAGGAAACCCCCGGGTATCTCAGAGAAGGCATGTTGTGGGTTTAGGCCTTACCTCTCAAAAAGATGCATCACTTTCCTGATACCACATATGTGGAGAGAATGTGACGTGTCAAGTGACAACGACATTTTACAGGAAGAAGTTGCAAGTCCTACCTCCACGTTCTTAGAAACTTGTGTAACTTGGATAGTGTACCTGGAAAGCTGAGTTGCACCCTGAGCATGAAGTTTGGTGGAGAAACCAGCTGGCAAGAGCATATTTGAACAAGCAGCCACATGAATAAGCAAGTTCTGGGTATCTCTGGCAGCGCAATGTGGAATTCTGTGGCTGTGTTAGAATTTATACTCACAGCATGGGAATAGATTTCGCAGCTTAGCATTCTAGGATTAAAAAAATCATGAGACACAAGCTCCTTGCTTGCCTTCTGCTGACACAGGTCAAATAAACCTTGTTCCAGGAAAATGCCTAAGTAGGTATTTTATTTAAAGCCCATTTGTTGAAATTGGAACTCACTGCAAAATTTCATATGAGCTTCTGACACACTGCTGCACATCTGGTTTATTCCACACTGAAAGAGGAAAAAAAAAATTTCATTTATTTGACAGAAGGGGTAACTGGTTAATCTAGATATTTAAACAGTTGTCCTGAAGGATGAATATGAGGTTTTGATCTATCTCATATCTTCTCAAGTTCTTCTTCAGCTTTCTCATGGGCCTCCTTTAGGCACTGGAAGAGCTTTGTCCTTCCTAATCTGCTCCCTGCGTGGTTGAAATCCCCCATGAGGACCAAGGATTGTGAATGTGAGTATTAAATGCTGTTAATGGCACTGACTCTTTTTTAGTCCCTTTGCTGCCAGCCACTCACTTGCTTCACTATCACCAAGTGCAGTAATTCCTGTGACTTAAAACACCCAGTCAGGACATGCTGAGGCAGTTGGAAGAACTTATCTCACTAAGGTTTGTTTAGGGAGTGACCTCTGGAACACAGAAACTTCCTTGTAATGAACACTTCGCAGCAGAGGCAGAAAAGTAAAAGCCAAAGGATGTATAAAAAGCCTAGGAAAGCTACCAGCACCCAGGAGCTCCCAGATCCAGATCCTGTTTCCCTTCTCCAGCTTGCTACATTAGATATTACTTATGACAGCACTGCCAGTTACCAGCAGAACCTGTGGCATAACGAATGCACTACAACCTGGAGATTTTTTTCTTTTTTTAAGGTACTAAACAGGCTAAGTTCCAAGACAAACCCTAAGGGAATTCTGCTTATAAGTGACCTCCAGGCAAAGTACTCTTTGCCATTAAACTCTTGTAGTCTGAATGTCCAGACAGGCCTCTTTTCCCCACCTTGACTGTAACATCCTTATCTGCATGTTGGCAATCTGATGGAGACAATGCTGAAAGCTTCACTATTGACAAGGTAAATGACACTCATGGCTTACCCCTCATCCACAGATTCAATCATTTTATCACAGGACCAGATTGGTCCAGCTAAGTGTACCAACGGTAAACCATAAAATCATGGCAGGGTTTAGATTGGAAGTGACTTTAAAGATCAGGGATCCAGGGGCAGCCACAGCTTCTCTGGACTACCTGTCCCAGGGCCTCACCACCCTAAAAGGGAAGAATTTCTTTCCACACCTAATCTAAATCTATTCTGTTTCAGTTTGAAACCATTCCCCCTTGTCCTGTCACTCCAGGCCCTTGTCAATAAAGTCTCTCCATCTTTCTTGCAGGCTCCCTTCAGGTACTGGAAGGCTGCAATTAGGTCACCTCTTTTTCAAATCCATGCTGACCTTCAAGTGACCTCCTTTTCCTTCATGTGCTCAGAAATGTGTCAAGAAAATTCACACCATGATTTTCTTTTCCAGGGACGGAAGTGAAACTGCCTGGCCTGCAGCTGAATTGTCCCTCTTGCCCCTTTCTAATACAGGGTGAAGCATTTGCCCTTTTTTCCAGCCCTAACTGTTCTCTAGAATGTAGTAATCCTGAAGGCTTCTGAAATAAATGGAATACATAATTCTTCATGCTCTCTTTACCCCCCCGGCAAAGAAATTTGCTGCAAAACATACCCACACACAGAGTTCTAGTAAAGTCAGCTTCCTGGAGATCAAAGCAAGGGCAGCAGCTTGGGAACTGCCCACATCCAATGGGGAGTCAACCATCAGGGAGACAGTGTGCCTCCAGGCATGGATACAGCACAACAAGGAACACATCAGCTTTCTGAACAGGTTATTGCCTTTCTGCAAGCAGCCTCCCCAAGCAGAAATCTAGCCAGAAAAATATTTTCTCCCTCCTCCACCACTGAGAATTTTGTCACACTTTGTATGGAAATGCCCTTCCCAGTGCTATCTATTTGTGGGTAGATAGTTCAGGTGGTTAATTCCTCAGGTGTGGGCACACATACGGTGCCAGAAGTGGCACAGTTGTATTCACCTGGTCTTCTGAAACATGAGCTTACCACTTGAAGAATGATAAACCCTTTTTTACCCTCCTGCATCCCTACTGTCATGTTCTCACAGCCTGCTTTACACCTGAACACCAGAAATGAAACAGGTACTTCTGAAAAAGGTTTAAAGAGCTCAGACTGAGAGCTGTTACAGAAATATCATGAAATTTGGAGTGGAGGTGTAATTACCCATACTTACAGAGTGTGTGTGTGTGTCTTAGCAGATTTTGATACATCTTTAATAAATAAAACATTAATATAAACTTCGGACAAGTACAGAGCCCTCTGGACACCCTGATTTTTTAAGATTCATTCACTAAAAAAAAAAAAACAGAACATAAATAACTTATTTTTGCTTCATCCAAAGGGGAAATTTTCAATGTCATGGAAAAAACTGGCAACTGAGTAGAAATTTTTGCTGTAATTTAGAGCTCTAGTTCTGCAATTATAAAAATAAAAAACTGAAATAGTTAAAGAAGTAAACTGTTACTTTGAAAGAGTATTTTGGGATCTGAGGATTTTTCTCTTCCCCTCTTTTTAGGGCCCTGGGGTGGGAGCTCTACCAAAGCAAGCAAGGTAATTCAAGAAAAAAAGTCCATTTTGCTCGTCCTTACCCATATTCTCTTTGCCAAAAAACATATGGGAGGCATTTTTCCCCCTCCCAACTAGAAAGATCCTGACTGTTCACGGTAAACATTTTATTGTACTGATGAAGTACTTGTAGTATTATACACAACTGTAATCCCAGTAATACCCAGCTTGTAACCAGATACAGGCCCCTGTTCTGCTGAGCTCAGCAGTAGATTGAAGGCTTGAAAACACATTTTAGTGTTGTGAAGATACAAAACCAAAATAAGAGACCTCTGCTCCTAAACTAAGGTATGAAATCCCACTTTTAGGATAAGATGGCAACACAAGGACAAAACCAGCAGAATAGACAAAAAAGATGAGAAGAAGACACAAAATAATGGAGATGAAAAGTACACACACACAGTTAGCTAGTATCAAAGGTTTGTTTGGTTTTCAAACAAGCCACTAGTCAGTGCTTGTTTTTGTTATTCATATTTCTACTGCAGCAGTGCCCAGAAGTCCCATCTGGACATCCCACACTCACTCCCTGCTTTTACATCTCAATGCAATCAGACACTGACTATCTCAAAGCTTCATGTATGAGGAGATCACTCTTAATTTTCTCTCTCATCTCAATCATATAAATAAAAAGCCACACTCAATAAGCAAAACTCACTCAACTGAGACTGCAACAACACAAAGCAGGTTTCTGTTAACCCTTCAGTGGCACCCACTTCAACACAACCTCCTTGAATTCAGGATAAAACAAGACTCAAATTGCAGCACAAGACTGATGCATCACTGAAGACACACCAACCTTCCTCAATGAAAGCAAGTGAAAGCTTATAGTAACTGAACAAAAATCAGTCTAATGGTAATTTTCAACAGAGTGAATAAAGCATGCCTTGATTTTAAAAATATTTAGCTAGACTAGCAACCCTTTCTTTTTGCCACCTCCAGATCAACCACAAATCAGGCCACAACAGCAGGATATGGACAACCGCCTCCACAGTCCCGAGTGCAGCAGTGAATCATCCCTGTTTCCAGCATTAATAGGGCTTCCCTCTGCAGAGTCAGACCAGCTCATTCTGGGAGTCTGGCTGCAATCAGTTTGTGCTGTTCACAGTCACACCATCGTTCACATTTAACTATGAATGGAAGAGCTGTTTCGCTTCAAGAAGCAAAATTAATTTACGACACTAATTATACTCTAGCTCCCAGCTCCCTTAGAAAAAACCCAAAAGGCCTAATACAAGCCCCCAGAAAATTATCAAAGCCCAATTTTCAGGCTTGGCACAATTCAGACATTTGGATTTGTGTATGCAATGATGCAAGACAGAACCTCACAGTTTTTTTAATGCAATCTCCCTAATATATTTGGCAGTTCTTACGGGTCTGGTAAATGTAATAAAAAGAGGAGGTTGGATTTGCCAGAGTAAACTGCAGTCAAAGGTGACCTCCAGACAACTTTTAAGCTGTGTGATCCTCTGGAGGATGGATTTTAGGATCAATTGTGGGACATCCAGAAGATCAAAAACTCTGGATTGTGAATATCAAGATGCACTCCTGTGTCACAAGCAGTTCTCTCAGAGGTCCAAAGGATCAGAGCACTCCCCCCCTTCTCCCAAGTATTTCAACAACTTTGTACTAGCCAAGGATCATGTTTTGAGAGGGAAGTAAAAAGAGAAGTTTAAAGATTCTGCCCCACTATCTTTAGGATTTCTTCTTAAACTGCTGTGTTTCATTCACAACAAAATTTACTTCTTTGCAGGGTGTCCCACTCAACCCACTACACAGGGTCTTCTGACAAAACTGGTCTTAGCCTTCATCACTCAGTCACCGTCTGCTGCCAGAGAAAAAAAATACTGGTAAGAAAGGCCACAGTCCAATTTAGGAAAACAGAAAAGTTTCCTTTAAGAAAAAAAATGGAAGAAACAGCTGAGGATAGAAAGGAATAAAATCAGACACAAAGCATAAAACATGAAGTTAACTTTATACTGTGTTGAATGACCAAATAGCCAATTCTGCTCTTTGGATGCTAACTGATGGCTCCATGTCAACCCACTCTAGAAAAACATGAGCCTTCTTCTTAACTATGATTTGCATGCCCCCAGAGGTTGTCTGAGGTCATCTGTCCTCATTCAGCCCCAATCCCAAGCAGAGAACCCAGGCCTGCATATGAGCTGTGGTACACGAGCAGCTCCGCCGGTGTCCAGAGCAGTTCTGAAGTGCAACAGCCCAAAAAGGAATTGTGCCAACTCGCACACATCAAGAGCCAAGTCCCAGGCTCCAGCAAAACGACAAACATTGTTTAAAAACATGTTTGCTGAAGGCCTTGTTGGTGAACGGGTCACTTGGCAAAACTGGGAACACAAGGCATGCTGTGCAGCTGCCTAAAAACTCAGCTCTCCCGTGTGCCTGAGCAAAACCAGGATCCAGGAGAAATCAGTGGCTTACAAAGGATGCCCAACAGGACTTCTCTAATGATGTTGTTCCCTGGCCTTGCTGCCAGCAAAAGCTGCTGGGAAATGGCTCTGATTTCTGCTACTGATGTAAAACTCTGCAGCTTACGTAGGAGAGCTTTTCTCTTCAGTGCTCTTTGTTCTTTACCCATCGTCTTTGAAAATGCCATGCTGAACTCCTCCATCCCTCTCATGCACACTCTCCCACTTCCTTGACTTTTTCCTTTAGGATATGTAGACAGCAGTAGTGGTGAGGCTGAAAGTTTTCTCCAGGCAAGGAGACCTGGAAAGGCACAACTTTCTGGATGGAGACATCTCCAACTGGCATAAAAGGAAATTCTGTGAATTAGAGAATCTAAAGTTTTTCTTTAGTCACATGAAAAGAATTTTAATATAAGGATACTATTTCCATCTCCAACTTGACACACAAGGCTGAGTTCAGATGCAATCACATGGGAAAAGAGGTGGGTGAGAGCGGTACCAATAAAGGTGGATGGTCAGCAGTACCAATAAAATAATTACTTCTTCTGTTTGATAGCTTGCTAACACAGAAACTGTCTAGCTTGCTTATGCTCCAAGGCTGGAATCAGACAGTATTGGTTTCTCAGATTTAGAAGAGTGATTAACTGCATTTTCATCTCTGTACCAAACACTTTTCCCTGTGTTTAAATCGCTGTCATCTGAAGCTGAAATACTGGCAGGGAAATCAAACTCATACATGTCATTATCCAGAACAAAAAGAAAATCCACCAGAATGCCACAGAATTAAAAGGATGACTTGTAAACTACTTGTTTGGGCCCATCACCTCTTTGAAATCTACCCTTCACAAGATACTCAACCAAAGCTAAGTGAAGGTACCAAGAGAAAATTCCACTGATTCCAGGAACTGGGCCTTGGCTGCAAACCAGAAAGTATGCAGGCATAAATGCAAATTCAAGCAATGTTGTGAAGATCCTTTAAAGCTGTGACTCAACTGCAATCTTAGTTTGCTAACTCCCTTATGAGATTCCTTCTTTCTTCAGTACGACACCCTTGCACATTAAAGAAAAAATATTGTGAAGTTACAGGCTGTAAGTGTCCCAAAATATCACTGCTTATGGAGCACTAAAAATGCATTTCATTTTACAGATGGCAGCAAATGCAGCTTAACTGCAACCTCTATGCTGTTACTGGCAAGAGAAAATCTCATTGTTGATGTTTTTTTAATTGCATCATTCTCAAGGTACTGCCTGCTCATTTGCTTTAAGGGCTTAACTTTTATTTTGTCATTTATCAGCTGGCAGAATCTTCACTGCAGAATCTTCACTAACACACAAATCACTTGGGACAACCACCACTAAATAAAATAAAAATGGCTAACTTGAAAGAGAGTGCCCTTATGTGTATGTGTGCATTTGTGTCTATACAAATGTGCGTATGTTCATTGGGCTGCAGAGCACAGTTTTGTTGCTGGCTGCATAAAAAGCTTGTCCATAACACTCCTTGGACAAAATAAGGTCTCTGACCATCAGAGTTCTCAGACAGCAGCATATTATTAACCACAGTATCTTCACAGTTTCAGCAGAAAAACTGAATATTAATATTTAAACATGTGCACATCTCTTGTTACATATCTTAGGTGAAACAAAGAAAATTCTCCTTTGATTTCAGCTTTTTTAAAAACTTTACTGCACGAGCGGCACATGCATTAGCATACAATTGGCTACAGGGATTTTTCTGGAATGCTTCTATTTGAGGCTCTGTATTCTCTCCTGGAGGTGTTGCTGTTTAGATCACAATCTACTTGACATCATGAAGTGATTTTAAGGGGGGAAAAAACCCCAGACAAACAAACAAAAAAACCAACAACCCTGAAATCTGATGATTTATTGTGGTTCCAGTCCAGGCCACAGAAGACTTGCATGAAACCAAGAAGTAAAGATAAAAGTATGGGACAGCTTTACAGATTGCTCTGCAGGTGGTGAGTATGTGTGTAAAAAGACATGAAGACAGAAACCATTAAACTCCTTGCTGCGGCAGCCAAGCAAGTAGGCAGAGAGAAAGCTGAGCTGCTCAAAAAAATCTTGCTTTGCCCTTCACAGAAGGCATATTTTCTGTACACACACCTTGCAATGATCAAGACTCTGCTGAGCTGGCGGTTGCTGCCAGGCAGGTGGCCCCTGGTTGATGTTGGACTACCCTGATTCATGCTGGGTTTCTCTTTCCAGTGGAAAATGAGGAAACCAATGTGTCAGGTTTTGACACCAAAACATTTTTCTTTGTAGAATGATGAATATACTTGAAATTAACTGAGAAGCATCTTTGCTTTCAATGATTTACTAATTTCAAAGTAATCCGTCTCATTTCTACAGTTTCAAATCATACTGTGCTTTTGCCTTTCATTTAGAACCTTATGTCATTTAAACATTCTTAATTCCTTTGTGATTTACTGTGTACCTTTGTCCAAGTGGAGGAAACTGAAAACTGCAGGCTATTTTTTAAAAAAGTTGACTTTACTACTGTGAATACCCGCAGGAGCAGAAAGACTGGAGACAGTTTGCAAAGATGGAGTATTACACTGTGACCTCTCCTTGACAGTGATAAAACTGAGGTCTGAATTCAGTACCATCTGGCAGAGCTTGTGACCTGGAGACAAATGGCATCCCCAAGGCTTGTCTGGGTTTCAGCTGCATTGCTTCTTTTAATAAAAGACAATGTATCACACCATTAGGTCATAATCTTTCCTAGAGCTTCCAGTACTGCAACATCAGCAGGAACCATGCTGATACCACCACAGAACTGCACCTCTTAGTAACCAGAGACTCATGTTTCAGGGAGAGAGTCATGGAGGAGTTACAAGGAGAAGCCATGTAACATAAGGGACACAGCTTCTTGCAGCTGGAAATGCCTTTGAGCAGGGTCTAGAGCACAAGTCTTAGGAGGAGTGGCTTAGAGAGCTGGGACTTTTTAGCCAGGAGAAAAGAAGGTTCAGGGGGTACCTCATGGCTCTCTAAAACTACCTGTAAGGAGGTTTTAACAAAGTAGAGGCCAGTCTCTTCTCCCAGGTAATAAGTGATAGAATGGAAAGGAAACAGTCCCAGGTTTTGTCAGGGAAGGGTTAGATTGGATATCAGGAAAGGTTTTTTTCACCAAAAGCGTTATCAAGCATTGAAACAGGCTAGGAGTGGTTGAGTCACAATTCCTGGAGGTATTTAAAAGTCATGAAGATATGATGCTTAAGGACATGGTTTGGTGGTGGACTTGGCAGTGTTGAATTAGCAGCTGGACTCCATGACTGTAGGAGTCTTTTCCCAAGATAACTGATTCTATGACTCCATGATTCTATAACTCTATAACTCACTTCCTCAAACCCAAAGTTAGAAAAACTATTATTTCAGTCTTGTCCTTGAGCACTTTCAGGGATGGGGCACGTACAGAATCAGAGAATCAGTTGGGTTGGAAAAGATCTCTGAAACCATCGAGTCCAACCTATGACCTAATATCACCATGTTCCATCAACCCAAAAACTTCATTAACCCAAAAACTTCATTAACCCTGATCCAAGTACAGGCCCCTCTATAGTGGTCACAGCAGATTTCAGGGATGGAGTGACACTGCACCAGTTTGGCATGGAGAGCTTTTACTGCTTATGGTGATGAGTGAGGTGGCAAAGACAAGGACAGTCATAGGAGGTGGGGAAAAATAAATCTGGAATGATATGCTGAAATTTACAGAGCCTTGCTAGATGTTTGCTGATAAACAGAACACACTTCATGAGGAAACACTGAAAAGACAAAGGTGTCTGATAGCATTGCCCATCCCAATGTGCAGCTCCAGACAAAGCTTTGCAGGGGAGAGAAGTTCTGTCTATAGCACCCACTGTAACTAGAAGGGTTAACTGTGGTTGGTCACAGGAAAAAGCAGCAGCATTTTACAGTCACACCCAATTCCCCATTTTCAGCAGCCTCATTCACAGCCTCCCCATTTTCTCCTTGAATTATCAGAGACATTAATAAGAGCCTTTTCCACTCCCCACTTTGTCTGATCTTTCTAATTAGAAACACTGAACAAATATATCTGAGAAACAGCCTGGCAGCAGCAAGCAGCCTTGGTTCACTGCATGCCGGGCATGGAAAACGCTCTGCTCTCCCAGGGACAACAGGAAAGCCACAATCAGTGACTCAGCATTAGCCCAGTAACTGCTCTCCAGGGAATCCAAGACAACCCCTCCAAGCATCCCTCCCTATTTCTGTGCACAGAAGGATCAGACAGCAAAAGATGCTCCTTGAAACAATTCCCTGCCTCTCTGATAAACACACATCTCCCTTCAACTAACAATTATACAACCCTGTCAAGCTTTGCCTCACATCTCTGGACACATCCAGGCAGCAGCCAGTACTGAAATCTGGGGTTTTTTGTGTAACAGCTGTGCTCTGTGCAAGGCAGACATGGCATTTCATTAAGCACAGGGTAATAGCTTGATTCCCTTAGGGACTTGATGCTGGAAAATAGAACATCTCCTTTCATAAATAGCAAGGTCACCATGCTTGTTTTGGATTTGATGCTGAGATAATTGAGTATCTGTTCATTATACATTGAATATTAATGCACTAAGGCACCTGCATATAAAACTAATTTTACTAGACCTAAGGAAAGCAGCTTTATATTAAATTTCAATGTCTATTCAGCTACAGAATGCAGTAAAGGAATTCTGATTTACGCCCAAACTATTTTCTGTATTTTGCTTTCCATGTTGGATTCAGAAGTTGAAAAATTCCAAGTAACCAACTGTTGAAAAGCATAAACTAAGTTATTCTGCCTGTTCACACTGTATCACCCTTTTGTAACCCACAGCTGCTCTTCTATTTAACAGGAGTCATCTTCCAGCATATTCACATGCACATACTGTAAACAAGACAGGGCACAAATGTGACACGTCAGTGTTTAAACCCTTGTAGATATAATGACAAAAGCCACACAAATTCCACAGAGGGATCATAATATATATATATGCAAAGGGATATATATATGCAAAGGGATCAAAATTCTAGGCAAGTTCTTTGAAAATATTTCTAAGTACTACCAAAATTCAGGAGTCCTCAGAGGACCTTACCTGAAGAACCTAAACATTATGTAACTAATTCTAACCAATCTGCTTCACTTTGATCTTACTTCATCTCAAATACTCATTTTATCTCTTTGTTTAGAGTATTTAAGAGTTGGCAACCTGTATTGCTCTGTTCCATTGGTTCCTAGAATACTTCCTTTCTACATGTGCAACCAAGAAAATCCAGAGGACAATATTAGGTCAAGGCTAAATGCAAAAGAAGAAAGAGTTCCTTGTAATGTGAATGTGTCATGGGTCAGTAGAGAAGTTTACATAAGGTAGGATATGAAAGAAGAAATAAAGTATATTCTCCTAAACCAAGATACAAATACTATCCTGCATATTAAATCTGCAGTTTGTGGGGAAAAGTAATAATTATTGACTAGAGTTTAGAAACCATAAAAGTACATGTAAATAGTACACATAAATAAGAGAAAGGATTTTATTCTGAAGTTTCCTGTGCTTACTCCAATATATCTCATCAGATTACAACCAGAAATTTCAAATGGGAATGTCATCTGAAGGTCTGGGGCAAAGTTTTGCTGCATTTTTATTCTTTACATACCTCAAGGATTTCTCAAACTGGAGGATGTAAACCACAACTGTAAATGAAAGGGCAGTCTCTAGATTATTACTAACTAGAAAAGACCAGCAAAATGTTAAGAATATTGTTTCCTGCCCTCCTCATCTGTCATTAAATTAACTTCTAGTGGAATTAACAGTTTCATTTCTAGAAAAAAAAAAATCTCCAAGGGTGTCAACATTTGCTCATGGCAAAACCCTTGACTAGGGTTTCTGCCTTAGGCAAGGATTTTTGAGTAATTTTAAAACTACCAGCATCAGAAAGACATCTCCTTTCTTTGAGAGGACTTGGATGACTTGTTAGAGTTTTTTTTCTTCCCAAGGCTAACTAACCTAGCAGCCTAGCTTAGAGCTCTGCTCTCCTTTTGCTCATTTGAAACACGTTGGAGCAGGCTGCCAAAGGTTCAAGGAGAGGTTATCAGGTCCTGTTTGCTGTTGGCATGTCTAAAACTGGTGACACATCCTAGGAAGAAAAATGGGTACATCTAGTACAGCTGCAGCAATAAAACAGCTACTAGGGAACCTCACCTAGAGCTAACAACACCTCCAAGCTGTGCTGCCCAACCGAAGAGATAAGCCAGCAGTATTTATATATAAAATGCAAACAGAGTTTACAGAAGTCTTGCTAAATACCTAGGTTTATCACTTCCTCAAGTGTTTTAAAACACAAAAGGCAAAAACACAGCACATTTGGGATTTTGTTGGTTGGTGAAAAAAAACATTATCCACTGTGATGAAAGATGAGGGTGGATTTGGCAATGTGAGGTTGAGGGTTGGACTCAAAGACCTTGAGGGTCTTTTCCAACCTAAATCATTCCATGACAGAGTTGCAAAAAGCAATCAATGTGATTGTTTCCTTTTATATCACTCACAAATTTTCCTGAATATGAAAACTATCTACCCTCTGTTAAAAACATAACAAAACCAAACAACGTTCTTGGAAACACATAAGATTTTCCTAGCTAAATGCCTCAAAACATTAAAAGGAAAAAAGCACATTTTCTGCCATACCTACTTGTCTCAAAGTCACTCATTTTACCTCTAACCTCCACAGGAGGAGTATTCTTCCAGTCAAGTCTTGTTCAAACTTTTAGACCAAAACTCCATTAAAATATGTTGACATTTCTCAGATTAATTCCAAGTAATTCCTTGCCTGCTAGGGCCAGATCTGTCCCTTCCTCTCATTTCACAACAGCTACGTACAAATTCACACTAGCATTAGGCATGAGCTTGAACTCTGGCATTTATCATAGCTGGAGGAGTGTGAGCAAGTTCACAACCTCACCACTGCCTTACGATGTGGAGGATCTTGAGAATCTTGAGAGCCTCAGGCCAAGTCAATGTCTCCATACAAATGTTTACATTAAATACAGCAGAGGGCTCTGACATCCCTCTTGCCACTACAGATTTCCTCACTGGGATGGCAAACTAAAGAGGATCAAGACACATGGATGGAGGTCATGCAAAAATGGAATTAGAAAGATTATATCATTATAGTGTAAAATGCTGTGGCACCCATCAAAAACAGATATATACAGGTTCGTTCATGTATAATTCTTTTGGCTGTTTGTCTTAGACACAGCAAAAATACACAGCTGTTACAGCAGAAGTCAGCATTTTTTTCTTCATGAACTGAGTAAAACAGAAGCCCTTTTGCTTCACCCAGCTAAATGGATTTTAGATTAGATTCCAGAATAAACCATATGAACTTACCTTACATTTCAACATGTTGGCCACTCTCTCTTGCATGGATTGTCCAGCCTTTGGCCTGACAAGAATATAAACTGCTTTCACTTCAGGGCTGGAGCGCAGAAGTTTTTCCACCAGTACTTTGCCCATGAAACCTGTAGCTCCTGTGATAAGCACGGTCTTTCCATTGTAATAAGCTGAGACTGAAGACATGATGCTTTCTTGTTCTGTCCCTTCCTGCAGCAGGTACCTGAGAAGATGCAGAAATAAGGCTTTAAAGGCTTTTGGGATAACCTTTTTAGTCACCTATGTTAACTCAAATTAGTTCAGTCAATGGAAATTTTAAAAATTTTTTTTAAGAAAGTCTTCATTGTGAAAATAAAGCACAAAAATCTGAGAAGCTTAAAAAAATCAAGCTCAGCCTTATACTCCACATGACACCACAGCTGCACACAGAGGTCAAACACAGCTCGTGCTGTCCAAGGCTCCCAGCAGGAGATGCTCACTGCAGTGCCGAACAGTGTTTATCTGCTACTGTGAAGTGGCAGCCATGAAGATATGCTGCTATCCCTACAAGACAAAGGAGAAAGAGATTTCCTCACAAACACTGCTGTGTTTTCCACTTCAATTCCACTGTGCCTACGGCATTCCTTGTCAGCCATCACTCATCGACATGCTCAGTCTTTTCCTGTTGCCTTGGCTTGGAACAACACCATGAAGAAAGCTCTTCTCATGGACGAGACAGTGAGGGACATTGCACAACTGCAATACCACGTGCAGGTCACCACCCTTTATGAGCTGTTATGGCCAGAATTCATCCCAGTTCACTCTAAGGAGTGTAGACGTGATAGGCTCCCCTTTGGAGATCCACTGACATGGACCAGGCTCCCACATGACATGTCCCAGTTAAATATTTTAATTAGATGCAGTGGTTTCCAGGCCTGAATGTTCCCAGCCATCCTGATTCAAACTCTTAAGTTGATTAAATGCAAACAAGGCTGGACTGAATCCTCTTAGAAAAGCCCCTCTTCCCCTATTAGCCTAACAGAAGCAAAACAATCATCTCTGAAGTGGGGCAACCCACAGCAAGCACAAAACACACACTGCAAGGAAAAGGCTCATGAAAAATACCAGTAAATGTTTTGAAAAAACCTTCTGAGTTTGAAACAAAAAGAAATAAGAATAGCAAAATGCTGTCAATCACATATTCAAGAACCAAAACAATGATCTTCAAGTATCCCAAAAAAACTCTTCCTCTGGCAAAAGCTTCCGAGACACAAACTAGGTGGTCAAGACTAACAGAGTATTACTCTTCTTTCCCAGTGCTGCCTGGGACCACAGTACTCAGCATCAAACCAATGAAAATCCCCAAATTTCTGAATCCACAACAAATCATCAGGTGTAGAATCCAGTTTAGAAAGTGGGTCAAGCAGAATAACCTCTTAGGAACACTATTTTACAAACTAATAGCTGTGGGTATTCTGGCTCAGTGGATTTGGTTATTAGCCTACTTTCAGATGTCATCTAGATCATAACTTAGATGAATGCAGAAGGCTCATCTAGGCCTATTAAAAAACTGTTCTTATTAAAGAGCTGGCCACTTGGGAAGTTAAACCAACAGGTTAAAACTATTGGATAATTAACTTATTTATAACAAAATGTCACATCTCGTTCTGGTTCAGAAAAACTGACTCATACTGTAAGACAGGAACTTGCAGAGCTGGAAGTGTGTGAAAGGTGTGTAGGACCAGAAGAAGGTAGTAGTTTAGCCAGATGAAGACAAAAGACCTCAGAAATTTGGCATGACACATGCTCTGCAATGGAGAAAAATGAAGGAGAGAAGTCCTTAGTCACTAGAGGCTGTACCAATCCCCGTGAACAACAGGAAACAAAAAGATATATAAGGACGACTTCCAGGCACTGAATACTTGCTTTGAATTCATAACCAAAAGATCATAACTGCACAAATAATGAATGGAACATTTATAGAGTAAGCTGCACCAGGAACTTGGAGAATGCCAGAGGATTTACCCTCCTTCCCACACTTCAGGAGTAGAGAGCATGTCCAACCTGCATCACTAAGCATTGCTGCTTTTTCTCAAGAGTTGTAGACTACTGCATAAATAACTGTGAAAGGCTTCAACGTGTGGTGGACATCAATTTATTATGTTGTTTCATCTGGGTTCCCTGCTTGAGTTACCTAAAAAGGGCTTCATTTGTTTTGGCCAGATGTTCAATGCCTGCTAGAATAGTAAAGTAAATAAATCACACTACTTTGAAGTGTCCCTAAAATTAACTATGCAGCCATGTTTCATCAAGCATTTCTGACAAGGACGACATGTACATATCTGACAGTTCTTCCTCATCTAGTCTGAGACTATTTTGAATGTCTGATTCAAAAAACCCAAAAAATTTAATCTCCCAAGACATGCTGCTATGATGAAAATGGAAGTACCAAACACAGTCACAGAAAAAACAAACTTTCAAGGCAATCTGCTGTTGCTCTTGATTATTGGCTTATCCTCCTAGGATTAAATGAAAAGGGAAGAAAAAGCCCATCCTTCCTATTTTCCATAATAAAGCAGTCCAAGTTAGGCAGCCTAGAGTTAGTAGGGCCAATTTCAGAGTTGGATCCAGTTGCTCAAGGCCTCATCCACAATAAAAAGCCACAAAGAATGAAATGGTGTTTGCCTGTTGTGGGAGCAGGTTCATGTCTCTTTGCAGTACATTTATTTTTCTATTTCCTACACGAGCTTCAGAAGAAATGATAAAAATTTTGTACCCATCTGATGCCATGCTAATTATCAGGAAAAAAAAAATCTGTGAATTTGTTTAATCCACACACATGACATCATGTTTTGAGATCATGACACAAAAACCAGAATGCTGCAATTTGGAATATTCAGACAGATCCCTGCATCTCTACTGTTCAAGCAAATTTAAAGAGGCTTTTATTACATTCCAGGTTCAAAGGCAGAATCCAGCTTCTATTCAGGGTTGCTAAGGTATTTTCCTTTCAACTTGGTTTTGAATTTTTCATTTTGTACAACTGTCTTTGGTTTTTTATATTTTTAAGAGTGTGATTGCTTTTTCTCTGTTTTTATTGATTTTGCTTGGCCTTTGTAAAGAAAGTACTGAAGAATGTACAGAAATTTTTAGGAACCAGAGGATTTCTGAGGTCAAAAGGTGTGACCCAAGTAATGCCTGCTGACCTGACTCTTTGGAGGTCAACTTCAAACCAAGGAGAACTATATGCATGCCTTTTCAAATTCTTTCCTGTAGAAAATTATACTTTGGCCTTTCATTTTAAAGAATAGTCAATACTCAGCTCTGACTTTTCCAGTCAAATAAACTACAAGGGATTAAGTGCCTGGTAGAACTATTTGAACTACAGTCAGAAGTTGCAGTGAGGAGATCCTTAGTGAGGTAGAGAAGGATGAAGGCTTTCATAGGCTGAGGTTCCTGGCTCCTTCAAATCTGACTGGAGGTGAGAAAGCCACTGAATTGCAGAGAAAAGCCCATGCAAGGGCTTCCTGAATCTCAATTCAAGTGAGTATATACAGCAACTCAGATGTTTTAGGCACTAATTGGTGCAGGAAAGGAATTACTGATGCCACCTGAACTACTGAGCGCAGTGTCTTTGCAGCAGCACAGATCTCTCTGATGCTGACTCATCTCCAGCCAGAGCATGAAAAAACCACGAGCCAGGAATCCCACTGAGCATCTTTGCAGACACAAGTGCACAAGCTGCTCTGAGGATACTGCTGCCTCTCACAGTCTCCTCTGGATCAAACAGGATGAGCTACAGCGCTGCATTACAAACAAAGCCATGATCTTGTGCTAAAGGGCAAGCAAAGGGAAAGGTGGGAATCCTAATCCCACCAAACTTGATACTTCCCTCCTGCAAAAGACAACCCTCATATCCTCAGCTGAATAGCACAGAAGAACCTCCCACTGCCCAGAGCAGGTACGATTGAGCTGATATTTAACAGAACAACTACCCAACTGTCCTCATTTTTCACATGTGTCGGTGATGCCAAATCTGCATCCAGATTGCAATGGTGTATTACACTCCACAGAGAGTCAGGTGCTATCAGAGCCAGAGTGCTGCGAAGGGAAATGTGGACCTGAACCTCACTGAATGCTGCCACTGCCCACTGCAACCCCACAGCTGCAAGGTGTCACGCAGGGACAGCAAAAGGGAGGATGAGCAATGGAGGTGGACTGGAAGAGGTGACTATTTCAGTATGGTTTGGATCATGCCCTATTCAAACAGCCCAGCAGCCATTTCAGAAGCTTATGTGTTGAGATATCTGTCTTTTCAACTCAACTGCATAAAATGAAAAATAAAATAAATTTAGTTTTGTGCAAGAGCAAAGGACCGTATGCCTAAAAATGTACATCTAGATTCAAAAATGGTATCTCTGGCATCTCCTTGTACTCAGACTGGTTTTGATGAGCTTCTCCTTATACAACTTTATGCAGGGATGTAATTTCCATAAACAAGAAGGTTGGCCTGTTCAGATGAGTCTTTCAGACATCATATTAAATGTAATGAACCGGCTTCAACCAAAATTATACTTAATGACAAGCATAGTTTTCGAAACAAAGCCACAGACAGCAGGAGTCCTTTAAGACAAAATAATTCTTGGTTACTTTCTGAAAATAAATTTTTAATCTTGGGTGAAAATATCCAATCATACATAAGACGGTTTTGTTTAATCAGGATTCTAGAAGAGTTATAATTAACCTGGAACATGCAGAGAAAGAAAAATTTCTCTGTTGCTTCAGAGAACTTGTATAGCTGCGGTCAGAAAAAGCAGTATAAAGTGGTCACAGACTATTTCTGTCTTATCAATTTACTTCTTCAGTCTATTAATTATTTTATGAGTTTTAAATGGGCTGATCACTGGGGATGCCTGAACAATACATCTTCATATAATTATTTTCTCTTTTATATTTTGTCCTGGGATGTATTACAGAGACTCTCCAAAGTAGGCAAGTAATTACAATACATAAAAGCAATTATTTCTAATACTTTTTTTTTTTTTTTGCATGAAAGCATTTATTGCTTGTTTAATCATCAGAAAATAATACACACCATGCATACTAGAAATAGCTGAAAGAGTGACTTGTTTTACATCATATTGACTTAAGTTCTGGCTCCTCAGTAACACCAGGAAAAGGTCACTCAGCTCCTTTGATTTCATTTTCTGGGCCAAACTCAATACTAGGGAAGCTCCACTGCAATGGCCAACGTTTCAATGAGGATTAACATAAATTAGCTTAGATTTGAGCCTTTGGATTTAAAATATTTCCTGCATTTTCAGTAATAAGCAGCAGTGAATCAGAGCAGAAAATGGCTGTAGTTCAACACTGCACACCATTTGTGACAACAGCGCTGCTGACACAAACAAGCAGAAAGTACCAGCAAGGAGGCACTGAAATTACATAATGCATTTCCAAAGGTCTTCAGGCACAGAAAGATTTGTGTAGCCTATGAAGTCAGGGAAATTTTACTGATGACAGAAAATGAAACAAAGAGAATGATAAAATGGCTGTTCTATGGAAAAATTAAAAGTTCCTCATGGTTTGTTGAACTTCCAGTTATTTAACGTCACCTCACAGCAACAACAAAGATAAACCTCCTCTCATTTAGCTACAGAATTAAAAGGAAGGTCATAATCCATCCTTTGTACAGGCACTATAGAAGCTAATGCAGCATAAAGAAATAAAATCCTGTGATTCAAAGATAGGCACATTTACAGCCAGACGGAACTCCTGATGATAATCCTCTTTGCAAAAGAGATTTTGCTCCAAGCAATTTACACCAAATATAAATGTTGTTGTTAGAAGCCTGAAGGTTAAATCACTTTTCCTCAGCTAATACATTTCAAATTATTTCTTGTTTGCCAACAGTAGCAATTCAAATCCATAACAGCATCCCCAAGTAGCAACACGCAAGGAGAAACTCATTGCTCCCGGAAACCCTTCATGACTTGAAAAACCACACCAGTTTTGCAATCCATTTTAATTTATAGCAGTTAAATCTAAAGAGACAGGGAAGTGTGACAGCATAATTAAGAGCTGGAGACAACGAGCAGCGTGCACAGCCAGATCCTGCACACTGCTGAATGCTACATGACAAGCAGACAGACATGGAAACCTCTGGCAATTGTGGCTGCTGGGCCAAAGACCTGCCCCCAGGACAGATGTGGGCAAAAGCTGGAATTTCCAGATTGCCTAAGCATTACCTGCACAGCTTTGCAAATGTTCTGACTCTCCTGAGCAGTAAAAACTGTTTGACTACCATGAAGAAACAGAACACAGAATGAAACAGAAGGGCCACTGATGCAACACAACTGATACAGGAGCCTCTTGACTTTTTAGTGAAACCTGTTAGTTTTGCTCAGTCTCACTACGTTGTCTCTCCAAAATTAAGGAAAACAAGCCTGTAAACATTTTGGTGCTGAGGTGAGGCAACGGCGTTGAGGACATACCTACGTCTGTCATGTAGGATTTTAAAGAACAAATATTTCTCAGTAGCCCAAATATCAATGTATTCTGCCTCAACCCTATTTAATTGTCCACCTGGTAAGAACAGCAGCTACCAGAGACTTCAAAGGTGCAGCTTCTGCAGGCTCCTTTCTGCATCACATCGTCCACATATGTATTCACTCTCTTTTTTTTTTTTTTTAAGCTAGCTGTTGCAAAGCCATTGAGCAGGTTACAGGATCAAAGCATAGATCAGGACTAGAAGGGAATTTTTGCTTTGCCTCAGCCTAATTAAATGCAGACATTCTGCATCAGAGCTTTCCTGCAGGCAATCCTTCCCCTTATCATCCCCCAATTCACATTTCACAGCCATTTTCCTCTTGCTATTTCTCCTAGGATCTCTACAACCAGCAGTGCTTTCCCCAAACCCTAAATCAAAACCCTTGCCATATCCACTGCACACCAATCACTCTGCACCCCTTCATTGCACAAGGGAGGTCTCAGTGAAATTAAGACTTAACTCTGTGTGATAACAGGCTTGTCTGGCACATTTATTTTATTTTAGAAATCTCAGTTGATAACTTCTTATTAGCAACCAGCAGCTAATGTATTAACAAAGATTTTCTGTCCTTTTCCACTACTCATTGTTGTCCCCCATCAAAAATAGTGCATTTATAGCATTTGTGAATTTTTTCCCCCCTGAAATGGTTATCAAGCATAGGAAAAGGTTTCCCAAGGAAGTGGTGGAGTAACCAACCCTGAAGGTACTCAAAGCTATGTAGATGTGGCACTTGGGGATGTTGTTAAGTGGTGGACTTGGCAATGTTAGAAGCACAGAACCACAGAATGGTTTGGGCTGGAAGGGACCTTAAAGCCCATTTCATAACTACCCTCTGCCATGGGCAGGGATGCCTTCCATTATCCCAGGTTGCTCAGAGCCCCATCCAGCCTGGCCTTGGACACTGCCAGGGATGGGGCAGCCACAGCTGCTCTGGGAAACCTGTGCCAGGGCCTCACCACCCTCACAGGGAACAATTTCTTCCAAATATTCAATCTAAACCTACTCTCTCTCAGCTGAAGGCCATTTCCCCTTGTCACTATCTACCCAAGTGACAAGTCCCTCTCCAGGCTTCTTATAGGTCCAACTAGCACAGTTGCTCTGAAGGACAGTAGCTGCAGGATTGCTACCTCCCAGCAATTTCCACATGCCAGCATTCATGAAAAACTATCCCACAGTAGCCCCAAAAATGCCTGGGTGCCTAAAAACTGTCTCCATTTCTGTAACAAATGGAAATGAAGTGATGATTGACAGCAGCAGTACAAATACTTATGTGATTACAGCAACTGTGTTCTTCACAAAGGCACTGTCATGACATAAAGAAGAATGGTCTTCACTCAAGATTTAGAGTCAACAGCAATATTGATCCAAGTAAATCAATATCACCAATCATTATCCAGTAAGTAAATTTATGCCCTGGAATGATGGACAGACTGCCTTCCTTTTTTCTACTGTCACTCCCTCTAGTGCCCCTGTCAGATAAATATCTAAGCACAATGCTCCAAAATATTAATGTAATCAAATGAAACTACATTTAGGTTTTGTAAGAAAACAAACAAACAAAAAAACCCATAAAAAACCACCCTGCAGAAAACAACAAAATAAGAAACTGAGGACCATGTACAGGAACATGGTCAAAATTATGTCCCTCCTAATTACCATGCTTTTAAAAACAACTATTTTTACCATGCTACCTTTCTATTTTTACAACTTTTTCCTATAGCTATGTCTAGTGGCAGATATAAATAGAAAATACAAGTAGTTTTGTGCTCCTGTGCAGATTTATCACTATAAAAGTGCATTTTTGTTCCCATTAAGCTTCAAAACAAAGGCAAAATAATTAATAATTGGCTGAATAACACTATAAAGCTGTAGGGATTCAAACATACATACAGGTATTTATCATTCCCAGTTTCTGATGATCACAGAGTCCACCTGTTCAGTCTGTCTGGATTCCCCAGAGCACAAAGGCTTTCACTGGAACCTTTTCTTTAGGAACATATGTGTACTTGTGCAGTTCATGCACAGAAAACCGTTTTTAAGCTGCAGACAGAAAAATCTGCCAACTGCTTTTTTCCTTGAGCCTCATCCATTTTTGGGTCATCGAGACTACGATAGCAGTAGCTACAGAATACCTCACACTGTGAACTTTTATAAGCTGTAACAGGGCAAATATGCCTTTTCCTCTACCCCTCCATGACATTTGAACTTGTTCATACCTTCCTTATAAGACAGAGGAAACCAGCTGAGAAGCTCTTGACATGTTGTGAGGGAAGTGTCTTGATGAGTTCAAATAATACAGTAGCTGTGGTGACTGCAATAAGAAGTTTAGCAGTCCTGTGACAGCAAGCTAAAATGACATTTCACACTTTAGATCTCAGATCTAACAGAGTGGAAAAAATTACCTGCTGTGTTCAGACACAGATTTCAGGTTAACTAAGTAACTCTAATTATTTTTCTTTCCAATAGGAAGCCAAGCTCAGCAGCCTGAGTAGTTTTATGTTGGGATTTCATTAAGAAGTGCAGTCTAGAACTAAGTCTTGTCTTGGTTGGAGCTGAAAGACAAAAATATTTAAAATATTTCTCACCACGAAGAGTCTTAAAAGGATGACCAGATGAATATGAGAGTCTGTACTGTTAACTTCATAGCAAAGCATATATATAGACATGTATTTTCAAACTCAAGGATTTAAGATATCTGCAGGTTGGGGTTTTTTAATTGAAACCTGAAAGAGAACATTATCAATGGGAAGACCACAGCTTTGCCTTTTCCCTCATCAGTGACTCAAATCTCAGGCTAAATACAAACAAATAGCATTCATTTTTTTCATTTTCCCCACATTTCTCTATCTTTCAGGCTTACAGCATTTGATAGCACCTGGCAAAGTTGTTCTGTCTAGAGCACGACTGAACCCTTCAGTAGCAGGGAAGAAGCATGACCAAAGCCTACATAATTCCAGGAAGTCCACAGGGAATTTTATGGTCGTTATTGCACACTGCTAGCAGGCTTATTCTGCCAGTGAGCTGGGAAATCAGCACCTGCAACCAGCTCTCCAGTATTCCCCTTCATCCCCTGTTTTGTTGAAGGCAATTCTGGCACTACTGGAATCAGAGCCACAACAAACTGACAGATTTGCTGCTGGAGTCCTTGGCAGTGGAATAAGGAGGCAGGACAAGGTGCAGAGACTATGGCAGCTCCAGCAGCAGACCTGAGGCAGGTCCAGCCTGGTAGTTGCCTTGTGGTGACTCTCACTGTGCAGATGTGATGGACTGACAAATACCTAATTCCCCCTTTGGAAAAGCAAGAAACCACAGTGAGGAGAATCCAAGAGGCTGCTTCCTCCTACAGGGATCCAGAGTTGGAGCATTGGGAAGGGGCAATGGAGACAGTAGTATGGGGCTTGTAGGCTTCTGGAGAGAGGGTGAGGAAAACGCAGCAGTAAAAAAAATTAGATGCATAATGTAGAAGAATTATAAAGTGTACAAGTTCTTAAAATACGAGCCAGTGAGACACATGGCACCTTCCAGATTCTGCATATTTCTGCCTCCCATTACACCTCACCACTCTGGGTAGACTTTTCCACTGCTCACTCTGACTGCCCCTGTCTGGATGTGCTTCCAACCTCTTTAATCCTTGATCTAGTGCTTCTAGCAAGAGAAACATGGAGTTACACGCATGGCTGATCCCTGCTGCTCCTCCCTAGGATGTGGGATAGCTCAGGGCCAGAGAATGAAAGCTTAAGAGCTGATGTGCCCAGTGAGAATATTGGTTTCACCTTGGCTCCTTTCAACAGGAAACATTATCCTAAGAGTTTGCAAGTTTTGTTTTTCATTGGGATCTCAAGCACAGCATGCAGGCCTTCCTCTCTGGAAACTCTGACAGGGAATACAGAAGCATCCCAATTAAGCAAGAACCTTCACTGCCCATATGAAAGCAAGCCAGGTATTAATGGAGAGCTCCAAAGCAGCTAGGAATTTCAGAGTAAAGCACTGTTTGATCAAAGTGGAAAACTGAAGGAAACCCACTGAGCATGGGACAGGACGAACATGTCTTGGAGATGCTGCGATTACAAAATGTACCTTAAAAAAAAAAAAAAAAAAAAAAGAAAAAGTAAGAGAGCAGCAAAAAGGAGAGTCAGTAGGACTCCATGATTAATATCTGAGTCAGTGTGTTTGTGGAGGACTTTCCATTCAGCTTTTACCAGAAGACACCTCACAGTGAACTGGAAGTGCCAATCCAAGAGATCTCCTCACCATGCTACATCCAGAATTACCCACAGCAGATTCAAACTTCAAGTAGTTCTGAGATCTCTAAACACACAAAGCCAACCTACTCCTGGGAGATATCCTGGCGATCTGCAACATGGATGAAGTGGAAAAGGAGCTCTTCCAGAAAACAGTTTCCTCAACACTGAGACCAACAGATGAAAGAAATTAAAAAACACCTATAAGGGTCTCTTCACATGCTCTGGAAAATGCATCTTTCCCACAGAATTTGCCAGCTGGCCTGCTGTGGATAGGTGACAACACAGTCTGCTAACACAGGCACTGATCAAAGCAGGCTTTGGTCAAGAAGGACATAGTTCACTAGGAAATGGGAAATGGACCCAGACCCTCTCATTTCTTGACATCTGGCAGCCACTGCCATAATATTTTGTGACAGATCTTAAAGTGCAGTTCGCAAGAAGGTATCACCAAAATACAGAAACCATGATGTTATTTGCACTTATAAACGTATTAACACTTTTCTACTCTCATCAGCTCTTCCTTATTTGAAACTCAGCTATGAGTATGCAGAACTCTTTCTACATTTTCACAAAATCTTTCACCAGTAACATAGCAATGTTTATTCCACACCCTGCTGCTAAAAACGCTTTTTAAAACGCAGTACTGTATTTGTGCAATCCTTGTTTTATACACCTTAATTAATGATCTCTGAAAGACCCCAGAGAAACAATGTAAACATGTATTTTATTATTCCCATTGTCAGAAACATGGCCATTTAAGGGGCTGGTAATGATTTAATGATGCAGTACCAGCCAAACACCTTCATGGTGTTTTGGAGAGTTGTGTTTAATTCCTTGAGATTGTTTAGGTCACACTACAACAGGAATGAGAAGCAATATCCATTTCACAAGACGAAGAGCACAAAAGCAAGAAAAAACCATATACGCTGTAAGAGATATTGATTTCATCAAAGTTGTTGTTACAGTATTACAATTTCACCCCTATCGACTCCATACGTTAATATGAAGAAGTATTCTGCTGCTCTTGTTTTGGTTCTTGGTGAGTTCTGGTTTCCTGATACTTTTTTTTTTTTTTTGCCATGCAGCTACTCCTCCCACTCAAGAGAAAAAAGACAAAACTGTGGATTCAGGAAGGAAATAATAATTATACATGGAAGAAGCCAAACTAGAAGATCAAAATTATATCTTTCCAAATTAGATTTTCTCACGAGCTGCAAGGAAAATAAACCTTTAATATCTCCTTGGTTTCTATGGAAGACAGGCAGCACAGCCTGCAGATTTTTCTGCCCCAAGTTCTCCAAGAAACACAAACATTTACTCTTCAGATAAAGGGAAAAGAGCAGGAAGAGGAAACTAAAGAGAATTCCCTGGAGTTGGTGAAAGCTGCATTAAGGAACTTTTCCTCTTCACATCAGCAGCTCTGAATAATGAGGCAGCAGAGAGCTTTGCAGCACTGGGCACCTTTGAAACACACTTCTCCAGAAAGAAGAGACAATAAAATGTCAATAGAAAATGCCCCTTGGCTGGCACACACTGGCACAGCGAAAACTTTTCCTCCTTTTGCACATAAAAGAACTGATTATTTTCTTCCCCTCTTCTCCAATATTTAGAAGACATGCTGATGAGAGATGACAAGGCACATTTGCAGGAGTTAAAAAAAAAAAAACCCTAGCACTGAATAAAACATAAGAGCAGCATCAGAAAAGGATGGTCAGATTGTACCAATGTCATCTAATACATCCTCTGTGCACTGACATTCAAGCAAGGAATGGAAAGAAGAAATTCAATGATGATTTGGTTCTCAGCATCTGAGAAAAGTCTGAATTAAGTTGAAAGCACTTGAATAACCCTGTTGTAACCAGTGCCAGATCCAAGTTAGTGTACAGGTTTGCCTTCATCTTCCTTCTAACCCTTATGAAGCATTCAAATTTTCCATGCTCTTACAGAGAATAAAGGTTTTTAATTACTTTTTAATATACTTAACAATATCTTAATTATCTGATAAAGAAAAATATCCACAAAGTTTGCAATGCTGGCTCCCCTACCCCTCACTCATTCTAGCACGGTCTATTAAAAAAAATAAATAAAAGAAAGAAATCCATTTCATTTCTAGGAAATCCCACCTGGTCCTATTAAAGTTGACTCATTTTAAATTTTGAAGTCATTTCTAAGCTGAAAATGAGGTATGTGTGCTGACTTCACAGGCCTCAGGAAGCGAAATTCCATGGAACAATCCAATGTCAATCTCTGCAGCCTATCTGGTGGTAGTGCCTCTGGAGGGTCTAGCATGAAAACTCACAGGACCAGACAAAGTTGGTATACTAGCACAGCTTCATGGACCACAGAGAGGTACAGAAATAAATATGCCTCCTAATTATTCTCTTTTTTAAGCCTTTCCATTCTTGCAGGGACAGGAAACTGCTGTGTGCCAAAGTGAAGGTATTTTGGACCCATCTAGAAGTAAGGATTTATCCATATCATTTGAGAAAAAAAACCCCTTATTATTCAATTTTTCTTAATAGCTTTTTATTTTCCCAAGAAATTATGCTCTCTTTAACTTTTGTATGACCTCATGATCTTGGAGACAAAGCCCACAGTCTGAAGAGAGAAATATCAAGTGTTACCAGTTCTGAAGTACCAGCAAGCTGCTTTGGAGCTTTTAGCTCCATCACACTAAGACATGCAAAGCAGGCACATTCCATCTTAAATCTCTCTGTTCTGCATATTTTAAACTTTGATATTCAGAACAAGCCACATCTCCCTCTCTTAATTAATTTATGCCAAGCAGAAATACGAAAGATCTGCACCTTAAGCAGGTCTCTTAGCTCCCTGGATCTCTGCAATCACAGGATCAGTCTGTCCTTAGCCCAAACCCTGGAGATGCTGTGAAAATAAACATTAAATGACTTGGTGTAGCAACTAAACTTTTACAAATCCCTGCTTCTCTGAACAGCAGCCAAAAGGCACAAGGTCCTCTTGCTGGTGTCACCAACTGAATTATTGTCCACATTCTCCAAGCCTTGTGACATTTGTTGGCTATCCCTCACCTTGGACTTCTTCCTGCTAATCTTAGGTCCAGATAAGAGTACTATTAGGAAGGGCTGATGTGAGGTACACACGGATTGCCATGCTGGTTGCTGCCAAAATACACAGCTCAGTTGGACAAGGACATAAAAAGTAGCATGTAACCCCAGTAGGCCTGTCACAAGAAAGAAAAAAAAAATATTATTAACAGCCAAAACACACATTGACCTTGGCAAAGAGTAGTCTTCAAGATACTTCATGCAATACAGAGACAGTTACTGATATTTGCACACAGATTAGGGTTCCCACTCAACTACAACTCTTAGGAAAGTACATGTTAGTACATGGTAGCAGCAACAATCTTTTTTCTACAGTTTAATAGCATAAAATAACTTCTCTGTTGTCATGACAGCAAAGAAAAACAAAGCAGAAGAGGTGTTTCATTCTGCTCAGAATTTAATTCTTGAAATCTCAGAAGCAAAAAATACTATTTTAGGAAAAACATATTTTTCTTCACCCTCCTCCCCCAGCAGTATAAAACAGCCTGAAACTCAGCATATTTGGCTTCCTGAAAATTTTTCCTGGCTGAGTACTCAGAGCCTTACAGAGATGCTCTGTTAAAATTGTTGCCAATTCTCTTCCTTGACCCCTTTCCAGCAGGATGAGAAGAGAAAAAAGGTGGCAGTCAGAGAAACAGTAGAACCCAAGGATTCCTGTTTTATCAGAAGGGTGTTTGAAACCACAGTATACAGTGCACCAAGGTGGCCTCAATTTGCAGTGGAAGCCGGCGTAGGTTTTGGGAGATTGCCACCACATGCATCATAGCCTTTGCCACCACATCCCTCCTCTTTGATCTTATACTGAATGCAAGCCAAGAAACCTGGATTTTAACAACTGAATGGCAGAGATGTCCTGCAAGAGAGGGAGTCCTTAATTACCAGAAAAGAAAGAAATCATGTTGGGGATGCAGCATGAGCCATTTGACAGAAGCAAATTTAAGCACAGATTCAGGAAGGAGATGGTAGCTGATCTGTGTTGGGAGAAAAAAAATCTTGTTTAGATGCTACTTACTTGAGAATTATTTGATCTAGCTGCAATCTCCTATAGGATATCCTACAGGATAATAATGTCCTACAGGATAAAATAGCTGTCAAAGTGAGGGGTTGAAGAATAAATGCAATAGAGTGATCCTGTATACCCCAACTTCAAAGGATATAAAGAGTTCAAGTCTAAGGAGACTGGATGATCTGTTTACAAATTAAAGTCAGGCACTTTTGTAGATTTTCAACCTCTTCAGTAAACTTCAGCATTCAAATTCAGGTTAGAAAGTCACAGTGTTTAGCAGGACAGAAAAAACTTAATGTAAATATTTCATAGAACAAGTAGATAGTCTTATAAATAGTGACAGAAGATGATAACTATTATCTATGACCTTTAAGTCAACTGATGAACTCAAGGAAGAGTAGGACATCTTTGCACTGCCAGGATTCCCAGGTGCCAAAAACTCCACAAAAGCAATCAGCAGCTCTAGTCACCATACCAAACAGCAGTGCCTCAGGGATGATGAAATTCTTAGATCATCTTTACACTACAGAAAAGTTTTCTTATAGCAGGTTGCTTCTTCCAGATTTAGACTACTTGTAGTTTAGCTCTGAGATAGAGCCCGGGCCCTATAATTTATTAAATGTGTACATTCATAAGCTTTAATTTCAATACTCTGCAGGTCTGACAGCAAGCTTAAGACAATCAATGCAGTGTATTCACAGGGGAAACTCATCCCAATCCTCTGCTGCTCTCTTTCCTGAAACCCAAAATGCACTATGCTTAAACAAAGAGGGTTTGGCAGCAGCTTTAAGGTTTTCTAGAAATTCTTACCTTTAGCAACTCAGGTCATATTTTTCTTGTCCCTTTACATGTGTAGGAAGAAATTCTGTGGGATCATGTTGTGAATTAAACAAATACACTTGACTGGTTTATGATGTGGCTTGAGAAAGAGCTATGTCAGCACTGCTGAGGGTGTTGTGAAGCAACAGTGGGATGAGGCAGGGGCAGGAAAGAGCAAGAATTTGCAGGTCCTTTATCACTGCCAAAGCTTTCCCACAGTGAAACACTGGCCTCTCAGCAGGAACATTTCATCCACCTTTTTTCATCAAGTACTCCAGTTTTACTATTTAACAATTCTAACAGTTACAGCAACTTTCCCCGGGATTTGCATGATGTCTCAAATAATTTCAGACTGTCTCCATCTCCTTGTGGATGTTTTGCCAACACTCTGCTAATTCTCCTTCAAAGATTTTCTGTTCTTTTCCCAATCACAACTTCGTTTAGAAGGGAAAAGACCTTTAAGCCCAACGTGCAGTTTTGTCTTCCCAACTGGGAAACTTATGGTAGGAACAGATCCGCTATGGCCACAAAGCAAGAAGGAACAAAAGGAACTCCTGATAGCCACCATCAGCCTAAATTCATCCCTTCTACGAGAGAGTCACGGCCAGTAGTGGAGAAGTGAGGACCAAGGATCACTTAAAAGGAAAAATCCCAGCCCAACACTGAAGAGGGGGCCTAATATCACTTACAGGGCAAGGAGTTAGGAACATGAATCACCTGAAAAAAATCACCTGTTACCAGAGTTTATCTGCAAGCAGTTAGTTTGGGCCAGAAAGCCAAACTCTCAGGTAACATGGAAACATTTATTGTACAGTGTGGGGATCAGCTAGCCTCTCCTGTTTGCCATGAGGGAAGTACTGTGAGGTTTGCAGTAGATGCCATTACGTTACTAGGAAATAAAAGGCTCTAAGGACACACGCAATCATGGCACACCATGAACCACACAAAAAGAATTGCAACATCTAAAGACAAGTTGACACTGTAGCTCAGGTGAGCTTTTTGTTTGACAGCTATTTCTAATAAACATACCCTGCTCTTTCCACAATGGGCTTGGCATTTTTAATTTTCAGTTGAATTGAAAGGTAAGTCACTTTATCACAGAACAACTCCAGCATAGCTCAGGTTTCAGCCTGTGAGAGCAGAACTACTGTGCACACAATATCATCTATAAAGACAATTTGACAATCCTTTCCTAATGCCTAGGAAAAACAGCCCCTTTATTCCAGAGTTTATTGTACTTTGTTTTCACTAAAAATAGCCTAATATGATGCTTTCGTGTTCTTCTCCACATATCACAGCAAAGTGATCTCAGGCTGTAAGTCTTCCCTGTGCCCTATCTTAGAGTAAAAGCATTCAGTTCATCAAGAAAGCAGAAGAAACACAGGATAAAAATAAAAATTACTTTCTCTCCCCACAGAGAATATATTTATCTCAGCTGTGTCCAACATATTTTCTTGAAAAGTCCTTGAAAGTCTTGAAAAGTAAAGTCCAAGTGAAAAGATGTATGTTTTACTCAGGCAATTTGTCCTCCCACTAGCAAAATACAATATTGACACAGTCAGGATATACAAGAAGAGCTTGCTGCTGTTACTGTTAGGACCTTAAACCAGAATCCTAAGCAAAAGGACTGAGGAGTTTCTAACCTCCTACTGAAACCAGCTTCCCTTGACTCCCAGGGTGTTGCTGTAGGGAGGAAGGTGAAAGAGAAGGACATGGAACACCTTGAAAAGAAAGAACAGTTATCTCTACCCTGTGTCTCTTGTCTGTTGGCACCAGCACAGGGAACCTCCTTGCTCTGAGACCCAGGAAAGGGCCCTTGTTTCCATGGAGACTTTCAAGATCTGCTGGAATGCTGGACCACCCAAATGCAGCTGTGGATTGAGGGACCAGCCTCAAGCTGCCTGCACTTCATTATTCCCTACCCACTATAACTTCCATTTCCCTTGCAGGAGTCACTTTAGCCCATGGGCTAAAAACTAATCAAGTAACAGTTTGATTATCTTTGTAGCATGACACCTCAAATGAGCTGGTTTTTTTGTTTGTTTGTTTTGGGTTTTTTGGTGGTTTTTTTTTTTTCCTGTTATTGTTACTCTTAGGGCAGGTGTTTCAGAGACTCTCAATGAAGACAGAAATTTGTGTGAGCTCCTATGGATGCCTTTTCTCCCTAAAAATTACATAAAGAGCATCCCAATTAAAGCCTATTCCACATGAATAAATACCCCTTTCACAGAAGTATCTGTTGCAGAATAACAGCTGATGGCTGTTGTACAGCCAGTGGATGATGCACACCTGCTGATCTGGAGATCTTCATAGGAAAGCTGAATTAAACATGAACTTTATAAAGGGTTGCATAAATGTCCTGCTTCTCTCTCTCATTATAAAACCTCCTCGTCGTCTCAATAAGCTTCCAGAAACAATGTACTTTACTTTCCCTTTTCTACCTAGAGCATCACATGTGTCATGGTTTTCCTTTGAGAGCACACACCACCTTCCTCCATTTCTTCCACACAACATGTTTGTCCTTTGTCACAACCCACAATCCATTATCACTATCAGCTATACATCTTGACAGGCTGTATCTCCCAACAGAGACACTCTCATGCAAAATCCTGTGCTGTGACCTCCACTCTGCCCGAGCTCTCTGGATGCAGAGCAGGAGGTGCATCAATATCACTTATCAGGGCAAAATGCTTGGTCAGTGACCCCAGCTCACAGTGATCAATGTAGAGCTCTACGAATTGCCATTCCCAGGACTCATTCAAAGTGGTGGGGGAACGACAAAATGTCAAACTGGTCCTTACAAAAAAATCAAACCATCCTTCTGAAAACCAAGATTTTTGACAACCCTCCATTGCAGCAAAGAAATTAGAACTTATTTTTTTATTCCTATCAAACATAAAATGCTGAAGTTAAGAGAATTCCCTGAGGGAAGGAAACACCAAGTTTTAAATCAGCTCTAGTTATTCCTCCTCCTCATTTCTTCTCAATCAGTGCTTGCTATGTCTTCTACTATTAAACTGTTTCTCATTTATCTTTCCCAGTCAAATCTTTTTGTTTAAGCTGTTCTTTAAAAACTCTCTCTGATTTGCTGACTGTTATCAGAGTGAGATGAGACACAGAATTACAGTCCTCCCTCACAGGGAAGCATCACAATGCCTTTGCCTAAACACATGAAACCAGACTGAGTTCATGTCCATTTCATATTTCAGCAGCCTGGGGGCTTCGCCATTCTCTTTACCATGGAGCAGCATCTCCAGTCTTCTTCTCAGCCTTCCCCCCGTATCACCATCATTCCACAAAGGTGGACTTCATTTTATTACCTTCTGTGAACCCTGAATTTCTTTGGACTGTCTGTGTAGAAAGTAAAAATTGTTTTAGTTGCTCATGAGATTCATTCTGTCAGAGTGGGGCATCACCAGTTACACCAGAAGCTGGAGAATCGTGGGGCAGAATATGCTCCAGGCACTGCACAATCACAGAAGGGAAAGAGTCAGAACTGCAAAGAGATTAAGGTAAAAGCCTGCACCTTGCAACTAAAAAAAAAACCCAAACCAACCAACCAACCAAACCTTCACAAGCTTTTTAAACCACTTCAGGTTTCCCCTAACTTGAGGGTCAAATGAAATTCTCTGGTTTTCAAACTGCTTTAGATCACCTTCTCATGGAAACCTCTATATTTAAAATACAATATTTTTAATTATATGTTTTTATACAGTATGTGAAAGTACTTGAAACAGGTCTTCTTTTTCTAATTATCACTCTTTTGGTTTTTTTCCTCCATTTTGCCTTCCCTTTGTTTTGCACTGTGGCAAATCACATCCCATACTCCAGTATAATGAAACCTTTGAAAAAATCTGAAGTAACAGCTGCTTTTGCCCAGTTTGAGGGGAATAAGTCACTATTTGCAAAAATGACAAACACTGATGCATGGGATGTGAGAAAACTAGGGTTCCATCAGTTAGTGCTTTTTTTTGCTGCTAAATTGCCTAAGTCCTGGTGTCCTTTCACAGGTATTTGGACAGAAACTGTAACTTCAGTAGAGGAAATTCTCTTAATTTCTGCTACGTCTGTGTAGAAAATATAAATTTGTAAGTCTGAGCTCTAGACTTTTCAGGTGCCTGTGTCTCACAAAGGAACCTGAGGGAGAAAAGTGTTACCCCTGGTACAGGAAGACACAGTGTGGCACTGGATGGGAAGCATCCAAGGGGACTGAATGAATTTGTTGATTGGAAGTAAACAATCTGGTATTTTGGGAATGCCATGGAGAAAACGAACAGATCCACGGAAAGTAAAAGGCAAATGTCAAGACCATCTTCAGGATGGGCAAGGAGAAAGACAAGAACCATTCTGTATTTCTGCAACTCTGTGTTTCATATTATTCTGATTGTAACCACATTTCATAGCATTTTTCCTTTGAAAAAGACAAGGAAGAAGAAAACAAATACATAAAAGGGGAAAGAGGAGCTGAAGTTTAGTTTCTTTTCTGGGCTGGCATTCAGTTTTGCTTGCTGTAAATGGTATGTTGGCCTCTGGAAAATATCTCCAAATACAGGCCTTAAAACCAGCCTTCATTAGCACTAATGAAGATGATGAAAAAAAAATAAAACTCAATACAAATCATCCTGAAGTTTAGGCAAAAACAACTTAGATATTACGGACAGATATAAATACAGCTAATTTTCCATGTAGCTAATTTTTCCAAGCTAAATAAGGAACTCTATCCAGAAAGAAATATAAATACTTACAAAACCACTGAGTTTCACAGAATTATGCAATTTCTCTATAGTTCGTTGTTTCTTTTTTTTAGTCTACTAATCAAACACCTAGATTCTGAGTATGACAATTCCTGGTTTTGAGCAATAGGTTACCATGGAGCCCAATAATTATTTTGGCCAGAAAGACTTTCCTGAGATGTCTTAGTCTCCTGCCTCAACCTGCTCCCCAGAAAACAATTCCTTTTCATTGAGGGAACACTGCCTGTTTAATGACAACCAAAACCAAATATCTTTATCTTTCCCACATTGAGAAAGCCTCCAAATAGCTACTGAATGACTAAAACCAGGGAGTGTCTGAGCAGGGAGACTGATTCAGAAAAAAAGGCTTTGTCTCTGCCCTCTGGAAGCCACAGCCTGTGAGCTGGCTTGTTCTACTCCTTTTACCCTGGGAGCAGGTTTTTGCATCTTCCTGAAGTGTTGTTTTATCAGAATGAAACTCCCGAATGTAATCTTACTACTTCAATGATATTTCCATGAAGGCTTCTGTGGGAAGCTGGGACGAGCAATGGCTCTGTTCCATGTACAGTCGTGTGCTCTCCCTTCTGGCTGCTGTCACTGCAGGTCAGTGGACAGCCCAAAATACCACAAAAAAAAAAAAAAAAAAAAAAAAAAAAAAAAAAAAAGAAAAAAGAAAAAAAAAAAAAGACAGCAAAAAACCAATGGAAAGTGACTCTGACTCTCCTTGTCGGACACTCCTCTTTTTGCCCACTGAAAATATGATGAGCAAGCAGTATTGCAGTATTTTGGCTTTGACTTTGAAGTCTCATATGGAAAAGCAGAATGATTTCATAGTACTGCTTTACAGTTACTGACACTAGCCTCAAAAAGGCCCAAAAAGTGTAAAGGAAAGAGTACAAAAAGAAAGAAAGAAATCAGTACCTAGAGCAGAAAAATTATTTGAGATGAACAAGTGTTTCAGATACCATATAAATAAAATAATATGTTTAACTGAAGATATTCTGGTGTGTCAACAAAACAAATGCAAAAAGGCATCGCTCAGGAAGTTGTCTTTTTGAGAGGGTGTGTTGAGAAGTTTTTAAGGAAAAATATTTTCCTGACCGCCAAAAGATATATAAATTTTGTCTTTGTTTTGTGAAATAATTTTTACTTGTCTGGAACATTCTCTGTCTTCGCATAATGCTTGTGCTGCTCTGGGCTTTTTTCCTCCTTTTCTGCAGATCTCTTTCCTTCTCCCCTGAGTGCTTTCCCCCTTAACTCTGAAATATTTCACTTCTAAAATAAATTTAGAGGAACTGCTGCTTCCCTAGAGCATTCCCAGAGGCAGCTGTAAAGGACTTTCAATGTAATGCTGCTTCCTGGGCCATCTGCCTGACCCGGCCTTTTCTACTCCTCTTCATTAAGCCAAATTAGAAAAGACGCAACATTTAAAAGCCGTGTAAAGTGGGAAACCTGCACCGCTAAATCTCAGAATTCCTGGATTCTCAGTAAAAGACTGCAGAGAAATGGTACCATAATATAGCTGCCTGAATAGCTATTGTAGATTTGAATTAATTTACTTTAAAATGTACAAAATGCATCTTTGCCGCTAAAAAAGTTATTTCATATCACCGTGCAGCTTTTGATTTTCACCCTCTGACTTTCCCGCATAAAAGCACAGTTAAGGAATAAGAGAAGGAAGGTGCATCTACTTTCAGAACTGTTCAATATGCAGGACAGCTGGTAGTATTTATTACAATATGCATTATAATAATTAATTTAAATTCATGATAAGGCTTTATGTTCAAGACTGGCCTCTGGTAGACTAGACCAAACCAACTACACTCTATTTCTAGTCATTGCGCTCTTTGTGGACAACCTTCCACAAAGTCAAATCCAAAAGAGCTTTATGAGTTTTAGTGACTTCTCCTGCATATTATTCTTTTCTAATCTAAGCCATACATAGCAGTTTCCAGCTCACTGCATCATCGTAAGGTGGAGACACAGTGCTGCATTTAATTTAGATTTCTTAATCTAATAAAAGAATAAAGGTATTTGATCAAAGGAGACAGAAATCATAAGGGGAAGATGAGCAGAAAGATCTGCTCTGGTAGATTTCATTCTTCTGTATCATTCATTCGGTGCCTAGTAATTCAGGCTGGAATGCACCTAGGTTTGAGTGCACTCCCTCTAACATAAAACAAACACTGTAAAGCAAGAAACTTCTAAGAAACCATACGCAAAACAATTTTACTGTGCAGCTATGAGAAAAACCTTGTTCTTAGCTGTTCAGATAGAGAAACTCAGAACAGCTGTTGGAGATGCTGAAGACGCTGAGCAATTGTTGAGTGAAGTTGTTACTGCAAATTGACAAAATCAGACTGCATCCTGCAGGCTTGGAGCTGTGGCAGGGAGGTTTAAGTTGGATATCAGGGAAAGGTTCTTCCCCCAGAGGGTGTCGGGCACTGAACAGGCTCCTGAGGGAATGGTCATGGCCCCAAGGCTGCCAAAGCTCCAGGAGCATTTGGACAATGCTCTCAGGCACAGGGTGGGATTGCTGGGGTGTCTGTGCAGGGCCAGGAGCTGGACTGGATGGTCCTTGTGGGTCCCTTCCAGCTCCAGATATTCTAAAATTCTAAGGTGAGATTCCAGAGAAAACTGAAGGAGGAACAACGTGGAGTGAGAAGCAGAGGACAAGGCATTGTTGACCAAGCAGCTGAACACACCAGCTGTGTCCTCCAGGGAGCTGCCACGTGGCAAGAGGAGAGGAAAGGAGAGGGTGACTACGAGCGCAGCCTGAGCTCACTGAGGACTGAAAGCAGTGTATGGGTTAAGGGAGGACAAGTACAAGCACTGATCTCTGAGAAGTCTTCAGAAAAGAAAAGTGTTTTTCTGTGCACTTGAAATACTGATTTTCTAATTGTACCAGAACGACCAGTTAAAGAGCCTGTCCTACAAAGTTAACAACCTCAAAAGATACCATTAAGCACCCAGCTTCTAAGTATGTTAGATCTCTTTAGAGGCAGAAAAATGGAACAGGGTGATAATATGACTCATGACTTTCTACTATTAGGTATGACAATTCTGTAGCTGTAGAGGCTGAGACTTGCATAACCTCCTTCTTCCAACTCCAAAAATGAAACATCCAAAACTGCCAGTGCAGCTGCACACCCTGTGAACTGGTTTGTCCATTCTTCCTCAAAACCACTGTTAGTTTAGAAAGGCAACAACAGAAATCACTGTTGAAGTGCAACCTACACTTCATCATCATCTGAAACAGGATTTCCTCACTTGTCCTGGTGAACATGCCATAGACACAATTATGCTTAAAACCATCTAAAAAACCCCTTATCTGCAGCTCTTCCTCCCCAAGGAGGCTCTTGGTACTCCCAGAGAGACAGTACACAAATGGATTTCATCTAACCTAAGAGTGGCAAAAGAAAAATCTGGAGGTCTTAGAAATAACATTAAAGCACATTGACATCAGAGTGATGTTTCCTTCAAACCACCGACACAGCATCAAATCTGTTCTTAGGCTGCCTCTCCCTTCAGTGAGGGATGATGGGAGGAATTTGCATGAGCGTTGGGAAGGGAAGCTTGCTGTGCTGTGCAGATTTAAGCACTGGCACTGCAGTAAGACCAGGGAGGGGGCAGGAAGCATGGAAGAGTGAGGAACACAGGATACATGCTGGAGAGGCACATAACAGACAGAAATTAAGTGGTTAACAGCATTCCTCTGGAAACTCAACAAGATTGAAAAGCCTGATATTTATTGCCAGTGAAGCTGCTCTGGAGACACCAAACTCCTCCCTGACCTGAGGTACACGCAGGCCTAGGAACACTTCTGAGTCAATCAGCCCAACTAATCCAAGCCTAGACTTAAGAGTTCTTCTAATTCACAAGTGAGAAAGGCATTTAGTTAGAAATGGAATTTGCTGGATAACCACTGACAGAATGTGTACAAGCCCTCAGACTGTCTTCACCTGTGCTGAGGGACCAGGCTTTTTCTCTGTCACCAAGTATATACTAAAAATACTGGTTTTAATCTTTTGGCACTGTTAGGGGAACGTTTCTTCTTTAAGGCCAGGTCTGTTTATGGTTTTATATGGGAACAGTCAAGTAGGGAGCTCTTTGAAAACCCTGATGCAATATAAATATTTAATCCTTAAGTAAATCCATTGGACCTTGCTCCTCTGTTCTCATCTTAGAATCTACCAAAGGCAGCAACAGAAATGACAAAGTTCTCTTCTAATTCCTAAGAAAACAAAGGAACCCCTCCCCAGGCCAGGTGTTTAGCAAGCACATTTGAAGACAACAATACACATTCACATGAGCAGAAGTTACACCCAGACGCTCGTGGGACGCCAGGGATGAGAGCTGGAGTCAGAATTCACTGCAAAGGTTTGGGTGGCAGCAGCATGTTTAAGTCAGTGAGGTATTGCTTTTACAGCTACTTTCGACACAAAAAAAAAAAAAAGTCAGCTTTTAGAGAAATATTTCAAATGTTGGAAAGCTTAAAAATGGACTTCTTTCATAACAGTGCAATATTTACCATTTCAATGTAATCTGAATATATATTCCCAATCTTTTCATTGAACTTTTCTACTCCAAACATCACTATGAAGCAAAATACTCATTACTTCATTAAATTAATCTTCTTGCTGTGTCTAGAAAAGGATAGAAATACGATAAAATCCTATGACAGGCCTGTCACTTTTAATGATTTCATAGCTGGGTGCTTTTTGTATTTCTCATTGAATAAATCAGAGCAACAGTAAAAGTAACTTTACGCAGTTTTCCATCCTCAAAATTATTGATCTCTCTGACATGAAAGTCAGAGCTATTAAACAAAATGATCTGGTTGTACTCTCCATTCAGAGGAGTTTTCCAAACTTATTTGTGCAAAGGAACATCTGTTCAGGCAGGGCAGCTTTCCAAGTTTGCTCATCTGTCTGGCTGCCCTAGTGGCAACGCTGCCATCCGTCACCTGCCACCAAAGCTGCAAATGACCAGGAAGTTCATGAAGGAAAATAGTTCGTATCTTACTGCGACTCATGGACAATTCTCAACTGTAACTGCAAATATTAGCAATGCTTTCTTTCCCAGTCCCCTCCAGAGACTAACAGATGGCAAAAGACACAAAACCCCAAAAATCCTGGCTCCGATGCAGACACTGGTGAAGGACTGCTCCTTCCAACAAAACCAAGGATTCAGGCCCTCTCTCCAAGCCACCTGACCCTCCTGCCACCATCAGAAAGGCCTCCTTGTTTTTTCACAACAGCCTGGAAAAAAAAAGGTGTGGATTTGCCTGTTTTCAATTGCAACAGTCATCTAACTGAGAGAGGACTTGAAATCTTTGTTGCCCAAGACATCTTATGTGGCACTGAAGGTGTCTTCACCAAGAGAAGGAGGTAACACCTTCATCTCCCCCCTTGGTCCAGGGACCCTCCCCCTGTGCATGTCTTTGACCCTTCCTGTCAGAGGACACACTTGTTTTGCAGAGCACCAGCTGTGCTCTTCAGAAATCTGATGTCACCGAGAGTGACTGAATTACTGCCATTCTCTGCTGTGAATCTCTGCAGCCCCTCGCAGAAAAGGGTAAGACAAGTCCTGTGTCACTGCATGGGAGTGACCATCGTGTTGACCACTGGGTCACTGGCCACTTTTAATATCTTTCACACAAATACAAATGAATTCAATCTATCCCCTTGCTGCTGGCAGCCTTGCCTCCTCTGACTGGATACCTATAACCTTCCTCCTTCTCTCCCAACTATTAGGCCTTTTTTACTTGCTTCAGCTCAAAATGTGGTGGGATGTGGAGCGGAAGCAACAGGAAGCACACAGGAGTCCTGGGTTACTGCAGAGCTAAGAAGGAAAGCACAAAGCTCTCTGGCAGAGAACAATGAATATTCTAAAATATTTCTAGATTACAGGAAGAAAGGAAAAAAGAGAGATGAAACCTGACCTTGCTTCTTCAGCTGAATCAGCAGATTGCAGCTAAAGAGGAGAGGCATGTTTGTTCTCAGAACAATAAAACACAACAAGCACACATCATTCTACAACTACCATTCTTAGTAGCACTCTTCACACAATGCTCCTCTGTCACACACTAAAACTAGATCTTTTGTTTTAACTAATAAAAAACCAAAACACCAGCGTAAGAAAACAACAAACCAACCCGGAAAAACAATCCCTTTTTCCCACAACAAAACAAAAATGCCCGAAGGCAATCCCAACATTGTCAGCGCTCTAAAGACATGACACACTCATCAAAGCAAAACAGACAGAGATGTGTTTACCAAACCCTTTCATTTGTAGCATCCAAACCACCAGCCAAGGGGAGAACATCCTGAAATGACCCTGAAGCAGCAGACGACTGCAGGGATAACCTGGTCTAGCTGTGATCAAGCTGCTTCCAGCACCAGGAGTGCTAAAATCCCCTCCAGACAGCACTGTTCCTCAGTTAATTAACACTGCTCATTTAACCCACATGCCAGCTGACACTTCAGATGTCTCTTTGAAGCTCTCAGCTCATACTGTGCCACACCACTGCCAGACTAAGGTCCAGCACAGACATAACCTCTTAGCCCTCTCATTTTAACATCTCCATCTAACAGCTCCCTTTCCTGCACAAAGGAAAGGGAGCACCTCAGCCAGCAAAAATAACCCTGCTTGCCCCAAGCCAAGCAGAGCAGTGGATTTGAGTGCTGGAGCAGTCCTTTTAGATCTCGTGAAGAAGAACCCCAGGTGGCAAGCAGACAGATGTGATTTGAAAGAGAGAACATAAATATGAATATGTGCAACATTTAGGGCTGCAAAAGACTTAGAGCTGTGGGAAGTACCTTCCTATTTTGACCATTTTACATTCAGGGCAATGGGTCTTTGCCACACAAAGACAATTCCTCTTCCTCACCAGGAAGACTCTTAATTTTTAATAGGCCAAACCGTATTTTGACTCAATGAAGCTGTTACAAGATGAAGGTTTCAAATCAGAATTCAGTCCTCAGCCATTTCCTGTGCCTACCTGTTGACTGTCAGCTTGCCCTATTCACCAGCAACACCAAGTAGCACAGTTCTGTAAAGACATCTTAAAAAAAACACTAACGCACACCAAAACACCACCCCAAAACTTGTCAGGTTCTGCCAAGAACTTGTAAAGCTAGTAAGGGGGTGGGGGCAGGAGGGAAAAGGGATGGTGGTGGATGTTTCATCCACTTTGCATTGTCACAAGAGATTTCTGCAGCAATTGAGAGAAAGTTTCAGTAACAAAACTTCTTTTTGCTTTGTCACAACTTAATTTGAACCAATGTTCTGATGAGGAAGTGTGTGACTACAGGAGCAAATTCTCCCTACTGGAAGTCTTTCCACATGGGTACCATGGCAATGAGACAGGAACATAAGGTTCTCCCAAGCAGCACAAATGCAGCTTGGTTAGGAGAAATGCAACCAGAAGAAAAGATCAAATCCACTGCATCAAAATCATAAGAAATTGCCAAACAACTGAGTTTTACTCAGTGCTGGTACATAAAGGGTTTTGACAAACCTGCAATTTCCTTTCTCAAAGCCTATGATATTTTTAGATAAATCTATCAGAATTTTGGTAGTTTTGTCATAACAAAATGAAAGGTAAAAGGCTTGTTTCATTTCTGGAATATATATTTAGGGGGAGTTTTCCTATGCTAAAGGCTGCATTCCAGTTGGCAGCAGTGTGAGCAGTGTTAGTGTGTTAAGCCTAAGATAATGTCTACTGTCTTATGAAGGGCATGGTGACAAGAGGCAGTAAAGCTTGTCATTACAGGTCAGCCCTCAACCTGAGCTCTGTCCCCATCTTGATCCACCTGGAAACAGGTATCTCAGCTATTGTGTCTAATCTAGATGGATACGATTAAAGAGATTAAAGCGCTTTGTACCCACTGCAAACTGATACTTCACCAAAACTGACCTAGGACCTTCTTCCTAGATTGGTTCCTTTAACAGGAACCAGCACTCTCCTGACAAGAGAGCAGGAGGAATCCCAATCAAAAGTGAGAGGGAGGTGAAGGGAGGTGCAAGAAAAAAGGGTGTAGGAGCAGGAAGGCATCTGTGATGCACACCATAATGAAACATCACTGAGGTGCAGGAACTGAGACATATGCTCCCATTCTCAGCTGGCTGACAAACGTGTTTCCAACCCTGAGGCTTAGCACTGTTTCAAAAGCAGCTGGTTGGCAATATAGGAAGTTCTCCTAAGGTGAGTTTTTCCAGGACTGACCAAAGAATAGAACTCATGCTCCTTATTACCTGCTTGGAAGAGCCAGGTCTACAGGCTTGCTTTAACGCAAAACCTGGGTGATGTGTTTACTAGAGCAGCCACAGCACTGTCCTGGTGTGCCAGGAAGAGAGCTCAACACTTGATGCTCCCACAAGAGTTGGTATCTGCTCCTTGGGGAGAAACTGACATGCAAATCAGAGAAAATTTTAGTCACAATCTCACTAAAAAAGCCACAGCAAACAAACAAACTGAATTGTCACTACTGTCTCTCTAAAACGAACGGATATTCTCAAAACTATGTCAGTTATATGTCATAGGTTTAGTACTTCAGGGTGATAAGCAGACTTTAAAAATGATAGAGAACCATAACTGTTTTATTTCAACATTTAAAAAGTTAAACAGCTTTTCTTTAAGTATTATCGCTTTGATTTATCACTTGGAGAAGGGTGGACTGAGACCCTGGACAGTTCAACCAGAACAGTTGTCCTCCTCAAATTCACAGGCCAGTAATTTTTCCTCTCTGATTTTTCAGACAGCACTGAATTCTTATGGCAAATAATCCTTATCCAACAACTGCACCTTCACCTGTGTAATCTGCCCAGAGATGGTTTGTTTTCTTTCATGTTTCAAAGTACTGTAGAAAACCGACGAACCCTTGCTTAGGAAAGGAAAACATAAAGAGAACTTGTAGAAGGAGGTTCTTTTTGTTCTGCCCAGTTCCCACCTGCAGCTGCAGAAAAAATTCAGGAGCAGAACTGGGGAAGCATGGAGGACAGAAATGTTTTCAGCCATCCACATCTGAGCTGCAATGTGCTCCCCTCCTCCTCCTCTTCAACAGATGGGTGTGAAAAATCAAAATGTGGAGTAACTGCTCGGGTTCTAGCTTCTCCCTCCCAATCCACAAAGTAATGCAGCCTCCTCATTTATCTCCAGGCTTCCCTTACCTGCCAGTGCATGAGTTGTGGTGTAGCAAGGTGGAGGATACTTAACAGATGTGCTATTATCTGCAACCTTTGCAAAATGCTATCAAGAGCAGGACTCTCCCTTTCTGTATCTCCTGTGTTAATTAAACATTCCTTTAATCAATGGAAAATTTAGAAACTATACTATTGCTTGTGCTATTTTAGCTTCTTGGAATAACAAGCTTATATTACATATGTGCCTTCAACTCTAGTCTAAGACTGCAGAGACTCTAAAGATTTAGCAATTTAAATAATAATTTAAAAAACCCTCTTGACTCTAAGAATCTTATTCTTAAGTATCACTAATACAGCCTCAGTGACATTTCCTGTTGGACATAAACAAAGGAGGACAAGATTCCCCTCCACTGGAACAAGATCAAGTATTACAGGTACCTATCTACAGACACTCATTTTGCCTTTTACACTGCGGCCCATGACAGCCCATGACTACAAACGCCACAGAAGGAACTCATTTTTCATCTATGTTACACTGACAGGGCTCTTGAAAGATGAACTGTCTGCTCCCAATTGGTTTATCATTCAAATTCTCTTAGCCTCCTAGGAGAAAAGGCTGGGAAAATTGGGATTGCTTAGCCTGGAGAAAAGAAGGCTTTGGGGTGACCTCATTGGAGCCTTCAGGTACCTGAAAGAGCTGACAGGAAAGATGGAGAGAGACTACTGACAAGTGCCTGGACTGCCAAGACTACTGACAATGGCTTCAAAATGAGAGAGAGTAGGTTTAGATTAGATAGCAAGAAAAAATTCTTCCCTCTGAGGGTGGTGAGGCCATTCCTCAGTTTATGAAGAGAAGCTGAGGCTGCTCCCTCCCTGGAAATGTTCAAGGCCAGGCTGGTGAGGCTTGGAGAACCTGATGTAGTGGAAGGTGTCCCTGCCATGGGCAGGGGATTGGAACAATATGATCTTTAAGGTCTCTTCCAACCAAAACCATCCTATGATTCTGTGATTCCATGTCCAGTATCTGGGAAGCATCTGCTGAGCAAAGCAGATGGTTGGCTAGAGACCCTCAGAATAATCAGCAGTTCTCCCAATAGTGTTTTCCTCACTCAGCACACAGGAGTCCAAAACCTAGATTTGGTAACAAGAGCAGCATTTCCCCAGGAGGTTGCAGGGAGAAGGAGCTCCTGGAAGCAGGTTCCTTGGTTGCACTGCTTCTCCATGCCATCACACCTTTGACACAAACCTGGCTGAACCCTTCGCATTACATGAGCAAAGGGCTGATTGTGACACTGCCCTCAAAAGCCCCAGAGAGGCACGGAGAGTACTCCAGAGCTCACCTGCAGTTCACGTAACTTGTTTGGTCTGCACATATCTTGCAGTATTTGTTACATCCTCCAGTGTTTCACAGGCACCCCAAATTATGTTAGCAACTTTGCCTTATCATGGGTGTGTGCTGCTGCACCCACAGGATGTGGATAGACAGAAAGGCTTTTTTTTTTTTTAAGCAATCCCAAGGTGGACTGAATCTGTGCATCAACATCTTTGTAATGTAGTTTATAGTGCACTGCCCAGTGAAGACATCCTTGTCTTGCTGGTGTGCAAGGATAAGCAGTTTCTTTTTGACAGCTACATCTAGATCACTTTCTCCCTTCATGAAAAAGCAGGACAACAAACTCCTTCGTGACACAAGGATTCTGGTTCCTATTCAAGAGCTGCCTTGAGGCTCTTACCTCAAGGAACAGCTGGCATCTTCACCTACTCTAGCAGGCCCATGTACTGCAGAATTCACTTGGCAAAAGGAAGGCACCGTGCCATGGAAAACGTAAGTAACCAGTACAACATCAAAACTGCATATTACCATTTTAAGGCTGATACAATGGCTGTGATGATAGCAGCTGATAAAGCAACAGAGTGATAAGACCATGCATAGCAACCAGAGATTCTTATGGAAGGGTGGAGGATGATGAGATGAAGTGTTTATCACTTTGTTATTGCCGTTGCGTGACATCAGGAAGAAAATAAAGGTGGGAGAATATATTAAAGGTATCTGATACAAGACGCATAGCCCATCCCACTTTACAGACCCTACAAACTTGATTTTTAATTACAGCCTTACTACTACACAGATCTGGTTTCAGAGGAAGAAGAAAAAGAGTCAGCAGGCAGAGGTTTTTATACTAATACACACCTACCGATATTTTAAGAAAAAAGGACAGAGAAAACAATGGGAAAGATGTCCACTAAGTGCACACACTGTTCATTAAACATAAACGTGCTTTTTTCAGTGAGGAACTTTAACTTGTAGCCCTTTCTTGGAAGAAAGAGAAATAACTTACAGCTCCAACTTTGTTGCTAGTAATTTTTTTAGTGATTTAAAAAGTTCCCCTTGGTATTCCTACAGTTTGGTATTCTGTAGGTATTTGGGCTTCAGTGCCTAACAAATGGAGATAACTGCGAATCAGGTAATTTCCTTAATGTGATTTAAGACTGCAATTTCTTTATAGGTACATTTATAGAAGTGAAACGATCCTTTACAGGGGTGAGAAAGTGCAATTTTCAGTGTAAGAAGCCATACAAATCTAAAAAACAAGGAGGTCACATCATGACTGGCAGAAAGCAAGAACCTAGTTTTTTGTTTGTTCGTTTGTTTGGTTTTTTCTGTTTTGTTTTTTTTTTAAATCAGAGAAACAGTGTTTCTCATTCTGTTAATCTATTTCAGAAAGTTTACCAGCTTGGTTCACAAAGCTACAGAAAATCCAGTTTTCCAATTCACATCACTAAATTGCAGCCATGGGCCCAGAACTCATTATTTAAGTCTGCATCAATATAAAGCAACAAAACAGTTCTTGACCAAAAAAGCCCAATTGTTTAAAGCAATTGTAAGGAGGTTAGTTTTGAAAATGAAAGTATGCACATCTGGAAGAAAGTATACTCCAATTAGTTCTCCTTAACACATTATGGAAGGAACAGTAATTTATGTATGACAGTTTTGCAATTAATTATGTGTACCTTTCTGACAAACCCAGTCTGACACCGTATCACACGAGCTTTTCTAGTAAGCTACCCAGGGGAAAAAACCCTCTAAATATCATGCATGTATTTGTAATCTTCTTTTACTAATAGGAAAACATGCATGGAAACGAAAAATCTATTCTAATATTTGCTATTCAAAAATTTAAAAAGAGGCACAAGCTAGCAATCTACAATATACCACCTTCTGCTTATTTTAGGATATTGGAGTGGAGGGAGAAGCAAAGCAAAAACTTTCTGTAGATCTCATTTATGGAAGATGTGGCATTACATAAAAAGTCAATCACAGCAGGATTCCTTCCATTTCTCAGATACATTGAAATGCTTCTAGGAAACCACATTAAGAGTTATGTTTAAGAAAGATTTATGATTTGTTAAGAACTCCTAATTAAGCTTCCCTGTCTTCCATGGTATTTCTATGAAACACCTTTAAACAGCACTGAGCTAATGCCTCCAGCGATCCCTGTCTGGCTGCCTTTTAGTTTTCATCTTTCCAGCTACTGTGGAAAAGGAACTTTATCTCCCAAGTTTAAAAAGCCCTCATTCCTTTTCCCTTCCTGCAGGCGGACAGGTGATGGAAACAGCAAAATTCTTACCACCTTCAGCAACTGGATTTGCTAAGTGCACATATTGCACGTGAATGACAATAAAACTCCAGGTAGTAGCATCTGACCTGAAAATCAGTGTCTTTGAAGCAGAGAGAGCCAGTAAAGAAGCAGCTGCTCAGTTTTCTCTGCTGGAAATCACTCTTTGCATAGTTTACAATAAAGATGTTCTCAGCCGGACACCATCAAATTAGCAGGCAACAAACACTATTCTTTCCTAATATCTCTCTTCTGATTTCCTGCCACTGATCCAGGTCCCTGACCGTGGCCACAGACACAGAGACTCCTGTGGCGCTCTATGAAAATCTGAAGGTAAAAGGGACACAGAGAGATATTGCAATATAGGTGATACACTGGAATTTCCAGAAAGATACTGTAATTTCCACAAATCTAAAAAGGTTCAGAAACACTGCTTATGCCAATTTCACCAATTTACTGCTTGGGAAAGGAAGGGGTTCATACTGTGCACCACACCAGTCGCTGAGACTGGAAGGCAGAGAGAGTAACATCAGGTCCCAAGCTGAACAGTTTATAGATGCTAGTACCTTCTGGTGTTTTTCCATGTCATCCTAGCTTGGGGCAGTATGAAACACATAAAACAGTCAGTAAATTGAGTAGATGACAAGTCTTGGTACTTATCTGAATTTTCCATGTCTTTGCCCTTAGGTTTGATGCTGTTATTCAAGATTGCTCTCATGTTACCACGCCTACATACTCTTATCTAAACCTAGCCTCACCCCTTGAAGCTTTCACTCCAGCATTTATTAATAAATAAAAAAGAAAACACTCTAATTTTTCTATATTGGTAAATACACAGCTAAAAATATAAAATCAAACAGAGTTCAAGATGAAAGAAAAGCCCCCAGAAAGCCAAACAAACAGCTATCATTAAATGTAGTTATCTTTTTAGGCTCTCTGAGAGAGAGGTCACAACAACCTTGATGTATTAGCACCACTGAGACAGAAGATGAAGTTCCTGTGGTGTTCCTGTTGTCAAATGGTGTCTATTTCTCTTTGAGCCTGTCATGCTGGGATGCTGCATACACATTAAGAACTATTGCTTTTCACCAGAAAGGTAAAATACCATGTCTGCTAGAAGCCAAGGCAGTTATTACTGCATAATGCTTGGTTAAAAACAAACAAAAAAAAAAGTAAGATTTTTTTCACTTCTTTCCTTTTCCTTTCTGCAGTGAAAATTCTTCAAAAGATGGTAAAAAAGCACTCTTGTTCATCTTTTCTTATGCTTACCAGTAGAAACAAGATAATCCCTTAGTAAAAAAATAAGATGTTTCAGGAAACACATGACATACAAAAGTATGGAACAAACCCAAATGAAAAAAATGTGTATACATCTTTTCTAGTTTATTCACCTTTGACTTTGCAGCAAGTATATTCCTATCCCTGACATCTGCTAGAGGGCAGAACATGTGAGACAATAACGGGACAATTAAAGTTTTATCAGGATTTTTAAAAAGAGAGACAAAGCCGTATGTGTGAAAGAAGACAAAAGCAGTAAGTCAGCTGAACATAGAGTCATGACGGCACTGTGGTTAAGAGGCACATTTATTGCAAATTCCAAAGATCATTAATTTTACCAACTGTTCAACTGAGCAAAAAACCTTTAGAGTCAAAAAAAGGATTAGTGCCCTGTCAGAGATGTAAAAAAACCCTCATCTTCCATCCTCTTACAGGTGTTAGACAAATTAGGAAAGAGGTGTTTATCTTATATGCAGGGCACATACACATTGCATGGTCATAAACTCACAGAATGGTTTGGGTTGGAAGAGACCTTAAAGCCCATCTCATTGCAATCCCCTGCCATGGGCAGGGACACCTTCCACTGTCCCTGGTTGCTTAGAGCCCCATCCAACCTGGCCTTGGACACTTCCAGGGATGGGGCAGCCACAGCTGCTCTGGGAAACCTGTGCCAGGGCCTCACCACCCTCACAGGGAACAATTTCTTCCCAATATCCAACCTAACCCTCCTCTCTGTCAGTGTGAAGCCATTCCCCCTTGTCCTGTCACTCCAGGCCCTTGTCCAGAGTCTCTCTCCATCTTTCCTGTGGGCTCCCCTCAGGCACTGCAAGGCCACAGTGAGGTCGCCCCAAAGCCTTCCTTCTCCAGACTGAACAATCCCAATTCCCTCAGCCTTTCCTCCCAGCAGAGCTGCTCCATCCCTCTGGTCACTGTGGTCTCTCCTCTGGACTCGCACCAACAGGCTCATGTCCTTCCTGTGCTGGGGATCCCAGATTCCCTATTCAAGTCTACAGCACTACTGTGCTCCTGTAGGTGGATAGTCAGTAATTCCTAAGGACTGTTTTAATTATTTGTAATTACTATTTTTATCAGTACTGGTATTCAAAGATACTACTGTATATTCACAACAAGATACAAGAAACACCCAGCAGCTCTTGGCTGCAGTGCCCTTCCAGGAAGACTAACACAGTTCCAGGAGTAAAACATCCCCTACAACCGTTTTAAATAATTTGAAAAAGGCCAACAATAACCAAAAAATTTCTTAAATGATGCCAAAACCTGTAATTTCAGCTTTTGACATCATGCCCTTCCCATGAAAAAAACCACTTTAATACACAGCTGAAAGATCCTCAGGAATGACCCTCACAGCTCTCTGCTCCAGAGAGCCTTGAGGGCTGAGGTCACAGCCTCCCAGGAACGGAGGCTCCCAGGCTTTTTATCCCTTTCCCTCTCCATAACAAACCCCCTATTGTCCTGGGCCACTGTTGCCCACAGAGCAGCAGTGTTTGGGCACTGAGGATCCTTCAGAGGCAGGCAGAAATGCGCCAGAGGACAACACTCGCAGAAGTTGTTTCATTGGAATTGTTCCAGCTAGATCTGATTATTAGATCCTCTTCTGCCATATATGTAAATAGACTGGCTGAAGCTGTAAAACACAGTGACTGGGTGCCTGGCCAAGTGTCAGAACAGTTTCAAAGGCACAATTATGAATAACAGTGACAAGGTGGTTTTGATTCTCCTTGGCACTTACAGGGAGCAGGTCTTGGTCAAATGAAATACATGACAAAAAATTGTCCAATGTTCATAAATTCAGAAACAATTCAGAGTTAAAAATCAGAAAGACAGCATGACAAACCAAGTTAACATATTCTCAAGGCAGCCTGAAAACTTTCCCAAAGAATTTTTCCTTCTGCACAGTTTCACTCAGAATTAGCAAAATACAAATTCCTAACTTTTCCATCTCTATTCTGAGCCTGACTTGTGAAATGAATTTTGAACAGTAGCTTTAAAAAACTTTTGAGTCTTCTGAAAGGAAGCCTGTTAGAGAGATGACTATGTTCCATGTTATTAGGTTTTAGCTGTTCTCATGAATCAAAGAAATGATACCAGGAGTGCTCGGCTCCAAAGCCAGTGAGGAATTATGGAGATGGTGCTGCCCTTTCCAATTTTCAAATGCACATTTATCAGGTTTTGTGGGCCTTTTACAGTCTAGTGAAGCTTTAATTCTAAAAGATACAGACATACAGCTTAGTGGAAGTGGCATCTTCAGTGTCTGTTTTCTTATCTTCTCAAAAACAGCTTTGAGAGTTAAGCACATGGATTTTGCAGAGTGCTGCACTCTCATCCCCCATTTTTATCAGCTGTTTAGCTCTGAATAGCAGTTTGGTATTCGCCATGTCAGCAGTACTGCCCTCCAGGAGCTATACCCCCAGCCAAACCTCAAAAGAAAGAATCAATTCTCGGCACAGGCAGCTCCTCACAAGCTGCTCCACTTCCTGCCAACCACTTTGGCACAAGGCTCAGCTTCCAGCACCCGGCCACAGAAGATGCTACCAACAGGAGCACAACTGATGCTCTTGACCCACCCAGTTCCTCTCATCTCAGAGCAGTATCCAGAAATAGCTGCAAAGATCTGCAATGGCTTAGGAGAAGAGCCACTTGTGCTCTGGTAGGATTTTTAGGGCAGAACTGGAATGCATTTTCTCACAGTGAGAACTGTTGCCTTGGAGGGAAATGCTTAGTGGGAGCTGGTTGCTTTTAACACCATTCCACGATGTGGTCTGTGGCACCTGAAGTTTAGCTGCTCCGCAAGCATGGAGCAGAAATTCCTCTTGGTTGTCATCTATTTGTTTGACTCAGATCACACTGAAGCATGTTCAGCATGACTGGGATGAAAGAGGTTTTACTTTAATGCACTGCTTAACAGGAGGAAAAAAACCCTATAAACAACCAAAAAGCCAACCACATCCAAAACTAGCTTTAATTGCAAATTAGCAAGGACAACTAAGTAGCACTTAATGCAGACAGAAATCAAAAGAGTAGATTCTGTGGTTCATCAGAGACTTCCCCAAGATACGTAATTTGTCATTGTAATTAATGACACTCTTCTTTTTTGTACTTTAGGGTGCAATGTGTATCACCCCTCCTGGAGTGAAACAGAGGTTTTGTTCTGCGGTTTTATTTAAGCATACTGTTAACCACAAATATGGGCAAAGAAGTTAGGTGTTTATATGTCCTCTAAATTAATGGTTTTCTGAAAAGTCTTTCAAATCTCCCAACTACCAAATCAAGTCCCATAAAGTAATTCATGGATGCTATAGGCCATACCCTACACAACAACATGCCATTTCTTAGAGTAAAACCAAACCAAACCAGAAAACCCTCATTATCAGGTTATATAACTCTGTTTCCACTGGACGATCCCCTTAGAAGCACATGGGTGAGCAGGAGCAAGGTTCTCTCAGGAGAACTGGTGAAGGCTTTGGCGCATGAAGTGCAAGGATTTTTCCAAGTGCATCATGAAGTTCTAAGTTCAGCACTAATTAAAGCTCACACAAGTAGAAGATGAAATAAGGCAATGCACATGGGGATAAAGCCCTTGGTGGTCTACGTTTTGAGTAAGACTGCATTTCCACAGCTGCTGCACCAAAACTGAAGGATCCCTTAGCCAGCTCGGCCATACCTTCTTCCTCCTAGGAGTGCATGTCCTTTAACTATTTCTGGGCAGACTGCAATAATCTGTAAGACAGGTGATGTTATACACAGCTGCTGTAAATGCTCCTTAACTATCAGGATGGCTTTTCACTTCAAGTACTATTTTCTAAACTCATTTATCTTAAAAGAAACAGTGAATGTTAATTTCTTACATCTAGAATTCATGCTAGAGCATAATTTTTTAAGCTTTCTATGAGCATAAAGAGTTTTTTTTTTTTTTAAACACATTACAGAAATAAATCTGTTGTTAGGAAACCGCCGCAAAACAATTCCAGAGAAATTTTGTAACACTCATTTTTGGAACATACTCTGCTTGCTTGACTACATTTCATAAATTACAAATGGGTTTAATTTTATTGGCCTTATCTGAAACACCATTGTTAAGAGTTTCATAATGAATGAGCTCGTAAGAGAATTACAAGGACATAATGCATGCTATAACATAGTAAAGAATAAGACAGGCTGACCTCATTAAATCCATGAATTTGGAAAGTGTTCCTAGTCAGGACGGCATGTGAAGCACTGCTTTAAACTGGACACAAATTATAATGTTCTAAAAGGTTACCACTTCAAAGAGATTTAGGACTATATGTACCTGTTTACATAACAGCACTTTAGCTGAATATGAATCACAGAAGACACAAAATATTCAAAACCCCAAGATGCTTAAATGCAAAATATTAATAAATAAAATAGAACACTCTTTAACTCTTATGATAATTCACACCTTAAGTGAACTTCAGATCTTTGCACTTCACTATTAGACACAGACTGTAAGTACCTGCACAAGTTTGCATAAAAAGAACTCATTGGGTTGTTGTTGTTATTGTTGTTATGCATGCCACACTTCCTTTCCCTTCCTGATGATGAAAACCCATCTGCTTTCACTTAGAGGAAACTTGTCAGACAGCAAAATTAAGATGTTCCAAAATATTTAATTTCACTTGGCCTGTGGCAAATAGTCAAAAGAAAGATTACAGCACTACATGCCTGTCCAAATTTGCAACTAAAAACCATTACACTCCATGAGACTTTTAATGAAAATTAAAATGCAAGTGAATTGTTTTGTAAATCAAAATGCTACATATTAGACGTGGAAGTCCTTGGAACGGAGACAATAAACACTCCCTACTCAAGAGAACAAAAATCCAACAAAACAAACCCCTTAGGAGATGCTTATGTACAGGACTGCTAGACCTTAATTTAAAGTTCACCATGACTGCATTGAAACACATAATTCCAGGAGCTGTAACATTAATTAAGATTAAATCACCAGCAGCTAAATGGTGTTTATAGACAATAAAACTGCACAATGCCCACAAATCCCATACATTAAGCCACATAAAGTTAATCTGGTTTGAAATGGTAACTATCCAGACCACATTCCCTAGAAGGTCTTTAGACATATACTATTGAAATCTGAAGTTGACAGATGATTGCCACATGAGGCTGAGGAAAAACCTGTTTTATTTCCCTTTCCATCTTCAGCGACATTAAAAGACAAGCTCCAAATGAAAACTTAGGAAAACAAGGAGTTATAAGACAACTGATAAATTAAAATTCTTGCTCATGCATGAACCAGTTGGTTGTCTTGTTATCCCTTTCTACTTTCTAAAATACAAGCACCCAGAGCCTAGGGAGCAAAAGAGCACTTGACTGCACGTCACCAAAATTTGGTATTCTGGTTAAAGCTTTCAGCGGATAACCATGGACACAAAGCACACTGTGCCCAAAGGAAACAAAGTGCTTAAATGTCCCTAAACCAAACAAATCAGAAAGATGAAAATGAAAACTACACAGAGTCCAGCTAGACCTTGTCAGGATCTTTTTGGGTGAGCTGTGAGTGTATTTTGTATCAAGAAGAATACAGAAGATTAAAACAGTTACATTTTTTGACAAGTTTTGTAACCACAGCACCACAATTTTTGCAAGAAGTAAACCCCTATTTGATTTTACTGGCTTATTTCTTCAACTAAGTAAAAGAAAGAAAACCCTGCCCTGCTTGTAAGCAAATTGAATTGACAGCTTATATATGGAGAAAATTGAATCTAGAAGAACCAGTAGACATCATCCAACACATCATATATTGCTTTTAGCTTTAGCTAAAATCTGTTACAGACTATACCTATATTACAGTATTCCTATCCTTAGCAATACCAGAACAATACTTGCAGTAATATTTTTCTTGAATAGCCAGCTCCTGGACTCCCTGATTACATGTGAATTTTGCTCTTCTTGCCTCAAGTACTGCAGTGAGAAGACTAAAGCTCAGGAATTCAAACAGATTTGCTCATTTGTCTGATTGTTTTCTCATTCAGTGCTTTCTCATGTTTTTTGATTACATGATTTATGTTTCCTGAATAGCCAAGCTTGGCAAAACTAGTGCCATTTGAGGATAACAGAATCTAAGGAGAATCATCCCTGAAGCTAAATCAAAATGTCTGTGAGTCAGGCACAGAGGAAGGGTTCCAAGGTTACGCACTCCCAACTCATCTGCTCAGTTTATAGGCTTCATTAAACAAAACTAAATTTACAGCAGGCAAATTTAAAAAGAAAAGTGACAGTTCACTGCACAGTTGTATTTACACAGCATTTCGTAACACTTTTTAGCAAGAAAATGAAGCACTTTCAACAACTTTAAAAACAACTGAACTAACACAGTTGAGAAGCTTCATACCTGAATGAAAACCATTTACTTGAGTCATAGAATTAACTTACACTCAGCATGATAATGCACTTCCCTTTCAGTCTGCATCATACAAGAACTAATATCCTCTGGCCTTTGGAGGATACACAAGGCAGTTTTGAGGAATTAGATCTATGCAAGTAACTACACCATGTAGGAGAGTGCAACCCCTTTACCAGGCCTTTGAATTACCCTGGTTCATAAAATAACGCTGAATGCCTCCACAATTAGGAGATTTATTAAGATGGTATAACACAGAAAACCAAAGAAAGTTTTACCTTCAAACTTGGCCAAACTGTGTTTCTGCAGTTTGTTGCACCTGCAGCATGCCGACTGACTCCATCCCATGGCAGGAGGCCACAGAAATGCAGACTACTGCTCTGGTAATGCCTTGTGGTTTGGAGTTTTGCTGTTGCTTAGCAGTTATGAAAACAATCCACTTGACAAGGTCAGAATTCATGACCAAGAAGTGTGGCAAGCAGAGCAAAACATATATAGAGCCCTATCTTTTGAAGTACCAACTAAGGCCTAAAAAGAAAGTTGCCGTAGCCATGATATTAAGGTTACAAATAATGTATTGTCTAGTAGGAAATTAGAACAAACGTTGGCACTTTTTTGTTCCCCTAAGTTATCCTCACACTGATGCACAAAAAGATTTCTGCTGGTTACTAAGTTCTCTAGTTTACTTAAGCACCTTTTTTAACCATGAAAAAAGTAAACCAATAATCTTCAGTGACCATAAATCAATGCACATCACTCATTCTGCTGGAATTCCACTGCAGATTGAATCAATCATCATCATCTAAAAACAACACCAAAATATTAAATGACACCATCCAAGTTATTCCAGCACCATCTTGGAATGACAGACTCCGCACTAGCACAGTGGAAAGAAGTGACAGATCAGAGTCTTGAGGGCACATTAAGCTTTCAGGTCATGAAGAAAGTGAGCATTCCATGCCCAACATCTCACAGGCAGGCTTGGCTGGGAGGCAAAATCTGGTTTGCAGCACAGTCCCATATAACACTGCCTCTCCAACTCTACCAACTCACCATCAGCAGTAGCCTGGAGCCAGAGAGAAAACCATCCACAGACAGAATTTTAGAGAAGAGAGGCCAATGAACTAAATCATACATGTGAAGCATGAGATTCAACAGGCCTGTGTCAGAAGTGGCTCACAGCCTTTGAAACCCACATTCACACATAAAAAGTTTTGCCTACAAATGCCATTGTTATAGTTTGTTATCTCATGCTGATGTATCCATATAAAATTTCCATTAGGAGCATTCCAAACTCAGAACAGACTGTACACTCGTCATATCTATAAAGTTCATGCTAATTCCTAGGTTAAGTAGCTTGTAACCAGCTTAACTACAAGATTTAGAGGTACTGGTGTGTTTCCAACAACTCTCAGGTGGCCACATGGTGATAAAACCAGTCACATATCAACCAGCTTTGGTTTAAACATATTCAGGCTCAAAAAATCATCTGTGCAATGTGATGCTCCCTGATGATAAAGCTTTAGCCATATGCTTCACTCCCTCTCCTCTCCAGTGATACAAGTGATTTTATTTCCACTCTACATGTTTTATGGCATGACAACAATCTCTTCATTCCTTTCAGTTTAAGGTACCAAGCACACAGAAGGAGGTATTAGCCAGGCTCTTCTGCAGGGGCAATTACAGGAGAGGGACAACTAAGTTACAGCCTGAGGTAGAGATGAGTCTGTTCTCAGAACTCAACAAAAAATAAAGAGAAGGGGATGATGTTAACACCATGTACCTTTGGTACTTGGGGCCCAAAACCATTTCTCAACTGTTTTACACAGACAAAGGCCCTTCAGTAAATTGTGTTTATATCACAGCTCAAGAACCTTGAATCTCTCAAATAAAACCCAGTTTAAAGTCTAAGCACAAAGTGGAATTTAAAATGAACAGGCCACTTACTATAAGACAAACAGAACCAAGAAATCCAGGTAAAGCTACAATTTATTTCAAAGCTGCAAACTCAGCTTGGAATTCCCAGTTGGGCTGCTCAGAGAAGAAAGACCAGATCATATCCAAGAAATTAAAACTGATTTATGCTTTTGTTTTCATAACAATAACCCCTCAGCTTCTTGAGCAAAATGCGATTACATATGATTGATTGCACTCTTACCTTAGCTGCTGTCACTCTGCAGATCTTAAGTTCATTCCATAAATGCTCTTGCATAATGTACAGGGTTTAACCAGAATCAGGTTTGTATATTCTAATTCCTATGTGCATGTGGGTTTATGCATGTAGTCTAACAATGAGATTTGCTGGCTGCAGTCACACAGTTCACTTCCAGGCAGCATACTCAAGAAGACAGGCACTGACCTTCCCGTACTGTCTTCTTAGCTACACCCCTTGTGCATACCCTTGCTTCTGATTGCCATTCCTAATTCTGGACTGAAAACAGAAATATGAACACAGACATATTCCTATTACATGAATAATGTGATTTACAAAAGAAATGTTCACCAGGAATATTTTGTCTTTGAAATGTATTTTAAAGATGTTCTACACGTAAAATTTCCTTTTGTTGGTATGCCTCCTCTGAGATCGAAACAAGATCGTAATTAACCCCCAATATATCCAGCAGAGCCAGAGACACTCCTGACAAGAACCTTCCCAACAAAACTGCCACAGCAAACACTGATACTTAAATTAAGCTACAATTAACATATTGAATCCAGAGACTTGAAAACTGTGTTCACATCTAAAAACAACTTACTGAAAAAACTGAATTCCTAAAAATAAAATTCCTTTGTTGAAATGAGAATTCATGCTTGGTGGGGGATGAATAGGAAAAGCAGGTATTTATTTCATTTGACATTAGGAGTTCATTGCTAAATACAGATTTAATTTACTACTTATTAGATCAATGGCAACTTTTGTAATTACAGTCATGGCTTGGAGGGAAATGTTGCTATAGCAATACCAACCATAAGAAGGAAATCCGCATCTACTCAGAGCACCATTTCTACGTTGCATTATTTTTATGGCAAAGCTCTTTAGCACAGAAGAGTGCAGTAAATCAAGAGTAACACCAATTTTAATCACATAGACACAATCTGGGAAAGTATTTCACAGAAATATCCTGAATGAGGAAATGATGACCACACATCAAGCAAGGTTTTGTTCAGTTTAGTACTTTCCATCAGTTTATATCAATTAAAGTCATCAGTTTAAATCCAGGCTTTCCTAGGCCAACTTCTCCTGGATTCAAAACACAAAATATTTAGGGGCTGATTGGATGTTTTCCCCCTGTTCTGTACATAATCCCAAGCAACTTACATGAGATCTGATCCTGCTTAAACTGGCTTGACTTAGGTCTGCAGAGTTTCTTGGCTCAGGCAGTAAGAGGAAGAAATAAAACTGGTTTGGAACTGGAATCAGCTCTGAAGTGAATACAGGCACATCTGCATGTTCCTACCCCTGATGCAGCTGGCATCAGTGCTTATCTGAGAGCTAGGTAAAACATGAAGGATGACCAACATACCATTGCAACACCTTTTCCTGGCCAGCCTCAAGGGAGAGAACTCCCACCCACAGGTTTCTGGCAATGGGACTTTGGCTGTGGGTTTGGAGAACCAGGACTTTGGGTGTTTCTTTCTAGCTTGTCAAAGGTTGACCCCATTCTGTCTCTCTCCGCTCCTACCCTGGATTACTGATAACATCATGCTTCTAATTATCCTGGCTTTTAGCTGACTACTTTTTCAACTTTCCATGAGTTGGCCTCTTCAATTAAATCTTGCAGCACTCGCTATCAATCACAGTCAGATTTAAAAAAGGATCAACTCAATTGAAAACAATCATCAACACTGATTGGTGAAACCAGATCTATTATGATTCTGACAGCTTATTTTTTCATATCTTATTCTCTTACTTTTGACAAATTAAGTTTCACAAACAGATTTCTGTATTTCTGCAGTTCCTAGGACCCCTACAAAACAGTAGATGTAATGCTCAATAAATAATTCAAATGAAATAATTCTGATGAAATACAAATTACCTGGCTTCCTTTGTTCATGTGAACACTGTGGTGTTTATTCCCATGGCATGTCAAAAGAGCAGAAAAATTTAAAATGGCTAGGCAATATAAACCCACATCTCATGCAGGTTGAAGGACTAGTACATGGATATATTTCAAGCTGACAGTAAGGAAGAAATCTTTACAAAAGTACTTCCATTGTCCACCATTTCAGATTCACCCTCGTAGACGCAGGAATGTCACAGCTGTACGAAATTTTCTCTGCATTGCTCAGCCCTAATGTCCTGGGCAGAATCACAGAAAAACACAAAAAACCCTGCTGTGATACTTCGTAGATCAGCAGCTCAATTCTCTGCTTGGAGAAGGACGCTCATTAGTGGTAGATAAGGTCTGCCACAGCTTGGTCCAGCCAAGTCTTAAAAACACCCAAGGAAAGATTCCACCACCTCTCTGGGTGGCATGTTAAAACTTTTGTGCTTCCCAGTGGTGAAAAATATTTCCTAATGACCAGTCTGAACATCTCCTAATGGCCAGTCTAAGCTGCAATTTGTGACAGTTGTTCCTTATTTTATTACAATCTGCCTCAAACAGGAGTTCATCTCCATAGTCATAAGGATTTGTCTTCAAGAAGCTACAGGCTTCTGTAAGATGGCCTCTTTTCCTCTTTTTTTTTTTTTCTGCCAAACTAAAACAGTCCAAGGACCCTAATCTCTCCTCATTACTTATGGTTCCCATGGCTCGGAATCACCTTAGTAGTCCACTCTTCATTTTCTAAACGTTATGCTTTTCATTTGAGGAACCTTGGGACTGGCTGAAGAAACAGAGTACTCAGCAATTCTGAGGACAATTACTTCCCCTGATCTGCTGACCATGGAGACCACTATGCTGTTTGTCTCATTTGCAATGAAAATGAATCACTAACTCATTTCAGATTTGGCAGCAATCATTATATCCCATAGCTTCTCCACAAATGCTCTGTTCAGCCAACTGCTTCCCAGACTACATTGGTGCAAGGAGTTGATCTGTACGGGCACAGAATTTCATGTTTATTCTCACTGAACTTCAAGAGCTTTCTGTTAGCCAAATCTCAGGCTTCCCAAGACAAATCTGAATTGAATTTCTACCACTTGATGCACTGAACTGTCTCTTTTGTGCCAATTTAATGTGATCTATAACTTTTCTCATGCTAATTAACAGAGAGGTGACATCACTGGCCCAATCCTTCACTTGTTAATAGTCTCCAGTGAGACACTGACCCGTGGAACACTACATTTTTAACTCCAATATCCACACAAATTTGAATTAATCTAACAATCCACATACGTCCTCAGTGAGAGATGATAAGAAACACTGGAGTCAGAGAGTCACACCATGGTTTGGGTTGGAAGACCCTTAAAGATCAGCCAGTTCCAACCTCCCTGCCATGGGCCGGGATATCTTCCACTAGACCAGGTTGCCAGAAGCTCCATCCCTGGGATGGGGCATGCACAAGTTCTCTGGGCAACCTGTCCCACTGCCTCAGTGCCCTCACAGCAAGGAATTTATCCACCAATATGCCCACATCTACATATCTGGTCATTTAATTACAAAAGGCATTCAAGTTCATCAAATACTTATTGCCCCTGTACATTTGGGTCAACTATTCTTGACTATCTTTTCATTCTTCCCCCATTTGGAAACAAATTCCCTGGAGACATGATACATAATATTTCTAGGGATTGCAGAAGGCTGATTAGCCCTGAACTACCTTTCTTTCTCTTCTTCAAAATATGGGTGTAATAAACAAAGCCTTTCCCTAGTTTTCAGGAACCTCTCTGATACATTTTCACAGAGAATTGCAACTGCAAAATCGCAGTTGCCTCACCTATGTCTTTCAGCAATCTAGCATCAATCCCATCCAGCCTGATGGATCTGAACATAGCCAGCTTTTTAAAATACTTCCAAGGAGTAAAATATTCCCTGCGCTGCACTGCTTATTTAAGTTCTCCTACGCAATCTTTGCTTTTGTACAAAATTGTATTTGGAACAAGAATGTATTATGCTTCTTGGTTGGTGGGACAAATTGCAAGACCACCTCTTGCCTGTGCACTCAATCCCACACGGCTTGGGCTCTGAGGACACAGCATTTATCCCCACCCCACCCTTTTTAAACAGGAAAGGACTCTACCCTCAAGCTCCATGAGAGCAGCTATCTCATAGTCCTCAGCACCAAAACTGCTTCTCACAACTATCCAGTGATATTAAAAAGAAGAGAACTCAAATATTCAGAGCAATAGCCTCAAAATAGTGATTAACGGAGAAGAACAGAGAGCCAAGAACTACTCACAGCACAAAGAAAACTTTCAACCCTTCCCTTAATAATATCTCCAAAGTAACTGAAGGAACAAAGAAAAATACTAACTCACCTTTCTGACACATGGCCTCAAACTTAGGACTAAAATGACTAGATTCCACATAGATTCTGCTAGGTTATGGCTCCTTCAGGGGAACCGTGGAGACTCCCCTTCACTGACACTAAAGAATCTCACTGCTGTCTTGACAGATCTAACCCATCAGGTTACCTTCCTGAATGCTCAGTGCAAGATTGCTATCTACCCTTTCCTTTAACTTTACCAGGGACCTGCTGCAGACTAGTTGCCACTTGTTTCGGAGTTGAGAAACAGGAGGACCCAAATGCTGTCTAACGGCAGCGTTTCCAGAGGTCTTCAGACAAAGCCACCTGCATGGTTGCCAATTCTCAGTGTTCAGAACAAAAAAGGGAAGCCATTTCCACCATATGGAGTTTTTGAACGCTACTCCCTACTCTGTGTGTTTAGACAATGCATACACTCTGTCACAGAATGCCAGGACGGGTCAGGTTGGAAGGGATCAAAGTGGGGCAGCAGGTCCCACCTCCCTGCACCAGCAGGGTCATCCCAGAGCACAGGATTGTGCCCATACAGTTCTGGAACATCCCCAGTGAGGAGACTCCAAACCCTCTCTGGACAATCTGTTCAGGGCTCGGTCACTGCCCAGGACAGAAGTTCTGCCCCATGTCCAGGTGGAACCTCCTGGGCTCAGTCCCTGCCCGTTCCTCTGGTGCCATTGCTGGGCCCCCGGAGCAGAGCCTGGGCCCTGCTCGGAGCCCTCCCTGCTCACAGGGACACCCAGGGCTGAGGGCCCCTCTCAGCTGGGGCTCCTCTCGAGGCTGGACAGCCCCAGCTCCCTCAGCCTTTCCCTGTCAGAGATGCTCCGGGCCCTAAATCATCTCTGCAGCCTGCGCTGGCCCCGCTCCAGGAGCTCCCTGTCCCTCCTGTGCTGAGGAGCCCAGAGCTGGACACAGCTCTCCAGATGTGCCTCCCAGGGCTGGGCAGAGTTCAGAATCTCATGTTCTTTGTTAACAGTGAAGTGGGAAACACAAGTGCAAAGCACTGCCTTGCTCCTCTTCCTTCAGCCTGTGTCACGCTGGCAGATCTCTGTATCTGACTTCAATTCTACCACATTTACCTTATTTTCACCTACTTTGTTATTATCACTCCTGTGCTTTGCTATGTTCCCTTTGCTTTCTAGTACTAATGACACACTCTTAGAAAGAAAAAAAAGCACATCTCCAATGAGAGTGTGAGTAAACACAAAGTGCAGACTTAACATGACCACTAAAATGAACATTTTCTGGCAGAGAACACTCTCAAGAGGATAGAAACCACACTACCTGTGGCCCAGCATAACTTGTTCTTGCAGCACGCAGTTCTGGTGGAGAAAAATTAGTAGAACTTTCATGTTTATGTTAAGACATCAGGACATATGTTCCCCTGCTAACACTACACCAGATATTTATTTGCAATATATTAAAGAAATAATTTTTTCAATAGAGAAACACTAAAATAAAATAAAAAAAAAAAAAAAAAAAAAAAAAAAAAAAGAAAAAGAAAAAGCTCTACAGTTGTAGGCTTACAGCTTATGAATAGGAAGACAATGAAAACAAAATTGATATATTTTACCCTAACAGTGCACTCAGATCAGAATTTGTTTTTAAAGGAATAAAGGTAAATTTCCATAAAGTATGAAAAACATGGCATTTTAAAAAGCTAAGGCAATGAAGTATGACCTTTTCATCATGGAATTAGTTATCCTTGCTGTATTTTCCTGGCCTTAATCTTCCTGAACTTTCAAAACAATTATCAAATAGATGCAAAATCTCTATTAGTGCAAGTGGAACTTTCTTGTTGGCTAAGATTTTTGCACACAGCACTGTACATAATAAAAACCCATCTACCTATGGGACACTCCAGTGAAAAGCCTGTAAATGATTTAAAGGAAGCTGCTGCTGGCAATTATGAGCATTTCAGATAAAAAGCATCTACAGGTTATTTTAGGCACTATACTTTACTTGGAAAGGACATAAGATTGCACACAGCAGGTAGGATTTTTGAAGACTGAAAGACAGAAAAAAAGAAAAAGTAAGTGCAAGGAAGTGCCCGTTTTATTTTATGAGTCAGCAGTACTTGGTAATATTTTTACAAAACTGCATGAAGCAAAGCACCAAATGTTGCCAGTGCTACTCTAGAGTGATAATACAGAAAATACACTGAAAAGTATATGTTTAGAGTAAAAATCCACATGAGGACTTGCATGTATTTTACAAAACCAAATCCTACTGTCCTAATTAATTCCAATAATCAGATGTAATAAATTCAGCTTACTCTTCTTACCAAGGAGACAAGGTACAAATCTCCTGCTCTGTATCTAGGAATGCTATGAAACCGACTTCTAGAATTCCACTTTTTATTTAAGGGCTCACAGTCACAATCATGTTAGTCACGCTCAGTGTAGGCGTATGTAGAAACTAAGAGAACTACTCTCCTTCAAGGCACCCTGTCATTTAATGAAAAACTTACAGTATTGTGACTGTTTTAACATTTTGAACACATGAACCTCAGATCAGAAACAAGTTCCTATTAAGGGCTCCAGATCACCTTACTTCATCTCCCAGAACAAGACTTACCTAGGCTGCCAGGGAAATGAAATTTTAGTGACAAGCAGAGGAGTTGGATTTTGACAAATGCAGATTATGTCACTTCAGAAGGCAACAACTTTCCCACCATCAAGGATGCAATGTATGGTCAGTAACAGGATCTCTGGTATTGCATTTTAGGTTGGTTTTTTTTTTTTTTTTCAACATGCTTATCTAATTTTTAAGGTTAAATATCAACAGCTAGATGTGCTAACCTATAACCTTTAAGATGGGAAGTTAAAAATCATATTGAATGTCAAGAGCAAAGCAACCTGTCCTCCTGTATATATCAGCATCCTGGGCTGGGGAAATTCTGGCCTTCCAGAAAAGGTGACAAATGTGATCAGTATTAATGGAACTTCAGCCTGTTGATGAATCACCAGCAGAGGGGTGATTGTTGAAACACAAATATTCCTTACTTGAAAACCAATGCCACAGTAAATGTAGCATTGGCAAAAGTTTCCAAGAAGAACCTGAGAATTAAGGCACACCCCCCCGTCCAAGTGCAATAATATGAGCAGCTAATGCATCTGTAGGTTGAGATTGACTTGCTGTCAGATCACAGTTTAGTTTGCATATGTGGCTGCTTCAACAGTATTACTGTGTTGGCAGAGTCCAGAGATCTCTTTAAAATATGGGTGGGTTGTCATTACCTCATCTTGGAAGCACACAGTTCCACCTTCTCCTCGATCTGCTTGCTGGGAACTCTTCATGGAAAAGTTTATCAGCTGTAAGCAACGCCTTATCAGTTCTTGAAAAACCTTGAGCCAGCCAAAGCAATAGGCTTTCCCCTCGGTGGAAAATCCAGCATCCCCAATGGCAGGAAAACAATCTCAGCTGCATATGGGCCAATACAAACATCCAGCAGAAAAAAACGCTGGGCCAAAACACCTGAGGCTCCATGTATGGAGCATTCCAGTACAAGAAACTGATACTACTCCACAGATCAGCTGATTTGGACCCTGTGGCAAACAGCAGAACACCAGATTTGAGACAGGTGCCTGTAAAGCACTGATTTTAGTTACAGACAGCTTTAGAACACACTGGAGATGGGTTCAATTCTACTGCGAGCCAAAGAGATTAATACACAGCTAGGAGTCTGTCTGACACTACAGAAGAATGAGGGGTTGGGAATAGGCCAAAACAAAGGTGAAAGGATCCACCTCTGGTAGGAAATGAGTCTTTGTGGACCTAGCCTGAGCTCTCTCAGCTTAGCAAAGTGACAACAGAACTAGGCATAGGAACAAACCAAAACGCCTGGGAAAGGACACAGAGATTAGGAAATAGAGCAAATGAAAAAATATTAACTGAGAAATGAATCAAGGATCCAGCACTTCCTATCAAATCATTATGCAGTTTAGGGTACCTGAAACCTTAAATTCAAGTATAGCAGAAACCCACTGGCTGCTTGGAGGACGCACAAGGCAGTAGCCACTGAACATAAATGTAACCACAGCTAAACACTTTTATGGCAAATGTTACTGGTTATCTGCAGAACCACAAAGGTTTCCCACTGAGCTGGCAGGTTTGAGCACTGCATCTAGGCGCAAGATTTGATGGTTACTTTGCTACACATAGCAGAGTGTGGCATTAAACACCCTTGTACCCCCAGGCTCCTCACCTTCTCCTCTCTGCAAGCACCATCAACTTTATTTCAGATGCAAAGAAAGGCACAAAGAAGTGCAGAGGGGAATCAGTGACATTTTGTTCCATACTAGGAATGCATTGCTCTGCAGTATCTAATGAAGACAGCAGCAATGAGGACTCAAAGGAGGTCACTGGTAGAAACCAGTGTCATTCAATGCCTGTAACATCTTGACCTGGGATTTCACTTCTTCCTGCAGCAGGGCTCCACAGGGAAGTAGAAGCAGAACCATATCAAAGCAATAATGTATGTTACTAGAGAATGGATCACAGGGCATGTAAAGAGCTAGGCTGAGAAGTTCCAGCTGCAGTCACAGGCATAAAGAAGAATCTGCTGCACACACTGCATGGCTATCAGAGCTCCAAGACTGCATAAACACATATTTTATCGTAAAAGCAAGCAGGTTGTTTCTTTGCAGTCTGCAGGGTTAAAAGTAGAGCAGTAAGGATGCAGTTATATGAGTTGAGGGTTAACTAAGGGTGTAGTTCTGTCTGTCACATTCAATTTAGGAATGTGAATACATTTCACATGAGTTTGGGTGTCTTATTAATGGCCTGGGGACCAATAGCCTCATCCTCTTCAAAAATTTTTTTGTCCAACAAAGGAGTTGGGTCCTTTACAGCAATGACATTTAATTCAATAGCCAAAGGAAATCCAAAAGCAGTCCTGGACTGTGATGTTCCCCTTGACTTAAAGCCAAGAGCAATGAATAAGCTGATGTCAGTATATGCAATAGTTTTGCTAAGGGCTCCTTCTATAACAAAATTTCACCCTCAAAATTGTCCTTAAAATTAGGTTTAAACAGAATCATGCCATGCATTTCAGACCAACAGATAACAAAAATAAAAGAGCTTTGTGAGCGTGTACTACATCAGAAAGTGCTTTACGTCAGGGAGGCAAGTCCTTTTATCTCTCTCTACTCCCCACTCTCCCTCAGAACAGAGCACTTCTGAAACACCTCAATTATATACCTATAGCTCAAGCATGGGACCGGAGAAAAATCTCTTCATTTCTGTACTTACAGAGAAAGATTTTTAATACTAATGCCCAACAAGACCACATGTTAGTGAATAACCAGTGACAGGTGGTAAAAGCAGATGGTTTTGAAAAGATTTGTGGCAGTCCCTGGCTCCACCATCCTAGAAGCTCCACAGGATACTGGCAGAAGAAGAGGCTCCTTTCCTTACTCCAGAAAAGCAGCAGCTGATCTTGCTGGTTGTCACAAAGGCAGGACAAGCAAAACTCGTTCATGTCTTCATCCCACCTCCAAACTGCTTTTGCCTCTCTGTAGAAGCCCAGCTGAAGGCAAGCCGTTGCTCTAGGCTGAGCAGCTGAGTGCCCACCTGACATGAGACAAAGACGCACCCTCATGTTTGCTGGTCCCAGCCAGGACCAGAGTGGGCAGAGTTCCTGGGTTTGGCAGTCACTCATCACAGACCACGACCACACCACAGGATGGTTACCTAAGAGAGAAACCCATGGCACACTCCAGTGCTGCACCCCAGCACACAAACCTGCCTGCTGGCCAAGGCTCTGCTCAAAGAACCTCTTTCTGAAGGCCCTAGATATGAAGGGGGTCTCTCAGATGCTGCAACCCTGCCCAGCCAAACTTTGACAAATGGTGAATAACTTAATGTCAATTAATCATAGAGCAATACCACAATGGGAGCAAAGCTCATGAAGCAAAACTATTCCACTACAGGTCAAAACAGAGAAAGTGGACAAAAACCCCATTAGTTCAGGCGTAAACGACAGTAGTGACAGAAAAATGTATTTCCAATGCGTGCTGAGTGTTTGGCCAAAGCAATGCTGACTGCTACAGATACAACCTTCCCCAAGTTACTGCTATTTTTGCTCAGGGAACAAGGACCCACTAATGACGAAGCCACAGCACCAGCGTCACGCTGTCGCTTTGGGCACGCTGCCTCAGCTGGAGCACAGCATCAGCTCCAGTCAGCTGTAACTCTCCTCTGAGCTATCGCTGCACACCTATAAAGATGACTCAGACAATTTCTTATTCTGCCAATGAATCATTACATGGAGACACCTCTGGCTACTATGAGAACCACCTGTAACCATCTCCACCATTAACTCCACAGCAGACACATACCAAAGACCTTTTTAGAATACTGCTCTGCTCTGTTAATATTCACACATTTAGTGAGTAAATTAAGAATCTCTTTTTTCAGCATTTACTAAAGTGAAGAGTAGGAACTACCCTCCTGAAAAGGCCTGGTACTTTTCCTACACAGCATCTCCCTTTTTTTAGATTTTCATCAGAAACAGGAGTGATTGCTCCATTATCAACGTAACACTTATTCTTGCTTTACATTTCTTTAAACAATACAACTTCAGAGCTTTGTAAGAACCTTTTTCTTGTTGTTTATCTATTGCACTGTTTACAAAATTTCAGTCAATTAACATTTCCGTAATTCCACCAACAGTATTAAGGTACTTCCTGAAGGAATATTCTAGAGAGGGTTGTAACACTACTGTGTAATTACATTCAGCAACCCTCAAATAAGAAAAGGCCTTTTTGCACCATCTACAGTAAAATAATACCTCCTTCTTTACATTAAATCAGGGAACCTTTCTTTCCTTCAAACAATTAGGTTTATGGCTTCTTTAAGGAAGGTAAAGCAGAAAACAAAAAAACCAACCAAAAAAGGGAGCTGTCAGTCCAACCAGTCCCAATTTTATACAGCACTGAAGAAACAGAACTGAAAACTGAGTCAGTTGCAAATGCAAATAAACACAAGCCACTCAAAACTGGAATCAAAACCTTGTGTCTGTTTGCAGAGAACACCTCATGGTAATACTGCCTCTTACCTTTGGACACAATAAAACATGGATCTGGGCTTGGACAAAGGCAAAGCTGAGAAACGGCTTTAGAAATTATATTTAAGCATCTGGGTTTGCGACCAGCCCTGCCATTCTTGAATGCATTAATCAGTCATCAAGTTTTGTATTTTTTCTGTTAATCCCACAAGACAACCACCTGCTACTTAAAGTGGATATGGAAGATGGACACTGGTATAGAGGGTTAAAAATTAATTGAACTATGAGGAAAACCTAACATAACCATATTTTATGGACACAGTTGCACCACAATTACATTGTGGAAGGAGAAAAATTAACTGGGAAGGAGAAAACTTTGGAGTCAAACTCAACAGTGTATTTTTGAGGCGCAAGATACTTTTTCTGTGAACATGGGTGAAAGAACAGAGCTCCACACGATTTCCAGGCACTTGAAACAGCCTAAGCAGAGGTACACACAAAGAGAAACACATTCAAGCAACTTCTGCAAAACACAGCTAATATAAGCTTAGAACAGAACACAATTATAACTGAATTACAGGTATTTTTGTCAAACCTTCAATACACCTCATGCTTTAACAACAAATGTAGCCACAGATTTGAGGGGAAAAGGGTTTCCAATTTTTGATAATTATCAACAGAACATTAATTACATGCCTACAATTTTATTTCACTATGAAAAGACCTAGTTGGCTGTAATTTTAATGCTGCATGTCACTCAAAGACAGCTCTATTTTCTAAAGAAAGCCTTAAAGCACCATGAAAATAAGAATTAAAAAAAAATACAAGAAATGCCACAGACAAAATGTCTGCCTCAGATGGCATTAAAAAATGGAAAATACAGGCTTACCATTCAAAAACTGAATGGAAAGGAACTGCAATAAAAGAAAAAGCATCTGCTGTAGTTTTATCTTGAAGAACAAAGTTTGCTCTCTGACAAGGGGCTGTAGACATTACCCCCTTGAAGGGTATGCCTACACAGCTAACTGGAGACAGTCAGGCACCTCTCCTCCCTCTCCAAATTGGCCAGATAGGAGCCAAATTAAATCAGAAGCATCAGCACAGCACCAAGCGAGCTCATGAGGCTGAATGTCCCCTGCTGTGAGGAGGAGCAGCCAGCTCCTCCCGCAACCCCACGATCTCCATCTCTGCCGATCCCTCGGCGTGTTTTAGTCAGGCGTTGAGTCAGACCCAGGAATTCATCCAACTGAAAACCAGGCCAAGAACAACAAGAAGAGCAGATTTGCATTTGGCCGGGAGTAATAGTCCCATCCCAAGCGGGAGGGCGGGAATGCGTAGCCAGAGGTGAGGCAGGCAGACAGGCTGACCCCCTGGTCAAGCAGGACCCCACATTTAGGGAGCAAGGTTTGGGGAGCGCCAGCACAGCTCCACGTGGGCACGGGTGAGGAGCCCCCAAACGACGACTGCCTTTGTGAAATAGCTGCCTGAGCCAGGGAAGTGAACGTCCTTCGGATCATCCTTACTTCCAGACACATCTGGTGATGCCTGACTCTTTCCATGACCCACTCCTAGTAGCTTAAGATAACTTTAATATTGCTGGACAATATTAAAACTTCTATTTCTTAAGCCTCATTTGTGGACTCAGGACGCATAGGGAAACAGAATGCTATAATTTTCATAGTGATAATGCAAAATAATCCAACTATAGGACATGCTAACGTTATCCCCTGCAGCTGTTATTCCCACTGTTTTCTTCCAAACACAGCAAAACCAGAAAACATAGTAAGATAAGCAACAGTCCCCAGACGAGTCAGGTACTCATCAGCACAGTTTTCTCCACCCCACTGAGTTGCTCACATGATCTGTCACTAGTATAGGTCAAAATAACTTGCTATCGGGAAAAATCCTGGCAAACTCTTCAGAACTATGAGCTTTCTATGCGAAATCTACGGGGGGGAAAAAAAAAATAAAAAAAAAATGTTGTTTTCAGTTGTTTTCCAAGGACAGTCTAATTCTGCAGGCTGCTCCTCTGGAGCAAGGATCTACACTCTGCCACTGGACTTTAAATTGTCAGTATCCAGTAGATTTCTGAAGACAATGACCACTTGTTCATTTTCTCTACTGCACCACGCAGACAAATGAGTTTCTGTGCCTCTGGTCCTACTGCCAACAGTCCCTGTCACAATCCTTCTGCCCTGTCATCATCCATGTTCTCTCTGCCAGCACTCCCACACCTTCCCAGCTCACCCACTTCCCCAAGATTCAGGTTTGTCAGATCTGAACTAACTTTGGGAAAAGTACAAGAAGCTTATCAGTCAAAGCTGCTTCCTGTAAAAGAGCCATCAACTTTGTGCCTCTGTTAACAGGCCATTCATTTTCTAGCCATTGATCTCTGGATTTTTTTTCCCAGCTGACATGCTACGGGTTCTATTTACTCAGCCTTTTCTCACATGGTCTTCAAGACGTTTTAAAACTACATTTCCCCATCACTAATTTGAACAAGCCATGACAGGGATTAGACTTGAATCCTAGAATTGGAAGAACTGAAGAATCTGGAACTTTGTTATAATATCAGATGCATCCTCAAACATACTCTAAATATAGCAGAAGGCTGGCCTAAAACTGCTATTGCTTCATGTTTAATTCAGATACCTTTGAGTGAATGCATCCCCATGCCCCTCAATTTTCTCATCCCCAGTTCTCATCACCTACATACTGAAATTTATGGTGATTTTAACTTAGATAGACACCCCAAAACACAGAGGTAATGTTTTAAAACACTCTAGTTATGCAGGAACAAGTTGTCAGAAGAACACAATAGATCTAGAGGTTAAAGCACTACATTGCAGCAGGGATTTTACAACTTCACTAAAGCGACTATAAGAGCGATTTTTGAATTACGTAGCTCCTTCAAACAAAAGACGAGCACCTCAGTAATGAACACAACTTGCACTTTGCTAGTCAAGAACATTACAGGTAAGCAGGAAGTAAGGATGCTTTTGATACAGCAGCGCAAATCAAAACAAACACCAGTAGCAGATCTCTGTGCCACCTTCTTAAGAGGTGGTTTCCAGAACGCCAGCAGGCACAGAAAGTTACACTCTAAACTAACAAGCCAAAACAATGTGAGTGTTGGTACTGAAAGTTTCTGAAAGGCCTTTCTCACATTTCTGGGATCATCTGACAGTTCAACTGCACACTTGTTTTAATACAAATTCAAGTGAACCTAGATTAGAGCTGATACAGATTTTGGAACACATCTTTCTGGCCTAGTAATTGCCTTCAGAGATAACAAACTCTCAGTCTAAATAAACATGCAGAACTAGCCCCTTGACTGAGTTTACAGTGCAGTATTTCTGGGTGAACTCCCATTTAGTTTTATTGCTTCCCCCCACAAGATAGTGGTCTGTCATTAGTTATTTATTTCCCTGGCTATGCCCTTAAAAGGCATAGAGGCAAACACGTAAAAGCAAATTGCTCTGAGCAGCAACACTAAGGTACAGGACTGTATAAGACAAGACAAGGTCACATGTCTCTAGTTTACAGAGAACCGAGAAGATCCTCACAGGATTCTGTCCCAAAGTTTGCGTTAAATCTTTCTGGTGCCCTGCGGGTGGGGGTAGCAAGGATATCCAGTCACTTCCCAACCGAGAGACAGAAAACAGCACCAAGGCTTAGAGTAAGGCGCTTTCTCCATATGACTAAAACTCAATTGCTAAAACCAGACTTCTATTAATAACAAACAAACAGAAACAACGTATAGGCTTAACAGCAGGAAAACAAAAAGGAAACCCTCCCCCAAAATTAGATTAGGTCTTCCTTTATTTTCAACAGCATCGCACTGCGATTTACCCCCGCCCGGAGGCAACCCTGCGGCGAGGCCGGGCGGGAGCCGCTCGCCACATCCTGCCCTCGCTCACAGGGTCGCCCCCCGGCTCCAGCCCACCCACGGAAGAGCCGAAGCGCCGGTGGGGCCGGGGCCGCCGCTCCTCCGAGGCACCGCCCGGTGCCAGGGCCCGACCCGGCCGCTGCCGGCCCCCGGCCGCGGTACCTGCCCGGCACGGCCCCCCGGAGCCGCCCGGGCATCCTCCCTCTCCGGCGTCGCCTCCTCCTCTCCCTCGCCCCCACACCACCTTCTTGGGTGCTTTTGGGCTTTTTTCCCTTTGCTTCCCTCCGCCGTTCCCCAGAAGGTTGTTACCTTCAGTTGCCGCTTTTCCGACCAATTCCTGTTGCCAAAGCTCTGCCCCCCACCTTCCCCAGCACGCAAGCAACTCCCGGCAAAGAAAAGGAGGAGGAAAAGAGAAAAAGCAAGCAAGCACGCAAACACCCCGCCCCCCCCCCCCCCCTTTAAAAACCACCAAAAAAAAACCAAAACCCAATGAAATTAAACCTGTCGTGGCGCTCCGGGTGTGACAGTGTGTATCCGGCCGGGGGAGGGAGGCGTGGAGCGGCAGTGCCTGCCCCGCTGCTCGGAGCCCGGACCGGGGGAGGATGCGCTCCCGCCCGGGGCGCGGGCTGCGGCCGGCCGCCTCAGCGCCGCGGGCTCTGCAGCAGGCGAGCCGGGCACCGCCGGGCACCGCCGGGCACCGCCGGGCTCCGCCGGGCCGGGACAGCGGGGCCACCCGGCAGCGCTCGGCCCCGCGTGTGCCCGTGAACCCCCTTCCTCCGCGGCCGCCGCCGGCATCGCCCCTCAGCTGTGAGGCACGGCGCGGCCGGCGGCCCGGCCGCTCCCCACGGCAGCCGTGCCGCAGGAGGTGCGGGCACGCCGCGCCAGCCCTGCAGGAACCGGCAGGGCAGCGAGAAAAGGCTCCCTCTCTCCCCTCCCTTCTCCCTCCCGCAGGGTTCCCTCCTTACCGGGCTGCCGGGGCTCCTCTGCCGCCTCCGGGCTGGCTGGGGCCGGAGCGAGTGGCGGCGGCGGCGGCGGCTCCTCCTCAGCGCCTCCCCGAGCCCCTTCCCCACCCTCGTCCTCCCCCGCTCCGCCTGCGCCGGCGTGAGCCGGCGGCCGGGAATGCGGGAAGCGCTGCGCTGGAGCCCCGCGGGCACCCGGGGCACGGCGGGGGAGCCCCCAGAGCTCCAGATCCGGGGGGAAGGGGCAGGGCCAGTGGGCCCGCCGTGTCCTCCAGGGTTATTACACCTCCTTAGCCTGTTCAGCTTACAGCAGAATTTGCGGCTGCGATTAAAATGGTCAGGAAGAATGTTGTGCAGAGAAAGAGTTATAAAATAAGCATATTAAGTTAATTACCCAATTTGTCTTGTAAGCGCTAGGGAAAAACCGAGATATGCAGCATACCTACTCGGTCCGCAATACCTGCTTTTGCCACCAAAATGTTAATTTTAATGTTAATTTTCTCGCTACGGCAATAGAAGATACACCCTCAGATCTTTTCAACTCAGCATCAGAATCAGCTAGATGAGACGGGTTTATAGGTTCTTATTACACTTACAGCATGTATAAGCATTAATTAATTTTACAGGGTTGTGTTTATTTCATTATTTCCTTCACTTTATTAGTGCTGGGGAAGAGCCAGCTCGAGAGAGGTTGGGTAAGCTGCTCACTGATGACTGAATCAGCAGAATCACTGATGACTGTCAGCAGAACACCCCACACAAAGGGATTAGGTGCTGCACCCACAACTGCAGCTCTCCCACTCTAGCTCCTTGCTTGGGGAGCTTATAGGCTACAGGTGCCTGCCACTTCCACAGGAGACCTACCAGTGCCTGTTGGGCACCATCTAAGACTAGGTGGAGCCTCCCAAGCCTCCTCATTTTCACCCCGTTCTGCCAGGTGTCCCTACAGTACACATGCCACTTCCCTTCATGTGACACAGGACATAGGGCTCTAAGACCCAGGCAGACCATAAAAATCCAACCAGGACACAAGGTCTATGTCTCCTGCTCTCTACATTACACCTATGGATTGGAGTAGGGTCATAGAGAGCTGTGCCGGGAATGCATCCCACAGAAATGGGTGGGATGTACAGCAGCAGAATTCATACAGAATTCATACAGATAGAAGAAAAGCTTCTGCCTTCTCCAATACCTGTCACAGTGGTTTGGAGCTCTCAACAGGAGAGTGGACGCTCTGTTTTAATTTTATTTTTGCATTTGCAAGGAAAAACAACCTACAGTTTCTTTTATGGTTTGGCTTGGGTCTTTTCCAACCTCAGTGATTCTGTGATTCCTGCAAAGGAGTTTCAGATTTCATTCACTGGAAATGTAGCAGGAGGAAACTTGCAAGGAAAGAAACCACAGGAAGTGGTTCTACCGGAGGAGGCCCCGCTGTCTGCAGAAAGTGACTGATGGTTACTGGGTTCTGAGTAAACCGAGTTTTTGCTGCCTGCATCACAGGCATATTCTTTAATATAAACATCTGCCTGGGACAGGCTGGCCAGGCTTCTGTTGAAACTGAAAAGGCCATACCTGAGCTGATGGCGACTGTTTCACACCAAAATGAGGAACAAATAGACAAAGAAGTGAAATAAAAGAATAGTCAGTGAGAGGTGGCTTGGTTCAAAGACCATGATCTTGCAGTTTAAAAACTAACCAGAAGGGAAGTTGTTTTTGGGAAGCTCAGAATGAGAGAGAACTCAAGTATTATCTTTCAGGACACTGAATAGAGAGCTTGATAAGCATCAGTTCCTGCAGAAACTCTTTCAAGAGACATTGTATAGGAGACATACAAACCTGCAAACTTAGCAAAATTCCTCTGGGAAATTTCTGAAAAGCAGGCAGGTTAGAAGAACAGTTCCCGACTAAGAACCAATTAGAACATTAAATTGCTTGCGTGTCAGAGTTGGTTCATGACAGCTTCCCAGAAATCTCTAGAAAAAAAAAATGTTGAGAACATAATTTGATTAAGGATATGAAGAAACAACAGGGAATTGTGCCAACCTGAGAAGGCTGCTCTTTGAACCCAGGAAATGAAGGTAGCAGTGAAGCTCTCAAATGTGTCAAGGGCTGGGGAGAATGTGGAGGTTTCAGCTCAAGAAGCAATAATATATCTGTCTGAAGTCTTGTGGAAGTTTATAGGAAAAAGGTGTTACATGCTTTTTGGGCATGAGATGGACAAAAATGAACTGCATGAGAAGAGGACGGAGTCAGAACATCTGCAGTTGCCTCTAAAGAGGACTGCAAGTAGTTTGATACACTGGAAAATATGCTACAGATCCTCAAAACTCACTCGGGAGCATCTTTTTTGTTGTTGTTTTTTGCTTCATTTAATTAAAAGATAAGCTTTCCTTGGCTCCTTTCCAGATGTCAGTTTTTCCCTGAATTCTTGCCAATGCAAGCGATTCAATCTTGGTGAGGTACTCACTCTGAGCAAAGCAATCATTTTTCCATTAAGCATCCAGAGGGGAAAAGAAATATGACAGAAAACATGCAAAAGTAATTAACCTTGGTTTTCCTCCCAGAAATTTCTACCTGTAGCTTTACAAGATAGCAGCTTGACCTATGAGATTTGTGTTGCTTTGAGGCTGACAAAAAAAAAAAAAAAAAAAAAAAAAAAAAAAAAAAAAAAAAGTCAAATGCAATAACTATTAAGTTTATTCTAAGCAGAAAATGATGTCTCTATTAAAATTATTTTTACCTACCACTCACTCCTACTTATGGCTGCCTAGCTTCAATGATGAGGAGTTGAATTGAAATCTTTTTTACATAATGCTTATTTAGCAACAAAATGTTACATGGACATCTCTTATCTCTATGGCTCCCAATACACACTTCTTATATTTCTGATTTAGCAAGTCAGCTTGCCCACTAACCTCTTCTCCAATTTGGTTGTTCCTCTGGATTTGGAAAGGGTATATCTTCTGCAGTTTTTATATGCTTCAGACTAAATGATTTCATGATTCTATAATACAGACCAAGTGAAGCAAACTGAAACATAGTGGAAGATGTTGATGATTTTTGAATCATCTATTAGACAAATACTAAAATTCGGATGAATGGAGTAACATATACTGAAGAGTCATAAAGGAGTCAAATTCCAAACAGAATATTAATTGCCACAAACTGCAAATATGTTTTTAAAAATAATTTTGCTAATGATAAATATTTATTTCTTTTTCCTTATGAGAGGGAGGGAATTAATTAAGTAAAGTGGCTTTTATTTTCTTAATACAAAGAAATTGGCATTTCACAGTTTCACTTTTTTTTGCAGTGTGTTAGCCTTCAGCCAAGGTACAGGTGAAGATTAGGGTCTCAGAAGAAAAATTTAAAATTAAGCCTACAATTAATGCAATTAGTATTTAAAAGTAAGAAGATGTTATTAACAGATCTTGTCATCTGTCAGCCTGATCAAGTTGTATCAAACCTGGTGTTTATGATGAAGGAAAATCATAGCTATGCACGGAAAGCTGCCAAAGAGACTTGGGACAGGTTGATTTCTTAAATAACAGAAATTTAACCCACTTATAGCTTCCTCATGTGGACATACCTGAGGAGAAAGAGAAGGTGGCAAGTTGTTGAATGCAAATTTAAAAGAACAAACAAAAAAAGAGACAAATGTTGATTTTTAAAAAAAAGTTCCTACTAATGCAACTACTGCAGTGCTCAGAGGGGGTCAGGCTCTGCTCCCAGGGAACAAGGGACAGGACAAGAGGAAACAGCCCCAAGTTGCACCAGGGGAGGTTTAGATTGGATAACAGGGCAAATTTCCTCATGGAAATGGTTGTCGAGCATTGGCACAGGCTGCCCAGGGTTGTGGTGGAGTCACCGTTCCTGGAAGTGTTAAAACACATGTGGATGTGGCACTTGAGGACGTGGGTTAGTGGTGGACTTGGCAGTGCTGGATTAAAGGTTGGACTGGGTGATCTTTACAGGTCCTTTCCAACCAAAACGGTTCCATAATTTTGTGATTTGAAATTCGTTGCCGCTTTTCACCGATTTAGTGGCAGCACTGAGTACTGAGTAACCAGCAGTGAAATAGTGCTGCAAATAATTAGTTAAATATCTCATGTTTTCAGGTCAAATTATGCCTAAACAAATAACAGTCTGTGCATGTCTGAAGTGCCTCACATCACAAAATGCCAAGCCACTTTGCATTAAGTGATTGATGCCAGACACAAATAGGCTCCTTGTCACACGAGCCTTAATCTTGCTTTTTTAACCATAGACCTTACAATGTTTGTACTGTAATCTTTCAACTTTTTAATGGGAATCCAAATATAGATTGGTTATTTTCTGATTGGCTGATCTCTGAACCTGTAAATCTACACGTGTGAGCCGTTTTCTGCTATGGCGAATGTTTTATTATTTTGATCTGTATCCAAAACAGTTCGATCTGGAAATCAAGACAGAAATGTGAGCTGACAGCATCCCAGTATTTCCTGTGTTTCAGAAATGAAACTGAGCTTCCAAAACCTCACAGAAGTCAGGGCAAAACCAGGTTTTGGGGTATGCATTTACAAGAATTTTCTATTTTATTGGATTTTCCCATGCTGAAATACAATTAGAAAAATATTACCATGAGAGAATATCTAGTAGTATTTTGCAGAAAGTCGTAAATGTACACTACATTTTCTGAAGGCACTCGATTTTTTTAGATATATGAGATCATGCTATCCATTATTCCCTACTAATGTGTGGTGTATGATATTCCAGATATTTCTCAAGAATGCTAGAGAGAGGGCAGACACCTTGGCAACCCCTCTAAAGAAAGCACAAACACAGTTTATTCATGAAATTACTACAGAATATTGTATCATCATAAAAATCAGCTAAAATATTCTGGTTATTTCTATATGTCATTTGGTAGTATTAGTTTTCACAAGTGCAGATGTTTTGTCTTATTGCAGTTGGATAGCACAGACTCTTCCTTCACATATTTTCAATTCCTTACTGACATTTCTTCCTGATACAGTCCTTGCTATAAACTGTCTTTGCATGAGTAAGGAGTTTCAGCATTTCAGCAAGAGATTCACAGTGTGGCAAACCCTTAGTAGACCATTAGAAGCAGACTTAAAATCCAAACAACTTGTAATTATTACTAATTAATTGTTAAATTTTTTGCTCCAGAACACTTAAAGTTCCAGAAAAAATTACTGTGCTGTGACCTACTGTACAGGAGTTCACCTATCCCTGACCACTGCCCACCTTCTAGAAGCACAGGCTGTGTGATCTCAGCCAGCTTTGGAAGAAGATTTTCTTTTTCCTGAGTTTTTTTTACATCTCGTGCAATGTCAGAAAAGACTGAAGTGAAATAGATATAGCGACAATGAGAGAAAAAGAGAATCAAGAGAAAAAATAACAACATGGAAGATAACCTCAAGCTGTAATAGTGTAAGGTCAGAAGTCAACTCAGCAAGAATTAGGATGATCCTGTTTAAATAGCAATATTTAACAGGGCAATAGTTTCCCAATCGATTGCCAGCTGCCCAGCAAGCAGGCCCAGCATCTGTGTGCATGAGGGTGGTAGGCTTTTAGGACAGGCAGGACCTGTGGGGGTAGCCTTCTCAAGAAGATCTATAGGATTCCTTTGCCTCTGGAGAGCTCTAGTCCCAAAATTTTCCCAATCTAATTCATCAGGAAGAAGAAAGACAGAAACATATTTGAACAGACTCCATCCTTTTGTTAAAAAGTCATCTAAATGAGTGAAAAGATGTGTGTATTTTATGAAATCTGCACTTCCCAACAATCCTCCGGCTGTGTGGAGAACTTAACAAACTAGAACCCTTTAATAGCAAATTATTCAACCCAAGGAATCAAATTTTCAGGCAGCATAAATTGCCCTGATGAGCTTACTTCATGCATTGTTTTCACTGCAGGAAGATATTCAGATCACAGTAAACACAGCTGAACTAAGATAGCCATAGTTAACAAAAGGGATCCTTAAATTACTAATTATGCAGGAGTGTAGAAATGAGTTGTCAGAAAAAGTCAGGATCAAAGGTTTTTTCCGTTTTCAATTTTTCAGAACTCAAAAGAACACTCAGCTATTTCAGCTATTCCTCTTTCAAAGGGCTCTGATTGTGAACTAGCAAAAATAAAAATGAAGACCACAACATAAAGAACACATGCAACTGTGAGACAAAGATTAGAGAGCTCAAGTACCTGTGGTAATCTGGGCAGTTGGACTAAGATGCTGAAAGATGACTAGATGGTTTTGTTTTGTTCTTTTAAGTACCACATAACAGCAACACTGTGAAAAAGAATATATATGTAAAAACATTTAAATACAGATATGACCTTCTGAGTACAAAGAGATAATAGCTAGATATTAATATTTATTTCTCACATGTGGCCCAGGATCTATTTTCTTTTAGTCTGACAGGAATGTTTTTAACATATCAACAAATCATTATTTTGCTTTCAGGAAATCTCACTGATAGCTTACAGTGATAGTTCATTTCAAACAAGCTGCTTCATTCTCTTCTATGCTGCTGTACTTAGTTGCTACAGCAAGGCATTACCTGGGGGATAGCCAATACTGCATGTGGAATAAACAATAACAATTTATTGAAGCATGAGATGATGTTACTCATTTCCATCTCAGGCCACCATGTGTGCACACGAAGTAACAGAGCACTGAGCCCCAAATACCTCAGGAGGTCATGTGCATGTGTGTGTGGATTTTCAGCAATTCCATTGCTTACTAAATCCTTCCACCTCTTCAGCTTCCAGTGATGTGATCAGATTTGTGATGAGCTGTGTTGCTCAAGCCGTTGTTTTGACTACCCTGTGTTGGAATGTTCTGCCACAACAGGAGCTGATAGGATGGCACATCCAGTCAAACCTCGTGGGTAGTACAGCAAGGTACTTTCATAAAGCCATTTTTATAAGGCAAGGAGAGAGAAATGCATCAACCTCCTCTATCCATAAATATTCTCTTAGCAAGTGCTTTTTGGGTAATCAGGATGCTTGACTCTTTCACTGGAAACGCCTTCACTGATAATTGTGGTGATTGTCAGGCGCTGCCATTTTGACCCTGCAAGCATGGCCCTCAGGAGGTTTCTGAGCAGATAAATCTGGATTGAGTTTTAGCACTTAAAAAAAAAAATTCAAAGCAAAATAAAATAAAAAAGAAGGCCAAGCTGCCCGTGTGATTTTGTGATTGGTCACTGAGAATGCTCATTTTCTTCACATGAGAATTTATTTGTTTGTGTGAAAAGGAAAGAAAGCTGGAGAGAATGGTAAATTTGCTTGTCTACCATAAAGAAGGACAGAGAGAGGAAATTAACTTTCAGAAATTACAAATAAGGATAGAAAGCAATGAAACCAACTAAGCCATAATCTTATACAGATTTCACTACTCATGGTTAAAAGAATTATAAAGAAAAATTATAAAGAAAAATTATATTTGAAATTAAACTTTAAGATTTGTTGTTTGTAGCTCTTGTTGAGTTTAAAAGTCCTTATATAATATATTGTATTTTAGACAGCAGAGGCAATTTCAGCAATCTGGGCTTTTTAAAGGATGCTTTTCCTGCTTCTGAATTAACTCGAGTAAAAAGATCAGATTTCATAGCAAAAATGTATAAATTTTGAGAGGAGAGAGTGCTTGAGCTGAATTATTCCATCATGTCGAAGAGGATGCTTGGAGAAAAAAAAATCACCAAAACCTCCAGGAAACACTGTTTATGTGTGGTGTAGGAAAGGTGAAGGCTTAGTTTAATTATAAAAGATATAATGGATGGAGAGGTAGAAGAGACCCATAGAAGATGCTAGGCAGCACCAGGGACATGTGGTGGAATTCTGGATCGTCTGACATGGACAAACCATCCACTCCTTTTTCAAACAACACCTAGGCTAAGCTTTGCAATACATGCCTTGAAACCTGCAATGCGGAAGGCTGAGCACTCTCCTTGCTGGAGTTATGAGGTCTGATGCAAAAAGGGGAGTTATTTATCATCCAGCTTTGAAAGAAGTTGAAGAAAACAATTCCCTCCCCTTCAGATGGAAAATGCATTGCATGATTCAGCCTCCCTGTTTAGAGCAGTTTGGATCTGAAGGCAGCGACACTGAGAAAGAGAAAAATGAAAAAAATGAAAAAAGAAGAAAAATTAGTGTTGAGCGACCTCACAGGGTCAAACCATTCTTGTAGCAGCGAGTATCTGAGTCTTCAGGACAAATGCAAATGTCCGACATTTATCGGACCTGCATAGTTGTTTAAAAAACATTGTTTGAATGTTCATCAACATTAGGCAGAAGAGAAGAGAAAGGAAGGGAAGTCCTAATGGAGGCAGGATGACAGCTTTCCACCCTGAGGGGGAGATTTACTTGGCAGCAGGAGCCTCTCTTTTCCTGAACTCCTTGCAATCCTCATCCATACCAGTCATCTGAATTTGAAACCTCCAGTCATCATTATTCACTCTATTCCTAGCATGACATTTTCTTCAGTAGAATCTCATATGGCTTCTGTGGCATGTTATTGTTTCTTTTATGAATGTTAATAAGATTTTCCTGAAGGGAACTGGGGAAAAAAATAAATTGAACAATTGAACTCCTGAGGAAAACAGAAAGGAATAAAACAAACAAAAATCAATCAATAAAAACAGCTCTAGATTTTAAATTTTAAAATTTTCTTCATTTATTTTACCAGAAGATTACCCTAGCACCTTGAAATGTTAATATGGAGGAGTAGTGAATTAGTATCACATTGACAATGGAAGACATGGGTAACTGAGAGAAAGGTTGTTAAAATGCTTAAAATGAAATTTGTCTTTCATCAGTCATACTACTTTCAAGATTGAATTTACATGCAAGAAACAATCGCATTGCTAAACACTTACTGTTACCATTGCTTCAGTAAAAATGTGAGAGTTCAAGGGACATATGTGGAATATTGCAATCCAGGGAGGAAAGGAAGGAAAAAATAACATAATGCTCCTGTGACTTCTGAGGAAAAAGAAAGAACATTCCTGCCATGACTTTAAACTGCAGTGAAAATATATGCTGTCTATTAATCACTGCAAAGTTCCAAGACATTTGTAAAAGAGATCTAAATCCCTCTGCATATAAAACAGCATTATTCATTTTTCTACAGAAAAGCAAAAACGCATGTACACAACACTGGCTTGTAATTGTGCATCAGGTGGTGCAGTATTATCTCTGTTTAGTAAAGATTCTGCCAGAATCAGTTCCCTGGGGGAGATGTACCTCTCAAGCCTTCTGATGTTTCCAGAGCATCACTTCTTACAGGGGATGGAGCAGTTCTTTCTCAGGTGATCTACTGCCAGTGGTTGGGGCTCCAAAGTGACACTGGCTTTGTGCTGTGACAAAAATATACCTGTGGGAGTTTGTGTGCTGACATAATGAACTGCTCCTAATATATATTGTCTGACTGTTACCCAAAGCTTTGATCATTCTTGAGCACAGAAGAACATTTTACATGGTGAATGATGAGGCAAAGTACCTAGTTGTTTATTTTTGACTGTTGTACATTAACTGTGATCTCTTCACTTTGTTTTATTCAAACCTCAGTTTCTCCCAATAGAAAATGAATATATTAAAATCTGTCAGCCTCATAAATATGGCAGGAGGACTAACCAATCTGCTTTTACAAGAATCCTGAGAGACAAGGGATTTTTGAAACTGTTCACTTTAAGAAACTTTTTTGTTCTTCAGCTGCCTACCATTTTTCAAATATGTTGCTCCAGCTTTTCAGAAACTTTTTTTTAAGCTGCAGATCATTTAAAGCAGAGGAAAATTCTAAAAACACTCTCAATGTGTGAATATAGTCCATCAAAATTTGTTTTCTTAGCTGTATTTACTAAAGCCATAGCACTTCAGGAGTGATGTAAAATTATTCATGAAGACTTGCAGACATTTTTGGACATGCACTTTTCCTGACAAAAACTGTGAGCCTTTAGCAGTGTGTTAGCTAAAACTGTACACCTGGGTACAGTTTAAATCATGAGGATTTAAAGCTCTGTTAGATCAAGATCCACAGTCTTTTTGAAAATGGATGTTACCATAAATAAGACTCTCTCCATTTTTTAAGAAGTAATTCTGTGCATATACCCAAACAAGCAAGTTTTCAGCATTTTACAAAAAGCATGAAATATCTTGTTCACATAATTCTTTCTGAAATTCCAAGGAATTTCCCCAGAAGGCAGCATACCTTTGTGGACATGCACATCGCAGCAAGGCCCTAAGGAAAGACAGGTTTAAACTGTCTTATGATTTCAGTAGAAATATTAACAAAAGCTAAATCTTGAACATGACTTTTAGAACTAGGACTTTGAAATCTCTGCCTAGTGATAAGCTTTGGCAGCTTGAAAAAGGAGACAGCTCATAACAACTACTTCAAACTCATTATTAAACAAATCAAGGAAAAATATGTACATCTATTAAATAAAATTTTTAAAAGAGGTTTGAAAAACCATCATTGGGCACAAGATGCCCAAGTATCTTGATAAAGGCCCCAAATAAAGATGCTTTTGAAATCTTGCTGTGAGTTCAAGGGAACAGTTAGCAGAGCAAATTAAACGCACCACTTGAGGGATGATGTTTAGCCATACATTTTGGCAACTTCCAGCTACCACAAACTGCACCACATTCTCAGAGTCTAATTTAATATTTTGGGCTGGAGCATCTTCTGCCCTTGGAGCTCTCTTCTTCTGGATTCTGTAAGAAGGGCACTTTCCTTTTCTAGATTAATATTTTAATGGCTTTTTTTTTCTAATTGTTCTGCTTGTTGCTATGAGTTGGATTGCCTGGAAGCAAAATTTGTGTGACTCAATTATTTGTATATTCTAAACAGAGATGGAGAGAGGGGAAGGAAGTAGCATGAATAAAATATATAAATAAAATGCATTGCTTTGTCTGACCTGCTTTAAATGCCAGATTAATGTCTGCTTGATTTAGTTGGGTTTTTTCCCTTGTTCATCTAACAAATGGTTTCATAGCACTGTGTTGAACACAGTTTATTTTTACCACTAAAGCCCTGGATCCCAGTAGGGTTTATTAGTACTACGACATGAGCTCTAAAAGCTCAATACCATGAACACAAATCTTTTTAAAGAGAAAAGATTTCATGTGCATCACTCCTGAATCAATTTAACTCTAAAGCACCTTCTCTAAATTGGAATATGTTTCCTATTCATTTCTTGAGCTATTGTGTTTAAATAAAAACTTCCTCATGGTCCATTTAGTTTTACTACCTGTACTTTAACCACTGGACCAAGGAAAACAAAGACCTGGAAGTCATGATGCTTGCTCTCTGTACCCAGCTCTGTCATTCTCCCAGCACTCCCTGCTGTTTCAATTTCCTCAGCAGAGAGGGAAGGGGTGATAACATTTTCAGATATTTAAAGCAATTCATACCAACTCTGTGGCTGTTATTAAATTCCAAAAGGTTGGCTTGTACTTTATCTCTTAGTATAATAAATTCCAATGCAGGAACATTTTACAGATGATAAAGTTATTGCAGCCCATCTTTTAGAAAAAAGCCGGAAGGGATCCTATCCTATCCCATCAGCTCCTTTTGCCCAGAGCAGCTGTGGCAAGGCCAGGTTGGATGGGGCTCTGAGCAACCTGGGGATAGTGGAAGGTGTCCCTGCCCATGGCAGGGTGGAACAAAATGAGCTTTAAGATCCTTTCCGAAAGAATGTGGTTCAATTATATAATTTACCTATAAAACAGAGCGTTCTGCAGAGACTCATTAGTAGAAGTGATTGAAATTTGCATTTCTATTTTTTGGTTAAGTTTTGAAATTTGTCTTTGTTTAAATGACGAATGAAAATCAGTTTGTGGAATCAGTTTTCCTTTAGTTTTGTTTTGCAGAGCTCAGAAAATGTCATTGAAGGAAATTGCTTTAGGGAATTTGCCATTTTTAAATTGCACTTTGAAATATGAAGTGTCAACCAGAATATGGCATTTTTTTAAAGTAAAGTTATTATTTAGTGGTTTTTCACTGCTAATAACAACATTAGAGCAATAGTGCTGTCAGTAATCTACTTTAGTATGAAATAAAACATTTGAGGGTTTTTTAAGTATTATGGACAGTATTGTCTCTTAATGAGAACTGAGATATCTTCTCTAGTAAATTAGACTAGGTGTTACTTGTATTACTACAGCATAAAAGTTCATGTATGAGGAGGGATATTTCACCTGGTACAAATTAGCTACAGTATTTAATAATATTATGAAGAGAGGTTATATTTTAGTAATGTCAGATGACACTGAAATCATGCAATACATCATGAAGTTATAAATCATGCAAAAAATAAACCCCCATGCATAAGCACCAAAGCAAGTAGTAGACAACTTTTGAATGAACACTTTTCCTCTTTATCTGATCTTCCCAATGCTCTTGAATCACTCTGATCATTCACCCCTTTCAGTCCTTGTTTAGAGAGTTTCTTTAGCTGAGTGGCATGGTCACCCAGATTCACACAAGAGATTGTCAGATATGTCTAAATAAGAAGGCAGTGACACCAGTTGGAGTCCTGGCCTCCATCTGCAGCCACTTGATCTCATCTTCGAATTTCCCTTCAGCCACTCCTGATGCCTCTTAACACACACTGACTTTGTAAGGAAATAAATTTGTCACTTACAGAACACTATTTGTCCCTTACAGAACACTGAGGAAACAGCAAGGTCACTTTAACTACACATATTTCAGAGAGAGTTCAGAGGTGCTTAAAATGTTTTGTAAAAGATGATGAGTCAAGAGAACAGTTCATCCAAGTGATTGTGGTGTCCTGTGTCTGATCCGAGTAATGCCAGAAGAAAGAGAACAAACAAATGAGAAAAGCAGAGTAGGATAACCCTCATCTCTGCCAGTATTAATTAGATAAATAAGAATTTGCACTGAGATAAACTGTGAACATGTTGTTCATTCTCAGGAAAGGAGAAGGATGAGGGGCATATGGGAGTTGTGTTGTGTGTACTAAATTTCTGTGAAGTGCGCATCATGATTAGAGTGAATGAGTAGTTCATTAATTAATATAGTTAGGCTTCCTCCTCCTCCAATGGGCAGCTTCAGCCACAGCAAACCCATCTTCACAGTGTCCTTCTGCAGCCCCTGAAAAGAGGGAGGTTTGTCCAGAGTCTGATGCAGTGCATTCCTTCAGTCCTGAAAGGCACACTGGGACAACTTCTCCATTTTTCATCAACCATAAAGCAATAATCTTATCTTAGGTACCTCTAAGGGTGCTGCAAGTTGTACCTCAGAGCAGCAAACCTTTTCACAGTGTATTTGAATTCAGCTTACCAGATTTTTCACCTGCAGTAAGAAATTGTTAAGGACAGCAACGAAAAGAAATTGAAAATCACTGCTCTAGATGCAGCCTAATAAGATTGTCCTTGTGGATCTAAAGTTAGCTGCTGTGAAAAAGCCTTATATGCTGTTTTCAATTTTCAAAGCTGTGCAAACATGTGAGATTTAATCCACTGAATGAGCTCTGTGAAAGCTTAGATCTTCCTGCAGCGTTGCACTGCATGGTCTGACACACTTACATAGCAGTTCTAGGATGCACCCAATTACCAGCGCCTTACTCTGTACTCTGATTTCAGCTTATTGCCCTACACTGCTTTGACACGTTTTCTCTCTCCTTTTATTTTTCCTTTCAAAAGGATTCTTTGCTGCCATCTACTTGGCACAGTCAATTACAGCAGCACAAAATGCTACCGAGGCAGAACAGTAACATCCAACCTTCACTTGAATAGGGTGCAAAGCAACTGTATGAGTATTTCCCTGCTTTTTTTTTTTTCTTTTCTTGAACATCATTTAATGGCAGTCAGATTCTTTCAGCAGAACACTAAGATGAGCATCCTGCTGCTGCACAGTTCATCAAAAGCAGTTTTGGAGCAGGGCATAGCTCCTCTGAAATCTATGAAAATGTATAGTGGCAGTGTGCAGTTGGGTTTGGGGAGATTTATTTTCCATTTTGCTTTGTTGTGTGTTCAAATTTATTTTGTTGATTATGCAGGAGAACATCCGTGCAGGTCCAGATCTCTATTTCTTCCTGAAGCTGAGGAAAATATATCAGAGGGGTTAATTCACCTTATTCACCAGCAGGGAGGAGTGGAGACCCAGTGTAGACAACGGATTCACTAGTCAACTGCTTTCTCCATCCCGAGGCCCTGAAGGTGCACCCAGAAAATGCTAATGAGAGATGAGGAGGGTGTAACAACTCCCTGACTCTGGTTAAAGCAGTCCCAGCCCAGACAGATCAGTAACCTTCCAGCTCACTCATCCATCAGCAGCTCAGCTGGCTCTGCCAGTTTTTGCAGTGAGCCCTGATTAAACTGGATGTAACAAAATACATCAGTCGAGGAAAGAAAGGCACCTTTCCCCTTGCCGACTGTGTGTTTGCAGAACACCAAGCATGTCAGAACAGCCCTGCGTGGTGGCTGTGGCTTGTTCTGTGGAAGCAAAAGGATGAATGGAAGGCAGTGTTTGGAAATACTGGAAATGTTTGGATGCTTTGGAAACCATCCAACCAACCAAAAAACAGCCCCAAACAGAAATAGGTGTTCATGCTACATGGCTTAGCTCGGTCATGTTAAATGACAGTGATGAGGCAACCCCTGTTTTATCAGGGGTTAAAAGCTTGAGCTGTCACAATTAATTTGATATAATTGATGGGTGGTGAGAGAAGTTGTACCTCATATCTAAAATTAAATTTGGGAGATTGTAGGTTTTTTCAACAATAACTCTGAGCCTAAAGAACAGGAACAGCAAGAGAGCACTATCACAGGCGCTGGCTGAATTGCCTGTTGTATGATTACCAGGAATGGATTTGATGCATGCTATCACTAAGCAGCACCAATGACAAGTCACTGGTTTTGGAATGTTTTGGCTGACAAGGAACTTGAAGACTTAAAAAAGTCTATTTTAGCAAGGGATGTAAAGGGTGCTGTCTCTTCCAAATTTTTTTTTTTTTAATTCGTATCAGTAGTTTTAGTTTATCTGGTCTGTTCCTTTCCTAGCAGGGACGTTCTGTGCAAAGAGGATGCTTGTCATCATCTAGACCTGTTGCATCACTCTGGTTGGTGATATCCCACAATAAACTCCAGAGGGTATTGCAGAAAGAAAGCTCCCACTCAGACATCTCAGTAGGCTGAACTTTTTATTTTCCTGGTTTGAGCTTCAGACCTGCAGTATGGAAGAAGACACATGTGACCAGCTTCTTTATAGCACTTGTGTGTGAGGAGGGTAAGAGGAAGAAAGAGGGAATGACAAAACACCCACAAAATAATAAAGACAGAAAAGCCCCACAAGTATCTAGAAAAGCCAGCAGACAAGCAAGAAAAGTGAGGATGGTTAAGAAGCACAAAGTGCTCAGGGAGTGGCAGGAGGAGACTGTTGGACAGCACACAGGCTCCATGCAACTTATGAAGGAAAAGCCAACATACAAGAAAAGGTGTTCTATAAGGGATGTGCTGTTTTCTCTCTTCTCCTGCACCAGGTTACATCACAGATGGCTGACTAACGCACAAGCGCTGCTGTCAGAGTTCATTAGACTTTTATCCCTCACTGTAGGACCTCCTCTTTGCTCCTGGAGTTTGCCAGAGCCACAGGGGCTCTACAGCCTTTCTCTAGAGCTGCCTTTGGAGTCCAGGGCTGAGGAGGGACATGGCATGTGCCAGGTGTAGGACTTTGATGGCAGCTTAACACATGCTCAGAAGATGGATCAGATGAGTGATTTCAATGCTGAGCACAGAGCCAGACACTGGCCAGATCCCAGAAGTGTTCCAGATGTTCCTCAGTGCCCTCATCCTGGAGGAAAGCAGCTTCCTGATGTCTGTGTAGGCCTGTAAGGTGTTGACCTGAGATCACTGGAAAGCTGAGAGAATATTTTCATGTGACCATGGTATCTGAGCTGTAGAGGGGCTGGAAAAATACAAGAGAATCCTGATGCAGTTTTGGGGCAGGAGAAACACAGTGTGCTGCTGATCAAAGCAATTGTCACCCAGTGAGGGACTGCAAGAATGATGAGCACCATGGCACTTCTCCTAGTTCAGGAACAACCTAGAGTCAAAAAGAAGCCCTAGAAGAGGAATTGCACACAAGGTGGGGGAAGAAGAAAAATCAGGATTCCTGCTGAGTGAACCTTGACATTCAGGACCTGCCTGACCTTAAAGCTAGGTAAAATAACAGTGAGGAGTAAGTCTCAAAGAAAGCCATCTTGTACTCCAGAATAACTCACATTTCCTCTGCACAGCCTCAGTGCAGTGATTGAAATAAAACCACGCTTGCAGCAGTCAGGTAATGTTTTCAACTGCAAGGCTGCAGAATGCCAGGTCTGCTCTCTTGTCACAAGTGTCTGGTGTACGACTTCCAGATCTGTGGATCTCCAGATGTGGAGAGACACATGGCACCTTGCTTTTGCAAGAAGGCTCCTAAAATTGTCTTTGGAACATCAATAAAATAAAGAATTTTTTAAAAAATGGAAATGACTAGCATCATGTATTGTACTATCTTCTTCTGTTTAGTTTATAGACATGCAGAAGACAAAATAAAATCTTATGCCACCAAACAGTATGAAAAGAAAATTGAAATAAATTATTGAAGCATAAAAGGGAGTTTTGAGCTCATTAGTCCGATAATTAGAAGACTATTCTTTGTCTTAATACTTCTGGGACTATTAGAAAAATTTTCTAAGCCAATACAGCAGAAACAAACATTAGGCTTGTGCTTGTGTAAAGCAAAAGATGTACATTAAACAGACAGACATTACTTCTACCACTTGCTATAAAAAGGCCAAACTTTGGTATTAACTGAAAGAAACTGGACAAGTAATGAAAATTCAGTGGCAGATCTATCTCTGCTTTTAATAAGTGTCCCACCCCCATCCCACCATATAACAAATGATGAACAAGATTGGTGACAGACACCACATGTTACAATAATCACTTGTAAAAGCTCTGGAAGTGGAACCAACACAACTACATTGGTGATAATTTGGACATCCCTGGTGGATGCTAACAGCCAAGACCTGACACAACCCAAAACTAAAAAGTGCCAGCTGCTCTTGGAATAGCGTCACCATGAGTTTCCTTGGAAAGCTACCCAGGAGCAACCTTCTCCTTGCAAGGGATAAGCAGCGCTGAAATTCAAATGCCAGGGCAAGCACAGCAGAGTCAAGCTGAAGACTGGATGAACTCCCTTGTCAGCAAAAGGGTCAGAGGGAACAAGGAGGTGTGAGAAACAAAATGATGTTAAATGATAAAAATGTGAGATAAAGACTTTTTTGCTTCAAGTATCCTTGTTTCTGCAAAACTATCTCAATGGCAATCAGTGTCAATTAATTCAAATAGTAACCTTTTAAATGGAAATGGAAAATTAAATTCACAATGATTGTAAATAGCTGCAGTGCTGCCTGCTGAAACACATGAAACACTAAGCAACACACTCCCATTTTCTGGAAAAAATCATAGAAACTTTAATTTGGACATGAAATATTCGTTTTAGAATTGCTTATGATGTAACTAGTGGGTGAGATACTATTCCTTAAATTCATTTGTAAGTGAAAGAAGAGTCCTGACCCTCATGCCTTGAGGAGCTATAAAAATAATAAATGCTTAATAATAGTCAGAATCTGCAAAACTAAATTCATCTGTCATTAATTCATAGCTTAGCAATTGTACTTGGAAAAAAAAAAAAAAAAGAAAGAGAAAAATATTAAGACATGAAATGAAAAAATACTAAGACAATCTCTTCATGTCACTCAACCTGGCATTGTGTTGGCTAAGCCAACAACAACAGCAGTGTTGTCAGCTCCCAGAAACAATACAGGTCCCGGCATCTGTATTTATTTTGCGTATTTAAGTGTCTCTCCTCCACACAGACCTTGTTCTTCTGCAGTTGTCTTTTATTTCCAGAGCCATCAGGGTAGAGGTGTACATCCAGCTCAGGGAAGACACACTCTTTAGACAGCATGAGCAGAGACAACTCTGACTCATAGCACTCGTCTGTGGCACCCAATGTGCCAAAGAAAACTGGTGCTTTTATGATGGATTGCACTGGGTTTGCATGGCCAGGTTTTGGTAGCAGTGAGACTGCAGTGGTGGCTTCTGTGAGAGCTGATGAAGCTTCTCCCATGCACAGCACAGTCAATTTCAGCTGGCTTTGGGATGGACCCATTGCTGGCCAAGGCTGGGCCTATCAGGGATGGTAGGATGATGCATTTAGAAGGGCAAAAAAGTTGCTGTGCAACATCCATTGCAGCCGAAAAGATGAATGAGAATATGTGAGAGGGAGGACCAGCCCTGCAGACACGAAGGTCAGGGGCAGGAGGCTCCCCTGCAGCCCATGGAGGGCACAGGGATGCAGAGATCCACCTGCAGCCCATGGAGGAGCCCACGCTGGAGCAGGGGCATGCCCAAAGGATGCTGTGACCCTGTGGGAAGCCCACACTGGAGCAGACTCCTGTGGAGAGAGGAGCCCGTGCTGGAGAAGGTTTATTGCAAGATTGTGACCTACTGAGGGACCCAGTCTGGAGCAGTCTGTTCCCAAAGGACTGACTCTGTGGAAGGGACCCACTCTGGAAGAGTTTGTGTAGAACTGCAGGCATTGGGAAGGACCCAGGTTGGAGAAGTTCCTGAAGGACTGTCTCCCTTGGCAAGGACACTGCACTGGAGCAGTGAAGAGTGTGAGGAATCCTTCCCCTGAGGAGAGGGGAGTAGCAGAGACAACATGTGATGGACTGACTACAACGTTCTTTCCTTATCTCCCTATACTACTGCAGCCAAGGAGGTAGAGGAAGATTAGGAGTGAAGCTGAGCCAGGGAAGAAGAGAGTGGTGGGAGTAATGTGTTTATAAAATTTGGTTTTGTCATTATCATAATCTGATTTGATTGGTAATAAATTCAGGATAAATAAATTTCATGGAGAACTGTCTCCCATGGGAGGCACCACATGGCACAGCAGGGGAAGAACTCCTCTCCCTGAGCAGCAAAAGATCTCATGTGATGAACTGACCAAACCCACAGGCCTGTGCTGTCCGTGGGAAGGAGGAAGGGGTTGGAGAAAAAAAAGGTGGCTTTTTGGGCTTCTTTTATTTCTCATTATCCTCCTCTGATTTTGTTACTGATACATGCACTTTGTACTTCTAAGCTGAGTCTGTTTTGCCCTTGGAGTGTTTTTCTTACAGTCCTTATCTCAACTAAGGAAGCCTTCATTAAATTTTTATTTCCTCTGCCCAGCTGTGGCAGGGGAGGGTGAGAGAGTGACTTTCATGGGTGCCTGGTATTTGGCCAGTGTCAAACCATAACAGCCTGAGATTAGGTTTAAGGCTAAATGTGGAATTTACCTCAGGCCTGGGTTTGGGATTGCCCACATGGCTTTGCACCCAGAAATCAGAGAGGGTCTTTAACAGGGTGTGCCCTGCTCAGAGAGGTACACTGATTTACTATATTTGCCACACAATTCTAGTTTTATCTCCTTGCTTCCAAAGATTTTTTTTTTAATTCTTTGTTTCAAAGTGAAGACAATTGAGTGTCTGAGCTTCAGCTAATTTACTAAAATGTTGAGTGGAGCTGAGAAGCTGTTCAGTGATGATTGCTACAATGAGCCCTTGACGGTACCACAACACAATGTCTATAAATGAGCTCCACTCTTGTTTGTCTCTTGCAGAAACTTTGCCTTCCAGCAAGTAAACTTAAATTTCACAATGAGAGAACTACTAACACTGTGAGGTACCTCTGCAGACTGCCTAGTCCAAAGCCCTCCTCAAAGCAGGGTCACCCAGGCCAGGTTGCCAGGAAGACAATCTGAATCCTGCTCTAAATTAGCCCCAAGGAAGGAGACTCCATGACCTCTCTGGGAAATCTGTGCCTGTGCTCAATCACTCTTTGGAGTAAAAGCACTTTTTGTCTTCTCCTGAAATGCATTTTATTTTTTTCTTTTTCTTGCAATTTGTGCTGACTGTCTGCTGCCCATCACTGGCGAGCCCTGAGAAGAGCCTAGTTCTCAGCTGCCTCGCCCTGCTGGCAAAACTCCCCCTAAGGCAGCCCAGGGAACCTTTGCCCTGCGTGGCTGCAAGTGCCCACTGCTGTCTGACATTGCTCTTGTCAAGCGTGACCCACAATGGTTTTCTGCAAAGCTGCTGCTCCTGTGAGCAGCACAAGGCCCTTCTTGTAGTGAAGAACTTGAAACTGACCCCAGGATTAAAGGTGGGGCCTCAGCCGTGCCCAGAACAGGGGACGGTCACTGCCCTGATGGTGCTGGCCACACCACTGCTGACACAGGCCAGGATGCCGCTGTCCTCCTTGGCCACCTGGGCACACCTGGGCTCGTGTTCGGCAGCCTTGGCCAGCACCCCGAGGTCCTTTCCTGTGGGGCCACTGGAAATTGCACAGAACGGTCAGTGGAATGTGGCGAGTTTAGTAGCAACTCCAGGGGCCCAGTCTGATTTAAGGACTCTTTGGCCGCTTTGGCAACAAGTTGGCTCAGCTCCCTTTAAGGGCTCTGTGGACGCCTAAAGTAACCAGCCCACTGCGCTGCAGGGGTATGTTGTGACCCAAGTGTAAGTGTAAACTATTGCCTTGGACACCAGTTCCCAGTCTTCCAGAACGTTTGTGTTTATTTAGCGATCGCTCGTGCCCGGTGGCGGAAGCGCGCTGGGCCCCGCGTTCCCGGCGGCGCTCACAGCGTTGCCGCGCGCTAACGGCCCCGCCGCCGCTCTGCTGGTTACCGCCGAACCCTCGGCGCGAGCCCCGGCAGGGGGGCGGAGCCTGCGCCCCTCGCGCTGCTCCACCACCAATGGGGAGCCGTGGAACGCGCGGGGCAGATGAGGATTGGCTGGGGCCGTTGGGCGGGGCGGGGCCCGGGGGTTCGATCCCGGCTGAGGGGCCGTTGGTGCTGCAGAGTCGGGGTGGCGGCGGCCGCGGCGGGGCCGGGGAGCGGGCTCTGGTGGGGGCGTGACCGACCCCCGGCAAGAGGGGGATAAAATCCCGATAAGGGATTGAGTGACCCTCTGCGAGGGACTGTGCCCCGGTGAGTGGCCCCTTATGAGTGCCCCCAGCAGTGTGGTCTCGGACCCATGGATGGGTGCGTTCCTTATCCTGCGTGGGACCGGGCCTGGAAGGGAACTAGCTTTGTCGGCAAAGGAGAGTGACGAGCCGCCTTCCCCACACATCACTTCTGAAAAGAAGCTTACAGGGCTACTAGAGGAAGTCGCCTTAAGATAAGATAGTGGACATTCGGATTACATACTCTAAATCTGGTTTTTGCTGTTGGTGTGGTGAGGTGTTGGAACAGGTTGCCCGGGGAGGTGATGGATGCAGAGGTTATGGCCAGGCTCAGTCAATGTCCAGGCAGTGGATCTGGTTTGCAGTGATGAGGCCCATTGAGCAGGGAAGTCGGTCCATAGTTTTCCATTATAGGATGATGATCTTTACCCTGAGAAATGTTTGATCAGACCAAAAGAAAACTACAGAGCATGTTCCACAGAGAGAATTAGGTGTTGCTGAGTTAGTCATTCTCCATTCCCACTGACTTTTGACTTAAGTGGGATTATATATCATTTTCTATGGTGAGAATGGCATGTATGGAGCAAGGACTCTGGGCGAAGCATCCAACTGACAAGTTCAAGTACAGGTAATGTTAGAGCAGTAGGAATTTTCCAAATTCAGAAGGGCAGTTAAGTTACAGAAATTTGTTTTTAAAGATTTAAGAGAATTGTGGTGAGACTTATTTAGTTTTGATTTTGTTTGTATGTATAAATAGTAAGCCATATATTATCTATGCATCCTCAAAGAAATTTCCAGTTAGCATGAAGTTTAATGGATTACTTTGATATGAGTGTTTTGCTTATGTTTTGCTGAATGTAAGTTCATAGGGAATTGAAAAAGATTTTTTGCTTCCTCTCCTCCACCCCCAAATTTCACGTGGTCTGAAGGCTGTACAATAGATTTTATTAACTTTTATTCGTGATTCTCTTGTAGAGGCATAAGAATTTTTGCGAAACAGCTGGAGTAATAAGATCCATGTTTTCTTTCCTACAGCACGTCATGGCAGCCCATCAGGAGAAAAAACCTGCTGAAGAAAGAAAACACCGAACCATAAAATGATGTTGTAGCTTCTCAGTGCCAGTGGGGAAGAGCATGGTGGGAGAAGCCGCTGTCCCGAACTAGTCCTTGTCAGGCGGTCGCTCGTGCCCGGTGGCGGAAGCGCGTTGGGCCCCGCGCTCCCGGCGGCGCTCACAGCGCGGGCACGCGCTAACGGCCCCGCGCCGCTCTCGTGGTTACCGCCGAACCCTCGGCGCGAGCCCCGGCAGGGGGCGGAGCCTGCGCCCCTCGCGCTGCTCCACCACCAATGGGGAGCCGTGGAACGCGCGGGGCAGATGAGGATTGGCTGGGGCCGTTGGTCCCGGGGGGTTCGGTCCCGGCAGAGCGGCCGGTGGTGCGGCAGAGTCGCGGCGGCCGGGGAGCGGGCTGTGGTGGGGGCGTGACCCACCCCCGGCGAGGAACTGAGTGACCCCCAGCGAGCGACTGAGCCCCGGTGAGTGGCCCCTAATGAGTGCCCCCGCTCCGTGCTCTCGTGTCCTGTGCCCGCTACCGGCGCTCTCTGACTGATCCACATCTGTACTTGCTGGCGGGGAATAAGCATCTGTCTGACATCTGCGACAGGACTCCCATGCCGACCTGTAGGGCTGCTGGCATTTATTCCCTTTGGGTCACTTTCCAGGTACATTATTGAGTTACGATCTGGATGCAGTCTGGTTTCTCAGACAGCTGTGGCATGAATCATTTTGCACAAAGAGTGGTTGACTGTTGCACTGGCATTTATTCTTTGGTGTTTCACACATTCCAAGGCATTTTGGAATCAAAGTGAAACATGTGCTTAGGGAATATACGCAAATATGCCATGTGTGACATATTCTTTAATGAGGTTCCTTAAGAAAAGGCAACTATATAACAACAATACCCAGTTATTTTAAATTAACACACGAGATATAGATCAAAATAAAAGACAAGGAACTGAATTTAGTTACCAGCTATTAAATAGGATTACAGCCTTACATGAAACAGATCTTAGAGTTGTATAATAGGTTAGACATATTACTAGTTTAAAATCACAACAGCTATATCTTCCATATTGGCTTACCCAGTACTTAATAGAAACTTACTAGAAATGGTATATGTATGTAAGGGACAGTGTTTTGAGGGGTTTTGTCTTGTATGTATTTACTGTGAATACATTCTTTCTCTTCTGGGTAGTTTTGTAGTATCCATTCCTGGCTTCTCCCATAAATCTCTCCCTGGCTATGTGGGAGGTGTACAAGAAAATGCTGTCACCCCATCTGGGAAGGTCTTCCTTGGAATCCATGCACACCATGAAATCTTCTGAAATTATAGTATGGTCTGTTTAATAACCATTGTGTAGCCAGCAGAAGCAGGGCCATAAATTCTCTCGCCTTCCTCTCATGTTCAGTTCAAACAAAAATAGAGAGTAATCTATGTCGTCTTTTAAAATAAGTTACAGCATTTCTTATAATTTGTAAAAATGTATGGTTGGCACCACACCATCAATGGAAAAGTAATAGTTGACAATTTTGGCATTAAAATTGTCAGTGGACTATTGCTGGTACTTGACAAGATATTTTATCTGCTCAAGCTCCATTAACCCAAGGGACATGAACAAGATTTGTGATGTGAACTGTTAGAAAGGGTATTATAGTTATTACCAACTTGTTACAATAGTTACTATGGTTTGAGAGAGAGTCTAAATTCAGTTTTGTGGAGAGAAAAACTCAGTCTAACAAAGCCCTAATGGGTACAGCAGAGTCTAATGGAACATTCAGAAAAGTGCCTCAGGGTATTTAATTGGGAGGATGAGGAGAGAGAAGTCATTTCATGAGCACTTGATGGAACCTCTGTGTATTCTCTGCATACCCGTATTAATTAAAAACTCTAACAATGCAGGGTCACTTACATTCCCGTTTTTCTTCATACTTTAGGTTGTGAATAAATATGAAATCAATAGACTTCAGGTCTGGATCATTACCCATGTGCTTTGGTTTGCGAGTGCTTCTTGCTTCCACTTCTCACCTACCATCATTTTGGACAGCTGGGTTCCTTTCCTGTGCTGTGCCAGTATCTTGGGATATGCAGTGACCACATTAAAGGCTGGTTTTTGCCTGCCAGTGCCAAAGACTGGTATGTGAATTTTAGTAATAAGAGAGTTCTAGGTATCAGAGATTAAAATTGTTAAATAAAATTCGGGTATATTAATTAAATGACAGAATATATTTGACTGGCACACTTTCTTATGTAGCCTTAGAAATTGCAGTGCCCCTTTGCTGGTAATGCCAAGGTTATTTAAATATTGCAAGATAATCTAGACTCTTTAATCATGGTAGCCATGCACAGCATGGTGTGGTCCCTCCTGTTCCCTGAGAAATCTTGGATGTTTTATGGAAGAAATTGCTGTACAAGGCCAATAAAAAACCCATTTTAGTCTGTTCTGTAAGCTTCATCCTAACATAAGCACTGTATAAGCAGCACTTCAAGCAGTGTTCCACTAATGCCACCCTTGAAAACTGGAATCTGAAGGACCATCAGCTTGCTCATCTTCATGCCTAGGTCACTTCGTTGTATGCATGGCAGTGCTGTTAAATTTGTTTGTTCCAGAGTACAAAAAAACACTAAAAACAAACAAACAAAACAAAACGAAAAACAAAAGAAAAAGGATTTTTAGGAGTGTATATTGGATTAACTTTTGTCTTGATAATTCCTGTTTGTTGATACTCTGTGGTCAATATCACCTATGAAGTTCAAAGATCATCTGTCCAATCTCTGTAATATGGTGGGAATTTCAAATATAAAATTGTCAGTATTTGCACAATTATTTACTTATTTATGTGCTTATTTACTTAATTATGTACTTATTTAACTTGGGTTAAATAAAACATAATGGGAAAAAAACAGCAAAATCTTCTGGTAATTACTTGGAGCGGTCAAAAAGGTAGTTTGGATTATTGTAGGGAAAAAAGCTACAAATGCACACCTGAAGAGGGCACAAGAGGCTGAGTAACTTCCAGATTGCTTTAGATCTCCCTAAGGAACAAAGTAAATTCCCAGTGTTGTAGATTATAACCTTTATGGATTGTCAGTGTTCAATTTATGGGTGGAATGGTGTGAGGAGAGGGGAACTTGCAATACCTCTGGGAAGGGAGGATGCCTTCACACATGGAAAACCTCTGCCACCTCTGGCATTTCTGAGATCAGGGCTCTGCTTTGCAGCATAAGGGTGGTTGTAATGGAATGGCTCAGTTCCAGTTTTACTCTAACAGTGGGAATGAAAACAGGAGAATGTACTGCTGCCTTGTGGTGGCATCCAGAGTATTTTATGCTTTTAGTTCCCAGTCCAAGGTTCAAATGTTAACCTAGAGCTGAACTGCTTAATTGGTTCTTTTCAATAATGCAGTGTTCACTGAAAGTTAAAAGTGATGCGCAGTTAAAGATAAAACTGTAATAGCATTTTTTTCTACTTTATTTCATACAGGATAAAAAAGTTTAAACGTGTGAGCCAGATCAAAAGCTTGCTTTATTTTTAGATGATGGATACATATCTACTTTATGGCTACTGGACAGATAATGATACTATATTTTTTAATTATGCTATCGAAACTGTTTTTGATATCTTTTCCCTTAAAAATGTAAAAAAATTTTGCACTCCACAGAAATGTACAAAACATGTTTTATCATCATAGTACCAAACTATAAATCAAAAAAACAAAAAATATCTAATACCTCTATGCTGCAATGGCCACGTCTCTATAAAGTAGTATGAAAGGATTGGAGAATCATTACAAGAATGAATCATAGGAAAGGTCTTCTGAGTAAAGGAAGTGAAAACAGAAAACAGATGAGTTAAGAAGGAAAAGATATAAAACGAGAAAACTACCCACGTTTTTGCAAAAAAATGAAGACAAATATATATAATTACATCTTGTACGTAGAGGAAATCAAGAATAGTATATTTTAAATTTCTAGTCTGGAAAAACATGGTGTAAAATCTAGGATAGGAAGTAAAAAGAGTTACAAAAGCTGTGAAGCATACTCATGATACAGGTTTTGAGATAGAACTTTACCAAAGATATAAAAGAGTGCACTGTAAAAGAGATACAGAAGAGATGATGCATTATAAGCTGGAAGAGGGAAATGAAGCGAAGAAACTCCCCTTTTCAAAGAGAATGTAAAAAAAAGGCATCAAAGAATGCACGAACAGAATCCACAGAAACAACGGCAGTTCTTCTGGGAATAGAATTTCCAAGTCCATGGTTGCCTGGATGCAGTGGCACTGCAGTAGAAGAACAAAGTCAGAACAGTCATAAAGAATATTGTCCAAAAGACAAAGCAGGTGTTCCCAACTCAAGTCAATGTCCTGCACACCAGGAGTACAGGAGCAAGATTAGGAAGATAACCACAATTCAAAAACACATGTAGCAATAATATCCATCCTTCCGGCAACCTCACTGACAGCTGTACTGCTACACAGGGAAGAAGCCCTTTCCACTGGCATCCCTGCTCCCTCAGAGGCACGGGTATGAGACAAAGAGCCTGATGCCTGAGGATGCAGCTGGGCAGGAGAAGGCTGAAAGCAAAGCTGTGAGAGCAGCCCAGAGCAGAAAGGCAACGGCAGAACAATCTGTGCCAGAGCCAATATCCTGGAGCTGCCAATTCCCAGTCGGAGGCTGTGAGGAACATGCAGCTTGTGCCATGGCAGAGGAGCCTTGGTGTGGTGCTGGACAAGATCCCGGAGCTGCAAAGGCGTTTCCATGTGCAGCTCATTCTGTGCAGCAGGCAGTGCAAGAGCAGCAGGAGGAAGATGTGCACCCTTGGGTCAGCCCTGGCAAGAGCGTCCATTGCTGCCAGGGCCTCGATGACAGCAGTGGGACTGGAGAGGGTGGAAGCTGTGTGGAGAGGACTGTGTGCAGCCTCAGATCCGTGGGCATCTGTAAGGTAGGAGTGATTCCCAGTCCCCAGTCGTAATAGAAGTGGCAGCCTGTTTTAAAAATGGACCTAGCTTTTATCATCATTTTGCTATGTGGTTGGAATAGGGTGAGCCTGGCTTGTCAATCGTACTGGTGTTGAGCTGTCTGCAAAGCAATAATGCCCATAATCAATTCCCCAGTAGCAGCATCAACAGCTTTTTCCTAAAAGAAATGCTTGTAGAACATTTTCTTCTCCAAAGGCCCTTAGTTCTGGTTCCTATGAAATTTTAGAGACTTTGTTCCATCTTTATGGACTTAACTGAATGGCATTCCTTGTTCTCTTTTTCCAGCTTCTCCTTGTTTTCTTTCCCCACAGGGATCATCAGAAGCTGCTCGTCCCTGAGCGTGCAGATGGGCAGAAAAATGCAGAAAGCAAAGCAGGAGCCCAAGCAGTTGCAGAAGATGTTTCCTGCAGCCAGACACACAGCAGCCATTTCCAGGAGGCGTCACATCCTAGTCTCCGGGTGTCAGGATGCTGTGGTGGTGGCAGAGGAGAGGAGCCTTGGTGTTGTGCTGGAAAAGGGCTTCTCCAGAAGAAAAGGTGGTGCTCCTATGTGCAGGGAAGCGTGTGTCCCCAGCAGCCGAGGGGCAGCAGGAGGAAGATCTCCATCCCTGAGATATTTGTGCCAGAGCCTTCAGCCGTGCCAGAGGCTGGCTGAGAGCTGCACCTCTGCCCAGGGAAGAAGCCCCTTGCACTGGCATCCCTGCTCCCTCAGAGGCACGGGTATGAGACAAAGAGCCTGATGCCTGAGGATGCAGCTGGGCAGGAGAAGGCTGAAAGCAAAGCTGTGAGAGCAGCCCAGAGCAGAAAGGCAACGGCAGAACAATCTGTGCCAGAGCCAATATCCTGGAGCTGCCAATTCCCAGTCGGAGGCTGTGAGGAACATGCAGCTTGTGCCATGGCAGAGGAGCCTTGGTGTGGTGCTGGACAAGATCCCGGAGCTGCAAAGGCGTTTCCATGTGCAGCTCATTCTGTGCAGCAGGCAGTGCAAGAGCAGCAGGAGGAAGATGTGCACCCTTGGGTCAGCCCTGGCAAGAGCATCCATTGCTGCCAGGGCCTCAATGACAGCAGTGGGACTGGAGAGGGTGGAAGCTGTGTGGAGAGGACTGTGTGCAGCCTCAGATCCGTGGGCATCTGTAAGGTAGGAGTGATTCCCAGTCCCCAGTCGTAATAGAAGTGGCAGCCTGTTTTAAAAATGGACCTAGCTTTTATCATCATTTTGCTATGTGGTTGGAATAGGGTGAGCCTGGCTTGTCAATCGTACTGGTGTTGAGCTGTCTGCAAAGCAATAATGCCCATAATCAATTCCCCAGTAGCAGCATCAACAGCTTTTTCCTAAAAGAAATGCTTGTAGAACATTTTCTTCTCCAAAGGCCCTTAGTTCTGGTTCCTATGAAATTTTAGAGACTTTGTTCCATCTTTATGGACTTAACTGAATGGCATTCCTTGTTCTCTTTTTCCAGCTTCTCCTTGTTTTCTTTCCCCACAGGGATCATCAGAAGCTGCTCGTCCCTGAGCGTGCAGATGGGCAGAAAAATGCAGAAAGCAAAGCAGGAGCCCAAGCAGTTGCAGAAGATGTTTCCTGCAGCCAGACACACAGCAGCCATTTCCAGGAGGCGTCACATCCTAGTCTCCGGGTGTCAGGATGCTGTGGTGGTGGCAGAGGAGAGGAGCCTTGGTGTTGTGCTGGAAAAGGGCTTCTCCAGAAGAAAAGGTGGTGCTCCTATGTGCAGGGAAGCGTGTGTCCCCAGCAGCCGAGGGGCAGCAGGAGGAAGATCTCCATCCCTGAGATATTTGTGCCAGAGCCTTCAGCCGTGCCAGAGGCTGGCTGAGAGCTGCACCTCTGCCCAGGGAAGAAGCCCCTTGCACTGGCATCCCTGCTCCCTCAGAGGCACGGGTATGAGACAAAGAGCCTGATGCCTGAGGATGCAGCTGGGCAGGAGAAGGCTGAAAGCAAAGCTGTGAGAGCAGCCCAGAGCAGAAAGGCAACGGCAGAACAATCTGTGCCAGAGCCAATATCCTGGAGCTGCCAATTCCCAGTCGGAGGCTGTGAGGAACATGCAGCTTGTGCCATGGCAGAGGAGCCTTGGTGTGGTGCTGGACAAGATCCCGGAGCTGCAAAGGCGTTTCCATGTGCAGCTCATTCTGTGCAGCAGGCAGTGCAAGAGCAGCAGGAGGAAGATGTGCACCCTTGGGTCAGCCCTGGCAAGAGCGTCCATTGCTGCCAGGGCCTCGATGACAGCAGTGGGACTGGAGAGGGTGGAAGCTGTGTGGAGAGGACTGTGTGCAGCCTCAGATCCGTGGGCATCTGTAAGGTAGGAGTGATTCCCAGTCCCCAGTCGTAATAGAAGTGGCAGACTGTTTTAAAAATGGACCTAGCTTATATCATCATTTTGCTATATGGTTGGAATAGGGTGAGCCTGGCTTGTCAATCGTACTGGTGTTGAGCTGTCTGCAAAGCAATAATGCCCATAATCAATTCTCCAGTAGCAGCATCAACAGCTTTTTCCTAAAAGAAATGCTTGTAGAACAATTTCTTCTCCAAAGGCCCTTAGTTCTGGTTCCTATGAAATTTTAGAGACTTTGTTCCATCTTTATGGACTTAACTGAATGGCATTCCTTGTTCTCTTTTTCCAGCTTCTCCTTGTTTTCTTTCCCCACAGGGATCATCAGAAGCTGCTGGTCCCTGAGCGTGCAGATGGGCAGAAAAATGCAGAAAGCAAAGCAGGAGCCCAAGCAGTTGCAGAAGATGTTTCCTGCAGCCAGACACACAGCAGCCATTTCCAGGAGGCGTCACATCCTAGTCTCCGGGTGTCAGGATGCTGTGGTGGTGGCAGAGGAGAGGAGCCTTGGTGTTGTGCTGGAAAAGGGCTTCTCCAGAAGAAAAGGTGGTGCTCCTATGTGCAGGGAAGCGTGTGTCCCCAGCAGCCGAGGGGCAGCAGGAGGAAGATCTCCATCCCTGAGATATTTGTGCCAGAGCCTTCAGCCGTGCCAGAGGCTGGCTGAGAGCTGCACCTCTGCCCAGGGAAGAAGCCCCTTGCACTGGCATCCCTGCTCCCTCAGAGGCACGGGTATGAGACAAAGAGCCTGATGCCTGAGGATGCAGCTGGGCAGGAGAAGGCTGAAAGCAAAGCTGTGAGAGCAGCCCAGAGCAGAAAGGCAACGGCAGAACAATCTGTGCCAGAGCCAATATCCTGGAGCTGCCAATTCCCAGTCGGAGGCTGTGAGGAACATGCAGCTTGTGCCATGGCAGAGGAGCCTTGGTGTGGTGCTGGACAAGATCCCGGAGCTGCAAAGGCGTTTCCATGTGCAGCTCATTCTGTGCAGCAGGCAGTGCAAGAGCAGCAGGAGGAAGATGTGCACCCTTGGGTCAGCCCTGGCAAGAGCGTCCATTGCTGCCAGGGCCTCGATGACAGCAGTGGGACTGGAGAGGGTGGAAGCTGTGTGGAGAGGACTGTGTGCAGCCTCAGATCCGTGGGCATCTGTAAGGTAGGAGTGATTCCCAGTCCCCAGTCGTAATAGAAGTGGCAGCCTGTTTTAAAAATGGACCTAGCTTTTATCATCATTTTGCTATATGGTTGGAATAGGGTGAGCCTGGCTTGTCAATCGTACTGGTGTTGAGCTGTCTGCAAAGCAATAATGCCCATAATCAATTCTCCAGTAGCAGCATCAACAGCTTTTTCCTAAAAGAAATGCTTGTAGAACAATTTCTTCTCCAAAGGCCCTTAGTTCTGGTTCCTATGAAATTTTAGAGACTTTGTTCCATCTTTATGGACTTAACTGAATGGCATTCCTTGTTCTCTTTTTCCAGCTTCTCCTTGTTTTCTTTCCCCACAGGGATCATCAGAAGCTGCTGGTCCCTGAGCGTGCAGATGGGCAGAAAAATGCAGAAAGCAAAGCAGGAGCCCAAGCAGTTGCAGAAGATGTTTCCTGCAGCCAGACACACAGCAGCCATTTCCAGGAGGCGTCACATCCTAGTCTCCGGGTGTCAGGATGCTGTGGTGGTGGCAGAGGAGAGGAGCCTTGGTGTTGTGCTGGAAAAGGGCTTCTCCAGAAGAAAAGGTGGTGCTCCTATGTGCAGGGAAGCGTGTGTCCCCAGCAGCCGAGGGGCAGCAGGAGGAAGATCTCCATCCCTGAGATATTTGTGCCAGAGCCTTCAGCCGTGCCAGAGGCTGGCTGAGAGCTGCACCTCTGCCCAGGGAAGAAGCCCCTTGCACTGGCATCCCTGCTCCCTCAGAGGCACGGGTATGAGACAAAGAGCCTGATGCCTGAGGATGCAGCTGGGCAGGAGAAGGCTGAAAGCAAAGCTGTGAGAGCAGCCCAGAGCAGAAAGGCAACGGCAGAACAATCTGTGCCAGAGCCAATATCCTGGAGCTGCCAATTCCCAGTCGGAGGCTGTGAGGAACATGCAGCTTGTGCCATGGCAGAGGAGCCTTGGTGTGGTGCTGGACAAGATCCCGGAGCTGCAAAGGCGTTTCCATGTGCAGCTCATTCTGTGCAGCAGGCAGTGCAAGAGCAGCAGGAGGAAGATGTGCACCCTTGGGTCAGCCCTGGCAAGAGCGTCCATTGCTGCCAGGGCCTCGATGACAGCAGTGGGACTGGAGAGGGTGGAAGCTGTGTGGAGAGGACTGTGTGCAGCCTCAGATCCGTGGGCATCTGTAAGGTAGGAGTGATTCCCAGTCTGAACTCTTGCGTTAGACCTGGCAAAGTTCTCTTTTGCATCTTTCTTCCACGTTTTTGTGTTTTCTGAGCAGGGCTTCTTATTTTCCTCTGTGTGTGCAGTGTTTCCCAAAGCTTAATCTGATCCTGATATCAATGTCACTGATTTTTTTGAGAGACTCTTGGATTTAATCTCATTCCTGTGACAGACTCTTTCCAGTCCAGAGCCATTCTCGAATCCATGCTTAAATCAAATGCCATCTGTAGTCCTAATCCCAATTCTAGTGCTTACCTGAAACCCTGCCCTTACTTCAAAGCCCAGCTCCCTTTCTGCCCCCTGGCTAACAGCTGAGCCGTAAACAAATGCCATGTTTAGACCTATGACTAATGCTGGCCGCCATTGTAACTCTAAATCCATCCCCTAGGGCATTCTGAAGCCCTAAGTGTAGCTTCAAACCCAATCCAAGCCTACACTGGTATGCAGCATTAGTTTAAACTCTGAAGCTTAGCTCTAGTTCCTGCCCTCAGGCCGACACCATCCTTTGACCTAAGCCCAATGGCAGTCCCAGTTGTACTCCCTAGCCCAAGGCCTGCTCTAAGCTTAAGGCCACTATGATAATTTTATTACAGTGGTGGCTTTAGTAATTTTTTGCATGAACACTAAGTATTTTATGGTATTGACTTTGTCAAAGAAGTTTTGCTCAAGTTTAGAGGTCTTTTAGCGTGGATGTCGTGCTGTAATACAAATGTTGGCGATGAGTTGTAATGTTAGCATTTAACCAGTGAAGGAATTGAAACCTATTGAATGTATCAAAAGGTAATAAATGACCAGGACTGGAACAACTGCATGTGCTTCAAAAAGGTGGGACAGAGGAAGAACTGTGTTTAAATGATTGAATATGTATAACCGTTTGTAAATAAGTATTAGGCTGATGCAATATCCAGGGTATATAAGGAGTGTTGCTGTGTGTAGTGACATGTCTCTGGCTGCGGCTAAGCATCCAGTGCTCTTCCTTTTGCTTTATTAGTTTGTCCCCTGTTGCCCCTTATTAAACTCTTAAAATTTCAGGTGAGGAGTGGGCTTTGTTTCTCACAGCCGCCTTTAGCCCTGAGGTCTGGCCCGGCCCTACGGCCGGTCTGAGCCGTGATTGCAGCCAAAGGCAGCCCAAATGCCGGGGTGCAGCCGACCCCTCCCAGGCCAGCCCCCAGGCACTGTCCACCAGAGAGTGAGATCGCTCGCCCACACCACACCCCAAATCACAAGCGTAGAAAGTGCTGGACCCCCAAAATCGGAGGGGGATGGAGGGCTCTCACCAGCCCCCAAAAGAGGAAGGGGGGCAGCCGACTATCTACTGTCCCCCTAAATCAGAGGGGCACAGGCACAATGCCAGCCCCCACCATATTGCAGGGGGACAGACACAGAGGACCCCCCAAAAGCGGAGGGGACCGAGACCACCCCCAGCACAGCAAAGATAAGACTGATGGAGAAACTCCCGATTTCCTGTGGGATGAGAGGGATGGGGACACTTTCCTTCTCCCCTCCACCCCTCCAAGAGTCCCTCCCGTGCATCCCCCGGGGCACCAGGGACAGAGATCCCTAGAGCATTCCCCCGGGGTCAGACAAAGTAAAATTGGCAGAAATCCAACTTAGCAACACTTGAAATGCTTTGACTGATATTTGCTCTCCCAAGAAATCACTTGTGATGAAAATGCAAGCAAATCCCAAAGCTCCATCTCTCCTCATGGGAGAGGAGAGTGAAACAACCCCGGCCACCCACAGGGGAGTGGAGGACAGAGGTGCTCCGGTCCCCTGTAGGGGGCAGGAGCAGGGATACCCCTGAGCCCTCCCCTTAGGCGAGAGGATGATGAGACCTCCTGGGAACTGCAAAAGTGAGGTGAGGATGGGGAAGCCCCTGGTCCCCCAAAAGAGAGGGGATGGAGAACCTTCCCCCTGGCCAAAGTTAAAGACAAATGCAGACCCCCTCTGTGCCCTGTGGCCGCCCCCAAAGGGGACGAGGATGGAGAGCCCCAAGCCACCCCAAAGGGGAAAGCGGGAGAAAGTTCTCCTGTCCCCTACAAGGCAGATGAGGATGGAGACAACCTGGACCTCCACAGAGGAGAAGAATGGGGGGACCCCCCGACCCCCTTCAGAAGGGAGAAGCACAGAGACCCCTCGGCCACCCCATACAGGAGAGGACGGAGACACCCAGGCCTCCCCCATAGGGAAGAGAAGGACAGACACCCCCGGCGCCCCCAAAAGAGAGGAGCACAGAAACTCCATGGCCACCCCAAAGGGGAGAGAAGGACAGAGAAGCTCATGTGCCCCCCCTTCCCTTCCCCTATGCACCACTTCAGGCCTTGTGCTGCTCACAGGAGCAGCAGCTTTGCAGAAAACCATTGTGGGTCACGCTTGACAAGAGCAATGTCAGACAGCAGTGGGCACTTGCAGCCACGCAGGGCAAAGGTTCCCTGGGCTGCCTTAGGGGGAGTTTTGCCAGCAGGGCGAGGCAGCTGAGAACCAGGCTCTTCTCAGGGCTCGCCAGTGATGGGCAGCAGACAGTCAGCACAAATTGCAAGAAAAAGAAAAAAATAAAATGCATTTCAGCAGAAGACAAAAAGTGCTTTTACTCCGAAGAGTGATTGAGCACAGGCACAGATTTCCCAGAGAGGTCATGGAGTCTCGTTCCTTGGGGCTAATTTAGAACAGGATTCAGATTGTCTTCCTGGCAACCTGGCCTGGGTGACCCTGCTTTGAGGAGGGCTTTGGACTAGGCAGTCTGCAGAGGTACCTCACAGTGTTAGTAGTTCTCTCATTGTGAAATTTAAGTTTACTTGCTGGAAGGCAAAGTTTCTGCAAGAGACAAACAAGAGTGGAGCTCATTTATAGACATTGTGTTGTGGTACCGTCAAGGGCTCATTGTAGCAATCATCACTGAACAGCTTCTCAGCTCCACTCAACATTTTAGTAAATTAGCTGAAGCTCAGACACTCAATTGTCTTCACTTTGAAACAAAGAATTAAAAAAAAAATCTTTGGAAGCAAGGAGATAAAACTAGAATTGTGTGGCAAAAATAGTAAATCAATGTACCTCTCTGAGCAGGGCACACCCTGTTAAAGACCTTCTCTGATTTCTGGGTGCAAAGCCATGCAGGCAGCTGGTTGCCAAGCCCCTTCCATGATAGCAGGAATCTTACAAGCAAGGAACTGCAGAATGGTTTGGTTTGAAAGGGCCCTTTAAATATTTTTGAACACCAAATCTTCCTCAAAGACCACTGGCATAAATTCCTGAGGCTCAGTTATTTCCCACAAGATGCCCACAACAGGAAAGTCCTTTGCCAACTGCGATTCCACCTGGATTGCACCCCCCCTCCAAACTGAAATTTTCTCAAGAATGAGGAGTTAGCTTTCCTTCATCTTTATAAAATATGTTTTAGTGAGTTTCTGCTTCTCAGTAGAGAACGACCAAACAGTAGATCACTCATAGTTCTTACTCACGGGAAGGTTAAGTAATTTTTGTGTTTTCTTCAGCCAGTGCTCTTGCTGCTTCTCTTAGGACAGATGAGGAAGCCTATTAAAAAATGATACATTTAGTCCTGGCTGGTCTGACCCAAGTCTTATAACTCTGTAACTTTCTCAGCCTTCCAGACCCAATAGTTATGGAAAAAATGGTGATGGATTGCAAAACCAAGATCTGTGGCCTTTTCATGAGCAGCATTGGTTCAAGGAGTTTTTTTGATTCCATGTGAAAGAAAAAGCTCAAGTCATCTCACAGTCATGCCAGTGCAGAGCAGCTTAAGGGGAAAATACAGCACAGCAGTTTGGAATGATGAGGGATGAGCTCTGCAATGGAATATTTTAATCACTGGCATACTAGTGAGGTGTTGCTACAACTTACTTTGTCACTTGAATTGATTTCCCTGATGCATTCAGTTGTGGGCCAGGGAATCAGCTGCACCTTTGTCAATTCAATCCAAGAGATAGACTCACCATCAGACTTACCATACCAAAGGATCAATCCAGGCTGTGGCTTTGGACCCATCATTATAACTTCTGAAATCTGCTGTTTGCTGTGTTAGGAAGGGGCAGAACTTATCTTCAGTATAGTATTTTCCTTGGTCTCTGAAATAGCCTTTGGCTTGTTTCGGTCTCGTTTCATCCTTTCCCAGATTGCATTTATTCTTGTTCCCTTGTAAAATCCCTGGAGTTTTTGGGCTGCAATGCAGGAAAAGCTCAATGTTGACTTGCTGTTGACTATGCTGAATCTGCTATTTGCTTCTTATATCTCTAAAGGCCTTTCAGAACATGAAGCAGAAGTTTGTGCACTGCATGGAAGATTGCTTGGGAAAGGATTGCTGTCCTAAAGCAGGACTTAAACCAAACAATGAACAGAGTTCATCTCTCCTCCAGAAACTGAAACTCTGACAACAAAAGCCGGCAGGCTCAAGGAATGTGCAGTGTGGAGATATTTGATTGAGTGGGAAAAGGTGTGGATGGATGACTCCTAGTTTCACTTACTGCCTCAGACTGGAGCCAGCTGATCCCTCCCATGGGGGGACCACTTGTTTCTCTGGTCCCTTCTCCTTTATTCCATTCTGGACGCACTGAAAGGTATTCAAGACATTTGGGCCCTGGAAATTAAAAGGTGTATCACAGCTGGTTTTGGTGAGGGTGCTCCCAATTCTGCATGTGTGTGATCTGCCTAACATGTGGGACATGCCTGATGGCCGTTAGTTTCCCTAGAAGATTTTTGACTGACATCCAGGATGTGTGGAGCTGTCACAGCTTACCCAATTCCTGTTGGCCATGATAAAACTTCAAGGGAATGAAACCATTTCCAAGACCCTTTCTTGAAGCCATCTTTGATTTGCATATCCAAACACCATTTAGTGAATGAGAACAGTGAGCAGAGACACTAGTGTATTTTATCTTCACCTTTGTGAAGCAGAGTCCTGCACTGTATCATCACTGCCGTTTTAAATGCATGAGAAGGATGTGGGAAAGAGAAGAAAAATCTGGCTGCAGAGAAATATCCAAGAACATCTGCCCATGTAATTTTTATTACTTGGACTCTTCCTTAAGAAAAAAACCCACAAAAAATCAACCCAGACAAAATATCTGCTTGCTTATAAATAGGAAATAATAAAAGAAAAATAAAGATAAATAAAGAAGAAATTGCTTTTTTCTTCATTCTCTTAGTATTCAATTGTATAAAAAAGATACCATGGTTAAGGAAATGCAAATAATAAACATTAGAGCCCAGATACAGGTCTATGATACTTAGTCGTCTCATTATTCCATTTTGAAGTCAATGTGAATTAACTGTCTATATTTGATTTGGGCCTCTGAACTCCAGCTCTGATTTTATGGCTTACATTTCACTCTAGCAAACTCTTCAGTACCAGAGGAGCACTATCTGGTGGGTAAATCCTTTCAGTATCCAGCAGCTGCTGTCAAAGCTTCCTAGGTGTTATCCCTGCCTCTGTCTGAATCTTTGTATCTTCCCCACAGCTTTGGACCCCACCTGTCCACCACAAGCTGATCCTTAAAAAAAAAAAAAAAAAAAATCACCAGAAGTGCAGGCCTTCCCACAGGAACTTTGGATGGATTACATTTATAAGACCTCCATGGGGAAAAAATATACTTTTGGTCTGGAATTAGGCAGCTACCACTGAAGCAGCACTACTCTATGGCCTAGCTGGATTTTTCATATGAGCCATCTTTCAGAGGTGTATAAATAAAGAACAGTGCATTCTAGTATTTAAGTGGCCTTCAGAATTACTTGATTGATGTCCTTCCACCCACTATTATTATACATGCCTCCTCTCTATGGATACAGATGCTAATGCTTATGTTAGCTGGTCTAATTTTTCTACTGCCATTTATCAGGAAGTGAGCACTAAATTGAATTTGGGAGCAGGTCCAAATTCAGCCAAGGCAGTTTATTTTCCAAAGAAAATACTGTTAACAATAGAATTGGAGTTTACAGACTGGATCTTCTGAATGCACAGAGACATTCAATAGTTGCTCCCTAAAATATGGAGTAAATATACAAACTGGTCTCTACGTACTGTCTTAACACAGTCCCTGTGTATTTGTGTACATTAGGCGGTACTTTTTCTGGTGCTTTTGAAAAAAGACCCAAGGTGAGGGATTTCAGCAGCTCACAAGGTTTAATGTTGCATGGCACAGTTTGATTTTTTTTTTCAGGTTTATATTGGCCAATATTTATTGAATTTTATTGAAGAGCTGTATTTTGTTTACATTCTGGCTGGGATTTTGAGATCCTTTCACCAGACACCCACAAATACCTAAGTACTTCTAAAAGTACAGGTTGTGCAGAAAGAAAAAGACAGCCTGTCAGAGCCACGTTAAAGGGAACAGAGTGTTTCTGAAAAATTCTGACAGATCCAAGGAGCCTCATGATCCTGTAATTTTGGTGGCACTGAGGGGCTTTGCAGGATGTGCCCAGCCTTGGTAATTTCACACAGGCTGTAGGAGAAAGACCTGGCAATACCTAGAGAGGTTTCTGGAGTCTCTGGGAGCAAGCAAAGAGAAGGAGGCACAGCTAAAGCTGGGCTGAGACTCTTTCTTGCTGCACAAACCAAACCCACACAGGACAGCAAAGAGCCCATCCAACCTAAAATCTCTTAAGGAGCAAAATCACAGCAGAACAACAATAGGAAAAGAGCCTTGAAAACTTCTCCTTGCTTCTTAAAATAGCTCTTCCTTGTGTGCCTGCTCCCCCTCCCTCCCCACCATTTATTGGCAGCTGTAGCAAGTAATTAAAAAGGGACTTTCATGTTAGGACAAACATGCAGAAAGGAAAACATTTTACATTTTTCTTTGCCAGTATGTACATTTCTGAGTAAATATTATTAAAGATATTTTCATGAGCAACACAGGTTCTTCTCCTGGAATCCAGATGACTTTTTTTGGTTTTATTCTGCAGTTGACAAGATGATGTCTAGTCTAGTTACAGTAGAGTAATAAAGTAATTATTCCCTGATAAAATGATAAGGCAAGGCTTTATTTTACAATTATCTGTGAACAGAGTGAATGAGGTAATATTATATAAATCACAAAGAGCATTTGTCAAATATCAATCACTACAACACATTGTGTGAAAGGGAAACTGGTTTAGACTTTTTAAAAATTTGTGCTTTTCATTTTAAAATTTGATTTAATTTTAATTTTGAAACCAAAAAAACTTGACAAAAAACTTCACCAAAACGATCAAACAAACCCCCTCCAAACCCAAGATCAGTTTAAGACTTTTAAAAACAGCATATACAGCAAAAATCCTTTCCAGAAAAAATTTATCTGGACCAGGGAATCAGGACCACAGCTGACACAGTCTCACAGCTGGTGAGAATTGTGCCTAACCAATTTAGAATCAGTGGTCTCCTCAAAGGATTTCCTTTATTTTTATAATGTTATAGCACATCCAGGCTTTGACTTTCGGTTACTACTTTTTTTGTGGTGGAAAATTGTCCTTCCACAAGGGCAGCATGAGCTTTAGTTTTCTAAATATCCACCTCCACGATCAAGATTCATGTTTATAAATATGTTTCTACTTTCCTCTGGGAGAGGAAAAAGTATATTTTATAATTAGGCAGGAGCAACAAACAAGATGTGCCATTGCATTATTAGCATGTGTGAATTCAGAATAGGATGCTCTGTGAAACTTTGCTTGGGAAAAAAACGTCCTGGGCTTGCACAGTAGGTGACTGTTCACTTGCTAGTCTCAAAATACCAAAACTTACCATATTAGTTCACTATGGGCCAGAGTAATTTCCCAGCACTGGGCACTCCAGTGTTACTTAGGTCTCACTGAGCCCCTGACAGGGAAACATCGGTGATCCCTGGGCTTTTCCATGTATCCTACTCTTCCAGACAGGTTAGTGTAACAGCAAAGAGACATGTAAAGAAATAAAATGTAATTAAAAGGAAACAACATTAGAGAGATTTTTATTTATGCATCTGTACAAATATATCTGTGCATGTGTTTATCCACAACAAGATGCTTACCTTCTTAACTTCACTGACTTTCATGATTACCAAGTGTGCAAATTCAGTAACCTAGAAAGATTAAAATATATTCTAAAATTGTTTCTTGATGGCTGAATTAAAATCTACAGCCTTTAAAATAGCCCCTAAGATTAGAGAAACTGTTCAACCCAATTACCTTGTAGTGCTGCACACCAGAGTTACATTCTAGCACACAAGATTAAAGCAGGTGCTTTGCATTAAAATTCCTGGACACCACCTCTAACATAATAATTACACTGAGGTTTAGTCTTTGGATGCTGCTACTTTGAATAAGCAAACTGAGGTTTATTTAAGCATTGGTTTAACCAAATGAGGTTCAGAACATGGTCCGGGACCTGCATAAGAGTAGATGCTGGTTAGCCAGGGGGTACAATTTGCAGTATGTGGCAACATGTGTTACTTCTGTTCAAAAGACTTTTTGTTTGTCCATTAAGCCTCAATAGTTTGGTACTTTTGAGCAAAATAATGCAAATTTACTGTCTTTTCTGACATCGGGGAAATGCTTGTGAAGTTTTCCTCTTAGCAAAGTGCCAATAATTAATGACTGTCTTTTTCAGTTTGAGCATTTCTGTTAACAGGGTACAGCCATTATAGCAATTTGTGCATAGCAAAGCAGGAATGAAGCCATCACCCTTTAAGAGTGAATTTATGACCAGCTGATGTCGTTTTAAGTGTGTGGAGCTCCCAAAAGGGTTAGTTCTGCTCTCCCTCTACTCACAAATACAGAGAAAAGAGTCCTTATTGTGGCATTTCTTTCCTCATCTGTGGACAAGTGTGATGTGTTGGGACTGGCCTGGAAGTCCCCAAGGCAGCTGAGAACGCCAGGGGCTGTGACAGAAACAGCCACAGCGAGGGCAGCAGAGAATGAAACTCCCACGAGCACCCGCCGGATCCCTCATGGGTGCCAGCTGTAAATCCAGTGGGTGCTGAGTGAAGTGGGTGTGGGTGAGTGATGATCCCTGAACCCCAGAGGGACTTTTGCTCTGGCTGTACATGTCCTTTGTCATGTGTGACCACATGAGCTGCCCTGCATGGATACCCTGTGGCAGGGACCTGCTGGATCAATGACCACTGCTGGTGGATCTTGGGTGCTCAGCCTCATCTACAAGGTCACAACCAGCAGTGTGGGATGGCTTCAGGCCCAGTCAGGCCATCTGGATCTCTTAGAGGCTTTAAATAAGTCCTATAAGTCATCCATCACCTTCAGGCCACACTGCTGTATGAAGGGAATGTTTGGGGTAGCATTCAGCCTTCTGCAGGCTGGCTCACCTTGGCACTCTGGGTGCACAGAGGATACAACCTTACCCTCAAACCTTCCAAATAAACAGGAGCAGAGGCTCTGTGCTTTTGCAGGCAGCCTGTCAGGCTCTCACGGATGCAAACAGCTTCAATGTTCAAGGCTAGGTTTAATTTGCTGGGTTGTCATTGGGCTGGTCAGGTTAAGTTTTGTGATCTGGGTTGGCTTGCCCACTAACATTTAGTATCTGTGTTCACCGGCAGTCACACCCACTATGCACGGATACAGATTTCTTTTGTAGCTGTATTTCTCTCTGCTTGTACTTCAGCACTTTTCCTGGTGACGGTTTTATTCTGACGAAAACCACGCTCCTAAAGAGCTGCCACAGGAGGGCTCCCGTGTTTAAGGTTTCCAGATAGGAGCACATTGGCAGAGCATGCAAAGGGCTTTATTTCCCCTCACTGCTCCCTTCAGTACTAGGGAGGTCTGGCTCACACATGGCAGGGAGCAAAAAGTTGTACTTCGAGCCACTCACAGTGGCTGCTGTGACCAGGCTGTGTTGCACTGAAGCTCACCCTCCATGTCTGTGCCATTGTATCACTGTTCCCCTGGCCATCATAATTTCCTAATATTTCCAAACTTAAAATCCTGGTGTGGTAAGTTGGATGATATTCTTTAAGAATCACATGACGGAGGCCTGTAAAATGAATTTGCCTAATTCGCTTTCACTGGCAGAAGCAATTTCTCTGCTTCACCTTAACCAAATGACAATTGCTTTATCTTCCTGGTCTTCTTATCAGATAGGACAAATCAGATGGATCACTCTAAAGCAGCTGAATGAATCAGGAAGGAGTTCCAGGAATGCCACAGCCCACTGGTCTGTTCAGTTTGTCCATGGGTTAAGAGAGGTCAGCTATGACAAAAGCTCTGGCCCAGGATCCTCACAGAAAGGTTTAGCTCCTCAGGCTAGTTTCATAAAACAATTTCCTGTCCAAAGATGCAAACACTAAATGGCTTCTTTGGAAAAGGCTAGAAGATAAAGAGCAGGAAAAAAAGAGATGTGGAAATGTGAACTTCAACCTTTTTTTTCCCTTCTTTTTCTGTATGAAAATTTCTAGCACATCTTAAAACTTGTAACACAAGATCTTTCCATTTCTTTCTCACTAAGTCAGTTTTTCTCTAGACTCAGCAAAACAAGCCGCATTTATTAATATGACCTTGTCCCAAGATCTGGTTTTGCCAAGTCTTGAGCATCAGAAATCCCCTAAAAATCCTTTCCTTCTCGTCCATCCTCCTAACCTTCTTCTCCCACAACATACACAAGGCACTTCCTTAAGGTTTGCTCTGAGATCAGAGTTTCCTCAGGATGTTCAGCCTCAAAGCTTAAGAAACACTGCAACACATTAGTCACCTCCCTCACCACAGTTCCCAAACACTAGCAAGCCAGACTTCCAGCTGATGCAATTTGTCAGCATTACCCTGTCAAATTTCACTAAGGATCTGATTCACAGCCACTTGCTGGCCTTGTTTTGTGGGTAACCAGAGAGGCATTGTGTGCAAAACAAAAGTGGGAAAAACTCATCCTGTATGCTTAGGGTCATCTGAAGATTACATTTTTTGCTAGGAGTCAGATAGAGATAAAAAAGAAGGGGATATGTGTGTATGCCTGTTATTGAGATTTGTAGAAATGTGATGATAATAGTATTATCCTGTAGGAACATCTCTTTGCCTTTTGTGTCCCACACTCCTAGAAATAATAAAAAGAAAGCACAATCAACAGAGGGAGTACATACCCCATGATATTTACTTAATTCTCTTAATTTACTCAAGTTCTCTTTACTGAGAACTCTGCAGTGAATATAATTCACCCAAAGTGAATTATCTTTTTTTCTTTCCCCTTGTATCTTCTCTAGATTTCCTGGTTTTCAATGCCATTTGCAAGAGGACAGTTTGTACAGCAGAGCTGCGGTGTCTGTCCTGACATGGGGCAGCTCCAGACCCTCACAGCACAGGCCACAGGGAAGGGACTGTACATGTTGCTTACGCAGTGGTGACACTTACATTCCTCTGAGTAACAACACACTGGCATTCCCAGCACATTCCAAAAGATAACTCCAGTGCTGTGTTAAATGCTATCTAACTTTCTTGTCACTTAACTCAGTTCAAGTAAAGGGTGAAATCAGGAGAGATGCATCAGAGTAAATCTACAGGGAATCACGTCCATAAAAAAATTCCTATCAGCTTCCTTGTCAAAGCCCAGCTGTGTTTTCTGCCTCGTGTTTTTCTCACTGGATGTGCAAGTTAATATATTCCTAAATAATTTTCCAGAGAAGTTTTGTTTTGTTTTCCAGTTTCACAGAATGGTCGAATGGATTTTCCTCAGACTTTCTCCCAGAAGCCATTGGCTGGGCATAGTGATGGAAAATTTCAGCCTAGAAAGTAGAACCTTTCAGAAACTCAGGAGCAAGGGAAAACACTGGACTTGGAACAAAAACTGTTTTGAAGCCTTAACTACAATGCTACGTCAACACCCATGTGGGTGCTATGGTACAGACATAGCATTGATTTACACACACAAGTTTTGAAGCTGAGGCAATTTGTGTTAGTTATTTATGGACCAGTAACACAAGAAAAACAGAAGATGCACACAGCTGGGTTGTGCTGCTGGCCTGGTTTGACTCACCAGACTTTCTCAGGAAATGCTTGAGCGTGTTTCATTCAGTAGGTACAGCCGGCAAGCCTGGACAGAGCACCCCTGTACTGTTTGATGTGGTTCCTAGGGCTTGCACATCCTTTGTATCACATAGGCTCGTGGGTGCTCAGGGCAAAATGAAATTGGCTGATGATTAAATGGCAAGCAAATACAGTGGCACCATCCAAAAATCCTCTGATACTCTTAGAACATACAAATCAGAGCCTGGGTGACAAACTCATCTCTCAGTTCACTCCCCGAAACCACATGATGGTGCACAGGATGAGAAGGAGCAAATCTAAGGCAAAAAACTTGGTAAGCACCCATGGAATTTAATCCTCTGCAGGGACCCCATCATTCATCTTCTGTATGAGAATCAGGAGAGAACTTGCTTGTGAGGGCAGGCAGCAAGGTCATTTTGAATCATCCCGGATGTGTGATGTAGCCTTCCTATATCGCTTTTCACCCTCTGTGAAAAACTTCTGCTGATAGGTAAGAGAGGGTTTGCTAACACAGCCTTAGCCATTGGATTGCAGCTCACACTGCTTCATATGGAAAAACTCTGAAGCCTAATTATGCAAGAACAAGTCCTCACCGAATAGCAATTACTATGTCCTTCCATGCTGTGGAACAATTATTGCTTTCTTATAATACCAGCAGCAGCTCAGGAGAAATTAATTTGCTGCTGATACAGTTTGAAGCAGGAAAAAAATTAGTTAGCTTAAACAGAAGCAACCTAAACAAAGTGGCCTTTGGCCTCAGTGGCCAGAGCTCTTGTGTTAATTTACAATTTGTTGTAAATTACTTTGCATCAGTTGCCAAGATGGTTTTTGTCTTCAGGTTGGTGAAGCGGATTTGGGCTCTGTGCAAAAGGTGGTTATTTTTTATAAGCTTTGATATGTAATGAAAAAAAAACCCTTTTTCATTTTACATTTAAAAGGCGGAATATTCCTTTGAGAGTAGGAGAGGGATTGATTCTAGCATAAGCTTAGCATAAATACCCAAAGAGAAAATATACGTTCCCTATCCTAAATGCTTGTGGTTGCTTTGTCATTCTTGTTTCCTATAGAGGGTGCCCTTGTTTCAAAAATTCCCCAGTGTGGGGTTTCTTCTGTCAAAGGGTTGCCTTTAAAGCAGGTCTTCAAGTTAGGTGGTCCAGTCCAGTTAGTAAATGCTAAGCAAGGTAGTAGACAGCATGATTAAACAAGATAACATTACTTATTTTCCCTGCTGTACAAGTCAAGAGCACTGCAGACATTAAAGATCAGAAGGCAGCAGCTGCTCTCCTTGGAGTCTCTCATTACACAGACCCTGCAGAGAGCCTCACCAACAGGCTAAAACCACTTTTCACAGTTTCATTCTTTCTTTCCTTTGAAAGAGAAGAAGCCAAAGAGCTGTTTACATTTGCATTTTAAAGTCCATTTCAACAAAAACCTTCAGCTTTGTACTGAATATTGGAAAGAAGCTTCACCTGATATTTATAAGACTTTACAATAGGTGCATTTTAAACAAACCAAATACAGTACAATCAAGCACTGGACAGCTTTTTCTACTGTCATGTTGGCAGTAATGACTCAGTGCTGGAAGAGGAGATGCTTGATCTCTGCAGCTGTCCAGCCCAATAACCTGCACATGAGATCCTCCTTCCTGCAGAGCCTTCTATGTAAAAGGCAGCAGGATATTACTTGAGGGAGATGCTGGCACAAAAGGCACAACACAGCCACTTTCCGTTCCTCTCTTCTCTTTCGTTCTTCCCCTCCCTGTTTCTGTAGATGATGAAAATTGCCATCAACTGTCCTCAATAAGTGTCCTCCTTCTTCATCAGCACCTGATGTCATGAAGCCTGTACCCTAGCTCTATCCTGACAATCCTTATGGATGCATTTTTAAGTGCTCAAACTTGAGTGATTTTAAAAGGAGAGAGCAACAATGATGTTGGGCTCCTGAAGTACAATGTTGGCTAAGCACTGTCAATATTTGAGAATCTTATAGCTAAACACGTCTGCATCTGCCTTACTGAAGAGGCAGTTGACCCTCCAAGCATTGTGGAAACCCACCCCACCCCCAAGATTCAGCTGCAGGCTGAGGAGAAACTAAACTCTCCCACCGCTTCACTTTCAGGCTGCTGCCTTTGCAAGTGACACTCCTGGCTATGATTTCTACCAGTGTTCAGCAGCAGCTGTGCCCCCAGCTGGGAGCTTTCACTATTTTTAAAATCAGTGAAATCAGGAGCATATGTGGCCTATAATTTACCATGTATTTTTAATAATAAAATCCACTCAGCAGCGTATCAGTCTGTAATTCTATGCAGGAGATGCTTTGGTCCCAAGGAGATCCTTTATCAGGGTTTAATATACCTGCTTCTATGTCCTCTGCAATTTGCCATCATCAAAGTGTACAGTACATCACACAAAAGCCTAAATCATACAGAGTTTGTTGCCCAGGACCAGGCTCAGAAGTAAATAAGTGAAAACAGCTTCTCACTTTGGTGCAAAATTGGAAGCAGTGCATGAGAGCCAGTTATACTCCAGATATTGTCTTATTCCTGGATTGTGACAACAGTTAGTGAATACAATATATTTTGATTCACATTTGTGAATTTAAGTGGTCTGCTCATTTAAGTGCACTTGTATTTTAAACATTGTTATATTTTCAGGTGGCAACTATTTCCATCTAGAAGACAAAATGCAACAGGAGAAGAAGGAAGAAAAAAAAAATGTAAATAATATCTGGCAAAAGCTGAAAAGAAAACTGATGTAAATGGCAAAGAAACACTGTAGGGGGAATAATTTTTGCTTGCCATAAACAAGAAGACAAGTATTTGGAACTTACAGAGTCAATTCATAATGTTCTGGTTTTTTTCTTCTTGCCCCTTAGAATTAAGACTAAGTTTTTAATTTCAGAGAGGTGTAAACCACATGTGCTACAGACTAATCTGGGTGTCCATCAAAACTAGGCCTGTTTCTGACTTCGGGTGCTCTAATGTTTACATTGAAAAGTTTTGGAATAATTTTTTGTTGAAGTCAGTAGGGTTACACATGGAGCCTGTAAGAAAAGCTAGAATGGCAAATCACACAGGTCTTGAAAGGAACACAGCATGTTTCAAGCTTCTCTATACAAGATAAGCGACTAATTATATAGCAACCCTTACGGTGTTCCCATGTGTGTAAAGGTTCTATTTTTTGCCAAGGGAACTTTTTATGTTAATTGTCTTCCTATGTGGGTTTAAAAGGCTACCCAGATCTTTCTACACTCTGTCCCAGAGGTGCTTACAAGACTTGAGTAGGCTTATGAGGTTCTGTTTATGAATTATCTCTGATGTTCAAAGAGTTCCTGTTTCTCATTTGCTTTGCCTTATTATGATCTCCTGTAATCAGTTAAGCCTTTAAGGTTTCCCTTGGGGACCATCCATCCTCCTCTGAAGTGCCAATGCAGAGGATACATGTGTCCCTGAGGTGCCTCTGACTTGCAAAGGCTCCAGGTCTTGCAAAGGCTTCTCACACATTCTTTGTGTATTTGCTGTCAGACTATGCCAAATAGGCTTTCCTCTTCCTGGAGGTGTTATGTGGACTAAAACATGGCTGGGTCTCCATTCCTGGCGTACGCGATGATGGCCTTATTGTCACTCATGGAATGAAACTGAGTTACGGTTGGTGGTGATCTCTTTTAATAACCAATTAAGTTTATGTTCAGTTTCTCAGTAGTGTTTATATTATATCGCTGCACTATATAGCAATTGTTGTTGTTGCTGCCTGGAATGGAGAGTGGAGGAAGGGGTAGAAAAATCCTGCCTACCTACCTGTGTAGAAGTTGTCATATCCCATTTAAAATTTTTAATATATATATTTATAAATATACATAAAAATATATAATAGCTCATATATAATGGAAAGGGACAAGAATAAGTGTTCAGATGACTCTTTCAGGGCTTTATGATTAGGATTTGTGAAATGATATCTTTGAATTGGAGGCTTGATTATGAATGAGATGGGCAAAAAATTCTGTCCTCAAGGACTAGGATGTCCTGGCAGGACAACCAGGAAAATCTTCCCAAGCTGCTGCCTAGCTCATAGTTTTACAGAGAAGCCTGCATCTAAGACAGAAAGGCCTATGCCTTTCAACAGCTCTAAATTCATATGAAATAAAATTACATCAAGCAGAAAAGATTGGATCCCGTTGGCAAACACTAGGAGTGGAACAAAACTGATGAGAATGATGCGGACAAAGCTGCTAAGTTGAGTACCTCTTGACCTTGGAACCAGAATTGTTTTCCCAGTCCAATCTTCATTGCTTTGAAGCTTCTGGGAATGGTATTGCTGACAGGTTTAACACAAAGGTTAGCTGGTGAAAAATAAGCACAACTTCATAGCATTATACTTGGCTTCTGCTCAGTCATCAAATTGTATTTGTGTCTTATTCACTTCTCCTCTCAAAATATTTACACTTTTCATACTCAGCCAGTTTTCTGTAAAACTCACCAGTAGTAACTGTTGCACTGGGACCGGTACCATCTGATGTCTTCCTTAGTGGCATGGACTAAGGGATGAAGTCACTCTCAGAAGGTCCGCAGATGACAGCGAGCTGAGGGGGCAGTGGCACACCTGAAGGACAAGCAGAGGAACCTGGACAAGCTTGAGAAGTGTCCCATGGGAACCCCATGAGGTTCAACAAGAACAAGGGCAGGTGGTGCACCCGGGTCAGGACAACTCCTGGGATCAATCCAGGCTGGGATGAGCAGATGGAACAGCCCTGGGAGAAGGACATGGGGGTGCTGGTGGTGACAGCTGGACATGGCCCATCCCAGAGACCCTCCATGCCCTGGACTAATACCCCAGTGTGGGCAACAGGAAAATGGGGATTCTGTCTCTCTGCCCTGCTCAAGTGAGACCCCACCTGCAGAGCTGCCTCCAGCCCTGGGCCAGCACAGGAAGGACAGGGAGCTGCTGGAGCCAGGCCAGAGCAGGGACACCAAGGGCATCACAGGGATGGAGCAGCTCTGCTGGGAGGAAAGGCTGGGAGAATTGGGATGGTTGTGCCTGGAGAAGGGAAGGCTCCAGGGCACATTTCAGTACTTATAGGGGGCCTATAACAAAGATGGAGGCAAACTTTTCATCAAGACCTTTTGTGACAGGACAAGGGAGGATGTTTTTAAACTGAAGGACAATCAATTTAGATTAGATTTAAGGAAGAAGTCCTTTACTATGAGAGTGGTAACACTGGAATGAGTTGACCAGAGAGGTGGTGGATGCCTCATCCCTGGAAAAATTCAGGGTCAGGTTGGATGGAGCTCTAAGCAACGCATTGTGGTTGAAGAGGTCCCTGCTCATTTGCAGGGGAGGGAGGAGTAGCTCACCTTTAAATGTTCCATCTGATCCAAACTAGTCTATAATTCTAAGATCACTGTCTAGGCCACCACTTATTTAAAAGAGCAGTGCTCATCATTCACAGACATCTGCTCAGTTCTGCTCAGAACTTGGTAAACAAGGCTCTGGAGAACCAAGCAAATGCTTTAGCTTTTACAACATTAGACTGTTCTGCTCTAGCACCATCTGAGGTAGATATGGTCGACTCACTTAAAACACAGAAATAGAACTGAAAAGTAGCTTGGCTAATGTCTCATGCTTGAACCTGCTTTGGCAGTGGAATAGATAAGATCATGTAACAGAGCTTTTCCATCTCTGGTTTCCAAAGTCACCATAGGATTCAGGAAATGGGGAATCAAAAGGTCAACAGATACTTCTGATAGTCTGTTTTGCTGGCTCCTTTACTTGCTCTGTATCTCCTAGTTAGCCTGGGAATAATAGAGAACCCCAAAATATATGATGCAAGTAGGGAGACACAGAGGTCTGAGACAAATGAGATAAAATAAAAAGTTCTTATAACACACTTCAGAAGGTAATTAATTCTGAGCTGTGCTTCAGGTTATCTGGTGGACCTGGTTCAAAAATCTTCCTGAACCAGGCACAAGAAATCAGAAACAGTTTTAATCCATGTAAAATGCTTTCCATATCAACAGCAAATTGACTGTCTTTCAGACCACAAAGGTAGCATCCTTCCCAGAGGTGGACATGAATGAGGATTGCCTGATTTTTATTAGTTGGGACAGGAAAGTGAAGGATTAGTGGTTGGAGTAAAAGTTAGTCAAAGTCCTGGCATAGTTTGCGTGCAGAGATACACTCAACATTGCCAGTGCATGAGAAAACTCCTGAGTTTTGAATCCTGAAGCTTTCCTATGCAGAGGTTAGTAACTGGTTTAATTTCTTTGACAAATACAAACCTACAAGGAGCTAAGAAGAAAGTAACTTAGTTATATTTGCTTTTTGATGTGAGATAGAAATTCAGCTCATTTACCTGACAATGAAACAGTCTCAAAGCAGCCATTTTCTGTGTCCCATTTATAATGACATTCCAAGAACAAAAAAAGAAAAAAAGAACCCACCCATCTCATAAAATGTGACTATGAGGTGCTTAAACTCTCCGGTAAAAGAAGAAAGAGGAATTGAGGTTGAATTTTGTGACAGAAACTTCTGAAAGTCAGAACTACTGGTAGAAAAGAAAGAATCCAGACTAAGGCACCACTTTTTTATCTCCTGTTGTGGCAGGGGAGGCTGCTACTCCAATGAAACAGTGGAAGGGCAGAGGTATAGAGGAGGCTCTGAGTAAAACCGAATGTGAATGCTGATGTCGGCAGCAGGTAAAGCAGCACAGGGCAGAAGGTTCCAAGTTGCTCCAGTCAAGTTGGCACATCCACATGGCACAAAGCCTTTCTGTGGTACTAGATCAGGTCCAGAAGTACAGCTCAGCAGCCTCAGCTCTCCCGCTCATTCCATGGCACAGTGAAAATAAACCCATCATACCACCAGGGCTGAAATGCTGAGCTATTATTTTTCTTTCATTATGTTTGTTTCCAAACTGGCTGTGCCTCTGTGCAAGGTGTAATGTGGATAACATTCACTGTGAAACACTGGCAGTGAGTGGGTCATTTTCTAGGTGGCTTCTTTGCTCACTGGCAAAGAGAAAATGCCTCCTTCACACTCCCACACAGGCTCTCCCAGAGGAACACAGAACTGAGCAGTGCCTTCTCCAGACATGCACTTGCCAGGTCTGTTCTTTAAAGGGGCTGCAAGTCCCTGGGAACACCAGGAGCACTGCCTAGAATGCCATATATATCCTGCAAGATACATCAATTCATGAGTGTGCCATCCTCCAACCTAGACTGTGCCTGCAGCCTCTTCTGAGACTGTCCCAGAGAGAAACTGCTCCTGGCTGCATGTCCAACAGGAGTGTGACATCACCCAGTAGCACTGACAATGTCACTGACTGGCTGGAAACTGTGACGCTGGGAAGAACAGTCCCTTCCTCCACATCACCACTTCCACCCCTGGCTCTGCCCGTTGTGTCGTCTGCTCAGCAGTGGGTCTGAGGAACTCTGCAAAACAGAGCTCTGCCTCTCACAGCAGGGGCTGAGCTCTGCATTAAGCCTGTTTAAGAAGATTAAAGAGTAAGGAATACTAGGATCTTTTATATCCTACCTCCCTTTGTGCAAGTAAATGGCTCCTAAGAGGAGACAGAAGACCTCACCTTAAGCACTTTCCAGAAAGTAAGCAAGCAAGCCCCCCTACCCAAGTCTGCCTGTTAATGTAAATTGTCAGGAATTATCCTTTTAAGAGATAAAGGGGAGAGAAGGAACAGAGAATATGATTGTGCCTTGCAGCCAATTTTAGAGGGAAGTCGATCTGGGTTTGGCATAATGCTGGCTCAAATTTCACCTGTAAAAGCCCTGTAGACATTAAAAAAGCATTCATTATCCACCCAGACACAAAAAACTCATTATGCACTATTTTTCCAATCTTGCTAACTGTGTTCCTGCTGAAGGACAGTATTACCTGCTTCCTTCAGATTGCTTGCAGCTCATGGGGGTTTGTTTTTAATGACACAGAAAGTTCTTGGCTAGGCTTCTCCCAAATGACCATGGACCTACATGTATGGATTCTTGGTTCCTCTTTAAAGTGTTCAGGTACAACATGATCCCAAGGCCTGCCCATCTTTGCCATTTCTTGGGATAATCAAACATAACAACCAAGTGACCTGTTGCCCATAGCCAAAAGAGTTCAGCTAGAATCTAATAGCCCAAATGAGGCATTTTCCACATTGCTGAGTATAAAAAATCCTATGCTGTCATGAAGCACACTAAATGTCTTTCATGATCTATTTAACTGGTTTTTTTTTTACAATTTCCCTTCTGCATGGCAGAGAAAGGTCTATCTTGAATTTAATGATAAATGTAGATGTACCTATTAAAGGTTTAGCTGGACCTTATATTTGCATATTATGTCAGTTGTGCTTAACCTTTGGTTTCAGGAGGAAATGTGTTGTAGCTGCCTTTAACCATGACACCACAGCTGTTAGCACAGCAATAACCTCCAAGAACCAGACAGTGTTTCTTCTTGAGCAAAGGCAGCAATTGTACCTTATGGTCAGATGTTAAGAGTTGTCACTTAATTACGCTACAGGGCACAGGTACCACCCTGAGTGTGCTGCCTGCCTGTCACCTCCAGGCTGAAACCAGGGTCCTGCCATCTGAAGGCACCAATTCTGCCTGACTACCCTGGTCACAACAACCCCTTGCAGCTCCAGGCTGGCAGCAGAGTGGTTGGAAAGTGACTGTTGGGAAAGGCCCTGGGGGTGGCTGAAGGTGAGCCAGGTGTGGTCAGATGGCCAAGAAGGTCAATGGCACTTGGCTGGGATCAGCAATGATGTGGCCAGCAGGATCAGAGCAGTGATTGTCACCCTGTACTGAGCACTGGTACCACACCTCAAACCCTGTGTCCAGTTCTGGGCCTGTCACTGCAAGATGGACACTGGGGGGCTGGAGAAGGGAATGGAGCTGGGGAATGATTTGGAGCACAAGCCTGATGAGGATTGGCTGAGGGAGCTGGGTGGGGTTCAGCCTGGAGAAAAGGAGGTTCAGGAGGAACCTTCTCACTCTCCTGACAGCAGGGGGCAGCCAGGCCAGGTTGGTCTCTTCTCCCAGACCACCAGCAGCAGGACAAGGGAAAATGGCATTAAGCTGCACAAGGGGAGGTTCAGGTTGGACATCAGGGGATATTTTTTTTCCTGGAAAGGGTCGTCAAACATTGGAACAGGCTCCCCAGGGAGGTGGTAGAGAACCAATCTGTGGAGGTACTCAAGAAACGACTGGACTCAGTGCTTTGATCTGGTTGATGTGGTGTTGGTTGGTCAGAGGTTGAACTCAACCTTTGAGGTTTTTTCAAACCTAAATGGTTCTGTGATTCTATGGCTGTGTGGACAGGACCTTATCTAGGTAACACCTGGCTTTGTTTGGTTGTATGACTAGTCAGAAATTCCTACCCAAGTTACACTGCTGCAGAATGTCTCCAGCTTCTCTGGGGCTGCTCTGCAAAGATCTTACACCAAAGCCATGCTGGTAGGAAGGAGGAAGTGTGTGGCACATGGCAGGGAGTTTGCACTGGAGCTGAGCTTCCCAAAGATGTGGCATGTTCTTACCCTGTGAGCAGGTAAAGGCGTCCTTTGGCTCGTGCATTTGTGTGACAGCTGCTGCCTGTTCTATCAGAGCTGAGTGCTTTTGGGAGCCCTCACTCTAAGCATGTTCCAGCTTTCTCCTCAAGACCCAAAGGTAGCTTGGAAGTACATATTTTTTTCTAAGGAACATAACTCTAGCTTGAACATGTCCTGTGGAGCTCTAATTTAACAAAAGCAGGCACTGGCAGTAAGCAATGCTTAATAAAACAGCTGAATAACTACCCAGGTTCCCACATGTGAAAGGATGTAGGGGAGGATTTTCTTTCCATGGCTAAAGGCATTCTGCACTGAAAGGGTTTTTCCCTATGCAGATTCCTTCAGAAGAAAATAGGACAGTAGACTCAGCAGGACCCAGTAGATGAATCACCTCTTATCTGAAATCCCCAGCTCCAGAGTGGATGGGTGGCAGACAATGTGGTGCCATGCAGCATGAGATGGTCCCAGAACCAGAGAGAAGCTGTGATGTGATGCCAAGTGAAGTGCCAGCCCTGCACTGATGGACTGTGAGACAGGAGACAGCTGAGGGAATTTTCAGCCAGAGATTGTGAGACTTGGCAAGTCCGGGACTGGCATTGCAAAGCTGTTGGAAAACTAGCTTAAGGTGACAGTGTTATGTTTAAAGAATCTTGTATTTTTTGTACTTAAAAAAGACAACAGAAAAATCATCAGCCTCAGGCTTTCTTCAGCTCTACAGTCACCTGTAAACTCTAGAAAAGCTGTGTTTCAAGGTAAGGGCAGAACCCTAAGGAAGTGAATGAAGGATATTTGATTGTTTTCCTGCAGCTTTTGGTCTGTGTCTCTCCCACTAGGTGGCTGAATTCCTATTAAAGAAGTAGCATGGCAAACCTTTGCACATACATGCATCACTTGTGAGGATTAAAAACAAAATGTTCTTCAATCCCTTGTTGATTTCTCTGAAGGGCATGGAGGGAAGCAGCAAGAAAAGCCTTAAATGATGAGAAGCATTTGGAGGTGGATCCCCTGCACACTCTACCAAAGGTTCTTTCCTGCTGTATTGTTCTTCTTCTCCCACACTTGGTCTCTATCTGTTTTTCCTCTTGAACCCTAGAAGTTTTCTTTTCCCACAAGTTCCTATGCTGTATACTTACAATGCTACAATTTAAGAGTAGGAGAGGAGAATTCCTATTTTTAGTTCCAGCATATAAAATGTTATCTGGGGATAAGTAATTTTGTCCTAAGTGATCAAGCAGAAAAAGGATATGGCAAGAAATCAAACCTTAGAAAGGATATTCATGTGGTTAAAGCATTAGACTGTTAATTCTTGAGATTTGTGTTCCTTTTCTGGCTCTCTGACAGCCTCCTTAGGCCTGTCATGGGTTAATTTCTGTTTCTCGCGTCTCTTCCTGCAGTATGGGGATAATGCTAACTTATTCAACAGCTTGGTGCAATAAGGATAAATTAATTATTCTGTGACAGATTTTCAAACACATTAGTGCTTGCTGCCACAACAAAGCCTTTTATGTAAACAAATACCCCTGGGAAAACAAGAGGCTGGATTTAAAGATTGCTTTAGAGATAAATTCCTATACCAGCACTCCCACCATGGGCACACACCCACACCAAAGGGAGAAAAAAGGGGACAAATCTATGTTGTCATGCTTTAAAGATCTTGAAAATCAGCCAAATCTGTGAAATGTTAAGGAGACTTAATGCAATACTTATACATCCTGGGGCTAGATCTCAGGAATGCTGAGTACCCTCTGCTCCCCACTGACTATGAGTTGTTGTCATTCATCAAATTCAGATAGAAAATAATCATTTAGTGAACAAAGGGCATTTGAATTAAGCTTTATTCCTCAACCTGTGTATTTTCACAAATGCCAAAGCCCTTAACCATAAGAAGTTCCACAAAGGGTAACTGCTGTAGCATCTTACAAGCATCTGCAAACTGCTATAACAGTTTCTAACAGTTAATAATAACTGATTGATAATTGATTATCTCTTTTCTCCCTCTCTGATTGTTCCCCCAACCCACGGAAATGTTCTTGTGTGGCTCCCAAGAAGGCAACCAGGGAAGAAAATAGGGTGAGGATTTTGCCATTATTTTCTCAAGTCTCTAAGATGGCCCCTTCTCTCTCATATGCATCCTGGAGTCCCAAAGCTTCAGCAGCCTATAAGCACACCCCAAAAACCACTGGCAGATTGAAATCCTTCTCCCTTGTACCCATTTTCCTTCATAAGTTGTGAGGAGAAGAACGTGATTTTCCACTTGCTCAAAACTGAGGTGACAGCTTTGAGTTTCTTGGAAAAGCAGCTGGTTTATTTCTACCTGAAAATGGAGTTTAATTCCTTTCTGATCTGAGACAGCTTTTAAAACTCAATTAACAGTAACGCCTGGCTTTTGAGGATGTCTTTGAACCAATGCTTCCCTGTCTCAAAACACGTCACCTTTGAGGAAATTTACACACAAGCCTGAGCTTGGTGTGGAACTGTGGATAAAATCTTTCTTTTGAGTAAGTGTGGGATTTTGTGGCTGCAAGGTGGGATTTTGTGGGCTCAGAGGGGGATTTTGTGGGTGCAGAGTGGGATATTTTAGGCACAGAGTGGGGTTTTGTGGGTGCAGAGGAGCAGGGTGCAATAATGGTGGGAGCTGCTGCTGGGGAGCAGTGTGTGACCGGACGTGTCCTCCTCAAGGCCGCCGTGACACTCTCCTCGCTGGCAGTGTCCGGCCAGGCCCGGGTGGATCAAAACCTGACAAACAACCCAAAGCCAAGGCCAAAAGGCACACAGAGCCTGTGCCTAGAGCTGCAGCCCCCATCCCTCATGCCCGGCTCAGGGAACATTTGCTGGGAGCGTGCGGGAAGGGAAATGCCGCGGGGCCGTCAGCGCTGCGGGCCCTGTTTACCAACCAGGGCACGCTCCCTCGGCTTGGCCGCGTCACCCTCCTCGCTGGTGACCAGCTCTGCCTCAGACCCACCTCAGAGCTCTGTTTTTTTTGGCGGGGCCTGCGACCCCGGGCAACCCAGCCCGGTGTTTGAGCCTTGCCCGGCGCATTGCAGGATGGAGAACACACGGGTTTTTGTTTCAAAGATATTGCTTAAAATAACTCCATCTCTAGAAAGTTGAAGTTGGACGCCACCCCCCTTCCACCTCTTTCGCCTCGCTCTCCCCTCTTTGCACAGCTGTGGCTCCCATAGGGACCTAAAGACACATGTGCCATGAGGATCTGGTTATCATTGTTCCCACCCCCACCAAAAAAAAAAAAAATTAAAAAAATAAAGAAGAAAAGAAAAAAGCATTTCTTTCTCTGGGCTGCTGGACAACAGCAAGTGTCTGTGAGAAGAAGGGTGGAAGTAAAGCATTGGCTGAAAAACATCCCTTGCTCCCTTTCCACCCCCCCCACCCCGTCATACTGTGCTCTCTTCAAACACGTTTTTAAACATACCAGTTTTGGTCTGGTTTCCTGGATGGCACATCTTCGTGTCTAGCTGGGCTCCATCCATTTCCTCATGAGACAGGGTAGAACCAAGGTGACAAGATTGATGAAACATTTTGAGCAAGGGGAAAGGGTGAGGAAACCCTCCCAGGAAATCAGTGGAAGTGGGGCAAGGGAGTACTTTTATTGAAAGGCATTGAGCAAGTCTGTTTCAGGAGAGAAAAGGTAATTTATATTCTAGAGACATAATTTGGCATTTCCTCTTGTTTGTCCTACCAAAATGATGAACTGACTAGTTTCATTTTATTTTATTTATTTTTTATTTTTAATTCAGTACCTGAATTTGCCCATGTTTCATTTTCTTTTGCGGTTTCGAGGTGGGTGAGTTAAAATGCCTGCCTCACCTAGAGTTCAGAAGCAACCAAGTTACTTCCACTTCTGGAGGGTCCTGTATTTTATTCCAAATTGGCACAAGATCTGTTCAGTTATTCTTAGCCTTCCTGACACCTTTTTGCTTTTGTTACATTAATGCATGGATGTGAAGAGGGAAGGGACTCTGGCTTCTGGATCCTGTTCCACTGAGCTGCTAATTCACATTAAGAAAGGTCAAGTCTAATAGAGCACTGCCTTATGCTGAAGCCAAGAGGAAAAAGAGTTCATTTGAAAACTCACTTTCCAGGTGTATTAACCCCTTCAAGTGCCATTAGGCTGCGTATCTGTCACAGCAGCAGCTCTTTTATGGAGGAGCCCAGATAAACTGGCTTATTTCTCAGCTTTCAACTCTAATTCTCTCTAGCTCAGATCACATCTCTGCTATGTTCCTACTGCTGCTTAATCTCACCTTGTATCAGGCTGCTGTCTGCCAGGAGTAAAGACTCTCCTCCCTACTAGGGTGTGGAGTCTGTACATGTCTGTTTATTTATCAGGGCACTCTATGCAGAGTGAAAAAAGGCAGCAAAACCAACTCAACAGGATCACTTCATAATCTTTTTTTTTTTTTTTGATAGGCAAATGCAAAGGTACCTTCATGGGTGCAGTTGGCAAAGTTTTACTTCTTGGAGAAAGCTAGAACGGTGAGGGGATACCCTGCACAGAGGAGCTGATCTTTTCTACTTGTATTCCAGCTGTGAAATAAAGGACCTGAGTAGCCTAGAGGTCCTGGCTTCTGCCTGACACCCTAAATATGTGTTTGTAAAATATGATGACAAAAGAGAGGAAGACTGGATGGCTGCTCAGAAGGTGCTTAGGGAAATGGAAACAAAGTTCATCAGCTGACAGACAGAAATACATCTGTTTATCTTGAGCAGAAGTAAGAGGTATGAGGAGTGAAAGAAAATTTGCTTTTGTTGAAAAAGAGAAATACAGATCATGGTATTTGGCCACAACACAAAACCTGAGGCTGATTTGAACACTTTAAGAAAACAGAACTCTGGGCTCAGTCTCAAGGGAAAGAACAAACAATTTACTTTTCACTCTGTCTCAGTTCAGACCAAATTAAGAAATGCTTTTCTGTGACAGGGACAGTGCGTGATGAACAAAACAAAGCAAAACTACCACTCTGGGATTGTGGGTGGTTCTGCACAGAGCTTGGTACTGACCTGACTTCTGTAAGGGGAGAGCCCCAGGCAGTCTAGTGAACATAGATACACAGCCAGCATTGGCTCACAGTGCCCAAATGAACTTGTTAAAATACAAAAAGACTGCAAAAGGAAATGAAAACAAAATAAGAGAGATATCCCAGCTGTGTGTATTCTACTCTTTCAGGATATCTACTTCTACAGGGATATTTTCTCCTTAACCTCAAAACAATTCATTTTCAAATTTTTTTTCAAAGAGGAGCTACTTTAGTGGTGGGTTTTTCTTCTAAACATATGGTGTTTAGTTTAAGTCTCACAGTAAAACTACATGTGTGATATTTTTTATGTATATTTCTTTGCACGTGGAAAGGTAACGGTTCCTGAACCATTTAATGGAAGCTGTGTATGATGACCTTTGCAAAGCTTCTCTAGACAGTGGAAATCTCAAATAAAACCTAGAGCTAGCACTAGTTTTGGCACAATAAAACAGATGTCCCTTTCCTCACAAACAAGGACCGGTGAGAAGCCATACTGTCCAGGTGGCACAATGGGGAGCAGCAGTGATGTTTGCTGGAGAGCAAAGGGATGAATTCCGAGCTGGTGGCACATGGTGCTCTTGATCAGCGCTGCCCTTTTCCAGGCACTCTGACGCCCCACGAGGCTGGCAGGCACCCTCCCTCCAGGAGGGGAACTCCCTCAGTGTTGGCTGGGAGAAGAAATTCAAGTCTTTGCCCTGTGTCCTTCGAGAAAACAAGAATCTCTCAGTTTGCGTTTATGAGAAGATTTCACATTTGATTCCAGCTGGAGGGAAATAGAGAAAAAACACACCCTTTCCTTAGCCAAGCTAGAGGTTGTCTGCACACACAGACTAGGACTGTAGATTATTCCACAATGGTTTGAGTATGCCCCTCTTACCAGCCCTGCCAAGAAAGTCTTGATCCCAGGGGAAAGCAGGACATCCTCAGGTGTGAAGGTCTCAGAGGTGGGCAAAGCATGAGGTGTGGCTGAGACAGGCTTTGTGCCACTCCATTTGGCACAGCTAATGACAAGGTTCCCCTTTGGCTTGCCAGGAGGGGCTGCTGCCTGCAAAGTACCTTCAGTGTGTAGCTCAGCTGTGAGAATATGCATGTTGGGAAAGTCTGCTCAGGGCTTTCGTCGCCGGTTATTGGTTTCATGGAGGCCAAGGCATTTCTGTGCAGAATCAGAAATCCTAGAAAGAGTCCCAAAGCACAAAGTTCTTCAAAATCTGAACTATTTCTGAGGGAAGAAGCTGGGTTCAGGCTGTTATAGATGCAGGATGCCAAGTCTGGATCCAGACACAGATTTCTTGAGAAAAGCTCATGTGTGAGAGTGCAATCTCTTCCCCAAAGGAAATAAGGCTGAGATATGCTGTTCAAATTTTGCCACACCTTATGTGTTCATAAATGTGAAACTTCAGGTGAGACATCTCTGCTTAAATCAGCCAGGGACTTCCCAGGTGCAGGTATAGGACAAGAGCCAGCGGTCCAGCTGGCCTTGCAGCCCTCTCCAGCTTTGAAGGACAGGATCTGCTTTGGAGAGGAATGGGAACCCAGATGGGAAGAAGATGGGAACCAAAGTGAGCACAAACTGTGCAGGAGTGAGAGAAAGCAGGAGGATCAAACAGATGTCACCCTGAAGTCCCAATTCTCACTTGTTGTCCTTAACATGCTGCTCTGAGTAAAATACCTGGAAAATGGCATATTTTTTTGTCACCTCTGTCCTGCTCATCTTTCTGCTGCTCAAGAAGGGAGCATCTGTTACAGCATCTGGTCTGCACTAGTGGGTGTGGTAAATGGTTTCATATAGCACCAGCTGTGGGCTCCCAGAGGATTATGTTTAAACACCTCTAAGCTGTTTTCTTTACCTTCTCTTGTTGTCCCACATTCTGCAGCAAGGCCAGGGAGGAGGGCAGGACAATTAGATACAGAGCATTAACAATCACGATAAGAAGAACCAATGCTGAATGCAATTCCCATTTCTCATTACTATGCTACTGTAGCTATGGTTTGGCTGTCCTCCTGGCCTTGGCAAACACGATCCACTTCATCTCCTGCTTCTCCTGTTGGCCGGGCTCCCATCCTCCTCTTGGCTCCTGCCGCCGAAGTCCTGGCTGGCTGCACTAATCCCACATAATATTTCACGCAAATTTATATGAAGCCCGTTACAAAGCTCAGCAAGGAGACACTGTTTCTTTTTCTTGATACAATTAATCACTTGTAGTTCTGCTCCAAGGACCAGCCTGTCTCCTGTGTACTGCTCCTTTCTGTCAACTGGTCTGAGAAAGTGCAGTACCACCAAGGGCAGGGAGAAACCCGTCTTGCTTCCTCTCCCACAAAACCCCAGGTGAAATCATTCTCCTGAAAAGGCCCCCTGCCTCCCTCCTACCTGTCTCACACAGTGCTGGAGTGAGTGCTGGCAGAGACCCCCACCTTGTCCTCCAGCCGACCCTCCCTCCCTGCAGCCGGGGCTGCGCTCCTGCCTGCTCAACACCTTGGTGAACACTCTGCAGCTGCTCCCCTTTCTCATCCTGTTGCTGGGAATATTGCATGGGATTGCTCTTGCCTCCTTTGGTTTCCATTGCTTCATGCTGTCTGGTTAATCTTTTGGTGCACAACTCCTTCTTCACTCCTCCTTTCACCCCCTCACCCTCAACCCCCACAGTCTTCTCAAGGATTTCTAGTTCGTGGCTGTTTCGTTGTGGTGGGGTTTTTTTATGTGGGGTTTTTTTTTTTGGTTGTGTGTGGTTTTTTGTTTTTTTTTAAATACCCCAGAAAGTTAACCCACAGTCTAATGTTTCTGTGGCTAAACAGAAGACCCATGTCTCTGGGCTTGTCAATCCAGGACCTCACACTAGTACTGAAATTCAGAGAAACAGGAAAAAACCAGATCTCTTTTCAGCTTCTAACTGTGGTTGTCCACTTCTTCACCCGATACTTCCTTGCTTGGGTCTGTCTGGCACATCTCCCCCTTTATTGTCCTCCTCCTTGTCTCAAGTATAGCATCAAGAAAGTAATTAACAAACATATGCTTAACAAAAAAAAAAAACTATATCTCCCTTTTTAGCATCGGGTCCAGAAAGCAGTTGAAGGATGCAATCTCTTTTCTGCTATTCCTACAAAATTTGGGGTGGTGTTTTGGTTCAATGGGAGATAGTAAAGGGAAAAGTAGTTTAATTATGTGTTTAGGAATTCTTAAGACAATTTCTGGAACAACTGGCTGCATTTATTTTTCATGCTAAGTACCCAGAATGTCCCATTTTCTCTCCCAGAATAAACTCAGGCCATGTGTGGTAAAAGAAGGAAACTAAATAAGAAGTTGGCCTTTTTCTCTTGTTTCCCACTCCACAGATTCATTATGGGAACGTTCTGTATTCTCTGAAGCACAACCACTGATTGCTGCTAAGTGAAATACTCTTGCCCAATAGCTGTGGTTCCTGTGTTCAAAGCATATTTACAAGTTCCCAAGGAATTTGGGGAACAAATCTATTATACTCCAGAAATATTTTCCAGTTGTCACTGGCTTACCTGCCAGAGAAGTATTTCCTCTCAGCAGAGAGTTATCTTTCACTGGCTCTCCAAGTTGATGCATTTCGGGAACCTATTTGCAACCTGAGATTAGAACAATAACCAAACCAGTGGGAAGGGAGGTTGCAGTCACATCTATCAGGCAAAACCATTTCTGGAAGTCAAATTTGTCTGGCAGCTTTCTCACACTGTTAGTTTTTTGTTGTTGTTGTTTGTTTGTTTTTTATGATATGATAATTTCCTTCTAAATGGATCCAGTATCTGAACAGCTGAACAGGCAACAGTACTTGGTGGCACTTATCTAGAAATTATGGCATTACAGTGAATAAAATGATGACAGAACAAACTGTGGGAGAAAGCCATGGTATGAATCTGATATTTATCCAACACTTCATCCTCTGATTAGGAAATCTCCAAACCGTTGGCTTTCAGAGAATGAGACAGCATACAAAGGGAAAGATCACACTTGGAAGAAATAGGCACCTGTTTCTTATACATTTTTTTGGTTAGTGGATAATAATTTCCACTGCCAGAGACAAGATATGGAGCCTGAGGAACCCTTTTCCCCAGCCTCATTTTTGTATTGCCAAAGCAACAAAATCGTGTGTGTCTTGTTTCATTTTTGGTTTTGGTTTTATTTCTTTGGGTTTTTGAGAGTTTAGTTGTAGGTTGTTTGTTTTTCAGTCAGCAGCAAAATACTTTTCTGTCAGTTGCTTTTTTTTTTTTTTTTTGGTTATTGGATGCATATTTCATTCACACCATTTTCAAATTTTGCAAATTTATATTAAAAATAAAATAGATATCTACTTTTCATATATTTGTATAGCACTATTTACCACCTTCAGGAATGGCCTACACAGCAGATATCTCTTTGAACAGTTAAAAGTAGAGAACTGAATTTTCAGGACGGCTTTCATAAAAGGAAAAGGAATTGAAACTAAGATATAGAATGCCATGTATTTTTGCTGATGTGTTTTTGGAAGAGAGCAATTTCTCACCATTCTTTTAGTAAAAAATACCACAATCTTTTACTTTAGACTTAGACCTGATCAAAGTTGGGATTAAAATGGTCATTACAGGACCTTGAAGCAGTCAGAAGTTTAAGGGAGACTTGCTTGCATATTCTCCTTAAAGCAAGAATTTCCCCAGAACACCAAAAGGAATTCCAAAACTCCAGAGCTGGCGCTTATGAGAACCCAAATTAAAGTAGGGAACTTTTTACAACATGTATGAAAATATAGCATTTTGACAATAATTCTCCTTGCCTATTGGAGGAGGGGATAATTTTGGTTAGATTAGCTCAAAGCATGACAGGATTTTGCTGTGCACCATCTGCTTCCTGGGATACAGCAGCTCTGCACAGGCTTCCCTGGGTCCCTGGGAACAGCTCCTCTCTTCCCATCACCTGGGAAGCCTGGCTCTGTGCCTGCTGCCTGCTCTCCTCAGCAGCTCATGAATTTCCCCCTGACTCAGAGCTGATGTTTGTTGACCCCCTACCCCAGGATTTATCTGTTGAGATTCTCCCAGGGAAGAAGCAATATTCCCACTTTCCCTCTTGTACAGCAGTCAGAGCAAGGAAAAAAGGCAATTCTCCTTTCTATTGCCCAACCACTTCATCTAAAAGATATACCCCAAGGAAGACTGTCTTGTACTTGGAAATAATAAGTTGCCAGCAGACAAAACCAGAAACTTCCTGTTGCAAGACAGAAAAAAAATCCTTATTATTTTTTCTTTTAAAATAACATATTCTATAGAGAACACAGCTTGGTGTCCCCTCTTGCTTCCTTCAGCTTCCTACTTATGTATGCTGCTCTAAGTATCTTTGCAGGAAAACTGCCTGGTAACTGTTTAATGTATTGGAAAGTTCTTCAAGTGAGAAAATGATGCCAGTGTCTGTGTTGTTGTCTCCAGTGTCAGATGGAAAATTGCAATGACAAGCTGTGGCACCTGCTTTCGTACACCTACGCCCTGAAGCCTGCCTGAGAGCACCTTCAAAGGTGAATCACAAGAGGCCTGCTCTTCCTAAAAGATTTTCAAAGATATTTTTAGGATGTTTGAGGTTTTTACTTCTTGTGTGGTAAAGGGAGAGATAGCGTTGCACAAGAGGCTGTTGATCTCTCAGCTGGAAAGGAGCAGTAATTGTCTTTGAACACCACGGCTGGGGCTCCTAATTCCTGGGGAGTGAATGCTGCCAGATGTGCTTGACCCGGACGATGCATAGGGAACTGAGGGGCTCCTGAATGTAAACCTCCCAGTACAGTGTGAGAGGAAGTAGTTAGCCCAGCCTCTGTTTTTTGAGCCAACTGTGTGTGATTTCAGGGCTACCCAGAGATTTAGCTTAAGTGCTGTCTTCCGTACATCAAAGCTGTGAATCTGGACTGGATGATAGAGAGAGCCATGGCCTGCAATATGATCCAGCATCCCCTTCAGACATGCCAGGAGGCCCATCTGTTTACTTAACTGTTTTATGAAAGCAGTTGGGAGGAAGAGCTTCTATTTGGCTGGAGAGATTTATTTATTTGCTTATATTTATAAAAATAAATACAAAAGAAGCAAAAAAACACCACTCTTCTGGTGACAAAAGTTACCAAAATAGCCTTTCAAAGATCAGTGACAATACTAAAACTTCCCTGCAGAACATAACCCACCACTATTTGTTTCTAGTGAGTTACCTTTACAAACTGCCCTTTCTGCTTCTTTTGCCCTGAGGTCATAATATTCTTTTCCCCAAGACAAAAGCTAAGCTTAATAAGGCTTCCAGGATGCTCATTAGCAGGATCCTGGGGAAGACTGGGAGTAGGAATACACAGTTCCTCCCCAAGATGAGGACAGCAGAGGAGAGCACCCTGGAAAGCTGATGTGCTTTCATGGGCTCTAACTGATGTCAGGTCATTCCATGCTGAGGGAGCATGGTAGTTCAGAGGATGGAGGGGAGTTTCAGGGGACAGTGGCTGCAGAACAAGCACCTGGCAATACTTTTCAATAGAAAGCACATTCTAGAGCAGCACATCACCAGCTACAGTGCTGTACTGCTGCTTTTTCAATATTCTGGGAGCCACAGGCTCTGTTTGTGAATCTTGAGTAGCTCATTTCATGCTGTTATGATTTAATATCCCATCTGTCTCTGGACACTGACAGAAAATTTCCCTGGACATAAGCTCTAGCAATTTGAAATGCTACTTCTCCCATGGATGACCCATCCCAACACAGGGCATTGCTGCTCTGTGGCAGAGAAAAAAGAACGAGCTACAAGTTTCCTTGCATCATCTCCACTGATAATCTATTGCACCCAGGAGAAGGAAAGCTTGAATTAATTGGACCCTGAAATGAACAGTCTGAGCCAGAGACGTATGTCCTGTCCCACCACTCCCTCTGTTTGGCATCCAACCCTGCCAGATGGCCCCAGCCCGGGAAAGCCACAACGCACGTGAGTCTGTGCCTTGGATATCTGAGCAGAGGCAGCTGAGTGCTGTGCTGAGGACACCAGGATAGTCACAGAGCCCTAATGAAACAACCCACTTCTCTCTCCATCAGCACTGCTTTGAAGAACTTTTTTGGGAAAACAGACAAGGTTACTGCCATGTTTCCAGTAAGAAAAAGAGTTCACATTTGTTGAGATATTAAAGGATTTTGGCTGGAAAAAAGTCTGTAGTTATTTGCACAATTTTACTTGTACAGACATCCCAGGTACAGATGCTTTCATGGAAACTCTGGCTACATAACAGTATTAATTTTGTCTGAGTCCTGAGACTATTTTTGGAAGTTTTCAGAAACTCACAGGAAGTATCTTTCATTTTCATTTATATATAGATTTATTGTTATTTTTATGTATTAAACAAATAAATGGAAACACTTTTACTTTGCCTCTCCTAGATTTCATGCTAAGAAAGAAGGTGTGGTGGAGGGGATAAAAATCTTGGCTGAACTAATTCAAAAACAAAGCTCATGGCAACCCAAAAGTTGAATGCTCTTTCTAGAAAGCCTGGTCTTAAGAGTGACAGGCTCCTCTGAGACTGCCTGGGCTACTGCTTGTGTTGTGGCAAAGCAAACAAACAAACAGAGTAAAGTAAAGATGAGAGGGTCCACTGAGATTTGCGTCTTTCACTGTCTCTTTCATGAGTAATGAATGGGGTGACCGCACAGAGTTGGAAAGCCCTGCAATGCTTGAAGCTGCTGCTGACTTTCAAGTGAGCAGAATGAAGGTTTATCTGGGATTCACTGACAGTGTTAGGGAGTCGGTTTGAGGGGCTTCAAGGCAAACCAGGAGTTTTTATTGCTCACACGCGGGAGGAAAAAATTTAACAGCTGCTCTTTACTCTCACCAGTGGTATGTAAGCAGAAATTTGAATTATACAAGAGAGTCCTAAGAAACTCCTGAAAAGGCTGTCTCCCCATCTTGGCTGCCTGGAGATCCTTTTATGAGTATGAACTCAATTCTCAGCAGCAGTAGGGAATCTCCTGTTCAGCCTGAGGTGGCCATGTATCCCAAGGTACTTTCTTAAACATCTGGGTGGTCTCAGCCTGCCTGAAAGGAAAGCTCTTTCTGCTGAGCAATGACACACCAGGTACAAGGATCATGTGTTGGCCAGAAAAATGACACAGGGTCTTGGAACACAAGCATGCTGTGTTCCACTGCACAGCCCTTTGTTCTCTTTTCTCCTTGAGTTCTCTCAGCCTGGTCTCAGAGATCTGAAATCATGGCTTTTAGAACTTACTGGAGTAAGTTCTTCCAAGTTACATGTGGAAAAATGAGAAGAGCTGTTTACCAGGCAAAGCATATCTAGTCTTGTCCTCTATGCCTACCTGAGAAGACAAGACAAATCCTTTTGACTGCACATTGTGGCTACAGCAATGGTTTCTCCTTTGCTGCCAGAAAAGTACTTGGATATGGCCTCTCTTTCCCCATTTAAGTTCTTTCCTTTCCGCTTCATTGCCTCTTCTGAGAGAGCACTAGCAAAACTTTAATGATCATACACAGGCTTTGGATGCTTCTTTGTCTTTAATCAAAACACTCTGTTCATGAAGGTAAAATAAACTATTATTTTTTATCACATGGAAGATTTTGTTATTTAAGGTAGTTGTGAAGATGGAAAAGTTTCCAGAAGTGCCTTGTGCTGTAGAATTCAAATAGATACCTTAAAGGTAGCAGAAAGAGAAAATTTCTGTCTCTGGTGCTGTAATGGTCTGGTACCTTTCATGAACAGCAAATACATTTTACAAACTACTATAAAGAATAAAAAGTCAGAGCTGATAAACTTAAAATAATATACTATGACAGAAATCTAGCAGTAGAAACATACCATGAAAGAGATTTAATTCCCTTTGAAGCAGGCAATGGTACCATAAAGAGGGAATAGTATAAGAAAAATGGGTAAAACTAGATAAGGTTATTAATGACTAAAAGAAAATCTAACCCTAGAGCTGAAAGAAAAGGAGGCTGCATGCTGAAAACCATACTAGTTAGAAGAGGAATTAAACCAAAGCCAAACAATAACTTTGCAGTTTTCTCTTCTAGCACAGAGCTTGTCCTGACCACAGTGCTCTGTGCCCGGTGGGAATGCAGAACAATAGAGGGCTTTGAAGATAAATGGTTGTTAAAGTAAGAAGGAGCTTGTTGGACTTTCCACAGATAATAAGTCATGGATCTTCAGCCAGCAAGAGGCCACGAAATATCACTCAATATGAAGCCTAAAATATAAAGACTGAGGCCTTAGATTTGTTCTGTTTTCAACTAACTATAGGTTTCCTGAAGGAAATTAGACAGCTAGATATAGGAAATATACAATAGTCTGAATTGCCATTTTTGAAGTGAATCATAATGACTAACCTTGAATCCATTAGGCTCACCTTAGCAAATTTTTTTTCCCTAGTTGCAAATGGAAAATATTTTTGTTTGTTTGTTTATTTTTGGGAGTGTGTCATAAATATTTGGCTTTCAGAAGAAAACCAAAGTTGCAGATAGTCATAAAATTTTGAGACCATATTTGAGACAGTTTTTTGAAGATCTTCTTTTCCCCTAAACATATTCCCCCTATAAAATTGCTGAGCTAAGATGAATATTAGATAAATCTCTTGATAGCTTAGAGGTAGATAATTTGTCATGTCTGGTGTGAAAGTAGTGGGAAATAGTGTATCTTTGCTATGAAAAGAATAGGGAATAGTGGACCTTTCCATTACTGCTGCCATCAGGAACTTTTGAACAGGGTGATGGGATTACACACATGCTTTCAGTTCCCAAGGGCTTGGGAGAAAAAGAATCTTTGCTCACTATGATTCTGAGAAAAGACAGAAATAACTCGCAAAAAAAGCACCTCAAATCAGCCTGATCAACATCTATTCACCTGGAGAAGGCTGGCATAAGTCCTGTATGAAATGCTGAGGAAAATGTCAGCCATGTAGACACCACGATGTGACCTTCCCTCTTGCTCATCTTTCATTTGTGCTAAGCTGGAGTGGACATGTCCATGGTTCAGCTGTGAAGTGATTGCAGACCAGCAGGTAATTGTTGGGTGCTGTGGAGGTTGAGGAGCAGCTGTAGCTGCGTCAGGCTTCCTTCTCTGCATGAGAAGCTGACACTCAGTGCTAGTAAAAGGCTCAAAATGCTCCTTTCTGTCACTAATCAGAGGTCCAGGACACAGCAGAGTCACTGGTTTTCTGCAGTGTTTCCATGACTTCCTGCTCTGAACCACGTGGATTCAGAAAAAGGATGTTTTATGCTATCTGGCATGCATCCATTGTCCTCTTCCAAGAGTCCGCCTCAGGTGGGGATGACTTTCTCTGAAAATGGCATGTAAGTTTTACCCTGAATCTGATGCAGAAGGCTGGTGTCCATAGTACACAACATTGCTGCAAATTGGATAGGAAGCCAACTTTTATTTCTTGGAGCTTGCTGCCTGCCATAACATCTTGACTTGTTCCACATGTTCCCTGCACTATAAACAGAGTCCTGAGTAACCTGACACAGTGTCACAAATTAAAATAAGAAATACTGCTTTAATTAAAACACTAGAGTGAATTTGTTCAATAATTAGCAGTTGGATTTGTCAGGGAGGTGGTGGGGTCTGCTGTGCATGTTTAGGAGGGGACCACAGGCTAAGACACACACCATCTCCCTTGAGGGCATGAAGTAAATTGATTAAACAGTGCCACAGGTCATGCTAAGATTTATAGCCAAGGTCTCTAATGTGTTTTTTGAATGAAAGAGTAAAACCCCTATGGTTTTCACTTCAAAACTTTTGGCAAGCTCCCTATTAACTCCACTCACATGCCAGCATGGTGGGCAGTACTGGGAGGGTACTTTATTCTAAGGTACTAAAAACTGTGATTAGGCAATGATTTATGGCTTTCCTTAAACTCTGAAGTGACTTTTTTTTTTTTAATAGGAGTATTTTTGGCTGGGCTAATTGAACTAAAAGTTGACTGATTTATGGTTTAATTTACAAAACCTTTTGCCACACCTTTAATGATGAAACCTCCTTTTTTTTTTTTTTTTTTTCCCACTGAGGCATATTTTCCATTACTGCTATGCCAGTATAGCATTAAAAAAGCAGTTGCCATCTCAAACATCACTGAAAGGCTCCATTTCTTCTTGGAAGCCATTTAAATTATATATTTAAACTCATCTTTCCTCACCTCCTTCTTCCCCCAAACAGTAAAAGAAATTATTCCTACAGCATTTTTGAAGCTTGCATGAATCCTGAACTTCTGTCCTGTATAGAGCCAGTCAGTGAGATTAAAGCTAGTTCCATTATTTTCTTTACAGAATATGTGAGCTTCTCATGACTTGGTACATACACCAAGGGGGTGAAAACACCCAAGAGCAACCTCTTTAATATACCACTTCAAGCTGCTCTAAAGGCATGAAAAACCTCTTTCTTCTCCTAAGGCAGTTTAGCGTGGAAGTCACCAAACTGTTGCCATTTATTGATTTCATGGTGGTTTGAAGTGGAAGGAGAGCAAAGGCAGAACAGTTCTTTGCCAGTTCTTTTGGCCTCCAAATGGAGCTCTGGAAAGTCAGAATTGGTACGGGAAGTGCTCTGCTGGGGAGTGACAGTGACTCATCTGTCCCTTTTCCTGGAAGCTGAAGGATGACACAGAATGGAGGCTGCAAAGGCTAAAATCTCCTGTTTTCCTATTTCAGTTGCATCAATTCTGTGTCATTTGAAGAATCTACCCAAACCTTTTGGAAATCTCCCCAGTTTTAATTCTGCTACAGGCATTTCAGACACGCTGGAATGCAATTCTGCACTTTTTAAGACTTTTCACTTTTCACCATTCCCTTCTTACCATTTCTCAACATTGCTGCTATAACCTTCAACACTCACTATTCAAGCAGGTGGCCGTGGGGATCCACATTTTTTTTTGGAGTCTACCTGAATTTTTTACTTATGTTTTATGCTGCCAGTAAGATAGCCCTTGAAATGCATCTCCATGCTGTGTAAAATGTATAATATCACCAGTAAAATTAACTGAGTAGTTGGAAAACAGAGCGACTCTGGTCAAGTCAACCTCCCCTAGGTGTGTGGAGACAAACAGATAATATTTGGAACAGCATATTAGTCTGTATATGTGAACAAAAGACACTCCAAGATGATAATCTGATTTTTTTACAGTGTTTGCTCTTATGTACTTGCTGTTTCTGGCTGTTTCATTACAGAACAGTATTAACACATGAGAAAGAGTAGGACAATCAAAAAGGTTTATAAACAAAGCTATAAAACTTGTTGTTCCACTCCTCTAAGGAAAACTCCAAAGCTGTAAAAAATAGCCCTGAGGGAGTGTTGAAATAGGGATTTTATGTCAGAATGTCTTGCAGAGCTTGTCAGAAGTCACAAAAATCCGTAAACAGATCTGGGACACACATAATACTCCAAGGCAATGACCAGTATCTGGAGAAAGACAAGGGAACTTGGAGAGATTTGACTCTCAAAGATTCACATTCATCAGACACATGGTTCACAGACAGAATTGACCATGAGTCTGCAAATGAAGTAATTTTTTTTGTTTTGTTTTGTTTTGTTTTTTTTTATGGTTCATACAGAAAGCTGTTTTGTAATAAAATAGAACAAGGTAATAGAAATTACATAGGTGAAACTACAGACATATACAGAAATTATTGATAACCCACACGGAAGATTATAAACTAAAATTAAATAACATCATGGAAAAATAGAACCATTTCTGATACCTCTTGGGGGAAAAAATCAATAATAAGTTACCAAAAAAGGAATGGAAAACTTTTTGGGTTGACGTGTTTTTTTGTTGTTTTGTGTTTCTTGTTGTTGCTGTTTTGCTTTGAATGGGGTGAATTTATTGAAGTAGGACAGGGAAGGTTTTCTTTGAAAAGTGTGGACAAGAGAGAACTCAGATGTCCCATGCTATGTCTTTTGTGAGTCTGAAGGAGATATAAAGAAGGGAGTGTTGCAGGTAAAGTAATTTTCTGGGGATTAGGCAAATGATGGAAGAATTTACAGAACAGATAAACTGGTAGAGAAGATAGAAATAGCCTAAGAATGCAGTCCTCTCCATGTGTTTGGAGATGAGCCTCATGCCAAACATTTTTCTGTCTTCTGTGCCTTTATATGCCTGTGACTCTTCTCTGAAAAACAGAGCATCCACCGATGTGCACAATAAGTTCCACTTTTGAAAAGCACTCCTGAGGCACTTTGACAGTAAAGTACAAAAGCAAAACGACCTCGGTATATTTCCAGAGTTGAACAGCACAAATTGAATTCCTAAATGTAATAACTGCTTCTGTTGGATAAAGGTGATATCCATGCCTAAGGGAGACCTGAAGGCATATACAAAAGGAATTGCTAAAACAGTACTCCTTCGTTATTAACTTGACTGGCACTGGCAGAAACAATTTGGAAAATCATTAAATGTTCAATCTGATTGTTAGTTGCTGCTTTTGTGACATCTTCCCTGGAAAGGAGCATGTGAGGACACTCCACCACCACAAAGCATCAGTGTGAAATTTTTGGAAGCAGCTGTGGGAGGCTCTAGCACATCAGAAGAACTGCAGCTCAGACACTGGGTGAGACTCCCAGTCTGTGTTTGTTTTGCAGGTATCCGTGTATCCTTATGGTGGGTGTCTTTGCTGCGGCTGTTATGGGCTCATTTAGAAAGGTAAAACTCAAAAACAACAGAACTGAGAGCAACTTGATGTATCTGGCTCAACAGTGTTAGTGAGATTTAAAAATCAGATTGTCTGGAAAGAGTAGTCTCAATTACTGCAGTTATGTGAAGGAACAAAATCAATAAATCTTCAATGCTCGTATCCCTTAATTAAAATCCTCAGAAAGTGCATCAAGGATAAAGAACAGAAACGTCTTACTCTATGCATGCAGGTAGTTAACTCTCTAAATTTGATAATAACTGAACTATTATCTCAAACTTGGCATTATTTATAAAGCTTGACTTTAGAAAGTAACATACCTTGAAGATTTGTGCTCCAACCATTCTCAAACTTCTTCACAGAGAAAGGATAATCTCTTTTTTATCCTTTTTTTTTTTTTTTTTTTTTTTTTTTTTTTTTTTTTGTGTGTGTGTGTGTGTGAGAACTCAAGAATGAGGGAATGGAAACACATTTTTTATGACATGAGTAAAAGTTTTGAAAATTTCAGTTTCAAAAAAATAAATGAATGAGCTGGGACTTGACCAGAGCAAATGTTCTCTTCACCTGTTATATTTAACAAAACAAGATTCATTTTAAAATACCTCCTGCTTCTCTTTAGAGATTATTTTGTGGCATTGCAGATGTAGGAGAAAAGAGGAAGTACAGAGCAACAGATTTGTGAGTGCCAGTCAAAAGAGATCCATGGAGTCTGTGAAAAAAAGTAATGCTGTTGGGCAGAAAGCTTAAATTCAATCTTTAGGAAGTCAGTGGCAGAATTCCCATTACCTTTGATGCCATTATGATTTCAGCCTTTCTTGTCAACAGCTATGCTCAGATCTCAAATTTTCAGTGTAAATTTTGCCAGTTTGATTTGGTAATTTTGAAAGATTGTGCAAGCCACTTTCATACCTACAAAAGACTATGTAAGTCACAGTTTTTTAGTTCCAGAGGAACAAAGACTGATTTTTTTTTTAACAAAACCCCACTTTCTATAAGGTCTAAAGAAATATTTTCATCAGCGCTTTTCTAGGTCTTGATAGAATATTGGGAAAAACACATAGGGGGAGAAAAATAGGAGAATTCTTATCACAAGATTTTTTTTTTGTCTGGTCATGAAGAGAGCAGATGATCAGTCAGTATTTTCACAGGACCTTACCTCCAGTGAGTGGAACAAATCACGTATTTTTCACCTGGGCCATTTTAAGGAAAACTTTACATCAAGTAAATAAAAGTGTTCATCATAAAATCACAATAATATTTTTAATACACTTTAAAATTGTAACTCAACAAAGGCTTCTGGGATGTTTGCTGAAAACATCTTAAAATTTTCTGAGAAAAATAATTATCTTTTATTCCCACTTTTTATAAGAGAAGAGTTATCTCTAGCAAGAGGCTCTTTGACGATACGTGCAACTACAATTGTGTGCATCTCCAACATGTATATTTGGGCAGGCACAGGCAGATTTAGCCTTGGGCAAGACACACATTCACATCAGAGGACCCTGAGAATGCATAAAGCATTGGGTCATGCTGCACAGCAAGTGTTGCAGTTTCAAGAACAAATTCTGAGCAACAATTACCCACAGTGTCTGTGGGTAAATTAACACCAAGTGGTGTTTGATGGCACTTTTGATGATAAACCTTATCAGGGTCATGTTTACCTTAGAAACTTTCTGCAGGACACAGAAACATGGAATCAACACCACCACATCAACCAGAGCATGGCACTGAGTCTTTCTTCAGGCACCTCCTTAACCCAGCAGCAGTTTTTATTCCTGTTTTTTCCACGCTTTATCTCTTTGATATGAGGATTTGAATTCTAGAACCTCCCTTTAACCTAGTAGCTAAATAGTATTTATTAAAAGGTCTTGCTACTAAGAAAGATCAAAGTTGTGTTTTCTGTTACCGCTAGTAGTAGTTCTGAGGATAGTATTCAGCCAGTCAGGCCCAAGCAGGGAAATTTAACAATCTAGCAATTTTAAGATAATTTAATTCTTGCAGGACTGTTGTCAATGGTGGATGAAAAGTTTGAGGTGAATTTGATTTTTTATTTGAACAGGGACAGCTACCTTGCTGTCTCTGAACAGACTGGACTCAGAAAAGAGGAATGGAAATTGTTTCATGAACAGACAAAATATCAAGCAGGGATGTTCAATACAGAGATAGGACAAGGGGAAATGGCTTCAACCTGACAAATATTAGGTTTAGGCTGGATATCAGGAAGAAATTATTTACTGAAAGGGTGGTGAGGCCCTGGCACAGAGAAGCTGTGGATGCCTCATCCCTGGAAGTGTTCCAGGTCAGACTGGATGCAGCTTGGAGTAGCCTGGGATAGTGGAAGGTGTCCCTACCCATGGCAGGGGGTGGAATTGGATGATCTTTAAGGTCCCTTGCAACCCAAACCATTCTGTGGTTCTCTGAGGATTCTATGAATTCCAGTTCATAGAGAAAGGATGGCCATGGGCAGAAATGCTTTTTAATTCCAGAAACATGGCCCCAGACCCACTGCACCATGGACTTCTGACTCAGCAAAGCATCACATCATGTATATCCCTGTACATAGCTTTCACTGGTGGCCTTTGCTGTCACATGATTTATTCTTGCAGCTCAAGAAGTGAGAGACTTTTTAGTTAAAAAGATGAACACATTGTCGTAACTGTATGGAGATTAAAAGAGAAAATATTAAGAGCACTCTGTGATGTCCCAATAGGACAGAGAATACTTTTGATACAAGATCTCTCCATACTAGTTCATTATTATTAGCTGTTATTTTTTTGATTCCAGTCTCAGTGACCTTTCTAATTTAATTTCTAAATCACCCTCACCACACTCTGAAGAAAGAATTTATGATTCTTATTTTCAAGCTGGGAGAAAAGAGAATACCCCCAAAAGACATTCAGATCAGATTTTGCATAGGATCTTTAAGAAGTGCTCAGCTTTAAAATTTAGATAGATGAGCATCTTTGAAAAGGTTTCTGGGCCACCTGTTCACCTTTATGTGTCTTTGTATCATAAGACCCCCACAATTTTGCTTGAAATGAATTGATTACCAATGTGAAGAAAATCTTTAGCAGAACAAGGCAAAGAAAACAGTCTTCCAAGTCCGCAATCAGTTCTTTACTGACATTGTATTTGTCAAAAAAAGCAGAACATTAAAAAACCTTTGTGTATGTGTATCTCTGTGCCTGCATTTGTCAATGTCAGCAATTCTGGTTTATAAAACCCTTTTTAGAAAGTACTAAGTCAAAAACATCTCTGCCATACTTTATAGATCTGACTGATTGCTCACAGAAATAATCAGAGCTAGTGAGATTAAAACCATATATTTTTAAATAGTTTCAAAAGGGGTTTTTTTGTTTGTTTGGGGGTTTTGTTTTGTTTTTGTTTGTTTGTTTTTTAAGTAAAGTTTGAGTTTCCTCCACATTTTAATACAGCCTGAAGATGTGGCAGCTTCTTGCATTTGTGCAATTTAAAGACTAAAAGATTTCTGGGATTATCAGGACACTCCCAGCTAGGTCAGAGCACCTTATTACGTGTCTACGTTTGGAGCAGTGAGAAGCAGTAATTGTTGAGCCTTGGCTGCATTCTGTCTACGCTCTGGGCAGTTCAGGGTGTGTGTACATGTGTTTGTTTTATGCGTGTCTGTCATAACTTGCTTTAGGGATTCAACCAACCATTTGTCTGCAACTTGGCTTAGTAATAAGTAAGTCAGAGAAAGGAGGGGGCCCAGGGGAAAAAAGGTAAGACCCTACAGAAGCTTGAAAAATATAAACATAGATGAGAAAGAAATTACTTAGAGGGTTCAGACCGTACAGTAATAGGATTAAACTCAGCTGGGAGGAACTGATGAGAAATAAGGAAAGTATTGCTGTCACTAAAATGACATTTACAAACTGGACAAAAGTATTACTAAATGTACCGTACGACACCAGTTTAAATAGATTGTCTGATTTTCTTCTACAGCCTTTATTATAATTATGGAGACCCACATTGAAGTGAAAAGATTCAAGGTCTTTTTCTTTCTCACAGTCAGACTACTGTCCTGCAGTTGTGCAATTGCTACATCATTCAGGTTTGCTTCATCATCCAGCCTTTACACATGGCATATTTGCCTGTCAATCCCTCTATGGAAAAACACTGGCCAGTATCCATCTCTTACCTCGCACAAAAAAGGCTCTGTGGTCTAAATGTTTTCAAACATGCATAAGACATGGAGTAAGTGCCTTGCATGATTGCTCTTCTGCTTGCCCCAAGGTTTTGTAATCCATCTATCTGTGCCACAGCCGCTTTTCAGCTGGGCAGCTGTGCTGTTATGGCTGCTGCTGTCCCTTTATTAGTCCCTCTACAGTGATCTCAGGGGACAAGCAGAAAGCATGTTTTTCATGAATACATACCCCTAGATATGTTGATGGCCAGGGTGGTCTACCCCTTTGTTCAGTACCCTGTGCAATATCAAGTAAACCAAGAGTCTCTGTGAAGTGTAGTGAAAAATAGAGCAGGCACAGCAGCTCAGCCAACTGGCCCTGTATCTTGTTTCAGCCAGCAGTCACACTGGATGCTAGAAAGAAAAAGTAAAATAGCTCAAAGCAGTGACACTTCTTCAGAATACCCTCCCACGTCTCCAGCAACTGGTGGCACAGAGGTTTCCTGAGCCAGAGGCAGTGGGGAATGCAGCAGCTCTCAGCTTGTCCTGCAGAGACTGCCAGCAGAAGTGACAGTGATGCACCACAGCTCCCCAGGCACCCTGATGCAAGTGAGCACTGAGTGAAGGAAGGAAGAGAAAACAGATGTCTTTCCCTACAGCATGCAAAGTACATAAAATTTGGGGAGGTAGATGGCAGGGAAAAAATGTGAGTAATGGTTGAGTCTATTTGCATCTTTTAGTTCTACCTTGAGATGTTTAAAATTTTTTGCATATTCGTACATACAGTAATTGATTCTTTCTCTAGCCATTCTAGATGTTATGCTGTCTTTTCTGCACCTTCACACATAAGAGCTGGTGTACTCACACAGATATTTTAAACATATAAAGGTTAAACTTCATTCTTCCTGCCTAAACAGTGCTTTATCTGCATCACGCTTTTCCTCTATTTCACAATGTCACAGAATAGGAAGAAACTTTTATTTCTTTTGCAAATAAGACAATGAAAACCAGACCAAAGGCAAGTGAAGAATCAGTCAGTGGAATTACAAAGTCAAACATTGCATAGGTTCATGTCCTTCAGTTATAGAGACTTGTCTCCAGATGAAACAGCCATGGAAAATTTCAAATCTGGGTGATACTCTGGCTGCCTCACTGGTCCAGGACTAAACTCTAACTCAGCAGGTATGGGGAGAAAGGTGTTTCATGTCCCAAGCTTCACTTGTTATGTGTCTATATTGAAACAGAGGAGGTCAACATCTGGAGTAAAACCCTTGTCAGTTTATGGAAATATCTGTGAAATGATGCCAGTATCCTTCTAACACAGGTTAATATTGTTGTGTTAGTAGACAGTGCCCTGAACTTGTAAGTTCAGCCAGCCATGTCTATAAAATGCAGAAGAGACTTTATTAAATGTTTTGATGATTAAAATGTAATTGTTCTAATCAAGTGTGAAGGTAAATGTTGCTGAGGAAGAAAACTACATATGCTCCTCCAGATATGCTTGATGGCAAAACAACTGCCACAAATTGAAACAGAGAATCCTTGAGATCAAGCCAAAACTCAGACAGCTCTGTCCTGATTTGGGGGTGAGCAGTTTTCAGGGCATGGCTGAGGTGGCTGTTAAGTGTGGGGCAAAAGTTTTACTGAGGTGAGCAGTAGAAAAGATGACACTTCAGTCTAGAATGCAGAGTCAGATTTAATATAGGTATTTAAACTTTAAACCCTAAACTTTATTTAAATTTTAAACAAGTTTACCTCTATTCACAACTTTACTCAAAGCATTTTAATATACCAATTGCAGATAAAAGAAAAAGCTGGACCTTATTGCTTGTTTCTGTGTCCATTGGCTTTTTGAGAGAGGGCAAACTCAATCCCCAGTCATATTGCAGTTATTTCCTAGGAACTTTACACCAGACCCAGATGGTGAATTTGAGGAGGGCAAAGGGAATGAATGTCTCCTTATTCCTACAGTGCCAGGAATGCTTTGGTTCTCACTGCCCAATAAGCAAAGCAATATCTAACAGGACCTCAGGTGTCCCAACAAGCTGTTGTAGGAACCTGGATACACACAAGCCTTTGCTGCATGGCTCATTTTGATAAACACCTTGGGATGATAATGCCTGAATGGCCAAACATCATCTGGTTGACCAGCTGGACTCTATTTCTTAGCCAAGCCAAGCTCATTACCGGTCAATGATCACTTTGAGTGTCCTTTACAGAACAGGAAGTGTCCATTACATTACAGAATAATGGTCTTTAAAATTAGGGACAAATGTCATGATGCACCAATGGCTGTAACAGGCCCACTAAGCCTCATTCCCTAAAATGTTGTTGTTTCCTTTAACTCCCTCTCTGAAAGAAAAGTGATGGAATTGGGGAACATTATGATGAAACAGTGTGATTTCCTTATCTGTTGTCTAGATTGGAAGTTAAAACCTAAAGCTGCACTTATTACCTATCCAGTCCTCTTGTTTCAGGAGCTGGATGTATCCCTGCCATGAAATGTGTTTTCTTTCCAATGGATTATTTATCAGATATAAACAATAAAAAGGCAACAGTTTTAAAGCCTTTGCTATAACAGGCAAAGTATTTCCCCTCTAACCTTCTATATATGATGGTGAACCTAATGAAGAGCAGATAATTTATTGATGTCTCCTTCATATCCAGGGGTAAAAGGAAGAAATTTTGCTATTAAAGAATAAAATGAAATTCCCCAATCTCCCTGCATTATACACATTCTAGATTATTTAGAGCTCTTGAAATCAAAACAAAGATATAGAGTAGTGGATGCTTCATCATGATCATTAAACTATTCTGTCTGCACTGCATCATTTCTTACATGACAATGATTAAACTCTCAAAGACCTGCCCAAGCAAGCTTTGAACTTAATTGGTGGAAAACTTGAGAGGAATTCTCTTGAGGGGCAATAATTTGTTTGTCTCTTTGGAAGTCACACTGAGGAATTAGAAGGGGAGATATTGTGAGCACTGTGCTTAGAATAGGAAAGAACCATGTGGTACCAATGGGCAGCTTTTTTCTGAGGCACAGCCATGTCCTGGGAATGGGGAGACAGAAGGCAAGCAAGCAAAGACTCTAAAATACTGATTTCATTCTATCGTTCCAGCCATGGTGACCCCTAACATCGGTGGTTTTCTTGTACTTCAGTACTGTGAACCAGTTTGCTAAGAGTAGAGCTAGAAGTTTATTTTTCTTTTTTATTTCTTTGGTAGGGAAAGAAGGAGGGAGAAGATGGGGCAACAGAACAGCCCAGTGCAAAACAGATTAGTACTTTTGGGAAATGCCTTGCTTATAAACTCTGCCTTAACAGTGATACAACTTTTTCAGTTCAAGTGACGTGAAACACTGACACAGCACAATGAAGTCTTTTAAGACTGGTTCCACACTTCAGCAAGTAACCAAAGCCAAGTACCATGCATCCAACTGGTGATTTTTTGCTTCTGTGCATGTTAAAATACCCGATATGCCCCTGGCACAGCTAAAGCAGGTTTGATAGCATCCGCAGGAAGGAGGCCACTTATTTTTTCATGCGTAATTTATCACCACAGGTATTTTTGCCTACCTATGTGTCCTCTGCTTAAACTCATGGTAGCACGTACATTTGCAGCCGGACGTGCTGTTGCTGTAGCAATCATGCTCCTCCCTTCAGCTCACTGGCAGATCCTGAAACAGGATGTCAGCATGAGTTGCCTCTCTGCAGAGCTACTGTCTATCAGAAAGAAACAGTCTTGAGACACCCTGTGGGGCACTTTTTGAGAGGAACAGGGGTAATTACTTAGGATATTTAAGTATAACATTAAATATTTACTTTTCCTGAGAAAACATTTAAAGTGGCAGTACTTTATACGATTCCTGCAAATGCAAACTCACAAGCTTGTCCAGGACATTTTTCTCTTATTCTTCACAGAAGTAAAATTCCACCTCTTATTTCATATATATCTGCATTTTTAAAGTTTATTGCTTCTTACTAGCCACCTTACTGAATTACAATTTTTGTGAAGCAAAAGAGAACAGTTCTGAAAGCCTTCTTTTCCTCCTAGCCTTGAACCTGTTTGTAAAACCTCTGTGAGTGTTTGGGGAAGTTCTGACTGGCATGACAAGCTTTTCACACTCTTCATTTTAGATGTAGGCACACATATCCTGTGATTATGGTTGTTCAGCTGATTTTGCTCACTGCTTTTGCCTCGCCTTATCATGAAAGGTCACGGGATGGAGTCGTGGTCATTGCTGTAAAGGAGTTGTGATGCATTTGAAACACAACTTGTGGCTCCAAGTACGTGTGCATGTGCACACACCCCTTTGCTCCAGATGTAACTCACTGTTCTTTACAGGCCTAACCAAATCTCACTGCACCCTCTTCCCACACACTCCAAGTACTTCCAGTTTGACATGTTACCTCTATACAGCTTCAGTTGTGAGCAACAATCCCCCACCTTGTATTACAGACTTCAATAGCTGGTGTCTGTTGTGACAGGACATGTGACAAGGAAGAATGTCATAACATGCCTATTATGCACCTTCCTCCACCTAGGAAGATTTTCCTCCATCTATTCTTTTTTTGGTGATTTGGCCTGTGTGGGAAGATTCAGGGAGTGTTGAGACATGGAAAGTTAGATCTCCAATTATCCAGAGGTCATGACAGTCAGCCAAACTGCGTGCTTCCCTTTCCACCTCTACACCCACTGCACTGTCCTGCTGCTGACCCTGAAATGGAAAGACCACCCTCCTTTGAAATGAAATCAAGTCCTCAGAACTTGCTCATCCTTGGGCCTCTCCCAAAAGCTAGTGCTGCCAAACATGCCTGATTTCTGCAGTAGTTTCATAACCTGGTGGGCTTCTACTCTCTTGCGACCTGAGCTGAGGTCATTACATTCATTTCCATTTACGAAGTTGTCTTGCAATTGAATCTATGTTGTCCCAGAGGCAAATGTGTGTCTGAATTTTTCCCACTGCGTGTGCACTGCCCTCCTCACTCAGATGAGGTTTTCTGGCAGCCTTCTGTCATGTTGTTATGCTTTGAAGAGTTATTTTTTAAAAAAATTCTCTGGTCCAAAGTTCATTTTTTTCCCTTCTCTCATGCTCTCCCCCCCTCTTTCCTTTTTGACTCCATCGCCATCCTCAACCCCTCCATTTTATCTCTGTGTTATTCTTGGCCGCTATAGGTGCCAGTTGGGAGCTAAGTTAATTTAGATATTTGTCTGCTTGCCTGTCAGGTTCTATCAAGAGCAAAAAGAATGGCAAGTTAATAAACACAAAATTATGTCAGTCATGAAGCAGACTCTTATCCCATACTGTTTATCTGGCAGCAGGTGCAAAAAAGACCAATAAAAGAGAAGAAATACGGCCTTTCACACGCACACACAGACACACACGTGCATGCGCTCTGCAGAGAGGGCGAATGGCTGCGTGTTTCTGTCAGGTGGCCAGCACAGGATTAGCTGGTGGTCTCAGGCCAGACTTTATGGGGCAGGTGTCCACGTTACAGAAACCACAAGCACCATTCACAGGCTTCTTGGCAGCTGCAACACAAGGACTGACGTGCACTCAGCGCTTCAGGCGAGTCACTCAGTAGGAATGCAGGAATAGAAGTGGGGAGGAGAAGAGGGTGAGTTTGTTGTGCTGCTGGTCAGTCACCATTAAGAAAACACGTGGGCTCCATAGACAACAGCCTGGTTTTGCTGGGAAAATGGGAATCATGGAGGTGGCCTGGTCCTTTGGAGAGTGTGTTGTGAACTCATGAAGTTTGGAGCAAGCATTATTGTACTAGAGAGAAAAGTGTCAACAACACTACACAAATCTGACGTCTGGCATCATGGGGATTTTGTTCAGCTTCATAATGAAAGCTAAGTAAAGCTTTCTCAATATATTTTAGATAGTTCAGAATAATATATATTGGGATCAATACTAAAACAATGTTCTAGGATGGCAAAGTTTAGGATTAAAATGGATCTGCTTGGAGATGTCTAGAAATCTACCCAGGTTCTGATGCAAATCAGACAGAATCACCTAAATGGGAGGAAAGCATATCCTCCCTTATTTTCCTCTTCGTTTGCTTTATTCAGCTTCACACCTGAAATTTCCCTTTATCTTCTCCATGAGAAGCCTAATGTCCTGCCTCCCAGGCTTCAGGGCATGGTGTTTCTCAGCCTCCTTCGCTCAGCAGATGTGCTATCAGTTTGTCTTTACTCATACCTTCCTCCTCCACTTTTGCTCCTGGAGAAGAATGGCAAACTGTCTTTCCTTATAGCTTTGGACAAAGTGCCCAACATGACCTTGAATGAGACTTGTACCCAAGGAAGACCTGTGACTTCAGGCAATTGGAAAAGCAGTGTACTTTTTGTCTCTGGGTTATTTTCCTCTTCCAATGTCTTCCTATTTATGTGGAGTTATCCTAGACAACTGACTGACAAAATTAGAGCCTTGCAACTAAGTGAGAACTTGTTAGTGATATCACTGCTGATACATCCAGCTTTTCAGGACTAAACTGCTGAACTTCATCAACAATCCTAATTTCCAGTGGACTTCATGAATGTAAGTTCAGCATTTAACAGCTGGGCAGTTACTGAAAAATTAAAGCCTTCGTATGTGAAAAGCCTTCAAAGGTTTGGCATCTGTAGTGGGTGGCAAAACACACATAATTAATTCATAGATCACAGCATGCCTTTCAGCAGCATTGCATATTGTGTTTGATTATGTATTTTATCTGTGTTTATATGTGTATTCATAACTATATAAATTAGATTTGTATAATTATGTATAATTACATACTTTTGTTTACATTTGTGGCTGGGAGTTTCCCATAACCACTGCTGCACTTCTGAAGTCCCACACTTGTTGATAAGGATATAAAGGTTCCAATACCATCTGGAATTTCATACAGAATATCTTTCATTTAGACACTGGAGGGACATGCTGAAAACATTGTCATTATATTTGGTGTGCAGTGAACAATTTCATTCTAGCCATGAAGAAAATTTGTATTTGGTGTTTATATATATTAACCTCCTACTTATTTTTAATATTCTAAATAATACTTAAATCATAACAGATGACTGGCCCAAGGGGAAACCACAATCTAAAGAATTATTTTCTTTTTTTTTCAAGGTTGTTCTTCTGTTTATACTTGTTTTAACTTCTTTTTAGTCAACTTCCTTAACCTTACTGATTTTTCTTTCTGTTCCTCAGTAATATCCTATCTGGTGATGCTGATCATGTTTTTTACTGACACCATGGCTTAAAAGTGATGAAATGGGGTTCTTAAAATTCTCCTGATTCCAAGTATAGCTGCTCAGAGTGGCTACATATTTCAAGCACCTAATTAATAACACCTGTTTTGCAAAACAGGCATTTGGAAGGGTGACAAAGTTTGCTCCAAAGGCAAAAGTGATGGAGCAACTACAGTGAAGGCTGTCTTACCTCAAGAATATAAACTAGCCTGGTTTTCTAAGGAAACAGACTTCTTTACCCATCATACCTGTTGGACCGTCTGCATTCTTTCTGTCAACCTTTGAACCCAGGGCTGGATTCACCAAGTAAACCTGACAGAGAGACAATGGTCTCGTTATGGACATAATGGAACAGTAAGCTGTTACTACTTGGGAAAAAAAGTTGGTATTTTGAGGACAGGAGGAAGGAAGACACCCTGACAGAACCCTAAAGGGAGGACTCAACCTTTAGAATCAGCCTTGCTGCCTCTGTTGAATGTCACAAATAAGAAATAAAAGTCAGTCAAACGACAAGGAAAGCCATAGTATGGCACTCTCACAGTACTGATCATCTGCTGAGATAGCAAGGCTCCCAAAAACATGTAGGAGGTGAAAAGGGCTGAAGACGACCTGGGACTGAGGGGTTTGGGCAAGGTGGAATGAGTTACTGTCACTTTTGGGAAAGTTCTTCCAGGCACTGGGGAGGGTCCCTACAGTGTGAGGATATAGGGCATACTGGATATGTATTAATAAGAATCTAGACTTCTTTAGTCCTACTGCTGCTGGACCAGCTTCTGTTTCCAGGCTGCTGGGCCCCAGTTCATCACTACACCATGGTGGGTGATTTGTTTTATGCAACTTAATGACAATAGTGGCAGCAGTGGGACTGTTCACTGCTTACAGGCTTGCTGCAGAGCGGTGCTGGAGGATGGCCACAAATGACCGCAACAAAGAGCTGCGATGTGTCCCACAGATAAAAGACATCAGTTCAACATGTGTAAACAAGCCCAGTGTCTCTTGCATTGAATTCCACTCTTGTTCAACATATCGTTTACAGCACCAGACCTCATCCCTGTGGAGCAATTTCTTTCCCACTTGGTCTGCTTCTGATTAGTGTAAGAGAATGACGTATAGAAATGACACTGTAATAAAGATGATGGATAGTCAGTGAAGCAGCTGCAGATTAGGAGAAAAGGAAGCTGACTACTGAAGATTGGCTTAGCAAAAAACAGAAAAACAAAAACCACAAACAACAATACAAGGTTCTAACTCTCCATACAAAAGTCACTTGAAATTCTCCTACTGGTATTCTTACTGGCATGCAACTCAGACCATGTAGAACAGTAATTTCCCAGTGGAAACAAACTATTCAAAATCATGTTAGGGGACAAATGCCTTTTAGATCTGGCCTTTAGATCAAGCACTTACCCTTAAATGCCTTCTTCTCTGAAACTCATACTTAACAGGGAATAGGAAAAAAGCATGAAACAGCTTTGAAAAACCCAAACAACATTCTCTTTAGATAAAGCTGTTAGACCAGGGTGTTAGTAAGTCTGTGGCTTCCTTAAGCTCATACATGAATTTTACAGACTAGGCTGAGTCAGTCTAGCGTGGGATGAGTGGATGACTCTATATCCTTAATCAGATTTTGACTGAATAGTTATTTTCCTTCTTCTTGCACCTGAGGAAAAGCTTACAAATATTTGCACCACCTTCTAAGCAAACAAAATGAATTGGGCAGCAGCAGTCTGTAATACTTTACTGTACTCCTGATTCTGGTGGGGACTTTTCTTGCTTTTGCTGTCTTTCACTAAGAGGTAGCCTTTCATTTCAGAAGGTGGTTCAACATACCATTTTGAAAACGAGGAAGTGAAGTAGAAGAGAGGATGAGACGAGGGTGGGAGGGGGGGCCACAGAAATTTTTACATCATGAGTCAAGTAGCTCAGCTGTCCAAAAATTTCCCAGAAGATATTCACTTATGTCTGTGTGAGCTCCTACAGAAAGGAATGGAATGTGCCATAGTTTTCCATAAAGTCCTCCAAAGAGAGGATTGATCCACTGCTCTATGCTGTGTTTATCCCCTGGTTACAACAGACTGCATTAGTTTTAGGCCATAGACTGTTGAGTTTCTTGAATCTGACATACATTCTCATAAAAGGATTTGATATTATATTTCACTGTGGCAGAACTGAAGATGATGGTAGCTCAGTCCATTTTTTTCACTCTTTTAAATCCTTTTCAGTGTACTGAAGTAAAACAAGATCAGTCTCTAATGTCTGGATGTATTAAAGAAGCAATATTGTCTGGCCATGCAAAAGAAAGAACCACACACCACACTCAAAAGGAGCACACACCACAGCAATAGGAGGTGTCAAATTATTTTAAATTAATCTATTTGAAGAAAGCAGTTTAGTGTCTGGTAAAGAGGCTGACCCAGTGATGGACATCTGATTGACAAGGCACTTAATCAGGCATTAATTTTTCAACTGCATCATAAAGGATGCTGTTGGGCAATTTGTTTCCCCTGTGAGCTATGAGCCTTTCTCCAGTGGAAAGATTGTAGCTAAGATGATGTCCATTTACTCTTGCACTTTCTCTTCAGATTTCTTAACACAATCTTTTATGCTAATAATATGAATGCTAAGATAAAAAAAAGTCTCTTTAAGATGGCTGTGCTAACATTTATTTCAGATAGGTTTTTGGATCATCATCATAGATTTCTGCTTTTAAGCCATTAGTTTATCGGAACTTAATTAAAACATGTTAATTTAAGTCCCTTCCATTCAACTAGTTGGCTGCTAGTCCCACAGCTGTAATAAATTTTGACATTTTACTGGGGCTTTATGTAGTTTACAAATTTTCTGTAATTTCTTATTATGCAGCCTTAATAGTTGAGGCATTGCTTAAAGGTCGTTAGTGGTTTCTCTGCTATGATTTTAAAATCAAAACCAGTGCCAGCCAATGTGTCATGTATCTCAGCAGATGTAACCGGTCCCTAAAGCAAACTGATCTTCACACTGTAGCACACATGAACAGTGTTACAACAGCCCTTGAACAGCACCTCAGCTGGGAGCAACTCACTATTTCTGGAGCAGTGCGTATGCCCCACTGAAATAAAAATATATTTATAAATGAGACACAGACTTTTCAGTTTCAGGATTCCCAAGAGATGTTACAGAGCAGCTGAGGGTGAAAAAAATCATTAACCATTTCATCGAGAACAACTCCAAAATCCTTTGAATGATTCTGTACATCATCAACGAGTCATTTTAATGAGTAACTTTTTGGTAGCCAAAACATTGGTGGAATTAATGGAAATTCACCTCATGATGGTGGATGATTAAATTTTACTGTCATCATTACTGGTTTTGCTCAGATGCAAAGTGGTCAAAAGTGAAAAAAGCAGCCTACACTAACATCTAATTTAAAAATAATGTTTGCACTACCCAGACACAAAACACATGTTTGTTTCATTTTCTTCCTACCTGGTTGTTGCAAAAGGTCCCTGGGGTGGGAAGTGCTTTTCTTCTGTGTTTTGTTCTGGGAAAATCTGAAGCAAAGGGAAAGTGTATCAAGGTGTCACCAGTATGAAACTGTACTGAAGATAATGATCAGGAGGCTGTTGACTTTATTGGACTCCGGGTTTTGCCCCATGATCTAAATTGCACTCCTCTGAAGTGCTTCAAAGACCTTCTCTTTCAGTGATCACATATCAGGTTCCTAATACAACTTCTTAATCTTCTTTTTGAGAAGACAAAATTAAATTTACAGATTCTCTCACAACTGATTGGAGCATAACAAGTGAGAGAACAAAGACTGTTGAAAAAACCCCCTATGTGCCTTTCTTTGCAGGATGGTTTGTGCTGCATCTTCTCACCTCTGTCCTGCTCCTTAGTCCAGCCTATTTTTAAATTTGGAGGGACTAAGAAAGTTTGATGATTTTTCTGGAGTAGCTACTGGAGAATTTGATCCTCACCCCACAAAGAAGTTTACTCCCATAAACCATCCCACTCAATTCTGCAAAACAAGGAAGGCTGAAAGCCTTGAATAAACCGTAAAGTTGTTGAAACAAATGTTTCAATGGTTCTTAAGCTCTACCTATGAATCTTTGTCAGGTGATTCATTATCACTGTTTGCCCACTTAGGAGAATAGAATGAAATAGATCCCAGTGGCTCAGCTGAAGTTATGTGAGCCTTAGTGACACATACTGCCTCATTTCCTTCAGGGAATATTGAGTGTACCACTGGATAAGCCATGAGCATAAACTATGATTTGGAAAGTAGACAGGATTGCTCCAGATTCTCTCTGTATCATAATAACATTAAAACTTAACACTACACTTCCTGTATGGATTAAATGCTGTTGAAAATGGGGTACTTACTTTAAGAAACCACTACTCTGTAAGGAAAGTGAAGGGTGTCAGAGCTAAGGCCACCAGCCTGAAGTTTTCAGAGAGAGGGATGGTGACACTGAGGTACACAAACCATACCAATACCTAAGTCATATCTTGTTTTTAAGGTAACAGGTACCTGACAGCTTTGAGGTCACATGAAACTGCCAAAGAACCTACCTGCCTGATGGTGGGGAAGCTGCCTTAGTAACTTAGGCATAATCCTGTGCTTCATATTTTTCAAACCCTTGGCTGATGACCGTTGGCAAAAATGCTGTGCTTTCAGTAAGGGAGGTGGAAAGGGTCATAATTTAGTCATCAACATTTGATGTATCCCAGAAGAGGACCTAAAAAGGTATCCTGCTAGGAGTGATGTGTTGTTGTTGGCTGTCCTTGTCCCCAGCTGCGATTGAAATGGATTCAGCATTTTAGGAGTGAGAATATAAAGTAAATAGTTATGTCCCTTAACTGTTTTTTTACTTTATTTTAAAAATGATGAACTACTGCAATTTTGAGTCTGAGAAGAGACTATTTTGTTTGTTTGATCGCTTTGAATAATTGTCACTGAGATTTCTTTCGGTTGGAAAAAGAAAATGGTAGATGTCTTGTTTTGCATAATTAGATTTAAATGACATAAGGCACCTTTCTGCCTTTCTGAACTTAATCTACTCTCCATCTAGATGTAATTTGTAGGCAGCAAAGCAGCCAATAATCTAAGGTGGCAAAGCAGAATCCATTCTTCCCACACCTTCTAAAATCTGACCTTCCCCAAAGATCTTCACCTTCTGCCTCCACAGTGCCATGTAAATAACAGAAAGCCTTGTTTTCCTTTAGTTTCCAGTTTCCTTCTTTAAAGTATTTTTAATTTTAGTGTGCTAATAATACACTATTGATGAAAGATGCCAAGTCAGGAGTGACTGACGGGCAGGTCAGTTCTCTAGCAAAACCAAGCCTAGTTTTTGCATTTCAAAATGATTGTCTGAAATCATGGCCTGAATATATCCCCTTTATCTCACACTTTTCCACGTAAATACATTTACTCTTTCTGTCCCCTCAGAAGATATGAGAAAGAAGATATGAGAAGATATGGTCCCTGAAAAGGACCAGACAACTTTGTCTCAGCTGTGTGTAGCCCCCAAGTCACAACCTTGCTGCATGCATCTCAAAAGCGAAGTATACTACAGGCTGGCTGGGCCTGCATAGACTGGTAAAATAACAGGGCTAAAAGTTCAGCAGGGGCAGGAAAGTGATTTTTCTCAATTACTTGAGGCTACTACAGAGTAGAAACCAGGTTCATAAGTCCTTAGAAACTAGAAGAGTGTAAGAAGATACAAGAGTCTGTGTTGGGGTGGCTTCAGGTCTAGAAGATGATTGATATATTTTTTTCAGAAGGATAAGAATTCATTTACTTCTTGAGATATTGAATTGACTGCTGTCTCTGCAGATTCACTTACCTTTGGCTGTGGAACAAAAAGGGATATGTAAAATAGTAAAAAAAAAAAGCACTAGTGGGTTGCATTTTCTTTCCCATGTTGCCTTTCCTTCTGAGGGGTGCTGTAGCACTGCATGATACATACTTCCATGTGAAATCACTTGGTTAGACTCTGAGATGGACTGGAGAAGCAAACTGTTTATGTATAGGTTAAATTTTACTGGTTTACTATTTTTTATGGCATAAATGCAGATAAATCTTAAAGGATTCCTTCTATTCTTTTTTTTTTTCTTCTCTTTTCTTTTTCAGTGGAGAACTGGGCTCAGTAGGATGCACCACAGAAAACTATATCTGAAAATTCAAACCAAACCAAATTCAATTAAAATTCCCAGTGAGCTCTAGGTAGACAAATTACAATTAGAATTGTAACATCCCTGACTCTTTGATTAAAATATGCTGCAAATTGTGGTCAGTACTTGAAATATTACATTTTAATCAAAAGAAGGAACCAACAGGAAGCTTTGTTTTCTTAATAACATCCCTGGGCATAAACGTGAGTGGTGAATATCACCTCTACAGGATGCTGTAATTTGCTTAAAAGGTCAAATAGTGACATGCACTTGGTTTGTTAAATCTGAAGAGATTCTGCAGTGAAGTGTATAATAAATTACTTTGAAATCTTTGACTTGAGTCAGAGAAGAAAAACAACTTCAGTGTGAATATTATACATGTAGTGAAGACATAGAAATAACTTTAATTTCCCACCTCATCTGTCCACCCACAAGCCCCTCCTTTTAGTGGAGAAAAGGCAAACATATTTCCTTTTTTTCTGTGCCAGTAGTCCATCTTGTTTCCCTTGCATGACAGTAGATGTGTTGAGAAGACAATAGCCTTGAGGAGCAGAAACTGTGACTGCCTGTGTTGAAGATGCAAAGGTATTCTCACAGCTTTTCAGCTTGGGGCTTCTTTTTAATCCAGGGATGTGCATTGTGTTAGGTGGGAGTAGAGAGATTTCACAGTAGGGAGATGGGGAGCACTGCACATGGAGATTGGGTTTTTCCTTTGGCACCTTGTGTACAAGGTGCAGGAAAGTCACAGAGGAGACAACCAACTATATCACAGTGAGAGGTGGGTGGAATTCTTGGAGTTGTGCTGTGCAGGACCAGGAGCTGGACCACAATAATTCTTGTGGGTCCCTTCTAACTCAGCATATTCTACGATTCTAAATGCTACAGAGGTACTTGGGCAAGAGCAGCCCTATTTGCACGAGAGCCAGAATCTAAGAGATTTTTAAGTCTCACTCTGCATCACTGAAACATCTCCAGTCTGAATTGCACCAACAAAGGAGCTCTGCCCTGCTCCCCTCCTCTATGTGCAATTTCCCCCTGCTAACCTCCTCCACCACAGCTGTGTTTTCTATGTCACCACTGAAAGACACCCTCAAAACAGAAATAAACCAGCAGCAAACAATGGCAGCACTAGATATTTCACTGACCTTCAGCCTGCCTCTGCAAGCATTCACTTTGCATCCCAAAATCTGGAAAAAAAGGTCCAACAGTCCAAAGAATGTCCTGGGAAAGGAGAGTCACAGCAAAAGACAGCGGGACACAGACTGAAAATGTTTTTGTGCATTGCCAGTGACACTTCTGAGCAGAAGGCAGTGGTGCAGTCCAGAGATGTTGTCAAATCAAGAGAACACTGTGTGGTGAAGGCGAGAATAAGTGCAGGAAACTCCAGCTCTTGTTCAGACAACACAAGCTCTTCTGCAAGATTAGGATCATCCTTCCTTAAAACTGACACAAAAATGTTATAGGTGATGTCACAGAATGTTAAGGAATGGAAGGGGCCTTAATGATCATCTAGTTCCAACTCTCTCTGCCATGGGCAAGGACACCTTCCACTGAACCAGGTTGCTCAAGACTTTACATAACCTTACTTTGAAAACTGCCAGTGGTGGGACATCCACAGCCTCCCTGGGCAGCCTGTCCCAATGCCTCACCTACATCAAACCTCATAGTAAAGCTTTTCTAACACCTAACCTAAATCTCTCCCTTTTTAACTTGCATCCATTACTCCTCATTCTATGACTGCCGTTCTTGACAGTCCCCCTTCAGCTTCCCTGTATGTCCCCTTCAGACACTGGAAGGCTGTTATGAAGTCTCCCTGGAGACTTCTCCTCTCCAGGCTGAGCAATCCCAATTCTCTCAGCCTTTCCTCCCAGCAGAGCTGCTCCATCCCTGTGATGCCCTTGGTGTCCCTGCTCTGGCCTGGCTCCAGCAGCTCCCTGTGCTTCCTGTGCTGGGATCCCAGAGCTGGAGGCAGCTCTGCAGGGGGGTCTCACTTAAGCAGGGCAGAGGGGCAGAATGCCCACCCTGCCTTCCCTGCTGCCTATACTGGGGGCTCAGCTCAGGACACAGTTGATTTCTGGCCAGCTCATGGTGAGTTTTACACCAACCATCACCCCTCAAGTCCCTCTCCCAGAGCTGCCCTCCATCACTCCTCTGCCCAACCTGTCAATGCATTGGGGATTGCCCTGGCCTAGGTGTAAGACCTTGCATTTCACTTCGTTGAACTTCATGAGGTTGACACAGACCTACATCCCCTGCCTGTCCAGGTCCTTCTGGATACATCCCTTCCCTCCAACGTGTTGAGTGCACCACACAGCTCAGTGTCATCAGAGAACATGCTGGGGATGCACTGATCCCATTGTCCACGTCACTGACAGAGCTGTGGAACAGTATCAGCCCCAGAACCAACCCCTGAGGGACAGAACTCTTCACTGGTCTCCACGAGATGAGTTAACACCCAAAGTTACTGTCACTTGCAGTCTTTTCTGACTTTCCCATCTCTTTCCAGTAGCTTGCCTGTTTGAAGAATGCAAAGATATTAAAAAATCAGCTGCAAGTAATTTCTCCATAATAAAAACAAACAGAAATTCTGAAATTAATCCCAAGGCAGCAGCAGGCTATGAACTAAGATCTAGTTCAAAGCCAGATCTCTATCTGCTAATACAGCCAGTTCAGCCAAAATAAATCTTTATTTTCACCAGATGCTACATGTGGCTTAAGTATTCCCACACATCTGCGTTAGAATAATGTTCAGAGAGAAGATAAGTCCTTTCTTGGACAATGTAAATGTAACTTTTGTGAACCGGTCTTATGATGATTCTTGATTTTCCAGTCTTTTACACAATCCTCTGGCCTTTCAGGGATTAGCACATTCAACAAAGGTGGGGTCACCTCCCAGACAGACTTGAGTGTTGTGCCCAAATGATTTCTGGTCACGATCCAGACAGGTTACCCTGGGCCAGCTGACATACACAAGTGCAGTTGAGTGAAGCAACGTGACAGAACTAAGACTAATCATTTTGGTGTGTTAGTCACATTTTTTTTGAAGGGCTTCATGAATTGAGGCTCCCAACTTGCTCTTAATTTTCACAGAGAAAGAAAAAGTTTCTGATTTATTTGAAGGCCGAGTCCTCAGTGTTCTTTTTCTCATTATGGTCATAAATTGAACTGAGAGCAATACTCTGCAGGCCACCACAGCCTAATAAATAAAAAAATAGAAAAAGCCTGAAGACATTCTTAATTGGCTTGCAACCTTAAAAAAATTAGTTCTCAGAACATATTTTCTTTAAATCACCAGTTTCTTAAGAAAGAAATGTTGCTTGCAGGACAGCAGGAATGAGGAGAGAACCTGGGAAAAAATGCACTACATTTTACATTAGGAGAGGGAGAGCTAGAATAGCATTCAGATGTATTGAATAAGAGTATCCAAGACTTCTTGTTCATTTTGTTCTGCCCTGCTAGTCCAGGATCTTCCTTTCCAACATGCTGCTGGTGTTTGGTGCTTCACCCCAGGTTTAAGTATGTTAGCACTTACCTGCCATAGGGATATAAAAAGAAGACAATGATCTCTAATTCAGTATGGAAGACAAGAAGCAACAAAAAAATGATGAAGGTGAGTTAAAAAAGATCTGACTGCCTAAAGGGGAAACATCAGTGTTGGAGACACTGCACAGAAGAAAGACACAGTGTTTGAATGATGTGTTCTTTGTTACGAACTTTAATTATTTAATTCTGTGTGTCGAGACAATCTTAAAAAAACTCAACAGGAAACAACCAACCCAAAAAACCAGCAATTTTGACTGACAGCTTTAGCAGTGAATGAAAATTCCCAATCCTTCAGTGAGATGTGGTGACTGGAAAAAGTAAATATTAATGGAAAAGTTAGAATGAAGGACTTCGGGGAAAAGAGGCAGCAGTTGTCATCTATCCAAAATGTCTGTTGAGTACTCTGAAAATGCAAGTTTCAGAGTCCCCAAGCAAGACTTCCAAGCCTCTGGAACAGCCCAAGCCACATGAATGTTAGGGAAGTGTACAAAACCACTGCTTTCCTTTGGCCCATTCACCTAGAGTTGTTAGAGTTTCCTGCCTAGAGAAAAAGAATCCACTACAGGGAATTCAGGGAAAATAGCTGCCTGGAACCACTATAGCTTTTTTCCTCAAACTGTAATGATGCCCAATTCACTAAAAACCCCAAAAAGATAATGAAAGTATTTTAATCAACAGCAGGGGATTTCACTGATTTCAACACTAGCCAACATAAAAATACTGCATTTATTAGAAAATCCTTCAGAAATAAAAATATGTCCCCACAGCAACAACGAAATATAAAAGAACATTTAATTCTTTCTCACTTGTAAAATGTCATCTTTCTATGAATCACTCTTCCTGCCTCTCTTGTGTACTAGATATGAGGCCACATCCTTAAAAAGGCTCCAGGCAAAGCTGGTACTAAAAAATGGGTAAGGACAAGGAGAAGGAAGACAGACTGCAAGAAAACAAAGTATCAAACCCTGCATTTTTACCGAATGCGCTCATTTGCAAAGAGTTTTTCACATCACCATAGTGCTCAAGAAGACAGTGCCAGAGTGTTGGTTGTGGAACCTGTTAGTGAATCACCACAGGCAGAGCGGTGAAAGGTGATCCCAGTTTGCTGAACCTGTGTTGTCCTCTACAGCTCCTACAGCTTTCATCCCTCCCTCATCCTATGGAGTTCAGTGAAAACAGGGAGTGAAAGGGACTATCTATTGTGGGATCACAGATTGTGCTGAGCTGTAAGGAACATATACTTTGAGACTGCTTTTTTTCAGGGCATAGTTGGTGATTCCTCTTTCCTCTTCCCCATCAGATGGACAGCTGGATACTCTATCCTCTATTCCCTGAACGATCCCATCATGCCTGCCTCAACCTTCTTTACCTTTATTTAACTTCTATAAATTTCCATCTCCTCTGCCATTCTCCCCTATCATTCTCCCCTTCCTGATGGTGTCTCCTCCAGTTTGTGCTTCACACAGGCCAGAAACTACTATGGAAATATCCTTGTAGCCCTCTCCCACAAGGAGTTAAACATAACACTAAAGGGAAATTTAATTTTTTTTCAAATTTTAAGTTCTGTGGCATTTTGCCTGCTTCGGCCAACATTCTTGAGTGAAAAAGTTTGTTCAGTGGATGAGAGGTAGAATTGGGATAGCTTTTGAATTCTTGCTGGGGAATGGATAAACTCGGGTTGAAATGGGAAGCTGCAAAATGGGGCAGCAAAAACATCTCTGCGAAAGTCATCTGTTCACTGAAGGGGAAATGAGGGGCTTGCCAGGAGGTCCCAACAGCCTATTGATGCACTTTAAAACTTTTCACCCTTGCTGTTCCACCACACCCTGTTTTAAATCCCTGCTCAGATTATTTTTATTTTTTTTCAAACAGCTCATGATTTTGTTGGGCCTACAGCTCACGGAGACTGTGTTGCCACTAAAAACACATGGCTAAACACAAGCGGGTAGGATTCAAAGGAACGAAGCAGATATATTTATTTATCATCTATTAAAAGACTCTGAATCCAGATTAATGTTCCTTACTTGATACATTTTTTTATTGTTTCACCTGCTATACAGTGGGAATTGAAAAGGCTCCCTGGTCATCTAATCTGACTGTAGTTGCTTGAAGTGTCTGAGGATTCTCTGAAGAAATATAAACCAAGAAACCACCCACAGTAATACTTCCCAGCTGCCCTCTAAAGGTCAAGGCTCCCTCTGGGGCTGCTCCAGGTTCTCCCAAGTCACAAGGGAGCTGTTTCCCATGCCCTCATTGACAACCACACTTTCTGCTCGTGTTTGCCTGGTTGGATCAGAGAAGATGGTACAGATATGTCCTGCAATTCAGGTAACGAGCCAGGAGTCTTATCCTGGGCTCCCCAAAACTACCCTTCAAAGTACTCATTATTTTTTTATACACAGGTATATTTTTTGATGCTCTTACGGATTCTCTTGCCCTTCTCTGTGCTGACCATCTAGGGGTCAGAAGCAGCAAGCTCAAATATGGCTTTTTCATTTATTTTTGCAGGCGCAGGGCAATACTTATGGAATCCCAAGTGATGTGCATTGTTTGGAGTTTTCTGTTAATTATCCTCTGTTATTCTCTTACATCTTCCCTCCAGGCTTTCATTCCTTATTTGTTTTCAGGTCTGTCTGTTACATGTAGTAAGATAATGATGGCTCCTCTATGGTTTCTTTCTTTTTCTAAGGCTATTATTGAACCTTATTTTTGTAATTTCTGGGCCATCTCTCTGTTACCAAAGCCTTTGTTGTACTATTCCTAAAGCCAGAGCGAGATCTACTCTATTTGGTAGAGGAATCCTGGTTTTTAGTATAATATTCAAGGGCTCTGCATGCAGCCATTGTTTTGCTTCTGTGAACTCTGTGCAGAAAAAAACCCCAGATTTATATCTCACTCCACAGTGAGTATTTCCTACACCTAAACCAGCCTGCAGACACATTGCCCATTGGGCACACATGAAGTCTGTATACTATTTTTTCTCCTGGTTTCAAGTGCCTGTTGTCACCTAGTAGCTGACCTTGTGTTTGGCCGAACATTCTTGGCTTTATCTGGAGAAAAAGAATTCATTTACTGATCAGACTTCCAATGGTGAAGAGTATTTCTCAAGCAGAATAAGGAAATTTCAGCTATTAAAATCATTAGACCTGATTCCACTGAGACAGAACTGCATTTTGCATGCCATGCTAGCAAAGCCAGGATTTTTTGTTAGGATCAAACAGTTTTCTTTTCCTTTTGCTCTGGGACCAAAGAATCTTGTATGAGGCAAACAGGTTTTACAAAAAAAAAAAAAAAAACAACCCAAAATAAAACTATAGCACAAAAACTAATGAAATATCACTTTGGGGTTCAACAGTTTTGTAACAACAGTCCTGCTCAACTGGGACTTTTTTTAAATACAACAGAAAAGGGATCTCTTGTGGACTTTTGAACCTTTAAACTTTTTTTTTCAATAAAAATATCTAAATTAACAGAGGAAAAATGAAGTTTCTAAATAAAGTCTTCCCCTAGGACGGCATTTTTCTCCTGCCAAATTAAACTAACCAAAACTTTTGTTTCTCTAGCAATTTAGCTTCCCAAGAAAAATACACCTGCAGCTATCAGGAGCTTTGCTTGAGCATTCAGGCCTTGTGTTTCATGAACAACATTAGAGGGCACTTCTGCCTTGTGGGAGGTTTCAGCCAAAGAAAGGGATGAGCCAGACCTTCCCGGCTGAAACACACCTGAACACGGAGGAAATCTGAGATCTGTTCCAGCCTTACTTGGGTTAATAACTTGTTCTGCAGGCAGCCTCTTTGATCCTTTCAAAGCTGATCCTGAAGTAAGGCACGACCTGCTGGGAGGGAAGGTGGGACCTGGGGTTTGCTAAGCACGTCAGTGGCTGAGACGTGGGCTCCCATCCTGCTTCCCATCCCTGTGCCCCTGCACTGGAGAGATCTCCCCCAGGGCTTCACTGGTTTGGTTTCTTTCAGCATCTGGTGCTCTTACAGCTTCCTTTGACAAAGGCAGCTGATTGAGGTATAATCTCTGCCTGAGATGATAAGAAAACACACCAAAACCTAGTCAAAAACTTCTTTTCAATCTGGGTGACTATAGAGAAAAACCTGGAGAGGAGATCTAAAAACCTAAAACTCAGAAGGTCATTGGAAGGGTGAGAACTCAGCCTATGTTTTTTCAATATTTTTTAAAATGACATGATTTTTAAACCGATTTTCTCATTTTAAAACACTGATTCACGTTTTACAAAAGTTTCAGGTTAGCAATGCTGACAAAAGAAAGCAAAAAATATCAATGTAATTAAATTGCACTAGTTTATCTAGAAACCCTCTAAGCAGCCCTATCAATATATATGCTTCTCCTCCATGATATGATCTGTCTGAAAGAGTCATACAAAATTATCAGCACACTCATAGAGGTCTCATTGAGTTAATTTTCCAAATCTTGAGTTTATTTTCCATTCTTCAAGGACTTACGGAAGGCTTTTATTTACTATTCTTCAGACTTTCGGAACTGAGCTCCCGAACCCAAACTGCTGGGGAAACGCAGTTGTGATTCACTCAAAGTCTCTCTTCCCACTGCAAGGCTGGATTTCACAATATGCCTCAAAAGCAAACGTCAGTGTTTATTGTTGTACAGACTAACTGGGCAAAGTCTGCTTGGATCAGGCCTCAAAATCCCCTTTGCTTTGAACCTCCCCTTTCTCACTCATAATGCCAGGCAAATGTTGTAGGAACTGTGTGAGTTTTTCCCCTCAATCTCCCTGTGGAAGTGAGGAAGCGAACATTGACAGGCCACAGTAAAAACAGCAGTCATTCTTTTCTGGACTGAATTACTCTGGCCTCTTTATGGTGAGATCCAAATTTAAACCTGGAACTCCAAGAATAAGCAATTTCTAATCAGCATTTGCTAATTATTCAAGCCATTATTAAAACTCAGCCTTCTCTCTTAGCACAGAAATCATGGAATCACAGAATGGCCTGGGCTGAAAGGAATCTTAAAGACCATGTATCTCCACCCCCCTGCTATGGGCAGGGACACCTTCCTCCAGAGCAGATTGCTTCAAGCCCCATCCAACCTGGCCTTGGATGGGCAGCCACAGCTTCTTCGGGCAACCTGTGCCAGGGCTTGACCACCCTCGCAGAGAACAATTTCTTCCTAATATCTAATCTGAATTTCTCCTCTTCTAGCTTAAGACTGTTCTCAGTTGTCCTATCACTATGTGCCTATGTACAAAGTCACTCAGACCAGGAGCCCTCACAGATTCCCAGTCGTGATTCAGACTTCAGATTTTTCCTGCCCTGGTCTTGAAGTCATCATTCCACATTTAGAAAAATTTGTGAACCACAGTGAAGGAGAGGTATGAAACTTCCCTCAGAAATAGGTCAGCTGTGAAGACCTTGCTGTCTCACTGAGGCCTTCGTTGACCCACAAGACAGAAGTCCTACAGAAGTAAGATGTGATCAGCATCCTACAAAGGAATGGAGGGTCTGTTTTGGCCAGGCACTGGAGTGAACAACAACCTTGTAGCTGTGTCAATAAAGTGGCCTGGTACAATGCACGCAGCTCTGAGGGAGCACAAACACTTGTGCATCTGTTCATCTCCCCCACCCTCCTCCCCATTCAGAAACCTGCCTGTCCCTCATCTTGGCAGCCACTCTCTTCAAGTTTCAACCATCTGATTTATGTAGCAAAAAGTCTCCCCATAGAAAACATACTGGCTGAACCGCTTTGTTTTTCCTAGAGCAGTGCAAACAGTTATTGCAAGGGGAATTTTAGGAAGATTGTGCCTGGCAAGGAAAGCTCACTAAATAAATACATGATGTTAATTATCCTTTGCCTATTTCAACTGAGCATTTCAAAGTGCTTTGCAAACCATTAATTAAGCTGCAATTTAATATCATGTGGTAGTTAAATATTATCAACACTGTTTTCTGCAGGTGGATGCTATGACACAGAGGGTGAGACAACTTGGATGAAGTCCATCAGCAGCAGACCTGATCCCCAAACCTACTAATTTCGGCTCACTAGCTCCCGACTCTATTAGACCTTTGTAAATGTGAAAAGATGTGGTTACCTTGCAGGCAATGATGCATTATCTGGTTTTGAGTCCTTCCTTTGATGCATCTCACATCAGATGCTACATTAGCTTCTATATTCTCCCATCATCTTAGCCAGCCTTCTTCCTTTTCTTAATCAGCTGAAGCCTGCTCTCAGTGGAAACTCTAAATGAATGAAAGAAAAAAAGCCCAGGAATAGTTAAGAACAAAGCATTCAGATTTGAGGGTTCATTTGTCAGAGGGAGGTTTACAGCAAAGACAAGTCAAGGTGCAAATGCTTTGGAACTTCTCATTCATTCAGCCATCTCTCTTTTCCTGCCCTGGTTTGTGCCATATTGGGCTATATGGATATTTGGATTAGCAGAGATGGGCAAAACGGCAGATGGACAGATGTGGGGAGCCAATAGATAGGGCTCCAGGAGGAAGAAGACAGCTGTGGTATCATAGGCAATCCATCAGGATCAAGCTGAGCAGTGTGCTTAGTATCCTGGCCTGTGTGGGATCCTTTTCAGAAAAGATCGACCGTAACAGCAGCATGCAGCACCTGTGCTCTCACCACAGGAAGAGAAGGAAGCATACCTTCCAAGCCAAAATGCACAGTATTTTACTAGGCAAAACCCCCAACATTGTATACCTTCAATTGTAAACTCTGGGTGAATGTGCTTATACATTCAGAGCATGAGGCAGATGGTAACAAACCACATGCTTGTGGATTATCCCACTTTTTCCACATTTGCATTCTCAAAACCACTTTTGGTGCCCGTGGTTTAACCTCTGTTTCCATAACTTCTCGTTATGAATTGAATGGTCGCATGTCATCATGTTGAGTGGGAAAGTGTGTTCAGGGGATAAGGACGTACAAGTGGTTCCATATGGTGAAAGAAGAGACTATGCCAAAGTATAAAAAAAAATATATAGAAAGAGGCAAAAGCAAGAGTAAAATCTTTCCAGGAGATCAGGAATCTGAAATGCTTGTGGCCTCCTAGGAAGAAAACAGTTGTCTGTGTCTGAAAGGGAAATTTATGATTTGAAATGCTGATAATATAAATTTCAGTGTTTGTAGAAGAGTGAATGTTAAATAGGTTTACCTTTCTCTGCTCTAGGCATGGTTCTGGCTGAAAGATTCCAGTCAGAGGCCATGGAAATGCAGTGAAAATACCAGCTTTAGTTTTTCCAATTTAATATATTGATTATAATGGAAAAAACCCCCCACCCATACCAAAAAAACCAAAGCCAAAACAAACAAAAAAAAAACCAAACAAGAAAACAAACATAAAACAAAATAAAGCAAAACAAACCCCCCTCACCAGCAAAAAACCCCCAAACAAACAAAAAAAAAACCAACTCCAAAACCCAACAACAACAACAAAAAAAACCCAACAGAAAATCCACAAAAAACACATTAAACAAATTAGCTCTGTTCACAATACTATTATGAAGTTGCTGGCATGGTATTAAATACATGCTTGTGGTTTCCTGAGAAAATTCTGCTAGCAAAGGAGTCCTTATGCTTCAGGGAAAGGCGAACATAACATAACAGATGCCCTCTATTGAGAGTGTAGCTTGGGTCAAATTTATTGAAGTTGTGGATAGTAAATGAAATACCACAAAACAATGAAAAAACTCCCAAACTAATGAGAAATAGTATATATATATATATATGTGATGTTTTAATAAAATGCAGAAAACAGTATAAAAATACCATATTCTTGGGCAGGAATTTAATATTCTCTGTCCTGGCAAGAAAAACTTCAGAACCCCTTTTGCCACCAAAATATGTTACCAATACTGGTAGTTTTATTTAGAAAGACCAACCAAAGAAACATGACTGGAAATTCAAACCCAAACCATACTTCTACGATACAATCATTCAGTGGTATTATGTGCTGTAAACATTTGGTAAAGGAAAGGATATTTCAATTACCAAAAGTGGCTGAGGTAACCAAATTTTTATAAAGTGCCGTGAAGCAACCTGAGAAGTCAAGATTTTTAGAAGTAGGAACTCTTCTAAAAATCAAGGCTTTCTGGAAGATTTCCAGCTGGGTTTGCAAAAAGCAAAGCATTTCTGAATATTCAGGTCAAAGGAAAGGACTTTGGTTCTGAGAACCAATTATGTAATCATAAGCCAGTCCCAAAATAGAGTTCAAAGACCAGATCAGCTGGCATTTATACAGTTAATTATTGGTGGTCCTAAGGGTTGCAGTCTTGAACTGGGAGTGGTTTCAGAAGTGAGACTAAGAAAACCTGCCTGTGGTTCCAAAGCACTTAACTCTGCCTTCAAGAGGAAGCAGACTTTGCAATAGTCTTTGCCAGTACAGCAGATGATGCATAGACATCGAGCTGAAATTCCAATTTCTCTTTGCCATCAGCTTCAGTGTGGCCAGGATTCAAACCCAGTTATTTTAGGGACACATCCAGTACTCATTTTATCAACTCAAAGACTTCCATTGACTTAAATGGAAGACGGATCTTAGTCTCAGAGTCGCAGCTCAGGAAAAAGTGTGCCACTTCATTAATTCAGAAGTGGAAGTAGAATGGATTAGACTGGAAATGGGAGAGAAAGCAAAATGACAGTCATAGGTCCAGACCACTCCATTTACCCCCAGGGTGGCAAACCCAAACTTGCTTCATCCCCATGAAAGAGAATTGGATTTCTCGCAGCAGGCCTGAAACTTTACCTGAGGCAGGTTTAAACCTGCAAATTGTACAGAAACACTTTCCATCCAACAAGACATCTTATTACAGACCTGTTCTATATTCTGCAAAGCTGGCGGTGGGTGGCTTTCAGTTGACTTCCTCCCCACACACTTTGCTGCCAAGTCAGAAAGACGAAAAATCATATATACTTGCATTCACCAAATGATCTCCAAAGCAACTTAATACTGGTTCAAGTCTTCCTTGTCTTATAAATCAGATTCTTTCTGTAGATTGTTTACCTACCACTTCTAGTGTGTCTCCAATAAATTAAATCCTGCTGAAGTGGTAAAATATACGAAAGATATACTGAATGGTCTGCAGGCTGTACAGTGGAGCCATTATTTTAAGAGGAAGTAGGAACGGCAATCATAAAATTTTGAAAAATTATGCAATAACTTTGTAGTTATTGCCCATCTGTATTCATTACAATGATCTACTTCACAGGCATATAAATAGAACTGGCAACTAAAAGATGTGCTGTTTGCCTCCAGACATGGCACTAGACTTCAGCAAATGAAATTCAACTGAAGACTTTAGAAAAACTTCTGTAAGTGTTCATCTACAGATAGAGTCTAATCACCTATCTCCCCCCACTTCTCCTCCCCCTGTCCCTCATCCCTGGTTTACATTCTCCCATGCTTGCTCTTACTCCCAGTCAGGACACCTTTGTAAGAAAGATGACAAAATTTAATTGCTTCATTTGCAGGGCAACCTTGATACACTACATGACTTCATTTTCACAAGGCAACAAGTCCCATAAATCACACCTACTGAGTGCACCCATTACAGCTCCAGTATGACAACTTTATGCCTAATACTCTCCAAACAAGGACCACACAAAACTAAGACTGTAAAATTACTGTTGACTCACAGCAGCTTTTATAACATGCACTCAGCTCAAAAAGACTTAACTTACATGGGGTTTAATCATATTTGGGCATAGGAGACCTCTCACTGATTCAAGACAACATATGTTTGAAAGAGAAGAAAAGGCAGAATATATTTGGCTTAGCTCTTTCCCTTGCAGTTCCCACAGAGAAATCTGCCAGATTAACGGAAAAATGACTGCTTTATTTTGTAATGAAAGAAGATTCTGAGAAGTGTTTCTTCCTAAAATTGGGGAGGAAATCTTATTTTATGCCACCATGGGTTGGGAAAGGTGTAGGAATAGTGCTATTTCTGGGCTAGGTGCTTCACCAGTGTGTATCTGCACAAAGGCCTGGAGCCAGCTGGAGCTACACACCCTTCTCAGGAGTCCCAGTGCTACCAGGCGATGTGGCTTAATCCCAGCTGGCAGCTCAGCCCCACACAGCCACCGCTCCCTCCTGCTGCCCTGGGGTGGGGGACACACTCAGAACAGCAAAAGTGGGAGGACCCCTGTGCTGAGATAATGACAGTTTAATAGGTAAAGCAAAAGCTGCACACACAAGCAAAGCAAACCAAGGAATTAATTTCCCACTTGCCATAGGCAGGCAGATGTTCAGCCATCCCCAGGAAAGCAGGGCTCCAGCCCTCACAAGAGTGACTTGGGAAGACGAACACCACCAAGACTCATGCACTCCTGTACCTGCTTCTTCTCTCAGCTCTATATGCTGAGCACAGTGCCATGAGGTCTGAAATGTCCTTCTGGGCCATTGGGATCAGCTGTTCCAGCTATGTTCTCTCCTATCACCTTGTGCAGCCTCAGCCTCCTTGCTGGTGGCATGAAATGAGATGCAGTAAAAGCCTTGACCCTGTACAAGCCCTGCTCACCAATATGAAAACATCCCTGAGTTACCAACCTTGTTTCAAGCACAAGTCCAAAACACAGCCCCATACCAGCTACCATGAAGAAAACAGCCTGTCCCAGCCAAAACCAACACATTCTGCCCCAAAAATATTTGCTCCATCAGGCCAGTGGCCAACCTCCACTGTAATGGTCCCACTCATCCCGACTGCAATGGTCCCACTCATCCTGACCGCATGGACACAATTGCATCGTGAAGCTGCAGCATTGCAGAACTGCACCGGAGAAGAGTGAGTCCTGGTGGGGGGGACTGACTGATGCTATCCACACAGTTGGAGAAAGAGCTGGCCTGAAGCCCTGGGTATTCAAAAATATCCCATCCGAGCCGCCCCGTGAAGCTGGGAGCCTCTGGAGCAGAGGCTGTCACTGCAGGCTCCTGCGTGAACAAAGGGTGCCTGTGAGTGTATCCAAGGATTTCCATGTGCTTCAGAGCAAGGCTCCCATTGCTTCCCTCCAACAATGTGACATGCATCACCGCATTTCACTGAGAATCTCTTATTTCTTTGCACAATGGCTTTTCTTCCCCACCCTCCCTACGGCTACAAAGGAGACGGAGGGGGTGAATCTTACATGCTGTCCAACTGACTTCCTTGCATTTGGAAGGCAAAACCAAGAAGTTTATATAATCAGGCTAACATGCAAACCAATTGAAATTACAATGGTATGTTAGAGTATATTCCTTAAGTATTCAAACCACAGCAAAAAAAATTTCTTCCACTAAGCTACAAGGGACTGACTGGAACCCGCAAAAGCTGGGAAACATAGCAAGGTCTGACTGAAAGCTTGTCCTTACTTCACCCCTGAGGAAAAGATTAGAGAATAGAGATAATACTGGCTGCCTTTTGGTGGGCCTTAAACATATAGCAAATTCCCACAAAGTAAATAGGAGGCTTGCCACCGTATCTTCCCTCCCATTCCCACACAACCAGACCTCTAACTCACAGGCTTGCAGGGTAGCTGCTTTCTGTCTGTCCAGGACTCCATTTCCACAGGCATCAGTCTTGGCTCTGATTCCCTCTTTTATAAGTTTCCAGTTATCACCTGCTATGCTTTTTTGCTCCCTGCCCTTGCCAAAAAGGGTTTTGATAGCACCAACTCCAAAGCACCAAAACAAGCACAAGGAGAATCTCTCTGGATTCATGGTTTCCTATAGATTCTTCCCAAGTTCCCAAATTCCCCATTTCCACCTTCTTTATCCCGTCCATAGCATCATCCCTGTTTCCATTTTCCATGGTGGCACACTGTATATCCTAGCAATAGGCTGGGGCAGTGGTCCAAGCTATTTTAGGGCAATGCATGTGCTGCCTACTCTGCTGGTTGCTGGTTTTTTGATGCCCAAGGAACTAAGCTAAAACTGCCATTTTCTCAGTAAAAGAGCTATTCTGAATCTTCTTTCTCCATCCCACTGCCCCTTTCTCATGGAAATTCACATACACCCATCTTCACTTTCATGCCACTGCCAAACTGAGCTGAAATGAATAGTGAGTTCAGAGGTTATCATGAGAGGTGGATGGACACACTGTATGCTCACAGAAACATTATTTCTATTGAAAACCAACCTAATAACCTCATCACAGAAGGCTTTAAGACCAGTATTACATGAACCAAAACTGTTGAGTTATGCACAGATGCCTCTGCAGGCACAGTGTCCTTTGTTTTCATCTGAGATTTGCATAACTAAAGCTGCTCACCTGTGTAAGCCTCACCAAAGTATCTCTGAGTCTTCTGGAGTAGCTACCAGGGTGACCAGTGAAGGAGGGATTAGATTCCTTTGGGTTTTCCATCTAAAAAAACATTAATGTCTACACATGTATGAATCATGAACATGCAGACGTAGGGCCCTCCTTTTTTCTTCATAATTGCAGCAAAAAGCTCTTCAACATCTTTTACAGTTTTTTTACAAACCATATTTTCTAATCTTCAAGGTTTTGAAGTACTTTTATTTCTATTTGTCAGCTGAAGAACTGAAAACCTTTGATAATAAGGACCCTAATAAAGTAACCAGTTTCTTTGTCTTTCAGGAACATTTAATTACTTATGTACATCTGAGAAATTAGCACTATGGGCCTCAAGCAAGGACTAAGGAGAAACTAATAGGGAAGAAGGCAGTTGGACGTAGTTCTAGATCCCAGATGAATGTTCTAGTTCTGTCGTCTTCCATCCATCCTCTAATGAATTACAAAGCAATCAGCTGAGGGTGAAAAGAAATACCCCAACCAAAATATATAGGAAAATGGGATAAAATAAAGAAAGGTTCCAGTTTTGCTTGTACAGTTTTCCAGTTCTTTTATTCAGTCTAGACTCAGCTGTATTCTGAGGACACTTTAAATCACCCTACTAAATCTGAGAGGTCTTAAATAAGACAAAGTAAAGAGATCTTGGAGAAGACAAAATCTTTTTCTGCCTTCTCAACCCCTCCCGCTATTTAAAAGTTACTTTGGCCTAATAAAAATCAGATTATAAGTCTCCATAAACCCCACAGATTAACATCATTAGAATATGATTTTTTCTATGATACTATCTTCTGAAGGAGGCAACATGCTGTACAGATGGCAGCAGCTTCAAACTCTGCTTGAAGCTGCGGGAATAAAAGTCTCCCTGCAAACAAAAAATCATAAATTAAATTTAAAAAGCAATATTTCACTATCTTTATGGGTTGGCATAAGCCTGCAGGCTCACGGTTTGAGACATTAAAACCATGGGTGCACCCCATGAAAGACAACCCAAAAGTTCTGACACTGAAGCATAATGGTTAGGGCTGCTCAAATATTTCATCTGTTTTTCTCTGCTTTTAAATGAGTACATAAAAAAAATGAGGTTTTTTGTGGTTTCTCTTTTTTGCCCCTCAGACAAAGCGAGGATATTGTTCAGCTGTTGGACAACAGAGCTGGGAAACCTAAGGACACATGGAATAAATAATACAGAAATTGGTATAAAGCCCCTTATATCACAAGTAGTCTTACCTGTAATCAGCTCTGAAAAAAAAAAAAAAAAAAAAAAAAAAAAGATAGTTTCCAGGTTTGCAAAACTAGTAAAAAAGAAAGGACTTCATTCTAGAGAAAAGTAAATATCAAGGGACTAGAGACTATACAATATGACAGCAGTTTCGAAAAGTGAGAACCGTCACATTCAGGATAGTTAAAGGGTGAGTCACTTATATGTGATGAAAATAAACACATTTTAGCAGAACATGTGACTGTGTCCTTGAAACAAAGAATTTAGCAAGATGCAAACAAGATATACATATATATATATGTGAATAACAACCCTCTCACTGTTATTTATGTATAAAAGGGTTGACAGTGTAATTATTGGGATTAGAGAGCTGGATAAACATGATTAGTTTTTCACATGCTTGGAAGATTTAAAAGTCTCAAGAGACACTCCTGCACAGTGTTGCTTATTGTCACTCCAATCCCCTCACACTAAACCCAGACACTTGAGCTGCAAAATTTCTGGTCCCAGGAGAACATTCTGGACATGGTGAGGGGAGAGCAGGAGAGACTGAATTGCCACCAGTGCCTGAGGCAGGCCCTTGCAAAGACAAGGAGGGGAGGACTGAAACTCTTATAAAGGTGTGGCTAAAGTGCCAAACCACAAATTTAGAGTAATGGGGTTCAATCTTTTTAAGTGTTTGCCCTTAAAAATGTTCAAGTAAAAGGTACTGGGGAAAGACATATACCAGAAATACATTATTTGCCAAAACCTCAGTGCTTACTGGGATCTAAGGAGAGTTCTCAAGAAAAGCACATTCTGCAGGGATTTGATGCTGACTGTTTTTTTGTGTAGCACACTCAAATCTTCTGGAAGATGAAAAGCTTCACACGAAGCTTGCCCAAGATTCTGCTTTTTCCCTGCATCCTGCCCCACTGCTTGTGTAAGTCCTGTAGCTTCAGCTGATACTTTTAACTCTGCTGTTAAGTAAACTGGGAAAAGAGGGAAGAAACCACCACTAATCCAGGGCACTTATGTAGAGAGGAGGAAGCACTCCAGTGTGCTTGCCGTGATGCAGATGAATGTATAAATAAATGTGCCATGCCACTGTTGTTGAAACCAAAGTTTATTAAACCAGATTCCTAAATTCCAAGCCTGGCTAAAAAACAATTTTCTCCCTGAAGTTCTTTTAATGCTCTATTTATGTATCAACATTACTGCTTTTTTCTGTTTGAGCCTTTTGAAGTAATTTTTTCAAGCTTTTTTTTTTGGATGAAGAACACTGAATACCTACTCGTGTATAGCAACATATAACAACAAAAAATCAACAGCAGAACAGATGATGCTGGAAGCAGCATTCTTGCCTAATTCCTCTAAAACAGGAACTATTTTCTGAGTATCTTGATACTGCACTTTCAGAGACCAAAGCCCTTTCTGTCCATCAAGGACTACATCTAAAAAGCAAGGGAGATACATAATTTGTCACAGTACACTCTCTTGAAATTAATTTTATACTACTTAAAACACTATTTATTGAAAATACTTGCTATTTAATATTTAAACCACTTTTCAACCAATCATAGAATGTGGAATAGTTCGGGACCTTGAAGATCATGTTGTTCCAACCCTCCTGCCATGGGCAGGGACAGTTTCCACTAGGACCCTGATGTACCTCATACATTCAAGAAAATTCTTTTTTATTATTAACTATATCCCAATTTTTTTTGTGTTTTGAATGCTCAGTTTATCAGCTACTTTTATTTTGATGGATAGTCATGAACAGTACTTGCCTAAAAGAAATTTTGGAAAACACAGCTTGTATGTGAGACAATTTCAGCAACTGCTCTTACCAGCTAGGAGGGGAAATTCTCCACTTCTTTACAACATCAGAGTTGTATTAAAACTTTACTTTTGTAGGCAGCAACAATGGCTTTATGTAACACCTTTGATCTCAAACTTCTGCTCTGAAGAATCTAGAAGTTCTCTATAAGAAAATAACTTTCTGACAAAATCCTCTCAAATTTCTCTACACATACACGTGCATGTAAATACAGTATGGGGTAACAAGCTGTGTAGAACTTGTATTAATTTGATTGCACTAGATTAATTAATTAGATTTTATTAAGTCCATCAAGAAAATGCACCAAATGTATTTGAAAAATGCATTCAGACTTTGTATTCCAGGCCTAGTTCCCATTGTTTGGTACAGAATATTGAAAGTCATACAGTGTGGAGAGCTATGGCCTTAGGGTTGTAAGGAGAAAGAGGTTACAAGAATACTTACTGAAAAGTGTCACATAATTAATATAATATTGGATCCACTAGAAAATTACATCTAAAGTGGAAGAAAATACTTGGGGGTACTTGTTTAAGGACTTGTACATAAGTTCTAGAAATAGGAAAGAGAAAATAATGAAACCATAACCCACTGCTGGCCAAGGCTGAACCCAGCATGGATTGTAGTTGTGCCTCTGGGATAACATATTTCAGAAGGATAGGTGATAAAACAGCACATTTTGCAGCTGGAGAGAGAAGTGAGAACATGTGAGAGAGAGGACCAGCCCTGCAGACACCCAGGTCAGGGCAGAAGGAGGGGCAGGAGGCTCCCCTGCAGCCCATGGAGGGCACAGGGATGCAGAGATCCACCTGCAGCCCATGGAGGAGCCCACGCTGGAGCAGACTCCTGTGGAGAGAGGAGCCCACGCTGGAGAAGGTTTATTTCAAGATTGTGACCTAGTGAGGGACCCAGTCTGGAGCAGTCTGTTCCCGAAGGACTGACCCTGTGGAAGGGACCCACTCTGGAAGAGTTTGTGTAGAACTGCAGGCATTGGGAAGGACTCAGGTTGGAGAAGTTCCTGAAGGACTGTCTCCCTTGGCAAGGACACTGCACTGGAGCAGTGAAGAGTGTGAGAAATCCTTCCCCTGAGGAGAGGGGAGTAGCAGAGACAACATGTGATGGACTGACTGCTACCATCTTTCCCTCTCCTCCTGCACCACTGTACAGGAGAAAGCAGAGGGAATTGGGAGTGAAGTTTAGCCTGGGAAGAAGGGAGGGGTGAAAGAAAGATGGTTTTAAGATTTGGGTTTGTTGCTTATTGTGCTACTCTGATTCAATTGGTAGTAAATTAAACTATTTTCTTCCTCCAGGTCCAGTCTGTTTTGCCTGTGATGTTAATTAGTGAGAGATCTTTCCCTGCCCATGAGCCCTTCATTGTTTTCTTTCCTCTGCCCAGCTGAGGAGAGAGGAATGATGGACCAACTTTGGTGGATACCTGGCATGCAGACAGGGTCAACCCACCACAAAGATTTTCTTTGTGTTTGTGGCATTCCTAATGAGAAGCTCAGAGCCATGTCACACTGTGGGAAGGATATTGGTACCTCATTGTATTCAGTAGAAGATTTACAGCAAGGCTTGCCCATTTTTCCCTTGATGTGCATTATGACCTCATGACACTCTGGAATGAGCCTTCCCTGACCAGTTTTGTAGAGTGCAAGGGCTGTGTTATTCTCCTTGGAGTGCTCATGGGAAGCCCAGTGATGAGCTGTGGATAGGCCCCCTTAGCAAGTCTGTCTTCCTAGACCACTTGGAAATACCCTTTATTTCTGACACCCGTCCTGCCTGCCCTGGCTTTGTTGGCTCTTCCATCTGAAACAAAAAAAGTCCTCTCACTTGCTTTGCTCTGGTAGTCATTAGGGAGTTAGAGTCAGAAAACCAGGACTATGCTGCATCTGAGAAACTATTATGAAAAAAGCTCCAAACTCCATCTGCTTCTGGCAAGTTTTGCCTTGTTGCAAGTACAGAGAGGTACAAGTGAAGTCCCCCTTGGAGCAGTGTATCACATCCTCTCACTCTTCCAGCAAATGGTCACAGGACAGTGAGAGAAATAACTAGACTTTGACCCTGGTATTGTGAGAACCATCCTTTGAAGCCTAAAAGGGCATACTTGAAGAGGGGAAAAAGTTCTGACAGACAAGCTTTAGGTGGGGGTAAGTTTGTAAAACCTCATTAATAGCCCTGTAGCCAGACTGGTGGAGATTTAAAAAGAGATGGGAAAAAAAATTTGCAGTAAAGAGCTATTAAAGTTTGAAAAGCTCCAAATACTTACAGGACTGGTAGTTTTTTTAATTGTCAGTCATATCTGTGGTAGTAGGGCTGCAGAATCTGTCCCTATGTGGGTAATTGAAGAGGTTAGTCTTTCTTTCCCTATGTAAAACCATGATTCATCTATCATCAAGAGCATCATAATAATAAATATACCACCATGGCTGGAGTATTCCACTGAATTTGGCAAGTGTACTTAGAAAGAAATGACATGAAAATTTCAGGAATTTCCAATTGGGATTGAAAGTTGTGAAAGGAGAGTGATGACTGCTATCAATGCAAAGAGTTATGAACTGCCTGCTTCTTCTGTTTTATGGAACAGCTTAGCCATAGCACAGGATCTACTTCAGTGCCACTGTGGCCTGGTCCTGGCCATGGCCTTAATTTTTCTGAGGATGTTATTCATAAATGTTCTCTTAATCAAGCTCAGGCCCAGAATTTTACTGTAGAGGCCAAACTAATTGCCAGGATACACGAGAAGCCAAACCCTAGAAGGTAAAGCTAAAATTTGTGTGTCCTGGCTCAGAGAACCACTATGTTTCAAACCTGAAATAAAAAGTGGGTTTTTACATTTCTTAAATAGTTGATTTTTCCGCTTCAACAATTAGAACTCTGTGTTTCTCAAAGAATTTACACTGATTAGCTACATATCCTTAACTTTTTAATTTGACCACAACAAAAATATTTTACTTTTTTTTAAGAGAAAGAACTAAGGACTTATTCCAAAATTATCCCTGGCTAGTGTGCATGGTTACCACTCTGAAAGAGACAGCAGTTTTCTGGGTGGAATGGCATTGCCCTGGGTGCCAAAACCCACATGGAAGTTATGCCAAGGACTGTGAAGATTTTTATGTCTCTCCTGCCATCATAAACACAAATGTTATATCTTTCAACTAGGCAGCTGGCATGCACCCCATTGATTACACCCTTTAATTGAGAAAGGGAGAGATGAATGATTTTCTGTATCCTTTTCACATGTAAAAGCTTCTAGAGGATTAGTTATCTCTTGGTTCCTAATCAAAATATAGGCTACAGCACAAAATTCTCTAAGATTTCATTATATCTTAATAGTCTGTTCATAGTGTACACGAAACTTTCATGCTGGCATAGTATCATCTATCCTTAAGGAACTGAAATACTATTTAGTAAGTGACGTAACATCCATGGTGGTTTTTTAGTTCTAAATCTGCCAGCGCTCACTTCTGTGGCAGTGGGAAACATTTTGCTTTATCATCCTCAATCACATGTGTAAGAAGAAGTGAGATGAGGAGACATAAGGTGCCTTGTCTGGACAGAGAAGCTGATGACACCAAAAGCCTTTTCCCCTCTGTGTCATCCCTTGGTTTCATCAGAGAAGGCCATGGCTCCCAGCAGACCATGCATCAGATCTGCAAGCACATCTCCCTGTCTTGAAAAGTTCTGCTGCCTGGGCCCATGGCCATCTGGGATGTGGCACATCCATAATATCCCCTGGCTTGTGAAAGAGCAGCTCTGGAACAAAAGCTCTCTGACTGTGTGAGGCTTCTTTCCTTGGAGGTTGCTTTTAAGCTCAGCCCCTCAATGTTCACCGAAGTTGTGTTGCTGGTTAAACTGTCCATGCTCAGTTTACCACCTTCCAGATTTCAGCCCTAATCCCACAGATTCAACTTCCTAGCTTGGCCTCATACCCATCTTATCAATTTGGACTCTTTGACCAGTATGAGCTATGAGAGTTAATGGGATCTTGTGATGTTTAATAAATGAATGGTACTGATGCAATAGGAATCCTAATCTGTCATCAGGAAAGACACACAACCCAGAAAACTACTAGGCAGATAGATTAGATAGATATTGTCATCCTAAAGGAAATATTCCTGCCCACACCATTCTTGCACAAGGTAAACTTGAAATATTTCACTTGTCCTCTGTAGCTCTGAAGAAGATTCTTCTGTTCTGTGCAGACAGTTTCAGGTCTTTAAAGGCTGGGTCGTATGAGGGAAAGCTGGAAGATTACAGTCAATGATGAAAAAAGCTGTAAAGAAAATCCCCACCAAAACCTAGCAGAGAGCTACAAAAAGCACTAATTCTATTTCCTTTAATGTCAAAGCCAAAAGGAATTTTGCCATAGACTTGACTAAGAACTGTTGAATGTAGAAACATGTTCTCATCATCAGTTCTTAATTTATCCTTGCCTGTATTCCAGAGCAGTCATTTAAAATTTTGACACTAGCTGCAGGATTGGATATGATTTGAATATCAGGAACCATTTGCAGAAGGTATTAGTCTTCCTGCATGTCAGGAGCAGGCTTTGTTGGAGTTAGATCCAAAACATTAATGCTGGAGGTTAGGTTCCTCTACAAAAAAATCCACTCAAGGCACCAATGCTTTTCACTGCCCTCCTTATCTTAAGAAATGGTGTCCAAACTTAAAATCTAAGTTTTGTAGTGATCTTAGATAGATGAGTCTTAACATTACAGATGCACTTCCCACAAAGGGTCTGCAGATAACCAAAGTTTAGTTTTAGTGCCTTAACCCATAGTTATATCTTGATAGCACAGACTGGCTGTTTGGTTTTTTTCTGCCCTTATGCTGCCACCTCAAACCCACTCTCCCACTACTGCAGGGTCATAATGAAACCGGGGAACTAAATTAAGGAAAAGCTGTGGATAGAAAATGGCCCATCAGGGAAAATAAGAGTTGGCTGAAAAGGATAAATCAAGGAAGTCCACAAGTAATTGTTGCCAGAACGATAGACAGGGCGGTCAGGGAACGGAAATGAGCAGCTGTTGGAAGGAAGGGCATGGAAAGGCTTAAACGGATTTTCTCAATGAGAAAAATGTCTGTGGAACTGCGATGTGACACATTGTAAGCATCACTGACTTCAAAGCTTGCAACTTTGGGCACCATTTTCAAGATAAAGCCACAGGTCCTTGTTTTCTTAAGGGGGTCAGAAGTGTTACTCATTTACCACAGAAGTAAAAGCATAGATTCGAGCTCAGTATGCAAATCGAAATAAACCATTTAAACAGTCATTTTCCCTCTTTCCATTTGTCATGGTAGAATATCACAGAATCATAAAATATCCTGAACTAGAGAGGACCCACAGGGATCACCAAAAGATGCCGAAGGACGGCTTACAAAATTCTCATCTTTGCTTTAATTCAAAACACTTGTGAATATCCTCAGTAGACTGGTACTGTTGTGGAATATTGTGTGCAATATAGAAAATTTCCATGTACACTTACAGCATTAGGCACTACAGGCTGTGTGCTTGAATGGAAAATTGAAAAGTCACGTTGCTTTTGGCTATGCAGTGAAACGTTTCTGTGGACAGCTCAGAATTCAAACTACAGTAAAAAGAATGTGTTTTCCATGATAATTCTGCTAGGAAAGCTCAACCATTCAGTAAAAGTGTACAATGAAGGACAAGAAATGCACTTTTGAAGTTAGATGGATATCTATACGACAGATAAAGTTTTGTTTTATTCATTCAAGCCTATAAACATACATAATATTATAATAATAGATGAATAGCAGAGACATTGTGTTGTTGTTCCAGATAAGCACTCAGAACTGTCAGTTCTTATCCATTTTTCTGGATCATTTGGGAATGGAAAAGCTGGGTGGGGAATTGCATGAGATCAGGGAAGAAAAGTGGAAAGCTCATGAGAAAAGGGCTGCAAGGATCATTGCTTAGAGTGTTTTGGCAGTTTCTCAACCCAGAAGCACAACAGCAAATGAAAACCAGCAATAACAAACTCCAGATACATTTGGGAACTAAGCAAACTGCCAAGAGCAGGGCAGTTTCTGGGACCCTACTCACAGATAGAGAGGGCTTGTGGCATGCCATCCTCATCTCAGTTGCTGGTATAATTGTACAGGAATGGTGTTTACTGCTGACTCACGCTGGCACACAGACCTTATTTATTCCAAGCATGATACAAGAGGGTTTGGAGTGCGCTGGCTGCAGCAGAGGAATCCCCCAGAGAGAGCTCCAAGAACAATTAAGCTGGAGAAGAATAGCTGGACTCTGTCCTTACTGTGTCTATTGAAATGACAGAAGTGAGGGAGTTTGCCTCAACCTGCAGCATGTTCAGCCTGTTCAGAAAAGGGTAGGAACTTCAGCTGCTTATAAACATTTTCCTGACCTGTATCACTCATTTCTAACAAACAGATTAATCATTTGCAAAAGCAGAGCCCGCTTGTTCGTTGTCTACTCTAACCTTTTGCATCATACCAGCACTGATTTTATTAGCTTCAGTTGCTCTCCCTCTGACACATTCTCTTGTTATGTTGGAAAGGGAACTTTGAACAAAAACATTCTCATATGTTTTTTGTTTTACATTTGTCCTGCACTGAGTAGAAATAATTACAAGAACTATAGGACAAAGAAACTCAGAGTCTGAGGGTGTCTCATGGCAACCTGGTAACCTTCCAATTTGGTCTTCAGGATCTGCTCTTGATCTATTGGTAAGAATCCGTTACAGATGGAGCTGCCACGAAAGGAATTTGTCCTTACATTGGGTCTTATGACACAGGCTGGCACAGCCCCAGTAATTCTGACGGAGCTGAGCAGTCAGGAGCAGTGGAGTAGCCCAGTGGGTTTTCAAGGAGTACATTAAAAATATGCCCTCCTAATAAGAAGGTGACATCATCTGTTGGCATAGTCTCAGAATGTAAAGTATCTAAAAGACCAAGCTGGTGTGTCGCACCATGGTAAAATGAGTAATAGAACTCTCTGTGTAGTGCACAGAGAGGAAACACACATACAAAAAAATGGACCGACATCCACCAGGCAGCTGAGTGCCCTTCTGCCTCTTCAGCAAACATCACCAGCAGTCAGAGCTCTTGCTCTCAGGGTTCAGCAACACTGGGGTTGCTCTGCAAGGCAGAACAAGCCCAGAGCCAGAGACAGCCCAGCTCAGGCAGTGACAAGGCCTGGATATGACAGGATAAGGGGCAATGGCTTCACACTGACGGAGAGGTTTAGGTTGGGTATCAGGAAGAAATTGTTCCCTGTGAGGGTGGTGAGGCCCTGGCACAGGTTGCCCTGGAAAGTTGTGTCTGCCCCATGCCTGGAACTGTCAAGGCCAGGTTGGATGGAGCTCTGAGCAACCTGGGACAGTGGAAGGTGTCCCTGCCCATGGCAGGGGGTGAAAATGGATGATTTTTAAGACCCAGACCATTCTGTGATTCCATGATTCTATGATCCTACCCCAGACAAAATTAGGAAGACAAGGCCAGCAGCAGCAGCAAAAGAAAAAAGCTTTCTACAGTGTTCATGTGGAGTCCTTCAGCCAAGTCCTGTGAACAAGCAGGAACATTCAGGCCTGGACACGTGATAGGACTAGAAATTCAGTGGAGCTGCTGGGCCAATGGGCAGAAGCTTTTGGTGCTTTCAGGACATTGATACTTGGGTTACAACAGAAGACAAGTCCTTATGTGAAATTGTGATAGAAATCCAAAGCAAGCTGGCAAAAATATGCTGCTAAAATTTGTCTCTCTAAAAAGGGCAAGATGTTCTCCTCCTAAGTTTGATGACAGATTCATAGTTTAAAATAACTTTATGAAAAAATGGTTAGTTTGAAAATTGTACACGCAGCTAAAATCACCTCAGTTTCAGGGTATGCACCACACTGCCAAGTCATCAGCACATAAATGGCATGGAACAGTGGACAAGGTCTGTACACATTTAGTCTGACCTTCCAGTGTTTCATGCTTTCACAAGTACAGCCTAATGAATAGTCACTTCATGAAACTTTAAGACCATTTCTAATATTTAGATATAAAAGGAAGTGCCTCTCATCCTTTTGAACAGGAACTACAGTTTTTTTTCATATGACAGCAATGGGCTGCAGATTCAATATCATTACTTTTAGATGCAAAAGAAGTTAATTAAGTATTAAATAAAATTCCAGTGCTTTCATGGTGTAGATATTGACTCTAAGAGTCACTTGGTTTTGAATGAGGAAGATTCTCCTCCATATCATCCTGGAAAGACAGAGTTTTCACAATATGTATTTCAAGCAAATGAGAACTGTCATCTCTGTTGTTGCTGCAGTACTTTCAAACAAAGACATCAAAATCAAAGGAACAGGGAGAGGGAGAAGAAGAATCTCTGAACTAGTATTTCTGTACAATATTCATATTAAATTATTGAAAGTATCCCTCAGAAGAGCTAAATTAAGTGATGCATACTCTCTGAAGTACATCTCTGAAGTATTTCAGAATATCTCTTCCTCTGTCAGAATATTGATGTAGTGTGGGAGGGGAAAGGGCATTGCTGCTTTTTTTTTAATATTGAGATTGTTAATTAATGAATTAACTGATTAGAAATTTTTCTATTGAGCTGGTGTAATTTCAAACAAAGTCTGATACTCAGCATGATCATTATTTTGGAGACAGAGTAAATCAGGTGTAGAAACTGCTCTGTAGAGGACATTATGATGACATCTCCTGCCCTGTAGGCATCCAGCACTGGTGTGACTCTAGGAGTACTCACAGGTCCACTTGTGGTTGTTTTCAGAAGAACATCTGACAGAATTTTTGTGCTATTTCTAAGTCATCCTCAGGCTGTGGCTTTAACCATTCTGTTTCTCCTCAGGTGAGATAGGTACATTTCCTTCAACCATACAACATCTGCAAGATTTTCCCCCTTTAGAATAGTTCTGCACAAACAAATTACATCTTCATTCAATACAAAAGACAATATAACAACAGTTTATGGGAAAAGAATAAAACCCATAACAGTATTGGGTTTTGTTCTTACAGAAAATCACAGCCAATAAACCATGACAGAATTAGTGATACATGGGTTACATCAGGTTAGTACTTCAGCCAGTTATGTGTGTGACTCTTTGTCATTGACATAACAATGATCCCTTTGACAGGACCAGAATATATTTGAAATATTATAAACACATTGTGTCGCTCTCTACCCATTACATCTGAGACTGTGGTAGTCAAGGTGCCTGCCACATACAAGATATGAGAGTGAAATTGGTATTTGATCTGAATTCTCCTTCCTGCTGGTGGATTTCTCTACTCCGCTTGATCACTGTGCTTTTGTGCTGCCACAAAATCAAATTAGTTTTGTCTCTTAGAAATGCTTTGGATATGTTAAGCATTTTGCCAGTATAAGGAAAGTAATTTCTACCCAACTTCACCTTTACCCTGTTGAATTCTTTTCCCTCATCTTACTTTGGAACTGTCATTCTTTGCTTCAGGTATTGGAATAGCCTTGCCAGACACAATGACCGAGATTTCTTTGCCCTCTTTCGTTGCCAGTTGCTGCAGCTGGTTGAATTTAGTACCTCTACTGAATGCCTGGCCTAGAGTCCAAAGACTGGCTGTTATCCCTCCCTTGGGTGGAACAGAGTTAATTACTAGTCCTGCAGAATAACAGGAAACCCACAGAATTTCTTACAACAAGAAATCATAATAATTTTACCATCTGCGGAAGTTTTTTGAGCCACACAAAGGCAGGATTTCTGATGTAAGTCCACCAGGTATTCACAGTTTTAATTTGATTAAAAACTGCAAAAGCTTTTACTCCACTGGCTCTGGGCATGAAAAAAAATCTAAATTACCCATGCTTTCAAAACAAAGAAAGATCAAATGGATTTCGGGTTGTCATGGAAAGAGATTGTTGTTCCAACAGCAGACCTCTGTAGTTGCAGATAATTAACCTTAATTACTCTGATGTACTGTTACCGAAAATATTTGGTTACCTGTGATGCTTGCAGTGCATAAGTTTGACAATTGTGCTCACTTTGGGCTCTGTGGTTTGATAGCTAAACACATTTCATGAGCAGACCTGAGACAGAAATTTGATTGTGCAGCATGATAGCATTTTAGCAGCCATGCTCAGGTTAACAGTCCACCTTCCAACATCACTGCATCTGAACACACTGAGATCCACATGGTGAGGAAAATTATTCAGGAAAAAAAGAGTGGCAGTTTCATTTATTATTCTTGAAGGTTTTTTTCCAACAAATATACACTATGCATCACCTAATTCTTCTTTACTAGCCTGGCAGAATGAGGAGGAAAACAAGTTTTTCAAGTTCCAAATACCAACATGAAAAGCCTGGAAATCAACCCCATATTTTACTTCAATGTGAAAAAAAATCAGTTTTGCATTAAAAGAATAGTGGGATAGTGACACAGGAACAACAAAAGTCACACTGCTCCCAGCTAAGACTAATAGCTTTCCAACTGTCATTCTGAAGATCTAACTCTAATTTCTTTCTCTCTTTTCCTCCTTTTTTGATACTCCATTTCAAAGGCTGGCACATCACTCTAAACCCCAAATTTTTATGGCTTCCACTGAATTGAGATACAACTTCTATGTGAAACTAAGTGGTTTGGAAGAATAAGCTTAGAAGTAGGATTTTAGTACTTAATTTCTTTATTTTTCTTGTGATGAGTGGGATCCAGTAATAGAAAGAAAGAGTTTAGGGTTCAGGTCACATTCCTGAGACTCACTTAAGACAAAAAATGATGCTCATAAGGTATTTTAGGTGCTCGGTCTCTTTATGTTTTTCTCTGCATTCTAAAGAGTTCCCAGCAGAGACTGAGGTTGTGCTACGTTCTGTAATTTGAGCTGAGGATGTTACACCCCAGGCCATGCTTACCTCTCCACCTGAGGCCTTTGTTAAAAGTTTTTGTCTTTTCTTGCAAAATAAGCAGTTCTGAGCCCCTCCTGGTGGCTGCCAAGATAACTCATTCTTTCTCATGGCCAAAATACAACTGTAAAACCCAGGCCCTCAAAACACCAAAACTGATATATAACCATGATCATCACAAGAAGAGGATCAGCCTTGCTTTAGGGTTCCTATCAACCTTTTCATGCATTTCAGCACCTTCCTCAGATAGTTCTTATGAATTTGTAAAGAATATGGTAAGTCTCAGAAATGGATTAACTCAGGGCTTGTAAAACCAGCATTAACCATATTAACCATGACCAAGTATATTAACAATGATTAACATGCTATTTGGTTTATGACACTATGGTAAACCCTACTTAAAGCTTTCAAGTTCTGAAACCAAATCAGAATAAGAGAGGAATATTAGAAAGATTCTAGTAAAAGCCTTGTCAGAGGGTTTTACTACAGCAGAAAGGTTGTCTGCCACTCACTGTTGGCATCAAAATGAACACAGCTAACAGGCTGCTGTTTAGATCAAAGTGCTGAGAATAAAATACATTTGGAACCGTGTTCTGGGATAAATATTGCAAATGGCTTGCCTTTCTCTTGGCTGGCAGGGAAAATATCTGCAGTGTTGGTTGTTATGGTATTTTCTAATACAGACAAAGTTTGGAGGGATAAATGCTAAATAATGGTGACAAAAAATCCACCCTAACAAAAAACCTCAACAACAGCCCCATCACCAAACAAATGAACAAACAAACAAAACAAAACAACAAAGCCCCCCAAAAATCCCAAACCAGTGACTGGATAAGGAATACTGGCCATAAATACAAACACAGAAAGTTCCACCCCAACACAAGGAAGAATTTCTTTCCACTGAGGATGGCACAGCACTGGAACAGCTGCCCAGGGAGGTTGTGGAGTTCCCCCTCTGGAGACATTCCAAACCCACCTGGATGTGTTCCTGTGTCACCTGCTCTGGGTGACCCTGCCTGGGCAGGGAAGTTGAACTGAATGAACTACAGAGGTCCCTTCCAACCTCAGGATTTTGTGAAATGCATGCAAGAAGTGACACTACTACTACGGTGCTCATGGCTTTTTTGTTTTGACTTTTGATACTTCCATGGGAAGGTAATGCACAGTATTGTAGCCAGTCACTCCTGTGGCTGCAAGTGTTTTATCCATTGCTTGTATATTTCTTCCAGAGAAACAAATGGATGTAGAGTAGGAAGAACTGGCTGTTGAATTTGACCCTTATTCAGGTCTTCTTTCTCCTGGTTCACCAAATTCCCAATAATTAACCCACTGCATGGCTTTTCAAAGTGTATTTCCAGTGATGATCTACAATTCCATCTTATTTACAGAAAGAGGAAAAAGGGAATAGTTTAAATCCTCAAGGCTGAGTTCTGACATCAGTAAAGGTGTCTCATCTTGTGACATAAATTATCCTATAATACCAGGATATCTTGAAGTAGATGTCACTTTGAATTGAAAGACGTGCATCCCAGAATAACTGATAGACCTTTAAAATGGAATCATTATTTGAAAGAAAAGCCCCCTAGGCCAGAACGGCTCAGAAATGGTTTTTGATACATCAGAGTGTGCAGCATCTTTGGGACAAAATCTTTGTGTTAATATTGCACAGTAGAAGGGAATAGCAGCTTTTGGATTATCATAAAAGAGTGTGATAATTGAAACCAGAATTAAGTAGTATGCAGATAAAATGATTTGTATTGGGAATGGCACTACCCATTTTTGTTTCTTTCACATGAATGAACCATATGAACACAATTTGCTGCTATGAAGACTCTCCATAAATTCTGAAGAACACTAAGAGAGCATTCATAAGAAGCAAATTCCTAATTCTGACAGATTGAATGAATTCTGAATTAATTCAAAATACTCATTCAGCACAGACCTACTTGAGACCAAACAATGCCATGTGATTCATTCATCCAACTGAAACTGGAGAGCAAAGATTAAATTTCAATTTTTAACAGGGAGTGGCTATCTAAGCCATTTATAGATGTGCCTTTACAGCACAACCAAGCAAAAGATGAATTGAAGAACATTGAAAATTCCTTATGGATGTGCCACAAAATGTAAGAGCGAGTAAATTGGGTGAATAATGATAGTTCACAAAGGAATAATAGAACACTTTACAGCAAGGCATTGCTTCAGACAAATAGGGCAATTGGAGGCTGAGAAAAAGGTGGAATTTTGCAGAGGGATGCAAGGAAAGCCTGGCTTCCAGCAGCCTTGTGTCTCATAGCTGAATTCCTTGGTGTCTAAAGAGGGAAGGGCTCATAAACCACCCTTTCCCTCAGGAAGGCTCTTTCTAACCATTGTCAGAAATCTTGGTGCAAAATTCCTATGGTTAATACTGCAGCTGCGTGTCTGTGCTAGCTCATGGTTTCTTATCTGGGTTAAAAGAGAATCAGCAAAACACAGAATCATGGAATGGGTTTGAAGGAACCTTAAAGATCATCTCATTCAAACCCATCTGCTGTGGGCAGGCACACCTCCACTAGACCAGGCGACTTCAGAGCTGCATCCAACCTGGCCTTGAACACTTCCAGGGGTGGTGCAGCCACAGCTTCTCTGGGAAACCACTGGATGAAAATATGCACACACTTTTGAAGGTGATCTCGGATGCACTACTGAACCATGCACAGCATAGGAGAAACCTGGTTTAAATGACATTTCTCCCAGGGATGCTGTGGGCCCAGGAAGACTTCAGCTCCTCTAAGACACATGAGATTCTTGGGGTGTTCTGCACAGGGCCAGGAGCTGGACTCGATGATTCTGATGGGTCCTTTCCAACTCAGGATATTTTATGATTCTATGATTTTCTTGACTCAGTTCTTGTTTGTGCTGACACACAATCATGCATGGACCCTCCACCGCTTAGTTAATTTTTTTGAGAAGGATGATTAATTCTAAGAAAAAGCTAGGGAAAAAAAAAAAGACATAAGAAATGTTTATTTCAAATAAATTTATAGATGTGAACTCTCAGCTGGCATCACCGCGAGCCTGGGAATGAGATATTACTGCTCTCTGGGGAGACAGTGCTAATTTCTGTTGGGTATTTCTAAGCATGAATGTTCCAGGCTGGAGAGTTTTTCATAGTTATTCATTAGGTGGGTTGCTTCTTGGGAGGGCAGTTAATCCCTTCCTATACCTCTGTGTTCCCTCTCTTCCTCCCAGCCTCCCGTAGAGCTGTCTCCAAACAACCAGGATGCCCTGACTGGGTGTTACCACACAGCAACTCATAGAGTTCTTCCACAGGCTTTCCTGTAAGTGTGGAGAAGATGGAATGGTTGCAGGATTACAGCTCTGGAGCAGTGTTGTTCATTGGAGTTGATTAGAAGCATGTTTTCTACCACCTACAAGAGCCACGCCGGGTATCCTGCTGGACAGATTCCATCTTCCTTAATATGTCCTTCCATAACAAATTTATAAGGCCACCAGAGGCCTGTTAGCTAGAAACAAATCTCAAATCATTATGGTGCTACAGCTATTCACTCTTTATTACGGAAATAAATCAAAAGCAGGCTTTCAGGAAAAAAAAAAAATCCCCATGGCTGGAATAACCACTGCTGGGTCCCTGAAGATGCCAATGTCCCCATGTCTTCAGCATTTCGGTGTATGTTTTGGCCACTGGAGGCTCAGTTTTTCAATCAAGGATCAAAAACTCAGCTTTGGGTAAATTTCCCCACATAGCCAATGAGATTCTTGTTCTTAATGAGAAATTGTATTTATTTAAGCTTTAAATTTGCATTCATATTTGCTTTTAAATAGTGCAGTGGTGCTGGAAATGGACTATATCATGTTTAAGAAAAAAAAATTATGGGAGCTGGATTAAAAACAGAGCAAGAGAGTCCCATGAAGATGCTGACAATTACATATTGTAGGACAAGTGGCTGCAGGGAAAGGAGAATTTCAACTCAGCTAGAAGTGAGGGGTTTTCTGTTTTTCTGCTTGTCTCTGCTAAGGAAACACATTCCTTGATCAACCCCAACTCCCAGCTCCCTACAGCCTATAGGGAACCTTCTGGTACCACTGTCATTGCAAATAGGAAAAAAAAAAAAAATGAGAAGGCTTTCTTTTTATCAGTCAGAAAAGTAAGAATATTCAAAAATCCACATCGGAACAGTTCTTGGGTCTCATATGCTGCACTCAAGAAAAGAAATGCTTTTCTACAATATATAGTGAAGTTCCCAATGAAGCAAACCAGGTTTAGCTGGTTTTGGGGTACTGAATGCAGGTCTCCTCCCTTCAGAGGAATGTTAATAGTGCACTGTGAGCTGCAGACCATTTATCTGACTTTTATACATTTTCAGGATGACTTCCAGTTCACAGAGACACTTCTGGGCCCTCTCCAAGCCTTTCTCAGTCAACAGCAGTAAAGTTAAAACCATAACCTCCTCTTTTACCCTCTTTGTATTTTAGTCTTTTTCCAATCATTTTCCAGGAAGGGCTGGTAATCTGCAGTGGCAAGGGAACACTGGTCAAAAGTGGAAGAGAAAGAAACTAATTCATTTGTGATTATTATGAGAGCCCCAGTGATACCAGTGGGTGTAACACAGTAGAGTCAGGAAGGAATATTTTCACCTCCACTTTAAAATCAAGAAATCTGAGTATGAAAGTGCTCACCAGAACCAATAAAACCACAAAAAATTGTGTGTAAGATGATCAGAGCCTATTAACCCTTTCCTATCTTTAAATATTCTCTCTATAAACAAAATACTTTGCTTAGCTTTGGTAGCGAGCATTGTAAGACATTTATACAGGGTTTCAAGCCCTCCTTTGAAGCAATTATGGATATCTCAAATATCTGAACATATAAAGTATGGTTGTCATTTGAAGGCACTCAGGAATTCCAGGTTCTTCACATACTTTCCACTAGCCATGTGAAAAGTTCCAGTATCCATATGAAATAAATAAAGAGATTGTTGCTGTGGAGAAGTCTGTGGCAAGTGACTAGAAGTAGATGGTTACCCTGCATTTTAATACCAGGCACAAAAGAAAATATCTGATTATTTGCGTCATTGATTGCACATGGCCTAACAGTTAATGAGACAGGCAGGTTAATGTGCACCTTGCTGCACTTTCAGAAACTCAAGCCTGGTGAGGAGATGTTAAGAAGGCTGGAAAGTCAAAGATGCTAATAAATAGACAAGAAAAGCTGGAGTTTGGACTATACAGTACAGGCAAGTTTCTTTCAATGCAGGTTATTTCAAAGGTGAAGTTATTTCAAAAAACTTGCTAAAGTTTTTATTATTTAGTATAGAATATAGATTGCACTGAAATGCACTTTTTTTTTTCAGAATACCAGAAAAAACTATGCCTTTTAAAACTCTCTGCTAGACAGAAGCAGAACAATCAGTATATCTATGTAGTACACTTCTCTAATTATGAGGTGATTCCCTTCTCTACTTGCAGTACCCTCTCACCTCCCAAGTCATTCTGATTCTGCTCAACCTTTTCAGAACAGCAGATCATTTTATAGAAAAAAAATCCAGATAAAATTCTGTACAGCACTGAAGGATATTTAGTATTCATAGTATGACTTCAAAGGTGAAAACTGAGAGAGATCAAAGAAGTATTTTCATTGTGTTACAGTCAGATTGCCTATATTAAAAAACTCCACAACAATTGCTTTAGTACAGCTTGGATGGACCTTAACAAAAGTGACGGCAAGCAGGGATTTGCAGTCAATGAGGACAGGGAAATGAGCATTAAACAGACTTATACTTCCTACTGTAATTTACATTTTCTTGATATTCTGCCTGAATTATTTTTGTTTTTATATAGGGCTTAGATTCCAAAACTTCAGCCTTGTTTTGTGAATTTGTAAATTTTATTTATATAATATATACTCAAGAAAATTATCACATACTGACTGTTTTATTCTCTATTGCTCTTATTTCCTAAATATAAACCCAAGTAATTTATTTAGATATAATTCTATTTTCTATTATAGTCTCTTTATTCTTGATGATTTAAATCCCACAACTTTCAGTGAAACTGAATATTCTCAGTCATTGCTATAAATCACAACTCTGTTGGTTGAGTACACTGAATATGTTCTGTGCAATAACTTTGCCTGTTTATATATAATGTAACAGTAAGTCTAGTTTTATGAGAAGAAGGCTCAAGGAAACAGACACACTCTCTTTCTGAGAGTTGAATAATTTCAATTTTGTGTTATTTTCTACTCATAATCCTGATTTAGACATGTAAACATTCTGATTGTGAACAGCATTGTAGGATTTGCTGTAAAGCTATTTTTATTTTCTTCCCTCTGAATTGTGGGACTGTGATTTAGGTATCTTGGAATGATATAATTTAGGTACCTTGCAAATAAGGATGAAAATATGAGAAAAATAAGGAAATGCCCAACATATTCTTTAAAAAGGGAAGTAATAGTAAATATTACATTAGAGGCAAGGAAGATGCAAACACCACAACTGTTTGAGTTTTCTCTGCTCTTTAGCAGCTTCACAGAAGGGTGATTGTCAGATAAGCAAACTCCAGAGAAAAAAGAATTTTCCGTACATTTCATTATAAAATTCACATCTTTGTCCCTCAGATATGAGAAGGCTTTTGTAGCTCTGCTACCAATGCCTATGAGACTGGAGCACTGCTGTTATTTACTTGGAATCTCAGGGATTGGATTTGTGGTTTCCATCATTTCTCCAATCCCTGCTTTTGACAGGGTAGAGAAATAAAACAGAAGGGATTGAAAGACCAAGTTAACTGAAAATTTACAGTTTAATACTGGAGTCCAACAAGTTGCTGGCCAAAGTTTCAGTTTCTTTAAATAAACACACAACCCAAACAATTACAACATAAAAGAAACCTGAAGTACTGAAGTTAATATTAAAAAGGCTTGAACTGAACAGCTAGGTGATGCAGTTCGTAATATAATACTTTATTGTGCTCATTAGTGGTAACAGTAGTACCAGTGCTAACATTTTGATAATGGGATATAAAAAGGAGCTAACCAGGATGGGAATGGCATTATACAATATGCTGTACAAACACGGGAGGATGCAGTGACATATGGCCTCCTGCTACTCATACTACCCTACAAAAATTATTTCCATGCTTATCTTCTTCTGAAAACATGCTGCTGAATGCAAGTTGCTGATATTCTGTACTGGGTCTTCAGACTGAGGCATGGATTTCCAAAGCAGTATAATTCTGAGTCCACCAAAATATGAGTCCAGGTTCTACACATTTTCTTGGCATGATGTGTTGACAGAGTGTTAAAATAGATTTTAAACATAGAAATGAAGTGATTGTCTTGCTAGGTTTTGCACATTAATATTGTGTGAGAGGTGTGAAGATATGTCCTTAGAGTTCGTGTTTTTGACTGGTGGCTGGAGGTGATGAGCACACAGTGGTGCCAGATTTTTTGATGCACTTTAGGTCCTGCAGCCATGGGAGATTGCTTTTTTCTTGATTACTGCACTCCTAGTCCTGCTCTCCTCCCCTATTGTTCAAAGGTATCAATACCTAAGATCAAAGAGCTAAAAGATAAGTAAAAGAATGCCAAAATATTTTTTTCAGTCTCATGATTCATAAGTCTATCCTGTGATTCTGGGAGGATGGTCTTCTGAACTTTCAGGCATTTAGATTTAGCCAATTCCAAGAATGAGAAAGAGTGTCTGTATGTTGCTATGAGGAACATCCCACGCTGGGATGGGACACTGCATCTTTCTGCAGGCTGGAGCTTATTGGTGCTAAAATGCCATAGATGCCAGAAGGGAATCTGTACTCCTTGAAAAATGCCTAGAGCTAGCTAACTATGGGAAAACGAGCAAGCATGTATGTCTGTGTAATTACAATGGTGCATGCTGACGCAAGTAGGTGAATAGAGCAGGAAAGTCAAATCCATTGGGCACCCAGTTTCTCCTAAAAATGTGCCTGGAGGAACAGCAGAGGTAACTGACTAAATAAATGTGAAAAGACCTTGTAACCTGGAAAGAGAGGAAGGGTTTCTCCCTGATATCCAGTAGCTTGCAGCTGTAGAAGACTGGACTCGGTGTCCTCCTGGGTGGTTCCTCCAGGTGCCCTGTGGAGGATCCTATCCCATCTGTCTGTGGAGTTTGGTGCTGTATCCCACTGAGTTAGAGAGGACAAAATGCTCACCAAGACCATCTGATGAGCAGCTTGAGTTCTGCTTCTTCCACCCCTGAAGGTCTTTGTCTGGGGAGCCAAACTGCCAGTACCCTGAGGTGCAGGAGACTGGGCATTCCAGACCTGGTGCTGTGTTTGAGTCTGGGCTCTTGATGTGAACTATGAACTCCCTTGGTTGGTCTGATGGCCATGGTTACCGAGGAAGCTTCTTTCCAAAGAAGGCAGTTCATCCCCTGTGTATTTCTGGTACAGCTCCACGTATTCATAAGGATATTTGAGACCCAACTCCCTCTTAAAGACTTTTTTTGTGGGCAGAAGAGTGATATAATATCAAGGACTATCAATACAGCTATTAAATATTAAATTATCTATTTTGTTTGGACCAATGCAATGTCCATTCATTCAGGTTTTGTTGTGGACTGACAAATGACAACAATGGGACCAGTTGGAAAAACTGGAACTGTTGGCCTCAAAATATGACCAAACCCAGGAGTTTTTAAAATAAGATTTTCCTTTAAAAAAAAAAAAAACAAACAACAAAACCTAACAGAGTATTTACATGATTTTAATTTCATTCCAAAAGCTGCTTAAAAAAAGTAAATTACTTCCTAATAGCTGAAATTCAGACCTTTGAAAAATCAAAATGAAATCACTTCAAGCTAGTCCAAAACTAATTGGGTCAATTTTTTTTTTCCCACTCAAATGTATGCAGATACTAAAAAGAAGAAGAATCTCAGTTAATTAAAAAAAAAGAAGGTGACTTTTAGATGGCTAATTTCTGTAGTTATTATGATAAACAGAAGTGCTTTTTTGTTTGCCTGAGTGGCCTTGAACACGAAAGATGGCATGGGTTGAGCCAGAGCAGCACATAAGATCAAATTCTAACTTTTGTAACAGGAAAAAAAAATTAGGAGGAGGATATTAACTATGAGCATTTGCATGGATTTTTTGTTAAAAGCATCCTGTTTTTCACATTTCATGTCTCTGAGAAGGAGGAAATAGTTGTCTGCTGAAAGTGGGAGATATCTGTAATTCAGCAGAACTACTATTTCTTTGTCCTGATAGTTTGGGGTCAGGCAAACAGTACTGTGCTTCCCCAAAGACCATGAACAGTGGTTCAAGCACGCTTTTTTAGCTCTTTCTTGCAAGTACAGCTAGGCAGTTTTAGTAATGAATCAATCAAGAGGGATAGCACTTTAACAAAATCAGCCTCTATATTTTGCTGTTAATAGCAAAACCTCTGTCTCTTCATGCCAGCCAGCGTCCTCTCTGGGCAGTGATGTTGCACAGCACACATCTTCTCTGAAGTCATCTCTGTCATGACTTAAGCAGCTCTAAATATCGAGTTTGCACTGCTGTGGAGCTCCACCAGTGAATCACATGTCACATGTGAATAGGGTCGCTTGGGTACTCATGTATAGGAATGATACCCTTGATACAGGAGCTATGAAGTTCCCAGGCAAAAAGTTTCCTGATTCCAACTAGCAACTATTCAATAAACTATTGTCAACTAAAATAGAACACCTTCTGGGGGAGGAGAGAGACAAATAAGCAACCAAAGAGATGAGAGATTACCTCTATTAGCTGATAAGTTTTCTGACACAGATACTGCAGCCAAACTGTTGGTGTACTAAGCCCCTTAATTCTTGTATAGATTCCTATTGGATATTTGCTCTCTGTACTTCAGCAAAAAAAAATTACTCTGACAATGTGGCCAACTGAATGGATCACTTTGTCTCTCCCACTTTCTCTCCCACTCCATAAAAGATTAAAGTTTGGGGCAGCCCTGGTGGGATTGGCACCTATTTCTTCCAAGCAACGTTTTATTTTGAAGTGGATACTCAGAGAACTGGAGTCAACCCTTTAAGTAATCTGTTTGGGATATCTTACATCATCTCCTAGGAAACCGACTTTGATTCTACAGCCATCAGTATGCAGCCTCCAAATTTTACTTATACCTTTGGAAACATACAGATTATTCCTGGAACTCTCCTTCTCATCCTCCATGCTCTCACTTTTGGTATAATTGCTCTTGAGAAACAGAATAGTTTTTTAAATTACCCAATTCTTTTCTCAACTACCAGCCAATGCAGTCTGGCAGCAAGATGCATACTTCAAGTTGGAATTGTTCAAACGTGAAAAATGAGCTCAGAAGTATTTTATTTCAGAGGTGATTTTTTTTTAGTTGTTTATATTTATTAAAAAAAATAAACTTGGCTATGAACCCATTGAAAAATTTCTTTAGAGGTTTTTTCTAATGTAATCATATCTGTAGAGACAGAAGAGTCACCCTTGCAGGTATTCAGGGCTGTACAGCTGGATGTTCCTGTGTGCAAAACACACTGTAATGGGTCTCTTTCCCTGGCCACAGAGCCATGCTATGACACAAAGCAGACCTTCTTTTTTTGCAACCTTGAGGGACGTGCTAATTATTTATACCTTTCTTTAATGGACCACCACCACGGTAAAACTATGAACCAAGCTGTGAAAACACCATCAACTCATATTAAACTCATGTTTAGACAGTGGAATTTTTAATAAGCCTCACCCTGTCTGTGTTTTTTATTTATTAAGATTGCTTTTGTAGCCATAAGTCTACCACTTGGAGTTGTAGAAGCTGTGCTCTGTCTAAATTCAAGTGAAACACTGCCTCCACTATCAACATTTCTTAAACTATTATTTTTAATAATAAAATATTTTTGAGAAAATACAAAACACAGTTGGTTATCATCTAAAAAAGCCTTCCGCTCTGGATTTATGGCTTATTCTGAGCATGAAGTGGTGCTGGCACAGGCAGCCTGTAAGAGGAGGACAGGATGTGAAAAATCTCCTTTTCATTACAAATGGACTTGTCTGTCTTCTGGCTGTGGAATGCTAACAATGAGAACAATTGGGGTGCCTCTGGCCAGTTTTCAGACAGGCACAGATGAATGGAAGCAGCAAGGAATTTCCTCAGTGAGGAGGAATGAATTCATAGCTGTCAGAAACATGGAGTTCTAAATTTGGAAATTGGAAGTATGACCTAAACACCTGTTTTCAAGCCCAAATCTCATTAAGAATGGAAGCTGGAGGGAAGCGATGAAATAAATGGGAAGAAATTCCCATTCACTGAAACATTTTCAAAGACAAGTTCAGGATGGGAAAACTGTCTAAGTAAAACTTTGGCTTAGAGGAGGTCAAACAATAAAAAAATCCCCTTACCTTCACTTCTGGAATATTGCCCCTCTTGGACAATTCTAGGACTGTAAGAGCTGGAACAGGGCATGCTGAGTAAAGCTTAGGAAAAAGCCTCAAAAATTCCATTATAATGAAAGGATATTAACTTCATGACTTTAGCAGACCTACCTCAAAGAATTTTAAATTAATTTGCCTTCCCTACAGCAAAACCAATGCATTGCAGTGGATAATTCCCTGTACTTCCTGCAGCTGCTGTGACAAAGCAAATTTTAAAAATGGGGAATGTGCCATAAAGGCCTGGATGGCAGAGGCTACATGGAGTCAGCTGCCTAATGGGCCTTGGAGTTGGTCAACAGAAGGACATTGTGGTTTATTCACTGTAGCTGAGAATGAGTGCATCAGTTTGGTTATGAGAGTACAGGCCTGCACCTTAGCCTGAAAGTCAGACTTCAGATCCCTTGTCCCATCTCTGAATTCCCAAGCTGAGGAGAGAAGCCAAGGTGCAAACCTCACAGGCAAAGCTCTCCTTTAGAAAGCTCTTCCTGCTGAAACCCTGGTGAGAGGGAGCAATACCCTAAGTCTGACACTCAGTTAGGGTGCTCTTGAGTGATATCTGGACATATTTTTAGAAGTGTGCAGAGGGTCTGGTTGGGATAGGGTTAATTTTCTTCCTAGCAGTCTCTATGGTCCTACAGCTTGTCTGAGACACACAGTGTAGGTAACACATCAGTGCTTTAGTTCTTGCTGACCAGCCCTTTCTCAGCCTCAAGGCACAGTCTCTCCCCATTCTCCACATCCAGTGAGGAGGCTGAGGGCATACAGATGAACAGGGGACCCAAACTGGCTGAAGGAATTGTCCATACTATACAACATAATGGTCAGTAGTAAAACTGGGGGACATTTTTTTCCAGAGAACCTGTTACTCCAAGGCTTTTTGGGTCTGAGTCGGTTGGTTGGCTGAGTCTGCTCTTGCACTTGTTTCTTTGTTCACCTTTCCCCTCCACCTTTATTAAAAAAAGCTGCTTTTCTCTTGACCCACAATGTGGGAGTTTGTCCCTTTCCCCCATTTGATTCTCTCTTCCATCCTGCTTTGGAGGAGTTAGAGAGGCAGGGTGGGGGATTAAACTTCCATCTGAGGTTTAATCTATGCCCCAAAGAACAAAGTTCCTAAAAGCTTTTTTAAAAATGACATTTCATGAACTGGGTGTGTAAAACCTTGTTTATCTGGGCTTTTTGTTGATTTAAGGTAAGGTTAGGAGATGAACAAAATTTTACAGGCCATAAGATGAGAAGTGCTTTAGGAATACCTGGAGTAATTTCATCAGAAATTTACCAGTTTCTGGATTTTTGAGGCTGTTTAGGAATGTTTTCCATGGATGTCATTAATGGTGTAACTGCTATGCATCCTGATGATCTCAGGGGAAGACTCACGAATATAATATTCAGTTCAGAATTCTTCCTCTCATCACAAGCTTGAAACAGTGACATTTCCAAGTTCCTTCAGCTTCAATATACATCTCCTTGAACAGACAGCCAAGGCCCTCTTTTACCTACAGAGCTGGCAAAGCAAAATAACACTTGTGCAATTAACCTCTTCTTTCAGTACATTTTGCTGATGACCTGAATGAAGACATTATAAAGATGGTAGGTCAATCTCATCCATGAGGTGGAAGCAGCTTCCTCACCTGAACTGCCTGAACCAGATTAGAGGTGACCAGTTCCTTACCTCATGGCCAGTCTCTCGACTTGTGTGATCCCATTCAGCTTTCACTCCTTTGATATTAGCAGCATTAACAACAATCTCTCCTCTTTAAACTAGAATTAAAACTTTTATTTTTGTTTTTATTTTATTTTAAGAACAACAAAGCACACGTGCCAGCAGTGGATAAGACACGGGCCAAAGTCTACAGGCTTCTGGCACTGTGGCTCTGCTTCTTCCAGCTGAGGAGTAATAATTTGACACCTCTGAAGCAGCAGGACCTCATACTCTGACAACTGCAGCCTTGTTCTACAGCTCTAAGCCATTCAAACACATGACAAAAATCACAGTCAGCAACATCCATAGTGGATTTTTTTTCCACCTTAGCAGTTCTTTCTCTCCTCTGATGTGGGCTTGGAGATACACTCTGCGGTATCACTGTTAAGCTTTTCATTTATTTTTCCACGCTTACCTACACAGAATGAAACACTCCTTTTTAGACGCCAGTCCAAATTATTCAAGAATACTTTTGACAGCTGCCAAGTAATTTAGAATGATACCTTCTTAACACCTTCTAAAAACAGGCCTGACAACTCTGACAAGTAAAATTCCCCCACTTTTAACCATTCGGTACATACTGAATTTATCAAGGCTGTCACTTTCATTGAAGCACTTTTTTCTTCTTCATAGTTGGGTGAAGGGGCTTCATGTTTCTCTGGGCTAGAATGCACATTACTTCTTGCAAATTATTATAGTTTTCCTCCACTTGTCACCATAAAATTCCACAGTTTGGCTGATGAGAATGGAACACAATGGAGAGTTTTTTAAAGGATATATTTGCTTTCAGGGAATGTCCCCTTGAAACACTTGATGGGTTTCTGCAAAAGACATGCAAGGTACTGAACTGTTTAAACTAAGGTCTTGCTTTCAAGAACCTGATTGCACCAGTTTCATACTTACGGTGCAGCAACTACAAAATCACCAGTTTTATACTTACAGCGCAGCACCTACAAATCAGTCAGCAGATTCCAAGGTGATTAGTGTAATTCACCTTCCTGTCTGGGTTACTTCTCATTTTTATTGCATCAATCCAGAGTAATTTACTAGAAAATAAGGTGGGATGCTGGTTGACTCCTTTTGCAACCCTGATAAGTGGTCTATGGGTAGAGCAGGAAAAACCTGCCTTGCATTCAGAATGAAGGCTGTCGCAGAGGGTGGCTCACTATCGATGAATATTAATAAAATGTGCAACTTCAAATGGAGCCCTCACAACGATCCCATTAGAGGGCAAGTAGCCAGGAATGCTTTTAGGTATGTGGTCTTCTTTTAGTGCATATGGCCATGAGCAGAAACCCTTGGAGGCATGAGTATTTGGGTCAGGAAACAACCCCAAACTGGAAAAAAAAAAAAAAAAAAGCCGCATCACTTACCTAAAACAATATGCTCCTGTGAAATACATGGATATATAATACCTAGGCAGCATAAACCATGTGTTCATTATTATGAGTAAATACATCTCTCAGCACTAGACATTTTAGAAAGTAGATTAAAAAAGAAAGCCCCAAGCAGTGTTAAAAAAAGCTGAAATAAAACAAAACCAAACAAAAACCCAGGAAAGACCTGTCAGTGTTGCAGCAATTAACTCTTCTACCTTATCCCTCCATCCTAAGCCCCTGATGACTATAAGTCCAAGAAGTAGGAAAATTTTATATATATATATACACACATACACACACACACACTCAAATATATATATATATATATATATATATATATAGTAATGAGGAGAAGGGCCAGGTGGGCTTAGGTTTAATTTTTGGTGAAGACATTGCTTATTGATCAGGTTTCTTTCCAGAAGGAACCTGGGAGTTGATGTGGAGGTGTTAGGAGTGCAAGTCTGCACTTCATGCCAGACCTTGAGAGCCTCAGATCCTATTCTCTGACAGACACACAAGCTTTCATTATTGGAAAGAGTATTACAACCAGAAATGTACCCAAAGTGAGCAGCAGTCCCAGGGCACCAGCAATGACAGCTCCAGAAAGAGCAGAAACAGGAGAATTCTGTTGCTTTCTTTGAACAGACGGGTCAGATGGCTGGTGACTGTCTGTCCCCCTGCCCCGTCCCTGAGGAGTGGAGCTGTCAGCAATCATGTTTCGACCACTTGGTGTGGCACAGGGATCCTAAAGAGCTCTGCAGCAGCTGGAGCAGGCTGGCACTTGCCCTTCACGGAACAGATGAGACGAGGTGAGGCTAGGGCTGGGGTCAGCCATGCCCCCGGGCCCTTCCTCATTCGGACACCCCATATTTCATGTGTCCCCTCCTCATTCAGGCCCCAGGCACCGTTTCAGCACAGCATTTGTAGGCATGGTGTGCTCAGATGTTTTAAAGGCACACAGAGAGCATGGTTATCAGCAAATTGGAGTTGCCTCCCTTTCTAATCTCACTCACAAGACACAGCTGCAGTACCTAATCTCCTCTCCTTCAATAACCCAAGGGCCAGACTGAGGAGACTGCTCACCACCACAGGCTCCCAGGAACATTGCCTGCTTTTCCACTAAGTATTGAACTGACAAACCCCAATCCAGACCTTTTATTCTTTCGTTGTGCCAAATATTTTTTGTTTCGTCCCTTTTCAAACTTCAAATATGAAACCTCAAGGGTACACTCCTTAGAAAAACAAACATTTTTGGTTTTGTTGCCTTTGGGCTATAAATGTAGCTCACTCTTCCTATCTACAGACACCTGCCTTAGTCTATGGCCACTGATTTCAGTAATACAGGGAATCAAAAAATTTTTTACACACATTCTTCTTTATATAGGATGACTGCTCACACTGCCACACATATACACCAAAACCTGACACAAGGTGGTAGTGGAGAGAAGGGAAAGAGAAGGGTGAAAGCATGTAGAAGTATTGTAGAGATCAAATATTTTATGTGTTTTCCGTGTGGAAAGCTCCCAGTAGACTGGAAATTAAGAGTCCAGCAATATGGATGTGATATACAGCTTTTAAATTAATGTGAAAAGCTTGAAAAGCTTGAACCAGAAAAAATTGCATTGATGAAGAAATAGTGTGGGGGTCAATGTTCTGGACATTCCCAAGGAGTGACTTTGCCACAGGATGAGAAGCATGATTACAAAGAACTAGAAAATAAAATTTAAATCCTTAGAGTTGCAACTGGAGTAAGAACTTCATGAACCTAAAGTTGGAATCCCTTTGGTAAAAGAGCCTGGATGGAAGAAGAGGAAGAAGGTTGAAAAGACATGCCACCCTCAGCAGAAGAAGGGGAGTATCTCATCAGTGCTTTTAGCAGCTCTCCCAAACTAGTCAGTACCTTGAAACAACTGCATGCTGTCTAAAACTGTCACATGACAAAGCATATAATAGAAGATTATAATATAATTTCCCCCATATAATTCCAGGGGAATCTGTGTGGAATAGAAGCCTTTGGTATTTATAGAACCAAAGAAGGAGTTCAAGAGTAGGGATACTGGAGACTGGTGACCTTTGTAGGCTTCTCAAAAAACCCCCAAACTTAAGATTGATTAATATTACAGAATCATAGGACCATTAAGGCTGGCAAAGATCTCCTAGATCATCATGTCCAACCTTGAATTGAACACCCCCTTGTCAATGAGTCAAGAGCACTGAGTGCCATGTCCAGTTGTTTCTTGGATAATTCCAGGGATGGTGACTTCACCACCACCCTGGGCACCCCGTTCATCCTGTGTGAGCATTGCTCAGTGCTCCTCCAGCAAGGAACAGACAGAGCTGAAAAAACTGATGTACTTTCATTTAATTTAATTTTCAATACATAAAGGCTGTTAGAGAATAAAGATGAAAGCAGGTAACTTTGCACTGGGAGTAGGACACAGTGAAGTTAGTCATCACTTTTGGTGCATGTCATGATTAATTCATTGCCTTGGGGCAGGTCCCAAGAAAACTCAGCTATTTGCTTAAAGCAGCTGTTTCTGAGCAGGTGTTACTAGAAATGCTTCTGATAGGGTTGTGAGGTAGTTGTAATTACTCAACTTGAGAACAGCTCATGATGTAGTTCTGACATACCAGAGCCCTGATGAGCTATCAGCAGATTTCAAAATGGGTTTTGTTTTCCTTTCAAACTTTTTCCCAGCCTGTGCTACAATCCTGGCCATTGCAGGTAGCAGCACTCATGGTCACTACAAGTAATTAAAGAGCAGCTACACCCATGCTTTGAAGTGAATGTTGTTAACTGGTGCCTTAGGTGATCACATCTTTGAATATGACTGGAAATATGTCATTTACATTGAGATACACTGTTAATAGATAAATATATAAATACATTAATATGTCTCTAGTGGCTGTCAAGTCAATACTGCTTTCCTCATACTGTGTGTAATAGACACATGTGCGTCCCTGATGCAAAGAGCTCTAACAAACTTGAAGTTCATTACTCCAAAAGAAGACTGGACAAATTTACCGAGAAGAGCTCTGTAACTAACTGGACAAAGTGGATCAGACTCAGAAGTTACCTTAAGACTGGGAGAGAATTTGGAGAAAGTATAGTACAATTTGATCCTGGCTTTGCTAATTAAGCATCTGTTTATGGCCATTGTTGGAGACTATTCCCGTGCTAGATGGTTTCAGATGACCCTAAGTGCAGCCATTCTTGAGCAGCCAGATGCAACTCGGATTCCCTGGAAAGAGAGATGTAACATGACTGTGTAGACAGTGCTTGTGCACATGGAATTTGGGTTGAGACTGAACAGAATTCATGCAGGAACAGTCTTCAGATGCAGACTCTGACTGGCATCAAGAAACTTTGTGAGTTTACTACAGCCCTGTGCAAAATAGGTAAAATTATGCATATTAAACACTTAATGTTCTGAACTACACTAAGTAGATGAATAAATTTAATAAATTATTTGATTCTTGGTTTTGGCATCTGAATGACACCTCTAAAATGATTAATGGAAGTGCCTTCTACTTTTGGATAAAAACTACTGAAAGGGCTGACTCTGAAATATTTGAGAAGTTTGGTTTGTATTAATGCTTAAAGGTTGAATTCTTATCCCAAACTTTTTGGATATTCTTGGGCAGTGACTTGCATGTGAACGAGTTTTCCCATGTGGTTTGTAGGCATTCTGCTTGGCAGTGTTAGCATTACCACAGGAAGAGCTTTTTCTCATGGCATTTTGGCTTCCGGTCGCAAGTCAGGAGCGGTGGGAAATTAAAAGAAGAAGGGAAACAGTTAACCAAAATTCTGTGAAAAGGCTTTGGATTCCCTAGAAATTATGGGAAGTTCGGTCCCTATTGTATCCAGATCCATTCTCCCATGACTAATAAATTACAGGATTAGGTCAACCCAGTTTAATGTATAAAGAAACGCTAAAATGTCTTATGTCTCTCAGGTTGCCAACTCAGGACTTTTCACCTGCCCTGTAGCCTCTAGACCAGCTGAGACAAATGGTTAACACCCTAGTTACGAGAATCCTTATTTCTTCTCTTGAGAATCCATATAATGATTAAATTTGTAGTGCCTCAATGCTTTTTTCCCCCTGGTATTCAGCAATATTGGTTAATTGTATTGTTTTTTAATCTACTTACTCCTCTGAGCTCCTTTGGGTTTTAATGGATTTAGCTTGTTACATCTCTGTAAAGTAGGAGAACATATTTTCATTTTTAGAAAATGCATAAAATGCCCATAAAATGGCATAAAAAGAACATATGACATGCCATAGACTACACACGGAATCTGAGACAAATCAGGCAACAGAAGCCAGTTGCTCAAGTTTTGGATAAGTATATTAACTCTAAGTTTATCCATGTGCTGTTGGAAGATCCATTTTGGTCCAAACATTGTTCAAAACCACATCTGACTTAGAAATCATCAACCCTGCCCCACTCTCATCATTATCTAATCAGATGCTCTTGCCTTGGGAGTGTACCCTTCAATTTTCTCCTGAGAGAAGATTTGTTTTATCCTTAGTGCTGGTTTTTGGGTTTCTTCTTCTTTTTTCAAAGATTGCCACAGAGCAGCTTTTCCACCAGGACACAGATCATTCTGTGTCTTCCCTTTATGATTCCCACCTCTGCCTTTTACTGAGAATGAAAACAACCTCACAGTAGAAAGAGAGAGAGAGAGATAACTTAACCTTCAAGTTTACTGGAAAGTTGAAACAAGAGGTGTGAAACTTCAGTTGCACAATCCAGGCTATTTGGAAAGCTTGACTTTTCTGTCTGAACTAGAAGACCTTTTCAGAAGGGATTTCTAAGTTAAGTTGTCTGTTTATCAGTACCCCTTGACCCCATGGTATGGTTCTACTTTGTTTCAATAAAGTAAATCACTCAAATAAGTGAGATATCTGTTTTTGTATGGAGGGAGTTAATTTTAGAGTTGTGGATTTCAGGTGTGCAAAAGCATAGATCTGATTTAGATACATATTTATTTCCACAAAAATGCAATCTGGAAGTCCAGAAAAGAACAGTCAGTTTCACTTTCAATAATTATTATGAGTTTCATTCTGTAGAGGGTAATGTTTTAGTAGAATTTGGAAAAGTAAGTGATAGAGACAGTTTTTTCCTCTTCTAAAAAAAAGAATATTGCATATTATGTTAGAGAGAGCTAACTCATGTGAAATATTCAGATGTCCTAAAAGTTGTTAAAATATAGGAAGTCCACCTCATATATGAGTTGAAAGAGAGTGACAACTAATGGAGCATTTCAGTAGACCAGAGTTTGGGCTGTATCCAAGGGTTTCTGCTCTGCAAAATGAGCTGAAGAAATCGTGTTCAGCCCTGTCCTTCCTCATAGGAGAGACAGCATCTTCCTGTTACATCCCCAAGCTGTTAAAATCAGCATAAGCTCCTGGCTGTGACATTCATTGGCCCAGAAGAAAGGGAAGTGGTGGTACAGTTATGCAATGACAACTTTCCTTGGGAAATCTTTGGTCCTTTTGATTAAACAACTCAGTACTTGTTTGTCTCCTGGATTGATTGCAACAACTGTCTTTTAAGAAGACTTCAGAGTGATGGGATACTGCTCGCAGGGTACAGGTGAGATAAGTGGGTCTTTGCTGGGGAGAAATTGTGGGAGGGGAATGGTTCCTAAATGCATTGCTTTGGTCTGGAACTCCACGGCAGCTGGAATTATTGGTGTGAGGGAAACAAGATTTTAATCTTTAATCTTTGACATGGAATTTCAAGTTTGGGACAGACATCCTTTGAACTGATTTGCTATAAATCAAATATTTGTATATGGAAATAGCATTTGATTAGAAACTGTCTACTTTTCTTCAGCAGACATAAGGGCTCTGGTTTCAGAGCATCCATCTTAATATGTTTATCTTCAGAGACATCCAGAAAGTTCTACCACAGAAAAGTGATATGCAGAGATTAAATGACTCTCCCAAAGTCATATAGGAAGTCTGTGGCACAGCAAGGAAATGAATCCACATCTCCTGGATCCTTGGCTACTATCTTAGCCACTTTTTCTTTCCCTGCAAAACAAATTTTATGTTAGAATTCACATTTCTGGGTGTATCTTGTTGGGAGTCCGGCTCCATACATTTAGTAGGGTCACGGTAAATTTTATCCAAAGCTCTTCTGACTCAGAAAGTGGAAAAATAAAGTAGGTCTTTTATGTAACTGTGTCAGAGGCAACTTAGACCGCAGCCAAGCCTTTCAAGGAAAGTGGATTTCCCTTGTGTGTTCTGGCATATAAATCCTGCCTCTTTTATTTTAGGAATATAATTGTTGCACCTTCCAAAACAACACACAAGGAGCCAACTGCAACAGTCAGTGTCTTGTGTGCCTGTAATGGTCTTGGCCAGTGCAAGGAAAGAAGGGTTGATATAAAATTAATGAAGAGGAAAGACAGAAAAACCAAAACAAGTGGGTTTAATCACTGCAAATAACTCACTTTTGGCAAGACATCATCTGTAGGGTGTACATAGATGAGTCATTTTGTCTCTTGTGATCACTCTAATCAAAGGGGAGGACTGGACCCTTCCTGATGCTGATTCAGTCCTTCTGAGATAGGTTTCTAAAATAAGTGTAATGAATCATTTTCTAGAAGCTCCTGTCTCCCTTCACTGACTGTAGAGCACCTTACAGTGGACTCATGGCTTGGACTCAAGAGAAAAGCCAAACGTTATTTCTCTCATGTAGGTGCCAGTTGCAAAGCTTGTCCTAAGTTGTAGGTAAAGCAATTAAGGCACCTTTGTGTTTCTCACTCTGATTTGCTCCAGTCACAAGTTCATCTGTAGATGTTGCATAAGAGTAAAAAAAAAAAAAAAAAAAAAAAAAAAAAAAAAAAAAAAAAAAAAAAAAACACCAAAACATGGTGAATGAAGAATTTCCAAAATCTTTAAATGATGCAGGAGACATTTTCTTGTACATAAATATCACTTCCTAACTCCATGTACTCTTAAAATTCCTCATAAAAGTAAAATCACTGTTCAATCACTGAGTTAGATTTCTTGTTCAGCCAGTTAATGAAGAAAAGTGATTAACAGGAAATAAAATCAGAATTTACCTGAAAAGACACTGTCTTATAGAATCTTTTAGTTCTTCAGAAAATCCTATTTGTCACTTGTCAATACAGAGAAAGAACTTCAAAACTAATAAACAGATGAGCTGTTGCATCCTTTTACCAGGACATCAGTGACCAGCTGCTTCTGCTGCCTAAGGTAAATAAGTTATTTTAGGGAAATGAAAAGAAGTAGCTTCCTCTAATTTCCTTTCACTTTCCAGGCTGCCTTTCACCCAACATGATCTTTTTTAAGGTATCCATTTAGGGCATTTTGCCCTTTAGAATCTTTCTTCAACCATGTGATTTCAGAAGAAATACCTTACCTAATGTGTTAGACACTAGCACTGCCTAATGTCTAGCACAACAGCATTTTGATATTTCAGAGAGCTACATACATATTTTTAATTAATACAACTATAAAATAATATACTGGTATTTATTTAACATATATAAATGTTAATATGAATAAATATCCAAATAACTAATAATTAAATAAAATTAAAATATAAAGCAAATGAAAAATCTAACCTAAGTGGTAACAGTACCCACAATGCAAAAACCCATTGCAACACCAGAAACCAATTTCTGTCCCATGACATTAGAACTCACATTCCTACTTTGAAAGTCTATAGGTTTCTGTAACGATTTAATATCAAATCAAACTTTGAGGAAACTTCTGCAGAAGTATGCTTAGGACAAATGGGATTCTTTCACTTTAAATTCTAGGAACAAAATGGAAAAAAATATCGTACTTTTTCCACAATGATTGTGCAACTGCAGAATAATCACACAGTTCTTTGCTACTAGTTTTTTAATAACCCTGTTTTCCTAGGGAGCTCTTTCTGCCTTTTTCTTTTGCATTGTTTACATTTTTGTGCTTTCTTTCTTGACTGTTCTGCTGCTGCAGGTTCTTGCACCTGAGCAGCACTGGGAAGCACCCAGGCTGCCTCTGATGAACTCATCAGTCAAGCTGTTGAGTCCAAAACGTCCTCTGGCCTCAGGATTCCCTACTGGCAGCACAAGACCTGAGCTCACACCATTGACAAAACAGGAACCCAGCTTAAAATAGTAGATGATGCCATACAGATTGTCTGGATTATATTTTTAACTGGGTCAACCTTGTGCCAGTGGAAGTGATGGCTGAGATGTCCATTTAAAGTCACAAAGTGATCTGGGCTTGCTGGTGAGGACCATCTCCCTCCAGGCTGTGCCAGGGTAACCCAGTCTGGAGCTACTTCCAAGCCTGACCTTTTAATTCTTTCTCTTAATATCTTTCCCTATCTTTGACCATATCTGCTATTACCTTTGCAGTGTGCCTCAGTCCCAGCTCATCCCTTCTGCCTGCTCTTCCTGTCCTGACTGTCTTCCAAATCCCCTCTCCTGCCTCCTGATAATTCTTCATAGCACTCTGACACAACTATAGGAAGGCACTTCCTATCCCACTGCAGGGTCGTTTGACCTAATAAATAATAAATGAATAAATAATTCCCAGTCATTTTGTCTGTGGGCCACTTGGAGATGAAACTGAAACATTCTAATCCTGAACGGGAAATTATCAAGCCTGGTGAAGAAAAAGCAGATGTGTACAGCACTTACAGTGCACCTGGGGTTTCTTCATTAGGAAAGCAACAGGGTTATGCTCCTTTTCAATGAAAATGAAGTAGGTATCCTTTCTTCAGACAACAGATATGTAACTGTGGTGATTGAAGGAAACCATAGCTTTTACTTGCAGGAATCGGTAATTTATATTTAAAATATTTAAATAATTGTCCAGTGAGCTCTCGGAAACCTAATTAACCTTGTTTTTTTAAGAGAAACTGGGACACCAAGAAATGTAGAGGTTTGATAAGAAACTGTTAACAATTTAAAATTTAGTTGGGACAGGACAAGTTGAGCCTGACACTGATCTTACCAAAATCACAGAGAGGCTGCTGTGTGACACTATCCAAAAGGGATGAAGAAATTGTAACATCAAGAGGAAAATTATACTGCCATAAAAAGCTTGTGACCATTTTCTAATTATTTTCTTTCTTCTCAAGACTACAGGGTGGATGATTAGAGATAGTTGTGTAGACATAATGCTTTTAGCACTCCAGAAAGAATGTAATTCTGTGTGACCTGTTTTTACATCTAAAAAATCAATAAAGAATGCTAGCAAAAGCAAATATCATTGTAGCTCATACAAACATAGAAAAAATTAACACTTTACAGTAGTTTTTGTAAAAAGTGGGATTCATCCACTGCTGCTAATACTTGTATCCCATGGACTCCTTTTCCTGGATGACTGTTACTCAGTTTTTCAGTCAGAGATCTCAAAAGCTACTAGCAAAATAAAAAATATGTGCATTAACAGGTGTTGGAACTGCAAGTGATGCCATATTAACCTTGGTACAAATTAACAGAGATCATAGGGTAGAGTGAATTTACTAAAACAGGTGCATTCTAAACCCTGGGAACAAAGAGAGGCGATCACACCTTTAAATAGGCAAGTCAATCCTGCAAATCAGCAGCTCTGGAAAACATGATTCTAACAGATCCTTTGTGAGTTCTAGTGATGTATTGAAACTGCCTTTACTGATATAAATTTTGGTTACAAAAGGAACAGGCAACCAAGTAGAAAAACAAATGGAATACTACTCTTCCATCTGGTACCAGGGAGAGCTTTCTGGGAGTCATCTATCCAGTGGAATGTCCATCCTGGCAAAAAAAAGTAAAAAAAACTGGGAAGTGCTTAGAAAGAGCTGTGACAATGACCTGAGATTACAAATACTGGTTTAGAAATACTACAGCCAGGAAGCAATTTCATGTAATAGATAGCTTTCTAATCCAGCAGGACAGGACCTAAACAGGATTCAATGACTGGAAACTGCAGCTAGATATAATCCAGATTAGAAATTTGCCTTTTTAACAGGGTTGCAACTCAGCCATTGAGATTATGGTGCTGTGTCTTTCAATTGAGAGCTTGAAATATAGCCCAGGCCTGGATACTTGGCCTCAGTCAGCCTGAGCTCTGGGCTTGAGGCAGAAATTTCTGGGAGAGATGCTGTAGCCTGTACTATGTAATGGTCAGTATAATTTATAATTTTCCTGTGCAGCTTTTGAAAACTTTGAAAAACTCCATTTACTTGTTGTGGAAAACAGGACAAGTATTCTTGTGTCTTCAGGAGAGATGTGGCCGTTCACTGAAGTGCACTCTGACGAACCAAAGAAGGGGAAGAGTTTTATGAGGAATGTGCCCCACTGGATTGTTTAAACTCACTACATCTGTGGCAGACCTGGATGAGGTTTTAATATACATTAAAATGATTCCGTAGGCAGTTATATACTGTGAAGCCAAAACATTTCCTCTCCTCCCCCTTTCCCTCCTCCCAAGCCCTGAGGCTTTTGATTTACAGTAGAAAAATTGAGCCAGTAAATCTATACTGTTCTATAAACAGGGCAGCACAATGTGTGTTAAAATTCTGGGCAATTTCTTGTAATCGTATGTACTTAACTAAAATTTACATGACCATTATGGGCTGCTCTTGGGCAATGGCTCTTTGTCAGCCTATAGTGATTAGCACATTGGTGCTGCCAGGACAAAATTCTGTCAGCACCACAAGAAGCAATTTCATCAGGTTTCTTTTTACAGAGGCTTGCGGCTCGCACTGGCCCTGCAGCCTACTAGAATTTTTTACTTTTTTCCTTTTCCCTAGCCATGCAGTCTGACTCTTCGGATGGAAATTATAACAATTTCAAGAATGAGGAGTTCTATCCTGTTTCTAAAAATAGCCCTGATCTTCAGCAGGGGATGTGATTCCTTAGCCATGTGCAACAAAGATGACCTCTTTGTCAGGTCTAGCCTGCAGCAGGAGGTGTCTGCTCCTGGTCTACTTTTACATGGGTTCAAAAATAAACAGGCAGTTCCTCTGGCTGGCCTCCCTCTCCAAAGGCAGGCAAGGAACATTCTGTACAAGCAAGCACTCACAACCATTCGAGGGGCCAAGTCTAATGAAGTTAATTGATGCATCAAGGACGTGTGCTAAGCATTTAACTAACATGTTCATGGGTTGCACAGCTACATATTATATCAGTGCCCAGTAAACCCGGTGTCGTACATTTGGGAGACCCTACAGACTGAGTTGAAAGAGAATGCATTTATTTTTGCAAAATGGAGTCTTTGTGCTCAGATCTGAAACTTATGTAACATGCCAGGGACACCAGAATATATCACTTTTCTGAAAAACAGTTGAGTAAACCAGAAATGTGTGTGATATTTTACAGAAAAACAAAAAGCAAATTATAAAAAGGGTCACTTGAGTCCTATATGAATTACATCTTTTAGAAAAACGTAACAGGGAAGGGGAAAATTTTAAAGTTAAAGCGACATGAAAGTCATTGCAATGTGAACATGATGGAAAATTAACCCCTCTTTTAACAATCTGTACTATCCAGGAATTAGAAAACCACATTATAGCAGCAGGCTCACTGGGAGAGTAAAATTTGAAATGAAGAATGGGCGTCCAGTGCCCTATTCCAGCCATGCAGAAGAATTATCTAGAATAAAGGAAAAAGGTACATTAAAACATGTTTTATTTGTGAAAGAGATGCTCAGTACAGTTGGAACAAGAATCTGGGTGGGTCACTTTGATAATTAGCTCCATTAAAGTGAGTGGTGACACTAAAAATATGTTGATGTGTTAATATGTGCGCAAAGCTCATCTCCACACAGACAGAGGTGCACAAGGAGGAAAAGGCAAGAAGGGGAGCCCAGGTAAAACCCTGACATGGAACTATCCCAGGAGACATCAACTCCTCAGTGGCTCATCTCCACTCACGGGGAGAAACAGAGTGGGAGAACCCCAAAAACCTCCTCAGAGAAATGAAGCCTCATGCTGGCCCCTCCAAGGGCAGCCACAGGGGATTGCCAGCCTCAGCACTGGCCAGTGACACCAAGTGAGATAAAATCACCCAGGACATCTCTCCAGGCCACCTCACAACCAGGGGTCACAGCTTGGGGGAGTGAGACACTTAACAGGATGCAGGCAAGGGCATCTTGGGTCTGTACCAAATGGATGGGTGTTTTGTGAAGGAAACAAAAGCTGGGAAAGGGAGAAATCGAGGTGGTTTGGGAAGGAGGAAGTGTGGAATTTAAGGAGAAAGGGGACAAAAGGGGCTGATGTAAACTCTTTCTTGCCCATATACTTTTCCAGCTATGCTCTCTGCCTGGCCATCCCAGTCTGTCCTGCTTTTCCAATACACACACTGCTCCTTGAGGCTTACCTGTGTTTGGAGGGCTGAGTGGCAACCAATGAGAGGAGACCACTGACCCAGGCCAGAGGCACTGCTCAGTGCTTCTTATGATGAGAAGCAAGATTTACTTCCCTTGTGAGGAATGGGTTATCTTTCTTCCAACCGTGTTAAAATTTAATTTAAATAATTGCAGAACCTAATTTTCTGGAGTAATGATTGAATAAAGAACTAGAACATGAACTTTAGCAGAAAAGATGTGGAGAAATATCCAGAAGAGTGAGTGTGATTGTAGGTACATAATTAAATGATTTTCTGTGTCTTTCTAAGTATATGTTTCTTAAAAAAAAAAAAAAAAAAAAATCCCAAACATCCAAACCACCCAGTGATTCTAGGCTGCTGGGCACATCATATGGAAACCATTTAGCAATAAATATTGGTGTCATCATATAGACATTCGAACAGAGAATGGTAGAGTGAGTCCCTCCTCTGCTGCAGCCTTCCAGTGTGAGCTTAGGTCTACTGTTTAAATCCTCCTCATTGTGGTTTTCCCATTTGTAAAGGTGAGACTTAACTGCCCTTCCTTAACTCACAGTAATTTTGTTTGAGGAGGATGGCATGGGGTGAGGTGCTAAAAGCTGTGCCACTGTGAAAGACACAAGTGGGTAGGTGAAATGAGAGTCTACACAAAACCCCAAAATCTTTACTAGTGAACTTTGTAAAAGGAGGTGCTTGGACAAGCTAGGCAGATAGAAAACTAGGTTCTCCTTGTTGATTGTTATTTTATAAAGTTTTTAATTAGTTTTTCTCCACTTAAGCATTCTATTTATCTCCATGTTTCCCATTTTCTCTTTCATATTTTTTTCTGGCACTAAAGCCACCATTAGGCATTTGAGCCAGAGAATCCCAGATCTAAGCTGTTTCAGAGGCTGGAAGATGAGGGATGAAAACAGAGTTTTGGCTCCTAAAATGTAAGGTCAGCTGGGGATTCAAATTCCACTGAGTTTCGGATTGTGTGATTGTGAGATTCCAGTTCAAGCCCATCTCTCCAATCATAAGGTGGAATTCATGACATTAAAATTCTTTCCACAGCACGAAAGGGATGTCATCATAAACACTACATTATGACTTCCCTACAGGTTGCTGCAGAAGAGGAAACTAACCCAGGAACAGCAGAAACATTTAAAAAACATCATGACCTTTGAGTAACAGAAAACATGGGAAAATCTAAGTCTTAAAGAAACTAATTTGATTCTGGTTTGGCACTCTGTGCAATTCCCTGCATAAAGAGAACTTTAGGCCAGGGTTTTCTACTCTGCTGCCACTTTAAACTTTAGGCAAAGTTTTGCATATAAATGTTCTAAATCTGAGATCTTCATGTATCCCAAACCAGGCACTGATGCTTCTAAAGCGTAGAAATTAATTAGGAGAGTGTCATTGTGAGAAAGGCAACCACAGTAACACTCAAGCTCTGAATCTGGATGTGGAAAAAATAACAAAGCAGAAACAAAAACAAAGAAAAGAAGCAGAGCCTGTGTTGGAGCCTTTCTAAAAATCATATGCAAGAATCCAGATGGAGAGAGTGCTGGCTGCTGTTCATGTCTAACATGATCAGCAGATAGATGAGTGGCTTGGAGACGTGAGAAGTGGGCTAGAGAAAGTGCCAGACTGCTAGCTGGGATTTCAAGGAGTGTTTGTGGTATGCCACAGTTCAGATCTTTTTTTTTGCTGTGGTCTGAGTGCTGTCTTAGAGACCATGAATGGAAACTTAAGGACCAAATATTTTGGGGCTGGTCATGATTTCAAGATAGTGATCCCATTTTCCAACCTGTAAGCCATTTTCCTTTTAAATCTTGTGAGCAACGCTGAATCAAAAAAACAAGCCAGTCTCACTTCACCAAAAGGCTTGTAGCACACAGAACACAGTATTAATAAAGGAAAGAGCTGCATAGGTATTCTCCTCTTCCCGAGTAAAAACTGTTCTTGTAATTACCTTTCAAATCTCCTCAGCCTCGACCACCCCAGGGTTTGGGCTGGGGAAAGTGTCTTCCTTTTATCTCCCTACCCAGCTGCTACTGGCAATGCCCTCAGCCTCCCAACTTCTCCAGTGGACATTTTATGTTCCAGTGGTCACTTTCAGTCAGTGAGATACTGGCTAGGCTTGTCCAAGTGGTTTAGACTCCTTTCTTTGCCCTTTCACCACTGCTGTTACGTAAGGAAGCACTGAAAGGCAAACCTGGTAAAATTCCTGCTGTGAGTATGTGTGGTCAGGCTTTTGTGGACAAAAGTGGTGGTTTCCTATTCCCACACTTGCTAGAGTGCAGAATAAAAAGGATGAAAGCCAAAAAAGACATGCACTGTTTATGCCATCCAAAGTATCTCAGCCCTTTGGTTGGTGTCAAGTCCATTGACTCAGCCACGGACTTTTTCTTATTTGCTCAAAGAGAGAAGCTACAATTACAATTTGACAGGTGAAAATATTCTCCTTGCTTTCTGTATTCGCTGGAATATCCAATACTGCTTGCTTAGACCATTCCAGGTTCTCAGCACAAGAACAAGATTTGGAAAGGATTATTTGACATTCTGATTTGCAGCAGAACCTGAACTAACCCAGAGAGTGAGGAACCAATTGGCTTGCAGCTTATGCTTTTTATTCTGTTAAAAATCCTCTACCAAATGGGAAACACCAGGAAAGGCAAGGTTCCCAGATGTTGGAATGATGTTTCAGAACCCCGAGGAAAAATAGTCATTAAGGCCTGAGCATTTACTGCAGATGTCAGGTTGTTTTATTGGCTTGATTCAAAGCCCATTAAAGTCAACAACCATCTTTATCTTGACAGGATTTGGATGAGGCCTATGCATGTGGAGAGGCCTTAAGTGACAGCTGGCCTGAGCAGGAGTGATAGAAACTCTTTATAGAATGTCATGGAAAGGGATTCCCAAGCAGAACACCCATGGAGTATTTCTGTCTCTATACTCTGCCATGGGTTAACATGGACCCTGCCCCAGAAAAGGGCCCAGACTCTGTGCCTCTTAGTGCTCCAGCACTATCTACGAGCTGGAGAGGGAGAAAAGCCCTTTTCCGGTTGGATTTCCCCTTCAGCACAGCTTTATGTGCTTGTATAATAGGAAACAGCCCTTTCTATTTCTGTTCAAGATCCAGAGGCTTGGATTTTCCCCAGAATTTTTGATTAACAGCTGAGCCTAAATCAGATCTGCCTGGGGTCTCCTTTGCCTTACTGACACATCATAATATCCTTTCATCTGCTATTCCAAGCCAGTTCCTGGTTCTGTCAAGTAGCTCACTCTCCAAGAGAGACCGTGTCAGTCCCTCTCTGTTTCTTAGACCTTCCTGAGCTGTTTCAAAGCAGGATTTCCATCACAACAGGGAAAACCTCTTCATTTGACTGCCTCAGAACAAGACTCCAAAGGACACTGGATTATGCAGGCTATGAGATGGATTTTGTTAAAGGTAATCAGCTTCTGTATGCTCAGGTGCACTTCAGGTTCACCTGGGTGACTCGGAGGCCAGCACAGTAAAGCTACAGCAGTGGATTTTCACAGCATCTCATGTAAATTAAAGCACTCCCACAGCACTAGCTACGATCTGTACATTATTTCTCACCGTCAGTCACACAGAGAAAATCCCTCTGTGTGGTTTGGACTTGAATAGATTAATTTCTTGGAGGTGGAGGAAACAAGACTAAACCAAATAAAACTCATTTGCCATTTTATATGGGGTGTCATTCAATCATCCCTCAATTAACTGAATCACATAGGAATTCGTTTTGTTCTATTTCTGGAAACTTGGTGCAGCTTGATAGCACTGGCAATGTAAACAGCAAACACTGTAAAAGGTGAATGGTAAAATGGTAAGATTACTTGTGCTTGAACTGCCTGTGTAGGAAAGCAGCCAGGACAAAGCCCAAGCTCAGATGGAATTGAAACTATCAAGGAAGGTAAGAATCAGAAGGTTTTTTGTGTATATTGGTGGAAGAAAGAGCAAAGACACCATGAATCCATTGCTCATTGGGTTCAGGGTCCTAGTGAGAAGATACAGGGAAAAAGATGTGAGTCACAGCTCAGAATTCACATGTGAGTCTTGTCCTCAGGCCTCGTGAGTTTCTGAGCCTCCTGTTAGAGTCTGGCAGTACCCACAGGAAAAAGAGCTGGGGGCGCTCTCGCTCAACTGAGGCACGCAGGTCCATCACAACACATGATGGGGCATCTGAGGCTGCTAAAGGAACTGGATGATGTCACTGAGGAGATAATTTCTATCTCCTTTAACAGGTTCTGGCAATGGGGCAAAATTCCTAATGCCTGGCAAAAGGCAGGTGTTTCACCAACCCCAAAAATGAGTGAGAAGAATCCAGGGTATTTGTAGCTGGCCATCATAACTTCAGTCCTTGGGAAAATTGGGGAGCAAATGCTCTGAGAAGCTACTTTTTAAACACATGAAAGATGAGAAAGTAACTAGAGGGAGCCAGAATGGATTTTCCAAGGGAATGTGTTGCCTGCCCAGCTTCATTGCTTTCCACAGTAGAGCCTAACATTGTGGACAATGGGAAGGAAAGGGATGCTGAATGCCCTGATTTTCAGCAGGCCCTCAAAACAGCCTCTTGTAGTATCACAATGAGTTTTGAGATATTGTGATATACAACAGAATAAGAAAACTGAATAAGCTTTTACTATCACTCTTTGCCCTTAGAACTCAGCATATCAGACCCTGAAACATTCTCTAAATGACATGAATAGTCCCTTTGCACTTTTCTTCGTTGTGGGACAAGACGGACAGTGGCTGCTCTAAGGGAAGTTATGACCTTCCCAAACACAGAACCTGACACCTAACTGGAGTCATGTGGAAACAGCAGTAGATGAGACTAGAAAGACAGGAGTGTTTAAAATGCTTTGCCCTCTGTTTATCCTCTGAGAAGGCTGCAGTCAAAAAGGGAATTTGGGCCAGAATAATTTAACAAAGCACTTAATTATTTAAGCTGCACAAAAGTCACCCAAACTCATTCCTACCTCCAAGTAAGCACCAGTTAAAGCCAGTGGGACATAATGATGAAGGAAAATCATCTTCTTTCCACTCTATCATACCAAGCTCAGCATTGAGGAAAGCTCAGCCAACCCTCAAGCAATTGTCCTCATTGAATATTCCTCCAGAATGTCATATTTATGCTTCAAATTATGCTGGCTACATTTTCTGACATTTTTCTCTAAGGATACACATCTGTCCTTCCTGCCTTCTAATGACTCATGGAAGTTTCAGATGTTTCATTAACAAACATGTAATTGACAATTATATTGCTCCTTCTTACACAAAAAAGGACAATCAGGTAATGACTTCAACTATAAGCTTGCTCAAATTGACTTGAATGTAAACAACAGAGGCATGGAAGAAAACTATGAAAAGGAAAAGAGGAGTAGGGCATTACTGTACTGCTAAATTTTGTCTGGGTATTTGAAGAAAAATAGGGTTTTTTTCCAAAAAAAAAGCATCTTCTCACTTCCTATTCAACACTTTCATTACATAATGTCAAGTATGTCAAAACATCTCCAAATTCCTTCATGCTGACAATCAGGTTTTACTTACGCAAAGTTTGTGTGTGTCCTCCTCTGGCAGATACCAATTAAGTGTCACAGTTTTAAATGCTGCTTTTAGAACTGGCTTTTATTTGTTGCCAGATGAGGTCACAAACTGCTTCCTGTCAGTTGCTAGACATTTTCCTAAAACTCAGAACTGACAGCAGAGGCCCTTTCTGTTGTTCACTTGGTTGTTTTATGTAAAAGGAAGGAAGTGTTTGGGGAGACATGGAGCCATGGAACACTAGTCAAGGGATTGGGAAATATTCATCCTCTAAGCAGTCCTTGCAGCACAGGAAGATTTCAGCCGCTCCAAGCTCCAAGCAGACAGCTGTCCCACTTTAAGTGTGGATCTTTCAGAATGTCAGGGTGCTTTATCACCTCTTACTACAGCACAGCCTTCATGCTTCACACAAGTTTCTCGCCCAGAATCAGACCTCTATAACGCCCAATTTATGCCCAGAGGCAAAGTATCAGAGAAAGTTTGCAGTCCTGTGCTGAAAGTTCAGCCTGACGATGTGATCCTGGGCTACTTCCAGGGAACTCACTTCTCCCAGTTCCAGCAAGATTGTAGCAGCCCATCACTCTTGAGGTTGGTGTCGGGAGACATCCCAGTATTTTCCCACTCATACTTTCCATGGCCTGTTCACGTGAGGATCTTCTGTTTATTCCCCAGAGTCTCTGTGTAAACTAACACTAACTCTTGATCCCCCATGGTACAGGCAGTCCATAACTCTCACAGTCCTCGAGGTGAAAGCTGTGGGAACGTTTGCCAGCTGAACCAGATGATATCCCATGTCACACCCACTCTAGAACTCTGACAGAGCAGGTGAAGTGTGATATTGGCATCCACTACATCTGCACAGGCTGACACGGTACTTTAAATTGTCTGAGATATCCAGATGAGATCTTAGCAGACAGCATGAAAAAACCAGCATTTTTTAAAAATGGAAGAAAAATTAATTCCTCAGCAAATTACATTCTGTTCACTGGGAAAGGGAAAGTTTTCCCCCAATACTTTACCATCTGAAAAGGACAGTTAATCAAACACAGCTCCTGGTATAAATTGCTACTCAAAGCTTCTCTGAAGCAACCATTACCAGATTGATTCTATACACAAAATAAATTCTCAATGAAAATGGCTTAAGACAGCAAGTGAATGGAAATAGTACAAACTAGTTTGGTGACCACCTGATCCCAATCAACTCATCTGGATGAGATTTTGTGGGATGCTGTAGTGAAGACAGAGGATTTTCTCTCCAGTCTCTTTTATGTACTCTCATATGTAATCTTGAAAAAACCTTTGCAATGCCATTGCTCGGCATGTGTCTTTGAGCAGGAGAGCTTAGATGGCATTGCTCTTCACTCCTTCCACAATAGTGGTCTCTGTAAGAATGAAGCTGAGGAGCTTTCAAGAAATCAAAAGAGTAAAGTGCTTTTTATGCCATGAGGGATAGCACTGCAGTACTTTCCCTCACAGTCCCATGCACACCTTTGCAGACAATTCACCTTTTCCCCAAAACAGCTATTAAACTGAAGTCCATGCATTGAAGAGGAGATCATGAATCCAACCTCACTGACGGCAGAGAGGAAGGAAATCTGGAGGGATTGCAGCAGCTGTGAGGAGTGTATGTTAGTCCTCACAGGTGGAGTCTGACTCTCAGAAGCTGCCAGCTAATTCCAGCATCCAAAGGAGGCTTATGAAGATGGTGAAGGGCCTAGAGGAGAAGTGGTATGAGGAGTATCTGAGGCCACTTGGCTTGTTCAGATGGAGGAGACTGAGGTCAGAGCTCACAGCAGTTCTGCACCTTTCTCACAGGTGGAAGAGGAGGGGCAGGCCTGAGCCCTGCTCTGTGTGACCAGGAACAGGACCCAGGGAATGGCTGGAGCTGTGTCAGGGGAGGGTTAGGGTGGATATCAGGGAAAGCTTCTTCACCCAGTGGGGGCTGGGGCATTGAACAGACTCCCCAGGGAATGGTCATAGCCCCAAGGCTGCCAGAGCTCCAGGAGCATTTGGACAATGCTCCCTGGCATGCACAGGGTTGGATTGTTGAGATGTTTGTGCAGGGCCAGGAGCTGAACTGGATGATCCTTTCCTGTGCCTTCCAACACAGGATAGCTCTGATTCTGTGAACTCACTACAATACCCACCTCTGTGTATCACAAAGCACATCCTTGAAGCTCCTCTCAGTTCAAACCAGCACCGTGCACCAGCGCCAAGCCCCAGTTCACAGTTCCCCACCAAAAGGATTTGGAAGTGTGCACACCCTGAAGTTTTAGGTCAAATACACCATTCTCTCATTCCTTGCAGCTCCCCTTTGGTTCCAGGCTGTGTGGAGTTTGTGGTAGGAGTACATCAGCTGTTTACAGACCAAGTAGATGGCTGCATTAAGATAAATCACAGAGAGCTTCCTTTGCCTCACATACATACCAGGCTTTTCAGAAAATCCACTAAAACCTGCTCACACTCCATGAATTCAGTGTTTTAGGAATACTGGGGATTATTACTTTAATGCTTTTCACTCACTGACTTCTGCAACATCTCAGGGACTAGATCTGGATCTCTCACTGAAACCTCCCTATGACCAGACACTGATCTTTTCACTTTTTCCCAAGCAATTTGGTTGTACTGGAAATATTTTTTAATTGTGAATATACTTGACCTAAAGTTGTCTTTCCGCTCACTTCACTCACTTTTAAATCTGTCCCTGAATTCGGCTTGGAAATGTATATGCAGTGACAGGGTGACTGAAGGAAACAGCCGTGCTGGTCAGAACATCTGTGAGATGGGAATGAAAAGAAAAAGAAGTTCAAGTTACTCCTCCTAAAAAAAGTGACAGATGTGAGTAAGAGGCACCGCTCATGAGACACCTCTGTGGAGTAAACATTTTGGAATAATATTCCAGGCAACAACTACAGAGGTTCTAACAACAGATTGACCAGCCATTTATTACATTTCAAACAAAATGACTCAAAGGAAAATGTTCCAAACAGGCACCACTGGGCATTTGACTCAGCCCAAGCACTGTTTTAACTATTTATTTGCTACACAGCATACACGTGCCTCCTGCAACCCATGCCCTTCTACAAATGAACATGAAATGAAAACTGACTAGTTTTTCCACCAACTTTTTAAACCCTGTAGCCATCACAGGGTGCTGTTGTTTCCTCTCGGTGTGGGATGCCAGGTCAAAACTATTTAGCTATTTTAAACTTCTTCTTATTTTGTTTCTTTTCTTTCTTTTTCCCATTTCTTAAATAACATTAGCATTCTGGGTTAGCTGAAGGGCTAAAACCTGTTTTTAATTTAAATATAAATAAAACCAGAAGTGACTGTATGATTGTACTAAAAATAAATTGTTTTCTGTTCTAAATGTTTCACCAATCTTAAAATTGGGGGAGGAGGGGAAACGAGACAGGATGTCGAACTCTTTTTTAGTCTGAAGGTGCCTCAAATCTGTGGCATTCTGTCTCTGGAGAAGTGGGTTGTTTCTGAGATACCATCACTTTATTTACCACACTTTACCAGCACATCTACTCAGAATGTAGTTCTGAAATCCTGAGGGGAAATCACACACTGCTAAGACAGAGCATTCTTGAGTGAGCCCCAGTTATGGCAAATTCAGGAGCAGAAAAAGAGGCTGTGGTGAACGCAGTTACTGAAATTTTCCAAATAAATAAAGCAAACAAGTTGCTCCAGGAACAAACTCGTACCTATATGATTTATAACAGCAGGAGTCAGGCCACGAAGGCAAGATGAACCCAATGAACCAGCAGTCACAGGCCACCCATGGGCTGCAGGGCTGCCTGCAGAGCCTTCTCTCCTTGTAACCAGTCCGTGACAGCTGGGACAGACCTCGTCTGCTCCGAGGTGTGTGTGGCTTCTAGCAGTGCTCAGCAACTTCTACTGGCTTGCAGGCTGCTGATGAGCTCCAATGTGGGTTAGTATCAACAGGGAAAAATATAGGGATCCTATTTACAGCCTGCTGGCAGCAGATAGGTAAAAAAAAAATAATAAAAAAAATAAAAAAGCCCTTCTCCAAAATCAATGTTTGCTTTACTGAGGGCCTCCTTAGGTGTACATTGGAAACAATTCTGTCTGTCTTGCACCACAGTTCAGTCACCCTACAGTTTGGTGTGCCAGCCAGTAGTAGTTAGCAGTCCAGAATCAACAGGTTTCTGCTGTTGAGCAGTACCAGACCACACTGGCCAAAAGCAAATGGAAAATATTAAATGTGACATGGCACCTGATGAATGCTGATAAAGAACAAGAAGTAAAGTAGGGACTGTGGGCACCTTGGTTCTTTTTTACCCTATTTGCGGCATGACACACTGGCCCACACCTCTGATGTGAGGAGTGCTTCAGCAGCAGGACTCTTCTTCCCTTGCGGCATAAACCAGCTCCTCCTCTTTTTCCTTCTCATCCGCCGTGTCATGGGACTGATTGTTTGGCACTGTCACTGTCACCCTGTGCAATCATTTCATCCAAAACAAATCCACTAAAAAAATAAAATCAGTGTGATTTCTCAGTTAATGTCCTTTGATAGTAGGAACTTTACCCCTGCTGTTCAGAACAAAGGCTGGTCATCCGAGGCACAGAGAATGAGGGAGAAGTGCAGTCTCTGCAGACAGGATGAAAGTAGGACCTGTATAATTTGGCCCTTTTCTGATTATCCTGTCTACGTGTAGTTCTCTATGCCTGCACCTCTGCACATGAATCTTTCAATGTGAGAGGCTCCCACGTCCAGAAACTAACTGTGTTTCTAACTCTTGGCATTCTGATTTAAGGTTAAAATAATTTCTTTTCTCTTTACCACTTTAAGTCAAGCTATGGGGTTCACATGCTGCATACTCCATGTCCATTCTGACCTCATTCCTTGGAGTCTAGGTGCTAATGGAAAGGTGCTATTAAGGCTTTTGCTAAGGGGTATCTGTTTTTTCTCAACAAGTCAGTGGAGTGACATTTCAGAACCACAAATTTGTGTTAGATTTGCTGCCTGGTTTTCCAAGTGGCAGATGCTCCTCAGACACTGCATTCCACGACAGAGGGTTTTGTGCAATCTCTGGTGTGGCAACCTCTGTGTTTGCTAACACAGCCCTACACCAGCAGAGCACCTGAGAACCAAACAGCTCTGACTGCTGGGGATGCAGGGCCGTTTGGGGAGGCTGCCTGTTGGAACCAGCCAGATGTGTACATGGAATGAACAGGTGATGGATTTCTGTAGCTGGTCATGAAGCCAAGCAGCCCCAGGCAATGAAGGCAAGGATGGACTTTGATCAACAGGATTTCATTAGAAGCAGAAGGAAGAACAGTTACTTATTCTTCCTAGCTAAAAGCTGTTTTCCAGCATTAGCTTTCCAGCTAAAAGCTGTTTTCCAGCATTAGCTCCCCTGCTGCTTGGCCATGTCTGGGGCCAGTGGACAAAAGTGCCATCCCAGAGACTGGGTGAAGTCAAAGGGACCCAACTCTGCCCTCAGGTAGAGCTGATTGCAGGATCATCTCTCAAATGTGGGAGGCTTTTTGTGCCACTGGATTCTCAGTGTGGGAGGCTGGAACTCCAGTCCCTTGAGCAAGGAACAACCCATGCACTGCAAGTTGACTACAGTAGGAGAGGGTTTGGAAAAACTCCTCCCTTTCAGTGTGCCACCAAAGAAGCAAAGCTACACGCCAGTGGACAGAGATGCTGCGTTGCTAAAATAGTTATTTCATCTCCAGCTAACTGGTGGCACTGCACACACCTTCCCCTTGGTGTTCTGCTAACAAACAACACACTCTTCAGGGCCTGAGCCTTCTCCAGGCTGGCCAGTTCTGCCAGGGCTTCATTTTTGCATGTGGCACGTACTTCAATGAGCCACATTGGAGCAGGCAGCTGAAACAGACTTTTCCTCCTCAAAAAGAGAGGAAATTGTTTGCTGCAAATCATTCCAGAACTATCAGAACCTCTTTTCCTACCCACTCCCACATGTCCTACCCCTACCCACTTGTCTTACTGAAAGGAATGTGCATGGTTATTATACCGATTCCATGTTGTCACAATTAGATCCTGAAAAGAGTGTGAAATGTGCTTTTCCACATAATTTACTGTTTCCCTGTGATTCATGAAGCCTCTTTTCACATGAATAATTGGTCACTTCTTGTTTATGTATCACCATGGTACACAGCTCCTGGCAAGCCAAAAAAATAGGCACAAAGCTAACATTTAATCATTAGAGCCACATGCAACCTTCCCCCCACCCTCGCTCCCAACTCCTTGCTTTTTGCCTCCTCCCATAAAAAGAAGGCACAGATTTTATTTTTTTTAATGGAGGAAATAGTTCCTAAAAAATAAATCCCAACAGTTTTACCTTCCTTAGCATTCATTAGCAAATTTTTTGCTCTATGCTTATTTTGTGTTTCACATTTTCCAGTGTAAAGAAAACAACTGAAGAGTCCCTTACAAACAAAGTGAGAAGGTGGAGAAGGAGGAATGTTCTTAGTGCATGGCTGCTGGGAATGGCAGCTTTCCAAGTACAAATTTGTTAATTTCTCAGGGGAGATACAGTCAGGATATCACTTACAAATGGTCACCTGAATTAGAAAGCACCTAAGCATGTTCTCAGAATAGCATTTCAGTTTCTAGACACCTTATGAACACTTAGTTTTTACAGTGCAGTAAACTGAGGTACAAATTAATTTATTTACAGTCACTACTCAGTGAGTCACTGCTCAAGCAACTTTGCAGTCAAGCTTTGATTTGCAAAACTCCTCCTCTGTCTTCAACTACAGCTTCTTAAACAGGGCTTCATGATTAGCTCAAAGTGACAACATCTGTGGATCTCCATGTGTGTGTGGATATTGGTGCTTCCTACCTGGAAAGCTGAGGACCACCTTGTGCAATATTTTGACAGTATGCAAAACTAACAAACAAACAAAATCAAACAGACTATTATATTTGTCCTGACAGCATCATACCATGGCAAGCCAAAAACACATCAGAAAACGAGAGTCAGCAGGGACACTTAACAGCACAGGAAAAAAACATATTGGTTCAAGACTGGCTAACAATCCAGCCCAGTAGGTCGTGTGATTCTACAGAATGAATGCAAAAATCTGAATGCAAAAGAAAAGAGAATAATTGTTATTGAGAATACACAAGGACATTAATCTCCTTTTAACCACAAACCCAAAGCAACATCAGGTTTTAAGGCTGGAGAGAGAAAAAAAAAAAAAAAAAAAAAAAAAAAAAAAAAAAAAAAAAAAAAAAAAAAGCTGAGTGGTTTTTACCTCATATAGACATGAGTCAAAACCAAAGCCTCAAGATCTGATCTTGTTAAAAAAACAGAAGGGTGAGCTGTGATGTTTTTGTTTTCCTTTTTTTTTGGCAGCCAAGTAAAAACAGGAGGGAGTGAAACTTTTTCGAGTGTTGGGGGTTAGGATATGGGAGGAGAGAAGAGGACAAAGGAGAGAGAAAAACAACAGCTCAGTTGACTTTTCTGATTCAAATACACCTTAGCAGCACTCAGTGGAAAGGAGACTCAGAAGTGGAAAGAATTTCTGGATCCAGATCAAGACAGCAGAAATATCTTAATCTTTGCTGGGCCATAATCTCCTGAGAAGGCTTGTGAGAATTTGATCCTGTCATTCCCAAACTAGAATCTTAAAACTGATTTGGACCAGAACTATAGTTGGTTTGCAAATATTATTACTTCTTCCTGTGGAAAAAAAAAAATAAAAGGAATAAAAATGGAAAATAATTCAGCCAAACCCAAAGTGCATGGACTCATTACAAGCTCAGGAAATCAACTCTATTTAAATCCCTTTCAGCACCACTCTCCAACTTTAATAGTGCGTGTGTGGAAGCAAACATTACACAGAGATTCATCCTGGTCCCCTGCCTCCCTCTCCCCACCCCAACCCAAATTCTGCATCTCAATGGTCACTATTTGTTTTTTCTTTCTGATTAGCCTTGTCAAGCCTTTCTCTCACTAACCACCATTTTCATTCTTTTTGGTATTGCTCACTCCAAGGTTTCTGTGATCTTCAGTATCGCACCCTTGCACTCTTGTGTTCAGTCCACTCCCTGCTTTGCTGCCTTCTCTGGTGCCAGTTCCCAGTGCTTCACGCTCCTTTCTTATGACCTCCTTTGCTGTTCCTTATTTTGCCTTCTCTCTTCCAGTCTTCTGGCCTTCAGAACAGAATATCTTAGTGTTGGCTGAGTTCACCCAACTTTCTGTTTGCTGTTCTTTTGCGCTGCTGGGACCCTCATCAGAAAATGTGTGCTGGGGATGGAAGGACTTGGGAAGAAGGAGCAGTCTCTCCTTTGGCACTGGCACTGGAACTGCATGCCAGCCTCTTCCTCTAGACTATGCCCTTTCTCCTCCTTCCTCTGTTCTTATTCTCCCAGTTTCTGATGGCAATAGAAGAACAGTGTGAGATGAGGAAAGAGCTCTGGGGGACTTGCATTGGTTTTCCAGCCCCGTTGACACCACTGGAGTGCGGATCCACTGAAAGGAGCTGCCACTGAGGCTCCAGTGTCAGTGCATGCCTGGTGCCTTGCCCTTGGCTGGCTCTGGATGCCCACCCAGCTGCTTGCTCACTGTCCTTCCTCAACAGAACAGAGGGAGAAAAACAAAGAAGAACAACCTCATGGGCTGAGGTACAGAGAGCTCATCTGACTGTCAACAAATAGGTTCACGTTGGGGAAAAATCAATTTCATTTGATGCCAATTAAAATTGAGTTGGATGGTGAGAAACAAATTAAAATTTAAAACACTTCTCTCCCTGGCCTGTTTTTTCCCCCAAATGCCCCTGTGGAGACATGCAGGCTGTGTCTGACACAGGGGAGCCTCTGTAGTTGCCCTTCACCAAAACCTTGACACCAACATCCAGTACAGTATGAAATTTATTATTTTATTATTATAAAGCTCCAGATTCCAGCATCCAGAAGTTCACTTTTTGTTCTGAATCAGCTCTCACTTCTGCAGGTGGATTCACTATTTCTCTGCGTGTTGCTGAAAAGATTGAGAAGAATTTGTAGAACTGAAAATTAGTAAGAGCTTTTATATTTCTTTCTTTTCAAAGGCTAGCAGCATGTTTCTTACTTTGGTTATAAATGTGTAGCCTTGTTATTTTAATTTCATGCTCAATGCAGCTTTTGCCTGTGCCATTTTCGGCAGATTTTTCTTGGATGCTCTTCATTTCTATTTAGTGTTTGATACTACTTTCTTTAGGGAAACAAACAGTTTTAAATAGCCCTCAAAGCTTATAGCCCCTATATGTTGGTAACTCAAAATCACCTTTTGCAATAATTGCTTTTTTTTTTTTTTTTTTTTTTTTTTTTTTTTCCTTGACAGGTAACTCTCAGGTATTGAATTCACTTTGAAATGAGTGGATCTCATATGTGAGTAGAATTCACATGGCTCAGAATTATCAAAGCAATCCCTGGTCTGATCTGGAGGTGGTGAAAACACCTTTCCCTAGGAACACTAAACCCCTAATTATTCTGAGCAAGTTTACCTAGTTGTTTTTTAATTTTCCTCTAAGTTAATGATGATGAGCCATTTTCTCCACCTTCCTTTTGCTCCCTGCAGTGCTGTTCTCCTTGGGAAAGCATAGCAGCAGACCTTCAAAGGACAATAAAAATGACTCTCCAGCATGGCCATTTATTCGTATTTTCCATTATCTTACATGTCAAATATTGCAGCATTGGAAAAAATAATATGAATATTTCACATTATTAACTCGGTCTTAGTCCAGTATTAAATCATTATTTACTTACAGCACTAAATTAAATCTTACACTGCTGATGGATGATTATTCTTCCACAATTTTTCCAGTTTTTCCATTGAAAGACACAAGTTGCCTCTTGGTATTGATTTGTACAATGAGAACCAGTAATTTTCTACTATTTTTCCAGTCAATTCAGTGGTTGAATTGTGCACTTTGTGTGCTCCAAACATCGAAGTCCATTGCATTGTCTTTGCCTTAATGAACTTTATGGGGACACAATAAGCTTTGAAAATTTCTGTCTATGTCTTCTAAGAACCTGTGATTAGCCACTTTTATTTATGCTCTGTTTTTAACCTTAGTTTAGATATCCATAGGGTAAGCAACAAGGAAAAGAATTGCTACTTTCCCTCAGCAGTACCAAGCTTTCCTTCTATTCATTAGCAATTACATTTGAAATACAATTGTTGAGATTTAAGTCATAGATCCTGGAAATGCATGTTTTGACCGCTCTATCTCTGCACATTTTATCTTGTTTTATTGTGTACTGGAATGAGGTAAGACTTGGAATTTCTAATGTGAGGAAACCTTCCTGTAAACAGGACCATCGACAGAGCTCTGACATACAGAGCACACCTCAGCTCCCATGTTTCTGCCTTATCTGCATCCAAGCTGCCTAGCAGCCTGTCAGCTTTGTATGGAATGAGCCAAATAATGTGGGAGTGATTAATTCAGGGTCTGCATGATTTTACTCACATTTGTGGCTGACCACCAACAGGAACTAGTGAGGACTCCATACTCAAAACACAGAGACTATAGCTCTGGGAGCTGCAGTGGAGGCAGTTGGATAATTTTTTCGCCAAGTTAAATCCCTCTGTTTTCTAGTGTATCCTACAGCAGTGACATTTGTGATATTTTCTTCTGTATAATCTTAATAAAAAATGTTTGCTGAGACTTTTGACGTTTATGATGTAGGACAACTTGACAGAGTGGCACAATGCTTATGTTGTCTCACTAGTACCAGAGGACTGTGGGATCCCAAATGGAGATGTTGTTAGTGGAAAGCCACTGTGCAAATTAGCCCCAAGTCCTCACCCTGAGGGGCAAGTGAAGTTATGACCACATAACTGAAGTTAACAGCAGGATAGGAGAAGCAGGACAGAAGTGTGACACCTTCTTCCAGGAAAGCTACATTCCAGCCACGGCTACTCCCCTGATGATTTTATGACAGAATTTAAAATATTTGATGTTTTAATACCATACCTCTTGCAATCCTGGACATCTCAGATCCCATAAAGAGGGAAAAAAGACTTTCCAGCACCTGCATTTCCACTAGAAAGCTTGAATGTTAAGGAGTTCAAAACCACAAAGCACAGTAAAAAAGCATGATTACTTATTATTAAAATGACTAAAGCCACTCTCAGACTTTTAAAAGTACATGAAAATCTTGGCATATTTGAGGATAATGTTTGGCTAGGATTTTCAGGCATTGTCAGTCATGTATATATTGGGGCACTAGTTTACGGACCATTTAACAAGAGAAAAATACAAGGGTAGAAAGGGGCCAATTCCTTGAAAGAACTCCACACACCACACTATTACCAAATCTGAACCTAAAGTTGAATTATATGTGACACCATTTCTGCAAAAAACCCCAAATTCCTAAATTGTGGAAGAAGTATTCTGTCCCATCAGCCAATTTTAAGCATTAAGGACAAAGGACTCATGTTTGAAGATGTGCACTAAGATTCACACCCTACCCGTCACTAGAAGAATGACAAAAGCTTTGCAGTACTGACCACCTCCTCCTTCTCTATGCAAAGAAATTCCAGAAATATTCACTAATAAAAAATAAGAGAAAATTCAAGATCTCTCCAAGTTTTCTTTCAGTGTAGCATCTGAAGTGAGTTTAACACGATGCACAAGATGCAGCTACAGAAAATTCAGTATTAAAAGGCCAAGACAGTAGCACAGCATCTCAGGAAGCACTGCTGAGTACCAGATGTATCCTCACTGTGCAAGTGTGCTAAAACACTCTCCTCCAAGACTCAGAACATGAGAATCTGTGTAATGTGGGGGAGCTCCCCCTGCAAATTTGGAGTACAATGACAGAATTGGCTGGAGAAGTTGACAGGATGGTGTCTTTGGAGATGGAAGCACCATGTTCCCAGCTGGACTCCAGGCTGTAATACTTTTCAGTGTTTTTCTTCATCAGAGAGTCCTTTCTGAGGGTGGTATAGCTGACTTTCCCTCTAAGTTCCATTGTGAAGAAGGCAAGACATTAGCTAGAAACAATGAGCCAAGTCCCGGCCTTGCTATTTAACAGCAGGAGTAAAATCCACTAGCAAACTTTGACTTGCAAAGTCAGCAAACACATCTGTTCTGGTTGATTTCTGGATGCTTTCATAACAGTATGTATTCTTTTCAGAGCACTGTGAGAAACTAGACTTGACCAACAGGCTTTCTTGATTAATAAAACCAAACCAGTTGGTGCTCCAGTTTTGCCCTCTTTAAAGGAAAAATGCATTCATTTCATGGAGCTCAACTAAGGAAAGTCTACAAAGTGTGGATCAACTCTTGCTATAATGTAGACAATCTTTTTTAAAGTTGCTAACTGATATTCCTAAGCTTTGCCCTAGAGATGGTCATAATTAAATTTTGAGTAAAGATTTTAATACACTTAGCAGCTTAACCAAGAGGAAAAATTTGATCAAAACGTGTAATTGCTACAAATAACTGTGTTATATGATTCCTCTGAATACCAGCATGAACTTCTGGATGTTTACGATTCAAAATAAATATCAACAACCAATCAATCAATCAATCATCCATTTGAATATTTCTTAAATACTGTGTCATCCCTGCCTTCAACTCACCTGTTCTTTGCAAAATTTGTTGAGGAAAAATCATGTCGAAAATGTGCACACACATTGTGACTAAGACATTTATACCACATATTGGTGTAGCCAAAGTGAGCACAACTTGATGCTCACCCTGCTTGTGATAATCTGTATTTTTCTATTTTTCTGAGTAGTCTTGTCATTCCTGTGCAAGAATCAGTCCTTTGTAGACCTTTCTGCACTTGTTGTCTGGAGCTTATAGGAATTTTTGTTCCAATCTCTGCTAATGAAAAATTATTTAATCCAAGAAACAAACACATTTCTGATTCCCAAGAAGATGATTAGATGATACATTATCTTTGGACACAACCTCTGGATCCTCTTTCATTTTATTTGGCAGGCTTATAAAGACTTCTCCGTTGTGTAAATAACTTTGTTTTTTAATACTAGTGTAGCAATCAAGCAAGAAAGAATATGTTCATCATCCTGATTCAGTGGTATCCCCAGCAAGCTCCAGGGAAGCTCCGGTAACATTCTGCTCAGGATGCTCAGAAAACATTGGTATTTGTCAATGACTAATGTATTTGGGTGCCAACATGTCAACCTCGCAATGATTCCAAGTTTTAAAAAAGTATAAAATTATCTTTTAAAATTTGATTAAATTTAATTTAAATTTAAATTTTATTTTGGGGTTTTGGATGTAATTTTGAACTACAAATTCTCATGTCATTTTATTTTCACAGATGACACCTTCTTAGCAGCATTAGAGTAATAATGAGACACAAGTTTTTCCCTCACCAGCATCTCCAGCCAACAGCTCATCCCCGTTCTCCAGGACATCACCAACAGAACAAGTGCTGACACTTTCTTCAAAGAACTGATCACAAAGTATGCTCTTGATTTCTTGATATACATCTAGAACCATACAAAGACAGAACTGTGTGTGTTGTATTCATCGTGGTCACAATTGCAAGAAACGCGGAAGACATTTTGAGCTGCAAATAACCAACAGCAGAATTCCTGCTGACTTCCTGGGAGCCAGCGCTTCCAATCAGGCTCTAAATATGTGATCTATGATCATAATAAAAGACTGGGATGTTTAAGTAATGGAATTTTTAAAATTATTGCCACAAAAATAGAGACTGACCGTGTATCACCATGACCAGTCATCTTCTGGAAAATTTATGAGGCAACATTGATGTGAACACTTTACCAGTGCCCTAATTTGGTAGTAGTACAAGAACTGGAACATCCTTTCCAAGTTCATTCAGTAAAAACAGTTCTGTTTCTCCCTGGGTTTAAGAGCCTCCTGCAGCATTGTCTAGAGGGGGTCAGTTAGGACAAGTTTCTTTTTAAATGCACAGAGGCATTTGATGACCATCAATGGAAAACAGAATGCCAGTCACTTTGGCTTTTGAGAGAAGACAAAATACTTTATCTTGAAGGAAGAGAACAAATGCTAATGATCTGACTTCTGATAGTGTTCTGTACCTATTACTATTGACTCATTACCAAATCGGAAAAAAAAAAAAAAAAGATAAATTTGTAGCATTTTGTTGGGAATCATATTCTTAGGATATGCATGCTAATAAACATCTCATTGTTTTACTAGTGTTCACTGCTACACTGTTTAAAATTGTAATTGAAAAAAAAGAACAGTTTGAGTGTTTATTCAGTAATAGCTTGTGCATTGTATTATTCATTCTGAACAAAGGAAAGCATCTAAAAAATGCTGGTTATGTAAGTCTGAAATGTGGGGAATTATGGGCAATATAAGCAAATGTGAATCTTTGATGCATATTAAAATGTTTATAACTACACAGCATTTAAGACATGAATAAAATATGAATTCCACATCTACCACAAAAATATTGTTAATATTATTGCTACTATAGGATACTAATTATAATTATAATTATTATCACTGTAAGGAGAAACAAATACAAAACCTGAGCAACTCAGCAAACACAAAACTTGATAGTGCAACTTGGGTGGTTTTTCTGTGATGTTCTACTGTTCAAATATGACTCTAATTCAGCAGCAAGACTATTAGTTTTATGTGGGCTTTAAAATTAATAAACAATGAAAACAATGGTAGTAGATGAATCTTCTTGAAGCCTCAGAAGAACAATATTCTTGGACAGAGCATAGAAAACATTTTTTTTTTCAGTTCCTGCAAGAACATTGAATTGAATAGAAGGCATGAATTGTACCCATGTAAAAAACCAGTCCAGCATTTCTTTGGCACATTTATGAACCATTGATGAAAAAAAGAATGCCACGGATGATATAAAATCTTTCTGTACAGCATTCAGGATGTCCATGTAAAAAAAAAAAAAAAAAAAAAAATTAAGAAAATATCATTCACACATTAAGTCACTCCTGCAACACAGTTTATAGCACCTAAACTAAGTCCATTTGATGACTGCAATGACACTGTATGTGATCTGAAAGTGAGCATAAATTATGTGAATTCCCCTGATAACACTTTCTATTGGTGGCTAATTCCTTCCAGGAAAAAAGACAAAATCTTATCACACCTTCCTTTTATACAAAGGGTAGGGCATAATCTGTAAACTGAAATGTGGGCACAGGAAATAGCAGAAGAGCAGGGTCTTGAGTTTTGTAAGGGAGTTTTGGTGTGAAAAGGAATTAGGCTCTCTAAGGTCATGTCTGCAGGGATGATTTCAGACAGTCGGGGATAACCTCACCATTTACTGAGCTGGCAGGACATGACACACTTCTGATCAGAAGCCAATGTAAAGATGCAAAAAAAATTCAAAATACTAAAGTGATCTCAGCTTCTGGAATGACTACTGCTTTTTCTTTGTTCTGCCACCTAATGATGGAAATGAAGGAATTCAATGCTTCAAGGAATTCAAGGGTAATTTGTCAATGAGATTCTTACAGCAAGGCAAAAAGTTCAAATATTCCTGTATCTTAAATATCTACAGTATGCAAAAAACATGTTGCCCATTACTCCCTTTTGTGCATGACTTGCACACACGTGGTCTCAGACCCAATCTAGGATCCTGTAGTGGAAGCAGGTAAGGAGCCAACAGAAATCTACAAAATATAACAAAAATGTGTCAGACTGTATGATGCACAATATTCAGTATTAACTCTGTGTAAACTACTGGCTGCAAATCACACAAATCACATGGTCTAGAACTGCTCAGTTATAAAAATATAAGTAAAAGTGGTAAAATAGAGTGGGCCTGACTAACACCAAGGAAAGACAGCATTTTAAAGGAGACAGACCGATTTTTGCAAACTTGTCCCTGGCTTTAAACTGAAAGAGAGTGGGCTCAGATTGGATATTAGGAAAGAATTCCTTTCTGTGGGGGTGATGAGCTCTGGCACAGGTTGCCCAGAGAAGCTGTGGCTGGCCAATCCCTGGTAGAGTCCCAGGCCAGGTTGGACAGGGCTTGGAGCAACCTGGGATAGTGGAATTTGTCCCTGCCTGTGGCAGGGAGTGGCACTGGATGGGCTTTAAGGCCTCTTCCAATCCAGGCCACTCTATTATTCTATGATTCCCTTCTCCCAAATTTACACAAACTGCATTATCCTTTGGTTAGATAGAAATGAAAAATATCCCTAAGCTTCAAAGCTTTGGATACAGTATGGAGAAGGTGGAAGTTACTGTATGCTCCAAAGCTCACCTACTGAATCGGTCTGGTTCTGCTGTATAAGTAAATTTCTTCTCTGAGACCTGGAGTTTCAAATGTAACCCCAGCTCCCAGTCTGGTCTTGCACATCTGTGGTCTAGTCTGTAATTTTGCTTGCAGGGCAGAGAGGAAGATCAAAAGACAAACTGTCAGAGGTAAGAAAAAAATATGTACACTTCTGTGACCATCAGAATATTCAAGAGCTGAAATTAAATAACACATGATCTAATGGGAAAAAATACATCACAGTTGCCAGTGAAATCTTACTGACTCAAATCATAAGCTTCTCCAAAAAGTGTTTTTGCATAGTGTTGCAAGTCAGAATACAAATCTCTTTATTAGAAGGCGGCTGATGGACACCTAAGGCTCTGGCTTTGAAAGAGAACACTTGGATGTCTTTAGTAAAAAAGAAATATTGTTACATGTACAGACCTAGAACAAAACCAAGAAGTTCATTGAGAAATCTGCTCATACCACATTTCCACAATCAAACACACATTGTGAGAAAGCACTAGGCAATCAATTTCCTTTCACAGTAACCTTGACATTAAAAAAAAAAACCAACTCCATAGGGACATCTATGTCATCTTTGGTGCAGCTACAGAGACAAAAAATTCACTGGTTTAGGAACAGAAAATGAGTAGGGAACTCATTAACACTAAAGGATTTTCTTGTCTGCCTGAAAAATGGAAACTGTTCAATTAATCAAGTATCAAATAGAAGACTGGATTTTAATCCATTTGCAGGGTAAGCTCATCATTTATTAAAACCAGCACTGCTTGCTTCTTCAGAACCTTTGTGTTCACTGAAAAGACAAAACCTTTGGGCTTAATTACAAAAATGAAGCACGAAAAAGATTTAAATAAAAACCCTTAACTTTCTGCAATACATATTTCATACTGCCAAATACATATGCAACCATTTGGTGTTCTTTATGACTATAAGAAAGAAATTTATGAAAATTGCTGATGAAAAAAAATCACCTAAACGAAAAAACCCAAAACACCTCCAAATAACAAGATCCACACTTAAAAAAATGCCCGTAAGCTCATCATAAGAGAGATCATTCTTAGTTTATTTGTATACCTAAGCATGAACACTTATTTTCCCTCATTTCATTCAGAGCTCTTCTACAACTAAGGCCCCAATTCTACAATCAATAGAGTGTAGGCACAGAAATTCCACTCCATCTGCTGCTAGTAACACTAGAAAGGCCTGTGAGTTATCCAAAGTCCAGTAATGTCAGTGGGGAGTTTTTCTACTTCCTTCGATGTACTCAGAAAAGGGCATGTGAGGTCAGCAAGCTGCACTCCTTATTCTGTCAGAAATTCCACTGAGGCAGTGCAGTATCAGTCTCCACATAATTACATACATCTTCTTCCTGAAACTGAGGTCAGTCACATTAATTGTAATTTCATGAGAAAATGACTTTTGGAATTGAGCTAGCTCTGTAAAACAGAAATAAAATACACACTATACGTTGGTCATGGCAATGTTTTGAGCTACTCTAAACAGATGCACTGTTTTTAAATTTTTCTGTTCCTAGAGCTGGATTTGTTTATAAATGCCTGACAACAGTCTTATGTTTCAGGACTGATCCTTCTGTTATACATCAAAAGCAGTAAGAACTAAATAAGCTACTCAGGCTCACCTGAGGCAATGGACTTGGGCAGATACATTGGAAAATAGAGAGGGATTTGTGTCTATAATCAACTGAATGTTTGTCTCCATTGTTTAAAATATCAAAAATAATGGTGAATCACATTAACACTTGGTGCTAAATTTAAAACAGACATAACAAAGAAATGTTTTCATCATTGCTGCAGTTACCTAGAACTTCAACCATGGGCTACTAGAAAATATAATGGAAAGAAAAATCTAAATAAAACAAATCCTAAAAAAACCAAACCCTAAAAAACCCAGTTTTTCCAGGGATTTTTTCCCTCTCATAATTTCTATCTGATAATAGTAGTAAAATAAATAAATAAATAGAAGAACATCATCCACAAACATTTCTATCAGGCATTTCAGATCAATCCTGACTCGATACAATCCAAAAGATTGGAATATATTCATCATTTGCTAGATGGAGATCTGCAGCTTCACAAATCACATGTATCATCAGCACTGAGATTGTCAGTCTCTGTTTTCTTCTGGGGTTGGCTCTTCCTTTAACAAAACATTTAACTGTTTCTGTGCACATGAAAGGAAAAGTTCCAAACTATGCAGATTTCTCTGACGGACAACTTCATCAAGCTGTTGAAATAAAAGAAAAAAAAAGATCAATCAACTTTAAGAAAACCTGAAAACAAATGCCAGGGTTTGTCAGCAAAAATCCAACCATATCCAACAACTAAAATTCAACAATTAAAGAACCTAAGTAATTTCAATGCGCATAATTTCATAACAATTTTTAATGGAGTATTTGAGTTTCTCCAAAATAACATGTACACAAAGCTAAAAGTAAGTTTAAAGCTGCCAAATTCTACACAATCCATTTGAGAATGCTAAACAGCCTAGCTGCCATGCTAGGCAAATCCCCACAGAAATGACAAGTGTTGCTTTTATAAAAAATACTGCTTCAGTTTTAAAGTGATCACTACATATGACTGCATATTCAAAAATTCAAAGCCTACTGGTAATTTAAATGGCAGCATGTTTAAGTAGTTCCCAGAGGAAAAGTCAACATACTTGCCATTTAGCTTGTTCCTACATTTTATCCCCTAATGACAAATAATGTGAACTAAATATAAATATAAATATAAATATAAATATAACTTTGCAGTATAGACAGCCTGTCCCACCAAAAAAGAACACCATAGCAAGATTTGGCAGGTTATGTCATATAAATGACAAAAAATATGGTTTACTGAAAAGCATTTGAATTCCTTTAATTAATAAATAAAATGCACTGCAAAATTTGTTCCATTTGAATGTCAAAGTTCAAATGTCAAAAAATACTATCAGAACTGAGAGATGTTTTCAATCTGATTATTCTTTAATCAGCCCAAATTCAACTAAATACCCTTATAATGACCTCACAGGGTGAGATTGAAAGGAAGTGGTACAAGGCTAATGTGGCATAAAAGTTATGCCACTCAAGGGAAAGGAAGTAATGGAATTTTGAAGAAGTCAGCACTTCTGTCAGACTATTGTGCAATGGAAGTTCAAGTTCATATGCAATGGAAAATGGTAGGTTTTTCAAAAAAATATACCTGACTCATATATCTTGGACTCATAGTTTTAATTGCAGCTTTCAACAAAAGCCAATCTGTTTATCAGTCAGCAGTCCAGTTAATTGCTCTAACAGTCACTTGAATGTTCATCTTGTTTTATAGCAGATAGGCTATTTTTAAAAATAGCAATACAGAATGCAAGGCAAGGATAGTGACAGCTTCCCACTTGACTTTGAAAATGCACTCAGGATAAAGTAGCAGTGTTGTGATTTAATACACAAAGGGAAACATTTTTATGACCCTGTGCTTTTCTGCTCCATAAATTCCTCTAATTTATGCAAAACCAGGTAGTTATAATATTTTGGCAATTTGTTTTATCAGAGATGAATATATCAAATCTAGTCACCAGCAGAACACACACATATTTTCTGAACACCACACAATCATAAAACTTTCCTTCAGTAATAGAAGGATAGAATCACAGGATTGTTGGAGTTGGAAGGAGCTTTAAGGATCACCCAGTTCCAACCCACTGCCATAGGCAGGGACACCTTCCAAAAGACCAGATTGCTCAGAGCCCCATCTAACCCAGTCTGCCTATGTTTCTACTTCTGTGTATTTTCAGCTGTTCAAAATTTTGCATCTCTGCAAAAGCAAGGTTTAGGGCTCCATACACAGCCTGATGAGAACCTAGCCCACTGATTTACAGCAGTTTTTAACACAGATCTAATTCAAATAAAATCTGTTTTTTATATATTCAAATAACAGCTGCTACTGACAAGAAAATGGAAGAAACAGCAAGCTAATCTCTAAAGAAGCTGGAGGAGTCGGGAACAAATGAACAAAAAAACCCCACTCTGTTGTGCTGTTGCATCTTCTCTGATTTGAAAACTATCTTGCCTCCTCTGTATCTTCTGGACCAAAACATTTTGCTTCAGGAAGCTTGCAGATTTTTTGTGCTTGTAATCCATATTTCTCCGGGGAATGAATGGACAGATATAGCACAATTCACATAATATCATCTGTTGCATGTTAAGAAAGAACATGAGACACCTCTTTCTCTAACTAATATAATTCTCCTATCACGCCATCAGATTCTCTTGCTTCTGGTAGGTGCATCAGTTGGAGAAGCTCACCATGAAACTGAATTTCAGTAGTTTCTTTATATAGCATATTATATCTATACACCCAGACAGCTCATTATTGAGCTTTGACCATGAGCTTTGGCTAAACTCTCCATTTTCTTTTCTTGCAGTCTTTCATTGCAAATTCTGCTTTAAAGAGACCACAGCAGCTCACCAGATGTGTGTTCTGATACGCTGCTGTTAACTTTCCTTACCAAGGCTGCAATCACAAATCGTATAGGATTAAATTTATTTCACCAAGTACTAAAGTAAATGTTTAATGTGTGTAGTGATTGGCTGCAGCATGAAAAAACCAGAATTTCTTCAGGCTTGAGCAAGATTTTAAAAGTCTCAAATGAATTAAGCACACATTTGAGGAGCCTTTGTTGAACTCAAGTGGTTAGTTGGTAGTCTCCGTTTGTGCATAAGCAAAGTTTATTGCTTGTTAAAAGTTTATGTAAATGCAATAACATAAAACTTGAGAATTCAGTTCCCCCTTGTTTGCTCAGTTTATGAATATGCATTGCCTTGAGCAGGACATTCTAAAAATCTTCAATGCTACAGCAAATGACAAAACAATCCAGACAGACTTGCGATCTTCACAAAACACAAAAAGAGAAGCAACAAATGATGCTGGCTTTGAAAATGTACATTTGAATGTATTCAGAAGGAGAAGATGCTTGTAAATGAGAAAATTGACTTGGCTGGGAAATAGAAACAAATGAAGCTTTGTTATATAATATATTGTTTCATGAACTGTTAGCAATGGACTCAGCTTTTTTGAAGACTGCTTTCCCATTGCTGTGCTCCTTTCTTGCACAACACACCAAAAATGGGTGAATTTATAAGATATTTAAATCTCACTTTTCCAAACAGTCTTCTCTCTATATTTTTAGGTCCTGTTCACTTCATGGAATGATCTCATTATTTAAACAAACATAAAGAGACATCTGGCAAATTCAAAACTGAATGTGACTCATATGCAAATGTAATCAGTATGAATAACATATTTGGGCTGGAGCATTCACACAACCAAACCAACCCAACTGTTCTGATTCTATACATGCTGAAAAATGCATCATGTTGGTTCAGATCTGCCCAGAAAGGGCATTTCCCTACACCATATTGTTACTGTTGTCATTGTTAGTCAATATTTCTCTTTCACTCTATGAAATCTATTAGTTCAAAGTTTCAAAATTCTTTAGACTGTGTCCAGTTGGTGGAGTTTGCATTTGCTCAAAGCTTTAATGTTCCGGAACTTCATTATTTTAAGTTACTCAGCAGTATCTTTTAACTCTGTATAGATTTTTTTTCTCCTTAAGAACCAGAGCTTGCCTCTCTAGGCACTTGTATGGATTCTGCTGAGAAACTGGATATATGAGATTTGGAAAAAACACTTGAATTCTTCTGATTATCCTTCAGACATTTCATTTACCAAAAATAAGCAGAATGTTGCAGGACCACATTCAGTGCTCTCTTTAAAGCTTCAGTCCACTTCTCAGATCTAAGTGCATTTCCACTCTGCTTCTAGCCAAAGATGCCTGGATGAGACTCCCTGTGGGGTCTCACCTTAGCCATACCCATAGGCCACCCAGGATGACATGCCTTTGAGCCATGCAAGGCACCACCTGAAGGCACAAGCCCCAGCAGAGCTCCTGAGTGGATGCAAGAATTGCACTAGGGAAATGAAAAAAAAAGGCACTGTATTACCACCAGGAGAATGCTTCCACCCCAGGCTGCTCTATTTCACTTTAAGTCAACACATCTTCCCCTGCATCACTTCAGCCACCCATAGCTCAACCCAAACTGAAGTTAACCACTACTCTTAGCTGTTATACTTTCCTAGATTTATCTTACATTTCAATTTTTCTGTGAAATGGAAAAAAAGTCTACATGAGTGATGCCTAAAGTAGAAATTAGTTTCTTACACAAATAACTGAGCATGCACACTCTCCATATCTTCCCCTTGCAATATCTACCAGCAAATAGCTTTGTTTTCATGGCATTCAGGCTTATCTTGTTCTATTAAATATTCACCAATTTTTTAAAATACTTAAAATTACTAGAGGAGAAACCCAGTTAGAACTCTATAAATAACTCCAGTATGTCAGAATTATACTCTCTCTTTCTAGTAACTAATAAAATCGCACATGGAAAATATAATTTTAGGTTAAGCACTGAAGGATATGAGATGAAATTCTGGCCTCACCACAGTAAAGGTGTAGTTTGTTATTAATCTCACTGTGGCCTGAAGTTCACCCAAGAAAGTGAAGAAAACAAAATTAAGGTTAAATATGGCCCTTCAATTTTCCTGTCTGTATAAGTATAAAACTATTTAAAGGTGTATTTTTCAGATAATACAACTTCCCAATACCAAATGTATTTGCAGCTGTAGAAATAGTAGCTACATTTATACAAATACATATTGAAAAATTTACCTGTATTTCAAATGATAATTACAGGATTAATGTATTCAGTAGCAGCTCAGCTCACTACTCTGGCTCTGCGACACTAACAGGAGTAAAAACTGCAGTCTTCTTTTTATCATGAAATTCAACAAATACAATGATGAAAGATTTAAAAAAGAGCAAAGATGTTGAGGAAGAAGACTTTTAATTGTACTTTTATTACTGGTGTTTTTGTAATTGATCACACACAAAATCAATAAAAAATAATGCCATTATATTGTAATGAAGCAGAGCAGTTTCCCAAAGACCATAAAATCAGAAATAAGTTTTTGAGGCCTGTTACTTTTCCAGGAAAAGCGCAAAGAAGCTAATAAAGAAAATATTCCAGCAGTGATATTTACGCTTATATTCATCCATTCAGGAGGAAGGGTCAATGGGGAAGGACGTAAAATCCTTAAAAGTATCTTTGTTACTCAAAGGAAGTCATGTTCATGGAAAGACAGGAAAATTTCAAATGCTAAGTGAATGTTTTGGGGAATTCAAAACACAGAGATGGATGTGTGAAGAGAATGGGTTCTGAAGGTGGATTTAAGCAGCTGATGATAAGGCTTTCCTTTGATCTACTGTTTACAAGTGGCTGCTGGTTGGCTGTTGAATAGGATTCATCACCAAGGCTTTTCTTTGAAGTTAAATATTGATTAGCCACAGGGAAGTATTCATGGATATCAGCCTGGCATAATTTCACATTTTTCAGAGGACTTGCAGTATAAGGATTCTTATACATTTCCTGTCCCCTCTCTGAGGAGTGTTCAATAGAAAGGGGACATTTTGATACTGGAGGTAAAAATGATTGAAGCTTTGTTGTAATAATTAGTAAAGTAGTTTACTCTAGTTTATTTAGTCTTTAATTTCTCTATGTATTTTTATTACCGATAAATATACTAAAGCTTTGTCTGCTTGCTGTTTGCAAGCTGATTTCAATTTGCTATTTTTCTTCATGGTTTTGTATTATATAAATTTACTAACAAAAAAACTTAAATATAAAAGAAAGTAAATACAAATTGAAGAATGATGATAGGCATACTTCAGACTGTATTTTTTTACAATTTAGTTAAACATCTTAGCTGAAAAAGAATTAATATAGGACTAAACTGAAAATTCACATTTTTACTTGAGAAGAGTCTGGAATAGTTTTTCATTTTATTTTACAGTTATAACTTAGCACTGTTGGATCAACACGTAGATGGATGTGTCCATGAAGAGCAAAATACCAGTCAGAAGTGCTGATGATGACAGATTGCTTTTCTAAATACTTCTGTACTTAATCATTAAGGACTAGAGGAACAAATTTGAGTCCCTTTGAAATTGGTGGAATAAGGAATATACATTACTTAAGTATTAGGAAGAAATTATAGTGATGCCTGATTTGTTCATATATATAAATAATTTACTAAAAGATTCTGTCAGTGGCACTCCCTCCTCTGTGCAGAGACTTGCTTGACAGTGACAGCATGTTAAAAATATAGGAGGTTGCTCCTGGAGCAGGGAATCCAGATTTAACACAACTTCTTGCTTAGAGTCAACCACTGATGTTGCAACTGAATTTGCCTTTAGGTATTTCTGTTTATCCTAATTACATGTACATCTGTACCTAACAATAATTACTTAAGAACAGACAATTATTTCAAAATAATTTTGGCATCAGTCAAAATTATGAGCTAGAAATGATGGTTATGGTCTTTCTGAACAATGATCTGAACTTCAATTCTAAGTGAATAAATGGTTGCATTTTAAATCTGTGATATTTTCTAAATATTTTTAGAGACAAAGTATTTTGGAAAAATAATGGCTTTTCATGTGTGATCAAAACCTTAACTATTGCAGCCTCCTCCTGGCCCAACTGATGGTTCAAAGCACTACTCCAGTTTAGTGCTAGGATTCCACTGTACTGAATATTGGCCAATAAACCCAGTCCAACAGACCCTTGCAGTGTAATCAAACACTCATCAGTGTCTTCTCACTGCTTGATTGGTCAGTGTTCCTCTTTGAGGAAAATTCAAAGGCAAGGGGTTTGCTTTGTACAATTTTTATGATATATTGACAGGTTTTGTTTGGGTTTTTTCCCCCCACTCTAACTAACCCACTCCTGTAAATGAGCCTGATCCTGAAAGGTTCTGTAGCTGCAGAAGTTCAGCTACATGCTAATATTTTCTAGTAAAACTATGGGTCTAGAATTCTTTCTCGATGCACTAACATGAACTTCTCCCCACAGATCCAACAGAAGGCTTAAAATAATTCCCTACCACATTAAATAGAACGGATAGAAAAAATATTACCTCGAGGAACCTGCAAATCTGAGAGTAGGATGAAGAAACAATGAACTACTTCCTCTCATTTCTATAATGGATGAGAAGGAAAACAGATCCATATGGTACATATGTGCAGCAGAGCTTATTTTCGAGTTAATCCCAGGACAGGACATTTTTGTCGGTCCACCTGTGAATTTCTACTATTGATAACACTAAGTATATAAAACCAAGGTTCTTCACGGCTGTAATTCATACAGTATCTGCTACACATTAGAAAGTCATCAGTGTTCAAGACAACCTCTAGGAAAGAGTGATGTTTAATAAATTATATTGCCATGTGAAAATGTTTTTTTTTTCCCCTTTAAATAAATAATGCTGCAACTTCTAAACCTTAAGGATTTTATGCTCTGAATTTGATCATTAAAATAATACCATATGTTGGACACATCTTTAAAACAGATTTGCCTAGTTTGCTGAAGGTGGTGGGAAAATACCCTGTCAAACCTCTCAGAATCTCCACTGTCTCCCAGCTGGACCTAGGAATGTTAGAAAACAGTAACTTTTCTTGATATAAATAAAGAAATTTGCTTTCAATCAAGAAAATTAGATCGAGTGCAAAAAGAACTGAAAATGGTTGCAGCACCTGCTCAGACTGCTGTAGAAGGTGAAAAATAGGTATTTTCTAAGCCCACAAAAATAATACATTTATGTGCATTAGCATATGAGAAATCTCTGCAGCAACCTGCCTATTTAATAGGTTGCAAACATGGGGTTTCTTGACCAAATTATTTACAGACTATCACCATACACTAAAAAAAGGAGTTACCATAATTGCTACTATAATTGCTGATTGCTCTAGCAATCTGATGGTTGTGGTTTTAAGTCTCAGATTCAAAATTCCTAAAACAAACACACAGAAGCACATGCATACAGTGTGTTCAAAAATCTCTGATTAAAAAATGGTTAATATTTGGTCCTGGAAAATGCCTGCACAGCTTCTGAAACACAATGGATTACAGTCTCCATGAGGCAGGCACAAGCAGAAAACTAATCACAATGTCGCCAAATTCCTCAGATCACCTCCTCTGATATGGAAAGAGAGAACCAGAAATTTACAACAGCGCCTAACTAAAGGATTTATAAGTGACTCAGACTGGTTTCTATCCAGGCTTCTCGGACCCTGAGTGCTCAAAGAATGTAGAAGTCCTTAATAGTTTTCTCTCCAACTGTTTTAAGTAACCAAGTCAGTCTTAGGCACTATCACATCCTGACTTAATACAGCTACAAATGACTTGGCAGGAATTACACAGGGCTTGTGTGGAGTTTCATAAACCCAAATTGCCACCTCTCCAGGAAAATGCCTGAAGGCTATCAGACCATGCTTCCTGAAAAGCCCTGAGTGCAGGGCTGGGTGACAGATCTGGTATCAAAGATCTGCTTCATTTAGCAGTATGCAGACGTGCTCCAAATTAATCCGCAGTAACCACACTTGGTTAAAAGCAGCAACAATCTTCCTACACATAAAAATTGCTATTGTTACCAAGCCAAATAAAAAATGCCATCTGATGGGCTCATGTTGAGTCATGCTCACAGCATTGCCTTACAGTACTCAGATGATATCTACAGAACTGGATTAATTAAGCCCTACTGAAAAGCAAACAGCAAATACAGGCATTAATCAGAACAATATTCTTTTTCACTGTGAACAGGTATTTTATATTATCTGTGAATAAGATGTAAAGTAGAAATAATCATTGCACCATAAGCATTTGCAGTGTACACAAACTGAAAAAAATAACTATCCTAATAATGCGCATGACTGTGAAACCACAGTTGTATACCTGCTCTTCCACTGCTATGGGTGCTTTCCAAACATCTCTATCTGATGTGATCCTTCATGAACAGAAGGTGCAGCAGGAGCACAACTTCCTTGCCTCTAAGAAGGGTAACAGGTGGTTGATAACACACATGACAGAGAATCACTGCTTTAGGCTGGGAGGTGAAAAAAATGTGCTATATGGAAAGCTGAAGCTACAAATAACATAATGAGTCAGACTGGAATTATTGTACCTCGATATCAAGAAGACTGGAGTTGATGATCATGATTATCTGAAAGTGCTTGTGAAACTTTGACACTATCTGCCACAATCTCTAAACCAAAGTGTCCCTTAACAACACACTGGAGTTTTGTAAATAGCAGCAGCAGGAAAAAAAAATCCCACCTCTTAGTTTTGAGGAACATTTGATTTAACAGCCAGGTTTTCATTTAAACGAAATTTTAAGAAGTGACAGGATGAAACAGCATATTCTGTCAGTACAGTCATGGGCAAAGATGATATCACATGAAATGCAGGTATCTTTCTAAAATTACCGTTGTAGATTACAGTTGATGGATTCACACAAAGAAATTAAAAGGGGAAAAACAGCCTCCAGCAAATCTGTGATAAATTTAGCATTAAATCTGTGGCAATATACATGCCTTTGGATAAGTAATTACACATTAAGGCTCAGGGAAAACAAAATTAATGTCCAACAACAATCCAGACAGAATTTTTTAAGCCCACATTTACTACTGGGCTTCTTCAGTATTGAGAAGATTGAAGATAATGGTTTTTTTTTGACAGTAACATTTTTCTGGAAAACTCAGTGTGGAGTTTGAAGCCAAGCTACTGCAGCAAAATTCAGGGCAGCTGCTGGCGAAGCAGTTCATAAAGCTGCAGCTGCAACAATGTCATCAAAGACCCGACCTGCCTGTTTCACAGCACACCCAGATTGAGAACCCACGGCTCCCAGCAGGTCATCACTTACAACACCACAGGCAGGAAGATTCTAAAGCAGGAGGGAGAAATCACCAGCAGGACACAATCATCTGCAGGATTTCTGCTCCACACAGCTCCAAATCTGTCCTGCAACTGGCAGCCAGCAGAGACTCCTCAACAGCAGGGCCAGAGTGTGTTCCCCAAAGCAGTTCTTTGGGCACCTGCCTGGCTATTCTGGTGCTTTTCCAGATGCAAATTTCTGTCAAGGCTTTGCCGAGAAATTACACCCAGGACATACAACCACAAAGAGAACAGCAGTTTTTCACATCAGCAATACCTTGTTTCACATTACTAAAGAAAAAAACCAGCCCAGAAAACAGAAGGGACTGTTGCTTAGGAGGGTGGCGTGGGGGAAAAGGGCAAGGGAGGGAAAAATATACTTGACTAAATTATATGAGTCAGTAGCCTGCAGCCAAAGCAGAAAAAGTAACATATATACTTATTAACGACAAGTCATTGAAGAATCTTGCTGAATTTCTAATACACGGGTAAAGATTTGAATGCAAAAAGTAAACAGGGAAACACATCCCTTTGCTTCATCTATCTAATATTGCTATTGCTGTAGGTAAGGAAATTTATTTCTTTACACTTTTCTCTAGCTTCACAGACAACTAGATTGAGTCTCAGATTTTGATCCCACCGGCTTTGCTACAGGAATCCAATTGCAGGAAATAATCATAGGAAAGATTCATCAAAACACATATGATAAGGCCAACTTTCCCATCTACTTTTTTAAAATAAGAGTTCAGCAGAAGGATTAAAACAGCAAAAGACATACCTGAAAAAAAGAGCAAAAAAGCTGCAAGATTTGGTGTAAAAACACCTTGAATTTTCCTGCACATAACCAACTCTGAAAAGTCTCAAACAATTCCCCAGCTAAAAGAGCAAGCAGGTAAAACTACTGAGGTTCAAGTTTATCTCCACATAAAAGGACTTGGGTGTAAATGAGAAGCAGCACAAAAAACCCAAACAAACTCTGGACTATGAGTATTCCTCAGCTGTAGGAAAACAGAGCTCAGAACAGAATAAACCACCCTTATACACAAAGTTATTTACCCATTTTAATTGTGCAGTGAACAAGAGAAAAAACCAATTTGCCCTCAAAACTCTAAAGCCAAGACAATCTGCCAAGTTATGTGACTTTGTGGTGGCTCTGCAATTACTCTGGGCTTATCTTATCCTGGTACATGGACAGAGAAATTCTACAGAGCACCTCATTAAAACGACTGTGATTTCTGGATCTTTGCAAAATAAACACAGAGACCACAAAACTGCCCCTGCATGTCATGGAAACAATGGAGAAAAGGGCCTTCTGTATTCTGTCCTTGTCTCTTCGGGGCTCAATTCCAGTGCAATTAAAATGGTATCACAAAGATCTAGGGATGCAAGAGACAGTGACCCAACTTCTGATCCTTGCACTGGGAACTCATAATGAAGTCAATCAGAGTGGAACAATTGTCTCTTCTCTTTTGCAATCTGACAGCCTTGCAGGTGCATGCCAAAATGCCTTTGCTGAGCACGGCCATCATTAACTTTCTGAGACTTTAGGATCCCCTTGCTGCTAAGAGAATGGTCCATCAGGGACTTGGAAAAAGCCAAGAAGTTGACCTATGACTAAGAAAATAAAACTGCAGATGATATTCTTAGCTTTAATTAATCCAAGTGATCATATTGAACTGATTAAACTTTCCATCTAGTACAAAGCAATGTGGATGACACTAACTTAAAGATGAAATTTATAACTGCTGTTATGTTACAAAATACTTAGTTGTACATACTCATAAATTTTGAATTAAGAAATGAGAGTGAGATACAAATCTAGTTACAAGCACATAGATGAATTTGAAAGACAAAGACAGCAAATAATAATTCAAGGTTTTATTTTAATAGGATTGACAAATAATCCCAAAGTCCTCCTCCTCCTCAAAACATTCACTTTTTCAGTCTAACAAAATATTAAATGTTTAATCTTCAGAATTCAGCTGACCTAACTTTCTCAGTAGGATGGCAAGATAAGGGTATTCATATTCTTTTGCAAACATGGATGCAGAAATTTTTTCTGGGGTTTGTTGTTCTTGTGTTCTTGCTCTTTGGGTGGTGGTTTTTTTTTTGTTGTTGTTGTTTTGTTTGTTTTTTCTTTCTTTTTTTTTTTTTTTGGTTTTTGTTTTTGTTTTGTTTTGTTTTTCTCTTAAATTAGTTACTCTTGGTTAATCAAAAGGTCTCTTGAAAATGCCCATGGATGAGAGCCACAAGTTGCACTAAAAAAGCTTAATCCAACACATCTAATCAAGAACTTTGAAATTTTTTCTCTATTCAGTATCAAAACATATTTTGATAAAGTCAAACAGAATACAAAACAGCCAATCTTCAAACAGATGATCTGGTTACAATTCTCACATTTCCACAAGTACAGCATGAAATCCTAACACGGGGGGATGAATCAGGAGTAGCACAGGAGAGCCTCACTTACAGGGGGCCAGAGGTGTGTAAGGATGCCTCTCTTCCTCCTGTCACACACAGCCTTCCTAATGGACAACAGAGACTTTTGGAAACCTTCCTCTGCCCTCTTACCAAATACTTGCAGGATAGAGGGACCCTGGTTGACAGATTTTGCCTTTCCCTGGACCTCAGGTGTTGCCTGATCACCTGATGATGAGAAAACCACACCACACCATCTATCTCTGATAGATAGGTCTGGGTGACATTAGTACAGTGCATACTGCAAGTCTTTATTCCTCTGAATACTCTATATCCACAGAGCCAGCTGAATAATTATGTGTTTGCAGAGCAAATCCAAAGTTACTTTTACAGTAATTAAGATGATACACATTGGATTAAAAGCACAATACATCTCAATCACAAGAGCAGCTTTGAAACAGTGTAGTATCCAATCATCTCATTGCTGAACATTATAATTCATCCTGTTATTTTTCCCCTTTTTGGCTTTGATAGCACAATATTTTCTCAGTAATAACACCACTTGATTCCAGTTTCAGCTGGAATTTCCCCTGACTAAAGAGTACAGGCATAATCTCAGTCTTTGTAGATTTATACACTGTGGCACAAAAGGATATATGAAACAGTTTTAACTTAAGTAAAGAATTTCAAACTGGCAATTTTACGCTAAAGTAATTGCAGAAAGCCCTACAATAGTCTATGTATGTAGTTTCAACTAAATCGCTTTCATCAGCATAAATGATTACTCAAAGAGTTTGAAAATTATAATTTTGGTCATTTAAAAATTTCCTTTGTATTTCAATGAAACTAAGTGGCAAAGAATTGTATTTTTCACCCTTTCCATTTGTTAAAGACAGAGAACTATAATTTCCAGGAAATTAAAAATTCTCTTGAATGCACGATGTTTCACTATTGAAAAATGGCAGAAAAAAAAAGCCAAAATGTCCTCTGAAGAAAATGCCCGATAGGATCAATTGATAGAAATGCTATATTCTTCCACAGGAGACTATAATTTCCTTTTAATATTTAGAAACAGTAATTTCAAAGCTTATAGAGACCTAAAAGTTCAGGAAGAAATGCCAGGCTCACTTCTGTATCCCATGCAGATACATCACACTGCTTCAGGATCCTTATCCACACAGGAGAAAAGGAGAGCCAGGTGCACCAAACTCATCTTACACTACAACTTCCCATAAATCCCAGGCTTAATAATTTGGATTTATACTGCTCTTTGAGTTGGGTAAAGGAACAGTGTGAAAATGCTCCTAAAGCCTCAATGTAAATGTTTCTTTAATCCTACTAAAGCCACAAAACAGGCCCAGCTGAAGGAGCAGAAAACTGAGCTGAGGAACTCTCAGTGACCCCATCACTACTGTCTCTCTTGGAACTGACCTGTTGGTCACAAGTTCACCGTGGGCATGGCACAGATGTCCTGACATCAGGTGGATTCAGGACATCACTGTGGGCACCTCTAGGACACACGGGGTGGTGATGTTTTCTGCAGCAACACAAAGTTTTTCGCTGGTAACTTGCAGCAGCTGAGTTATGAAAATAGCCGATGCAGAAATAGAAGATAGGATTAAATATTTTTGAATGTCACTCTGTTGCATTACACAGAACTTTATGTTCCCCAGACATGACACTGAATTCAGCCAAAAATGATACAACTTCATTGCTTTTCTTTAAAAGTCAGAAGAAGGGGGAAAAGTTGAAAGAAAAATACTCAAGGTGACACCACACTTTAAAAACTGGGAAACTGGTCTGTTAAAATGTGTTGGTGGTAACATTTAGGGTTTGGACTCCCATTAATGGGGCCCCAGGGAAAATATAAACACTCTTTCTGAAATTAAATCTTGAGTTTGCCCACCGCAGTCTTGTTTTCAGCTTCAGCTGCTGGCACGTCAGCCTGCAATTGAGGCCTTGCATCAAATGCCAAACTAAACATTCAGGAACAAGAATGGTAATGACACCCTATTTTGTTCTAAGGCACATTAAAATATAGCGAGTATTATTAAAAAAAATAAAAAAAAGAGATCACTCATTTGAGATTAATAACTTAAAAGAAACTGATTTTCGTAACCTCTCCCACTTGCACTTGTCTTCAAATAATAAACCTTCAGAAGAAAGCTGTGCTTGACTCTTGAAATCAAGCACACTTGAAAAACAGTAACACATATCAAAGTTCTGATAATAACTGCTTACCTCTTTACCGACAAGATAATTCTTTACCTACAAGAGTTCAAAACTAAATTCTCTGGTTATGATACATGATTTTGCAGGTGACTTAACACAAATGGATCAATAAATGGAAGTCATTAATTTGTAACCTAAGGCTCTCAGATCGGATCCTTCCCATTCACAGGGATATGATACACTAATATCAGAACTCTGTTACTGCAACACCTCCTGCCAGCATCTCTTTAAGTTATCTCTTGTATTCCCACATTGTTTTCCTATACACTCTGGTCAAGGTGAGGGTGTGTTGCTCCAGCTATTTTTCCTTCTCTCTCTCCCAAATCTCCAGCCTTCTGTAACCTCTCCATGTAGATGGATCTTGAGTAAGGGATAAAATGTAAGATACAGACCCTGTTCCAGGTAAGGAATTGGGATCTCTTGCCCATGAGGGGAATAGTCAGCCATGCCTATCCTAATCTCAGCTTCTGTGATGTCTCATGATGCATAGGAACTATGGCTATATGGGAAAAAAAAACAGTCTGGATCTACATGGGATGCATGGAGTTTCTTATATAAACACTGCTCTAAGACCCCTAATGTGAATCCGGGTTGAAAACTGACCTGACTCAGAGACTAGACTGTACCCATGATTCAAACCAGGGATTAACTTACCTGCCACGGGTACGGAATTTGAAGAAGCTGCCAATTTACCAAGGAGACAGAGAAAAAGGTGCACCAGGAATTCATACAGGACTTGTTCCACGACTAACACACAAAGTTAACTTGAAGAATGTAAGATATAACATACTCTAGCCTGCTACCCAATAAACTGAGTGAATTCCAAGCTTTATCTTTAAAATCAGCCTCTCAATGTGAATAACAAAGTGAGACCAAGTAGGTGTCAATTGATGGCCTAACCAACAGCACTGTGTAGAAACTCTACACTTTCATTTGCAGACTTAATGGATTTCTTCAATCAGAGGGTGGTGAGGCACTGGAGGAAGTTGTCCAGAGAAGCTGTGGATGCTCCATGCCAGGAAGTGTTCGAGATAGGGTTGGATGGTGCCCTGGGTGCTCTACTGGAGGTTCTCTGCCCATGGGGGGCCCTTGGAACCCAACATGATCTTCCAGGTCCCTTCCAAACAAACCACTGTGATTCTATGATTCAGGTCTGAAAGTGGCAGATTTGTCATGCTTCCGCTGGAGTAAGGAATAAGAAAGAGGGCAGAGTGCTGGATCCTTATTATTGTTCTAAGCCAGAGCCAAAATGGTTGCAGCAAACAAGTTTTTAACTATGCAAACACATCAGTCCTCAACACGAATCACATCAGCACTCCTGCTGGAACCATAAAGTCAACCATAAATTTCAAAAACCTGAATATTAGAGGTAATAATCTGCAGTAATTAGAATACCAGTCAAGTTAATGTGGTACTATATGGGAACAGTTCTTTTCTGTTCAAGACATTAGTTGGTAATTTAGAAGCCTTTCAAAGCATATAATTTCACATTCATATGGAGTACATTTCTGAAAGGCAGGTATAGAAGTTTCTTATTTTATTTCCATTCATCATCCTGTCAGTTGTGTTACTATCTACTTTATTAGAAATAAAATAATTGAGCAAATTTATTTAAAAGAAAACAAATACCAGATATGCACAGTTGAAAAAAATTAGGCAATATAAGTAAAGCAAAAGTAGTAATTTCTAATCTAAATGCAATTAGCACCTGAAGAATCTGAGCTCTTGGGTTTAAAGCTACATTAGGATTCAGTTTCAAGAGGAGATTTTGCAGGGTTGCAATGGTTACTGCCAGTAGATGTATCATAAAAGGAGTTACCATCACACAGGTATGGAAGCACAGAGAGGAAAGCAAAGGGCAAGGTCAAGAAGGTCAAGGACTTCTCAGCTAAACAGAGATGTTACCCATATAATGAAAGATAAAATATAGATAAGCAGGAGTTGAACTCGATGTCAATTCTTAGTTGGACAGAAAGCCAAACTGCTTTTTACGCACTTTTTAATTTTAAAATTTTGCTTTGATTGCAGTTAGGACAATAAAAATGAAGATTGGTGTATGGGTAAGATGAAAATGGGTCCAGCCTTGTGACACTTTGTCAGTGGCAGAAACACCAGTTACATACAGAGATTTTTCTACAATGATAAAGTCACCTTTGAAAGCAGAAAATTAAAAAACAATAGTAAAAAAAAAACCATGGAGACTTTTCTGTCTGACAAGAGGGGCCAATAAGCCATCGTTATTTCCACTTAAACTGATGTTTGAGGGTGTTTTCTGATAGTAATATCGTTTTCAAATCCTTTTTTACAATCACAGCCAGTTTCAGCCACCAGACAGACATCTCATTTCTCTTCTGTACTGACTGACCCCCCTCATTAGTTTGATCTAATTCTTACTACAAAAAGGGTTATCAATTACAAGGTCTTTATAAAGAATGTATGACCTACATGATAAACTAAGGCGTTAGGGCCAACATTGTAAAGAACTAAAATGTTATTTTCAATTTCAGCACTTGCTATGTAAAGAGAGATCTTTTAGTCAGGTTTGTTTAAGAAAAACTTAGGAAAATTGACCATTTTCTGTAATGGTTCTGATGGCTGAATAATAGAGTAACTATGTAGAGGTGCACATATCTTCTCATAAGGTCACATTTCAGGAGGTGAATTACAGACAATTCTTCAGACAATTTGAAAACCCAAAGGAATTTGCAGCAGCCCTCTCCTCAACAAGGTGGATAAATCTAATTAAACTTGAGTTTCACGCATTCTTTTTCAGACTTTACCTTAAATAATGAAATGTAAGATATTGCTTGTCATCATAAAATCTTCTCTTAAAATATCAAAGAATGAGGAACTTGCACAGAAAATATTTCACACTTTAAGAAAATAAAATCTACATAGATAACAGGGATTATAGCAATTTAAAACAGATCCCCTTCTACAATCTGTATTGTTAAAGGTGCTTTCAAGATAGGTTTATACTGGCTCTGCTGCTTAACTACAAAATCAAACAAAAACCCCCAAGAAGTTTTAATATTGCACTCATGATAATCAGATTTGTATGGATATATTTAATTATGAAACATAGCACATGTCACTTAAAAAAACCCTGAAATGGGATTTTGTAGCATAACCAACCCCCAAAATTAGTGTATCAGTTAGAAATCTGTTCAAAAGGTGAAAACGAAGGTCTACTTGTTTCCTTCAGGCAAAATAAACATACAAAGTACACTCCATAAACACAGCATGTTATTAAAAATAACCCTGAAAAACAAGGATAACCATGGGGGGAAATTAGCAAATTTAATCTGATTTACTGTCAGACTATGTCAGATATGTCCTGCTGTCTTGGATATAACTTGATCACTATTTTTCTTCCCTTAGAAAGCATTGTGACTACACTGCATTTGTGCACAGAATGAAATGCACAGTTCCCCCTTCAAGTGGAAATACTTCTTGTACTGCAGAATAATCCCACTGCAAGTGGTAAAAGGTATGACTTGCTCTTGCCTGGAATAAGCTGACCTTCTATAAAGGTGTTTTATCAGGGTAAACCAGAATTTTCCAAATATTCCAAGTCTTTTTCAGAAAATAGTCAAAATAACTCTGGTTCTTTTGGTCACATGGCAAAAAGCCAAGCTGCCTGTCCTGGCACATCCCACACATCCCTGGGATGAGCCTGGAATTCTGTTTTCCAAAAGCACCTGTATTATTACTCAACTAAAGGGGCATTTCCTCTTTGCAAAATCAGAAGAAAAACTTGTTGGCTTTTTTTTTTTTTCTTTCCTATGAGACAGACATGGTTTATACCAGCTTGCCAGAGATTCTTAAATATGAATACTGTGGTTGAAACAGGGCCTTAGTTTCTGTAATATTAAAAAAAAAAAATCTATTAAATACAAAACCCCCAAATGTATCTCTTTGGCTATTCTCAATTCTGCAGTATTTTGGTAAGCATTAGTCAGAGAAATGTTTAGTTCTGTTTTCTTCTAAAGGTTATGAGGCACAGCTGCACAAATCATATGGGAGCACACAGTAGTACAGTGAGTTTTGTTATGATGGTGACATCTCAGCTCTCAGAATCTGACCCTTAAATCAGTATGGATGTGCATTTATGTGTCTGACCTTCAGGGAAACAGGGGCTGCATTAAAAGCCCATCTGTCATTCCAGTGATTACTCAAGCCCTAACACGTAGTTTTTCCCTGACAGGCCAAAATATGCCCTTTAAAGCAAATGAAAACTGTGTACAATTAGCAGACAAAAGGTGAGTGATTAATATCCTCAGCTTTGCTGTCAGAAAACAAGCAGTAGATTTTCCTGAGGGGAGATGAATGTCAATGTAAATAGGAAAAATTAAAATTTGCTTGTTGGCTAGCTACTCACCTCATGAAGTGAATCTCTGTAATTTAGAAAAGTTATTTAAATAACCTATTCACCACAAGATTTATTCGGTAGAATGTTTTTCCTCTTGTGACTTACTCTTGCCTTTGTACACAAACTTCAAGAATTAATTTTTATCTTTGTACAGCTAATGGTCACAAAAATGAAATTTACATAAATAGCAGGCACAATAATACTAGATCACTGGGTTTTTGTCTGCTATAAATATATAATAAATAAAACATAGCGAATTAATATTTTTAAGCATTCAACTGGAATGAATAGGCAGTAAATTACTGAACTGTGACATTTATAAACAACCAGTAGCAACCAGTAGCATAGACAAAATACCTGAATATTATAACAGAATACATTTGTAAACCCCTAATCAACAAGATTTCCTAACATTTGTGTGATTTTAGAACTACCAAGGTTTAGTTTTTAACAAAAGGTTTTGTTGAAAGTTTTTAACTTTTGCAAGTTACGTTCAAGAACCAAAATCCTGTCCAAGTATGAAAAAGTAAGAAGCAGAGCAAAGAATTTCCTGACCTTTCTAACAACAAATAACTGGATACAGATCTCTGTTTGAAGTACAGAAGTGATCAATCAATTGCCTTGATTGTCAGAATTTTTATGAGACACCTGGAAATATAAAACTCCACCAGAATTCTCTGGGTGACATTCTGGTCTGTATAGATGCCTCCTGACAAGCAGACATACTTGCTTAAGTCAGTATTACATGGCTTTCAATACTTTAATTCAGCTATTAAAAAACTAATTTTATAAATTTTTGTTGTTTCTTTTACTTCCTATCTGCAAATTAATTTAAGAAAATAATCTCAGCCAGTTCATATAAAATGTAAATATATTTTAGGAATTGTCTTCATAGAACAGCAGGAGCTACACTTAACTGCACAACATCTGTGGGTCCACATTATGAATGCAAAAAAAAGGCCAACACACAGCCTCAAAATAAGATTAAGAAGGAGTTTAATATACTACAATATTGATATAATTTTATTCAGATATTGCTTATCTCCTATTTTAGTATTTATTTTCAAGCTTATTTTCAGTTCAGAAATGAAGCATTACTCCCTTAAGTCAGCTGTCTTGGCTTCTTCCAGAGCAGAGTAGTGGATTCTGAAAATTCACCTTACTACCTTAAAGCAATTCTTGTCTTTCACTCTTCAGCTTCAAGGACCATCAGGTGCAGGCAGCACCTCCTTTTCTTCTCATCTTGGACCAGTGAGAGGAGACAAAGCGCAAGCAAAGGACGAAAGAAAAGCTGTGATCTGGACCCCACTTTACACAGGGAATTATCACACTTCCCCTTTGCTCACAGATCTGGAATAATTGCAACACACCTCCAAAATTTCGGCCAACCTTGGAACTGCATCATGTCCAGGAGCAAACAACAGATGTGAAAGTTCCTTGGAACTCTTACAAACTGCACTTCAGGAAAAAGCTTTGTTTATACTCACTTAATTCAGCATCAGCCAACTGAAGCAAACTGTTCAGTAAATGGGCCAAAGCCCCACGTGAAGTCCATAAAAAGTGGAGCAGGGATAGCCCCAGCCTGTCTTTATACTCCTAACAGAGCAGCATGTACCCATTAATCAGATTTTAACCAAAAATTTTACAAAAGCAATGCAGTTGTACAGGTGAAGGGCACTGCTCTGCCTCAGGGATCAGGGTTTGGTAGCTCCAATTCTAAGCCAGAGTTTACAGGACATTATGTTCTCCTCCTTGCTTTGATCCTTGGGTAACAAACACAAACATGGAATTATCACAGAATGTGTTGGTTGGAAGAGACCTTCAAGATCATCGAGTCCAACCCAGCCCTAACACCTCAACTAAACCATGGCAATGAGTGCCACATCCAGTCTTTAAAGTCTTTATACCTACATGTGAGAACCTGTGTACAGACATGTACATATATTTTACCACATCAGCAAGATGTTTGAGCAAAATAAAACTATTAACCCTTACAAAAACCCCTAGCACTGTTCTACCTTCAAGGGAATACCTTTACAAGCATTCAGTATATAAAAACAAACACTAGAATGCGAATGCAAAAAACTGGCAAACACTTCCTGGCACTCACTAACACAGGCACAGCCTCAGGAGCTGGAAGGTGTCAATTAGTGCATCTTGAGGCAATTAATGTGCTGGGGCTCCTCACAGGGCTGGGTGCTTCCAGAGCACTCAGGTGATCAGAAACGCAGGGACAGAGGTTACAGGATGATGAACATAAGACAAATAGGAGAATCTTGAGCTTACATCAAAACAGACAGACTTGGGACACCCAAGGACAAGTTCTTCCTTATTCTTTATTTAATTATAACCAAACGGAAAGGTTTTTTTCTTCCCCCTACATCTGTGTCTCAGGTAGAGCTCTATGGCACATTGCACATGCATTGAATCCAAACCAGAAATAACGTTTATTTGTATGACAGAAGTGAAAGCAGTGGCTTGCCATTTAGCCCTACTTCAGTGCCTTTTTATCTGTGTGCTACCTGTCACCTCTGTCCCCTCATTCCCCTCCCACCAGCAAGAAGGTGAAGCACTGTTTTGCCTTCCTGATATTTACTGCAAATGCAGGCAAAGCAAGACTACACAGTCAAATATACCTTCAGGCAATTAATAAAGATAACTTTCTGGACATAATGTGGATGGATCTTTACTGGGGAAAATAATTCTGGGTAACAGTAGAAGCATGTGTATTTGAATTTGATGTAGATGGGTTTTTCAAGGTGTTACAAATGTTTAAATAAATCTCTACGAGTTTGGTAGTTATGGAAGATGTCTTTGAACAGCTGTAACAGCCTGACTCTAGTTTAATTTTGACACCTGCTTTGGAATGGTGGTGGTTATGAAATAATCATGACATAACAAAGAGTTAAATCCCTGATTGAAATTTCCTTCACATCTTAGATATCCACATTCTTAAGGTGCTAGCTGTGGCAACATTAACCCCCCGCCCCCCCCATTCTTCTAGTATAAAAATCTTCATTTAATATAGAACAGATAAAATAAAACTAAGACTGCTGTATATAATTAGAACTGCTGCCAATATAGTGCTATATATCCATGTAAAAACCTGGGTTCATATGGCATAATTGCAATGAATGCCACATCTTCATTTACTCTATGAAAATACCCATTCCCATGACAGTTTTTTGGTTGCTTTTTTAGCTTTAGTGTTCTTTTTTTGAGGTGGAAAGACATGCCAACAAATTCTCTCCTAGCTTTGGTGACTTTTTTGGCTTCAATACAGAGGAAGTTACATTTATTCTTGTCAGCCTTTTAGCATGATAGTATTTTTGCTTTTTGTTGAGCAACTTTCTACCAATTCAAATAATCCCCTGCTAACCAAGTAGAAATATGGCTGTGGTCATGGTTTGAAGGGTTCTACAAACAGATTTTCAAAACAATGATGACACAGAGTGTCCTCTACCTTTGCAAGTTTGTACCTGGGATGCCCCTGTCACTCAAAAACCTAAAAAAACCCCTCTCCCAATCCTAGACAAGGCATTCTCCCTGAGTTCTTTCTAGGAATTCCTTACATAAGCTGCTACTTTTTAGCACCATCCATAAAGTATATTTATTACTCTTACAGGTGTATGAGCTTTGACCATTTCCTCTGCCTCTTATGTAATCATATAAAAGCTATTATGCTACATGATTTGGAGTTAAATAAGACTTTCACTTCTAACTTGAATACAGGCAGTCTTTATAAATCTTATGCCAGAAAAATCTAGTTCTCCTTATGTATGATTTTTTTTTTTAATTAATGGATATGTGTCAACTCATCAAAAAGAGAAAAAGGTTGGCTGGAATATTTGAATACGCTCTGTGAAATCAAAAGGAATTTATGCTCCTACCGGATAAACCAAAGAAGAGTTTGTTTCTTTGAAGGGGATATTTTCTTCTATATTTGCACTGGAGGCCTTATTTATTTATGACACTTTTATTTATGACACGATAAGTCATGGTAAGTTATTTTAATAGCAGACCTTCCCCACAGCATATCCTTCATAAACAACTGACTTCAGATATGCTCAAACATCCTTATGGATCATGTTTTGCACTGGATTCTGTTTAAATTGTCTATCCAAATCAAACAAATCCTGCTAAAAGGAAATGCCTCCACACACAGCATAATGGAAGGAGCTCACCCAACTGCAATCTGAACTAGCAGCAGAGTGAAACTTCTGAAGGTAATCCTATTTCCCATACTATTATTTAACCCATAAAAGTAGGGGATACAGAAGCAGAGACCAAACTCATTATTTCTCCTTCCTTCTCAGGACAACATTCCCCATTAGATTCAAGCTGAGTGATTTTGTTTATTGAGAATACTGAAATTTGATCTCAGGCTGTTACTGCCATATGAAAGAGGTTTTTAAAAATTATTTTTTTGCTTATGTTTTTATAAAGAGCTTCAAAGGGGAGAAGTGTGTTATTTTTTTCCTCCTCCTCCTGAAAGCAAATCAAAGTCCCTTGAGCTACATTTTACTGTTTATACATAAGCATTAAACTGCCAGGATATAGCATTAACAGAACAACTGAAAACAACTTTCAGAACATTGCAGTATTTCATAACAAGACTAATGCACTGACTATAAATCAGGCTTACTAGAATACCAGTACTTTTTCAGGTTCTTAGTTAATATGGGTTGAGAGGAAAAAATTAATGGCCTTCATGTGCTTACAAACTGCACAATAAAGCTCATTTGTGAACATAAAATAGCACCTGTTATTTATACTGAAATGTTTTCTATTATCTGAGCTCAGATCACAATTTAAGACTGACAGACTGCTTTTATGCCCCACCTTTATGTTACTTCATGTAATAAGAAATTAACTTTTAACTATTTAACTGATCTATTAATGTCTGCCTTTCAGCTTGTGATGGACTAAGAAGTCTACAAATATATATGAAGAAATGTATCATAATAACAAATTGTTTGAAAAAACGAGTGAAAGATCTGAAGACTTAACTCCTGACTCCGTTTTCCCGTGCATTTTAAGAGAGGTTTGAGGCTTAGCAAACGTCAGCAATTTCTCACTTCATGGTGAAACCCATTATCCACTGGTAACTCACCCTCTTCTGCTCTTTAATATATTCCATCAGTTCCTCTCTTGTCCTTTTTACTGCTTCTTCGATTGCCTTTTCACTTCGTTTCTGCTCCTCCATTAATGCTTCCTTGACAATTTCCTTTCCAAAAGAAAAGCATGTAAATGTATATGAAAAAAAAGTCACAAATGTGATAAAAGACCATCCCTTTTCCTCCTGCTAAACTTTTACCACCTTAACACTCTTTTCTCAGTCGTACTTATCCTAAATGTACGAGTATCTTTATAAAAATCAATACATTCAGTACTAAACTGTAAATAAGAGAGGAAAAAAGAGAGAAACGATAACTTTAAAGCTGTGTTAACAGAAACAAAATGTTCCATGAGAGCAGAAAATAATAAAGCAATTCAGGTTTTACTTTCCATCAGGAGCAGGGAAGGCAGGAGTTTACCAGATGGTGTTATCAGGTCAAACCACTTCAGTTGGAAGAGACCTACAAGATCATCTGCTCCAGCTGCCTGAGCCCTTCAGGGCTGCCCAAGAATTAAAGCACATTATTGAGGGATTCTCCAAAAGCCTCTAGAACACTGACAGTCTTAGGGCATAGACCATCTTTCAGGAAGCCTCTCCCAGTGTCTGACCACCCTCTTTAAAATAAGAGCTTCACAGTGAACCTCCCTTGATGTAGTTTTGAGACATTCCCACACCACCAAAGTCAGTTTCTAAACTGTGATACAAATTATCAAAGCTTTTTATAAGCTTATATAAAACAACCTTGTCAAAAGTCATTAATTTGCTTCCAAACTTTGGGAATTGCCAGGGACATTCTACACACAGCAGTAAAAAGCAGGAAAAGACACTCACCCCGCCCGCTCAAATTAGAATTACCCTACATCAAATGCATTACAGTAGAGAAAGCCAGGAACCACTTCTTAAAACATCTCTACCACCTGCAGTATTTGGTTAAGGAAATAAATTTCTGGGCTAAAGTCACTGTCCCAAAACTGAAGTACCAGCATCCCAAAGCCACTCCTGGTAGAAGAAATGACATTATTAATCCAAGTGTTCTGTTTCCAAGATTCAGGAGAACAAAATGACAAGCCCCAAATTCCTATAAATCCTGAAAACGTAAGCGTTTCAGAATACAAAAACAGACAAACAAACAAACAAAACTCCAAAAAAAACAGCCACCTAGTAAAAGGAATCACAGGATCTTAAATGATTTGTCAGGGAGATCAAGAGGAAGATGGAGAGTGCCTCAGAAATCATGCAGAAACTGGCAATTCCTATTTGTTCTACACATTCCAAATTGGAAGAAACAGAAACACTAGTGGTGTAAATGAAAAATTAAGCAGGAAATAATCGAAAAAACCTCAGTGGTTCAAACAGGAACACAACAGGACTTCTAGTGTATTTATTCACATACATGACTTATGTGGTTTTTATAAAATCAAAACTTTTAGAAAATCAAAGGTAAATAGAAATGGATTCCTCATTACTCTTCACTGGTCAGACATAACACTGCATTACCCACAGATTTGTTTACAGCTTTGCTTGACTGCAGAGCAATACAGACATTTTATGATACATATTTACAGCTTGGATTTAGGGGAGTGGGGAAGGCTGGCTGGAGGACAGGTGGGAGTTCTAAGGTTTTGGAAGTAGAAGATATTTATGAAGTCGCATAATTTATCTGTATATTGTATACAATATACTATTAGTGGACAAAATGAATAATCCACCAAATTGGATCAAACTCTTATTTTTTTTAAAGAAGTCCCTTCAGTGGAAGTTATTCACTGAAAAAGAAAGCTCTATTTCTTACCTTTAGTTGTTTGCTCTATTTCAGCCAAAAAGGAATAGTTTCTGCAAAACTACACTTTTGCTATTTTTATAGCAGAAAAAGTCTAAAATCCCAAATTTAAAATGTGTAACTATGTAGCCCCCACTATTCTGGAGCGCAGTACACATGAAAATCATAGTTGTGAAAAGTGATTATGATTTTTTTTTCTATTTAATTAAGTTTACCAAAGAAAAATCCCAAGAAAAAGGTCTCTTTCACTACAGAACTCTGGCAAGACTAACAGAAAATGTAGCAGAAAATTACATATTACAGAAATATGCTGTACTTATAATTATTACTCTCATGCCAGTTTAATTTGTCAAAAGGTCTCAAATACTGTCTTGTGTTAGAATGGAAAAAAGATGTCATAAGCTATCCCATAAAACTCTTCAAAGCAAATTACAGAACTGATAAGCTGATGTATCTTAATATGTAGAAAATTTTACACCCATAAAATACTTACAATCAATTAAAGTATGTTAAATATCCTTGATACGATACTTGAAAGACTACATAGTCCAAATAAGGATTTGCACTATAAAGTCCAAATAAAAACATAAGTAAATTCTACAAGTCTATTAATAAAATGCAAGAAAACAGAAAGCACACACAATACTCTGACAGAACACTAGATAATTACACTGATATTAAAACAGAAAAAGTAAAATTGGAAAGAATTCTTTTTCATTTCCATTGGTATTGGCAAAAGTCCCCAGGGATGTAGTTAAATCACCATCCCTGGAGGGGAGTGATTTAAAAGTGTAGTTGTGGCATTTGGGGACATGGGTTAGTGTGGCCTTGGCAGTGTGAGGTTAACAGAGGGACTCAATGATCTTGAAGGTCTTTCCCAACCTAAGTGATTCTATGATTCAACTACCACATTCTAGTTAACCAAATTAGATGCTGATTTATTTTCCCAATTTATAAACAGTTCTCTGTTTCAGACACTGACCACCTCCTGTTACCACCTGAAAATCATCTCAAGAGTTGGTGTCACCAGAAAGATCCTGGAGCCACCAGACTGGACAATTTCATGTGACTGCACAAAAAGACTCCTGCTTTAGTGGGCTCCATCCCAGTGTTTGGATTTACCAGACTGCTGGCAGCTGTCCACAACACTTTTGATTTCTTGGGTTTTTTCTGTTATTATTCACCGACCAACCCTAGGATGAATCATATGGATGTGTTTCTCTGAGATCTCAATATGTTTCTCATCTGAATTCAAATGTTACCCTGCTCACTGGATTCAAGAGAAATTAGACAGTTCCATAAAACCCAGAGTTTTCTTCAGAGGTTATGTCTTAAAAACCAGGCCCTACAACCTCTACAAGGGTCATGAACTGGCTGACTTGGTTTGCACTGTCCCATACCTGCAGTTCAAAATTGGCTAACAAAGAGTCCTATGGAACAATGGCACTTGAGACTATTAAAAGAAATCTCTGCTGAGATATCAATAAATGGAAAGAAAACTCTTTTATCCCTTTCATTCAGATCTCAGAAGTCTTCAAAGAGCAAACACTGCACAATAGTTCCTTCTCAACTCAGTCATATACTTTTGATCTTACTCAGTGATATTAGTTTTTCCTTCTGGGACAAGAACCTTCACTTCTTTTATATGACCTTCCACTACATGCTCTCCTCTAAGTCACTGTCTGTCTTTGCTCTGTCGTTAGAGTAAATTATCAACTAATATAAAGGTATTAAATTCAGATATTACCTATTGCTATTGAAGAAAGCCTTAGCTGCAGGTACATTCTCTCAGCATGTGTTTACTTTTCCTTCATCTCTTTCCTCCTTCCTCTTATGCTGTATCTACCTTTAGATTCTATCCTAACTTAGATTTTGGTTGCAAAGGTAAAAATTGGCCTGTATTTCATCTTCAACCACAAAGGGCAGAGTGTTATTTGGGCCTCTTAGTGCTATTTTAATAGACTCAAGAAAATGGAAAAACTCTGTAAGAAGCTAAGGAAGAACACTACACAAAATGGCACTTGAGGTGCAATTCTTCTCCCTACTCCCTTTTTTTTTTTTTTTTTTTTTTTTTTTTTTTTTTTTTTTTTTTTTTTTTTAAAAAAAAAACCAAAACAACGTATTTGATCAGTGGCTGGAGTACCAAATCATAGTCACAAAGTTGGCTTCTTTACATGACTCATACATGAGTATGAGTGCTTGGTGCTTGACATGACACCAGTTAAAAGATAAGAATACCTAATCAAAAATAAAATACAGTTATTCCAATACTCTATTGACAAATGACAGTCAAGCACGTATTAGAAATGACAACCGCACAATCAGAATATATAAATCTGTAGGAAGACAGAAAGAAAAAGCAGTGTACTTGATACACCAGAGAACTCCAGACAGTATTTAAAGAATAAAACAAGCCATATGTTGCTTTGCAATTTCACAGGAAAATTCTTTTGTCTCCACACAAGGATCAGGTGGCAGCACTAAACTTTATCTAGGAAATGCAACCACAGACTGCAATGTTAGTGTTTTTTCAGAAAATAGTAACCCTCAAATTATAATGTCTGTGGTTATAACTACTACAATCTACTTCTGAAGTCAGACATGGTTTAAAGTCTGTATGCAGTGAACCGTTCCTTTTCCAGACTTTGCAAGCATATTAAAAATAAACTCATCTAATGGCAGGGATCTCTTTCCACTCAATGCTACTGAGTTGTGTCCTTCCTCAGAGATTCAAGATTACACATTTTATTTTAATGTGTCCCTACAAACACTGGCCACACCAATGTTTCTGCAAGACAGTGGAAAAACAAGAAGAAAGTAAAACTGAAAATAATGGTTTGTTACCTTATTGAGAGAAATGTAAGCACAACTCCCTCTGAAAGCCTGAACAATAAAGGCAACAGAAACAGGAGAAGTGGTTCTTTGAAGAGCAAGTTCTTCTCCAGCACATGGTGTGACACCATATTATCAATAGACTATTTAGGTAGGAATTGGGATATAGAAGAAAAAAACCCAACAACTTCTTGTATGAGTCCATAAAATACTGAAGATAAAGGGCAATGTTACAACAGTCCAAGCCTGTTACTGAAAAATCATTTTTTCTTCGAAAGATTAGCACTGATCAATCCAATCAAAATCCTACAGAGTTGCAAAAAGTTATTTCTGAAATTAAATTAAAAATATGCCAATTTGCTAAGTATTTCAGAGACAGAATAAAGGGACTACTTCAAACTCTTACTCCTCCACAGGACTTTGCAACCCCTGAAAAAGATGAAAAAAAACTCCAAGTGGGCAAAGAGAGACTGATAATCATAATAGTTTGTATTTCCTTAACTGACAATGCCCTCAAAGCTCTGTATAGTATAGACACAAAGAGCTTTGAGGATAACGAAATTAAATTTTAAGGAAACTAAATTAATATCGTGTCATGTTAAAATCTTCCCTAGTAAAACAAAAATCATAGAAGAACGGCAAGCAATGCCAATATAGGTAAAAGTTGATCTTCTGGTAACAAATGCTATAAATAGAGTAATTAATGATGAAAAAGAGACAAAAGCAAACCCTGAAAGAGAGGCAAAAAGCAGTTTATAACCTGTTTAACAGAGAAATAGTGTTGGAGTAAAGGGCTGGAAAGTTGCAACAGCAATTATGGCAATATTTTCAAAGGAGAGAAAAAAAAGCATTAATAAAAATAAAGGAAAAGTGGGAGCTTGTATGAAAACTGTACCTTTGTTTTTAGATATGATTTTTTATCTCCTACAGATATGATGCCAAATGCATGCTGTATACAAAAAATTATATTTACAATTAGATCTGAAAGAAAACCACTATATAATCCAGAGTAACATGTGACAGGGTTAGTCTTGAGGGTACAGAAAGTATTTGGGAAGTGGGAAAGGAAAAAATAAAGACTAAGAAAATTTTGAGTGATAGTGCTGCATTTTAAAAGAGATATCACAGAGATTTATCAGGGTTTTCATTGTATACAGAAAGAACTCACAAAGAGGCCATGGAGGAAAAAGAGAGTTAGGCTTCCAAATTTGGTATGAACCAAGAGGCAATCTTGCACAGAATAAATTTATTGGACAATGGAAAGACAAGACAAATGTATAATCCCCATATATTTCCTCCTTTTCCCTTATACTGTCCACCAAAAAATTCCTTCAATACCTACTCATTTGATGCATGAGAAAAATTGAAGTGTTTTTTTTACAGGGCTAAGAAAGGGCCATTTAATACCTAATAAATCTGCCTGAAAGCTAGAGTGGGAAATAACTTTTTAAAAAACCTTTACTCCTTCTTAGTCCATGCAACCTTCTCAAATGCAGGGCAGTGGGGAAAAATATTTAGATAAACATTATTTTTGAACAAAAATTTAACAACTAATTTTGGGACTTCTGGAAAAGAAAGAAAAGCCAGTTCCTTAGGAATAAAGGCAACAGCTTCATGTTTTCATTCACGTATCTTTTATTGCCTTACACATAACTGAGTGTGGAAATCCTTGAGAATTTCAATACCAAATTCATTCAGGCTTGCCAAACTACCAACAGAAACACTCCCTCAAGTAGATGAGAACCAAAAAACTTTTGATAATGTGGCAGGTAAGGAGCCACTCACTGTTTAGGATTTAGCACCAGATGTCCTAGACATTTCTTTTTTACCTTCCAAGCAATGGCATATACTGATGTTCATAAATTATCAAATTTCATTAAACACTGTTTAAATAATAAATTCTTTTTCAATAATCTAGATGTTTGCCAGTAAAATTGTATTAATACTTTCTAAGAACCATAGATTACAAATTTATTGTTCTGCAAAGAACACCACCACATAAACCTTCAGAAACGTGAACATACTCAATCGCCTTTAATTCTTAAAAGTTTACTCAGCAAAGACCACTGGAAAGTTCCTTTTTTTCTCTTTCTCATAAGCATTTTAGTTAACTTTTCTTGCAAAAATATTTTTTCTTTGTATATCCTCAGTATATCTCAGTTGTGGCTTGGCTGAATGAGACACCACAGCCTCAGTTTTCCTGAAATACTTTCCCATTGGTAAGATAATTTTGCTTTAGTGCTTTTCCTCATGTCCAAGAGGAAGTAGAGTTTTTGTTAGTTCTTTTAATAAATTAAAGGTTCTTATTCTCTCTCTTTTTTTTTTTTTTTTTTTTTTTTTTTTTTTTTTTTTTTTTCTTTCCTAAATATTTGCAGCCTTCAAAACACTTGAGTCTCTAATGGATCTGCTGTGTGGATTATGGCAGAGATGAACTCAGCCTCTTTTTCCCTGGAGAATTAGAGTAAACTACACTAGATTATATACAACATTTTAAATCTAAGCCTTCAGGAAATGGCAAAGGTGATTCTTTGCTTCAAATGCCTTAGCAGAATTATTTATTTCAAGCTATGAGATGGACTTAAATTTCCAGGGCTCACCCTGCAGCTGCCAGCTTTCATTATACTTTTAATAAATTTATTTTAAAACAAAAACAGTGGTGCATAATTTTTTTTTCAGTTTCTTTTGCTAATTCTCTCCCACACCACCATGGATTTCATCTCCTTTATTTAGCTCAGTATTTGGCTGCATAAAATGATAATGACACAGAGACCTCTGTCCATTATAACTATGGGAGTTACTCTGCATTCCCTGCTAATTATGAATTTAAAGTATCACTCTTTTATTCAGAATTGTATTGATATCATCGTCCTATATCCCCAAAGAAGTTTTGGACTTCAGCTTTTTCAATGAGTAAAAAAAAACATAAAGAAGGATAGAGAGAATTGCCCATTGTTTTTTCAGTTTAGAGTTGTACCCCAGGAGCTTTGCTGCAATTTTGAATTCTGGGGTAAAAAGCTTCTGCCTCAACCACACTGCTTGTTATACTTTCTCTTTATCTAGAGGATATCCACTTTTTATTTAAATAGGTGTTCTAGAAAAAAAAATCTAGTGAAGGAATTTCACCAGGTATTCCTCTCAACACTGACAACTACCAGACGACATTAACTGTCCTCGCAGGGAGGATGCCACTGTAAAAAACACCAGACAATGTATGAAAAACAGAAAAGAAAGTACTGGAGATATGCCAACCTACATCTAGTCTGCTGAATAGATGAGCTCCTAATCTATGATGACTTTTCAATGTGTTGTAAATGGATCATGAGGTTCCTGTGCAAATGGACATTATCTTTAATCAAAAGACTACTTGTGTTTTTCAAGGAGAGCTTGTTCTTCCTGATTTAAAATGCAAGCCTGCTCTTCCCCCAAAATGAGCATGCTCTTCTAAATTAAACAAAACACAACATGACATAACACAACACAACAAAACAAAAAACTCCCCCAAAAACTGTTATAAAAGGATGAAGCACCTGAATAACACAGTTATAAAATCTGAAAATGCTGCCAGTCTCAACTAAAATGGAAATCATCTGGACTTTTACTACTTCACAGCCTCGAGAGAGTCCTCTGAAAAACTATTTTTCCATTTCTCTGGTGATGTAAAATATCACATTTATCCCTTCAGAGTTATAAGGCTTCAAAAATTAATACTTTTATTTTAAGTACAAATACTATATCTCTAAGTAAAGACCCCAAGTCACTGGAATAGTCAAAGATTTCATGAGAAGTTTTCATTAGAAAGAAAAACAAAATAATATTCATCTTATTGTAATCCATTAATTTCTTAAAGAAAAAACAAAGAAGGGGGTATGTCAAGGTTGCTCCATCAAGTTGAAATATTAACCCAGTATGTCTTAGTTCCTACTTGCACTGTAGGCTTACCTTTACTCTGCTGTTTCATTTTTGGTAGCAAAATATTTGATATTAAATATTATTGGTTTATTAAACTGTCTCTAAGTCTCTTGATTTTTCTCTAGAAATGTTAAATTAGTATAATAAATCTTAAATGGAAGTAGTATTTCCTTACTGGGAGACTTGACAACAATTTGACTGAGGACAAACTTTTTTTTTAGGACAAAGTTTTGCCAATGAATATCTCACAAGCAGAAGGCATCTGCACAAACCTCCCAGATTTGCATCCCCTGTGGGTCTCTTTCCTGGCCACTCTGCAACACCGCCAAAAAAGTCTAAAACAATACCTGTATCATCCCTGCAAAGGAAACACTCATCTTTTCTTCTTTTTAACAAATTATTTAGGTGACGAAGGGAGATTTCACTGCCTAATTCAGCACAAGTGTGACCTTCAAACCTTCATTGTTCTGCTTAAACTGCCTAACCAATGAAATGTAAACAACCCACACTTTGATGGTTTTTTCCACTTGCTTTCTCATATATAGCCATATAACTTCTAGTGCACGTCTTTAAAACCTGGTGGAAAAAACCAACACATTTTATTTTAATAAAAAAAAAAATTAATGGATGTCAAATTACTCTTTTAAGCCAATGAATCAAAATTCCTAATCATGTTTCTCTGGTCCAGAAGGTAAGGGAGAAGCAAACAAATTCATTCCACTTTGACATGGAAATTTTTTCTCCCCTCATTTTTGTAATTTAAATGTTTTACAGATACACAGTGGTGCTACAGTTTTTGAAATATATCTTTTATCAGCTCCTGCGCCATGCAGATGAAAATGCCTTTTTCTCTATGGGTTTGCATCTGAAAGAAAATAATAAAATTTTCAGTGTTATTGAGTTTTTCCATTAATTATTCCTAGAGTTATTTGTGGGCACTTTGACTTGCAGAGTACTGGACTGACCCTCTGTGATCTTCCCTTTTCGCAGACTTACTGCATTAGCGAAGGAAAACTTCTTCTCTTTAATACTATGCATAATTTCTTCTTTAGTTCAAATCAATAAAGCAAATCCCTTTGAAATAATTTACAGCAAAACAAAAATTTTACTCTAGGATTATTTTACATTTCATTGTCTAAAATATTAGGCTCTGTGTTTGCATTTTGGCCGTTACAGAGCTGACTTAAAATATTGCCTTAACAACAACTGCAAGAGAGTCAAGAATGCAGTTATAGCTTTTGTAAGACAAAAGTTTGCAGAAAACAAAACATAAATAAGAAACAACTCTGTGTGGAAGGCTATACATAGAAAAAAAAATAGTGCCCACACACTACGTGCCTTGTAGGCCCAAGTGTTTTTCATCATTAAACTGAAGTTGTATCTGACATATATATCACATATAAGTTATCATTTGGCACATAACTCTGCAGGACTTCTTCTGTTGACAGAAGATTTTAGTATTTGGTGCATGCTTATAATTGTAATGGCCTTAAGGAAATATGCTAGTTCTTGGCATAGGAAGAAGGGAAAATTTCTCCAGGAAAACAATTTCTGAAATCTCCATCTTCCTCAGGGAATTTGTACTCATTAATTAGAGAATAAAGGGTTTAGCTTCATATATACCACAGACATATGTGATAGAATTTTGGAAATCTCAAGAAAAATCTCACTTTTCCTTAATTAAAAATAGATTAGGCATTTGAAAAATGAACCTGACAAGAAGGTGAAATAATCATGTTATAACCAAGTAAGAGAAACTATTCCTGTTAAAATTAAAGTTGTCAAAGCTGTTTGTTATTAAAAGAAAAGGAATTAACTAATGACACTACCAAAGGACTACATAAAGGGCAAGATATTTACAGCAAAATAAATCACAAGAGCCTCCAACACCTCAGTGCTGCTCACCATCACAAGGACATCACCAGGTATTTCCACACTAGGAACTACTTGATCTAAAAGAAGCTTGAGAGGAAAAACCTGCCCCTTGGAGAGGCCTGAATTGTTTCTTCAGGGAAACACTGACATGGGCAGTGTATTTAGGACTTTATCAAAGAATATATCCATCAATACTAAACTACTTCTAATGTCATCCTGTCTCATGACAACTTCAAAGGCAACATCAACCATGAGAGTCTGCAATACCCTCCACAGGGAAGACAAACCTGCCCCAGGCTGCCCCCCCAGCTCAGTCCAAATCTCTCCCACACCCACCCAGTGCCTCCCAAATCCAGAAATACAGAACACTGGATGAATTCCAGCACCCAGCCATGGGACTCTTTCACCAAAAATCTTCAGGATCCACCTTCTCAAACTTTGCTAACCATAGTCCTCCTCCTACTAATCTCTTCACATTCTGTGAGTTATAAAATTGCTGTCTTTACTCCAGTAAACAAACACTTTATCACTCTTCCTTCCAGGAACAGATTCTCTACACCACTGGCACCAGTATTCATTCTGGACAGTCTGAATGATTTGTATCTAACTAAAGCCCAGGCAATTGTTCTCAGCTTGAATTCAGCTTTGAACCCAGCTGTTTATCCTTCTGCTCTGAAGAAGAGTTTGACTGCCTGAAGACCCACTGAAAAGTCTTGAAAATGAACATTTTTCCATTAAATACTTTACATTTAAATGAAGTAAAGAAGATATAAAAAAATTAAATAATTCTATTTACATTAGGAATTTAGGCAGTACGAACTGCATCAAAACTATTTTTTTGGTAGCTGATTAGGTATATGAGGTTATTAATTTTGTTTAACACTGGAAAGAGAAATGGTGTCTGTTTCCAAAGAGTACTTTTATTTTACTACAAATTATTACGTTTTGAGGTTTTTTTCTTATGCAGCACATAAAAAAATACAGCAATATCAAATTTCAACACACCAGTGAAATATATTAAATTTCTGAAGACTATACCTTTGAATATGTCACCAAGAAATCAGTGAATTTACAGGCTGTTCCTCCAAATATTTCTAGCATAACAGACCACAAAATTCAACTTTTGGAAGAGTAATTTAATTGCGATTATAACATATTTAATTTGAAATTTGTAGGAATGCTAAAAAGCACTGTTGTTACTGTCCCTCTCAATTTGCATTAATGAATTACAATTATTACAGAAGCACCTCTCCAATGATTAACTCTAGAAACATTTCTAGTTCATTGCTGTTAACTTTCCAGCTTTTATAAACCCCTCTTTATTTTGTACCTGTTCTCTAAGGAACAAATGTAACATCTTTAGTCTTCCACAGGTATGGAAGTCATCTAAACTGTTTACAGCCACTCTCTGAGCTCCTCATCCTGGGCTCCTTTTGAAGTCAGAGGACAAAACCAGGCATGATTTGTATAATTTCAAAATATGTATCTGTAAATGTCACAGGAGTTTTGCTCTGTATGTGCCAGCCTCTCTCCATGCAGTCACAGTCTAGGTGAAGATAAACTGCTTGCTGTGCATTGCAAATATCAACTGAGTGACAAGTGCCACAGGAAAATCTACCACAATAACAGAAGACATTCAAAAGTAAAAACAAAAATACGTAAAGCACATGCATGGAAGGGTAAAACATACTAACCTGGTTCTGCTTTCTTTGCTCTTGCATGGCTTCTGAAACAGCCTGGGCAATCTGCTCTCTGTGACTATCACGTTCTGCTTCCCACAGTTTTCTTTCTTCTGCATGAATCTTCTCCATATTTCTCCTCTCCTCCTCTACTGCTTTCAGAACAGCTTTCTGCACTACTTCTTTTTCAGCCTATGAAACAGATCAGGCACAATGAGATGAGGAACACACTCAACCTGAATGACTAACTCCTATATATCACCTTCTTCTAAAGAGGTCTAGGAGCTGGCAAGACATGGGATGTGAATATTTTCACCTCTGAACTATGAGGTTCAATTTATCTTACGGTGCTATCAAGCAGGTATTTCCTCTGGGCAATGACTTGTGTAGTTATAGAAAGGAAGAGCAAGTCACAGGTTAGACTCTTAAATTCCCACCTACTCAAAACACAGGAATTATCCCCATGTAAGTGATAGTCCTGCGCTTATCTACAAATATCTGAAGTGCAAAAACTGTCCAAGAATCTTCTGTAGAAAATTAGCCAACATACACTTAAAACAAACATGTCTTCCCTCCCAAAGCTCCTTGGCTATTATGCTACAAGAAGTACTGTTTTAATTTCTCCCCAGTCATTATATTCAACCATTATCTGAAATCACTGAAAATTTGAAGCCAGCAGCTCCACACATGCGTAGCCACGCAAATTATTTATCAGGAAGACAACCACTGTATAATATCTACAAATAAATAATGGAGAACTGAAGTTCAAAATAAGCAAACACGGGATAACAAAACTTAATCACAAATCCCTAATTTTTAATAAGCTTATAGGTCATTCCTATGCCCCTTTGAGGTGATATGGAACTGGGCAAATCAAGTCTTAAAAAGCAAAAAACCACTGTATTCATCAGGTACCCACACTTCCCACTAAAGCAGCTTTCAATTCACTGGGACTTGATTTTCTACTTAGATATTAGAAATATAATAATCAAATTAGGATGTTTTATATACACAAATTTTCCTGTAGATATCAACCATGGAAGAAATGTTTGTGGTACTACTGAATGTTATTCAGTGAAGTGCTCAACCACTGTTCATATAATACACAAAAAAGACATACTGAAAATTATAATACAGCCTGATGAACTGTGCTAGGTAATACACACGTCCAGCTTCCCCAGACCATGACATGCAACTGAAGTTTTGTACTGGATTATATATCAGTATTAGAAGTTATTCTAGCTTAAAATTTACAAAATTATTGTCCTTTTAGCCAATCAGCTTATATAAAATAACTCAAGACCTGTTAAACTGTCCATGTTTGTATATAATCTAAGAATAGTTCTCTCCTCATTGAAGACGGCCGTATTCAATTGAAGTAAATAAGACATGATGCTAACTAAGATCATCAGTTGACCCTGCTACCTAGCTCTTCAAATCAAGAGAATGATGTCAAAACACCACAAAACCAGGTATTTAGGCAACAGCAACAACTGAACTGTAATATTGTGACTTCTTGTTAGAAACAATTCAGAGGCTATCATCCAAGAGAAGGAAGCTCCATCTCTGTATCAAGGCATGGGATTTGGCAGATGTGTTCATTTTCAGTAGAACCAGCTTCTTCTAAACACAGATGAGAATACAGAGCTTGATAAACATAGCTATGAAACAAAAGTGTCTGAACTTGGCATTTGTAATGACACACATGGAATCCACATTGCATAATTATCTGCTAATTAATGAGAGATACCTTTGCAGCAGCTGCCAGAGCCTCCTTGCTTCTCTGTCTTTCTTCATCCAAACATTTGTCCAGCACTTCCTGCAAATGTTGTGAAAAATTAAAACTGCAACAGGCAATAAAGGAGGGGCTAAAAATCATTCCAAACAGTCAAAGTGTTTAAGAAAGCTTCTTCTTCCTGTCAGTAATTGTGACAGGATCATTCCCATTAAACTCCACAATGCTGATTTTTTTTTTTTTTTTGCAAACAAACGCAATACCTTGTGCTTTTGCGACTGCTGCATCATAGCTTCTTCTATCTTTTCTGATAAAACCTCCTTTTCTGCTTCCAAAATGTCAAGAAGTCGCTGATGCTATTGGGAGAAAATATTCATATTTTGGTAACCACAGCCAGTGAGTAAAACAGACAAAATAATTTAGCCAAGTCACTTAAACTTGTCAGTTACTCAAAAAATTACTTAAAATGTAGATTCAGTTAAATTACATTCACAGCACTCCTTTAAGGGATTTCATGCCATGGAAAAACTACAATAATAAGAAATATTTAGTTTCCTGAATAGTTAGTATTTCCTTTCAGTCTGAAAAGTACTGGGGAGAAAACTGAAAAATGAATCACTATGTAAAAGCAACACTTACACAATTGATAAAGATGGTGTAGGCAACACCCCACTTCATTTCATTTAAACAGTTGCAGAATTTAAATTAGTCTTGTGCTACCTCAGTTGTATGCACAGAGAATAGAAGGCAGATGTATTTTTTTCAACCAATTGTGATGTCATGACCCTCGAGAGCCAGGAAATGTGAACAAATGAGAATGCCACTTTCTTGACAATTTCTTGTCATCCTAAACATTTTTTTCAGGGAGAAAATGAACTCTGAAATGATTATGTATTCTATATGCAGACACAGAACTGTTCATAGTCATGATTCATTTTTTTTTTTCTCTGTATCAAGTAAAGAATTTGCAGGGTGTGGGTTTTGTCTGTAAGAGCTAAACTGTTTCCCAAAACCAAAAATTACTGCTGGAATTTATTGATGCTACGTATTTGTCATGATATAATTGCTAGCAATTCAGTACAATTTTTAAAACTTTTTAAAGAGAAGATCTATTGTAACCTGAAAGTACAGTATCAATGCATTAACATTTTACAAGATCACGAAGAGGAAGGTGTTTCAGTAGAGTTTTATATTAATATCAGTGTATATAACGTATTTTTTTTACAGTTAAGCAGGCAAATCCCCCTTTCATCAGCATATCTAAGAAACAGTAATTTCTGTTTCACAAATGTTATTATGTTTTAATTTCAAGTGTCTCTAATGGCAGCTAGAAATACATTACCAAAGTGCAATACTATGTTCTGAAAAATATTTTTTTCTTTGAAGAATAGAAGAGTTTTAGACTGCTTTATAAAGCAAAACACCTATCTGCTCTTCCAGTATAAACACCTAAAGTGGCATTTCCTTGTGAATTTACTTAAAATAGGTCTGAATGTGGCAGACATATTCTAATGGAAAACACCTGTGGAAGGAGTAGCAAAATTCACATCATGTTTATACTTAATGATGCATAACTCACTTTTCTTGTGTTTTCAGACATTAGCTTTAACTATCAGGGCACTTAAAGAAATTACATTTTTCCAGTAACTCAAAGGTGAAACAATAAATGGATTTTATTAGTTACGTGCTCTCCACAACTCTTCACTTGACTAACTGCACAGGTTACAAATTTGTTATTTCACAATGACACAATATAAAACAAACACAGGCAAGGATTTTCGCAGACATATGTCATGAATCCAAGCTTACTAATCATGGCAAGCAAAACACTGAATTTTTATTTTGCTTGTCAAGAAGCAGCACAGGAGATTCTAGGGAGAGTTCCTTAGAAAAAAATCACATCTATCTTGAAAACACTTGCAATAAAATGGGAGTCAGTCTGTTCAGTGAGATGAGACTTTCTATTTTAAGCCTGGAAGGCGGGGAATTCCAGCTTGACTCTGACCATCAGATTTCAGTCAGATTTCTGGGTTACCAGTATCCATAGTTTTCACATTTGCCACAACAGGCCAGCTACCAGATCTATCTCACAGCATTCTCAATGGGACCAAAATTTTCAGCTTCTAAACTCCGGAAGAGTTTTAAAATTTTATTTTCTATGTATGTATCACAGCATTCTCAATGGGACCAAAATTTTCAGCTTCTAAACTCCGGAAGAGTTTTAAAATTTTATTTTCCATGTATGTATAACAAGGCATTCAAGCCCTTCCTGGAAGTCCAGGAATGCAGACACTTGCATGAATGCATTATAGAACATGTGGACATGGAGAAAACCACTGTCAGTCCCCAATGATGCAAGTTTGATGACCACAGAGCTTCACATAATCTAAACCTGCACGCAGAATTAATTCTCATTAACCTGTCAGGGACCTGCAATCCTTAAAAATACCAGTATCACAACCAAAATTAAAACTACAAAAATGATTCTAACTACAAAAAAGTTGCCTAGTAAGTAAACAAGTCGAAAAACCAGAAGGCTGCAGTGATTACTTTGATTTTAGGCTCTCCTATTTACTTGGTAGACTAGAAAGTCTATATGGTATTGCATTTGGAGTTTTATTAAATTCAAAGAAATTCAGCAAGAACTTAATGAATAATTGCATCTGTTTATAAAAACATGTTAGTTCATATTTTTCAAGATACCACAGGTAAGTGTTTGTAAAGGGACATTTAGAATGCTTTCTAAATGTTTTTACAAATAAAAACCGTAACTACAAATATAAACCCTACTAGCTTTCAAAATAGAAGCTAATAACTTCTGTCATAATTCAGTGTAATTTATTATACATTAAATAGTATCACTACTTCTCATGGAATCACAGAATTTATAATTTCAATACTCTAAGTCTCTTGTGAATAGCTTGGTATGTCCTTTCCTGTTTTAATATAAATGCTTATTCATGTGAAATAATCCTCCAATAAATGATTACCTTCATATCTGAACATCCAAAAGATCATTTATCATCACAAATGTTGCAACAGCTGTCCATACAAACCAGTAAAGCAAATTCTCTTGTATTAGTCTCAGAGAAATACCTTGGAGAACTGTTTATTTGGCTTCAGAATCTATATTAGGTCAGTCTTGTTTTTTCAGAGAGAAACATACCTTCAGCTATTACGTTACATAAATTATATAAAAAATAAGGAAATAGAAATGGAGAAAATAGAATAAAATATTATATGAACTGCTTCTCCCTCAAACGGGTCTTGAGTCTAGAAAATCCATATGACATAATTAGTGTGGATACAACATAAAAGCTTCCATTCTGCATGTAATTAATATTCAATTTAATTACAAATCAAGAATGTCTTGGTTTTTTCCACAGTACTATGCCCCACAGCAGTGTTAGTCCTCATACAGAGGCACGGAATGTCCCAAAAAGCTGTACTTATTAAAATGATGTAGAGTGATCTTGGTGGTATTATTAATCCATTTTCTAGAAAAGATTGCATCTGAATGCATCTGAATTACTTATTTCAGAAGCACAGATATTTCAAAGGCATATTCAGGGAGCATGGTTATGCATATCACTTGAGCAAGAAATCTGGGAAGTTATGGATAGTAAAGGCTTCTGTCAACAAAGAAATTTTAGCTATTTCTGTATAACGACAGCATTCAGACAGACTTTGGGAAAAAAAAAAAAAAAAGGCAGAAATTCAAAGAAAGTTAATAATAATTGCATCAACAGAATTCCCAGCTGTTAGTTTAAATGGCTCTGCATCACGAACTATTCTAATCTTTTTGGAACTATTCTTTAGTTTGGGCAGCTGGGTCTGTATTTCAGATTTCAAAATTATCCAAGTAGAAATTATTATACAGAAGCATTGGATACATTGAATTTCTAGACATGCAGAAGGACTTCAGAGTCTGGTACTAGATGCTCATGGTGAACTTCACATACATTTAGTGCTTCCTCAGTTGGTCTTTCAGACAAATTTAGTAAAGGGAATTGAAGGCTAGAAACAAACAGAAGGCGACAGTTTCACTTCAGCACTTACACGTCTGAGAATTTTCAAGTGTCCTTGTATTTATAGCTAACACAGGATAACAGGAAGTTTTAGGTCCATTTACTTGGCTTGTAGATTTTTGTTCAGCTATAGTAAAGGCCTCTGAACAACAGACCACTGCAGAATTAAAGAACATATCTCTTGGGTTAAATGGCTACAGCTAAGAGCTTTATCTCACAAGCCCTCTCTTTCTCACCAGGAGCTGAAGCCAGACAAAGAGGGGGAATTGAATGAATCTCATTTGCTATTTGCAGTTTCCACAGGTAAGAATTAACAACATGTTCCTCCCTCTCTCAGACAGTATTAAATGAATAATAGAAGAACTTCAAGACTTCAGGTACCACTCTGAGCGTATGCTTGGGAATTATGAACTCCAATTCCCAAGACATGGAGAGGCCACTTTCTCCTGGTAATTGTACATGTCAAGAGCACACTGCTCATGCTTCCAAAAGCAGACATAATAAAAGCTTTCAAGGCAGAGTGATCTGTCTCCTGTAAGGAGGATAATGAGTTCATCAGATCTAATGGTCCTGTGAAAAGTAACCAAGTTCTTCCACGTTTCCTGTGAAAGTTAGGATGGTGACTTAGGAAGCTTTAAATTTGGAAAAAAGCAATTAACCCCTGACAGGGCCCATGAAGTTTTTAAACAGAAGTTGATGAGATGGTTCCTTTCATTAACCAATGATCTAAGAAGCAGAAAACAGGTAGAAAACCAATCTAAACAAACTGGAACTTTGAATCACATTTTGCAACTGCTAATAAACAAATATGCCTTACTGAGTTTAAGTATGAAAATGAAAACTGAAACTGATAAAAAGTGATAGCTACAGAACTGGAAATTCAGTGCATGAATCAGTGAGGGACAAAAATAAGTGTCAGTGAAAGCTGCACTTTGGAGCACCAGGGAAGTTTTCACCCAGTCTAAGTTTCCTAGGCTGCATATTCATACTGTGTGTTTTCTCTAAGTCACAGCAAAGAGTTGAACACTATTTAGAGACACTCAGATCTAAAAAAACCTTTAGTTGAGATAAAACAAATACGACAGCTCTTTACTACATTGCTTTACCCGATTTCCACAGCCTAGCACTCTCTCGTAGACTTCTTTCCAACAAAGCTGTAACTGACCTCCTCATTTTCCTTAGACAGGGAGAATAGGGTTAAGCATGCAAAATTCTAAGTTGTAAAAATTCGGAAGAGCAAATTGTCTCATGACCTGATGGCCCAGTAAAACATAGGAAAGAGATTTCCAAAAAAAAAAAAAAAAGAAAGAATAGAAGAAAACCTCAAACTTTTCTACAAAGTGGTATTCCAGTGTAGACAAACACTAGTATTTCTACCCTACCCTCTGGAAAGTAGCATGAGAGGGTCAAGAAGAGTCTTGTGAAAATTAGCTTAAAACAAAAGGCATTCAAAAATAGGTTATAATGTTTTCCTCCCTGCAAGAAGTTCTCTAGGCAATGGTTCCAAATGAAAATCGTTTGATGTAGATTCAAATATAAATACAGAGGTCCTGTGGTTTTTCTTGATTCCTGTAAAAAAGAAATCAAAAAAATCTTTCTTTTTTTCCTGGAATGTGAGTCAGAGAAGACATTGTAAACAGATTTAATCACAATAGCAACTAGTCAGTCTTTTCTGTTATTTTTATACATTAAATTTATTTCTGAAGAATCGTGAAATTTTCCTTTCAGGTAAGCAGAATTTGAAGGATAACATAGAAGATATTACACTCATTCTGTATGAGATGAGCTCCTTTACAGATAAAATGATGCATTAAACCTATCAATAACTAATTCTAACTTAGTGCAGTTATAATTCCTTTCCTATTCTTATTAATCCTAAACTCCAAATTTAAAGCCAAATAAAAAACTGGGTGTCCTGCATGAATTGAAATGTTTTTTTTAAAAAACAGTTTCTTTCTGAGTCCTGTACTGTTTCATTTAAAAGGAAATGTGTACAGGAATTCATCCACAAATAAAAGTGCGTTTCTTTTGCCATAATAATGGACATCCAATTTATGTTTCTGCAGATTTTTTCCTTCTCAATATTGAGTACATTGTTATGCATGGATCACCAAATCTGGCAGGGTTAAATTAATTTTGTTAGCTGCTATTCATAGATTATGTAAAATAGTCAGTTAGATAACAATTCAAAAATAAAACAGCAAAGAACATCATGGAACAATTGAAGTTGGTATGATAATCCTAACACTAAACAGGAAGAAGAGGCCTTGCATTAACTGGTGTATCACTGTTTCCATCTTCCACAGATCTTTCATCTAAGGAATCGTCACACACTAAAGAAATGATACTTAGAACCTTCTTTTAATGCCATCATTATCAAAACCAGTATATTGAGACATTCATATACCTAATTCACCCTAAGTGAAAGACCAGTTTTCCTTTTAACAAGTATCTACTTGTTAAAAGTAGAATTTTTTTAATGTAATGAAACTGCATTGTAGTTAATTGCTTAATGGAAAAAAACCCCAATAATGTCATCTACAATACTGGGGGTTTTTTGTACCTTCATAACATATGGACATAGAACCATCCACCTCCTTCAAGACTTGGGGAAAATTATCTTCAGGAACATTTAGTAAATGTTTCAGCACTTCACTCACCAGCACAGAAAATAAAACACTGGATGGGGCTTTTTAAGAATTCGACACTTCAAATCTGTTCACCTATTTTAAAAGAAACCTTCTTAACTCACAACGTTCTACTTTTATTTCTGTCTCTCGTGAAAGGATCTAACAGTAGGAAGAAATAACACAGGTCATAGGAAACATGAGAGGAAGGGTGACGTAACAAAAATACATCATGATTTTGTAATGTTATCAAAATATTCCTATTTCTACATCCTATTCAAAATATTATCCTGAGGAAAAATGCGACCTTAATAAAACAATAATTACGGTTTTCTGCTCCTCTAAATGAGGCCGTCTACATTTAACAGCATTTTCTTTTATACTGCACCTTTTCTTCAGCCCTGCTAAGCTCTGCCTAAGTCAAATGACAAGAAGTGGTAATTGTAACTGGTTTCTTACACTGTCCTCACTATCTGTGGCATCTCAGTGTTTGGCAGTGCAAGGTGGAAAATCTGTCTGGAGAATTCCAACATCTGGTACATATTTCCACTTCCTCAAATTATAACTTATTACTGCATGGTTGAACTGTATCTTTTTGCCAGTTTGAGGTCCAAGTGTCTAAAAGAGAGGCAAAGCTTTTCCAAGAGACAGCTTGGGAATCAGCAAAACATTATTACATGAGAAAAGCTAGAACAATGTAAATATAAAGAAAAATTATAATAGAGGCAATAAATTAACTAAGGACAGGCTTGGACTCAAGGTTCCACTCAGCAGCATACAGTGAATGCACAAACTGTATTATTTGAGGCACATCAGAGGATTAAATTAGGTTTAATTTTGCTGCATACGTACTTCATTGTTTTTGTAAGTAAAGTAGGAAGATATATAAAGGCATCTAATAATGAAAATACTTTTCTTGGAAAGTGTACATAGTAATAGAGACCATTAAAAACCCAACACACTTCAAGCTCCTGGGGATACAAAGATAAGTAACTTTATAAAAATGTGACACTAATAAAAAAGTGTCAATTACTTCTATTTTGTGATCTAATTCATTTCCCAGCCCATATGAGTTCTCCACAAATTGCTCCATTTATCAGGAAGAAATAAAGGAAATGAACTCCTTAAATATGACCAATGTAAACAGTAAAATATTCAATAACGGAAAACAGCAAAACAGAACAACCCCCTTTTTTTTTTTTTTAACTACAGCTGACAGAAAAATAACTGAGGAGAAAAATCTTTCTATATTACTTAGCTGTTCAGAATACTGACAGGAGTTGAATTCCTAACAAGCAGCGAAGGTTTGAGGATAACAAGTTATATAAGCAAAAGAGAGAAAGAAAAAAAAAGTCACTCTAAAGAGCTACTTTCAAGTGCCACTTGACAAATCCAAGGAAGCAAATGTAATTTCCAAGTAAGATTTTTGGTGGAGATGCTAAAAGTATCCTGGCTGAATTGACAGTGCAAAGGGACCACAAAATCAACTTCCAACTAGCATGTGAGAGTGGGCATATTGAAATCAGGTCAGAAAACTCTGGCAAGGGTTTATATTTAACAAACACCACCAAGCAGTTATGACTGTTATCAGATTTTTCATGGAATGACAGAATCACAGACTGGGTCAAGCTGGAAGGGACCACAGTGGGTCATCTGGTCCCACTTCCCTGCTTGAGCAGGATAAATCCTGAAAAAAAATTTTAGAATTTAAGTGAAACAACAAGCAAACAAACAAAAAGCCATTCCAGCAGGAAATGGCTGATTCTTGCTCTTTTCAATTCTCTCTATACACATGGAAATCAAGGAGGTATCAGGAATACAGGAATAAATTTCTCAAATTTGCACAGGACTTGAATCAATCCTTGGGTTTTTGCTCCTTTTAAGTTCTGAGAAAGCACAACTTTGCTCTTGGTGAAAGAGCAGCAGACACAACTAGAAGAAAATTGTGAAAAGACACAACCAGATTAATTACAGGTGAATTACCTGAAAATGTAACAGGAAGGACTGTTTGGAAGTACTTGGTTTTGGATGAAAAAACAAATACTTCTACAGCAGTAAAGTACAAGATTTCTGGGAATTGAGAGAAAATGCCCAAAGAAGCGGACATGGTAAGTACCCTAAATAATTTCCAAACATATCACAGTTGGAATTATTGAACCAGAAAGGTTATGCCCACCGCAGTGTTTGTATTTTCAGTCTCCAAGTCTTCAGGATTACTACTCTCACTGCAAAAATTTGGCCAATGTCTCCTAAAAATGCAAATACTCTCAAGATTCTCAGAATCTAGTTTGCATATGGCTTCTTCAAAATCAGGCATTAAAAAAAAAATTCACAATGACTACCATCAGATGGGAAAAACACAAGAGCCTCTTTTGTTTACAAGAGGAGAAAAACATAATCAAAGTTCATAAAATAAGCATTATTAGAGAAACATTTCGAGTAGATATAAAAGCAATAATTTGAAGTCAAAGAAAATTATATCGCCTATATTATATCAGAAACTAAGCTTCTGATTGAAGCAAACATTCTCCCTGGCATACAAACAATCACTGTAGAAGAACAGTACTTCCTACATTTGAAATTTTAGGAGTTGTCAGGAGATATACTGGTACTTTTCACAAAAGGTTATGCAAAACATATCAAAATGATATGTTATCATCAAAATTAATTACCCAAATACTAGAGAAGATAAGATACCAATCACATTCCAGCAGTTTGTGACTATTGTCACATCAGTTTTCTGCGTGTCCACAGATTGTTCTTGAAAGCATCATAAACTCTGAAAGATGAGCTCCAGCCAATGGAACTTTTATTCTGACTGACCTTTCAGCAATTGTTTTCATGTTGAAGATCAACCAGTACCTCTCTGAGTGAGTCTCAAAGAGACAAAAGATTTCATGCAACAGATTTTGAACTACTGTTTATGACACAAATGGCAGCCAACATCATGACAGAGTGGAAAAAGCATTTAAGACGTGGGGAATAGAGTAGAGTGGAAAAAGCATTAAAGACATTTAACTCTAGTTGTCTTAAATGCTGTAGCATCTACAAATATGAGACATGTTTCACACACATGAAATCATCATGAAAAATAACTGCTGTAGATATTTAAGATTTTATTTTATCTTAATACACAGATCACTGACTGTTTCAGGAAGAATATGAAAATAAACCTTGCTACAGACAAATTTTAACACCATCTGCCTTGATTGAATATTAGGAGAAATTTCTGATCATGAAAAAAAATCTATTCAAAAGTTTGTTGATTATGCTTTTCAGCATATTTTTTCACACAGCACATGAGTAAAACCCCAAGATCACAGTTGGTGTTCATTTTCAGAAGGCAACATCAAAGGTTTCTGTCTCAGAAAAAGATGAGGATGAAATTTGTGATTTTCCAACTTGCAGAGAACTTATATATATGTTTTCCACTAGCATTTTCTGATATCAAATTATAAAAAAGTAAAACTGACAAGCATAGCTTTCCTAAATATTCAGTAGATGATATGACTAATTTCTGTCACTGAGAAAAATAGTTTTCTTTGTCCTGTTCATTGATGGAGGACACCATGACACTGGTGTCCCTGAATGTGCCACAAGAATGCCTGGTTTGGTTTTTGAAATGTTGACATCAGGAAATCACAGAATGGTCTGGGTTGGAACTTTGGAGGCCATCTGGTTCCAACCCTATGCATGGACAAGGACACCTTCCACTGTCCCAGGTTGCTCGGAGCCCCATCCAACCTGGCCTTGGACACTGCCAGGGATGGGGCAGCCACAGCTGCTCTGGGAAACCTGTGCCAGGGCCTCACCATCCTCACAGGGAACAATTTCTTCCTCATATCCAATCTAACCCAACTCTCTGCCAGTGTGAAGTCATTGCCCCTTGTCCTGTCACTCCAGGCCCTTGTCCAGAGTCTCTCTCCATCTTTCCTGTGGGCTCCCCTCAGGCACTGCAAGGCCACAGTGAGGTCACCCCAAAGCCTTCTCCTCTCCAGGCTGAGCAATCCCAATTCCCTCAGCCTTTCCTCCCAGCAGAGCTGCTCCATCCCTGTGATGCCCTTGGTGTCCCTGCTCTGGCTCCAGCAGCCCCCTGTCCTTCCTGTGCTGGGATCCCAGAGCTGCAGGCAGCTCTGCAGGTGGGGTCTCACCTGAGCAGTGGGACAGAGGAGTTCAGGCTCCCCGTGCTTAACCGTTCAGCTCCTCCCGTGCTCCCCACACAACTTTGGATATGGAAATGTATTTCCTTGAAAAAACCAGCAGCCCTAAAGGCTGTCACCTGGAATGGAACCATTCCAGTGATCATCATCCAGGGATGCTACCTACAGCAAGGCAGTTTGCTGACAAGGCTGACACATAATGATCAAATATCTACTGCAGGTATTGTTCCACTGGAAACTGGGATAGGATCATGCAATACGGTCTTCTGCTTCTTTCCCTACCCTGGAAAACACAGCCTTGTACACTGAACGTTATCAGCAGGAGAGCATCACTCTGGACAGGATTTTAACCTGCATCTCCACCTGATAAAATTAAGTTTCCAAATCAGAAACTTCAATAAACTCTAACAAAAAGTTAAAGATAAACAGAGAAAAACAGCCTTTCTTCCATCTCAAAGGCACTTTTGTGAGAGAGGGGCATGGGAATTTAGCGGGGGAACCAGGAGTAAGTAGAAAACATAAGAAAGGAGTTATCGTGAGATAATCTTGATTGTGTGGAACTGGAAATAAAACAGCAGAAAATTTAAAAGGAATGGCAAACAAGCACAAAAAACTATGTGGTTTGACAGTTTTACACAGGCTTAAAACTTTGGAGGCAAAATACTACTTATAAGGCAAGATTATTAGAAGGGAACAAAAAAAAGGAATTGATTTTTGTGCTGAATGTATACTTGCACGGTGTGATTACTGCTGCACCAAAAAAATTCTTTACAGTGATACAAGCACTCATAAATCTCCATGTAAAGATGGCTATGCATGTACAATCCTGTAATACAAAAGAGCAATGAAATCTGTGTATAAATATCAGCAACAATTCCACCAAACTCAACTGCTAGCACATAACAAAACCATTTGAAGAAAAAGAAGTGTGAAAATAAACACGAAAACATACATTTAAGAATAGATGTGTTCAAAAAGAATAAAAAACATACCACCCATTTCTCGGGTCTTTCAACAAAGTATTATGAGTAAAATGTGCCAGTAAAAATCATATTTAATTAAACCTGATAGCTCAACCACAAGCACCCACACTTGTCTATTTGATTAGGCTTCAAAATCCCAGTTTTACACTACAATTAGAGGTGAAAAACCTCAGCTGTATTGAATGAGAAATGGCATGAAAGTTAGTGAAGAAAATTTACACTTTTTCTGGGTGGTAAATGCAGACATGATGTGAACTGGGCACCACTCTCCTGTCCCATGACCAAGAACAGTTCTTTACATTGTTGGATTCTCCCCAGGTAAATCTGAACCTCTTCAACAGGTTTCTACACTTCTGTCCCATTTCTGGGGTTTTGATGCAAATCTGATTGATCACAGGTGTAAGTTACTGCTCAGTCTATAAGAACAATCTCAAAAAATCTTCCTATGATATTTCTGTATTTCATGAGGTTCATTCAGAAAGTAATATCAAGTTAGCAAAGGATATGTTCATTTCAAAAACAGAAAACATTTTTTTTTAAAAAATTCATTTTTACTTGCTCTTAGACAGAGCTTTATAGCAAGTATTAAATAACTGCAATTCTATGCAATAACCTCACTCATGATGCAATCAATTTCTCCACATTATGGCATCTTTCATACTGTTTAGACAGATGTTTATATATTTAACACACATTTGCACTAGGTGTGAATTGATATGGTCAGAACAATCAAATGGTCATAAAACACTTCAGGAAATGGTGGAGTCATTTGAGGGGACCTTTGATATATTTAGGTCTAAGATACTCCACAAAAATAAATTTTAAAAAATTTCCTTTGTATTTTTTGCAGAAATGTTGCTAACAATACTTAAAAGGTAACGTAGTTGCAATATGAATGACTCCAGGGGGCTATTAACAAATTAATTCTTGGTTTTTAAACTTCCATACTTATGGTCATTATTATTTTGATTCAAGAGATGTACTTCAGTGAAACCAAGAGGTTATTGATAACCAATCAGGTAGACACTGTTCACATACTCATGACTAATTGCTCTAATCTCAAATACTTGCTATGCAGTGTGCTTTTACTCAAGTCATGCTATATGAGATAATTTTTATATATATGGTTTTTTTTTCCTAGATATTATATAACTCCTCATAGCGTTTAATTTTTAGGTAAGATTTCTGTGAAGCAAAAAAAGGTGTGGACAACACATTTTTGTCTATCATCTAAGAACCACCTCAAAATCTGGACCAAAAATTCATGCAAACCCACACAATCAAATCCCGCATTTAACTACATAAAATAAAAATAATTAAATGGCTACTCCAAGACCACAGAAAATGGCAGCTGTTAAGAAGTAAGTATTAAGTCGCTCTGAGACTTTTCTCAGTGCTACACTCTCCTTGAATCTGTTCTAAGCCGGCTCCAGCATTATAGAACATATTTGATCCCAACAGATGAAGACTCCTTATTTTTAGATACTTTTGTTTAGTGGCATGCTGAGGAAACAAGGTGAGAGACTAATCATTTTCCCAGGGGATCATATATGTTTATACTTTTTTTCAAACATGAAAGAGTTGAAACTAAAAGGAAACCGTGGAAATTCTTGCATGTGTACATCCATACCTGAGCATCAAGGAGCTCTTCACATTTGTGAGAATGCTTTTCAATGGTTAATATATACTGCTTTTCAATAGCTGCTTCTTGCTGCTGAACTGTAGATTGTAGCAGTGCCTGAAAAAAATAAGGGCACAAAATACTCAACAAAGATATAACTGGGATGTTTATTGGTAACTGCTGATCCACTAAGACTCATCTACAACTAGAATGTGGAATGCTGTTATAAATTTGGAATGTGCAATGATTAAAGTACCTTTCTATGTAACACTACCTTGTTTTCAGTCAGGACTAACATTTTTTGGATCTCGGATTTCTTATACAGTCTGCCTAAAAGACAGCAGCATACAGAAGATAGAGGGAGAGTATTTCTGTTAAATATACCCAGTTTAGTGGGACCACACAAGAAGAGGAGCATATGAAAGCTGCTGAAGAGAAAAAAAAATAATAAAAAAAAAAAGCCAGACATATTTCCCTGGCTGACAAAACTCCACATCCTCTCGGCACTGTGTAAGATCCCATGGGCCAAGCATGATCTTCAGAACCACAAGTCAAGTAAAAGCAGATGGAAATTCTGAGTAACATAAAACATAAAAGAATGCCCCCCCAGAATGTTCACACTTGAATGTGAAGCAGTGGAAGTCGAAGTGTGGAAAGTCAAAGTACCAAGGCAGTAACAAACAGCTGATGGGAGTAGGAGTTGTGAGTGTGTGAGCACGTGTTTGTGCAAATGCCTGAACTCACACACTCTTGGCTAAGCCCTGCAGAACCTCCAGCATCTGAATGCAGAAAGAGAAATAAAACACTTGAAGATATGTGGAGAAACCAAATCATCATTTGGAGAATTATGCTCAGGTTTCCTTAAACAATGATGGTAGCTAAACATTTACTTGGCTCATGTGATTTAAGCCTTTTCCCCCAATAGAACAAAGTCTTTATGCTACTTTCCAAATGTTCATCGGGCTATTTATGCACAATGTACCAAACTATTCTAAACTAGTAATCAATATACTGAAGTAGTCAAAATGACTGGGTAAGTTAAAACAGACATGACTTTTACAGAAAACAGACCTTTGGCCCAAATGCAGACAATGAAAAATATTCCCCATCTTTCAAACAATCTTTATTTTAGAGATATATTTACTTTATGGAACATAACACACACATCAAATAAAATTCTGAATACTTTTAAAAAAAACCCAATAATGTATAAAAAAGATAAAATCTTCTGACAATTTTTGAATTACCTTTCCAAATTTTCCACTAGCTATCCTCTTGTGCCAAAATTGCTTTTCTTCAGTAATGCTGTAGCATGGTAGCAGTTCTCAGCACAAGTTCAGCGATTAAAAAGGTTAAAACTTGTGCTTAATCAAAGTGTAAGACTACATTTACTGGTGTTTGCAGGGGATTTAGCAAACCGTAAGTTTACTTCCAAAAAAGTCAATTTATTTCTAACCTAAATTGTTTCATTCATGGAAATTCCAGCACTTAGAAAAACTGAACCCTCAAAAAAGTATAACCTTTGTACATGAATCTTTATACTCTGAATAAATTAGAATAGTTACATATCATTGGTAAAAATTAAGCCTGGACCATGGGATTTTTTTTTTTTTTTTTTTTTTTTTTGCTTAAACTATTGTAGCAAGAAATGTTTCATGTAACTGGTACAAAAGAAAATAAAATAATTCTGTTCTTTGTGAATACAGTAACAGAGTGGTCATTAGGCTGCCATGGCATTTCTCAGACAGTTTCTTGCTCATGCCAAGGGTTGAGTCACCTTACGCACTTTGCTGTGCAAACTTCACTGGCAACTGTTAAAATTCTATTAAATGGTATAAAGAACTTTCAGTTTTCAAGGAAATAATTATTATTCATTGGATGGCATGTAGAAGCTGTTAAATTTTTAAAATTAACTTATTACTACTATTTTTCTTTAGAAAACACATGAAATTCCAATTCAGAAACAAAAGTCTTGTGTGGGAGGCTTTTTTGTGTATTCCTTTTCTGTCATACACACTATTAACCCAGTTTAAATAATACCACAGGGCTGATGCTATATTTGACTGTTCCACTAGTTGGCCAAGTAAGGAGAAAGAGAGAAAAATCTCCCTATGTAGCACAGTACTACAGGTTTCTCAGTGGGAAATACAGCACAGAGGTGTGATACCCATCAAAAGCTCTGGGAAATTTCAAGATAATGAACTACTCAAATATAATAATTAAAAAAAATAATTTACCAATTAGCTTATTTGCTAAACTGAAAAACACATTTAGCTACTTGATGTTCAGTATCTTTAATCTTATAGTTACAGCTACAATGACACCAAAAGTCTTTTGATTAATTGCTATTCTGGGCAAATACTCTTATTACTGCTGAAATACCACTTTCCTCCTTAATTACCTTAGGAGGTGATATTAATTATGCTGCTGGGCTGACATGCCATAAACCTAAGGCCAGTGATCCAATACCAAACTGGAATTCTTGAAACAATCTCCCTTTGATGGAATAATTTCAAGTAAGGTTACAGCAGGATGTAGCCTATAGCATGAAGTCAAGGGTAGGATTTCAATATAAGCTCTCTTGTTAATAATTTTACCTTTTATGAACTGTGCAATGAACTTCCTTGAACACTGGTTGGGAAGGTCATCACAGGATCACAGGATCATAGGATCATAGGATTTTAAGGGTTGGAAGGGACCTTAAAGATTATACAGTACCAAATCCCTGCTATAGGCAGGGAAACCTTCCACTAGACCAGGTGGCCCAGAGCCCCATCCAACCTGGCTTCTTCCCCACTTTCTGATCTCTCTACTAACAACAACAACAACAAAAAAGCCTGTCAGAGAATTGATCCTGCTTTTCCTTCAATAACCAAAACTTTGTGGTGGCTTCTGACAGAATAGAGAGGCTGAAACCCCTTAAGTTTTCTACAGTCTTCATTTAAGTTTGATATATGATGCATTATGAAAAACATTATTTCCTCAAAAATTTTTATTTTCCTTATAAAAATCCTCACACATCTAAATGACTGTACAAAATATTTTTAAATTAAACTAGGTAAACTAAGTAAAATAGTCTGAACCCCTGTTTGAGCTCAGATAAAGAACTAACCTCAGCTTTAAGTTTCATACACTGGAACAATCTTAGAAGACCTTGAGCTGAAAGTAAATCCAAGTATCATAATAAGACCCATGATCATCCTGGGGGGGTTCTTAAGGGAATACACATTTATTACATGTTCTAGTAGTGGTCAGAGTATTTAGTCCTGGAATGGACACTACCTGGAGAACAGCATTCCTGTGTACAGACTAGGGACTGATAAACTGCACTGTGCCCAACGTGAGAAGAAAAGCTTAAAACCACAAATGACCACAACACTTCATCCTGTATTTCTAGTGTGTTATGTCCTGAGTACCAGATTATCTCCAATATTCCTCCTCATACTTAAAAAGGCAAAAGGGCAATAACTATGGTTTTGCCAAAAGTGTAACACAGACATGCCAGACTATATTTCATACAAACTTACTTGCACAGTCCTAGTGCATAATGTATTCATTCTACTGGCAATAGAACCACAGCTACTTGCCTAGACAGAATTTGTTGTAAAGCCAGAAGCTAGAATTTATGAGAAACCCTATTGAATTAAACAGCCCAAATACAGACTGTTATCCTCAGTTCTTCCCAAATTCCCTAAGAGTAACAAATTGCCAACCCCCTTTCTTTCAACTCCTCCTCTTTATAATACGAAACAGTTATTTGGAATAAAGGCAACAGGAAAAACAAAGCAAAGGTAATTATCCTCTCCTATCTCTTCTAAAGAAAATTTAAAAGCAATTCTGACCCATGTAAAACACAGGCTTCCCAGATGCAAAGCATTGTTTGAAAACACTAAAACTACTCATATGTAACATCAGTATGAAATACAAATCATAGTGTACAATTTGCTGGGTTATGTTTCAGAGTAATTCTTATAAGCACTGTATCAAAAGCCTTAATCAATCCAAAAGAACATCCTGCTCAAGCATCAGCGGCTTCTTTAAGTAGCTAAACAGAAGCCAGTACATCAAACTACTTCTTTACTTCAAAATTGCTGAGTCAGGATGACCAAAACAAGTCATCTTTAAAAATAAAAGTTACTAATGAGAAGTTACCACATTGCTTCAAACATACAAACTGTATTAAATACAGCAATAGTACTAAAAGAATTTTTATGCTTTATAGCATTAGACAATGATTCATCTAATTCAGCATCCTGTCTCCACCATTTAATTACTTTCTACTACTTAATTTAAGGGTGAAATGCAATTAACCAACTGCAGAATGATAAAACAGAGCAGAGGACACAATGCAAATTCTTTCCTGACCCGTGGAAAAGACACATTTACTTAATAAAACACAGTATTTGACAAGTTATGTTTTAATTCAGCTATTAGCTACGACAGAGATGATACAAATGAAACTATTTAAAAGATTTCTGAAATCTTTTCAAAAGAATTAACTTTATCCACTTCAGCCCAAAATACTACACGTTTTCATGACTGGGAACATGTCCTGTTAGGTACTATGGAATAAGAGGGGTTAAATACCACAAAGAGCTACTGCATTTTTTGCAGTGATATAAAAAATTCAGTTTTATATTCAGCTGCTTATGGTTGAAACTGTTTTGATCCATACCAGTAAGGATCAACAACTTACAGTGTGAATACCATGCTGGGTTTATCTAGATAGCTCAGTTTTACTGGTATGGGAGTGTAAAAATTTATTTTCCACAAAATACTGTTCTCATGGACTCCTGCCAGAAACAAACTGCAAACTCACTCTTAATTTTCTATTAACCTTCCTATTTTTATAAAATTTACAGAATTCAATATCTAATGTATCATTCTGTAGTGAGAAGCACATACACAACTCATCGTTACTAGAAGGGGAGGGAGAGATTCCTTGCAATTTTTATAATTGCTTTCAAAACATAAAGGCTATTTAATCAATGCTAAAATAGTTTTGATAGCCAAATCTCTGAAAGTATGGGACAAAATTGCACCTCACTTTTATCGGAATTCTGTAGAGAGACTTCCACAGTAGCATCTCTGTAGTACAGAACTATTCCTATACTGTAAAATCCCAAGGAATCTCTCCTTTTCCAGCCATCAGCTCTCCATGAGAAAAAAACAATGTTGTTATATATTCGAGGATCACTTGAATTCTAGTGTGACTTGCACATGAGCAAGCATAGAAGTTGGAAGTGAAATATAAGCCCTTGCAAAAATTTTGGGTTTGTCCTTTTATTCATGTGTCAGGCCTTTCTGAGCCAGGATGTCAACTTGGAAACTTAATAGGCTAAGCTGATGTTTTAAAGAGCTGAGAACTGGCCACATTTCAGAGCTTTCTCTCACTAGGGATAAACTATGTCTAAAAACAGATATCCTGATTCTAGATTAACTTCTTTTGTAATGAAATCCTTTAAAATTTCCTTTGTTTACTAGAGGGTAATTTTTCAGTTCAGAGGTGTATTATTGACACAAATATATTTGAAAGAAAATCTGATGGCCCCCACATATCCCCATGTGCTTTGAAAACCAGTCTGTTCTTACATTCTTAAAATCTGAAAAAACTCCACCACCCTAGACTGAAAGCTGATGGACAAAACTCTTACTGCAGCAAGGGCTGGGAAGAACTTTTCACCTTGGAGTTAATTTCTATAAAGAGAACATCTGATAAATGCAGGTTCTCTTTTAGAACATTATTAATTGCATAAAATAATCTAAGGAAACAAAACCCATCAAACAAATACACCTGCCTGTAACCTCATATTCTTTAATTCTTACATTAGAGGATATCTTATATGATGAGAAATAAAACAGGTTAAAACTATTAACTCATCTATTTACAAAACTGTGACAATTTCAGAACAAAAGCTTGACTAAACAAGCACAGGAGAAATTTTTATGTTGCTTGTGGTAAATATCTTAAGATGTGATGTGATCCCACAAGCATAACTTCCAAGATCCACATTTACTTTTCTTTACCATGGTTAATTACCAGGGATAAAAGTTTAAAACAACAATGACATGAAAGACAGAAATTAAATAAAATTAGGTAAACATGAGAAGGGGAAACTTGGCCTACACAGAACACTGAGTTAATTTTTAATTTGCTTTCTTGTGGTTTTTTAATACAAATTTCGTGACTATGTTGTAGATGGTTTATTTGTTGTAATGAAGATTAGAATGTGAGATGCTTAACAATGGCCAAGGCTTTTGAGGCTTTGTGCTACAAAACACCTAATGGTCTCTATTAATGGATTTCCCAACACATTCAACAAGTGAACATTCCAAAGACAACTGAATTTAATTCTAAGGGCTTTGCTATATCCAGGTCCTTGAAAATAGGTTGTTTAATATTTGACTTCTTGTGTAAGCTGCATTTTCAGTACTGCTGCCATATTAAGAAGGACCAGTCAGGAGTAGGAATTGAGAGAGTTTGTCTTCAAACTTGAGTACCTGGTCTGCCCAGGGATACCACACTAGTGAGAGTTCACTAGTGCGGAGAAATACTGTCCCTTCTACAACAAGTCAGTCCCCAAAATATAGGAAAAGGACTAGAAGGAAGTTTAAGCCATTTAAGGAAGATACAGCAACAGTAACAGAGGTCTGCTGCAGTACATCTGCAAGGAGTGGAATTAGCTCTGAATGGAAGAAAACTGATTTTCTGGTTACCACCTTGGCAGCCTTGTACAGAGAAGCCACGAAATAGCAACTCTCTTTTCCTTTGTAAACCAAAAGGAAGGCACGTTCACAAATCCATCAGCAATAACACTTATCTATGCCAGGAATACAGAAAAGACAGATCAGTCAGCTTTCTTCCACTGTTGTTCCACTTAAGGTTTCAGTACCTAAGTGACAGGATTTGGGGTTTGAGGCATTCTGGGGATTATTTCTGGGGCTAAGGATGAACTGCTCATATTTTTACAAGCTATCCTTAAACAACCCATGTTGGGTATTTTTATAATGTTAAATGTTTAACAACATTTGACTCATTTACTTAAGAAAAAAAGTATCTTAGCCCTGCTCCATATTGAAATACTCACAATGAATTAACATTTTAAAAGAATCCATGAGATAATTTTCTCAAACAAAGCTACAGAACAGTTTTTGCCTTCACTGAATTCCCTGATGATTCAGTGTTACTTTATTTAAAGTACATGGCAAAGGGTTACAAGAAAGGTATTCAAGTATAAGCAACCAACCAAAACATGTTTGGGTTTTTTTAAACCTAGCAATCCTTTTTGATTTTTCTTGCTACCCTGATGAATAGGTCACCTCATGTTTGCAGACAGGGTTGATTACAGTCATTTACTCAGAGCTTGGCATATCTGATATTATTCCTCATCAGTGTTCAACTAACCACACAAGGCAACAGGAAGGCTTGTATGAGGTATATTCATGTAATGGTTCCCTGGTATTAAAGAGTGACTTTATGTAACTTGAATATAAACATGTAATGAGAAATAATACACTCAATATAAACATTGTTTAGAAACACAAGGCTCAATTAACTCCCTAATCTTTTGTGCCAAATCACTGAAACTGATAAACATAAATCTTTTTTTTTCCAGAAGGCATATCAGATCTGCCCAGCTACTGCTGACTGGTAAAATAGCTTTAGAAAGTGATTATGGCACATAAATATATCCCTCTACCCAACTACACAGGAAGAAATTATTCCTTTAAAGGGCCAGTATAACCCATGCAGACTTCTTCTTTAGTTCACACAAATCGAATAAAATGGTGAAAAATTACACCTCGAAAATATTCATTAAACATTATAAAATGAAATAATGAAGTAAAATGAAGTAATGAAAACTTTCATTAAACATTATAAAATTGTTTGATTTCACAATTTGCTTATATTTCAGAACTAAAAAGAAGTAAACATAAGTGCAGCAATTACCAAAAGCTCACAAGCTTTTTCAAAATGTAAGTTTTCACAGGAACAGCCAGAAATATTTCACACATATCTAGAACAAAATTGAAACTAAAAATGCTGCCATTGAAGATGGTCAGTGGCACACCCGAAGGTGCACACTCCAAATAAAACTCCCTTCTGAGAATTTCTAAGGCAAAGGGGTCCTTAATGAAGTAAGGGAAGAGAAGCACAATAATTCTCCCCCAGAAATGAAATGAGAGAGGCATGGAGAAGTGGGACACCACCAGTGGCCATGTTTTAGTTTTCTCAGGAATGGAAAAATTTTGAAAATCTTTTCTGGAAAGGTTCAGAATGAAATTAGTATAAGTCATATTGATGGAGACAGACATATTTCTACAGAGAGCCAATTTCAATTTTAGCTAGAACACTACTAACATTTATTAGCAAAATTATTAAAAGGCTTTCTTATTATCATAAAATTATTAATATTGGAAATGATCTCTAAAATCATGAAATCCAACCCCTAACCCGGCGCTGCTAAGCCCACCACTCAATCTTTCTGCCCTCCATGCCAGATCCTTCTTTGGTTACAAATTACTGCTACCAAACAGTTAAAACCTGAAATTCCCCTTCACTAACTACACTGTAAGATCTGTGTTCTCAGCTCACAGTTGCCTACTGGGTCTTGAGTTTCTCTTTTCATTTTCAAAACCAGCCTTCATTTCCATTTTCCATTATCAGTTTTCTTCCTGCCAGATCTGTTTTAAGTCTAAACAGAATTTTTAGCTTTACCTTCTCCTCCTAACTTGGTTCAGTTTTTGTCCTTTGTGTGTTTCTTACTCAATGGTTTCCGTAACAGAACAAAAGACACAGATTTATGCTCCATGGTACCATCCAGTTCTTTCCCTCTCTGACGGGGGGGAAGCTGGACAGGAACTAAAACATGAAAGAACTACAGATTCAGCTTTATTTCATCCATAACTTCCTCCCTTAGTGCTGTGCAGATAAAAACCTGCTGAACTGCTTTGTGATGTTGCTTTCCTGCAAGTGCAGCTCTGGAGACTGAGGAGGTCCAAAATGTGGATTTGTGATAAACAATCCAACTCAAAGTTTACCACAACTGACTGAGAATTTTGGGTTTGTTCTGGGTTTAAGTTTCCTTACTGAAAGTGGCTAACCAACTTTATCTGAAGTTTTCCAAAGTGCAGACTGGGAAAACATGTCATGCAAAATTTCAGACCAAACAATCTAAATTGAAAGCAACAGAAAAGACAGTGAGAGAGGTCGAGCAATCAGCACAAGCAGTACTAATAATTGTGCACGGCAGGCAGTCATCCTATTCACTATTACAATAACACTATTTGGAAATTGTGTTAGCTTGGCAACTCATTTACCTTGAATTCTTCAACAATAATAGTTAAGGCTTCATGTCCAGCTTTTCTCATGTCTTCTAATTCCTGCTTATGCTTTTCCTGTAGAAAAATACAGAAAACATTATATACAACACAGGCACCTGATACAACTATTTTAATTAGGAGAAAAATAAATAAATAGCAATTGTTTTCCTCATTTTTGGTATCTTTCATGAAGAAATGCACACTGCTGGATCTTTTAGATAAGACACATAATAAGACACATATATAATGTATATGAATATGTGTGTGTATACATATATGCTAAATTCAAGTAGGCCCCAGTATTAAACTTTTTTTTTTTTTTTTTTTTTTTTTTTTTTTTTTTTTTTTTTTAACTTTATAGATGCCAGATGATTCTAATTGGTTCTCAATTGTTTTTTACAACTTTCTTTGTTTCTTGGTATACCTGTGGATGGCAGGACTTCCAAATCACCTTCTTGGAAAATGCTATTTACTGCCTCTACCAATAAAAATGTTGAGATGAAGTTTTGAGTTTCCTCAGAAATGCACACCCTTCTCCTAATTACGTGGCCATGGCTCCTCTTTTATCTTATGTTTTATTCATAGGATTCCTGGGAAAGTCTTCTTGCAAAAGACATCCTAAAAAGATTTTTCAAACAAAGCTGCATTGTACACTTATTTTCTGCACAGTTATGTAACAGGAACCTGGAGAGAAACATTCTAGCATTTTTTCCTTTACCTAATAGGAGGGAAATCATTGCTAAGTCTGCAATGTGAACACCTCATTGGATTCTCATCAGCATTTCCCACTTATCAATGAGCAGCATCACTTTTTCCAATCATCTATTAGAAAGAATATGAAAAATATTCCCTCCCGCCTCGTTCTTTGCTTCTGGATCTGTTCTTGTATCAGCTCCTATGGCAGGATGTAGTTTTTTTAACTCTTTTTTTTTTTTTTGTAGTTTTCTTTAACTCATCTTGGATTTAAATTACTGGATTTTCTTGGTGCAGAAAGCAGAAACACATTAATCACAAATGCCCCTTTGCAGTATGCGACTGCATACACAACTTATACTATATAATTTTTAGCTTTTTGGGTCACAATGAAGTTGAAATTAATACAAATCTATGCTTTGGAATAAGCAAAACCTAGTATCTAACAAAGCATGTAAGACCATTAAAAATTAATTGATCTGATTTGAACTGTATTTAACTAGAGATTTCTGCTCTGTCACTCAATTCCTTTCTCCTCAAAGTCATCTCAGCAAAAAGTAAGAAACTGCAGCTACACAATCCTCTTACCTCTGGCCCAAATATAATGAGACATTTGGATTCTCTTTAATAAAACTGAGGGCTTTTGTGAAGCCCAGCAAGAACAACTGCTAAGTAGAAGAAGAATTGAAGATGGAAATATTTTGCTGTGTACATTAAACACTACATCAGAAACTAAGACACAACATGTGGGTACATAATTTTAATCCCACTGTGATGCAATCATGTATCACTGACAACACAAATCAATCCAACTCTGATATTATATGGGTTAAAAAAACCCAATTGTTTTGACTGAGGAAGTGAGATATCCCATTCTGGTAGAAAGCACAGTGTCTTTCACTCCCATTACCAGGCAAAGCAAAGCACAGAGCAAAAAAAAGCCATTTGTCCTCTTACAATAAATTCCTCAAGTTTTTCAGAACCAGCAATTTGTTCAAGATCATGTCCTAAATGTGAACTGGTAACGCAAGTTGAAGCATTGACACCAAAGCATTCCCGTAACACCTGTAAAGAGTCTTCCTGTAGAAAATATTCAAGGCAGTTATCTGAGCTGCTGCTGGCTGTCTGTCTTCTCTAAGGCTGTGGTACCTTCAGAGATTGCTGCCAGTCTGAGCCAGATCTCAGAAAGTAATGCACTCTCTTCCCCCTTCATTTCTGTACTCATGCAAGAAGGAGAACTATAGCTCCCTGCAGGTAACTGAAGTAGAAGACAAATTTCAAATCCATCTTATGCAGCTTTGCTTTACACAATTACATCATTACAACTCTTCATACTGGACTCCACTGCACTGAGATTTTTGTCTTCATAAAATCAACCCTTCTTAAAGAGCATCATTTAAAAAATTACAAATAACATTTAGCATCATAATGATTCTGTTAAGAAACTGGTAAGTTCTTATTTGAAGATATCAATATTTCCTTCAATTCATCCAAGTACAGAGAAAAAAATAGTAATACTGAATGCAATAGAACTAAATCAATTAGAAATTGAGGTAAGCATGATGAGAATCAGTCCATAATGGCTAATTAAGATACACACTAGAGTGTGCTATTGTGTATAAAATAGAGATTGGTCACTATTTCTGCTCATGTGAAATAAGAATGTGAGCTCTACAGAACTAAGACACAGGAACATCTCCAGGTCTCTAGCAAAGCAAGTATTTTCACTTTGGTCCTATCGCCAACATCCTAGTGAAAGATACAGCTAAGGACCTAAAGATAAGGAAAAAATATAGGGAGGAGAGAAAGATTTCAGACATCCCAAGATAACCAACACCCTCACATTATGCACAACCTTAAGCTCACCACAGGAAGCAAGGAGACACTGTGATTTATTTCATACAAGTAAATATCATTCGTACCTGGAGCATAACAATGGAAGACTTTGAGGTGAATAATGAAGTGAGGTAGCAAACAAACTTTCACAAGCAACTGCCTAACATCATGGTGGTGAGGACATTTCCTGCTGAGTTAGAAATGAGTTGAGCCAGAGTTGAGTGAGTGTGAACAGAGCAGCCTGCTGGGAATATTATGACTGATTAAATGTGAAAAACTATGCAAAGGAAATAGTATGGAAGAGCCTGTACATGCCCCAAACTGAAACATAATTACAGTTCCCACACCACTTTCCAAATATTTGCAGTGTATATCAAGGATTTCTCTATCCTTTTAAGACATTAATATTTTGTGAAGAACAATTACAGCTTATATTTGCTCTTTTTTTTTTTCCCTACAGGATGTGCATACAGAGACCCTAATAAGAAGACATTAAACAATAAAAAGATGTGCTAAAGCTAAAGTGTTGTTAGTATGAATGCACATTTTGCTACCGAACTGCATGATACGGTAAACAGCACCTATGCTTGGCTCAAGGCTTCCCTGGCTGCCTTGAGGTTTTTAAAATATTACACAGATAGTGTAAAAATTTTAAAATATTACACAGATACTCCTTTGGGATGAGGCTAAAAATGTGCCAGGGCAACTTACATCCTGGATACTTTCCTATTCCTCACATAATCAAAATGGTGGGACAGGATAGCAAGAGGAAGCAAGGAAGAAGGAGTGAACTGGAGGACAATGCCAAGGAAGATGACAAGAGAACATTTCCATTAAACAACATGAAAGAATGTTTAATAGAAGGATGAAAGGAATTCTGAGCTTCATTAGGATATTTTCGTGTCTCTTATCTCAAAAGCATCAGTCTTCAGCTCAAATTAAATTCCACCATTGTCCAAAGAGAACAAAATATTAATCTGGAAACGGCTGCCAGCTGTCATCAATGGCTACTGATACTGAAGCCAATTATAAAACCCAACATAACTGTACATGGTGCATGTATTTAAAAATATATCAGCATTTATGTAGTTCTTTACTGCAGTACACTTCATGGTACGTATAGATGTGTATGAAAAACTACACTAGGAGAGTTTCCCTTCTTTCTGTAGACAGGAGACTGACCTGCACATTGCAAGTGTCTGGGAAAAGGATGGCTTAGGGAAAGAGGGTCATGTTAGGAAATACTTGAGCAAGCTGGACATAATTTAGTCTGTGATGCCTGACAGGATGAACCCACAAGTGCTGAGGGAGTTGGCAGATGTAATGAGGTTCTGCTCAATACCTGTGGGCTGATCACAATGACCATGAGAAGTGTCTGAGAACTGGAGGTAGTAAATGTCATCTGTCTTCAAGAAATGACAAGAAACCACAAGGAGCTACCAACTAGGCAGTCCCAACTCAGTACCTGGGAAGGTAATTGTGTTGGTTTTTCCTGGGACAGAGTGAAGTGTTTCACAGTAGGGGGCTACGTTTTGGATTTGTGCTGGGAAAAGCATTGGTAACTCATGGGTATTTTAGTTACTGCTGAATTTTGACACTTCTCTAAAATGATCATGGTGAGACCTAAGTGTGGTCAGGAGAAGCTGAAAGTGACGTGGATTGAAAACTGGCTGAACACCCAAAGGGTGGCAGTGTGTCCCAGTGGACAGGAAGCTGAATATGAGGCCAACAATCCTGGACTACATTAGGGTAAATATTGCCCCCAGGTCATGAGAGGTGATTCTACCTCTCCACTCAGCATTGTTAGGGCCACTCCTGGAGTACTGTGTCCAGTTCTGGGCTCCCCAGTGGAAAAAAATGCATGGACATTACTGGGGAGAGACCAACAAAGGGACACAAAGATGATGATGGGTCTGGATCATAAAGAGAGACTGAGAGAGCTGTTAAGTCTGGAGAAAAGAAGGCTCAGGGGGATGTTATCAATGTACATAGGTACCTGAAGGGATGACACAAAAAGAACAGTCAGGTTCTGGAATGGGCTGCCCAGGGAGGTGGTGGAGTCACTGTCCTTGGAGGTGTTTGAAGAAAGACTGGATGTGGCATTCAGTTGAGTTGGTAAGGTGTTGTTAGGTCATAGGCTGGACTTGATGATCTCCAAGGTCTTTGCCAGCCTAATTGATTCTGTAATTGTTTTTACCAAGTCCTAATACACTAGGCATTAAGCCTGAGGCCCCTTGGTTTTTCTCAAAACTTTTCCACAGAAAGTACTAAAAAAGATCTTACAAAGCAAACAGCGGAGTGCTGCATATTTATCACAGGTGAGCTCTTCCAAAGGACCCATTGCATACAGTTCACTACAGCATACATGTTGTTTTCCAATATTTATTCTGGATACAACCTTTTATTACCAGTTTCAAACATATGAAATGTCAAACGTCAAAACTAACAGTAACCAAACCTACAATTTATATCAACAAAACTTTAACTAGAGATATCTTATGTGCCAAAAATTCGTAACATTTCCATCTGCAGCTCTGTTAACCTTTGCAAAGTAATCAATATTTGCTTTAGAAATATAACTAATTGAAAGTATGTATATGGAATTTTAATAGCGTTGTACTATTTGTAACACATAATGATGCTCACAGCAGATTCCTAGAAGACACCTTCAGTCTTTTCATGGATGTTTAAAAACCCAAGATGACTACAAAGAAACTTGGCACTCAGTCAAGAGGCTTCAAAGCATGCAGGAATAAATTTCACTTAAGCATAAATAAAAACTTTCCAAGGTTTACTTCTAGAAGATGTAAAAAAGAACATAATTATACGCAAATACTCAATTAATTTTATGTCAAGCTGTAAGATTAACATATCTTTGAATTTTTTCCAGTGTAATAAAAAACCTAATTGTTTTCTTCCTTGTTTCTGAAGTATAGAAAATAAGTTCCGCTATAACACAAACAATCATACTTAGCATAAAATAAACAGAAAGAAAACTTACATCTTTACATTTGAATCTACTTTTCATTTTCAGCATGTGAACTATTTTCTTTGGCTGCCTATTTAATTAAAAGTCCAGGAGCAAACAATGGTGATGTACTTATCTCTTCTTTCAATCTTAACTCCTTTTTTAATTTGTAAATATATTTTTGAACACTAAGAGCATTCCAAAGCAGACAAAGTATATGAAAACTAGCTGATCAACAGCTATTTTCCCATCAAAGTATAAGCAAAGCATATTCAACACAAATTGTTGCCATGCTCATTCCGGGCTACAAATGGATTTTTGTTTGCCGGTTTCCTGAAGACAAGTGCAAGTTAAACAAAAACTCAGAGAATTCACTGGACAACCAGAGACAAAAGTATCCATCTTTGCATCTAGTTGCTGTATTTGTTTCATTAAAAAAATGACAAGAATTTAGATCCGATAATAAAATAAAAAATAACCAGCTTGAGAAATTGAGCATCAAATCAAAGAGTTTCTTAGCTGAAGATCTGCATGAAAAACTTCTCTTGACCTTGTTGTTACAGAAAAAAGAGGGATACGAAATAAAATCAAACGCTTGTCAGTTAGACCATACTGTCCAAGCCAGAATGTAAACATCATCTGCAACTGAACTCCCAACATTTTCCTCCATCACAGAACTGCTGTTAAGCTGTAAACTTCCAAATTAACTTGTTGGTTATTTGTTTTACTTCCTGAAAAAGTCATAAATAGTCTAAGCATGAAGGGGGAAAAGTATCTAAAGAGATAGAAGTTACACCTTTGCCAGAGAAAACAAAGAAGCATATAAAGAAAACAGGAGAACTAACTAGAGCTCATTTATTTTAGGATACTGCTATGGATTCTGGAAGAAAGGGATTTTTGCCTAACCTCAGAAAAATTCCAGCTGGAAGGAAACATCTCCCACAGTCCAGAAAAAGGTATCCAAATCACATATACACAGATTTTATAAGAAGTCCTTCTCACTTCCAGTGTATCTTAGGGAACTAGTAATGCAGCTCCACATTCTGAACTCTATTTTGCTTCCTGTAAAACCTGTAAAACCTATACTGAACATGGATAGGTTTCATAGTACAAGCTCCTATTCTAACATGGCAGATATAGTGAAAACCACCAAAAATGTAATATTCCATACAACGATTATTTAAGTTTACAGTAACTGATATTTTGACTAGTTTACAATTTCAAATACGGCATTAATCAGATTTTTGGTTCAGGCATTCCTGACCCTGCCCTTAAGTGGCAATGAGGTAGGCCAGATTGGAGGAAAATATTCCAAATCATTCAGCCTGGGGAATATCCCCTGGACTGGAGTTACAACTTTAGTGACTGGGAGTAGACTATTTATTTTTCTCAGTTTATGACCAAAGTATTAAATCACAAAATCACACAATCATTCAGGTTGGAAGGAACCTCTGGAGGTCATCTAGCTTAACCTCCAGCTGAAAGCAAGATCAACACTGAATTTAAACCAGATTGTTCAGATCCTTGTCCAGTGAGATCTTGAAAAACTCTGAAGATGGGGATTTCACAACCTCGCTGGCTAAGACATCCCAATGCTTATCTTCACCATAAAATACTTTTTTCCTTGTAACAAGTTGCAACTTTCCATGTTTCAATCTATCACCATTTCCTGCTACACACCTCTGCAGAACCTGCCTGGCTCCATTTTTCTGACAACTTTGTACATATTGGCTATCTGCTATTAGGTTTCCTCTAAGCCTTCTCTTCTTCAGACTGAGTCAGTGTACACTGCAATCCTCTCATCCAAAATCTAGGAGTTTCATCACAGAAGGCAATCAGGTTGGTCAGGCATAATTTGTCTTTTGGTAAATTCATGTTGGCCATTTCCAATCATCTTGTTCATGTACCCAGAAATGACTGCTATGATGTTCCCAAAGAACAAGAGTCTGGTGTGCCTGGATCCATCCTTCTTGTCTCTTTCCAATAATCAGTGGCTTCTCCCAATCTCTGAGTTATGCAGAACTCTCTCATGGCAGTGGCCAACTCTCTCCTCACTCCTGAGCTCTGTGGCCTGGAGCTGCTGGTTTTTACAAACAACACCTCTTCTCTGCCATTTCTTTTTGCTGAGCTGGTGAAGTTCTGGCTCTGCTTGCTTCCCAGACACTGTGCATTTGTATGTGCACATTTGGCATGGGTGCCCAGAATCCAGCCAATTGTTGTGCTGGTTGATGCATGAGAGCCTGCTTTGGGTCATTTCTTTCACCACCTCCCACCTCTGAGATGATTAAATCCCCACTTCTGACAAATAGACGTTAAACTCAAATGTGGGAGGAGAAAGAAAGTCTTGCTTTGTTCTTTTACAAGCAACACATAAGATGGACAAATCAAGATGGCAGTATTTAATTCTCAAGAATATGTTAAAGAACTTGGGCTTGATTAGCAAAGACATCCTGACACCATCAAATTGCCTGACATCAATTAAGTTCCAATTTCTACAGTATTTTTAAGAAACAAACAAAAAACCTCAACTTCTCCCACAAAACTCCCTTATATTTTGAAGCCTAGATATAAACCTGGGCATCTAAACAAGCAATCCCAAATGAAAACCATAACAATACATGTATTAATTTCTCTATTTTAATTACTGTTACAGAAACACTGATTGTACTGAACTAATAGCAAAACTAAATACTCCAGAGGAGAAAAGTTATGTTTGAGGATATGGGATAGGTGGAAAATCTAACCAGTCTCTTAAAAACCAAAAAATAAATTTAACCTGATCTTCTCCTCAAAGCAAAGCAGTCTCACTAAAATCACAAAACACCAAAGTATTTTCTTTTTTTTCCTAAGTTAAGCCAGAAAACATCAGATGTAACATTCAGAAAAGAGTCAGCAATGATTGATGACACTTTAGGTTACGTAGAAGTAACTAAATGCTATGTTGGGTTTTAACTGATTTTTTGGGGTTTTGTTTGTTTGTTTGGTTGGTTGTTTTAATTTTTAATTAAACTGTGATTTGAAAAACACAGATCTATTAAAATTTAAAAATTACAGACCATTAAGTTATGTCAACTGATCTATTTTTTAAATGCATTACTATTGACCACAAAAAGCAAATGGATTAATATAGAAAATTATTCAGAATTCTAAAGTTACAGTGAAAATAACAAAAAATAGACATATATCTGTGCTTTTCAAAATAGAGTCTAAGAGTAATACAACTCAAGATTCTTGACACTTTTATTCACGCCATTTACTTCTTCACATTGATGATATTAACACTTAAACAAAATTGAAAAAATATTCTTTGATAAATGCACAAATATGAGGCAGGGAATGACTTTCCCATTATTGTATCTGACACTCATTCACTCTCCATGTATTTTTCTTGCCTTTTTCATTTTTTCTAGAACACCCCTCACTTTCTTTCACCCCTCACTCTGTCTTTCCCTCCAACAACGTTAAAACCACGATTCTCATGTTTGAATTTTTTATTTTGAACAACAGTAATTCTACAGCTCCCTCTTTAATCTATTCAATATGCTGCAGTTAAAAACAAAAAGGCAATCTCCCTCTTCCCACCCCAAAAAACCCCAAAACCAAAAAACCCCACCAAATATCCCACAGCAGCCAAAACCTTCCTTCCCAAGTAAGAACCCTTTTGTTGCTGAAAGAGTGAGAGGGAGAAGCAGAGGGATTCTAATTTGAACACAAATATTCTTTCCTCTAACTCTACAAACCCAGACCATACAAACGCCGCCCCTTTCAAAGTCCCTCAGTTCCTTTCTCCAAGCCAGCTGGCAAGGAGGCAAAAACAAGCTCACTCTTCCTTTGTTGTATGTGAGAAATTAAAATGTAAATACATTTTTAAAAGGCTGTAGCATTAGGACTGAATTTGACAGAAAGCTTGAGCTGTGTTTTAGCTTGGTCTGAAATTTCTTGGTATTTTACACTACGTCAGACCTCCCACAAATTGGCTTACCCAGATGAGAAAAATCATGATTAAGACACGTTCTTGTTCTGAGCAGCTCCCCTCTTCAGAGGGGCACAAACATTGCTTACAGTAAGGCTCTTGGCTGAAAGTGTTTGCAAAAAGGAAAAGCAAATCCTGCTGGAATATAGCCTTCTCAACTGGATGTATACAGTTTTATTAAGCATATGTAAAGGTATTTAAAGGACTGGAGGCCACATTTAAAAATGTAGAGTAGTGCAGCACCAGTCAAAAAATACAAAATATCATAAAAAATGAATAAATTTTTTATTCTTTCTTAATAAATACTGCTGGGTTTCTGTTGTGCAGTGGAAGATTTATCTGCTATAGCAGTGATTGGTCCAGGATAAGATAATTTAATTGGTGGTGACAGAAGCGGACCATGTTGAAAGTTGATAAAATATTATCACAGGAATTGTAACACGCCTCAAAGAGCTGCTATTTTTATTTAACAAATAATCATTTCTCAAAGGAATGTGAAAGTAAAGACAGACAAATTTGATGTAAGGAGGAGGGCAAGTGCCACTAGATCCCCGTTCATGAGAGAACTCTCTAATGAAAATATGCAAAATATGAGACATCTTTAGACTATTCCTGTAGCCTTTGTTAGCTAAAACATTTCCTTTCTTCTTGCATGGGAGATGTCCACTGCATTTCTGGCTAAATTCCTTAAAGCCCTGAATAATTTTCCTCAGTTGGCCACTGCTGCCACATTTATAGAAAATAACAGCATAGGATATCTAAGACTAATGTATCTTAAAACAACACCACTGAATGTGCTAAAGTGACACAGAGTTGAGCTGTGTCTTTACAAGCAGTGAGTCCAAGTCCCAGGGACTCAGGGAACTCCCCACCAGCCCAGCTGAACGCAGCTGTTTTCCCACTGGGGATTCTGTGCAGGTAATTGAACTCCCAAGGGGCAGAGATGTAATCACACTCCATATGAAACCCTGGAATTGTTCCCTCCACTGACCTTTCTCAGGTTTTCTTTTTCCTTTTGTTTTATTTACTCTTTTAAACAAAGTGTTTCACAGAAGTATTTCACAAAGTATTTTCACAAAAGCAGTGCCTGGAAATAGGTTTTAGCTCAAAAAGATGGAAATGGATCTCCTTTTCTGCTCATCACTAACAAGAAGGCTCTTCAAGCATAAAAAGTACCTTTCCAGTTAAAAAGTTTGAATATAAGGGAGCTTCAGAACATTTTCCATTTTTTATTGCTTACCAGCTCAAACTCTGTTTTCCTTCAGAGCTTCCCTGAAGTTATCAAGACTTATTGCAAATACTCTGCCCAGCAGGTCAATGGAAATTTGCTTTTCAATGACACATTCACTTCTTACTTATCTCTAAAGTCACACAAACTCAGCCCTTTGAAAACCTAGCACAGAAACTTTGCGTTCTCCCTACATAAACAGAAGTACATTAAGCACAAACTTACTGGCTGAAATTATTTTCAAAAAATAAAGAAATATTAAAATAACTGAAGAAATTCAGAATTTCTCTCAGTCCTTTATTGCAATGCCTCAGGTTATTTTGAAAGCATTACTCAGACCTATTATTTCATTTTGACATTATGGTACTGACTTCTAGAAATTAATGTTGATCATCCTAACCAATTATTTGCCTGAGAACGCTTTAACTTGTAGTGCATATCCAAAACCCAAAACACTCCATGTATTTATCAATACATTCAAGTAATAGGTTTATTTTTAAGGAATTTCATAGAACCAGGAAAATCTGTTTTATCTTAATATCCTCCAGGTTTAAGAACAGATGTTCAAGTTTTCATTAATATCAGCTTTCTTTCAGTGATAAAACTTTCGCCAAGAATAGTAAAAAAGTTCTCAGCAGTTTAAGTACATGATTATTTTAAATGTCACATGCTCTTCTGGACCTTTTAATCCTTTAATGAGGAAAAAAACCTTATACAAGTCTCAGCAGCAAAACGTTATTTATTTATTTAAGAGCAGCAATAGTAAAGTAACTTTATCTCTGGAACTGCTTTCTCAATATCAGGAGTTATACCGAAGTGACTTGTTACACACCTTCACAGTAGTTTAAAATATTAGTTATTTGTTGACACTTTGGCTACATATTAACATTTTGGCAGTTCACTCAAATAAAAAAAAGTAAAGGCATAATTAATAAGGAAGTTTCCAAGGCAACTGAGAAGGGGTGAATAAATTCAACTTTGATATGGAAATCACAAGAGTTTCTTGGCTATGTAATAACTTCCAGGGTGTGAATTAGTTAGATTAGAATACATTTATACAAATAAATTTGCTTAGTACTTGGCAAATTACACATTTTAGCTGGCTTTAGAAGCACAAGTAAACTGTGTTTCAACACCAAGTGATAGTGTGTACAGATAAAATTTAATACAGATTGAAAAAGTAAATTTAAAGGTGTAGCAGGTTAATTAGGCAGTAAAAGTTTCAGTAATGTATTAAGCTGCATTCCACAGTCACTCATAGTTTATTGATGATCTATAAACCAAATAAGAAAATTTAACAAGTAAAGGGCAATGAAAGGACAATCCTTTAAATCTCTCCCCAAAACAACATACCGATATTTGCCGTGCATCTTATGCCTCCAAGTGTATAAACAGGAAGTACAAATTCTTTTAAAAGTATTGACTAATTTCAGCTAACATTGGTTAAGATTTACTATTTTGGTGGAGAGTAATGCTCAGGTACTCACAATAATTACCCTGCCTCAGATGCCTTACACTGGACACAAACAGCACCGGAGTGGACCCAGGGACACGGAGATGCTTTGGCACCGTTCTCCGTATTTTTTAGGGAGGTGCATGCCAAGCAGCAGATAACTGTCCTACAAGCATTGCAACATTCCCCTTCACCTGTTAAATCATCTTGTCTGGTTCACAGTTCATTAATTAAACTATGAATGGCTGCAGATTGCTGAAAACTTTATTGCTCATTAACCTGCTACACCTTTAAATTCACTTTTCAAATCTCTATTGAATTTTATTTATGTAACAGATAACTGGCCTGAAGCATTGTCTTAGCAATACAGTTACCTAAGTTCCTTTCTACACAGGTCTCTTTTCAGATAAATGCTGCACATTTTCATTATCCCTTCAAAAATCCAACAAGATGCTACTCCTACAAGAGCTAGAAAAACCTGGATGTGAAAATCTTGAGATAAGACTGGTGGTAAAGAGTCACTTAACCAATCAGTGCTAAATATATCTGGGCATTTCACAACATTCTTAGGTGGAATTTTCATATTAAGCAGGAGAAAAAGTAAAGATCAATCCCTCCCAATGCACTTGCTGTGAATGTGCAAAAGAAGATGTGCAGTAGGTCTGACCAATGCACTCAAATAAATCCAGGATGCACTGGCATAAAACAGATCAGGACACATACAAAGCAGTCAGGACACAAACCCTGGTTTTGTAAAAAATTGTTTTGCTAGTACCTACTTGCACACTAAGAAAATGAAGGATATTTAAGCACATTTTTTTTAATACTTTGAAAATCAGGGAGGCAAAGGAGGCACATAAGTGTAAAAAAACAAATGCTTGGCATGCCCTATGACAGTAACTGAGTATCAGATAATAATTCAAGTCAGGCATTTCAAAGCTGTTAAATGACAGCACAATAGCATAAGAGAGGTATATTTTTCAAACAAAATTAGAATGCTTAGTCTTACATCCACTCTTCTAATAATTCTGAAACAAGACAGCACAACAATTAATAAAAGAATTGAAGTTTAAAAGGAAAACATAAGGCAAAAGAGCAGAAATCTTTCCATAACAGAAATAAAAAGTTATTTTTCCTCATGGATGGAAAAATAATTTAGAGGAAAGAAGACATCGAAACTGGGGGGAGGGGGGCGAGGGTAGGGGGGAAACATGCCAAAATGTAAACAGCTCTGAAATTATTAATAAATAAAGACTTTGAATAAAAATGAGTGTCTGAAAGAAGAGTACAGAGAGTAACATTAAAAAAATTAAAGGTGAATAAATAAACGTGAGGTATCTGGCACTCACTTGAAAAAGAGGTGGGCAAGGGATTGTTGCCATATCCATAAATACCTTTAACAGTTCAGCAAAAAGATGCACTGCTATCTGTTAAAGTGTCTTTTCTGAAATTCCCCCTTTTTCCATATTCCATAATTTTAAACCCTGCTGTGACCCGTGAAATTTCCTGGAATCTCATTTATAAATTTGTTTGCATGTACAGTACATAAACTTTATTTTCACACCTATTTTTTTTTTTTTTGTTATTAACATTCTGTCTCCTCTATGTCTGCACCTAAAACCAACCTAAATATTTTCTTAGAAGATGGTGTTTAACAGGATGTAAGTCATATATTAGTTTTGTAAGAAAACATACATTTTCTAGTACTCCAGCCATAAAAACCACCTACCTCCAAGACCTGTTTCCAACCTCCTGCAGAACACCTTTTCCAGGATCATAAATGCACTCTCCTGGAAGGAAGGAGCAGGCAGGCGATGACAGGGCGTCGCCTCATGTGTGAGGGAGGAGCTGGAATGTGTGGATGGATCTCTGTTTTGGGGTAGGGGATCAGGGAAGGATTTGGGGGTCAGGATTTGCAGGCAGGCCAGCAAAGTGGGAATTGCTGTGCCAGGCAGTCTCCAGAGGGATGAGGCAGGTGAGACCTTCTCAAGGGAACAGAATGTAGCCTCATGTGATTCCTCACGAGGAACGTTTCCAACCCCAGAATCAGCCAGTGGGACAACACGGCAATCCAGGAGATTCCTGGGGCACACAGATAACAACCCCTGGAACACAGGCAGCTGAGGAGCAACCCATGAGGAACTCTGGTGGACCTGAGCCTTAAAAACATGGAAGGACTCTCTGAGGATGTGAGTATCTGGCCTGAATGCAGTGACCATGGAAGGGTGAGTTCAGGAGAAGAACAAAACCAAGGATCACAATGTTGGACATGACGGATAAGGTTTCGACCTCTTTGGGAACTGCCTGTGACATGGGATACAGCTCTAGAGAGAAGGCTCCAAAACAGCTGGTTCCTGCTCAGGGATTATCTCCTCCAAACTCAAGAATGGTCCATAGGGACAAGCAGGAAGTCAAGCACAGGCAGCAGGAAGCCTGCATGGATGAACATCACTAAACTCTAACACAAAAGGGAAGTGGAAGCACTAACTTCAAAAACAAGGAGAGAGGCACAACCAAATATGCATCCTGGTTTTTATGAATTTGTGTGATATATAGGTCTAATATATAAAAACCTCCAAAATAACAGGCAATATTAATCAAAGTAAAAATAAAGTCATCCCTCAGAGATAAGAGAGAATAAACTGGCCCAAAATCTCAGGTTTACCATTTCCTATCTTTATAGAACTGCATTTAAAGACTTTTTCCTCATAATTTGAAGCTGTATAATTTAAATGTGACATTTGTACAGGTATTCAAATGAAAAATTCCCCAAAACATAAACAGCTATGGAAATACATATATGAAACAATATCTAACATCAGCAATGACTGAATTTAGGTTATTGTTACCTTTAATCCCAGTTACTGCATGTTCTAATTAATTTCTTTTGATCACTCTCTACTGTTCTGTGAATGTTTTTCTCAGGATAATCTTCCTCTCCTGCCTTTCTGAAACACCGCTCAAACAAGGAGCCTATCTGACCCACTTTCTTACACTCAAAAATATTATGTATAGTGAAGAAGTCACACTACCAACCAATTCATTTCCAATCATGATTCTTTGCAAAAACAGTAATACTGCTGCACAAAATATGCATATATAAGTCTCTCTTTAAATAATTTTTTTAAGATATTCCCTAAAGAAAGGTGGAACAGAAACACTGGCTTCCAAAAGGAAAAAAATTGTTGGTGTTTTCATAACATACAGATTTGTTAAGCTGGAAGAACAGAAATCTGTTGTCAAAAGATAAAAAAGAAGTTTATTTCAAAAATGGTCACACCACAGCAACTATATTGTCATTTACAAAAACAGCCTGCTTAACTTCCAGAAATGCATGATGATTGGAAAAAATGTGTATAACTGCAAAGAGAATTTTCCAGTGGAAATGCAGCACTTCTTCAAATGGGACTGTGTGGTAAATCAAACAAGTTGCAGAGAAAAGTATGATCCAGTTCTTAGTGACTTCAATCACCAAAACCAGTTGTCTGTAGATAGACCAAACATCAGGAGCCTTATCAGCTAAACAATCTGTCTAAAGAATTCAGGTCCTGCTCAGAGCAGTTGAAACCAGGCCCTACTTTCCTTTCTCAATTTAAGCGTTCCCTCACTGATTTGCAAACAGGAGAATATCACCTGCTGAACAGGAATGTTAATTTTGCTAATGAAGGTTTTCACTGTCTACAAATTGGAATCTGGTAGTTTTAAAATCCAGCCTTTGCTTATTTCTACAACATACTGTAATGTGGCTACAATAAAATTTTAGATTTCTAGGATTAAGTGACCACTAAATCTGCATTATCTCCAAAACCTTGTATGACTTACTAGTCCCAAATGACTTAAAAATATGTAGCAACTCACACCTGAGGAAGACCTGAAGTGTTAAAAGTTGAGATGAATATAAGCACTCTGATCAAAAAAAGGGAAAAATATAAAATTGACATACCAACCAAGAAAATATAAAAATCAGACATACATTTTCACCTGTTTCTCTCCTGTCTAAACTAAGTAAGGAATTCTAAGGCTAAGATTGCAACTGTATTGTTGCAACACTGCACACAAGTCAAACTCCCTAAATTTACACTTCCCACAGCAATTTTAACTCAGTTCCAATTTGCAAGTAAAGAAGTTAGAAATATACTATTTTATTCTGCCTCTTAAATAGTACAAACACCAAAGCAGAAATGTGGGAATCATAACTCTAATTTTATTAGCTTATATGAATTCAAGATCTCTAAGAGACTGTTCCATTAAATATGCAAACAATTCTATAATACTAGTTAATAGTAATTTGTTTATTCTGTTTATGAAACCACTGCTGGCCCTTTACTGTCTCTGGTTGCTGCAGTTACATATGGGAATAATGTTAAGAATGTGAAAATACTACGTGGTCTGCTCAATCTTGATTTTTTTAAAAGCTAAATTTACTTAGATGGAACACAGAACTTTTTACCTTTTGGTTTTACACAGTGATAAATGAGGCCACACTCTATTGTTATCCATTGGTTAAATATTAACACTGTACCAGAAATTTGGAATTCTGCCTCCCATACTTAGGAACAGTGATTAACACTACCCTTCAGTTCTTCAATTTGCAGAACTACCAAATTCAGTTTAAGGCTTTTTTCACACCTATGATGAAGAAAGTTTGTGAGTAGCCCAGTACAAAACTTGCTTCATTAGAATGTTAACCCTGCTCAAGAAATATTTTTATGTTCCTACCTTGTCTTTCCAAGTTATCTTTTTCTATATCAAAAAACCTAAAGCATATGTCATTGATGCAATTTTGTGAGAACAAAACTGTGATAAACATAACTGTCACCCTTGACTGAGGCAGAAACCAAAAGCAAAGATGTAAAAAAAATAAGATTACTGACTTAGTTACTTGACAAAGATCAATGAAATCTCCCAGAACTAAGAAAAGTACCTTCTTCAAAAAATAAAAGGGTTTTATCTAAATATCACCTTGTTAAAAATCTGATTAACTGACTGGCTTTGTTAGATCTACAGCGGATTTTGAGATTTCCCTGTCACAAGTGCCTGGAGCCAGTTAATTAGTAAATATAAAAGTGTATGAAACAGTGCATGTTCATGTAAAAGGCAGTTAGAAAAGTGTCCTGAGGCACTGGTTTTATACTTTTTACTCAAACATTAACAGAGCAATTTCATTTAAAAGGAATTAAGTCAACGCACACCTACAGCTTTGGACGCTGGCATCGCTTCCATTGGAAACCTCATCCTGAGAGTTCCTAAAGCTGTGCCAGAGGCACCACTGCAGTCTGCTTTAAAGCTTTTCAGGTCAACAGCACTAATAACCAGCTGCTTCTACTGGAAAAGGCAGAGGCAGTGGGACAGACATCTGTCCTCAGGAGCTGCCAGCTCTGCTCAGTGTGTGGCCACAGGTGGTGACCCTCGTGGTGCAGGAGCCAGAGGAGAAAGACAAAAGAAACTAAAAGCTGTAGTAACAGAAGGCATCCACAATTCAAGTCTCATGAAAGTAATTTTAACAGGCAGCTCTTAGAAGCTTGACTCACTCTCCTGCTCTGGTTTGACTTTGGCTGTACTCAGAACACAACAAGAGGAAGCACATGAGCATTTCTACAAAGTAAGTTAAAGGTTTTGACCCTTTTATAGCCATTTTTGAAAACTGCAGTACCTAACTCAATGAGTTATGATACGGACTGATAGTTGCGAACCTCAGTAGCATTTTCACTATCCAAATTCACAGCGCTCTTCAGGCAGAAGTATGTACTAACATGAAATCCACCTGTTCTATTGTTTAGGAAAGCAAATAACTTTAAGCACTATGGTACTCCATAAATCATGAGGGTTTTAAGTTAAAATTCCTTTTATATCATGGTTCGATTAATCAAACATTTCTTTCACTGAGTAAAGTGTTACACACAAAAAAGGAAAAAAATAGTATTAGATAATTATATTACTGTAAATTCCAGAATGTACTGCTATCAGGAATTCAAAATAAATTATTACAGCATTCCTTTAAGTACAAATGGGAAAAAAAAGCAATAGGTATTAAAGATCATCCACAGCAGCAAAAAAATTAAGTGAAGCTGAGTTACAGACACAAACTTTTGAAATCTGTAACATAGCTTGCTTTGCTCTAACACTGGAAGATGACCCAAAACTTCAATGAAAAAAATGACTGGGATGCAAAACTTTACACATGTATTTAATTGAAGATGTTAGCTTTCACAATGGAAACAATTCTAATTCCATTGTCTAGCATCCAATTACATTTTACAGGTATTTATTATGCAGCATGAATTATTCCCCATTGAAGTTAGGTAAGACAGCACAAACAATTGGCCATAGCACTCTAGAACATGCTATGTCACGCTCTTAAACACAACTACTGAGCAAAGTGGTTTTCTTTCCATCTGTTTTATGAAATAGATCCCAACAAAGAAGAGTGACCTGAGCTACAAAAATGTAGTTAGGCAAGTGGGATATTAAACTTACATTCCTGCTAATCTAAAAAATCAGGCTCTGATCTAAAAACCTCTGAAATTCTTTAAATTCAAATGGATTTGAAGCAGGCCCACAGATGCCTAAAAGAATATTTCAGGACATAAATATGCTCTATACAAAACCTTCCTGAAAAACAAGGATACTACAAGAAAGAAATTACCTGGAGTGTCTTGTAATGATCTTGATGTGGAAGCACTTTTTCTTTTTTTTCCTTCAAGAAATCCATTTCTAGCACACTATGTTTTTCCAGTAAATATTCCAATTCCTGTAAAGTTTGTAAAATAAAACACATGAAATTACAAATGCTTGCAAATTGTGAAAATACAGATTCATTCAACCATTCAAACTAATTTAATTTCTGAAAACTGTGATATTTGCTGTCTTAATTATCACAGAGATAAAGGGTAGTGCAAGAAAAATTTGGCTGCAGTCTTTAAATTGAGACATTATTTTCAAGAGTCAGCCATATAAAACCCAAAGCATGTCCCATGTATAAGGAATGACCCACGTGAAGTGGCCAAGGTGCCCTTAATAACATCCTCTAACTTCTTCTGAACCCTGAAGGGTTCAGGCAGCTGGACCTGTTTTTACAACTGGAATTATTCTCTCCTATTCTATTCCAATTATTTTTGTATTTTAATATCTTACTCTGCCTTTCTGCACTTGAAAAGCAGCATATTAAATGTACTGTCAGCAAATGTTTTCACTGAAAAGGCAGGAATCCTATGACATATATGCATGCATGCAATGATCCCTTTCTACATCTGTAAAATTAATAAAACCTTAAACTATTCTGGGATCTTGAAGAGAGCCAACTTGTACCAACAGATAAAAAGGAGACTAACACCACTGACAGTAAACTTCAAAATTATTTGCTGTACAAGGAGCTAAAGATTTTTTATTTTTCCTTAATGCAGCCATAGCTATTGTACATAAGCTGCTGGCACCCTTTCAGTTGCTCAAGAGCAACAATTTCTCCAAGCCATGTAGGAAGCCAGTATAGAAACAAATGACCTGCCAGGTCAGTGCACAGCTATTCAAACAAAAGCATGACTGAGAGGGTCATGAAGAGGACAAAAAGAGCAGGTCTGCTTAGTTCAACCCTGCTTTTGGACAAAATAGTCAAAACAGTTTGAGAGATTCCACTGGTGAGATAGAAACAAGACTGTGGAACACCCATTCAAAGCCTCTCTCTCAGCTGCCTCCTCTTTCAGCCTGTATTCCTGCTTCCCTTCCAACCTTTCCCTCACACACTTAGCAAAACCAGCCCATTGCAGACCTCTTCATCCTTGGCTCCAGTTATTCACCCTCATTTTCATTTCCAACAAGTCATTTGCTCCTTCCCCAACACAACCTGAGGCCTCCCAAGAAACAGTATTAAAAATAACAGAAGTTAAAACTCACTCTCCCATGCCTCACTGACCTTTTGCTAACTCAGATGTGTAACTACAGGCACAGCCCTGCTTGGTGCTCTTATTGTACTCAGGTCAGAAGGAATATGAAGAATTTAGCTACTAGAGCTCCCACCCCAAAAAAAATCAAAACAAAGCTCATGCTGAGAAAGCTAGTATCTTTCTTTTTAATCAGTTAGGCTAAAGACGTATTTTTTTCCTGACACTTCAGAAAAATTCAGCCTAAAACAGACACCAGACATTAAAAAAAAAAAAAAAAAAAAAAAAAAAAAAACGGATTTCAGCTAAATTGAGTGGTGTGCCCAGTTCTGGCCAATCTCTGGAGAGCATCCAGGAAAGAACAACAGAGATAGAGAAGGGTTTGGAGCACAAAAATCTGGCGAGAAGAGGCTGAGGCAGCAGTGGGGTCTCAGGCTGGAAAACACAGGTTCAAAGGGACCTTATATTTTGTAGCCAGGTGGGGTTGGGCTCTGCTCCCAGAGGAAAAGGACAAGAGGAAATGGCCTGAAGGTGTATCAGGGGAGGTTCAGGTTGGATATCAGGAGGAATTTCTTCTTGGAAAGGGGAGTCAGGCACTGGCAGGGGCTGCCCACAGAGGTTTGGAGACCCATCCCTGGAGGTGTCCAAGGAGTGCCTGGATGTGGCACTCAGTGCTCTGTGCTGGTCATGAGGTGAGGACAGGTTGAACAGGTTGAAGTTTTAAATGGTGTTCAAAGTCTTTTCCAACCTTAATGATTCTGTGATTCTAAATCTAGCCAGTTTATCTGGAATTTGGCTAATTTCAACAAAAAAATTAATTTCAAATGATTTTAAACCTCTTTCAGCTCCACCTATGTATAATTCCCATATAAATGCCAAATGTTTTTATTCAAAAAGACTACTCATACCTTTTTGATTTTTAGTTTTTCTTCTTCAGCACAGCAAAGCTTGATTTCAAGGTTTGCAACGGCTTGTTGAAGGCAGCTCTTGGGTTCATTTGTTCTCTTTGTCTCAACATCAGCTAAAGTCTTGTCTTCAATTACATTTGAAGAGGCAACTGGAGTATCTGCTTGAGTCTAATTCATAGGAGAAAAGTGGAACTGAATCATCTCTGTCAATGCATCAGGGAAACAAACTCTCCTTGGATTAGTCATTCCATGTTTTCACCCAGTGTATACTGCAAACAGTGGTCACAGAAAGGGAATACAGAGGGTTTGCGCTAAAATAAATCTCTCATCCTTAGGCTAGACTAAGAGAATAAAAGTAATTCAGACATCTCTACAACATTTATTTACTGCTATTTCAGTAAACTGTAGAAGAACAGAAAACAGGTGAAACACTGATGATAAGTCCACACTTTCATAAAGAACACAGATAAATTAGGTGATGCTTAAAACATTTTGTGGTATAACTGACAAAAAGCTCAAAATAAAAGTCAAGCCTTTATTTCTTCCCTCTTAAAAAAAATAAAGGAGGAGGCAAACAATTGTCCATTTTGCAGCAAAAGAACTCCAAGGAAAAAGCTGGAAAATTGATTCAGCTGCCACTTTTTCAACAATCTGAAAGCCAAGCAAATTTAAGATTTGGGTGGTGAAAGGAATATCTCAGCATCTTTATTAAAGAGAGGTTTGACTGATCTGACCTAATCCACCCCCAGGACCTTTTATTCCAAACATATACTCGGATAGTGCATTGACTTTCCAATAAATATCTCTCAAAGGATTCAAGTAAAGTAAAAAACCAAACTAGCTGAGATCTTGACTGTACATGAATATATAAAATACAGCAGACAAAACAGACAGAGAGAAAACCGCAGTTTGTGCTCTGAATTCTTCTGTAAGAGGCAAAGAGAAGCCATATGTACCAGTTCCATTTCTGAGTACTACTCAAGATTAGAGTCTGGCACCACCAAAAACTGTGACCATGGAACCTGTAATAGTGAAGGATTTTTTTACATGAAATCTCGGGAGGCTCTGGACATAGAATTATAAAAGAATACACTTCTCCTAGCATTACTCTCTAACAGGTATAAGAATATTTTATTTTAGTTTTCTGCCTACCATCTTCCTTTAGTTTACTTCTTAGTGCAAAGTCATCGCCATTTCAAAATAATGTTAAAGAACCTGCTCTCAACTCCTTTCAGCAGGACTTGCTAATAAAGTTTTAAAATTTGTACTATTTCCTGCCTTACAGAGAATTTATGGAATGATGGGTCTGTCAGTAGCTGAACAGAACAAGAAGAGAAAAACTGAAACATGGATGAGAACTAGAATCTGCACGCACATTTAGTCTGAAGTAACAAAGTGTATTTCTTAGTTTTCTGTAAGATTACCTAACTAAATGACTTTATAGTTTAAAAAAAATACCCCTAAGCCTTAGTGTTCTGGAATAACCCAAGCGCTCTTTCCAGAGAACACAAGAGCTAAAATTGCTGGCCTAGCTCAAATAAGAAAGGTTGAAGGTTATTCACTGTTAGCCAAAATTAAAAAAAGGCAGGATCTGTGGTGGCTGAAGAAAATCACTTTTTGATCATCCTGCCAGTAAAAGAAATTTACTTATCAAAACTTTGTTGAAGAGCCAGATGAAGAGCCTTCAACATAGAAAATTACCCTGGCTGGCATCAGTCAAAAAAAGAAAACAAACACTCCTCCCTCTCAGGAAAAAAAAAAAAAAAAAAAAAAAACAACATAACTTTTGGATTTATAAATCTCTTTGATATCATTTGCATCTGGGATCAGCTCTGCTTCACTTTTCATAGGCTTTCCCCAGAATATTAGCCTGGGAACAAACACAGAATGGTAACTAATTAATTAACTCCCCATTGATGCCACAGTCTTTCTGGAAGTACCAAAATACAGATGCTCCTCTAAGAAAAAGAGTAAGGCTCAGTTAAAGCAAAACCTGTATTTTGTGCATGTTGTTCAAATAGCTCTAAAGAAATGCTTTTAAATTATCAGAAAATAAAAATCTGACTTAATCATGAAATTCAGCTTTCACCAGGCACAGCCTTAGGACTTGATGAGCCTACCTGAAGAAATAAGAAACTAAGGAAGTGCTGAAAATGGGAGGGTTGACAATTAGCCCAAATTGTCAAAAAACCTCACAGTGAGGCAAGAGCATTTCCAAGCATATACCACCCCACGTGCTGAAACAGGGAAGTTTACAATGAATTAACATGCTGAAATGGGGGTCATTGCAATTAATGGCAATAAAAACCTCGGAAGGATAAACGTATTAAAGTCTCATCTGCAGCAGGTCCTGAGATTCTGACAGAATTCTTGTGATAATCTTCAGGGAGAAAGGCTTTTCCCTTCCTTGCTCACCTAGTTGTTAAGTTAAAAACTAAACATTTTCACATCCCAGAAAGAAACAAGCATCAGTTCTCAGCAGCACTGCAGCCACAGGGAGAGATAAAGATCCCACAACTAGGACTCTGTAAGACCACCAAAAAAAACCCCAAACCGAACTTTAAAAGTAATGGGGAAAAATAAAACAAAATAAAATGCAACCTCCCTATAATTAATTTAATTATAATTAAGTAGAGATTAAACATTAATTCTCGAATCATAGAATGGGTTGGAAAGACCTTCAAGATGATCTCATTCCAACACCCTGGCAGGGACAAAACACCTTCCCCTAGACCAGGTTGCTCCAAGCCCCATCCTTGAAAATCCTAAAAACCTAGTCTTAAACCACTTGAGAAAACATGTAAGTACAACATACAGCTCCAGTTGTAATCTTTTCAGCTTTAACAGTAGCCAGTTTTTTAGAGAGAACCTTCCTGCTGATGTTTCATTCATGCATGCTCAGCACCATAAGCATGCCTTTAATGTCTCAAACACAGTTCTCTCTCTTGCAGTTCATACCAAAGCAGTATGGTTTCTCTCAGTTATAGGTTTCGTAAATACTTTTAAAATCATTCAAGGCCTGCATCACAGAAATCCAAGAACCTTTTGCCTTTAAAAAGCATTTCAACCTAAATGTGCACAGGAAAGACGAGACATTGACATCTAATACATTGAGTTCCTTCACTGAAGTTTAAAAATTGTGTGTTTACCTGTACTTCAGGAAGAGCTGAATTTATCACACTCTTGGCTGTTTGAAGAGCTGTTGCCACATTATCACTTGATAAAATGAAGGAGTCAGAAGGAACCAGGCAGGAAGAAGGCACAGAGCGCTCCAGGAGAACATCAGCAGATCTATGGACTTCAGGTACTTGAAACAGAAAACACACATAATATGAAGAACAACTCAAAAGTTAGTTCTGTTTCTGGAGTCCATACTCGTAAAAACTATCACAAGTCTAGTCATACCAATTTAAGATTATATACCCCTTATAATCCAATTGCGCTGAAGAGTAATTCCACACAAAGTGCCTGTGCTTTTCAGTAGCATCAACTTAAGGACATTCAAAATGGTAGTCACAATACATTTAGACTTTTATTTACACAGAGGTTTTACAAGACAACAGCTCTCAAAAGGACCACTTTTAACTCTGTCACTTTTGATTCCTACAGCACGTCAGCTTCAGCATGATCTTTAATCAGTTTCAGTCAACTGGAAGACTATACTTCTAATTTCCCAAATTTTATACATTTTAAAAGTTAAAAAAATCCACAACTGTATTAGAAGCCACATACAAACAGCTTGCCAAGACATATGATACAGCAGCTTTATATTTTATAAGAGATAAAAAGACAACAAAGTAAATAAGTCTCTAGCTAATAAAACTAACTGGACTGAGAGCTCTTCCATACCAAATTCCAGTTATGCCATAAAAACCCGGAACAGTGGAACAGCATTACCAACCTGGCACAATAGAAACACCTTCTTTTTAAAAAAGACATAAACTAAACAAACGTAACAAAAAGAAAGAAAAAGGGAAAGTTCTGTCTACATTTTTAATTTAACAGCAAAGTCCTGCAAACTTTGAAAAGGTCAGCTCCAGATGTGTCTTTGCAATAGGCAGAAAGAATCACATCGAGTTGTTTCAGGAAAAGCAGCTCCCATTATTATTACAACTCTTTATGGCAACATGTAAAAGATGCCACTAGCCTGGAGCAAGTCTCAGCCTCTGGATATCACTGCTAAATGCTGCAAAAGTACTCAGCACAAACCAGTGTGTACAACTAGCCTCGAGGCATTCAAAAAGACACATCAATCCTTGAATCCAGGCACTCTCTGTCCCATCTTCTTCAGCTCTCAGTCCTAGGATTCAGGTATAACATAGAGGAACATGGAAACCTCATCGAATGAAAAGAAGAAAGAAAATAGACCATGAGGCAGAGAAGTATCAGTAGGGTAATTGCAGTGATAGTAGATTTGGACATGGCCAAAAACATAGGAAAAAAAAAATCACAGCTCAGCAGAAGATGGAAACTTGGCTGAAAAGCATAGAGGAGAGTACTTCAGCAAACACAACAGAAACCAGTCTAGGTAACTGCATTTTAGTAGTTAACTCTTCCCCAGAACTGGAAAAGGGACCTTTCTGGCTTTCTTTTAGGCACCTTAAGATAAAACACCCCTCCCATTTCAAATGTCTGCTTTCAAAGGCAGCTTCCTATAACAATTACCTACTCTGTTAGTTCAAGTGGCAGTGAAGTGACATAGTGACATCTTTTTGTATCTAAACAAACATTAAAGTCTCAGCTGTATGCTACCACTTAATGCCCTGAGTCTCAGTTTTAAATTTCCATCTGATGGAAAAACAGATAAAATAATGTACCATGCAATTTCTGACTGAGCAGGCAAGTGGTTCTCTTACTAGAACTGTCAACTCACACGGAAAAACTGAGCATGATCCTTGTGACGAGAGTGTTCAACCTTTGGTGACGATAACCAGAGCATAGGCATAATTCACACATAAATAATTTATCACAAAGGTCAAAACAGCCATGGAGACTGGGCACATATGAGGAATGTAGACTTGTTGAGATAAGAGCTTTAGGCATTCACATATTTTGGGGCGTCCAATCCTAGAGATAAAGCTCCATTTTTCAGGTAGTAGAGTTTTACATGCACTCCTACAATCAGGTGGAGCTTTCAGTAGTTGTAACTATAGTAAAGAATGCTTAGCATCTTGAATGGAAAAAAAAAAAAACAACAAAAACAACAAAAAACCAAAAAAACAAAAAACAAAAACAAAAAAACCCACAAAAAAACCCCAAACAAACAAACAAAAAAAAAACACCAAAGAAACCAGAAACAAAATCCCCACTCCTTAAGTTGTAAAAATGAATCCTAGGAAATGAGGAGCAACAACTGGTGAGCACTTCTGAATACTGTGGTTTAAAATTTTCATCGAAACACATAACCTTGCAGAAGACAAGAAAAGGTGGCAACTCTCCAAGGTATCATTCAAACATCTTTTTTTACAAAATGTACTTTTCACTTTTCAGCAATGCTAAAGATTCATAAATTAGACATTCCTAGAATTACACTTGCTATGTCTGTAATTCAAGCTCTCTTAATTCATTCCTCTTGTGTATATACTGGTGAAATTGCATTTTAGTTCAGCTCAAAATTCGCTTATAAAGAGAACCCCTAAATCATTCCTGCCTACCATGTCTTAGTTACCATGATGGAACAGTTTCACAACCCCTGAAACAAAAACATGCCTCTGTTGGAACTACCTGACCTGATTCCAACAGGCTAAGTCTGATAACCCTGATAAATTTCCAAATAAATTCGTTGTTCATTGATCAGATCTGCAGCACTATAGAGCAAAGAAGCATGCACTCAATCACAGGTATATCGAAAGTCATACACCTAAAAAGGCTGAAATAAGATGCAGATATAAGTTATTGCCAGAATTGTGATTAAAAAGTATCTAATAATTTCTGAAGCCCTGGCTTCCCAATATTAAGAATATTCTGTCATAGGTTTGTGTGTAAGAACTGCCAGAACCACACAGTTTGTTAATACACGCAGAGATCAGGGACAGCTTGCAATTTTGCTAATGCAAGGAAAATTCTGTGTCTTTATGCTGGTAACGAAGCTCAAACAAATATTAAAATTCCATGGGGGATCAGAAATTCTGAAAACAAAACCAAGTGGATGAACATGAACTGTTAAATCAACATTCCATTGAGTCTTTTTCTTTGTACTGAGTTTCAGAATGAAGACATCAAATACCAAATGTTCCACATGGGCAGTATTTACTAATTGGGCGTTACTTATATCCAGTAATTAAGAAGTGATATGTCAGCAGGGTCCTGAGCAAAAGACCATATAATAATTATTTGACATGTTTTTGTAGAATGTTGCAAACTACTTGTAGCACAGTTCCCCTGCATGTAGGCTTCAGCTATTAAAAATAACCCCAAGAAACAAAATTAAACTTCTTTCCTCAACTCCCCTTGTCTTGATATTACAACTCAAGGACACTTTCAATTATACTGTATACACTGAAAACTCTATCCCTGGACATTTTCAGTTAAAAGCAGTATTCAGGTAGAAAGATTGAGTTAAGAACTGGTTTTGCGTCCACAGCGGGGAAAACCACTCTGATGCACTCTCAAGATGATTTCTGATAACTCACAGCACAAAGCCCTTCCCCACATTTTATTCTTCCAAAGCCGAACTATTAGAAGAAAGGTAATTAACTATTAGAAGAAAGGTAATAAACATCTACTACCCTAAAATTTTAAATCTACAGCCACATGGTCCATACTATCAAAAAGATAGTAAGAAGCCCAAGACCAAAATTGCACTGAAATCACCACTGAGGCCTTAGACTTCTGAATTCTGCCTGCAAACTGAAAAATATGGCCACAGGCTTCAGTGCTTTGCTTTCTAACTTCCAAACATCTGATATGTAGGAAAATCATGGGTAACTCCTCCTCTGTAAAGTTAACCAAATCTTGGGTGTATACAATGGTTCCCCCTCCCCCCCAAATTTATCAAAATCACCTCAATAGCACCATCATACACTTGAATTTTTCAGCAAGCCTTGCCAAGAAATTTCTAGGGTAAGACAAGAACATCTTTCTATATAGATAACATTAAGCATAAAATTCAGTTATTTCTGTTTCTAAAAACATTGATCTACAAGTCAATGCCCAAGAAGCACTTGACCAATACTATTAAAACCTTGCCTATTGCAATAAACTAATTTCTTCACAGCAATATTTGCATGAAAAAGTCACTGAAAGATTTTACAGTAACAAAATATCCAGAAGGCAGAAGTTTTCCTTTAATTCTGAAATGCTTGAAATACCTTGGTATAGCTTACCCTATGACTTCTGTGTCACTTAAAACCATACAAAAAACTTCCGTGTTATGTACAAATAATTCCAATTCTACACACCTTACTGGATTTTAATTGCACTTCACTGAGAGACACTGCACAGCTATACTGGATTTAATTATTAAACACATTAAGACATGCCACTGAATTTAAGCAATAATTTTAAATATCAGTCAAAATGACAAGATGAATAATAAAGTTATTTGGAAAAATAACATTTCCTTAGTATTTGTTTTCCTCTGTTTCAATGACAAATAATATAAATCATTCTGTAATAGATGAAAGCAGGAATACATTAATAAAAACATTTTAAGAACATGATTGATAGAGACCCCATGCTGGGAAAAATAAATTATTTTGTATAATTTATTCCGCATAACAATACAAAGTGGGTTGTTGGCTATTTTTTCCCTGATGCTGCAAAAGTACTGTTTCAGTTTGTGAAAAGAGTGAAATCTAGACCACAACAAAATCAGTAACACCTCCATAATGTTTTAGTTCTACTGATAATATATAATTATCAACAAACTTTTATCAATTTCCTAAAATCCAGACAGGCACCAGGCACTTGAATAAATTAATAAAATAGTTCCCTAATGTTTCTGCTTCTGCTTGAGATAAAGAATATGTAACATATTTTTCAACTATATAAATGGTTTAAGTAAGAAAGATCATTCTCATCCCTCCCATCTTCCCCAAAGCAAGTAAAAGACTTCATTACAATCCTATTTTTAACTTTTTCTCTTTTATCACAATTTGCAACAGACCTTCCAGACTCAAAAGTAAAGAGTAACCTTTGAATGAAGAAGTTCCACTCTTTTTCTACTGTATAAACTGAATTTCTCTTTCATTCCTCAACAAAGTTTAACTTTGAGAAGTGCAGCTTCCCAAAATAATTGCTCAGGAACATTCTTAGGCTCAAGTTCTGACTCTTCTGGCTATTCTTTTATTGAGCATTATTTTATTGTATACAGCCTTCTAAACACTAATTTTTACAGTGAATACGTAAGGACAGGAATAGAATATTGAGATTTTTTACAGTGATTCTGTCAATACCTGTAGGAAATGCTGCCCAAGCAATAGCAGGAGATGTAGTCTGCTTTTCACCATTTCCAAACTCATAACTCTCTGCTGCCTGGAAACAAGAAGAAATTGTTACATATTTTACAAAATGCTATAAATGTCCATGAAATAGTTCAAAACAGCTAAATTTCAAATCAAAGTTATCCAAACATCATACCTCAAATCCTCCAAAGTCATCATCATCCATCTTTCAGCAGGCACTAGAAAACAAAAGAAATCTTGATTTTAAAACATTTTCATAACCTTATCCCCCGCTCGTCAGAAATGAGCATTCAGTCCTTCCCCCTAGTCTCATCTCTACAGCCTACTCAAATTCTCCATCATTTGTAAGTCCTAAAACAGATCAAGGAGCCTAAATAAGAACTTTTTCACACAGATGATGCAAGACCAAGAACTGCAAGATCTCACTTAAGAAGCACTTTTTTATTGATTGAGTTGAATACAAAAAAATGGGTATTTTACAACTGAATTTGAATAACTTCAGGGGAAAACACAAGCCCTGCCCATGAACACAGTCCACCATCTTTTGAAAGCAAAAATGCAGGAAAAGCTTTCTCACAGAGGAAAATAGGAAGATGTTACCTAAAAGTTACATCTAAAGATTTCAGGTATAGCAAACAGGTCCTCAGTACCTAAACAAATGGTACTACAACCATCAAATAATCTAGTCTGGATATATATGTATCTAAATATGTAAAATAAACAAATAAATATGTCCAGGAAATAGGATTTCTGACCACCAGATTCCAAAATAAATTATTATCTTCACTCACAAGGAAAACAACCTATCTTACTGCAGTCATGATCTACCATGTAGATCTTGTATAATTTTGTGTTTATGATTTAAAGCATAAAAAATATTTTCCATTGTTAAGTTGCTTTTCCAAATCAGCACTGTGATTAAATCCAAAAAGATTTCCTGCTTTTCCCATCTCTTCTTAGCTGTCTGGCAACATCAGAACAAACTGCAGCTTGGGACAAGACTGCGGTGAATTTCTGGAAATTTTTCTGCTACCACAGAGGTCCGTCCCTAGGTTTCATGGAGGAGCTGATTAAGATTTTACAAACTGATCAGCATTTTTGACTTTTAGCCCTGAATTCTGTGGCATTTGGATATATTTATAGTTAAACTGCAGTTCCTTTTTAAAAAAAAGCAGGCTAAGTTACTCAGCTAATGAAAGCAACTCAAGATATACAAAGCTGTTGAAAGAAAGGTATTATGTATTAACAAAAAATACATATCTATAATTCTGATATGTAAATGAAGGGAGATCCAAAAAGCCTTTATGGTCTTTATGGACGTTAAAATGTTTATAAAACTAATTGACTTCAGTTAAAACAGTCTATGGGCTGGATCAACTTCTATTACTGCAGAAAAGATGGAAAGGGACTGTTTATAAGAGAGTAGGTTTAGATTGGATATCAGGAAGAAATTGTTCCCTGTGAGGGTGGTGAGGCCCTGGCACAGGTTTCCCAGAGCAGTTGTGGCTGCCCCATCCCTGGCAGTGTTCCAGGCCAGGCTGGATGGGGCTCTGAGCAACCCGGGACAGTGGAAGGTGTCCCTGTCCCTGGGACTGGGTGATCTTTAAGGTCCCTTCAAACCCAAACCATTCTGTGATCCAATGACAAATCATCACTATCACAGTGTAAGTATTTTATTAAATTCAAGTATTGTTCAATAGTCTCATGTGACATAAGAACTAAGTATCTTTTTAGGGACCACGAGGTGTCATGTTGGCTTTGTGCTGGTTCTGTGCTGGTTCATTGTCCAAGAGAGAAAGAAGATAGTTGGGTATTTTTCCCATCAATGCTAAGGTTAATTGGTCAAAACTAGATTAATTGGTCACTTCATGCATTCTATCAACATTCAGAGCTTTAAGACATAGCTCAAGGATACAGCACATGTGTGCACCAATGATGGATGGAGACTGTGTGGACAGCACAGGACTGCAGATGGAGACAGCCCAAACTGAGAATGTCACTGTATTCATGCCACATTCTGGGAAAACCCACCCAAAGCAGACTGGTAATTGACACAATCACTGCAGAGCACAGTGGTCAGGTAGCAAGCAGCCAGCTGCACAAAGGGAGCCTTCAGAAAGGCAAACCTATCTTATCTACACGCTCTGTATCACATCAACAGGTCTTACAGGCTCTACACAAAATCCCTTCAGAGCAGATTTTCTCCACAAAGTGCATGAGATGTTATTCCCATCGTCCCAGAACTGGTATGTCTCAACCAGGGAAAGTACATTCAGCACTGTATTTTAAAAATACAAACTGGAACAAGTTCAGAGGAGTTCAATGGGAATTAAAGCAATTTTGGAAAGGCATGCTAAAATGGAGAGGCTCTTAAAAAAATAAAAGGCAAACAAAAATATGAAAAATCATGTTCTAAGAAGTGATTTAACTACTTTGATTTCTCTTCAAATACAACACTGACCTGAGGCAGTAAAGACAGAAGGCCCTGTAAGGAAAACATGTGAGGATTTCCATTTCTCCTTCAAGAACATTTATAAGAAACTATGCATAAATAAAATGGAACTTTTGATAGAGAAAAAGAATGCAGGGCAGAAGAAAAACTGGAAAGCAACCTGTTATTGAATCCATCATCTTTTTTATTGCATTTCACATACAATTTTTTAAGTCTGGTAACAATCCCAAGGCTATTCTGACCTAAGATTACCTTTACCCCACAAAATTTAAACACAGACATTTTGTGGCTCTAAGAGCGTGATTTATTTATGAATTATTCCACATGTCATTCCAAAGGAATAAAAGATAAACAAACTCCAAGCAAGTCTCTGTAGTACCAATGGTGTTCTTACATCTAGCTGTTAATCCTCCAATTTCCAATTTTTCAGAGACCCCACAGGAATTCCAGGAGAAGTGATTCCCCCCAAGTGAGAGAATTCTACCTCTGTTTGCTATTTGGGAGTGTATAATATATATTCATACAAATACATGCACTCCTGTTTCAAAATGAAATCCTGATTTGTTTCTATGCTTTGTTTGCCGTGGAAAAAAAAATCTAAAAATACCAGAAACTGGGAAATTCTGTGTGTGTCACAAATATGCAGGCAGTAGATTAGGATAGAAAGCATAGAATAAATCCTGAGGGATGCTGATATAAACTCAAAAACTCAAAGGTGCTAGGTTCCCTTCAAAGAGAGTTGGTGCAAGAGTTCTTATTAGGAGATGCCTTTCCCAAAATATGATCTATTCTTGCATAAAAAGGGAGCCTTTTGCAGGGAAAAGGGCCACATCAATGTTATAGGAATTGTTTAGAAAAAGAAATAGGAGACATTCACAGTCCTCAAAGTACTGTGCATTTAGCTCTAAAAATGTATTAATAATTCACTATAAATGTAACTGAGAACAATGCTGAAAATATGATCAAATACATAATTTCTCAATTCTATCCCTTATTCTCGTGATGGAAATGCATTTCTGGTACAAATAAATAAAAGAAGTAGCCTAACACCTCTCCTTAGAACTGCAACAATTTTGGGAGCAAGTTCTTTTAATCAACCTTCTATTTCAAAATGGGGAATCAGACTTTTCTTTCCTCATAGGGTAGGAACATTATCTGTGGCACCGGAATAGGAAAGAATACATTAAGTGCTGACAATCTTCAGGATTTGAAAAATAACAGAAAAAGACAAAACAACCCACACAGTCTTACCATGACTAAATGTGGTCTCTTGAAATATGCCCGATACTGGAATTAAGTAACTGTAAAATTGGGCAACAAGAAGTTGACCTCAAAATTACAGAGTCATAGAAATTATGGTTGGAAAAGACACAGTAGGTCATCCAGCCCAGGTCATTTCCAAAACATTACAGCTCTCAGACAGCCATGTCCTAAAAGGCTTGAGAAGCTCTCCAGTCACACGCCGTGAAAAGAAGGAAAGTTTCCATGGACAACGAATATGCAAGCCACTGAATTTTGAGTAGGTTTTATCAACAAGTTTGTATCCACCAAATGGAACAAAAACTCCTGCCAAAATTCAGACCAGCGGGTCATCCAACCCAACCTCAAAGCAGGGTCAACACTGCATTTCAGATGAGGTTGCTCAAGACTTTCTCCTGCACAGCTGGTAAGGCTGCATCATGAATTTATTCAGATTGATGTGCATACCTGAGAAGCTCACAAGCTTTCCTGTGTCAGCTACAGTCACCAAAGCCTGGCCAGCAGCTTACAACAGGTGAGGAGGACTTCATGAAATGTGCTTACCTGACAGGCACACCACAAGCTTGTTTTTATACGCAGGTATAGCAAGAGTCATTCCCAAGAAACAAGGCAAAAAATGTAACCTGGAGAAAAAAAAACCAACCTCTTCCCCATTCCAACAGTTAGGGTGAGAAAAAATGTAATCCCACCAGAAATCCTGGTATTCTTCATATCCAAAAGGCAAAAGTGGTGGAAAGAACAAATGGTGAATTAAGAAGAATTCCTCATTCACATCCACCACTGGTTAGTGAGCATTCAATTTAATCAAGTCCTGATCTATTACTTGATAATCCAAATTTGTCCAGGTAATAGAGAACTGATTCTGCCACGTACAACCAAGTGACTTCTGTATAACCTGGCCTGTAAGTTTGAGTCTGAGGCTGAATTTTGTACACTTTAATGGAACAAGTGGCAGAGTATATGGCTGTTTGTTTTGTCAGAAGGGTGTCTGTGGAGCTGCCTGAGGGTGGGGCTGCTGCATTTGTTTTTCTGGCAACCCCAAGGGGTGGGTAACTCCTATCTATGACAACCTATCAGTTTTACTTTTATTCTTATGTTTCCTAAATGCCTCATCCAATGTGTTCAGTCCAGGACAGGCTTATTAGCTGTTCCTTGACTGGACATAATATAGACCACAGCATCTGAAGAATAAATCTTTGGCCAAAACTGCAGGCTCCAAAAAGTCTACCCAGGATAAGTATGACATTTAAAAAAAAAAGAAACAAAAAAACCCAAAACAAAACGCCCAATAAGTGGTAATTTAGAAAGCATGTACACTGGTAATAGCTCTGTGATAAAGAGCAAGGCAGATGATAAATTTCTGTATCACTGAGCTCTAACCAGCTCACATGCACTTTTCCCCATGGCTTTGTCACCAAAACTCCAAGCACCTCCTGCAAATTTTAAAACAGGAAAAAACTTCCTTCTTCTTACCTAGCTGATGTAGGCTTTTCTCCTCATCTTCTGCAGGAGATAGGCACTTGGCATCTTAAAAACTTACAGTAACTACTAAACCATTATTTGGAAAAAATTAATTACAGAATAAACATATCCCAAAGGATACCTAGCTCAAGAAAGACCAGAATATGAATGTACAGCATAATGAAAACTAAAATATATTTAGAGCATTTGTAAAATTTCCTAAAGAAGAAAAACCACCTTAACAATTCTGCATGCTGTATGTCCTACCCCACTGTAAGACAGGGAAAACCGGGCGACACTAAAATAGCAGTGCTCTCCATCACGTTCCAGTGGGGATTCCATCATAAAAAGGGACATGTGGGAAATCTCCCCTGCCAGGAAGCAGAGTGCTGGTCAGCTCCCAGAGTGAAAGGCACAGTGACAGGGCTGTCAGCACCTTCATTTTAACAGGGGACAGGAGCCTGCCCACCCACATCTTGAATTAAGACACTTCAAGGTTCCAGAGAAAAAGAAGACAACAGAGAATGTGTCACAGTAATTCTTCTATGGGAACTGAGGCTGGTTCATTCAGCCTCGACAAAAAGAGGCTCAGGGAGACATTATCAGTCTCTACCATTCCCTGACAGGAGGGTGCAGCCAGGTGGGGGTCAGAAAGAAACGTTTTTGACCACTTAGTCCTTTTGTCAGGAGACCTCATGAACTAAAAGATCCAAAGTCTGCAAGAAGCATGTAAGATTCCGTATCCTATGATGTGATGTTCCACACCTAGCATCACCAGTAATTTTGAAATAACTCTACTTTCACATGCCAATGCTGCAAGGTACAAAACAGCACCAGAAAATAGCTGCAGCATTTGTATCAGCTTCACGCAGCAAGACCATGTTACATGGTCTATAGGACTTCCATAATTGCCTTTTTCCAATGTTAAAAGCCTTTTTAGAAGGAAAAAGAACCATATAGTATAAATAAACACCTTAGCTACACATAGCCTTTATTAAAAAAAAATTTGAATAATCATTAGAAAGAATATTCTCATCTTCGTGGTCCTGAACTAGTATGAGAACGAACCTCAGAGACTCCACAAAAACTGGTATTAAGATAATCTACAAAACCAATTACATAAAAATCTGTGGTTTGGAATTTGAGGGCACTCTTCTTCGGCATATACCTTTTGTCTTTTTTAAACAGTGAGTAAAGCAGGAAAAAGCAACAAAGCACAAATTAGAAGTCCATTTCCCTTCCATAGTTTGAACACAACTACACAAAAAAGAAAGGAAGAGTTTCTCTTTCACCCACAAGAGGAAAATTAGCTCTGAGAGGGCAAGTAATGGTTTTCAAATTAACTTAGGACACAGAAGGGAAAAAAAAAACAACAAACCACAGCACCACAACCTTCTGTGGAAAACACATTCAAGAACTGTCAATTCCTCAGCCATATCCTAGAAGAAACTAACCAAGAAAACTGGGAAACCCATGTTCTGTGAAATTTCCTCCACCTTTCTATATCTTTTACTTGAAAAATACGCTTATTCTCTCTAGATATTCAAAGATGATTTCAAATAATACATTACCTATTCCAGCAGAAGTATTAAAAAATGGTATTATTCAGCGTATTTCAATATCTGCAGAACCTATCTTTCCCAAGACTTAATTCTAACAATTTCAGGAACTCAAGGATTAGAGCCTTCAGTCTTCACCATAATTGGTTTCTTGTGACCAGAACATGGAAAGGCTAGTTTTAGCTTTACAAAAATAAGGAAACACACAGTCAACCATTTTTTCCATTTTTCTAATGGCCATGTCAAAGCTTTCTCTATCACAAATATCCTTTTACTTCAAAAGCCACACATTTTAACAAAATGCACATAAATTTCTGTGAGAAGTCTGGAAAAGTGGATACAATTCAAACATACTGTGCTTTCGAAGAAATCCCTTTCCTTTCACCAAGCCTTTTCCCCATCCACCTCCAAAAAAATCTCAGAAAACAGCTTAAATTAAACAGAATTAAACATTTGTGTTAAGTACAGCCAGGCAATACCTATAATTAATCAACATCAAGTCCAGAACAACAGTCTCTGAAACCCGATTCAGACTAATAATAATCAGAAGGTCTGGAATTTAGTTTGTATTCTATGGGGAAAAAAAAAAAAAAAAAAAAAAAAGCTGAGAAAAGCCTTAATTGTCATCTGCTAATAAGGTCATAAAAATCAGACACCATGTGCCCCAAAGTGCTTGAGAAAAACTTACCATAGTAGACTAAAAACTCTGATAAATTGGGCACAGGCCACTAAAAGAGAGAGACAGGCTGTTCTCAGAGCTGCACAAGGATTAGGACAAAACCCCTAGGACAGAAGTTGGAATAGTGAAAATTGTGACCAAATATTGGAACAGGCTGTCCATAGACATGGTGGACTCTCAGTTCCTGAGGATAATCACAGAGAATTTAGCTGGCCCCTGACCCACCTGTTCTAATCAGATCTGCTTTACACAGAGGTTTGGATAAGAAAACTTCCAAATGCCCATTCCATGGATGGTCTATGTTTCAACGTGTTCAGTTTGATCCACAACAGCATCATTAAAAGAAAAAGTGAATCCACTTTTGACATTGTTCTACAGCTGAACCTTACTCATACCTAGCAACATCTATCCAAGATCATTTGACTGGGTTTGCTGATGACAGAAGAACCAACCTCAAGGGAGGAGCATGAAGGGAAAGAGTAGCTCGAGAATCTTCATTGCTGTAAGAGGAATAAAAGGAATGAAAGCCTCATGAAATGAATGCCACAGCAAAGATGTAGACAGACTCTTGACAAGGGCCTGGAGTCACAGGACAAGGGGCAATGGATTCACACTGACAGAGGGGAGGTTTAGATTGGATATCAGGAAGAAATTGTTCCCTGTGAGGGTGGTGAGGCCCTGGCACAGGTTGCCCAGAGAAGCTGTGGCTGCCCCATCCTTGGAAGTGTTCCCAGGCCAGGCTGGATGATGCTCTGAGTAACCTGGGATAATGGAAGGTGTCCCTGCCCACGGCAGGGGGTCTGAAATTAATGAGCTTTGAGGTCACTTCCAACCCAAACCATTCTATGATTCTATGTTTCTATGAAATATTTTCTTTATGAGTTCAATGAAAAAATGTCTGACATAAATCTCTGTACTGAACAGAAACGTTTCTTGAAAAAGGCTGAGGCAAACTTTCAGCATTAAGGAAAAAGTCCTGACAAGAAAGCAAAACTGTATGGGGATGATGCTTCCTTGAAACTAATAAATTACTTTGTTAATTCATTAATTAATTCAAAACCTTTCCTAGGAACCATTAAGTGGTACTATTTGATCATGAACATGGTTAAGACATTTACAAATAACAACTCTTTTTCTCAAAAAGAAAAGTCTAACCCTTCATAATGAATCAATGGCTCTGTGAGCCAGTTTCAGTAGTCTCAGCCTGTATCTTCCTCTCTGCCTTAACAAACACAGTGCTTTGTAATTCAGGGCTTTCCTCTCAAGAGAAGAGCTGATATCACTTCCAAGAAGTCCATGCAATTGGGCACTCCAACTTATACGCTTGTTTTTTGCACAGCGCTGATCTAGGAACACAACCTTTTTACTTAGAAGCAAATAAAGGGTACAGGAACACCTTCTGTTAGGGGTTTGGGAATACTAGAACAAACCATGGCCTTTCTTCTACAGTTCATGTAGAAGATAAACTTAAGAAATTGAGAGTTTAAAAGCAAAATACTAGGGTCACGTGTTTCAAATGCATTCCCACTTAAAATATTACTGAACTTCAAGAACTCAAACTGACAACTGAAATTCTCCTGCTTCTCCATGTTACTGCTACTAAGCATCATTAGCAAATGCAATAAATTCTTTTGATTCTTCTACCTGCAAATCACAGTAACATGCTTTAACAGAACTTAAAAAGAGGTGCCTGCACAATGGAGAAGCTTTCCAAGAGTAAAAAACACCAAGTTCTGCCTCAAGCGAACTTTGTCACGGAACAGGTATGTGAAAATAGTAGGTTTGACACAATCTTAGTAACAGCAAGAGCATCACAGCAACACAATTTAATATAACAACATGTCAAACAAAAATCTAAGTCTTTGAATACATTCTCATGTGAATGTGTGGTAACTTGCACTAATAAATGCCATTAATGTTATGAAAAGAGTGCTCAAGACCTTTCACATTAAGAAGGAATATATGCTTTACAGGAAAATAAAAAATAAAAAATCCCAACTAAACAAAAACAAACCCAGGGTAATACCTGGTTTTGGCACGATGCACTGCCTAGGAAAATCTGGTGCTGAGTGAATCACTTACTCTAAAAACCAACACTCCTTCACCAGAAGAATCTTTGAAGTAGAAAAAGAGAAAAAAAAACTTTAAAAATTCTATAGATTATTTTTATGCACTTAAAATGAAGCTTTTTCTGTTAATTAAAAGTGAAATAAGATAGTAAAGGTCTAAATATAAAAGATAATCAGTAGACCTGATAGTTAAATATTTTGAAAAAGATACTCTTTAGCTTACATATACAGAGTTCACAAAAACTGTGAATTGTCAGCATTTACAGGTTATCATTCTAATCTTATGTTAGAAAAGCTGAGACCATGGATACTTTAAAAAAAACCCAAAGAACCAAAAAAATGCAAAAACTCAGCAACACATGATAAGATAGGATTATACTAAATAAATACATTATGTAAGATAAGACTGTAGTAAATAAAAATGCACAGGATTCTTTTATCATTACTCTTTGCCTCCTAATGAACTATAAGACTTACATTTCCAATTCATAAAACAACTCCTCTCAAACCCTGGAAGCACAGCACTTCTCACAGGGACAGGTACTCATTTTAAGCAAAAGAAAAGATATCAAGCTATTTCTCTGAGATGACATCCTCAAAAATAGTAACAATTATGTCTCAGATTTTCAAGTCCTTCTGATTTTATATGAGTCAGTTGCTGGTCTTGAAAATGAAAACCTTAAATAATGCTAATAATATTAATTTATCCAAATCACCTATTATAAATTCAGATTTTATGGAAGTTTAATGCAAACCCTGAAATACAACACAACTGGTGATCAAAAAACCCTTCCAATCCTTCATTTTACAAGCTCTAGATATACTGTCAGAAGCAGAAAAGGCCAGATATTACTCCCCCTCTCACACAGAAAGAAGAATGCATCATCATTGCGTCTTTTTCCCCCCTTTGCTAATACTTAAAAATAAGATTTGATGACATTTTAAGCAGAATAATCTTATTTCCCGTACTCTCCTAAAGAGATTGTCTGTTTCATGAAGAAGCAACTCATGATGTGACTTAAAATTCATTTTCATATGACTCTTAAGAAGCCAACTGGAGAGGTTTCACATCGTCCAACTCCCAACTCATAAACAAGCAAAATGAAAATGCTAATGTGCTTTCCAACAGAAAGCGCTGCTGCCAAAATGTCTGTGCACATTATCTTCCTTTTTTTCATCTTCCTTTTTGGTCTGCTCCTAAGCATGCAACACAACACTCTTCATCACATGACCTTTGACCAAATGGGTATTATCATAATTGTATGTTCTCTGTTGCAATAAAAAAAAAAAAAAAAATTCTCACAGAAAAGGCCGATTGCCATCAATGCCTTTGTAATATGCTGAAGGAGCTGCAAACAGAGATTCCAGATCAGGCCAGAGTGAAAACAGAATTTAAGATCAACACCTAAATGCTTTTCTTTTAATCAGCTCACAATACTTAAAAATAATTTATCACTTCAGGTTGATTCTTTATGCCTACTATACCTTTCTAGAATACAGCCCTTCTCTAAGCCCAAAGCCTTTGACAAAGATTTGCCAGAACTACCAGGCCCTTCTCAGAAAGCGGGAGATGTTTCCTGAGAGGCTCCATATTCAGCAAGTTACCAGGACATTTAAGGACCAAGTATGTGAAGAGGGCACTGATAGCAAGAATATCACACATTAGTTGACAACTAAGCCAAATTTATTTCTCATTCAAGGACAGTTAAGCTCCTCCCATCAACCCCAAACAAACAGACAAAACCAAAATACTCCACATCTTCCCGGTTTAAAAGAAACCAATCATTCCTTCTCTCATGCACTTTATTTTAAACCACAATTTTATAAATCTTCTAAGAACTTTGCTAAACTGGAAATAAATGCATGCCTAATAGATACTCATCCTAAAGGATAAAACTTCCATGCACACAGAATACATGTACAAGAACAAAATAGTAAAAAACTGCAGTGGACACTTAGTTATTTATACAAGCACACAGTGAAATCAGAAATAATATACTTGAGAATTCATGGAATTATTTAAGGTAACAAGGGCCTAACATATTCACAGAGCTTAATGGCTTTTGAAACCAGCACTGTTTAAAGAGAACTACTGAAATTTATCCAGAAATTACTATGCAAAAGTATCCCTTCTGGCAATGCTTGGAAAACCGGCAGAACATTCAGGTTCCAAAGTGCAAACTACACGTAGAGTGATATCTTTTAACTATGTTAATTACTGGGCAATTACACAGTCTTCAGTCAGCAAAATTCCCCATGAAAACAAGTTCTGCTTGACTAAAGTCAGCAAGAAAAAACTTGAATATTAGAAAAATAATCTACACTTACACTCAGTAGCAATTAAAAAAAAATGCATTTACCAATTAAAAGTTTCAGGTGATAACTATAATTTTCTGTAGAGGCTTTGAAAAAAAATGTATGTGAATGGCCAACTTCAAGCTAATTCAGTCATCTTCTAAAATATATGATTGTAAAAAAAAAAAACAAAAATAACAGAAAAACTCACAAGTATCTTCCTTCACTCATAATGAATACTATGTTAGGTTATTCCTATAATCAACTGACTACCTTCCCCAGGACAAATATTGCACAACACACAACTTACACAGAAAATTAACATGCAAAACACTTCAATAGATATGAGCAAAGAAAAAACCCTTTTATTTTAATCCGAAGTAATTTTAAGAAAATCAAATCCAGAGCATTTCACAAGAGCAGCTGCTCGGGACAGAGCCTGATTGGCTGGTACCAGAATTCCGACCAGGAGCCAGCCTGTTCTAGTCCGCCTAAGACTAGGACTAAACTCAACTCTGAGAATGTTGGTCTACTTTCAGCCTTCCCTCACTTTTTTATTTGGTGTGTGGGTTTATAATTCAAACCTTACGAAGGACACTGGACTGGATTAATTAGCAAGAACTAGTAATTATCAGCCCATGCTCTACCAAAGACACTGTTAGTGTTCCATCCTTTGCTAGCTTTACCAACTCCACATGTTCTGCAGTCATGTAGAGCTAGACCAGGTTAAATATGTGTCATTTTAAATACAAGAATTTTTCCTTGAGATTCAATGTTGACATAAAAATTAGCATTAAAAATATTTCAAAAACCCCCTCAAAACTCTTTTTTATTAACTAGACACTGTAATCAGATCATGGTGTATTTCACACCAGGAGGAAATTGGAAAGATTTTAGCACAGATGCAACTGGAAGACAAACATTTAAAATAAAAATGTATTATGTCTTTGCAACCACTTTTTAAATTTCTTCTTCTTCTTTTTTTTTTTTTTTTTTTTTAAGAAAAAATATTCAAGTATGTTAGAAGGAGAATTGCTTCATTTCTGAGTGTTTCACATATACTACATCTAGATAATAACCTGAAAAAAGTGATTTACATTTCTGTAACTATTTTTGAGCACTCTTGCTACTCAGTATTCATGCATTTTACTAAAAACGTGTCTTTAATACAGTTCACATCACAAAAACTCAAAAAATTAACCACCTCCATCTTTCCTAAATACACTCTGGAATATGTTACGGCAATTTAGCAAGGCAGTATCTTCTAAAAACATTTTGAAACTTTTAACTGACAAGTTAATTTACTAACAGTAATGGAGCTCAGTCCATTATAAATGAATTACAACGGTGGTTAACTTGTAAAGGTATGCTCTGAAAGTACCTGGGATTTATACCACATTATTTCTGCTTGCTGTAATCAAAAAAGAAAAAAACAAGACACAAAACAAAACCCCAAAAAAACAACTACCAACTTTGCTCAACTGTGAAAGTACCACTGGGGCAACACAGGTGTGTGTACACAGATACAAACTGATATAGATAGATGATATAGATATATAGATATAGATACAGATATATAGATATAGATTAGATGTAGATTATATAGAGATATAAGTGATGTAGATGCAAATATAAACTATATAGATATAGATGATATAGAGAAAGATACAGATAGATATAGAGAAAGACAAAGAACACACTTATTTTCAGATAGTAAAATGTAAAGGATCTATGTATAGCAAAGTCTTCAGGGCACAAAGTCAATTTAAATGAAATAATTTCCAAACATAAGTATATTGCCTCAGTTTTTGAAATTCTCAAGCACATTAGTTCTTGTCTCTTCTCCACTTCGAGATTCTTAAACCAATATTGCTCTTTCAACCCCAACGAGAGGGCAAGTCAGCCCTCTTTATTTAGACATTAAAGTCCGTTCATAAGTGCGTTTCTAAGGATAATTTAACTAAATCCCAGGTACGCTCAATATTGATGGAAGTTAAATAGCTGTGTCATACACTTTTTAAGCAGTCTTTAACTAGGAAAAGTATTTCTCAAAGTCCTAAAGCAGAACCTATGTTTTAGCTCCTATTAATAAAATTAATCTGGTCCTGGAGTATCAGTATCTCATTTTATCATTTTTAAGTGGATTAAGCAAAAGAATTCTTAAACTCAGTTTCTGAGACCCCTTCCAGAGACAGTTTCCAATGCTATTGTCCATCAGTGCCAACCAAATGTGCAGGAACTTGTCCAGGCAGGAAAAAAAAAACCCAAATCAAAAAGGGGAGAGGGGGTGTAAAGTGTTTTGGGTACAATCAGAAGAAAGGTAAACAAGGCAGATATCCTGGTGGGAGCATGTTACAGCCCACCCAGCCAGGATGAAGACACAAATGAAGTATTCTCTAAAGGACTGGGAGAAGTCTCATGATTACTGGCCCTTTTACTGAGTGTCTGCTGAAAATACATCACAGCAGAGGGGAAACAGGACTGCAAGGATGGTATGAGGTTCTGCAGGGAGGAATTTAAGAGGGAGGATCCCAAGCCCAACTAAAACTTCACCTGGCTACCGCCATAAAAGAGTACAAAAATGATTTTATAAATACAACAGCAAGAAAAGGAGGGCTAAATCTCCATCCTCGTGGGATACAGTGGAAAATAATAGTGAAAAAGAATGAGGAAAAGGCTGAGGTATTTAGTGCTGTCTTTGCCTCAGTCTTCAGTAGCAAGACCGGGTGTCCCAAGGGTACCCAGCCCTGAACTGGAAGAGAAGGAGAGGAAGCAGAACAAAGCCCCATATTCCGGAGGAAGATGCTGCTGTGCCTCTCAGACACACACACAGCTCTACAGGGCTGGCTGGGATCTACCTCAGGGTGCTGAGCAAGCTGCTGAGAGAGCCCACATAAACACTTCCAGTCATTTACCAGCAGTCCTGGCTGTTTAGGGAGGTCCCAACTGGCTGGACATTAGCCAAGTACTCCTCCCACCTAAAAACAGAGAGGGAAGGATCTGACCTGATCTTCTGTGAAAAGGTGACCCAAGTTTTGGAGGGGGGAAAGGCTTTGGATGTTTTTTACCTGACTTTAGTAAAACTTATCTTTTTCCAATGTTTTCACCTGGAGAAACTTGCTGCCCCTGGTTTGGACATGTACACTCTTTGCTGGGTGAAATAAATGGCTGGGTGAACAGGCACAGAGTGTATGGAATGTTTGGTCTGAAGAAAAGGATGCTTGGGGGGAACCTTCTGGCTTTCCACAACTCCCTGACAGTGCAGTGCAGCCAGGTGGGGGTCAGGCTCTGCTCTCAGGGAACAAAGGGCAGGAAAAGGGGAAACAGCCTCAAGCTGTGAGAGGAAATGCTTAGATGGAATACTGAGGAAAAAAATCTTCCCCAAAGGGGTGGTCAAGCACTGGGAAAGGCTGCCCAGGGCAGTGGTGGAGCGACCAACCCTGGAGGCATTTCAAAGGCATGTGGATGTGGCACCTGGGGACATGAGTTAGCACTGAACTTGGCAGTGTGCGCTTAATGGTTGGACTCAACCACCCTAAAGGTCTTTCCCAACCTTAACAATTCCGTGATTTCAAAATAACTTTTCTTCAGTCTATAGTAGATCAGGCCAAGGTACTGATTCTTCACTGTGGCAACTTACAAACTAAAAGCAAGCTTGACTGTGGCATGTGTATAATGTGGAAACCTCTTCAGAAACTCACTATTACACTATTTCAGAAGCTGCAACCCACGGAAACTCCTTTTAAGAGCTTAATGGCAAATGCATACTAAAATATTTTGGTTTCCATCTAAATCTACACTAAATTCCAATCCTCAGAGACAGGATTTCCACTTTATTTCTCTCTATACACACACACTAAGCTCAAGAACGGTAACATAGTAAAGTGTTGTTAAAAGTTTTGAAAAAAGCAAGCCTAGCACAAAGAACTTGACTGTAGGTCTCTTTTCCTTAGAAATTCTGAAAAATCTCAAACATCACTGTCTGCAATAAACAGAAGATACTTAAATGAAAACGTAAGTATTTAATATAAATTGATACTAAAACAAATTTAAAGAAAAAGCAACTCCACCTTTCTGTAAATCCAACTCAAGATAAAAAAATCCTAGCAGTGGGTTCTGGCAAAATATTTAATGAGGAATAAAGAGCTACAAGACCAAGTTCTGGCAACAATACACAGAATATTGGATAGCTTTTACCTGCATTCACTTCATTCAGAAACCCTAAGGAGACATAGCACAAACATTAAAGAAACACAGAATGAATTTATAATATTTAGCACATTATTCAGTACATTTATTTATTTACAATTTTATGGAACCTTCTAAAAGAAAATAATTTCTAAACCTTTGGAAGTTTTGTATTTCAAATCTTCAAATTTTATGCGGAATCATTTCACTTGAATATAAACACCTGGGAAGGAGACAAAAAAATTACCTCTGAGCTTCTAATTTTAGGGCTTGTAAGGTTGTGACAAAGAATCCTTTCATAATCTTGTATACTGAGATCAAATTGCTTATGAATTGATGTAATGGATTATTAGTTTCGGCTTCCCAGACGAAGGGGGTTTGTTCAGCTGGGTTTTTAAATGCTAAACTACTTCCAGGGCTAGGTTAAGCAACCTGTCCCGCTGCAAAAGATTATATTCTGTTTTTGTGAGCATGGTTATTAATGGATGAAGCACCTCTAAACCTGTTCACCTTCTTCCAGATTTCTTCTGCCTCCAGCTGATGTGCCCAAAAGTCCATGTGCAATGGCAAGGACATCTACAGCAGTGATAGTCTTGAAAAGTCCACAGCTTAGAGCAAGCATCTGTCATCCCTTTCAGCTCACATTTATTCAATATCCTCTCCCACAGCTGCATCCCGTCCCCAGAGCTTTCACAGAACAGAGTAGTTCCAGCTACAACGGACCTACAACAATCATCTGGTCCAACAGCCTGACCCCTCACCAAAAGCTGGAGCACATTAGGAAGGGCATTGTCCAAGTGCCTCTGAGACAAGGACACGCCTGGGGCACTGACCACCGACCTGGAAGCCTCTGCCCTGCCTGGCCACCCTCACAGAGGGCACCCTTCAGCCTCCCTCCCTCCAAATTTTGCCAAACCCAAAGTCCTTGGTTGCTCCTCGCAGCACACACCTTCCATTGTATCCATGCTGAAGTAGGGAATTTCCTCTCCACTTTCATACACACTCGTTGTCACTTGAAAGAGATGATTGCCAGTTGTGAATTTTTCATCTTCTACTCAGATCAAACGATGCAGTGCCTTGGTGTGGCTGTGCTGCCACACAAGAGCTCTCGTGAATGCAGTGGTTCATAGCCAGAGTGCAATTCTCTAGCATGCACAAAAACTGAAACACGAGCAGCCAGCACGCTCAAACACTGATAGCACTTGTCTCTGTGCACTGCTTTTCTATAAATAACACAGCGTATTAAATCTCTTTTTAAGTCCTTTGTTGAAGGAAAAGCAACAGTTCTAGTAACACATCCAAGGCTACAGCCTTGAAATTACTAGTTTTCATATTAGAATAATTTGAGTTTGGATATTTTGCACCTCAAGATGTGCTTGCACATCTTAAATTCTTCATTTCCAAAGATATCAAGCTGTAAATACTGTCAGCCCATAGTGCCAGATTCCAACTGTATTTCTACAAGCAAACTTACCCTCCAGAAGAGACTGCTTTGCCCTGTACACATCTGCTACAGCCTTATAATTCAGAGGAAAGATAAAGAGAAGCGAAAGTCTCAATTTGGAACCAACTCTGTTACCAGCATTATTTTAATTACTTTTTCCAAAAGCAAACGAACAGTACCAACCATTACTGTTGCATAGTCACCTAAAATCAATTTCTATATGTGCACAAAAATTTGCCATCTTTTTCAGGACTACACTAAAATGAGAACAGTATTCCTGGAGGCTATGGAAGAACGGGTCTATGGAAGAATGGGTCTGAATCTTACTTGTTTCACTGGAGGTGCAAACTTGCCTGACTATTTAATATTTGATTATTACAATGCCATATGTTTATCAGATAAGAAGATTCAAATTTAGTTATTTAATCAAGGAAAGTGCTGAACAGGTGAAAACTCTACATCCTAAAACTTACCACAGTTGTTCATGGGAGCCCTAAAATTCAGGATTTAGCCCTATATAATTTTCACTAAGTGGAAGTTTTTAAGACTTCAAAGTTCTGCAAATTGACTGAGATTTGAAGTCATTTTGTTTTGGTTTGGTTTTCTTTTTTACTAAATTAGCACTATAGTTTAGATATGCTTGATTTTCTTAAAACTAAAACTCAGAACTTCTGCAAATATAACACAAGATATATTTTAAGCTAAACCCATTTCCAAATTCTTCTCTGAAAGACATTCAAAACCTGAATTTTAATCATTCCAAAGACAACTAGAAAAACCTGCTTTTCTTTTATGGGCATTATATAGGTATGAGAAATATTTCTCTTTCTGAGAATCCAAAATGACTTTATAAATATTATGACCATTCCTGTAGCTGTGATTCAAAGGATTGGAAAGTTTACCAGGCAGTGTCTGTAACAAGGTGATCACAGGAAATTTTAGCCTCATGTACACCAACAAACTTAAGGCAGACACAGATGTCACATAAAGCTGCAGGAAAACTGCCAAAGAACTCTATAAAAATTACATCCCTAAAAATCTCTTGAGGAATTTCCATTGCCACTTGCATGTGTAAGTAAAAAACTTAATTCACTTTTCTTAATTCAGAAAGTCCTCTGCGATTACTTGGAAAGAAATTTATGGGTATGTAATTCTGTTCCTCCAACCACTCCCTAGAATGCAATTTACATTTTTAATGGTTTAATTAACAGAGTGGACAGAACCCCCAGAATTCATTTCAGTCACACCTAAAATAAATCTGCCAACTGAACAATGGAAAAGGAAAAAAGCCTGCTTTGTCAGAAAAGCAAAATTCTTCACATTGGTCAATCCCAAACATTTCAGGACAAAGTAATACAAATCCTACTGTATGCTAAGAAAGTTTAGATAGTATAATTCTACATTAATAAAAATCACAAATCATTTAAATTTTATCTATAAAAATAGTACTACTTCTGGAGACTCAGGTCCAGAGACTACATACCTTTGCTTAAAGGATGCTTAAAGGGAAGATTAGGGTTGCAACAGGCCTTATCAGAAAAGATAAATCCAACCCTCACGTTTAAGGTATTTATTTTTACTAAACCAGCAGGGGTTATTTCCACATAAATCTTAAGTCTTTAGAAGTATGAGGTAGAAAAACAAAAATCAAGCCCTGCATTTTGAACTTCTGATGCAATCTTGCATTCACAAATGCAAATCAAATGCATTTACAAATGCAAATACAAATCTCAAAGTAACGAAGTAATGGAGCATAACAGATGTTAACATACAGTGTCTGAAAGTCACCTGGAAACACTTTTTAGATGATCTGCCACTTACACTGCACCTAAAGGTAGATTTAGTCCACATGACTTAAGATTTAGAGTCTGAAGCCTGAGCCTTGGCGGGTACTGGGGGGAAAGCCCTACCAAAAAAACCCCCCAAAAATCAACCAACCAACCAACCAAACAAACAAAAAAACCAACCCCAAACCAAAAACACAAAAACAAACCAGCTGAAAAAAGCTGTGAGTATCAACACTCGTTTAACAAAAATTTTTCTCCTTCATTATTATGACCAAATTAGTTTTCCATGGGCAGAAAGAAATTCCCTGTAAGGGCACTTGAGCATGAAGCACTGCAGAGATGGACAGCAGCAGGTTACACCACACATGAGCACATACACAGGATACACACCCTGAACAAACCACACCTTGAGTACCTGAACATGGGCAGGCAGACACTGTGAACCCTACATTTAAGGACTCACAGAAAGTGTGTTCCCATCATACCACGAACTTTTTTTCCATTTGGTGTTGCAACCTTTCCTGGAAGCTGGGTTTTCAGTAGGAATCCAGCCAAGCTCCCAGAGACACACCACACTTAGATACCTGTCTCAGCAGTTCTGTTAAGATTTGGGGAGTTATTGCCCTTTAAGACTGCAATCCAATTGTTCCTCTGGACCAGAAATATGCTTCACAGAATAACTGCATTTTGTCACCTCTAAATCTGTGTGGCTGTCATCAGCCTCACACCACAGAAGCAGCTAACAGTGCCTAGACAGCAGATACTGTTCACCAAGCTCTGGCAGTAGTTGTGTCACTTGGAAGGAAATGTGAAGGAGCTGGCCCAACAGCCACGGTGTTCAAAGACGTGCAAAAAACAGTCAAGGAGCTCATAATGAATTGCAAAAGGGCTGAAACTGCACTGGTGCTCTAGTGAGGGATAGTCTGATCCCTGGGTCTCAAAATCCTTGCGGAGGTTTCTGTGTGAACGTGACAGAAGCAAATGTGTCAGCTGTTATGCTCAGTTTTCAACCATTCCAGGTAGATCCAAACTAGTAGGAAGCCTTAAACTCAATTATAGCAATGGCCAGAGAAAGATTTGGAAAAGAACAAATCCAAAGGTGACAAGACCCTATTTTAATCTCAATCTGCTGTGCACATGACCCACCAACCCCCTGAGATGAGCTAAAGCAAAACACCATCTCAGCTTCAATGTCCCAGACTAACAGTAGAAAGTGCTACTGGTGGAACTATTCACACAGACACATTGAGGCAGAGAGCACATAAATTTTTCTCCTGTATTTAACGGTCTTCCTTTCAAAATATTCTTAAGAATCTCTTTAAGAGGCTCTGAAAAAAGACCCTGGGATTATCTACTCTTCACTGGGCATCCAAGCATCACCTGTTTGAACACTACTGTGATTTTCTTCTTTCAGATCCTGCCAGCATGAGGATCACTACTGCACTCAACAGACACTGTCTGCCCTGCAGGCTGTGATTGAGGATGGCCAGCAGTCTGCTTCCAATATTAGGGAGTGAGAAACTGAGAGCCCCTGAAGGAAAAACAAGGAAGTAATTACAACACTTGCATCAACATGCACTTTAGACAGTCAAGCCATGGATGTGGACGTACTGAGATCATGGTCATACATTCAAAAAATGTATGTGGAAGAGCAAAACCTAAAGAGCAGAAAGGCAATCAGCCAGGAAGTGCTGAAAAAAAACCTATTAAGCAGGTCTACTGAAACAGGTCTTCATGCACTGTGACAAAAACTATCTGAAGTTCCCTTAAATGCTGCAGTAAGGTGGCAAAAGATGCATTCATGGTGCACAATTGGTAGGCAAATTGGTAGGCTAAGAACTAAGGTAGAAAAGAAAAACTGCTTGTGAGATAAACTACAAGATTCTGACAAGAATCAATGCTGCAGGCAGAGTTCATCATGACAATATCCAGAGCAGAAGGGTAGGCTTAGGCACTGAGGTATCAAGGGGACACAATCAACTCTATTACAAAGACCAGACCTCTCAAAACTCCGAAAATGTTTAAAGATCAGATTTACAGAAAGTGGTTTAGGTGCCTAAATATTCTGAGATATTTTCAGGAACAGTTCAACACCTAACTCTGTTTAAAGTAACAGATACTAGGTGCCCACACACCTCTAAAAAATCACCCAGGATATTTCACAACTAAAATATTCTGGACAATGTTTGAAAGCTTGGCCATGTACAGTTTGGCCTTGGCAGCAGAAGAGCAAAGAACTCATAGCCAGGATTTCCAAACCTCTGGGCTAGAGAACTACTCCAAGGGTTCTCCCGTTGACAGGGACACCAATTTTCTGCTGTGAAGAACAAAGGCGCAGGTAAAGAGAGCAAGGCCCCGACTGCTCCTCTGAACGAATTCCAAAATCCCCTCTTGTAGCGATCCTTATGCCCCAGCATTGAGGACATCACCAGCGCCACACACGACTGCCAGCACTGCGGCGCAGGGAGGGCTCGGACGGGTCAGGCAGGGGCAGGTGAAGGGGGAGAAGGCAGGTGCAGGTAGGAGCAGGCAGGAAAAAGCAAGAAAGGGCAGGAGGAGATAGGTGAGGGCAGGTGAGGGCAAGTGAGGGCAAGTGAGGGCAAGTGAGGGCAAGTGAGGGCAGGTGAGGGCAGGTGAGGGCAGGTGAGGGCAGGTGAGGGCAGGTGAAGGCAAGTGAGGGCAAGTGAGGGCAAGTGAGGGCAAGTGAAGGCAGGTGGAGCAGGTGGAGGCAGGAGGAAACAGGTGAAGCTGCAAGCAGGTGGAGGCAGGAGAATGGCGGCAGGTAGAGCCGGACCTCGAGGGGCCCATCCCGCAGCCACGCTCCAGCTGGGCTCTGCCGCCCGCCCGGCCAGCTCCTGGCTGTGACCCGGGATGGCAGCGCTGTGACCCGGGATGGCAGCGCTGTGTCCGGGATGGCAGGGCTGTGACCCGGGATGGCAGGGCTGTGACCCGGGATGGCAGCGCTGTGTCCGGGATGGTAGGGCAGTGCCCCGGGATGGCAGGGCAGTGCCCCGGGATGGCGGGGCCGTGACCCGGGATGGCAGCGCTGTGACCCGGGACGGCAGAGCTGTGTCCCATGATGGCAGCGCCGTGACCCAGGCGGGAGCAGCGCCGCTCCGCCCGGCCCATCCCGGCCCATCCCGGCCCGTCCCCGCTCCCCGCCGGCGCGGCCTCACCCGGATGTGGATCCGGCCGCCCCCCCGTGCCCGCGGCCGAGGTCACCTTGATGCCTCCGAGCTGAATTGTCTGTCCCCGGGCTGGGCTGTCTCACCGTGTGCAAACGCAACCGATGGCGTCAGACTACTTCTACAATACGTGTTGCTTAATGAAGGAAACAACCTTGTGTTTGGAGCATTGCGTAAGATTACATCACGGGATAAATATGTATTAGGTAGGCGGAGAGCAATGGATTAGATAGGCGGGTCCATGTGAGTTTTGCTTATAAAAGAAGTTGCCACCTGAGCGTGGGTTGTGGAAAGCCCCGTCTCGCGCCCTTTAGAGGATGAAGCGTATCTGTCCTGTAAATATTCTGAAGTGCTCTGGCTGTGTTTAGGGAGCTCCTAAAGTCGGGAACAGCCCCCGCAGCGCCTGCTGCTCATCCCGGCCGGCCTCGGGCCGCCCCCGCGGTCACTGGCCGTGCCCGGCCGCCGCTGGAGTCACCGCTGGAATCCCGGCTGGAATCACGGCTGGAATCCCGGCTGGCATCACCCCGGCGCCGCTGTCGGAGCCGCCCAGCCCTCAGTGGAGCCTCTCCCCCTTGTCCTTTGGTTCCCGGTCCATGTTTGCCCACCCAGTCCGATCGTGGGCTCGGTGCGTGGCCGAGCGCCAGCGGCGTCCCGTCAGTGTCATCCCAGAATCACAGGATCCTGAGGGTTGGAAGGGACCTCTGGAGACCATCCAGTCCAACCTCCCTGCCAGGACAGGGTCACCCTGAGCAGGTGGCACAGAGATGGCTTTGGAATGTCTCCAGAGAGGGAGAATCTACACCTCCCTGAGCAGCTGTTCCAGTGCTCTGCCATCCTCAGTGGGAAGGATGTTGCTCATGTTAAAAATGAAACTTACCGTGTTTTAGTTTATGGCCTTGTGCTCCTCGTACGGTCAACGGGAGCTGCTGGAAAGAGTCTGGTCCCTCCTCTTGGTACTCTTTTGAGGTGTTTATCGGTATTAACAAGGTCCCCTCTTAGTCCTCTCTTCTCCAGAATAAACAGCCCCAGCTCGCGCAGTCTCTCCATCAGAGACCCACTCCACACTCATCACTTTTGTGGCCCTTCTGCATTAGCTCCTTGTCTTTCTTGTACTGAGAAGTATGGAAGTGAATCGGGAACTGGCGGGACAGTGAGGATCGCGCCAGCCCTGAGCTGGGCAGGAGGAGATAAGCCTTTGTGCCATTCTCTGAGAGGACATGGCATAAAGAGGCCAAAGTAAGGGCAAACAGCCAAGTTATGAATGACACATTGTGAGGAACTGGGAAAATAACTGGTTAATTTCACTACCAAACCTCTTTTGTGAACAGAGCAGAGTCAGTATCGAGTAGAAAGATACTTAATGAACAGAAGGCCATAGAATGAAAAAGATATAACATACCAATGTACCTTGCAGCAGTTTTCCTGTTTCATATTACATGAAGAAACCTAAGATCACGGAATTACAGACTGGTTTGGCTTGCAAAGGACCTTAAAGCTCATCCAGTTCCACCCCTGCCCTGGACAGGGTCGTCTTTCCACTTATCCCAGACTGCTCCAAGCCCCATCCAATGTCCTGGCCTTCGACATTTCCAGGGATGGGGCAGCCACAGCTTCTCTGGGCAACCTGTGCCAGAGCCTCACCAAAATATTATTAAAAAAATAAGAGATATTATGGTGTAGGTTTTGTGTCCCATTATATCTAACTGCAGTGTTCCTGAAGGTAGCTATAGAACATGATTTTTTGGGGCAGTAAATAGCATACACCTTCATCAATCTTCTTCTCAGATATACCACCAAAAAAAAAAAAACAAAAAAACCAAAAAAAAAAAAAAAAAAAAAAAAAAAAAAAACCACCAAAACAAAACAAAACCAAACACACCTTGTGCCTGTATGCCTGAGCACTATAAAATTTGACAGTTTGATGGAAGTTTCTGAAACATTATACTCAGCAGACAAAAACAGCTATTAAGGGCTTGTTTTCTGCATTACTTAATCTTCTACTGCAGTATTATACCAGCTAAAGATCATTGTATAAATCAGTCAGAATTTCTACTTGGATGTAAAGGGGGAAAAAGTTCTCCCTAAAAAACCCTTCTCAATATTCTGTATCAATGTTGGTACATTCAAGAGGTTTTATAAAGTTTTGGTCAATAGTTATTTGGTTGGTTTCTCTAATGCTGAAAATGAACATTCAGATTCTCAGAACTTCAGGAGGTTCCTTCCTGGGTGGTGTTCAAACCTGCTCTGAGGCCTGGAGTGCCTGCTCCTGTTTTGTCAATAAACTGAAGATTTCACTTCTTTTTACTATCAAGATATTATTCACTTTGTGCAGATTAATGTAAATTTGGATTGCTGAAGTAAGTAATCCTTAAGTATGTTACATTTATCATCAGTGTGTTTTTGTATTGCATCTCTGTAGCATGTTCCTTTTCTGTTTTAGAATTTGCTATATTGTTGGTTTTTTTTTTCAGAAGAAATAAATGTATTCTGGGCAAAAAGCAAAGGAGAAACAGCTCTTACCAAACCAGATTAGATAAGTACAATTTCACTGTGTCTTTAAAGCACAGCTATGTCTTTTGAGTTGTAAGGATTAGTATTTAGTACACATAACTTCATACTTTTCTTCTTATCTAAAGAAAAATATCTCCTCAAAATGTAGACTCGTCTAGCTCATTTTCTCCATTTTGAAATTTAGTAGAAGTAAATGAGTTGCTTGTTACAATCTATTGTTATTAATGTTATTCCTGAGTTTAGTTAGTCTTTTATAATGGCTATTATCACATTTCTCCTACTTTTTTCCCATGTCAGAATTTGGTAGATGAGAAAAATGAAAACACTTTTGTTTGGATCTTCTGCTGAAGTGGCTGTGTTACTTTTGTGTCTTTAATCCTTAATGTATATGTCAGCAGCACAAGAGAAAAGTGTGCCAAATATACTAGAACTGTTCCAAAACAAAATATTAAGCTTTTTGTATATGATTTTGTTTAGCTTGTCCAAAAATCAATTTCAACATCTCTTCCGCACAGTTTAGATCTTTGTAACACAGGCCTCTATCTCTGGTTGAGGTTCTTTGTTTATTTGTTTGTTGGGTTTTTTTAAGGCTATAATTTTTGAAATATCTGAATTTTTGGTTTTCTTGGGGTCTGATGTGGTTTTGTTTTGATAATCATCTTTCCATCTCCCCTGCTGAGTTGCCACACTATAGTCCTTGAAATAAGCTGCTCTTGGTGAATCTACTTTGATTTTTATTTCATTTGACCTGTCTCAAGGCACCGATAACTCACTTTGAAAATCTCCCTGGATATTGGCCCTTATATTTTAGGAGTAGGGTGCCTAAGGAAATAGCCAAAATTTTCTTACTGTCCAGCACTGCATTTCATTGAATACCCCAATTTGGTCAGACTATGAGTATAAATTCTTGGCATTTTTTCTCAAAGCAGTATTGATTCTTGACAGCCACCATATTTTGGGAAACTGAAGGGCAAAGAAGCAAAACAGAAACAAGAAAATCCATTTGTCTCAGCCTTAGACTCATTCCTTGAAGTGGACAATTTAACAAGCTCAAATTCAGCAAGTAGAGAAAAAAGCAAGAGGAGGAAACACATTGCAAACTATAACCCGGATTTACAGCTTTTAAAAGGAATCAGGAAGAAGTTGTATGGGAGGGTTGTGTTTTGGCTTAAGATTGTATGTAGTAAATAGCAAAAGGTTGGTTGTTTCTATTTTTTAGCTGTACTCAGCTTTAAGCTATGTTCCTCTCTAGAGCATTATGAAATATGAAGAAGACCTTTCATAATACTGAATAACAGAAGGTCCAGTATAATTGTCCCCAAAATAGTTTGAACCAATCTAAGACCAAAAAAACTTCTTAATTTGGGCTGAATATTATTGTTTTGTATCCTAGAGAACAAAGTTTATAGAGATCCTGTCAGTTCTGGAACTTTTTTTAAAATTCATTCAGCCTTACATGGTAACACTGGGTGGTTATAAATAGGTGAGTGATACCCCCCTTCATTTGAGCATTTTTGTGCAGTATGAAGCCAGTCATATTTGTGGGTCTTCCAAAGGAAACAATGTTTGTAATCCTGTTGGACCAGAGGCTTTTTTAAAATCCTAGTAGAGAAATAAGCAAAACTGCTTAGCAAGCATGATTTATAAAGTAGATATGGGTTGATTTACCACTATTAAATGCCATTATTAACCTACAGGGCTGACTTCCTTACTGAGGGAGATTGGTAATAGAACACAGCAAAATGAAGTATTTACTTTTCTTACCCTGAAGGAGATGGAGAAAATGGGGTGTGGGACAGTGAGATGCTTTATATGAGACATAACCACTACTTTTTTTTTTTCAAATACAGCCAAAGCTTAGGGAATCTAAAGTCTTTATGGTCCATTGTTTGGTCATCAGCAGGGGGGAATGGACCAAATTCATCTTGTTCCTGAACTACTACTTCCATGACAAGAACCAACATTGTCTCATTCTTGTGGTCACTATTAGGAGCAAGGTCCAGTCAGTTTGAAAGGGCAGGTGAAGAAAATGCTGTGTGAACTGTAAAAATAGACATCATGTGTAGGATAATTTGGTCTGTTTCAACTTAAACCTCTGATTCTTACCCTACTGAGGTACCCACCTACTTCAGTCCTCACAACTGGCAATAAAGCAAAAAGTGTATTTGTTGCTAGACCACAATCCAGCTTCAAAACATTCTGCCACCCTTTTCTACCCATTAAAAAGCCCACAATCAAGGCATACTATACTTGTTTGCCTTTTAGGGTTTTATAGGGAAAAACATAATATAGAAATAATTGTCATTTCCTTTCAGGAAAATTACTAGAAGTAGACAGTTAAAACTCCTGCTGTAAAACAAAACCACAATAGAAAAACATTTCTCCTTTACCTATTATAATATATTTCTCGTCTTAGATGACAGTAGCAGAACCCAGAGGCCATATTCTAAAGTGGATTCATTTTTTTCTGTTTATAGAAGCTGTTTCTTGGCAGAAATACCAAGGTTTCTGCAGCTTCACCGAGAATCATTCTGGTAACATGTTGTACTGTACTGGCCATTTTGAGTCATGCAGTCCTGTCCTTGCAGTCAATTAGTAGTATCAGGCTAACTAACCTTCTCTAATTATCACAGCTTTTGTGCATTTAAATAAACACTGTACTAGTTGGCTTGGTTTTTTGCTGGGTTGAGTGTTTTTGTTTTAAATATTGCATCCTGCTGTTTTTTAAATCCTATGGAAGTACTTTTGAATTTGTAATCAGTGATCTATTTTTCAGCTACCTTTTTTCCCTGGTTTAATTGATTTATATGGTAAGTGCATTTGTATAAGCAGCAATGCTACACTGGAGACATCTTTATGAAGTCATGTGAAAAGGTTTAAGACAGATTTTTGATTCACAAGAACAATTGTTTTTCAATCAGCTTTTCCTTATATCTGCAAGAACACTTTATGAACGAGTCTCTTACTTCAGGTAGTATTTTCGTACAGCATTTTAGATTTCCTTGTTTAATGTCAAAATAAAGAAATACTTGAGTCCACAGAAATTCCATAGTAAACAATATTGCACAAAGAAGTCACCTAGTTAATCACAGAAAACTGTGTGAGTGCAGGGAGTATGGTTTAGCTGTGAGGGAAATGTCAATGTAGTTATTTTTAAAGCCATTATGAGCATACTTGGGGCACTTAAAATCAGCCAAACCTCACTAACAAGAGCTGGGGCTGGATTCTTAAGCTGACAGCTAATGTACACATATTTTGTGGGCATTTGAAAGAGTGGACAAACAAGGTCCATAAATTCCCTCAACACCAAGAGTAAGAACTCTGAACTTTACTCAGAAGAAATAGTTTTGGAGGACAAAAGTATTGCCACTTGAAAGCAATTCTGTTTTCACACTTGGCTTTCTAAGAGCTTTTGTATTCAAGGCTACTATGGATTGCACTAAAACACAACTTTATTTATAAGATCATCAGAATCATCTCCACAATGTTGCCAAAATACATGGAGTTAAGCATATGCTGTGGGTTAATATCCAGTAGCAGAGAAATTCAGCAGGCCAAAAGTTTTTCTAAAGCTTTTAGCCCTCTTTCTAAGTTTTTGCTGCGTTGTTGTTTTTCTGCATTTAGTTTAATTTTTAATACATAATTGAAAATAACAGGCTTTGCAGCACTACTGGATTTATCCCATCAATGTGGGTTTGTGGAGACTAACTCAAGAAATAAAAGACTTAAATCATGCCACTTCCTTACATTTAGTACCTCTACTCAGAGTACCTACATTTGAAAGATAGAGCTTCATCATAAAAATTTTGGTTGTTTATTATTATTTTGCTAAAATTACTGAGAAAATTTATAATAATAAGTTTGCTGTATTAATAGTAATGACTTGAAATGGACATTGGGTGATGTAGGAAATTATGCAGTCTGTCTTGAACTTCCCTTGAGCAGGAACTGGTGCAGTTTCCTCCAACCTATGGAGATCCAGAGCTGACTTTCAGAATTTCTAGAATCTCAGAAATGTCAGGTAAATGATCCAACAAAAAGGTGGGTGTAAAATTTTCCAGAGAACTTGCATGAGCAACTACTTCAGTTACTCAGGGGATGAGCTGGAGCCCCAAAGAAGGGCAAACACTGTTGGAACTGCTGCTTGGAATTGTGTTTCCTACTGTGTAAAGCAAAACTCTAGTACAGTAGTTGAACCAGATGCAGTGCCACATTATTCAGTCCTGGAATCCTCTCTGACCAATCTTGCTGGAACCAGGTACTGCCTCAGATTGTTCAGCATATCAGGATGTCATTCCTTATGAGTGTCTTAATATCCACTCTTAAAAATAGCTTGTGGTAAGACCTAAAAATCTTCAGTCTGAGTGCAGTCCTGGAGTTATTTATAACTGCCTCTGAATTTGTTATGTTTGAGACAGATGCAGGCAAACAGCCAGAAAGGTTCTGGAAGGAAAAAATCCTCAATTAAAAAGTGTGCACCTTTTTGTGAGACCTGGACTTTGTCAGGAGCGGTGGCTGCAGCCATCAGTGTTGGACAGCTCTTAGCCAGGGAATAGCATTCCTTCCACTGGCAGTCAGAGGGGGCTGACCATTCCTTTCTCCAGCAGTAATCCAGCAGTGCTGGGCCATTGCACCACCAGGAATGTCATATCCATGTCTACATATAGTCAAAGATCTGGCTTGAACTTACAGCGCTAAAAGGAACACATATTCCTGTTCCACTCCTCTTTCCTGGACGAAGACATATTTTTGCCATCTCTTCATGCTAAATTTTAGGGAGAGTGATTAACCACATGGTCCTTTTGAGGGGGGATAACATCGTAGTAATAATTGTCAAGGAAATAGGTGATTACTAGTCTGATCTCGATTGTTCATTCATATGCTAGAGCTTGCTTTTCTATTTAATACACTTCCAAGTAATTCAGCTGCTATGCAAAAATTTAATTTAAACCATAAAAAGATAGCTTGACTAGGTATTTTTATTGAACTTAGGTAAATGTTTGCTAATGTGCAAGTGTATCAGAGTAACCTCCTGTCAAGCAAAGAATTACAAGTAGCGTTGGAAACTTTTGATACTCATAAATTACATTGTCACACAGGGAAAATGAGTGAAACAGACACTCCTAATGATTCTTCTTTAAAAACAGCTCGTTGGGCAAACCTGGAAATTGCTAAGCAGTTTATAAGTTATAAACTCTTACAATTTTCAGAGGGAAAAATTTCTGTTGATGCAGCTATCAAGGTATTGCCACTTCAAAAAAAACCTCCATCCAGCATAAAACCCTGTTAACAATTTAGCAGATATTTGAATTACGAAAGAAAAAGTAAAATATTTTCTGTGCTATAAACTAAGATTCTTGTGTGTAATCCTCAAAAAATGCCATTATAACATTAGAAATGAACCTCATGATCTGCTAGTGGTACTTGAAATGCTTGGCAATTATTTTTACCAAAACAAGCAATTAAAAAATGCATTGTTAGCTTTCTGGTGAGATATTTCAGTCATCAAATTGTGATGGCCACTACTGTTGGTGGTTTTCATGAGCCAACATTGTCATTTCACAACGAGCAAAGGAATAATCCTATTAGGAACACTGCAGATGTATTTACGGCTCCCAATGTTTTGTGGTTTTGTACCTATTAAGGTCATAGAATCATATAATGGTTTGGATTGGAAGAGACCTTAAAGATAATTTTTTTCCAAGCCCTCTGCCATGGGCAGTATTAATTGCATAGCATTACTTTGAGCAGTCAAGGAACTTATGTGAAAGTATTGAGCACCTGGCATGGCCTGAAATGTTACAGTCTCAGTTTGCTTCCAAGATGTTTGTGAAACAACTTATGCATATAGACAAACTTTGCATTTTTCAGTTGCACAAAGGATTGTTAAACCTTTAAAGTAGTGGAAACATCTGTATTTTTGAAAATCTGTATTAAGAAATGTGTCCACATGTTAAAAAAAAAATATATATATATATATATGAATACTTGTAAAGTTACTCAGGAGAATTCTGACCTTAATCCATTGATGCACATTTTAGTACACTATTTACATTAGAAATAACATTATTTATTAGCATACTGTAATGGAATATCACACTAGTATATTGTTTGCATGAGTGAAGAAAGCAAAAATGTATTTCCAAACTTGAAGATTCCATGATTTAAATGAGAGTTTTGGAGAAGCAGTTGTGCTAGGAAAGACCTGGGAGTTCTGGTGGACAACAAATTGAACATAAGCCAACAGTAGGCTCCTGTGGCAAGAATCTTAGTATCTAGTGTAGCAAACATTTTACTTTTTCTTTTATAATTAAAATGCTTACTGGTCAACGGGGTTTGTTTTCTTTTCTTTTTTGAAGTGGCAATAGCTTGATAGCTGCATCAACAGCTTACTAGCAACTGGATATTGCCAGCAGCTTGAGGGATGCTTCCTCACAGATGTGGTTGTATTAGTTGGGATCAATGGAATCACTGGGAAATTTCATGTGAGAGAGATGTGAGACCGTATAAAAGGACTGTTCTATCTGCTCCTACTGACACTCAGCAGGTACTTTTTTGTTCTGTGAATGATGAGCTAAGTATTAGGACGACCCTGAAGTTCTCTTTGTTGTGTCAAAACACTGCTTTCTTTGCAGCTGTGTGTGGAAGATTTCTTCTTCCAATGCCCCTAAGCAAATAATCCAGCATAGTGGTTTTGTGGCCTATAGCTGAGGTGGAAACAGGACTTGAGTCTTAAATACAAGAAAATCAGATCTTGTAACACATAATCACCTCAAATACTCAGTTACTATCAAATGTCTGTGTATTGCTAAAGGAAGGGGATTTCTGCTCATTTGTTAGAGAATGAATGAATGACTCTATTGTTAATTAGAATCAGATTGCAAAAAGTGTTTGCATTTCTGTGAACAAACTTCAGTTTGAAAAGTGGCTGTTCAGTCTTGCCCACAGTTCTGTGCACATACTTTCTGAAGTCAGCAAGTGTTGGCGAGCACAGTAGCACATAAACGACACCTGCATGTGTGTCTAGGGGCAAGATTGACCCCACAGGCTGTAGGGCTTCCACCACCTAACCCTTCACATTCCATAGACACTGCAGGGATAAATCCAGTTCACCCTCAAAAAAGTGCCTGTGCTTTTAAAAATTTTTCATTAGTAATGTTCATCTACATAGCTTGTACACCTATTTATAAAGCCAGATGTGATATCCCCGGCAATGTACATTTTCTATTTACTCAGGTTTACTTTGTGATGGTTTTCAATTTATCATGGTATTCTAACTAGGTTTATAGAGAATTAATTTTCAGTCATGCCAAGGAAATTAGGAAATGTATTTAGAATAGGGATTTTCACCAGATAATTGTTTAAATGCCTGTTTTCTGTAGTGTGATACCTATTCTCTTGTACTTTGCCCTTCTGGCACATCCATATTTTTGTGTTTCAGAGATAAAAAAGACCTGAAAGGTACAGACCAGGAGTTGTGCACAGACTGCCCCTATGGCTTATGTTTACTCATCCTGGACTCCAACACTTAGAAAATTTTCACAGTAGAATTTTGGACTTCACAGTTTTTCCATATGTGCTGCACCTTTCATGACAGACCCCACACCTGCAAACATCTGCATTACACCTGTGCAGTCCATGGGGTTTGCTCTACAGGACCTGCAGTGATGGTCTCCACTTGAAGCGTGTGTAGGTTCCACAGCTGTGGCAGTGGGATTTCCAAAATCCACCTTCTTGTTAGGGTCTAATGCCCTGTGGTCTCACACTTTGAGTGCATCTTGGGGCATATGGCCTAACATACCTATTTCACTTGTGGTCCTGCCAGTGAATTACAGGGGCTCGAAAATTACATCATGTAGGTTATATCCACCCTGCTTTCCGGGGAACAGGCATGTGTGTCCCTGCAGGTCTGGTTGATGTTGAGGATCCATCCGTATGAGCAAATATTGAATTCTTCACTTTTTAATCTTGTATTGTATTTTCGCATTGCATCCAGATCAGAATCATATTCCCTCTGTGGCCTTCTTTGTTTGGTGGTTGGAGGAAAACCTTTTCTTCCTTTAAATATTTCCAGAATTTTTATTTTTCTCCTAGGCTCATATAATTCTCTTCTGTATTGTAATTCACTAACCCGCTTCATGTAAGAGCTACGTAATCCCATAAAGGCTCCCTCAGGAGGCACAAGTGTGTTTCATGCCTAACAGATTTTTAATAGAACTCTGAGATTATGTTGCTATTGAGTCATGGTGGAAGGACATGGCAAGCCGATACGGTTTTTTGAGGACTGGAGCCAGGACAAATTAATTCAGCCATGCCCTTGCCTTCTGTAACAATAGGGCTGAATCATAAGTCAGATCCCAATCCTCTGTTCATGTTCATTCTCCAGCACAGGGTTTCCCTGCCAGTGAGCATGGTAGTGTATGCTAAAGCTCAGTCTGAACATGCATTTACACATAGACAATAAAGCTGTTGCAGAAACGACATTTTAAGCTTGAGATTGTGCACACATGACAGTGCAGGTGTATCCCAAGGAACCAAGAAAGTTTATGCTCTGGTACGGGGCCTGCTGACAGAAAACATCCTTTATTCAGGAGATGGCTGTCATTCTGAAGTCCACTGACACATTTCAGGTCTACTGCTGTGTTCTAGCAGGCATTGTAAGAAGCCATGAGAGTAATTATGTGGTACTGATAGAATCTATCCACCTTCAGGAACACAGGACCAAACCTGTTCTTAGTTTTAGGGAGAGATTCATTCTCAGGGATTCCATTTTGTTTAGGGTGGGTTAGTTTTGGCTTTACTCCAACAAATATCCTGAGGTTTAACTGAAGTCAAAATTTACCTTTTTGTAAAAAAAAAAAAAAAAAAAAAAAAAAAAAGCACATTCATTAAGTACATTCTTTTGAAACAAATGTTAAGACTTACATCAACACTGCCAGTTATGATTCCTTTGTGCAGCAAGTATGAAATGAGAGAAGGAAATACCCCATGAATGATGTGTAGACAGTGTCTGGTTGTGACAGACTGGCAGTGGCAGTCATGACTTCTTATAAGGGATTTGAAAGGAAAGGAGTTATCAAATTATGGTAGTCATATGATGGACCTCACCAGATAGCATTCAAAGGCAGGGGTTTTAGTGGGAAAGTGCTTATGGGTTCCAGAAATGGGTAATAACCTTACTCTACTAAAACTAGAGAATCTTCAAATTATTCATGTTTTGTGTTGTTTTATTTTCTTCTTTTTTTTTTTCTCTTTTGTGTTTTTGTTTTTTGTTGGTTTTGTTTTTGTGTTTTGAAGCTGGGTAGTTGAAAGAGGCTTTTCCCTTCACAGAAAAGCAAATATCCTGCCCACAATCCCACAAAAGATGCTCTTCTTCTGTGTAAAGCCAATAAATACAGCAAGGCATTTGTGAGACAGGCAAGTGGCAGCTGCTATACATCTTGGTTTCTATACATCTTACCAGCATGGTACTCAGATATTATTAATTATTATTAATTAATAATCACCTGATTATGCTGCCCTGATCAACCTGAACTATCAGTTGTTGATCAGTAAATAACATGGTGCTGTAATAATAATGATTATATCTACCTGCAGTTCACAACATTTATTTACTGTATCTTTCCCTTACAAATTACTTTTAAGTCAATGCCATTCTCATAGGCAGCTGGAAAAGGAAACATTTAATGTGTGGCTGTGGGTGTGTCATAATAAAGATATTATTGGATCATTCTCTAAGTAAACTTCAGGGGTTTTGAGCTTAATTAAAGTAGATAATAAAGTATGTTGCCACAACACTAGTAAAATAGCTTCATTTTTTTTTTTCAGTTGGAAAGGTAATATTCTTATGCTAAAAAGAGGTATATTGTAATTCATACTGCATTTAACATTATTTGTTTATAATTGCTTTCCTTGATTACTCCTACAAGGCTTTCAGAGAGCAGTAAAAGAGAAAAACACTATCAAAACATGGTTATGAATCCTTATATTTAACTACTCATATTTCAGGTTTATTCTAGAAACACATTGAATTTCATTCAGATTTGCACATTGCACATTTAGATTTTTGTTTCCCCTGGAAAGCAAAATAATCAAGCAGTTTGTGAAATGTTTTAAAACAATTCTGAATTGCAGTTTCCTTTTCTGAACCCATTTTGTATTTTCAGTAGAAGCATTATCAAGTTACATTTCATTTTGGATGCATGAAAGCAAATTTGGCAACTACTTTCTACCAAAATAAACAGCAGTAGAGGTGATTTGTCATGGAATTATCTACTTAGCCCCCACTGTTATCTGTGTAGAAGATGTGTCTGAATGGCTTCCGTAGAGCTTGAGAATGCAGCATTTGTCTGCAAATGTTTTAGTTAAGGTTTTAATTGAATATAAACATGAACTGCATGAACTTTTGCACTTGAAGGACTCCTGAGAAAAAGCTACCACCAGGAATATAGAAGTGTAAGTACTCATATATTGTAAGGATATTGCATCAAAGCTGTCGCTTAGTAAGCAGATCAGCCTTTCACTTCTGTCTCAGAAACCAACAGGATGCTATCTAAGTGTGTTTAGCCAGCTGAAAGCTATCAGAGAGTTCCTCCAAACAAACATTGTTTGAATTAATACGTTATTTCCAAACCAGTTACATTGGCAAGGTAAAAGGTAACATGTGGTTTAGAAAAATAAACCTAAATAAAATGAAAACAGAAGCAGCAGAAATTCTGTTTGAGTCTTCTATGAACTGTGTGTGGATTTCATCTCATATGGCAAATGGCCGAAAATTAGAAGCAATATTCTGAGGAGAAAAGGTCGAAACACGCAGGGAAAATTTGAATATAGTGGAAGCACCCCCTGAGTCTTACTTAAGTGTGGAACTACACATTTGGTAACATGTCAGTGAAATTGCTATACCTTGTTATATATATTCAGTCCACAGGGTACTACTGGCACCTGTTTAAACAAATATCCCTTACGTTTGAGAGGCCAGCAATGTCCATGGGTCATTTCTGTGATTTCTAATGGCTGAAGGTGAAGATTTGGAGAAGCTGAGAGTATTATTTGTGGATCAAGGATGACTGGCAGTCAGGCTAGACTACAGACACACCTGGGTTCCCTGCAGGTTCTCCAGTCCTGACTTCTTCAGCTTTAGTTCAAAGTGTTCCCTGATAAAGCACTTGTTGATCAGACACTGCCCTGAGTTATGAATAAAACAGGACTGTGAAAATGACAAGAAATTCCTTAATGCAGATTACAGTTTGATTTGTTTTGTTTTGGTGGGGGGTTTTTTGTTTTGGTTTTGTTTTTACCTGAAAAGATAGTGAGGATGCTGACAGGTGAGGTTTAGGGATAACTGGGCACTGAATCTAAAATGCCACATTTCTTGCAAGATACTTTTTCTGTACAAGTGTAGCTCATTCAGAAAGATCTGATCTTTGGAGCTGCAGCTTGCAGGATCAAATCAGTAAATGGTGCAAGAATGGGAGATGAAAAATTGCATGCTTGCCTTTCTTACATAAAAGAATATTAATGTGGGAGAAATTGATGGAACAAGAACTTTTACTGGACTTAACTGATTTCTGTTTGCATATGAACACACATTGATAGTAAACATTAATTTCTGAAACCTGTACAAATACTTAAATTTTGAAAGGTTCACTGAAAAGAATTTATATTCTCTGAAAGAAGCTACTTCTTTTTTTTTTTTTTTTTTTTTTTTTTTTTTTTTTTTTTTTTTTTTTTTTTTGAGAAAATCACATTACTTTAGTATTTTTCATTTGGTGGAATTTGTTGGTCAATGACCTGGTATCTTCAGCATTCAGTAGATACCAGAGCTCAGTTGCTGATAAATATGTAAAAGCATGTTTGCTAAGAACAAGGCACAGTGTGGTTTTCAGGACCTTTTTGGATTTTAATTATTTCTATTAAGCTACAAAATTTTCATGTTCTCCATTTCTTTATGAATTACATTTTTTTCATGGCCATGAAAGTAGACAACATAGGTAGACGCTCAAAATTATCTGTAAGAAACCATCTGTTAAAAATGAAAAATTGTGTTCTGTATTCTAAATTCACAGACACTAAATGGATGTTTAATGTTTTTTAAAAAACACCTTAATCTTCTTCCTATATCATCTCCTACCACAACGCTATTTTCAGAAATTATTTAGATCCCTTGATGAGAGATTGTACTTTGATGTTCTTAAAATATAAAAATCTATTGTATTGTGTTTAATCTGTTGAATTAAAAAATGCTTCTTTCCATTATAAAGAAATCCAATTAGTGAAAATACGTTTTATTTTGGTTTGTTTCTGGACAATTTTCTTTGTTTAACAACAGCACAAGCTAGTAAAGGATTAGGGGAGAAAGGCTGAGAGTGCAATTAAAATAAACAATGAAGGAAGAGGTGTAAAGTTGTGTAACCCAATTTCCTTCAAGTTGTTCAAACACTGCTATGCTCCTTTAGGTCTATTTGGAGTTACACAGCAGGTACTAGAGGAGACTGACCCCTCAACTTCTGATTTGCTCTAACCTTTATTCTGAACTGAGGTCCAGAGGGAGCTCGTTTTGTTTGAATTTATCTATATTTATCTAAAGAGTCTCTTACTGTCCAAGCTGTAGGCATGCCACTTCCTTTCCATGAAATATTTCTCCCCCTGGAATCAGAGGAGTTTAAATTCACTGGATAGAAATATGTGTTCAATAAATTTTCAGTGGAGCTGTCATTGGGAAAAATCTTAGTGTAAATTACTATCAGAGGGTTAAGGGAATATGTTTCCAGTGTCCCCTTATCCTTCCAGATCCTATCTCCTTTATTTTCTGTACTTTTAGTCCTAAAAGAGCTCTCTCATACAGGCTAAGTAGCATGATCTCCTGAGGAAGCCAATGATCACAAGATGAGAAAACCCAGGAAATGACAAAGAAAGTTGTTCTTTTTCAGTGCTGTAATTATTTATCCAAGCCTTATAGGCATGATTGTGTGTCCATGCAGTTTTAACATACCACTATTTTTGTACCATCTTTTTGAGAATTTAGGAATTCTCTGGGAAATAGTTTGCAAATATATCAAGCATGGTACTTTTATCCCTTTTCCATTTTGGCTTGTATTTAATATTCATTCAATTTCATCACCTGCTAAAAGATACATTTGGGAGAAATCTAGATCAACCAATGAGAGGTTAAGTTTCCAGCATCTTCCCTCCATATCTCATTTTGATACTGTTGCACTTTTTAATCTTCCTTTGGTTACTGTGGGGTCATGAGTGCATAGGTAATTCCATGTCATCCAGTACATGTACTGTGCTAAGGGAAATTGCTTGGTCAAATGCTTCTTCTGCATTTAAAGAGGTTGAAATGGCCTTGGAATGAATGACTGGATGAATTCATTAGAATTATACTCAGTAGCAAAAATTATTGCCAAACTTTATTTGTAGTCAAAAACTGTGACAGCTTCAGTCTAATGTGATGTTTGACTGCTGTGTCTTGCTCTCCAGAACAGTGGTTTGAGTTGTATCTTCGTTTTTTGGACAAGTAAAACATATTGAATGTTGGAATCCACATATTTAAGCATATTGCTGCCATCATATGGCTACACATTTATTTGTCAGAATGGCATAATGAAAGCAGTTCTGCATCTGAAAAGAAAGGCTTTTATGTAAGGGAGCATAAAGCTGCACAGGGAAGCAGTAATGAGTGTTATGATGTTTCTAATCCTTTTTCTTGTTTAGGCTGTAACAGCTCTGCCTGTCTTGGAGTGTGAAATACTTGTCTCCTGAAGCTAAATGAGTAAGATCTCTGTGATCCATTGCAAGGTGACATAGAGATAATGTACATAAATATTAGTCAGAAATTAGACCGTGGGAGAGAGGTTAATGGGAGTTTTGCCTGAATAATGAGTGAATAAAAACTAGGAAAAGCTGTCAGAACTCATCCCAGGTGGTTACAAAAGTGGTTGTGTCAGTGTTTTACAGTAATTTAAATCAAATTCACTCTTACTCCTTTTGTCTCTGATCATCGCCTTTTTGGAGCTTCTCATGCAACTTTCATCAATTCGTATTTTGGCAGTCTTTGGCTGAGGTAAAAAAAAATTAAATAAATTGTCTTTCCACTATATTTGTACTGGCAGGCACAAGTCATGTTGAAGCAAACTCTATTTCCTTTCTCCTTATTTGTCCCATAAAGATCATAAGCACAGTCAATCTGGCAAACACAGTCACAGTGTGGCTAGTAAGAAAAAAAAAAAAAAAAAGAAAGGATGGGGATAGAAAAGGAAGAATATATCATTGGGAATGTGTTATATGAAAACTTTACGTGGGGTAGGGAAAACTAGTGCCAACATTAATGCAATTTTTGAACATTTTCGGAAATAATGACTACCAGTATGATATAAACTGTCAGTATTTGAAGAAAAAAAATGCTTTTTATCTTCTAACTTCCAGTATAAATTTTCACATGATAAGACCTGTTCCATTTCACATGATCAGACCTGTTCAATTTACCTCAAATCATACACCCTGTATTAATTTTTACCACATATGATTATTTATTTTGAAATAATTCCACAGGAAGTGACTGACTTAAGGTTAAACTAGATGGTTCATAGGGTTGTGTGAAATATAGCCAAGACAACTTACTCAGCCACCATAAAATGGATTCTGACTCTATAATCATAATAGAGGAAAACAGCAGAAGAAAAAAGTGATAGGAAGGGCAATAATTAAATATTCTGTTCCATCAGTGTAATGAGCTTTAAAAAGTTCAGGAAGACATTTATGTAGCATAAGGATCTGTAATTTCCAGGTGAGCTTTTTTGGATTGGCCCAAAATTCCAGATCAACAGAATGGTGCATTCAAAGGGGATTTTAATCCCAAATAAGACTGCCAGACTGCAGCAGACAACAAAGATAAGCCCAGCTCCCACATATATTGGAAACAGATGTTGAAAGGATGTAACAGTTTTATAAACATGAGTTTGGAATTGCTACATTGCTCATAAGTGATGAAATAACAAGTGCAGGTTCTCATAAGTTCACAGGATTTTATTCATCCAAGGGAAGGAATGACAGAAATAAAAAAACATCTCTGTGATGGTGTTCTGATGTTCTCTCCCTATAGAATGGTTTCCTTTACCTTTTTTTTTATTATTATTATTTAAATATATATATATACATGTGTGTATATATATATATGGTGTTGCAATCTGAAGCTGGTTTTGTATGTCCCATTGCCCAAGGACCCTCACTTAGTGACACAGGCCAGGCATCTTCTGTGTCCCAAGTATCTTCCACATTTGTGTTTAATGAGACTTACAGGAAAGCACAAGAGGAAGGCTGTAAATCTGGCTATGCCTGCCATTTATCATAAGAATATCATCCCAAATCTCCCTCAAATTCCCACTCCTGTGGCAGCCAGCTGAGTACTTCTGGCATACAAGGTGGGGGTCAGGAGGAGAGGAGAATGGTCATTCCAAAGCTGAGGAATAAAGCAATAATATAAACACCTTACAGCCAAAATCAATTTCTTATATTCCAGCTAGGAATCATTCCACAGCAAGGAGCACCGGGGACATATATTGCTGCTACCAGCAGCTGATCTTCGGGTGCTGTGATTTGTAGGACTTTGGATTGCACTCTGTGTAGTTTACTTTGAGGTAATCCAGTCCTGAAGTATGAAAGGAAGGATCCTAACAGGAAATTTCATAGTCAAAGGTAATGTTTCAAGCATAGGCAATACAACATTTTTGGTGTCTTCTGCTCCCTGATCAAAGAGCAGCTGGTATCCAACATAACCACAGATTTGTGAACACCAGTAAGAAATAGTGAAACAATGAAAGATTTAGGGGTTTTACAATTCGGCTGCAGTGCCCAACCATGCCACAATTTAATCCCTGTTGCACTGGATGGGTCAGTAGATTTCATCCTTCTGCAGTTTCCCCACACTTTTGGCAAGGCACTTTTGGCAAGGCACTACTGCACTGACAGTTGGAGGAGTGATAAAATTGTGATAACACCCTAGAAATAATAATACCTGGACCCTACCTCCCTCTCACCCAACAGACTCAAATACACATTGGACAGGAAAGATGACAATGCAGATCCCCAATGCAGTCCCTCCTCAGACAGCCTTCAGGCAAAGGAAATGAATTTTGCATGAGACGTTCCGAGAAAAGCAAATTAGGAGAGAGAACAGCAATTCAAAAGCAATATTCACCACTGTTGTGTATTATGAAAGCAAGTGAAATGTGGAAGAGAAGCCTTGCAGTGTTACTGTGTCCATTCAGTCTCAGAGTACCGGAACCAATGCAATTTCTGTCAGATACCTACACGAATAAAGGGACTGAGAAGGATCATGGGGCTCTGAGATAAAGAGATCTTTGGTAATTTTGTTTGCCATGGGTTTTGATGTGATGTAATGTAAAAATAGAATGCAAATAATATTTAATCAAGTCACTCAACATCATGTCAGTCTTTCTTAGTTACAAAAAACCAGTTGCTGCATATTATCACATACAGGTAAAATTGAGTTAAAAGCCTTAAAAGTTTTTATAGTATGGTGAAATCACAAGGTTCTTAGACTGTCAGGATTTTGTCACTTTTTGTATATCCATTGAGATCATGTGATTAAAGACCATATTGTTTTTTATTTTCTACAGGGAAACTCTGTCTCATTGAGAACAAAGGGTGGAGAGACTTCAGTTAATGAACAGACATCTTTAATACAAGGTTTTCTTCAGCATGTGATTTAGTGCCCTGTTTATTGCAAGCACTTGGATCCCTGATATAAACCCAGAATTTTTCATTTCTCCCTAGCCTGTTCTGTTTAATATTCATGTCTACAGTTAATGAATTCTTCACAAATGTTTCTGGTATAATTTTCACAAGACAGCCTCAGGGATCACAGTATTACAGGTAGAGAAGAGAAGCATAAAGGTCTCTAGGTCAGAAGTTCTCACTGATTCTGTGGGCTGGATCTTGAATGCCTAGAAATAGATCTTTTCAGAACTGTTTACCACTTCATGTGCTCAAAGCACAAGTCTCATACATACCCAATGTGGTCTTGTGCTGCAGGCATTTCTGCAAACCAAGCAGACACCTCAAAAAATGGAGAACATGCTTGCAGGACATCTGGGAAGGACACATTTAAGTCAGCTGTATGATACTATATGGGAAGTGTACCAGAGTCTAGAAGGGAATCCTCCAGGTTGGTATCTGATAGTCATTAAGACATTCTCTTAAACTGTGTTCTTTGCCTTGGACTTCTGCTGTAGCTAAAGTTTCCTTCATTATACTGAAAAAACCTGGGATCTTGTGTATAAATTACTCTTCAACTATGTAATTTAATATGATATTGCTACCCTGTATGTGGTGGCCAAATGAAGGTTGCATAAGTAATTCTAGTTTGGGCTTCTCATAAATGTTAGCAGTTGACATTATGACCGTAGTGCATAATTGCCATGTAATGTTTTATTTCTTCTTAAATTTTTAAGAAATGAACTGGAAAAAAGTATTCACATGCTGTATTCTGGCAGCATGTGAAATGTCAGCAGGATTGGAACCCAAATGCACTGTACTTCTTTGCCCTGCATGAACTGATAGAGTGATTGATTGCTGCATGACTAACCATTGTCTAGGTGAAGAAGCATAAACAGAATTTTATTTTTTTTTTCTACCAGAGTGAGAATATGATGCCTGATAACTCCTAGTTCCATTCAGGATCAGTCTCTTTGCCTCTCCCTGGGATATTTTTGATCCAGATTGACTTTCCTTGTACAGCTATTGGAAGAGCCAGCAGATATTCATTGGACAGTTGACCAGTTCTTCTTTCTCCTCTCACTCTTGCTTGCCTACATCCAGAACACTGGGAATGTCAAGGCCCAGTTTTCCTTTAGCTGCAACTTCAGGCAGTTCCAGATCCAGGTTGATGGGAATGACTGCTTATCAATCCCTCTGTCTCCTGTGCCCAGGCCTCACCCCTATCCCCCAGGGTCTTTCCTTCCTGTCAAAGGCCAGTGCAGTATTACTCCCTCCTCCAGTCTTGCTCAACTTAACCCCTCTTTCTCTCCTCACTGTGTATTCAAGCATCCTCTTTCCCTCTCCCTGCCTTTCCTGGCTGAAGGGACAAAATATTTTGGAATGTGCCTCCAGGTTACCTAAACCTGCCCTATATGGCTAGCACAAAGCAATCCTGGAAAATGAATGTGGCCACTGGTTCTCATTCCAGTACATCCCTGTTTCCCACAATTTCTGTAAGTAGATAACTCTAGGGTTTGGGTTGTTTGGGTTTTTTTCTCTATGCTTTTTGATCAGCTGCTTTCTTGGTTTACCTCCAGTCAGCATTATTTTGGCTTATCTGTTTTCAGACACGTACAGAACACTTAGTGTGCTGTGGAGTAAAAATGCATTCTCAACTAGATATAATCAGAGTTTGATTTCTGCCTCATGCTCTAGGGGTGTCCAGGACTGGTTCTATCAGTCCTTCTAGTCCCCACCTTCACTGTAAAGAGAATAAGATTTTACATGCAGAATAATAGAGTGTAAGTTCGAGGCAATGGAATGTTTTGCCATTATGGGATTATGCTTATGAGGTGGTGCAAAGAACTCCCACAGACAAAACCTGATGATTAATTGGGTATTGTGGGTACTCGATGTTTTTAATTTAGGCTTTCAGAAATTCATGAGCCCTGCCGCCCTGTGGTGGACATCTTCCTTCATCACAGCATAGTATTCACAGCTTTTGAGCCCACAGACTACTGAGTTACGGAATTAAAACAAAAAGAATCTTGGTCTCTATATTTGGGAGGATTAGCCCTTGCTTTTAGACCAATTTTCAGCACAACTACATTGGAAAACTCTGCTTATTTGATTTTTCTGTTATTATTTTGAAGTGAATAGGGTGTTATTCATCTGTTTTGAAATCCTGTATGTTGTTAAATGACTGCATTTCGGTAGGTTTGCTTTATGAACTCAGCTTCTTCCCAACAGCAAAAAGCCAGGGAACAGCTGCTCTGCAGCCACAGGAAGGCCTTTTAGAGAAAGCTGGAGGCAGAGAAAGGGAAGCAGTGTCAAAGGTACTCAGTGTTTTCCTCTCCTCCAGGGGAGCGGTCAGCTCATCCCTGAAATTGCGCAGCAGAGTGAGAACATGTCCCCATTTACTGTACATCCTGGACAGTCTTGGCCAGAGCAGGTTTGGTGGAACCCCACCCCTTTCTCTATCCGTGGTAACATTTCATTCGCTTTTGATTGCCTTTCCACATTAAGCAGATGTTTTTACTAAGCTCTCCAAGGTGACACACAGGTCATTTTCTTGGGTGGTTACTGTTAATTCAAAATTCAACAATGTGTGTTAGTAATATCCTTCCAACACACCTTGTTTTGAATTTTCCATCCTGAACTTCCTCTGCCATTGTGCTGCCTAATTGCCTAGGTTTGTCTTCACTAACTTAAATAACTCCTCAGTTAAATAATTGTTCCTTGCTAAAAAAACAGTTCCATGGTAAGTCGTGCCACCGTGGTGATTAAAGCCTTTTCCAGGACAGCCATGAATACAGTGAAGTTCTGTTAGTGCTCTGCTGCTATCCACTGCCATATTGGAAACTGAGCTTCTCATTCCATTCTGTTCTCTTCCAGCTAGCTTGTGATCAGCACACAACTACAACTCCCACCTCACAACCTCTCAGTTTCCTTACTAGCCTCTTGTGAGGTATATTGTCAAAAGTGCTTTAAAAATCCCAATAAATTATGTCAGTGAAACAATTCTTGTTTCTCGTCCAGATGAATTCTTTCAAATGTTCTCTGAAAACTCTCAAAATGCACTAATCTAATTCAGAAAAAGAATCAGGAACGCTAGTAAATTATGGTTGACTTGCTTGTTTTTAGTAGTTGGCAGCAACCCTATTGATGATATGACTGGCTCTAAGCCATTTAGATTCCTGTCAGAAAAATTAGTAGCAGTAATTGTTGCTCTGGGATTCCGCTGAATCCCAAACAATTTCCGGTACCAGAGGGAGGCACAGAACTCTCACTGCACACCTGGTCTGTCTGGGAACTCTGTGTTCTGGGCAGTAGCAGCAGTGGGGATGCTGGGCTGGAGGTCAAGGAGCACTTTCAGAGACTGGATGAGGTCAAAACTCTGTGTGAAGTGAGTCCCATCACATCCCACAGTGTCTGTCTCCCCGCTGCCAGGAAGCCTTAACTGCTTCCATGGAAACCTCGCACAGCTGACCTCCTCACTGCCAGCTCTCCATGTCTGGGGGACAGGAAGTGTTTTTGGCAGGGAGAGAACATGCTGAAGGTACTGCAGAGAAAGTGCAGTCAAAAAGGGCTGAAATTATTTTTGGGGAGTTTTTTAACTGGTGGAGGGGGAGGTAAGGGAAAGTAACATGGTTCTGCAAAAGATAAGAGGTGAGATAGGAATGATGGTATCATCTTTCTTGCTAAGAGATACATCAATCTTTATGGAGAATTCCTATTGTCTGTGGGACTGAGTTCCACTGATCCTTTCAATTTCCAGAGTTGAATTGATATTGCACATCTCCCCTCAAAGATCTGGCCTGGAATATCTGCATCATATCAAAGTGGTCTGAAGAAATGGTCAGAGCTCTTTTAAAATTTCATTGTCACTCATCAGTGTGCACATTTGCTCAATAAACTTCCCTAGCTCCACCAAATGCATATATTCGAAACAAACCTCAAAAGGGAATAACTTAATATCATGGAAATAATTACCAGGAAGTAATGTTATGCTTCCTGCCAGTTCACAAGAACCCTATTTTTCCAAAATGTGAATGTTATATTGCTGCTTAATAGGCTCTAAACTTCAAAAGAAATGGTGAAAATCTTTTATCTTGGCAGAGGAGAAAGGCAGCACTGCCATACTCCCCAGCTACAATGTAGAACTGCTTCAAACCGAGTGTATAATCCAAACACTGTTCAAAACTAGAAGGTGAAAATTGTCTAGACTGGGAAGCTCCTTCCATATACCTGTAGTTTTGGTGGTATCAGGAGATACTGCTCTCACATTTCATATATTTGCAGTTCTTAATAAGTAGATTTTCCTACAGAGAGAAAGTTATCTTTTTTAATGCATATTTAGATAATACACTGGTCAAGTGTCATCTCTCTGGTTTCTTCTATCACACCACTGAAGTCTCATGGAAGAAGTTAAAAATGTGGGGGTTGAAGCCTGGCCTCTCATGCTGAGGGGAGTTGCACCATCACTTTCCTTTGAAATGTGATTTATCAAAGGATCAGGCTTTGCATGGTTCTTGTGCAGTGATGTAAAGCAGGAGCAATGCCACTGAGGTTCTTCACACAGTGCCAAAGCAAAGTGGATGGAAACCACTGCAAAGTACAGCCCTGGGTTTGATGGCATTTGTTTTTCTTTACTAAGGCATCTACAGTTTTGTCAATAAGGGGCAAGATAAATTAGTGTTTGTTGAAATATTTGCTGCCCTGTATTACACATTGCTGGCAGAGAAGCTGAAGTGCCACCAGTGCTCACAGAGGAGCTGTTCCAAACCTGCTGGGGAACATCCCTGTCATGCTGCAGGCAATGGCTGTGATGGATTGTCCTTTATCTCTTTTATTCTTGTTTTAACATAGACTTTTTTTTTTTTTTTTTTGTAGCCCACAGATGGCACCTGAAAGTACAGTATGTGTTCCAAAAGAAATTCCAGGCTCTTTTTTTTTTCCCCCTCATCTTCTTCCAAGGGAAAAAAAGCACACATACTTTTTGTGTGTTATGGCCTTCTGTGGGACACCACCCACAACCTCACCCTTTTTTCCCCTTCCATGGATAATCTTTTCACAGGGTGGAGAGGGGATGGGATGGGAAAGAAAGAGTTGCTTTCATGTTTTCTAGCAATGATTTTGTCTACAACTATTTCCTTCTTGACTTCTTACTCACTGTTTATAAATTCTCGCTGTACTTTAACAATAGTATTGTTGCCACAGCTGCACTGATTATATTTCTCTAACTTCTCTCATTTTGGGGCTTGGAATCAATGTGGTTTGTTTTCATACATGGTAACTTGGAACAGCCTATAATAACATTACAGAAAGCCTTGATAATATAATTGTAATGTGCATACACACTACTTTCTCCGCTTTTTTGTCTCAAGGATCAAATATCTAATTTGCTGGTGGGGTTTTTTTTAATATTCTACCTACAACAAAAAGTGAAGCATTGATTCCAGATAGGTACATTACAAAACGTAGGAGTTTGACAAGCATATTAATAAGAGGTCAGTGAATGTTTTAAGTGTTTCATTGCATAGTCGTGTATCTCCACATGTGAGATTTGGGTTGGTTTTTGAATTTTTTTTCTGGTTGGTTTTTTTTTTGTTTGTTAGTTGGTTGGATTTCGTTTTTGGTTTTGGTTTGGTTTGGTTTGGTTTGGTTTTTTGGTGATTTTTTTTGGTGGAGGTGGGCTTTTACTTTTTTTATTCATTTGTTAATGTACTTATTTCTTTATTTTAATCTGCAATATCCATTATTCTCATTAAGATAAGAATAAAAAAATACCAAGAAAACCATTAAAATGTGTAATGTATTTTAATTAGTTTTATTTTAGGTTATTAAAAAAAATCTTTTGCCCTTCTCAGCTGCTACTCAAAATGAAGATGTGGTTCTCTTTTGTACTGAAAACTTGCATGATAACTTTTGCAGGACTTAGGATCCTGATGGTGCAAGGTTCCTCCCCACAAGGCTGAAGTTCAACCTTTGAACTTCAGGACAAGTCCCCCATTGATGGAAACCTCTCAATGTTCTTGATGTTCTTAAATAAGAAGCATGTATATTAAATATGTCAGATTAGAAAGACCTTCACTTGTTGATTATGACCTGGAGGTGTAGAGGTTTAAGTCATGAACAGCTACTGCAATCAGCAGCTCTCCAGCACAAAAACATGGGTTATGGGATGTTCATTTAGACATGTTAGGTAATGTAGTAGGTCTGTCTCTTTTTCAGATTGCATCAGATACCTGTGCAAGTCTTAACACACTGAATTTCCCTTTGTTTTGGGGCTGATTAGTGCTGGCAAAACATGGCTCCCTGGCAGTCAGGGACACAGTATTTCCTTAACCTGCAAAGTCCAGGCAGGGTGAAAGGAAGTCAGGGCATCACCCTCCTGTCCTGCTTTGCTGCACAGATACTCTCAGAGAGTATCTCTGAGATACTCTCTCAGGGGTGCGTGTGTTCTGAGCTGCTCTGCTTCAAACCAGCCTCTGGGATGGGCTCTCAGGGACAAAAACCTGGAGCAAGCTGGGCAGGGCCCTTGTCACCTGCAGATGGAATAGAGGGAAATCTTCCAGCACTGTCCTCCATTAAAAAGCTCTCTCTTGAACACTGATGTCACCTAGAAAAGTAAAGAGAATTGGACACTAATGGTATTCCATTGTTACCACTGAATCAACCAGTCTCACACAAGTATCTTAGAAGCAAAGCAGACTGGCTGTTTTTTTTAATTATTTCATCAATTATTCCATTCCTCATGTTTTATATAATCCATCCCAATTACAATATTTTTCCTAGCATGTGGGATATAAATAAGGGAGTTATTAAATCCAGAGTTGATGAACAGCTTTAAATGCTGGCTTGGCACCATTTGCTTTTAGAGATGCTCCCCATATGACGACTTCTAATGAACTAGAATTGCAGAATTCACAGTTGCTTTTTCTGGTGTCACTGCATATATTTAACTGATAAGAAGCAGGAGGCAGCATGCTCAGATTCCTGGTACATTAAAGGAGAAAGTGAATTTAAAATCCATAAGGCAAATCTTTCTGCCTCTCACTAGTAATTGCTTTTTGGCAAATTCTATTTGAAAGAAGAGCCAAAAACTCTTCAGAACCCAGCCTGGGAAACAAGCATGTTTTCAGGTTAATCGATGGATCAAATCACTAAATGCTCTCACGCATTGTTTAGCAGATTCCAAAAACCCTTAACACAATTAAAGAGCTGGATTGTCTGCACAGGCCACGATAGATTTTACTCTCAAACAAGTAGTTGGTTAAAAAAGAAATTAGTGTCTGATGTTGAAAGAAAACGTTTGCACTGAACGAATTAGAGAGGTCATCAGTCAAGACTCTTTAATACAAGTCAAAATATCATCCTCGCAATAAACTGGCAAACTGAACATCAGTTGGAGTTATCTCTTGTTGTAAGCACACGTTTTGTGTGCCTAAGGGAATCTGTTGCAACTTGCATATACTTAAATCCGTTTCAAATGATGTTTTAATTTTATTTTATTTTATGAGCAGAGATTTCTTTTTCTCTTCACAGGTTAGCTTGCCTCTTACCTGACTGAAGGTGTTTGGGAAGTACCAGATGCATGTACCTGATGCACCAGAAACCATTCTGGTGACTGCAGGCTAAGGCCAAATTATAAACCTGCTGTGAAATCAATGTAATTCTTAGGAATATCTTGCACGAAGTCAAGAGCTTTCTTTTAATAATGGCATCAAAGTTTACAACTGTCCCTCAGATGCACTGCTGTTGTTACTCTAGCGGAAAAATTCCCAAGAACCATATATTGGGATTTAAATATCAACCAATTGTCATGGGGTATGAGAACAGCCTCAGTTCATCTACAAGCTCTCAGCAATTCATTTCAACGTTTAACTTGTTGATCCCTGGTTTTGCAAGCATCCATGCTTCCTGCTTTCATCTAGTATTAGAAGCAGAAATACTGATACACAATGAAACAGCTCAGGGAGAAAATCATGCTGATTTCCCCCCTGCCTAAAATTTCAAAACTTCATCCCTGAGAAATTTGAGCAATGTGTACTTGCTTAAGTACTTTCCTGAACACAAACTACCAAACCCCTCAATACTGAACAGTATTAATAATGTAGGAGGCTTCCAGAAGAAATATTCTTGCATAGGGTAATGTAAAGGTCAAGGGGCATGAAGACCTCAGTCCTTTTTCTTCCTCTTCTGATGTTCTAAAGAGAAGGACCTATGACATTCCTAGGCCGTGTTCTCTAACCCAGATATTGACAACTTGGCAGAACTATTGCAAAATTAGGTCCTACTCAGTGTTAATGAAAGGGCACTAGGAGGTGTCTCATTTTTTAAAGGCATCCCAGCACTTTAATTCAGTCTAAATTAGATACCTCAGTCCTTTGGTACTCAGAGTCTCTCTCTAGAAATTCGGGGTAAGTAAACCACCTAAAAGAAAACGCTGACACCTGAGACTTTGGGGCTGTAAATGTTTCTCTAGATGCTCACATGAATGGATTCATTTATGTTACCTGGTCCCAGATGCAGCAACTCAGAGGTTTATGTAAAAATATAAATGTTTGCAGGGCAGGAATTTCATTTTCCCAAAATCAAATGACATTCAAGTCATGATGGAAGCTACAGATCCCTTTGCAGCCTTCTTAAGGTATGATGTGATCAATATTCACCAAAGCAACATCATTTGGTATGCTCTTACAAGCAGGATTCAATTTTGAACTCAAAGGTTCTGAATGAAATGATAACATTTTCATGTGCTTCTTCTTAATGGGAAACAATTAATTGTGTTCATTTATGCCCTTATTTGGTGAGGAGGACCCAGCCCAACAGGAATATTCTCCATATTTGTCTCTTTTGCTATTTGAATGTATTAAAATAGTTGCCACATGATAACAAAATTGCCAGTTTTAGAATGAAAATGGCTATCATACGCCTAGGAAGAAACACCCTTTTCAATCCATATTAGTCCTATTAGCCTCAGTCTAATCTGTGGTACAGAATGTCCCTTATGCTCATGTAAATAAATGACCCAGGTAGGGAAATATTCTCCTGCTCACATTCCAAGTGTTCACCAAAAAGTAAAAGAAAAGGTTACTTAATATGTCGTTTGAAAATCAAGTCAAAATGTTCCAAGTGTATTGATTTTTTTTACCATCGGAAAAGTATTCTGAGTTATTGGGTCATTATCTCTTCCTATGCAGTCTCTCCAACATTAGATTAGATTAGATTTTGTTTTCTCCAGAAAATACATTTCTTATTTTTAGATCTGTTTCCTGTCTAGCAGTAAAAGGTGTACAGCTTGAATTTGTAAAGCAGTGAACAAGTGCTGTGCACCTTTTAGGGCTTTAGCTCTGCACCTGAAGGTATCCTTAGGAAAGACAATTCTGCTGTCTACATTTCTGCAATTACTGAATATTATGTCTAATTGGAAAGAAGCAATCTAGTGTTCATTTTAAGATATTACACAATTTGTGGTATTATTTTTTGAATCACAGTCAGAGAGAGGCTGGAATTATTATGCTTTCAATTGTAAAGACAGGGAATGGCATTTTCGTTAAAAGACAGGTTTGGATTCCCCAAGAGGACTCTGAAAATTGCTACCAAAAGCTTCAGACTTAAGAAGTAGTCACAACGAGTAACATGCTTTGCAAAATACAGGGAAGCAGGTGATGTTCATACAGCCCCCGTGAGAGAGGGTAATTGCGCTTTAGAGAAGTTTGTGGGGAGAAAAGGAAGATCTGACCCAGCTTTGTTGCAATGCCTTTGGGAGGGCACTGAAGCTACTGCAGGCAGCCTGTGGGGGAGCCTGGCAGTCCCTTAATCATCTTCCCTTTCTGTTTCACTATTCAGACATCCAGGCTTTGTCAGGAGAATGTTATGATTCCTTTGCTCCATCATTGCCACTTACCTTTGCCAGACATTCCCCTATCAAACTATCTGTCTTCTATTTCATACCGCAGGAGGACAAAAGCCAGGGATGAGTCTCGTCACTAGAAATCTATCTTATTAATCTTGAGCCTGTTTGAACAGGAATCTGCTTTCCAATAATGTTACCACTGGGTCTGGTTTTCTCACGTCACTTATCTCGCCTGTAGCAAAGAATACACTAGAATTTAGACATACCACAGAGGTAGGTCTCTCAGAGCAGCTTGCACCATACTAAATCACAAAATAATCTGGAGGACTACTTCAGAGAATGCTTCTTTTTGGAGAAAAACATCCCTCTTCTGTGCTGCCTCCATGAAGTTAAAGACTGTAGAGCCTACTGGTATTTTGATAGCTATATTTCTTCCTTGTTTGTCCAAAACAACATGGTTAAAAGTTCCACCTTTCTCCCTTCTTTCCCTCAGTTATGATAAAAGAGCACTGGGACATCACGACTGGTCAGGCAGGGAAGTGTTTATATTTTCATATGCCATCAATAAACATTAGGGTTTTTCCAGAAAAAGAGAGATGGTGAATATTGGAGATGTCAAGAAAACTTGAATATTTTTGTAGTCCTGCAAGTCTCCTCAGACATGCTGGATCTAAAAAACATATGAAGAAAGGGGATTACACAGCCCAAACATTTCCAGCCTGTCTGCTGCCTTGCAGAGAGGTCTCAGCATAAATAAGTGAGGGCTTGGCTTCTTCTGAAGTCATCAGTTACCATTACACATGGATAGGAATGTTGCTGAATAAATTTCCTACCTGGAGAAATTATTAGGAAGAAGAAGTGTTTCTGAGAGCTTTTGGTGCCTACCCCACAAGGATTTGAACAGAACCATTGAGAGACCTGAACTGTTTCACAAGCACATCCTTCCTACCCTCTATTCTGGTGGGGACCTCACCACAGATGGCCACATCAGGCAAATGGAAGAGGAAGGAGGACACAAGACTGTATCTGCTTCACTATTTTTCTAGTAATGCTTGTTACCTCAATTTCTTTTTTTATTATTTGTAACTCCAGTTCTAGTTCAGATACATTCATAATAGCAATGGAGTGGGGTAAAATCTTACTAAGAGACTCTCCTCTTTGTTCCCACATCTCCTGGCTTTGATCAGTTTTTCTTAAGTTCCTATTCCGTCCAGCATGGTCAACATTGACACCACCTTCAAGGTTTTCTTTAGTCCTTTTAATGCTTTCATTTTTTTATACTACTCACTCTGTGGGAGGAAGATAAAATGAGAATTATGAAAACTGGAGTGATATGGAAACAAAGATGGAATCTATAGAGTGAGGAGGAGAAGCAGAGCAGATGTTGAATTCAAGAAACTTTTAAAATAGAATGGGAAGTCTGTGGCTTCACAAGAAAGGACTTCAAAAATAAAGAAGTATGGAATATTCAAAGACATAAGAAATTATATTCTAATAATTACCCTAAGGAAAACAAACCTAAATGGGGAGAAAAGAACCCCAACAAACAATACGAAAACCATACCAACTCCACCTTCCCTCCAAAAAAACAGCAAGGACAAATAACACAGAGAGGGCAGGTTATTTATAGCTGCCTTGCCATGTTAGTCATGCTGCATACCTTAGTTTGCATTTAATATTTAAGAAATAGTGCTAGTTTCTAACCCATAATTTCCTCCATTGCTTTGAGGAGGTGGAAGTTGTATGGCCACTCATCACTTAAGATCTGAATTCTTTTTGAACAGTATCAAAAATAATAGTGAAATTCATAGATTTTCTGACACTTGCTTAGAGTTCTAAGGTAAACTAAAAGACTTTCTTTGGGTACAAACTTTACTTTTCCCACACAAGTTCTAAATTTAAGTGAGGATAATCAACATCCCTGGTAAGACCTCACCTCCCTTTTTGGCTGCAGATATTAATATTTTTCACTGCTTATTTTGTTACAGCAGTTTTCCGATGGCCCTTTCTGTGAGACACACTCCATGAACACAGAGCCCTTGTCCTGAACAACTTCCAATCACTGGATATTTGGACTAACCCCAAGTAACAAGGAAATAAAACCACCACTTATAACACTGAAGAAATTCAGGGTGGGAGCACTGGTACAGAGTCATTATCAGATTTTGCCCCAAGCCTGCATACTTATCCACAGTTACATTTTAAAAAATCTTAAATTATATTAATTTCTAGAAAATAAAATGTGACAGGAACATTTTTTTTTCAAATGGAATCAGGAACCATCCAATACTTCCATGTCTGGCATGCCTGGATCTTGACAAGTATCTTTCATGGGTGGTGTGTAAAAATAGAGCTTTCATGTTACTCAGAGCACCTTAAACAAGGGGAACATCAGAAAATAATAGTAGACTTGTTCATATTAGGGCAGAATGTATAAACCACAGTATCTCTGTGAGGAAATAGACTTCCTGTCTGCTGGTTTTGTGTGTCTAATTAAGTACAGATTTTTTGGCTACTAAAACATTTTTCCAGAGCTACCAAGAAATAAAACCTAAACAAGTCCAGTAAAGCCATGAATGGATAAATACTGTGGGACTCTTTCATGGTAAACCTTGAAACCCCCACATGCAGGTGAGCCCAGTTCTTCTAACATGGCTATTTTTTAGTCACGGTGTTTCTAACAAGCTCTTACTTGGCTCTCATGGGAAAACCATATCTAAGCAAGTTTTATTTGCTAATTTTAAAAAAAAAAATCACTGTAACTCACCTTTTTATCTTGCAACTGGCTCCATTTAAAATAAATGCTTGTACCAAGCAGACAATAATGCAACTATCTTCCAAGCCACCTAGCAGATAAAACAAAATAAAAGAAGGGATATAAATGGGCAGAGGGAATGGATGGAGCAGAGAATTAGGATCCCTAGAAATGAAGATTGAGGTTCTTCACCTACCTTTTGAACTCCTAGGCTCCATGGAAGGAACTACATTGGTATTTTCCCCCTTTAGCAGACTGACCACATGGAACAGGGATGTACTCCCTGACTCTTACAAGAGCTCTGAAGGGTGAAATGTTGCCTGGTAAATTCTACAAGTCCCTGTGTACTTTTGACAGGATGACTTTCACTGCACAGCATGTTCCTGCAGCACTTCTGCACATATGTTCTGATCCATCAGTAAGGAAAATCACACAACTTCACAGCAGAGCTTTATGCAAGTCTGTTCCTCCCAGGAGATATTTCTGTGGCCCCCGGGCACATCTGACTGACAGATGAGGCTGGGGAGTACATGAAGAGATTTTCAGTGAAGAGAAAATGGCAATGTTTCCTTATGGAGATGTGGGAAGCAGTGGGGTTTCCAGAAAAGCATAGCTGACATAAATGGAAGGAAACAATTTACAGACATTTCAAGAGCGTTGTGGAAACTGGGAACTCTGATTACAGCCCTGACCACTGTCCTGTAGCAACTTACCTTTTCCATTTGATAGACATAGGCTGGTCATGCAACACATAGCGACTCCTTTTTCTGGCTAACAGGTAACCACCTTCACTCCCTTCAAAATATTGAAATGCTTTTTGTACTGTTTTCCTTGCCCTCTCCTCATACAGCAAGGACACCTGTCACTAAAAGGTCTTCAAAAGCTGAATAACACCATTGGCTGATGGGAATATTTTTACAGAAGGAAACAAAGCATCAAACTGCCTCAGAAAACGCAAAACAAAAAGGCTTAAAATACTGCTAATGACAGCAGAAAATCCAGTCTTGGGAGACTCTCACCAAAGTTCTGAAGGGAAGAGGCTTCTTACCAGTGATGTTGGACTTGGTTTTGCAGAGGGATGTGGGAAGTGACACACAGAGAACCTCAGTCAGCTGACAGATTTCTTTAATCCAAGTGATTCTTTTAAGTTTATGCAAACTAATGGGTCAGGGAAGTACTTGGTGCTTAAGATTAGAAGTCAAACGTTGCTGTCCTAAAGAAGGAAATGATAATAAGCTCCTTTTCTTGCTGGTTATCCACCTTGCATTGCTCTGGGACATCCTTGCAGCCCTTGCTACAGCATCACAGGGCTTTATGCACTTGCACAGTTTCACTAAGGGTCAGGTCCTACTGTTGCTCCTTAATGAAATAGCAAGTAGCTGCTCATTAACTCTTGCATTTCCAGATCCAATGTCTTCACAGTACAATGGACTTGAAAATGAGGCAATTTCTCACTTTTACAAGATTTTCACTATTGGCTAGGGAACAAGTTCTTACATGAAAGTTTGCCTCACTTACTCTACTTATGGACTGAGAACTTCATTGTATCTGCAGCTCTCAGTTTTTTTAAATGAGAAAACTGTAAACAAGTATCTTATCCTGAAACTTGGAATTTATCTATTCTGCATCCAGAGAACATCAACAGGAGACTAGTCATAACAGTCAAGCTACTAATTTCATTTTCAGATAGGAGTAAGTTGAGAAGTTGGATGCAAAAACATGGGATTTTGAATATGTGTGGTTAGTGCAAGAGTGAAATAAGATGAAAGGTTCATCTTATTCATCTTAATAAATGCAGGGAAAGCCACAAATAGTATTCTCATGTTCTTTTGTTTTTGAGCCATGGGCCTAAAGGGTATTTTTAATGCAGAGGAACGTAACCATGCTTGTCCAATGTATTTTCCATCAGCTTGAAGTTGTATATCACTGTGCACATTTACATGTATTCAATCTTTCTGCTGTATCTTTGTGGCTGGTAGCCAGTGGGATTAATGGAATGTATGAAATAGCAGAGGAGCTGTGTAGATTGAGTCCCAAAAAACAAAAGCTAAAAGGCAGGGTGGTCCTCTGAGTTCAGTTTTCACTTAATCTACTGAGTCATTTGGTGACCTTGGACAAGCAAACTGACCTCTTGGCACTGTGGTGAGGCCAACTGTAAAGCGGTATAAAACCAAACAGGGAAGATTAATTGCTGCAAGAAGAACTGAGTCAGTATGGCAGGATAGTACCCCCAAAGCACCCCTCCTGCTCATCAGAGAAATCCCAGATAAGGTAATATATCAATTTGTGTTTGCTTGTGTCTGTAGTGATCAAGCTTGGAAAAACAGTTATTCTTTGAAAGTATTTGCCAAGCCTTGCAGAGCTACTTCCCCTCTCTGCACTGTTTCTTTTCTAGACTTCTTCTTTGCCAGATTGAGTTATAGGCTCAATGAAAAAAAGAGGAAAAGATACATGTCTGCCACCAGGCCTTTTGATGATCCCAATTTTCCAAACTTGGGAATCAGAAAAGCTGTTTCGGAGGAAGCTAATCACTGGCTTCTGAGCCCGTTCTGAAAGCAAAATTTTGAGGTTTGAGGGGTCCCTCTGGTTTTGCTTGTTTTTGGTTTTGATTTTTAATGTCTGTGAGGTGAGCCCAAGGCCAGACTGAGGATTGCATCAGGAAAATGGAAAGATGAAGAGAAGAGAGAAAGAATGGCCTCAGCCCTAAAATAGCACTGTAAAGGGCGTTTTACTTGGAACTTTCCTTTAGCTGACATCAGTCAGAGTAAGAAAAAGATATTAATTCAAAAGTGTAAAGCTAAAACAGATATTCAAGGCAGGATATAACACTCATATCTATTTGATGTTGTGAAAAAAAAAAAAAAATTCACCTGGACCAGAAGCTAAATGGTTTTTTTTTTCAACTTCGGAAACATTTGTTTTGTTTGGATGTCTTTGACCCTGGACTAGACAAAGGCAGCACACACCTAAAGACACATGCAGAAAAATAAGAGGAACTGAAGTGCAACAGAAACTATTTGGCTTTCTCTTTTTTTCTTCATTCCTGGTGAGCTGGAAATTTCAGGAAAAGATAGTTTAGAACAGGAGGTTTTCAAGCCAGGCTTCTGATAATCTCTGATGTCCAAAGTCAGTGGGATTTTTCCAGCAAAGCCAACAACACTGAAATTTTTTATTGCAATATATAAACAAGAAACTATTTTCTTTTTGTCCAAAAGCTACAGTTTCATCTGTGGAGCTCCTTCAGCCATGACTTGTAAACCAAAGTAGGTTTTTATGCATATTTTCACTAAGCAAGTCAACATAGCAGGCCTGGGAGCCACTGTGGCTGTGCTCTTCAGCAGGAAATAGGTTTGTCTGAATCAATATTTGCAATGATGCCTCTAAGGTCTACCCCATGCTCAGAAAATTGAGTGAAACTATCATGTTACCCAGACAAAATAATCCCTTTCTTCCACCAAATTATCTGCCATGGATTCAGATTGTAGTGCATAAAACTGACAGCAAGCAACTTGCACATGAAATTTCACCTAAACCTCAGCAGTGAACAGCCTCCATCCAGCTGGAGAAATGGGTGGGAAAAACAATGCCAGCATCATGTTTATAATAAGAGCAGGATCTTGGGCCAAGTGATGAGACCCCTTCAGTGATGAGGAATTGTGGCTATTCATTCAAACTTTTTTGTGTTTCTCATATGGTTTTATGCAACTAGAGGTGGTTTTCAACCCTGAGTAACTCTTGATGGGCAAACCCCAGCTGCAAAGGAATGCTGGAAGAAGTGTTTTCAAAACAGTGTCAGCTTCTTATTGTAAAACAGCTCCTTACAAAAATTAATGTTACCTCCAAGAGGTTGGCTTCTTTAATGGGGGTGAATTATGTGGATAAGGTGGTCCACTGACAAGTGAACAGATCGAGAATCTGCTAATCAAAATTCTTACCATTGTGCTACTCCATCTGTGTTTCATCTTTGTACTAACATTAAATAGAAAAGAAGGAGTGAGGGAAAAGGAAAAACAAGTCTTTTCTTAAGGCAGGTTTGTACATGCTTAACCAGCTCTTCTGTTCTGGTTTTAGGGCAAAAGAAAAAAAAAAAAACACTGAAACATAAAGCAGTGTGGATTGTATGGAAAATTTGACTCAGATCGAGTGCCTGGCCAACACCACAAAATGGACTGGAGACAAATCTGATAATTAGAAAAAGCAGTGAATAACAAAATATTTTTGACTCATGCCATATCAGGCAGCCTCTGAAAATTCTCAGAGGCAAGAAAACAGATTTAATTCCCTGCAGCTTATTGCAGTTTTATGTTAGAGCAATACCACTGATTCCAGAGGCATTATACTGGTATAATACTGCAGCTGGCAGCTAAGCCAAAATTCACCTTATTCTTCCATGACAGTTCATTTTGACAGCAATTTGCTCAAATTGCACAAACAATCAGGTAAACCAGGAGGGACCACACTTACGTCAGCTTGGTACAACTGACATAAACAAGGTCAGAAACACTCCTATTGTATTAATCTAATTTACAGTGCCTGGGATTTGTTTTTGGTTTACTTTTATGATCAAGTGGCCAGGGTAAACACATATGCTGACCAGTCCACAGCAAGGGTGGGATAAACATGCTGACCATCACACCAGGGATGCCATATAGGGGTAAGAATGTCTGATGCCTGTTTTTCATCTTGTGCTGCTGCCACTGCCTCTGCCAAGTCCAGCAGGTAGTGGAGGCTGGAGGGCACAGTGATAAGAGCTATAAAAGACAGAAGACTTGTCAGAAAACAGTCAAATAGGAGCAAGAAAAGAGTAGTACCTGCAAAGGAGCCAGCACACACAAGGACAACACGAGGAAACAGCTGGACCAAGCAGTAAAGTGAAGAGATGAGGAAAGTAATCTGGAGAAGCCAGAGATGAGAAGAGATGAAGCAGGAGGAGGTGTGAAAGGGGAGCAGAAATGCCTGAAATCAGGTAAGAGGATGCACAACAACATCTTGTCATCTTGCACACTGCCTTTAACTCCATTCAGGAGGGCGAGATGATAGTAGCTGTTCTTATCTGAGTGCTTTAAATAGCTACAGAAGATTAGGTCAGTATGTAGAAAGCAATTCTATGTATTCCTGCTTGAAGAGACTCAGAAGCATCCAGTATGGTCTCATGTGGCACTGTTTTTTTCCTCTGGAGATACATTGGGAAAGTGAGGTGAGCAGAGAGTGAATTCATACTGTCCCTCTCATCAAAATGTTTTATTTTTTTAGATTTTCAACAGGGTTTTCTCTCTTCCTATATATTAATGAGCAATCAGTACTGGAGATGAAGGAGGAGGAAGATGAGAAGGAGGAGAAGTAAGAGGTACATACAAGAGATTCTTCTGAAGACTGAGAAAGAGACCACAGTGGAGGAGATAATCCCCACAGCCAATGGAAAGGACTGTGCTGGAGCAGATTTCCATGCTGCAGCTCATGGAGGATGCCACGTACCCTTTCACCACCCCAAGGAGTAAGGGGCAGGATGTAGAGAAACTGGGACTGAAGGTCAGAAGTTGTGATTGAAGGGAGAAAAAAAAGGGGAGTGGTGGTGTTGCATTTTTGTCTGTTTCCTACAATAAATTATTTTTTTCTGTTTTGCCTGTTGTCAGTGACTGAGAAGTGTCCTCTGTGTTACTTCAACCCATAAATTTTCCAGCTTAGGGATGGGTAGGGAAAGAGCCTCTGGATGGCACCTGGCTGGCAGACAAGGTCAGCCCACCACAGTGATACACATTGTTATTTTGCCTCTCCCATCTTCATCTCATGTTCTTTAGCTTCCTTCCTCTCTAGGAAAATGGAATCCTAATAAATAAATAGAGGTACCTCATGACGTAGCACCCACAAAGCAACAGGTAACTTGGAACAAAGAGCTCTATATGTAAAAACTAGTAAAGGTTTTGACTAGGAACACTATCAAAAATAAGAAATAAAGCAGAAAAATTACAAACTCTGAACAAAACCTCCGCTTTGTGATTTGTGTCCTTGTGCTTCAGTTGTTGGATGAAAGGGAAAGCCTTTTTCCAAGTGAGGCACAACTAAACAGTCACCTGCCAAGAGCTAAGTACTCACTACTTGGGAAAGCTCGTTTGCAAAGCAAGTGGTGGAGATGTAGAAATGCTCTTCACCTTCATGTGCTCTTCTGCCATCTACATAGATCCCGTATAGAAGCAGCAATGCCAAATTTGAAGAGAGTTTTGGCTCAGAAATATTTAAAAAAATAAAAGCAAACTGTGTATGAAATCTAGTTAATGGAATTAAATTGGATCCTCCTGAAGCTCTACTTCAGCTGTCAATGCTGAAGCCTTTCTATGACCAGCCTTTCCAAAGGATTTGTAGTGCTGAGAAAGGAATCACGAAATTTGCTCCTTTCAGACCCTCTGGATGCTGGATATGTCCATGGCACTGAAGCTGCTGTTGGAGGTCCAGTACACTGAAGGCATTTAGATGTGAATTTTGGTGTCAGCCTTTAACAGCTGTTAGTTCCCATCCATTCCCATCCACTCCCAGCCATTCCCATCTTTCCTACGCTCCCTTGTATGATTGTGATCTATGACTCCTTCAAGATTTCAGTTTTCACCATGACGTGCCTACAACCACATTAGGCTTCTTTTACCTTGAAATCTGTATTTCTATCAAATTAACAAATTACGAGGTGGTTGCCACTAAAAAACCCCACACCTCCATCAACTGCCATGAAAGGATATTAGAAATGTACTCTTATTTCTGCTTGCAATTATTCACAATTGCATGGCAATTGTGAAGTAAGTAATTTAGTAGGTAAGTAATTTGCTTACTTACTGTAAAGTAATTTGTAAGTAATTTGCTTCTGTAAGATTTCTGTAGATATTCTAGGTTCTGAGTAGAGAGTGCTGAATCATAAATTTAGAGAAATAAATGAATTCGTATCTCTATTTACAAAAAACCCATTCCAATTTCTCAGGGGTAATATTATCTACTAACTTCCTTAGATTGCCCAGAGATTAATGGCTGAAAAACTGATTAAACAGAAAATGCCTGTGGTTTTTTATTCATAGAAGGTTCTCGTCAAATTTTGCAAACACCTTCTGAAATCTTTGGATTCACTATCCAAAGGCTGGCCTGACACAGGCACATTCCAAACCAAATACTTTTTCTTGTCACTCTCTGTTATTCAGGAGTACACCTAGGAATGTTTAACAAGCAAGGAGAATCTGCAAATGAGGCACAATGTTTGTTAGAGTTCCTTTTACCATGAACACAATTTGAAAACTGATTAGCAAGTAGCTATTCCATTGAAATAAAACTTGTGCACTTCAAAATTAGTCTAGAGTCTTTTCATCATTTGTGGGTTTGACCTGTTTTGAATCTCTATTAACTCTTCAATAAGGGATTAACAAAATTAAAAAATTAAATTAATATTAGTAGGTCAAGTGTTGATGTGTTTGTATTTCCTACATTTTAGTGTAGTAATTTATTTAATGAGTCATAATTTCAATCTCTCCAGTGTCTGTATCTTGGATGACCCGGTTTTATTTATGTGTGGTAGTTCTTTACATCAGACTGAAAAAATTACCACTATCATAAAATTATCAAGGCTGTTTGACTACATTCTGATTTGGAACAGAAAATAAACATGTCAAAATTTTGTGTGAAATGGGAACAAACTACAAAACAGATTATCAGAAAAAAAGTAAATTTTGAAATCCAAGAATCCTGTCTGCATGATATCTGTCCAGATCTATGCAATGAATGTTACTCAAGTAACATCCAGAGCTCACTGAAGTCACTGAAGTGGTGGGAGTTTTTTCACTTATGTCACTGAAATTCGGATGACACCCATAACACTTTATTAGTGTCTATAAAATGCTTTAAAAACAAATGATGTAAAGAAAATTGTCAGTTATGGAGTTTTTCCTTCTCATACTTTGTGTCAGGAGCAAAGAATGTATTCCTGTGTTGGGAAGTGTTTTATTAGCATATGTGAGGGGTAGATGGACAAAAGTTTTAAAAAGCAAAGGAATTGTACTATTCTCAAATCAGGGATTACAGTACAGAGAGTGATTTCTTTGTGACTGGATGGACAAGTTGCACGAAATGGTATAAATAAGGTCAGATTCACTAAAAAAAATAGCAAAATTAGGTTAATTACCACTTTTGACTTGGCCTTATGGCACATTTCAGGATCATAGGATCTTCTGTCAGATGAGGCATTCTGCAAACATTCCTGCACCGTTCAGCTTCTTGAATTATTGCAGCCTTCTGCATGTTCAGTTGTATATTCCCAACACAGTAAACTTTATATTCTTTGGCTACTGCTACATAAAAGGTAGAACAGAAGGTAGAAAATGATGAAGGTTTTTAGACCCCTTATCATTGGAAATCTATAGCTTTCTGATGTGATCTAAATGCTGAGGGGGCAGTTGTGCCTGCAAGAGAGATTCTTCAGATTTAAAGACAGAAAAGAGGAGAGCAGAAATTGATGAAGACTTTTCCTGGTCCTGACTTCCTCATCTGCCGTCTTTATCCTTGAGCCAGCTGTAAACGTGGGTGAAGAACTTCATCCAGTCTGTGAGCTCCTTGTGTCACCTGATGGCTCCACACATGCACTGCCAACCATGTTCTAGGGAGATAACACTTCTTCAACCTGGATCCTCTGGCCACAGAAACCAAATTTTAGTGTTGATAATGACCTCTGCTGTGATTGTTTTAAATAAGCAGAGAGAAATAAAATCAGCAATCCTGCCCTGGATTTATATTCTACTTAAGTGGAGACAAGTCTTTGCAGGAACATAATTCTTGGGGCAGTTGCAGGCCATGCAGACTTTGAGTGCTTTTTAGAGATCACATGAAATTAGGTCAAGAACATCTGGGCTTTTTAAAGTATGTTAAGTATATAAAGAAGCTGCTGAATTCTGATCTGTGACACTTCTGCTATTCTAATCTTTAATCCCCAAATGGCTTTGCTAAAGCATCATAATTTTAACCAACAAATAAATCAGCTGCCATAGAAGAAGCTGATACCACCTGTGGATTCTCAGATGGCTCTTTCTTACACTATAAAGCAAAACCATGCAGTTTATACCAAAATATATCTATCTGACCCATATTTCTACTAGATTTTCCTGCACTTTGTTTTTGCTGCTTGCTGCCATTTGGATTATGAAGTACTTTCAGTCGAAGGTTCCATGTGTCCTGCTGTGACAGAGTTATAGTGTTACAGAAATGGAACCATTTGCCTCTCCAAAAATCTGTTAAAATTATCGGGCATGACTTTTTTTTCCTAATACTAGATGTTTGTAGAAAGTCAAAACAAAGCACTTTTAAAAAATACCAAAACACAATTTTAAACTTTCAAAACATCGCCAAAAGGAAGAGAGCAGGAAAAAAACACTCAAAACCCCCTAAGGTCTGTGTCACCTGCTGCAAGATTTATGAGAGTAAAATAATAGAGTCAAAATGTGCTTCAAGTTCACCTTCCTTGCTCCTTCAGCTGCTGTTCTATTTCACTATAACCAGCATTTACTGAATATGTTAGAAATTATATCTAATATATATTACAAAACACAAAATCTCACTGTTGTTTACACTGCATTATTTATAGATGGGAAGGTGACTGAAAAGGACAGTTATGATGATGATGATGTATAAAGCTGAAGCTGGTAAAGTGAGAAACAAAAAGCTGAACATTTTTATATATATTTGAACAACTTCTCTTCGTACTAGTTGTTTCCAAGTTCTGGTCAAAGCACCTATTTTTATTTCAGCTGAAGACTGGCCCTTTTCCTGTTCAGAGATTGCCAAATGTGACAAACCATAAACTGTTTGTCAGCAATTTAGAACATGGTGAACACAAGGCTCCATGCTGAGTTTATGGGTGAGTTATGCTGACTGCTCTATTAAAGAAGTCTGTACTCAATCATTTAATCAATTGAAAAGAGAAACACTTTCAGTTTTCATGTGATCAAGCCCACAGTTATGTTCAGACTGACAGCAGTGTTTGGCAAGAAACTCCTTCTTCCCTTTGGAGAACTGTAAAGGAAAAATGAAGTAAGTTAGAGAGCAGAGCTTTCTGCATTGTCAGGGAACAATGGAAAAACAAGGTTGAATTCTATGCCTGAGATACAAGAATGATCATAAGAGAGTTTGACCTGAAGATACTCTGCTTGCCTCAGCTAAGATTGGAAATTACTTCCTAAATAATGGATTAAAAATCTATTTCTGACATAGGGTGTGTGGGGATCACAGAAGATGCTATCCATGAATGACCACCCTGCAATCCTTATATTGACACAGTTGGCACAGGCCTCTGGTTGCAGTTTGGACCATTCAGGACAGGCACAATCAGGAGCACTGAGATTCCAGACCTTTGTGAGCTGGTTCAAGAGCGCTCCCACAGCTGGTACCCTGCAAGCAGCTCCAGTTCATTTCCTGACACAATGCTAGATTGCATAAGCACAGCTGCTTTGCTGTAAAGCAAAAATAAGTCTGGAGAAGTCTTGGAATAAAACACCCTGGAGCTGAAAACCTTTCATCAGTTCACAGCAATATTTTATACTGATACTTTTAAAGTATTTATGTTTACCTATCCAGTTCTTCACATTTCTCCACAATACCCTTACAACTGCCTTTCATTTGATGTTTCCAGTTATGTTCTGAGGTCAGAGCCTGATTTATTAGCTTGCCTTGAATAAAAATTGAAAACGTTTGGTGGCTGGAGCCTGATGTATTTATGGTGCACAGTTATGGAATCAGCCTCTTGTTTATACCCGGAAATCAGAATCCAATTTGGTTTTTGAATGAAAACTGAAGAAGCGTGTCTATTGCTGGTTTTAATTAGATCAGATCTGTGAAGTTTGATGGGATTCTTTCTGAATGATTGTGCAAAAAATTCGTGGAGAAAGATCATCACCTTCTTTTAAGGATTGTGGCACTATCAGAGCTGTGAAAACGCAGAGCAATACAGAAATCTCAGCCATTTATTTGCATTAAGTTTATTTTATGCAGGAGGAGGTAGTAAAATGAGATACAAGTATTCTAATACAAAAAAGTTGCATGAAATATGGCCCCTTAGTACATAGATGGAAAAGTTTCTGTAATTCTGGGTCATTCTGACACAAAATTAGCCTGCCTTTACAAATGAAACCAGTATATCAAACCTTAGCAAAACCTTGCCCTAGATTCTTATCTTCTTGCTAACTACCTCCACGCCTGCTGAATTCTCTCCTCAGAAGATTTCCTGGCCTCTTATTTTTCTCCTCAACCTCCCTGATTTTCTCTCAGTGCAGAAATCGAGTATCCTTTCTGTTGGTGCAGAATTAAATTGTATTGAACAGCTGGAAAGTCATCTGTGAACCTAATCTGCTCAAGCAATGGCTTGACTTCTCAGCATCAAGTCTTTATCTTTTAATTTAGTACAAATTGCCTTTTTTAATTATTATTTTAGAATTGTTCCATCCTTATTAGGCGATGATCCTTCATGTGTGGGGCTTGGTGGCTTTCAGAGGAGTGGATAAGATGGAAAGAGCAGCAGGACTACTTCATGCCATTGGAGAGAAAATGAGCTGTAAAATAAATGTCCAAGGACAGCTAAAAAGGATCAAGCAGTGATAGAGAATAATCACTCTTTCTGCTGTGGAAGGGAATCCCCACCCAGCTTTGCAATTGCTGCCAGGGACTTGCCCCAAGCTCCCTGTCTTCTTGTAAGAGGGGAAGTAGAGAAGTAGTGAATGACTAATTCCAATAAGGTGTTTACCTCCATTTCTGCTAACACATTTCCAGGCACGAAAACCAAATCAAAACTTTTCTCCCAAGGTAGTGTGTTTCTCTTTAGGCCTTTTTCATTGCAGTATTTTTTTAAAAATAAATTCTTTAGCCCCTGTCAGAAAGCTGCTTCTCAAAAGAAGAGTGATTAGGCCTAACAGAGAGCAGTGTTAAATAGGAATGTAACGTAAAAAACAGATGATGAAAGAAACAGCTGTCACTGGGCTAGACCAAGTCCTTTCAAAATGGCCTCAGGCAGGCTTTACTGGGAGTATATGAGGGTATAAACTGAGCTCACTGAATTTCCTCTGCTACCCTTTCCTTCTCCATGAGAGGTTGCCCATTACAGTCACCATCTGAGGGCAGCTGGTGGGAACTGTGGGAAGAGCAAGATGGGGAAGGAGCTCCTTCAAAGTGTCCATTGGGTACTTTTGCCAAGATCAAGACTTCAGCTATTCATCCCAGTGCATTTTTTTTTCAGCTGAAGAGAACAAACCTCATTGTTCCCAGGCTCTCTCTTAGGTTTGGTATAATTCAAAGAGAAAGGTTTTTTTTCAAAGTAGTATTTGAAGTGTATTCTCTAGGCTGTGAAAGAAAAAATTATGCCGTCTCCTTATTCAGAAGGCAATTGCTAAAAATGCATCAGAAGTCTAGCCAGGGCTAAAAACAGGGAAAAAGAAAAAAAGAAATCTCTTACATCCTACTACATATTTCCAAGCCACCCATTCATCCACCAGAGGTGTGTTTATTTTCATCCTCCTGTCTCAACAAGACCTACAGAAAAAAAGCTGAATGAGACCATAGGAATGCTGGAAGCACTTACTCATGGAAGACCTTTGTGGGTAACGTTTTGCAAAGAGAAAATAAAAAGATCCCTTGGGAGATGTTCAGGACTGAAGCATGTTCTGTTTTCACTGAGCTCTACATGCAGCCAGACCCAGCTGGTAAGGTCAGAGAACCAAGTAATGTATGCCATTGCCAGGAGCAATGGCAAAAGTACATTTTCCTCCTAAGGAGCCATGATAGACAGGTGTTTATGAGAGATTTTTGGGTGCAGCATGCATGCCCTGTTTCCTAATAGGCACTGCCAGTACCTCAGAAGTCAGAGAAAGCAGAAGTCAGAGAAAGGGCAACAGCACAAGAACAGTTGAAGTCAGAGAGAAAGAACAGCAGAAGTCAGAGAAAGGGCAACAGTGTCATTTCAGACAAATCTACAGAAAAGTCCCCCGAGCTTTGTCTTTCTTTCCATCATTTTGGGACATAAGGTTTTGGGAGGCAAAGAAGCAGCTTTCACCTGCTTTTAGCAATTGCAGCTTGCTCCCTCATAACGGCTGATGATCCTTCTAACTCTAGTCATACATCTGACATAAGCAAACCATGTTGAAACCATGGAAATTAGCATGTATATGTTGTTTGACTCAGTGTGTGTGTATAAATATATGTAATTTATTAGTAAATATACATAAAACTATTGATAATGGTCTTTTGGACTGGAGTGAGCTGTGGTAAGGCAAAAAGCAGATCCAAAAAGCAGAAGGCAGGTCTTTGATTTGGCATCCTGGAGGATGAGACAACAGAGTAGTTAATCCCTTTGTCCCTTCTTGCCCTGAGCTTGATGCAGTGAGAAGGGTGTGCAGATCCAGGCATGTTATGATTCATTCTCCGTGTGTCATCTGGTAGAACTTAGCTGTAAATTCAGCAGTCCAAATTACCACACAGTTTATCACATGGCCTGAAGTGCTGACCTGTACTACTTTTCCCCCACTTTTCCCCCCTCATGGCTTGTTATAGGAGTTGCAGGAGCCTGAGGAAACCAGATGATCCCTAAGCCTTCTGGAGGAGTAAGAACTTAAGGCACGGGCGGGCGTCAGGCCACTCATGACTTCCTGACATGGCCTCAGTTTGTTTCCCATCAAGGACAGCGAAGATACAAAACCAGATCAAAGATTTCTCAAAGGAGCAAATTAATGCCCCGCCCTAATTCATCACAGGAAAATTACCCTGTCTAATACTTCCTGTCATTCTGTTTCTCAAGGTCTTTGAAAAACAGCAGCAGTCAGTCTGCCAATGCACAGTACCTGTAGGAGAAGAAGATTATTCACGATCACACTGAATGAGCTCCTGAAGACCTTGTGAACTTGGTCCAAACTCCGTGGAAAGGAGCAAAATCCTTTCCATGACTTGCTGGATGGGGAGTACTGTTCCCATATTTGCATTCTCTCCAATACCTGGTTCTCACTGGAGAAACAACAGAATAATAGCAAAGTGCTTGAACAAAATACTGCACCAAGCAAAATACTTGAAAAAAATACTGCACCACAGTGCAAGTGTGCCACTGACAGCCTTCCAAACCATGCAGTTCACCTCAACTGCTGCACTCAGATATGCCCTTAAACAAACCAGGAGCTTGTTCTGCTGTGGCTTGTTTTGAGGTCTCTGAGTTTGGCCTCACTTCCCACTATCTGGGGTTCATTAGCAAGGATCAAAGAACTGCTCTTTGCAGCCTGGGCTTTGGGAACCACAACCTAACCACAGGTAAACTTTGAAGCAGACCACATTGTTCCCCAGCTAGCTGGTGCTTCAAGCCTTCACCCTTAGCTTTTGGCTCCTCCTGTACTTTCAGACTTTGGCTTTTGACATCAGACTAAGGTCCTTTTTTATTCCTGCTTTGTTAGTTCCACTTCCAAAGAAGAGCAATGGAAGGGATGAAGGGTCTGGAACAAATCCTTTGAGGAGTGGCTGAGGTAGCTGTGGGGGCTCAGCCTGGAGAAAGGAGGCTCAGGAGTGGCCTTATTGCTCTCTTCAGCTGCCTGACAGGAGAGTGTAACAAAGTGGGTGTCAATCTCTGTTCCCAAGGGACAAGTGACAGGACAAGAGGAAATGGCCTTAGTTTGTACCAGGAAAGATTTAGATTGGATATCAGGGAAAATTTCTTCACTGAAGGGGATGTCAAGCTTTGAAATAGGCTTCTCAGGGAAACAGTTGGGTCACCAACCCTGAAGGGATTCAAAAGATGTGTAGATGTGGCACTTGGGTACATGGTTTAGTGGTGGACTTGGCAGTGTGACTTTAATAATTGGACTTAGAGTCTTTTTCAACCTAAATAATTCTATGATTTTATGATACCATGATTTTTTATTTCTGTCTGGGCTCTGACCCTAGATATTGTGAGTTAAAAGGTTTCTCTTTCTTCCATGACTAATTTCTGCTGTTTTCCTTTCAGGTAACCCTTTCATGCATCTATTTCAATATTTCAGGTCAGGTTTTTGGTGTTTGCCAGCAGCCTTGAAAAGCACTCTATCTGCTGATGTAGAAGACTTTTCATTAAAGCACTCTGGCACAGCAATGTCAGCAGGATCAAGCTCTATTTTTATTGACTAACAGATATCCCCTGAGCAGGGAAACAGTGGGACTCAGATTGCCTTAGGGAGGATCTTTCAGCAATACTATCCACTTTAGGGAACAGAGATTGGCAATTTGAGCACTGATATTCCTGTGGGTTTTGCTAGAGAAAAATAAATCTGATTCCCAGTGAAAGAAGACAATCTGAGAAGTTCCAAGAGTGAACACCTCTGTATGTTCATAGGAGCTGTGTGACATGGGGAGCAGAAGCATACAGTCCCTCAACTTTATTTTGACAGTGCAGCTGAATTTTGCCCTTACAAACCTTATCCAAAGAGTAAAAGAGTCTTTTATTCCCCTTGTTTATTGAATCATTGTTTTCTCTGAAGCTGCCTGAGGAAAAACTAGCCCATTTCAGCGTGGATCACTTTATCAATGGTACAGACAGCCTCCTACTAGAACTTGAATAAATTCTTTTGGGTTTCCAAATAGTTGTGAAGTGTTTGGTATGAGAAAGAAAGTATCAAAAGAGAGCTGAAAGCACTCTGGTCTTCCGATAGACATGATAGTCCGTGATTTTCTAATATGGAAAATCTAAAATGCTGCTTTAGATACCTTTCCTCCTTGAATTCGCGATCCCACTGCTGGATATGAAATTGGATTGACATTTCAGTTGGATTGTCTAAATCTGAAATGCTTCAGCTATCTTGTTTATGAGCGCAGTGCTCAGTATCTTTGCAATGGTTTCATGAGCTTATAGAAAGCTGATTTGAACCTGGTGCCTGTCTCTATTTTTGTGTCCTAAGAAAAAAGTCAAGCTGTTTACAACAACTTGATGGTCAAGCACTTGTTTAAGTGGTCTGCAGCTGGTTAGAAGTCAAGATCTGTCTGCACGTGGATGTGACATGAACACACGGATGTGAGTGTTGCCATTTACAAGGAGAACTTCAGAGTTTATAAAGATATTGGTTCAAAAGGGTAACATCTTTCCTTCCTTTATTTTGCTTTATTTTCAAACGTGATCTCATCGTCACATGTCCTCACAGGGAAGTGAGGCACACTCGCTCTTGAAAAATTATTGCTTATGTTCATTCCAACAAGGGTAAAATCAGGGCTGAGGTGTATGTCTAGGCGCTGCGGGGAAAGCTTTGACTGGTAGGACTAACTACAATGCTGTAAACAGAAGGTGTCCTTTTCTCTCTGGTAACTAATTCATATTCTGCCATTCCCTCTCAAATCACAGAACACACCTCTAATTTCTGATCGCACATAGAAATTTTCTCCTCGCTATTAAATCTTCCTATTGGTTTTCTGTGGAGATTTTTGTGGCAGTATTTTTTATGGATTTTTGTATAAAAATAAAAAGCACCTTTTTGGTGTTTTCAGCTTAAACCTCAAATCATTCTATAATGATATTATGAGTTAGCATGAATAAGCAAGTCTAGTTATAATTGTTTCTACAGTTGACAATAATGTGTAGTTTACACATCCTGAAATAAAATAGTATATATTGCTTGAAGGACTCATGCCAAGCACAAAAGTAAATTGTGTCACCCTTTTAGCCGCAGTGGTTCCAAGAAAGCACTTTTATGGATTTAACTTATGTGTCTAATTACCAGAAAAGAGCCCTGAAGGCCTTTGTGTCTAATAAAGCCCAACCATTCTGCTTTAAAACTGAGTGCCATAAAAATGGCACAGTATTCCATACCTTGCATAGATCATATGCTTAAAGAATGGTTTCATATTAAGAATCCAGCATATGCAGAATACTTTTTTTTAAAATCTTTCAAAATACAAGTACTTAAAGCTCAGAACCACCTCTCTTCTGACTTTCTCTGGCTTTTCCCCAAGGATATGAAGTCCTTACAAAGCAGTCTTGCATTGAGTATATCTTTTACAGCCACCTTCTTCCATTGCTCAAAACAACAAAGCACAATCTGGTGTATTTTTGAGGGATTTAAAAAAAAAAAGGCTTGAAAGACATTTTTTGAATTGTTAAAAAATTACATAAATGTAGAACTGGGTAAAACAATAATGTACTAACAGTCTGTGAATAGTCAGAAAATTGTGAACAAAGTCAAAGATGTAGCTGCTGTTTCTAGGCTCTGAATGGTGCATGAAATACCTGGTTTGTAATCTCTTCACTGGTACTTGAACTCTCCAAATGTGAGATTGTTTTCATTGGAGAGAAGAATATTCCAAATTTGGAAGAAGAGAAGATAAAGAAGAGGAAGATGGGAAATACCCAAAGAACTGTGTGGCAGTAACTCAGGGCCACTTCCATAGAGTCACAGGACAGCTGAGGTTGGAAGCAGACTCTGCAAGTCTCTAGACTAGGATCCTGCTATCTGTTTTGTAAATAGATTTGATTGGTCAGGGGCTCGTCTGACTGAGTTTTAAGGATTTAAGGAAATCCAGCAGGTTCTGTGGGTACCTTTTCCAGTGTTGTACCTCTCTCAAGTGAATACATTTTTCTTATGTCTAAGCAGGACCTCCTGCAATCTGTTGCATTTCACTGCACAAGTTTGAGAAGAGTTCTGTGTTCTCTGTAATCCTCTCTAAGTAATTGAAGAAAAAAAGGAAAAGCCCTCCCATCTTCAACTCAGTCTTTTCTTCTTTAAGGTGAACAATCCCAACTCTCTCAGCCCCGTTCATACATCATGTGCTCCATGGACTAACTGCAATATGATAGCACTTTTCTTGCATGGGAAGCCCAAAACTGGACCCAGTAGTGCAGAAGCCACCTCACAAGGGCTGGGCAGAAGGGAGGAATCCCACTGGCAAAACACTTGCTCATAAATCCCTGGATGTGTTTGACCTTCATCATCTCAAGGATTTCACCCCAGATTTGGTATGGGGGTGGCAGGCAATGGTCAGATACTTGATAAGAGATAAACCTTTGGGTTATTCTCTTGCTTGGAAAATTTGAGGCATGAAGAACTAAAACCACTGTCAGAACACCTTTATCTTCCAGGGCAGAAAGAGCAATTTCTCCAATCAAGTCAAACTGTACAGCAATGAAGAGAGATGCCTTTTCTGGAGACACATGGGCATGTCTTCCTTCTGGGACAGATCTATTTAAAATAGAGGTTCCTCTTCAGTATCAGGAGGTAACAGTTATATTCGTGAGTACCCTTCATGAGTTCCCTTTCCCCATACGGATTATTTGTGCTGAGCCTGGTTATTGCATCCAAGAGTAAATCTTGAATTAGAGAACTGAAACTCAGGGAGGATGATTATCTCAGGCTACAAAAATAAACATTTCCAGCTTTATTGTTTTCAAACTTAACTCTAAGCTTTTTAAACACAAACATAGTAGCCCTGAGAGGCCATATCTGACCTATAAACTAAAGGCATTAGTGAATTAATAGTGTTTGCTTTGTTCTGCAGATGTTAGAAGGACTGCCCATGAAATATGACAGGTTGAGTTAATTTTATCTTAGACAAATGTAATGAGCATCTGTTTTGGTTTTTCTCAGTCACTGATATGATCCCTTTTGAACTTGATACCAGTTGGTTTACACAAGTGTGCAAAAGTTGTAAACAGCCAAGGATGAAGCTATTCTAGTGCTGAGGAACATTTATTCATTCCACTGTTATCTTTATACTAATAAATATAATACCAAATTAATAAGAAAAAGAAAAATCCAGGTGCACTTCAAAACACAGCAGGGCATGTATGTATAAATAGGGTCCTATCTACAAAAATGTTTTATGTGTCTTTGTAAATATTATATTATATATTAAGTATATGCTGTATATTATATACAGCATATACTTAAATGTATGGGTGATGTGTTGTCCTCTCAGCAAGATAAAGTGAAGAACCATACCCTACATAGTATTTATAACATGGCTTCACAATTTATTGTGTGCTTCTGAAAACCTCATCTGGCTTTCCCTACTCACCTCCCTCTTCTGGGACTATTTCTACCATTCCACACTTCTCGGCACCTTCCAACAGCTGTTCTCTTCTCTCTGGGCAACCCACGGCAAAGGGGTGGGGGTTTCTTTCTCAGAAGAATTATCTGTAAAACTGAGATTCTTGCCTCTCAGCTTGCTGTGGTGGGACAGGCAGGTGGCACCACGAACCTCTGCAGTGGTTCCTGAGCCCAAGTGGCGGCACAGCCCACATCTCTTCATCACCCTTCCCCTCACACACCGAGGTGGGATCTGAGTGTCGTCCCCACTGCTGGATACTTGTCAGCACTCCACAGCACACACACACACAGAGGGAAATGGAGGGGCTGCTTCTCATGTAGCCACAGAGTCTGGACTCTGCTAAGTCGCGGATGTGAAACACCACAATGCTTTGTGCTACTGAGTGTAGGGTTTTGACCTGTTTCCAATGCCTCCCATAAAACAAGCAAACAAACAAACAAAAAAACCCTCAACCCAAAGCTCCTATACTATTCAAATTGTGGGCTGAGAAATGCCTGTTCCACAATTATGAATCAACCAAATGTAAACTGACATTTTTGGAACCCACAAAAGGCACCTCCCTAAGCTGGGATTTATCCTTCCAGGAAATTTTCAATCATACTGTGAGTGATAGAAATATCAGAATAATAAAAAAGGAATGAGTTTATGTGTGCTTGCAGGCATGAAGGTGCAACTGTAAATACCATTCTTCTAACAACAAACACAGTGGGGAAAAGAGCACTAAATGTCTTTTCAATGACTTGTGATGCAACATCAGCTCTGACATTAGATTGCATTTGTTTGCCTAGCATTTCAAAAGCTCCTGGCTAGAAATCCTGACCACATGGTAATTTTCAATCCCTTTGTTCCATATCTTTGGGGTAAGGAAGGCTCGTTCAGTTTGCTTGAATGTATTCAGCTATTGTGAAGAGGAACCATTTTTCTCTCCTCCATTTAAATTCCAGTGGATATTGACAACAGCTCAGAGGTAAAATGAAAGATAAAGAGAAGACAAGGAGATAGACAAGTAGCATGAAGAATAGAGAGGGAGCTAAACCTGTAATTCATAAATTCACTCCTGTATTTTGTAAAAAGCATAGATGCTGAAATATTCTTGTTTAGCATTAATGACAATACATGATGAAGCCTCTGGTCTTCAGGGAATCTATATATGTATATCTATATCTATAAAGGTCTTATCATTCTTGCTGTGACCTGCAGTGCATGAAGAGACACCATGCTTGATTTCTACTTGCAAAAGAATAGAAATAGGCCCAGACACATCACAAACAAAATTTTTCTGATATATCATGAAATGTGTTTAGAAGTTACTTTAGATTATTTCTTTGTCTCAAATTATACACTAAATCTCTTTTGCAAAGGTGCTGCTTGCTCTCCTTCCAAACCAAGGCAAGGGAAGGTGTTATGATTGTTTTAAATTGTCTAGAAATGGCTTTCTCCTTTGAAGCAAATAGCCATAATTGAGACTTTGTTTATTTAATGGAATATCATACTCTCAGTTGCCTCCCCTAGAGGCAGGCTTTCTTCAGCATGTTTATTGCATATGGCATGAATTTTGTTTATTTGGGACAGATACAGTCTTGCATAGGGAGGCAATCTGAATCAATAATGGTTCAAAGGAAAAAGATTGTGCAGTATTTACTTGTGTATTTCTTAGATTTAATTGCTATGGCATTCCTTTCAGTCTGTATGGGTTGGGTTTTTTTCTTTCTATTAAACTGGGTGTGTAATGACTGCCATCTGTATCTGCCACAACTTGGCCAGTAACTGTGCATATTGCTGATGAACAAGAAATATATAGATTGAAAGATCAACAGGTTGCCTGCCACAGATTAACTACTGAAAGGCTGTGATTCTTCCTTCTGCTTTAAGGACATGTGGGACAAAAGAAATATGTAATAGAATCCTATACAATGTGCAATGCATAATATATAATCTTCCCCATATAGGACAACACAGACAGTAACAATCTTAATACTCAATTTCATGTGTTAGCATAATGAACTTAGATTCTCAAGGGAAAAGTATTATTTGTTTAAAAGTAATATTTTGATTATGTCCCAGATGATAATTACTCAGAAGTTTTATAGTAAAATATTTCTTTCCCCCCTGCCAATAAAACAAAAGAAAACAAAAAAGACACCAAGGCTTTTTTTCACTGGAGGATTCTTGTAAGTGGTCCTGTATGATTACAGGGTGATGTCCTTTTAACTGGTTTTATACTTGAAACCTCTGGAATGGGAAATAATGAACCTTCATTTTGGTAAAAGATGTAAACACAAGTAGCTGAACCAAGATCTCATCCCTGCAATCAGATCTCTGCAGGTGGTCAAGTGCTCCTAGAATGCAATCATGGGAAAATAAAAAAAGTGGCTTTGCCATTCAAGGTAACAAGGCTCTCTAGACTAAGAAAATATTAAAGAATACAAGTATGTGATCATGTCTTCTTCTCAGAAGCAAGACAGTTTTTCAAAGTGTTTCATGTCATCACCCACTGATATGGAAAAGAATATATCTTGATTCTGCTTGGACCATTCTAAAGATTAATAAATGCTGCTCTGATGGAAAAGCCTTTCATGCCTTGTTTAGGGACATATTCCTTCACTGTTTTCAGCCTTTTGATATAGCTCCAACAAATCAAAAATTTCGAGGTAACAACCAGATCAGTGAAAATGCTGGCAGCATAAAGGGCTCTGTTTTATTCACTGGCCAATGCTACCTGTAAACACTGTAAAACCTAACAGCTGTTAAAGCAGACCCATGTTAGCACAGTTTTTTAGGATTTATCGCTGTAGCAGTCCCACTCCCAGAACAGCCAACTTGTTCTAATGAAATGTAGCTTTCAGTTTCATACTGTAAAACAATCAACCTCTTCTATAAATTATCCATTTTTCTGGAGTAGAGATCTGCATTTCCTACACAGGGTGTGCTGAAGGAAACATATCTGGAAAAGGCATTCTCTTCCTGATAGTGGCTCTGCTTCTGTGGAGTTAGTAAGAATGTAAATCTATAGACAAGTTTAGCAAGCATTTTCCACTTCTTCTCATCAATCTTCAGAGGCTGATAAAAAATAAGTGCTGTGATATTGGTGTTTTAAATGGCCATGTGAAATAAAGAATGAGACAGCAATCTACACCTCTCTGTCTTTGTAAGGATTTTTGGTTGATCGTTATCTGATGATTTACAAAATTCCATCCATGGAAATACTTGATACACTGTTTCCAAAATTCACGCTCCATTTCCAAGATTCATTCATATTCATATCTTCATCACATTAAGATCCTCTCTTCAGGAGCATGTTCTCTCTATTAGCATATTTTTCCTTTCCATTTAGGTGCATATACTCTGCTAAACAATTCTTTCCATGTGATTCTTTTTGTTAAACTGAGCAGTAGGAGATCCTTTCTGTTTATCATTCTTCATTCTCCTGTCTCCTCTGTGAAATACCTGATTTATCAACATTAGGTTTTTGTTTTCTGGCCAAGATGTTGTGGCTGTGTCTGGTCTCCTCTAGTAGAGGCTCTGCTCAAGACAGGGTTTTGCAGCAAATCTTTTGTCTGGTAGGATTGACTCCACCTTGGTGTCATGGCCCTGGGACTTGGTTCTTCCTCACCTCCAGAGTTCTTTTTTGCCTTCTCCTCAGCTCCTGCAATTTTCCCTAAGCTTCTCCAAACTCCAAACTCGATCCTCCCTTGCCACAATGTGGGGAAGCAGGTTAGTTACCCTGCTCATGCCACAGTTCCATGATTCCTCCATCAAAATTACTCTTGGTTTTAAGAGTTTGTTCCCTCTTGGACTTTTAACACTTGAATTAAACTGGAGAAAAAGGTTTTGCTTCTCACTGCCATCCTCAGCTTAGAGAACGTGCTTGACAACACATCACATGGACACCCAAAATATTGGGCTATCCCATCAGTGTAATTCTTTCAGACATGTATTCCTGGTTGCCATAACCATGGATAGGTGAAGGAAAACCATGGTCTACTCCGTGTTTAACATTCCACAAGACGGGTAGAATCTTACATATCTGCCAGATAATAAAATCATTCCAGAGGATATTCTCATCCTGTTCTCAGTCACATAGAATTTGCATATTAGCTAACTTTGCTTCCTATTTGAAAGCAAAGTGATATATATTAATATTTTCAATGTGGTTAGATCAACATTTGTTACCATTCCTTAAAATTTATTTGAAACAGGGTGTGATGAAAGTGGCCACATTAAACGTCTTTTGCTGTTGTACAATGAAGTTTGTGTATATTGCCTTATAACATATACAGCTCTGCTCAGTTTTAGGCACTAAAGTCCTGTTAAGTCCCAAGAAACACCAACAGTTGAGGGCAGATCTTTCTTGCAACCCTCTTTCTGGATGACAATATAAACATTTCCAAAGAAAAAACATTTTGTAAGAGTCAGTACTATTCATTTGCCATTAAGCAACACAATAATTATTATAATGAAGTGTAGCTTACTCCAAGTGACATTGTGGTTCTTAAATGTCTGGATTGCTTTAGTAGTTAGAGTCAAATTTTTCTGCCACTCAAATCAGTGGGGAGTTCTGGAAAATTCAATGAGAAAGAGCCTAGAACCTCCATCAGCTGCAAAATCTTCTTTATGTAGGGTAACTCCTCAAGAACCATCTCTTTCAGTTGTACACGCCTGCAAACCTGTAGCTTTCTTAACCTTAGTCAAGCAGGAAACGCTTCCTCAGAGGACATAAAGATGCCTAGTAATCTTCACTGTATTTTAACTCATGAAGCAAATTTGAACCCCTCCATGGCTCATAATGCAGTTTTGAGGTCTTCTGTTGTGTGTTAGCAGGAATATTTAACTCTTGGTTCTTACATGCTGCCTAATTTCTTCTCTAACACTGAGTTATTCACTGAAAGAGCTGAACTTTCATATTCTACCTGTGAAACAGAGGGAACTTTATTTCTGAAGAGATGGCCCAAATTCAAGTATCTCAACAGCAGCTCCTCTCTCTCTGCTGCCCTCCCCAAGGAATGATGATGGGACTCACGTCAGCACCGAGTTACACAACAGGCACCCAATAAACCTTTCTGCATTCTGTGCTTTTCCTACACTAATGAGAGGGTGATGATAAGGTGTTACAACACACGTGTGCAAGGCTGGGCACTGCTTGTTATGACAGAAGGGCTAACTAGGTTCATTGGAAACAATCTAACCTCTCCCTACCAGAAGAGTGAGTTCTTAATTAGCACGATGGGCCCAAGTTTTAGTCGCCATCTTGTAGATTTACAGACTCTGATGCTTGTGCAGGTGCAGCACTAATTAAAGATCCAGGCTTGCAAACTGGGTAGTGCAACAAAGCCATACCACCTGCATATTGGCCTAAAAATGAAATTTGTAGCACAAAGCTACCAGAAGTAGAGATCCTTTTTATTTTATTACCTAGAAGTGGAGATAATGATAATCTTTCTATGTGCTTGTCTTTGTTTTCAACAAGAGACAAAAAATGAACTGGAATGTACTTCAGCTGAAATAAAATGTTTTGGCAAGCAAGGCAACTTGATTGTTTCTTACTCTTCCAGGGATTTGAGAGATGGTTGGTAGCATCAGGTAAAGTTTTAGGTTTTATGATGGTAAAGTTTTAGGTAAAAGGCCTAATGTAGTAAAGCTCTCTTTCTCACACTGTGATTAGCTTTGCCAAATCTCTGACTCCTGAATGCAGATCAGCACATTGGTACCGTTTTCAGGAGGGTGATGAACTCTTTAATGACTGATCCCAAACCAGCTTTGGTCACCAGTGTAGGCAGAGCAATGGCACTTAGCACACCACGGTCTTGCCAAGGACTCTAAAGGCTCCTTCTCCTTCGGGAGAAGTGCTGCCATGGGGCCACAAGGGCCCATCAGAAAAATTCCCATTTGCTCCTTCCACAGGTGTATGGGCAGCGATCACCACGTGCAAGCACAGAGAAATTGCCTAAGAAATCTGGTGAGGATGAGGGACAAACCCTCTGAGCCAAGAAGCTTTTGTGTGAAAGAGAAAGCAGGGAGCAATGGAGGGGAGGAGCAGCGAATCCAGACGTTACCTCAGGCATTAACACCCCAAGGGCTAGTGAGAGATATGTTGGTGTGTTTATAGAGACAGATTAAAATCAGATTTCACACATAGATATCAAGCACACCAAGGGTTATGAAAATCCTCCTTGACTGGTGAAAGAACAATGGAATCGTGGTTGGTTGCCCAGCAAACCTGAGGAAGCTTGGCTGTGCTCCATGCCAACAGACAATACAGAAACCACACAATGAACAATTGCTTTTGTACCGAGCTGAGGAAATATTCTCAAGTGAAGGAGGACAAGATCTGAAAGGTAAGCTTGTAGTTACACAAATCCACCCTATCTTTTACGTACACTTCAGTAAACTATTACTCAGCCTGTGAAACCATACGTTCACCTCCTGTGCCTTTTCACAGCAGTATCACATACACTCAACCGCTTCTTTAAGTCTTTGAGCAACTCTTTTTTTCTTGCTTTTCCCAGTGTCCTAACCTAACATGGTGGGAATGCCGACATGCCAATTGGTCTGCAGGCCAGAGCCAGGATTGCATGTGCCTTGAGCAGCTGCCAGCCCAGCCTGCTGGCTCTCCCAGCTGCCCAGAGCAGAGCAGCCAGTGACCAGAGTGTGGTCAGTGCTGAGCACAGCTCAGGCTGCTGTGCCAAAGATAACAACACTTCTCTCCCAGCTGAGCTCATGGAAACTCCATGGTGGCTCATTCAGTACCCCAAACAGACTCTGGTCAGCCTGGAAAATACCATGCAGATAAACCTAGAGCGGCTTTCTAAGGAGGCAAGGACTGTGTGTGCTCAGGGGCGGAGGAACAGGGTCTTCACATGCCACCTGGATCTCCAAAAGCATTTAGCAGGTATGATGCATACCAAGTAACTCGGTCTGAACTCTGCCCTGCTCCATCAGTCGTGTATTTCCTGTTATTGACTGCATTTAAAACACTCCTAAGCATGCAGACCTAAGCACTCAGTGAATCAGCAACTGTTTTTTCTGTCTGCATCTTGATTATGTCACCTATCTATGCCCATAACTGAAAATAATGTGGGACTTTGTTAAGACATGGCACCAGAAGGACTTTCTTGTGCTAAAACATTAGGAAAGAAAGACATCTTTGCATCTCTCCTTCCTTCCAAAGTTACAAGACGTGAAGCCATGCACACTTATTTTTAAGTCCTAGAAACTTACTAGGTAAAAATAGCCATTTCAGTGCTGTCTCCCACAGGAGCACTTCTGGATGTTTTCCATTAAATAAAATGAAAAGGTAATATTTCTCATTTATGTTTTTATGTCATTCCAGCTCAAGGAAACTCATAATCATGAGTCCCACTGGGGCTAAGAAGCAGGTATGACAATGTCTTGAACTGTAGGGACAAAATTCATGTCCCACAGGAAAGAAAAAAAGAGCATGTTCCTGTCAAATTCCTGAGAGCTAACAAAACCATGCATGCATGGAGATGCATTTATAGACAGTCAAATCACAAAGCTTAACTCACCTTAAGCTTAGGGAACATCAGTGAAGCCAGTGGAAGCGCTTACATATGGTTAGATGAACTGGAACTGTGTGTCACAGCTATAAACTATCTGACCACATTTCAGCCAAAGTTTTATTATTAAGACAGCATCTTAAACAACTTCCCCTCCTGTTTTTGTGCTGCATAAACATAGATATTAAACCCACTCTCTATTGTCTTCATAGACATAGAACCTCCAATGAAGAAAATACAACAGGACTGCAAGTAGAAATTTGCATATCACTGGAATATTAAAAATGGGTCATAAAAGAGTGATTCTGCATAATATCACTACCTGGGACCAAATCACTGTAAAACAGTTAATGGAAAAATTGTCAAAATGCCATCAAAGTCATACAAAATAGTCCTGGAAGAGGCCTGAGTGGGTTATGGAGAATATCCTGCTGCCCAAGACAGGATCAAACAACTTCAACTCAGCTGAAGTTGTTTCTTCTCACAGTCAATAAACTCTGGAAGCAGCTCTTCCTAACATTAGGAAGATTTTTCCTAGTATCCAGATTAAACATTCCCCCATCCAGTTTGCCCTATTACTTTTAGTCCTATCCAGTAAAAAACAAAAGAAAATAAGTTATTCCCTTTGTCTTTATAGCAACCTCTGTAAATATCAAGATGAGCCTTCTCATTTTTTCCTGTAGACTATTCATCCATAGTTCATTCAATTTTTCTCTCCATTATCTTTTTCCTAAGCCTCCAATCATTTCTGCTGCTGTCCTGCTGACTTTTTCAGCCTGCAAAAAGTCAGAGTTGGAAAAGGTTCACACAGCCTAATAGGAATTTTAACCTTTTTGAAATTTAATTATTATTGACATATTTTCAGTTTGTAACCTCCTATCTATAGTGCATCTGTGATCCTTTCAAATGCCAACTTGAACCCATTCTTCAGAAAATATTCTGAAAATTTTGTCCTTTGTTTTGGATGGGGCTGCAATAGATACACTAATTAAATTTCAGCCACATAATTTCTTCTAACACATTAATCCATCTTCTTTAATATAGGATATGGAAACCACAAAAAAATCTGATATTCTTGCAGGAGGCTCAGCTTGGGCAGGGTTCTGTCACAGGCCACAGCTTTTGTACCTACATGTACAAATATATATATAAACAGGTAATTATCTTAAAGTTTGATAAATTGAAGCCCTCCAGGGTTAGATAAGTGAACTTTATATCTTTTGGAAGAGAGAATTTCCCAGCTTACCAGTGAAACACACAACTGTTGCTTCTAGCTATGTCAGAGCCCAAAATAAAACTAATTAAACACCTAGACCAGTGTAAGTAAAATTCTTCAATAAAATAGCCCCAGATAGCCTAGCCTGGAAGATCTGTGCTATTTTATCCTTCTCCTGAGTTTCACATGTATTTACAATAGATAGAATATTATATGCTCAAAACGGAAAAATATACTTCAAAGGTTTCTGAAAATTAATTTCTGTAATTGGTACACATATTTACAATTTTTTTTTAATTACCCAGCCAAGTTTATTTTCTCATTTACTATTGCTTATTATCCCTGATCCAACCTTAGATTTACCCATGTACTTGATCACTACACATATGCAAATATTTTATGTATTCAGACATACAGTTGATGCACAGGTAATTGATGTGCTATGGGTGAAAATTTCTGAATTGTTTAGCATGAAGTTTTGAGTATTTTGAAAATGTAATCCAATAATTTTCAACATTTTCAAGCTCAAATAGCACTTCTTTGTGGACTGGTTCTTCTGGAAGCCCTACAAGTAGATGTATCAGTTTTTTAACCTGTCTCATGCCACACGAAGTATAAAGTGTTCCTCATTTTTGGGATATGCAATCTTCACAAATGCTTTTTGTGTGGCCTGGGTCACTTCTGCATCAGCACTACTTACTCATACAAGTATAAAAGTATTTAACAGGTACAATGGAACATTCCAGCTTCCTACTGGTCTGATCTTTACCTCCATGATGTTTTAGGTCTTTACTTTCCCACTCCCTTTCCTCCCAAGGTAATGTTAGCAATTTGTACAGTAGAACTAACAATTTTCAGATGCATTCAATTAGCTTGAGATATTAAATTATACTAAAAAGCTCTTTGAACAGCAAAAGATTTGTTTAGAACAGTGCACATTCAGCTTTTGGAAGCACAGGCTAAATCAAAGTATCCGTGTATTAATTTCTTTGAGGTCTGAGGTCTCCACTTCCTCAGTCTGAGCAGCAGCTACTAGAGTTATTAAAATCTTTCTGTTCACTACATTCCTCCAAAGATTAGAAAATTCCTAGTTTGTCTCTTTTTTTTTTTTTTTTTGAGATTACTTTCAGAGAAAGGTGAAAATAGAAAACCACAATTATGAGGATAATTCATCTCAACCTTGATGGATACCAGAGATGCGAAAATGTCTTTAACATTGTTTAGAAACTGCACAACAAAATGGGTTCCGTAAGAGTTTGCTCTTTCCAGGACTTCCAGGGTCAGAAAAAGAAAGAATTCATTGCAGTAGCTCAAGTGTAACCGACAGTTGCTCAAAGGCATCTCCAAAAGCTTCTCATATGGAAAGAAATGTGTTACCTTACTTCTCTCAGTCCTGGCAAATACTGTGTTTGAGGTTTACCTTCACTTACTCCCAGAGAAGAGATCTGACATCAGAAGATGATTTGGAAGGTGAGAGAAATGGGAATTAATTAACTTTATTTGCACACAGGCCTGTCACACATGTTATGACTCCAAGTTTAAACCCTTACTGAGCAATACTTGCATAGAAAACAGAAACAAAAAAAGTAGCATAGGAAACATCTAATATGTCCTGAGAATCAACCAATCTGCCTTCTTGCCCTTCCTCTCTCCTTTGCTTCATTTCTTCTTCCAGGTTTCAATAGGATAGAGCTAGGAACTGCTCCAATATGTTTGGAAAACTGCTTTGCTCAGCAACGGTAACTTTCACAGAGACTTGCAAGATCCCCAAGCAGATCCCTGCTTTGCCTCCTGATCAACCTCTTGAGCCTGCATCATCTGTGTCTGGCAGGAGCCATGTGGGCCAAGGCATCTCAGTCTCTCAATCCCTTTTTCTATTATTTTTTCAGTATCTGAGAATTTGTTCCTGATTCTTATTTCCTCACAAATGTAGTTCGCAGAAAGAATCACTTCAGCAGGTCTGCAGTTTCCACAAACAATAAAATATGCAGTGGCAGATAATTCTCCACTAGTTCTGTAAGTGTTTCTCCTGAAATCTCTTTTTGGATAAAAGATCCTATCCGTGTGACTCTAGGCAGAGAAGCTCTGTGTTTAGTTCATACAATTAATTGGAGCATGGGAGCAGAATTTGGCCCAAGCAACTAAGTGGAAAGGAAGTCTGCAGCAAAGTACTTGATTCTTGTGAATAATATGAACCACATCTTAGAATAAACAGTGTCTCCGTCAACCAACAGGTCACGCTTGTTCCTTCTCTCCTCTTGTTTGTGTCTTAAACAATGACACAAGGAAACATCCCTTCTTTTCTTCTTCCTGCAAATGTCATGCAGAAAAGGGAAGTAGCAACAAATGGTGAGCATACTGGTGAAGAAAAGTGGGTTTGTTTGGGTTTTTTGATGGACAGGCTGGCAAGAGGCAGTGACAGTGTCAGAGGAGGAAGAATAGAAGGCAATCTGGGAAGGACACCAAATCCTTGGGATTATATTCACCCAGTTCCGAGCAGGACTTACCTAATAGTACCGGAAATGTATTACCTAGAAATCACATTTCTTACACGTATCCAAATTGATGTTGAGTCAGTTATGAGATTTCCCATACCACTGTCCTGTAATCACTCAAAATAGCAATGACTTCAGCCATTTCTTGAGAAATAGCCATCATGATGTTTTAAAAATTGGCAAGAGGTTCTTGAAAATTACTCTCACTGTGGCAAATTTAAAGGGAAACTGGGTTACTTCAAAAAACGCTGCACCTTCAATCTGTATGGCAGCCACTTGAGCACTGGACAAACTGAAAAATAAAAGTGGGTTTTAAGCCTTCGTTCTTCAAATAAAGTCTCTGATGCTTGGCCACAGTTTTAGTTGTGTTTTTCTACTTATTAGTCCCTAGGAAATGCCCATACACTGGTTTCTCAGGTTTTTTTCTTGCTAATTCCTGTACTACAGGGGGAAGGAAAAAAAGAAGTGGTTTGAGGTTTTTTGGTTCCTAGAACTGGTTTTTCCCCTGATACTGCACAGAGGTGTTCTTAATGAAACATTGTGTGAAGCATAGATTAATATCCTTTTATTCATTCAAGGAAATGCCATCTCCATCTGCTCTGACTGAGATTAAGTGAAACAGTGAGAGCAAACCCATATTGCAAGTCTATATTTTATATAGAGGGAAATGGACAACAAAAATACAAAAAAGGGTAATAAACCTGCAATAAACCAGGACAGTTATGGACTCTGCCTATTTTAAATATCCATTAAGCATTTTTTTCTATTCCTTGCAATCTTTTGAATTCACTGTGTGTCAGCTTGATGAAGTCTAAACACTTATTATTACTTTAAAAAGGGGGAGAAATAAAGAAGATAGGGGCCATGAAAGAAAAATAAATTTTCTACTTTGTACCACACAGAACAATCGGGATACTTCTTTTGTTTTAAGGAATTAAAAGATTAAGCAACGTATTTAATGTGTAAGGAAATAACTTATTTGGTTGAGCTCCCTTGAAATATGATAGATGGCAATTAAATGAGTTCTAGCCTACAGGATGATACATTTTATTCATTCACTACCAAACAAACTCAAGAGTTGAAAAGATCTGAAAGAATACATTTCGCAAAGCCAGCACAATCCTATGTGAAGCTAATCTCTGCTAGCAACCCAACAATGTTATCCAAATTGCCTAGGGTAAAGAATGAATATAAAGGGAGAATGCACATTATGTTTCACTAAAGAGAATAGATGTTAATTTAATTAAATAAAAAGGCTTCACAGTGCTTTCAAAGCAACCACAAATGTAAACACATTTAATCCCTGGGAAAGTGTCTGTTATAGCAGACAGTGCAGCTCAGCCAGTGAAACTGCAAGGGAAACGTGACCAGAGCCTTCACATGGAAGCAGCACTGACCCAAAGCCCTCTTTGCGAAGTATCTCTTGTTTTGACACTGACTTCTGGAGTTCAAAAGGACCACGCTGGTGTCACTGCCATGACCACAGCTCGCTGTTGTTGAAATACTTGGTGAGAGCAGAGCTCATCTCAGCCACGTGAAGCAAAACTTTGGTTGTTATTTTTATGCATTGGTTGTTATTTTTAGTTAGCCCTTACATGTCTGAGAGCCAAACCTGACCATACATCTGTAACACAACAATGATGGGGTTTTTTATGTCACAGAGCCAAACCAATACCGACTGGCTCTAGAAATCTGGTAAATGTCCTTTGACTTATACTCCAGTTTAGCAAAAACAGTCCAATAGTGTGAAACGTGTGCCTGTGCAATGGACCAACAAAATGCGTCTAACCTCCACTGAATATTCAAATTCAATAAGAACAGGAAAGAAACCTTTGCTTCATGAGCCCTCTCTATAGTGGCTGAAACAGGAATTACTAAAAGAGACCACCAGAGGACACATAAACATGACTGGGACAAGCAGATACAGTTTTTGCTCAGATGTTCCCCTTCCCTTCTTTCTCCAAAACATTTTTTGTGTGACCAGCAAGGACCAGATTTAATTATTTTTATATACTGCCATCCCTAATTTGGTTGATCCTATTGGTTCTTTCAGCTGCAGAAATTCAATATTTCACAAGGTTCTCTGTATCACTGTAGGGTCACAAAAGGAACAAAAAAGAAAATTAGAAAATTTAATAGAGGAGAGAGAAAGTGCACTTGGACTTGCCTACACACAGCTCCTGTACATACATGAGGGGATAATTGTCCTTGTTGCCATTGTCATAACAGGATATAAGAAACAGAGTTATTTTTCCATAATGTATTTAAGTTAAACTGGTGAAGTCATGTGTGTCTGTGGAATCTTAGGAAGAAAAATATGGGAGGTGAATGAAAAAAACATTACTTTGAAATGTTTGAGAATTAAATTAATGAAACTGTTTCAGTGAAAACTAATAAAGCTCTTCAAGAATGGAAAAATATCCATTAAGGGTTCACTACAATTACTAGTCACCACCATATTGAAATTTCTAGGGCCTTTTGAAGTGCAAACAATGAAAGACAGTTGTAGGTGACTTCCAGCACTTTCACTCACAACATTTCACTGATGTCTCTTAATTGCCATTAAAATAAGGCTCTTTCAAAATGAACGCAAACCTTATCTGAAGGATAGCTCAATGTCCTTCCTAATTTCTGCACTGTATCGCCTACAATGAGCCTGTTGTGCATAAGGACCTTAAAGGGTTGTGGACACCTCCCTTCCCACCCTCAGCAGCTCTGGTGATGGCTATCCAATGGGTCCTGGGGCTATCAAATGCTCCTCATTTCTAAGGCCTTTACTTTCTAATAGGAGGGATGGAATCATTTGGGTTGGAAAAGACCCTTAAGATCATCAGAGCCCAACCAGGATCCAGATCATGGACGAGGACATTAAAGAGAGTGGGCCCTGGGGAATGCCATCGGTGACTGGGCCCCAGCTGGATCCAACCCTATTTCCCACCCTCTGGGCTTGACCATCCCACATTTTCACCAGCAAGCTGTCCATCCATCCCAGCCATGAGCAGCCAGAAGAGTTTTGTGGGAGAAAGTGCCAAAAGCTTTACCAAAGTCCTGATGAGCAACACCCACAGCCTTTCCCTCATCCACTCAGTGGAACATCTTGTCACAGAATGGGATCAGACCAGTCTTTATAACCCCAGGATGGCTGGGGATGATCCCCTGGTTGTCTTCTGTGTGTTGTGTGGTGGCACTCAGGAAGATCTGCTCCATGATGTGGTGTTTTAGACCCACACGTACCTGGGCACTTTTTTGACACTAGAGACAAACAGCAATGAAAACTGAGAAGCATCCCTTTTCCAACATGCTCAGTTTTATATTTGAACATGCTCTGAACTAAGTGTAGCACAACTGCTCCACCCTTCCCCAGGGGCAGGGAGTTATATACTTCCTTTTGTCAAGTTTGCCATATAAATCAGAGTGGGTTCCATCACCTTAGGAATGTATTCACTGTCCTTGTCCTTTGAATTCTGACATTATGTGCTCTGCAGCAAATGAAGTAGAGTATTATTACTGGAAGGGGAGACTGGGCACAGTTCCTGAAGACTTCAGAAACCCAAACTAGTTTGACGTCATGCTCAACTTAAATATGTGAAACGTGACATTAAAAGGTTTTTTTTTAAGTAAATAATGAGGGCAAAGGAGAATAGTGAGGAAAGGGATGAAGAGTGAGAAAAAGGGAGAAAATGGCAGAAATGAAAAAGGAGAAGAGAAAATGGGGGAGAAGCAAGAAAGAGACAAGGAAGAAAAGCGGGAGAGAGGCTGGGAAAGTGAACATGCAAGCAGAATTCCAGTCAAGACAATGTGGATCTGTATAGTTTCAGGTCTCACCTATTTTACTGTTTATGTTTATCTATTTGGAGATCCTGACTGCTCTTTTGTGTAGTGTACCAGTCTCTTATCCTTTTAAAAATGAGTAAACACACTAAGGCACTGCACTGCCTGGGAATCAAAGTGAAACAAAGTCCTTATCAGTCACCAAGGGATTCTTCCTGCTGCAAATACAAGATATCATTTTGAGAGCAGAGCTTCTGCTGTATAACCTTCCAGAGAATTTAGAACATTTCTGACTAGCCAAGTGCAACTTATTGCAATGGAAGAAATCTGTCTGGATTTTTATTATATATTTATATTGCTAAATCTCAGAAATTCTAACCTGAGAGTATTTTTGAACCTTAGGTGTTGCATGAGCCCCATTCTGACTTCCAGCACAAGTAAGAATTCCTTTCTTAGTGCTGGTGATTCCATTCACTGCTATTCAAATATAGTTTTGTATTAAATGGTTTCCTTCATATGTCTTCATATACACAAGCAAATACATGTACATTTATAACTTTAGCAAATGCCAAGAGTTAAAGGAAATACTCATTGATTAATTCTTAAGTGTGGCCACAAAACAGATTCAAGAGCAATTAGTTGATATAAAGATCAACTTGGGAAGACAAAAACTCATAATTCAGAAGAGGTGTGGCAAAAAGGAATTAATAAAACAATTCTCCCAGACTTTCTTGTAGGTGGACCATGGCCAGAGGTGCCCCATTTGCACCTCCTCCTCCTCCTCAAAATTCCCCAAACCACAAAACCTCTTCTGAAATAAAAAAAATGTCTTAACAGAAACCAAGACTCAGCATGTATTCATTAGCATGGTTTAACAAGACTATCATGTGCTGCTTTTTTTCATGTTAATAAAGTTTGATAGATTTTATTTAAATTGTGTAAATGTTAAAAGATGTTATAATTGGCATTTCAAGACGATGCTTCACAAATTAACCTTATAAAGACATGAGATGAGGGGAAGGAGGCAGGGAAGTGAGAACTCTACAACTGAATCCAGGATTTACTTTCTCCAACTCCTACTAATTTTCTATTTTTCAAACTGTGGGGAGCAATGATAATATAAAAAATAAAGAAATATAGCAACTGGAATGTACATGTGTGATGAAATGGTCATGGCAGCATTCACTGGAATCCTATAATTCCCCATGGTATTGAGGAGGTGTAAAATAATAGTGCAGACCTGGCATAATTATGACAATTGCTACTTCAGTCAAGTATTAATTCTGAGGGTTCTCATGAGTGTTTTTTTTTTTTGTTTTGTTTTTTTTTTTTTTTTTAACAGTGAGTAATGTCCCAGACCATACAACTCCTCTGTCTCCATCACCTCTTTAAATCAAAACTGCTGTTAGGACACAGTTTATATTTAGCAGTAATAATGTCTATAGTCACAGGAATCCATGAATGAACATGGGCAGACAGTTTTCCCTACAATCATGCTTGCCTGGGCAAAGTACCTTAATGCAATAGTGCTACGTGAAATTCTTGTGCTACGTGTTGCTTGCAAGTGTTTTGTTTTTTGGTTAGTTTTTTTCTTCAGCATAGGAAAGATGGCATGTGTAGATAGTTATTTTTCAAACATGCCCTCATTAAGACACCAAGAGTTAGTAGGAAATGGTTTCCCTCTCCTTCCTCACCATCTGTTATCTAAGTATTTCACCTAAACCCCAGGAGACTGAGGGGTAGTGCTGGAAAATTCCCCTCTGCTTGAAGTGTAGATTTCACCCTCTGCCAAATAAGAGTTAAAAACCAATAATTTTTTAAAATATCAGCTTCACCCTGTACATTTGGATTGAGGATCTTGGCAGAAACTTCATTGGGATGCAGAGTTCCAGTAGCCTGCTATTACATTTACAGCAGCTGGAATTGCAGACCCTAATTTGGAGTTATAATGAAATACCATAAAGGCAAATGCTTATTTGGGTTTGGTTACAGCCCTTCAGCTTTCACAACATCTGTCCCCACCCACACAGGGCCAGTTTCATCTTACAAAAGTGGGGATAAGCCCTGTTACCTGCATCCTTGTGTCAGGAGACATTTGCAGGACCTACATTTCCAGACCATGTTCTGGCAATGGTCCTTCTGATGAATTCCTGTCCCCTTCAAGGCTTAGCTGTAGCTTCAGCAAGTTGCTTGTCAATTCCCAGACAGTTCCCCTTCTACCCTGCTCTGATCCTTGGCACCACTGCTGCTCTGTGGCCCCGAGGTCCTCTGAACACTCACCCCTCCAGCATTAACTCAGTGCTCAGCAAGGGCAGAGAGCACAGCCCTGCAGCTTGGGGACTGTGTTTAATTCGGCACAGCAAGCCCTTCTGATCTCACCAGCACTTGCTTAACAAGGGGCCCTTCAGCACTCAAAAAGAAAAAAAAAAATGCCCAAACATTAAAAGCAAGCAAACAAACAAACAACTTCCGTGAAATTTTAATAGCTCACTTAGTGGTGGTGACAGATGCTGGATTGACAGCGCTGGAGAAGACAGCTTTCAGTGCTGCATGCACAGCTGCTGCTGGGGCACTGATGGTCCTTTCTGCCTTCTGTGCCACCCCCAGACCTCCCCTCATGAATGCAACGTGGTGCTGAAGCCATCACCTGGAGAGACCACCTTGAAGGACAGTGTAATCCCCATGCCAAATTAATGCTTGGGTTCCTGGCTGACACTGCCAAGAGAGGTGCCAGTCCTGATGGTCTTTTTACCGTAGATACCTGCCACCCACTGAGAGCCAGACTGAGAGACCATCAATTCATAAATTTATTCTATTTATTTTATGACATCACATCAATTAAACTTCTATTCCAAAACCTCGGGTTGTAGCTGAAAATACCTCCAGGCAATACCTTCACATTTAAATTGAAAAAATATCTCACTTCATCTGGCTTCTTCTGTTCCTCCTTCCCCCTCATTGTAGCTCGGAAATGACATACAACAGATGAAGGAGTATGGAAACAAACTGAAAATCACCATTTTCAACATTATCCCAGCAGGTGTGCATGTTTTTCTTGGAATTTATGAGAAGCAGTAAATATCACTAACTCACCTCTGCCCATCTTGCTGCAAACTGTGGCCAGTTTATAAACACCATCCCATTGCCACTGGTGGCAGTGAGCATGGCCATCAGAACCCACTGTGAGAGCCTCTAAAGAGCTAGCACTTTCTATTAATGCCTCCTATTAGTGCTTTAAATTTGTCTTTAAAGGTTGGGGGTTTTTAATTTTTCTCTGTACTTTACCTCATGGTAAAGTAATGGTTTGGGGCCCTTTCAGTTCAGATGAGAATCACTTGGCCTAAATAAGAAGCCTGTCACTGCTGAATTTCATTACTCATTTCCTGTCATTAAATAGATGAGATTAATAAATAGAAACTGGAAGAGTGTTGGCCAAAGTCAGCCCTCCTGTGAAACTCATCCCTAAACAAAGTTGTGAAGGGAGCCCAGTCATCCACTGTATGTGCTAAGGGGTGTTTCTTGCACCTTTTAGAGATGCTCAAGAAGAATGGGATTGCTTTTCCTAATGCCTTTTCTTAATCAAATTTGTCCCAGGTAGGCATCCCAGCCTGACAGAAAGCACTGCTAGACACCAGACAGGTTTTGAAATAAATGGGAAGAAAATCTAGCCCCACAGCATGAGAGAGACTAATGGCATTTCAGTGAGACCTTAACATGCCAGAGAGGGGAAAACATTCACAAAGAGAAGTCCCAAGCAGCCTACACAGCCTTTGAGGCTGTTTTCTCTGTGAGGGGATCCTATTCCCAATGCCCTATTAGTGCCCATCCCTCTGAGGTGCTGACCTGAAGCTGTCTCCCACACCCAGCTCCCCAGTTCCCCTCTGTGACATTAGAACTGTTTGGTTAAGCAAAGGGAGTGAGAAAAGCTGAAACCGGAATCAAAATCAGGCTGCAGTTGACACTTTGCACCAAATCTGATCCTGTAGTGCCTGGGCATGGTGAGACAGACGAGACTGTTATTGTAGTGGGAGCTGGCACCAGCCCCTGTATGGAAGTTGCTTAATGCTTTCCATCCTAAGATTCTTTCAATCAATTTTTGAATAACGTTAACACCTCCGTTGTTTGTGTTTGAAATCTGGCAGAAGTGGGGATTGCCCGAGGGCCAGTGTCATGCCTTTCACTGGTACTGTTAATAAATTCAAATTTGGACAAGTAACAGAGGTGTTGAAAATCACCATTTTTTTTTCTCTGTATTTTCCTGAACTCAGAGTTATTTTGGCAAGTAGCAAGCAGCCCCAGAGATTTGATGTGTCTGCCTTCATGCTGCACCCTGAACATCTCCATGAATGGCAATGCCTTGGGCTGGTACAGCCAAAACCCCATCTGCCAGTCCACCAAGGGGACTCGGTGTAATAGGCACAGGATTATAACAACCAGTGTGGGGTCATGGAATGGTGGCAGGAAACGAGGAAGGAAGAACAAGTTACTGGGATGAGGTATCTGGAGTGTGGGAGCTGTTGACAAAGAGAAGAGAATTGAATGAAAGGAAGAGGGAGGGTTACAAGCAAATATGTACTAAAGACATCACTTAAAAGTAAAATTAAGAACTAGAACTCACTGTACATCCCTCAAATGTCCAGTTCACACAGGGAATGACGTTTTGTACTGAACTGAATAACCTCTTTCTATCTCATGACACTCAGTTGAAAATTGCTTGCATTGTTAGGCCTGGAGGTCAATTGTTATCAATGGGGAATGATAAATGACTGTTCAGAGTAGAGCTTTTATTTGTAACATCTATGAATGAAATGCCTGTAACTAATGTGAAATCGCATACATATAGCTAGTGGGAGAAGGCTGCTGTTTTAATTTCCATTGTAAGGCTTCCAAAGGTAGAAAACCAACAGATTCACAATTGCCTTCTGTAAGTCAGTGAATTGCAGACCTCAATGGCAGGAAAACATTCCTATTTTGTCAGAGGAGCCCTGTGTCAATCTGGAAAATGAGGCAGCTCTTGGTCCCCCTGAAGATGTGACAACTTGACCTAAATACACCAAACTAATCTGGACCTAATACACCAAGTGTTGGAGAAAAAAATGTGGGGCGGAAGAAGAAGGGAAAACCAGCACACCTCCTAAGGTCATGCATGTTGTCATGGTTCCCTTCATGTATTTTTGTGCTTGAAGTAGACCCTCAGAGCAGCAACAGAGAGTGATGGGAAGCAAGTGAGCAGCACAGGGTTACCAGAAAGCAGTCAGCTGAGATTCTGAGAAATCAGTGCACTGAGACGCTATTGCTGCTGGCAGGTGGAAGCAATGGCAAGCCCACAAGACATCATGAAGAGAAGCCAGTGCTTAGGGAAATGGGAAGCAGAGTGGCAATCTGGTCTGCTCAGGATTAGACAGAACTGCTGCTTGTGGTCTGGGAATCCCAGCACAGCCCTGAGGACAGACACCCACCTGCTGCCCAAGGGCAGTTCTGTATCCTTTGTCCTCCCAGCATCCCAAGAAGTGTTGTGGTTGTGCTGGGAGTGCTCCCAGCACTCTGGCATGCGGTGCTGGTCTGCTGCTGTCTTCAGACCTCTGGAGCTGCTGGCCTCAGCTGTGTTTGTGCCAGCAGAGTTGATATAACAGAAGTTGCTGTAATTGAGTACTACATCCATCTGGGCCAAGGCTACTCAGGTATGGTTACAGCAAAGTTTTGCAGTTGTTCAGCAGAAGCTGAGCTCAGAAACATTCCAACAAGGCAGGAGTTACAGCAGCCTGCTTTGGCAGGGGAAAGCAAAACACGATGCCCATGATTTCCTTGTCATCTTGAGACCCTTTTGTGTAAAAATCTCAAACTCAGTGTGTTGGAACAGAGATATTCAAAGGCTGTCTTGTGAGGGTTTCTGAACTTCTGTGATCCGTCTGATAAAAGGGAGGAATTCTGCAAAGAAGTGTCTGGAAATTAACAATTCCCATTCTGGCTGAGACCATTATGATTACCTCTGGGATTACTGTTTACTCACTTTCCAGCAATGCCTATGGATGAATTATTTCAAGACAATGTTCCAAACTTTTTTTTTCCCAAGAAGCCTTGTTAATTTAACCTTCTTTTACTACTCTTTTGGACAGTATATGCTGAAGAAAGGCTATACAAAGACTTGAGGAGGTAGAGGAAAGCTATTTTGATACCTATAATTCCACAGTTCCTGTGACTAGACCTGGCGAAAATAATGTTCACATCCCACTCAAACTTCTCTCAAGATACTGCATTTAATTTTGCTGCAGCTTTTGAAGGGTGCTATGTTTTTTTCCTGTGTGCGTTTTCATGAAATATTATTGAGAACTGACGGGCAGTGTTGAAATGCTTTTTGATACCATCCCATTTTAACAGTGAATAAAGTTGTAGTATCTTGAGGGAATGTAGAGCCATCAAAGCTAATGGAAGTCATTCCTCGGGCTTTAAAGCAAACTCATAATAAGATCTCCATGCTATATTTTAAGTCTGTATGGTATTTGGGAAGGGCCTAGAAGGAAGATGTTCCATAAAGAAGAAAAATCATTTTAAGGTGTAGGTGTTTCTACAGGATAAATTATTCTTCAAGGATAAAGTATGAAATGTAATTCTTGTAGAATTGTGTACAACAAAACTTTAAAAAAACTGCACAGACTTTGTTAAAACACTCATTCATCACAGTTTCATAGCCTAAAAAGATAGTAATTTTTATTATTTTAAATTAATAGTTTCCTACTTTCTATTTAGCAGTCAGAGCGTAGTGGGAGAACTGAATCATTAATGACATGGAAATAATACTCAAATAAATACATTTAACTTTAAGGAAAGGGCTTGTTCATCTCTGCATTTAAAGGAGGATGATTAATACTTCAACTATTGTTTGAATACCTAAAGGGCATCAACTACAATTTTCCCATTAAAATCAGCACTGACTCAGCGTGTGGTTGCATGAGGTGTTTCTTTTTTGGATGTGTCAACTGAAAAGGAGCCTGCTGCAACTGCAGCCCAGCTCTTAAGTCAGAGCAAATGGAAAGAGGCACGTAGTCAGGGCCTGATGGTGCTGAGGAAAATGTTATAAATATAGATTTATTTTTCTGTCAGTCTGGTTCTCCATTAAATGCCAGTTTGGTTTTAAGGTTTTATTATTTAATCCTGCATTACAGTCACACCTGTTAATCTTCTTGCTCACCAGGGCTGTGCACTGCTAGCTGTGTGGTACCCTGGGAGAAACCAGGAAAACCTCACAATGGATGCTTTCTAGGTGCAGACGTGCAGTTTACACAAGTACAGTTTAGCATTTCAGATCGTAAAAGTTCATTTCAAGTGGATTGACTGAGAGAAAGGACTTTCAGCTCCCTCCAGTACACATTGGTTGCTGTGGTAAATGTTTCCTTACCACAAGATGCAGTCCCAGACATGAGGTTTCATAACCCTTTGCCAATCCTTTCTCACTAACCGGATCAGTCCTAGGCCCTCTCTTTCTCTACACATTTTTAATCTTCGATTTTCAGTTGCTTAAAGCTTTCCCAAACCAATCCACTTCAGGAAGAAACACCCTGTGCCCACTTTCTACCACTAGAGAATTTCCTCCCTAGCTGGGTTTCAATCTGAGCAAATCTCTTTGATGTGTATCTGCACTCTTAATTCATACACCTCCCATCTGTTCCAAGGAAGGTCTTGCACTCACACAGCTAAAAATCCCAACCCAAGCTGTGACTTTTGCATGGGGAGACTCATGGAAAGGTTCCTGAGTCTCCTGCTGGTGTGAATAATGGCAGCAAATAATACCATTATAGCTGCAGTTGTAGCTACAGATTTCAAAGGGCATCTCACAGAGATGGTGAAACTGATATTCACCCTAAGGAGACAGAAACTGGGAATAAAAGTATAACATGAATTGAGTAATATATGAAATTCTGTCAGATTCTCAAAAGTGGAGTGAGCGTAAACACCATATCTTGATTGTTTACCTCCAAGAGGACCTTCCTAGAGAGAAGCTTCCTGTTACATCCCACAGTTAGTACTGTTTGTAAATACATAGATCTACGTAGAAATAGGTATGTATATATAATGTATGTAACAAGTATAAGCATATGTACACATATCTTCATATATACTATACAAAATACATGCAAAATACATAAAAAACTTACTTTTTCTATTACATTTAAAGCACAGCCCATCTAGACCTATGTATATATGACAAATCACATTTTCTTTCCTGTGTAAATCCCATAAATGCAGAGGATTGGAACTGAGCACCCTGAAGCAGAGGATTCCATTGCATGCCCAGATCTCTTTGTGATAAGTGGGCTTCTGAAGAAAGCTGAGCTTTCCCCCAGCAAGAGACAGATTAAAATGCTGAACATGGCCTTTTTTTTTCGTCTAGCCAGACCACAAAACTCTTTCTCAAGGAAGAATGACCTCATATTTTATTAACCGTAGCACAAAACGAATGAGCTCACACACACACACATATACATGCAACCACACACCCAAGAAAAACTGAAAGGCACACTTTTAAAAACAGGACTTCCAACGAAATGTTAGTAAACACAGATTCTGAAATCTAGCTTTCTTATAGAGGTAGTGCCTGACAATGGTCCTTCTAGAGCTTTAAAAATTACATGAGGAATTTGCAGGCATATTTTATACTTTTCCATTTCCTTTGCCTTCTCTTCTTTGGATATAACAGGCAAAAAAAATTAAAAATCCATATTTGTATTCTCTTTGGATTGCTCAGAGGAGAAAAGCAATTTCAGATGTTCTCTATAAATACTCCCATGGGAGAGAGCATGCAGAAACCCTGCGAGACCAGAAGCACTAAAGCTGCACACAAAACCTGCAGAACAGCAGTGAGTACCTGGACATTGCCACAGAAATGAAATCCTATAAAAGTGTGAGGAAAAGCACGCTGAGTTCTGCACATTCTTTCAAGGTGCATTTGCACTCTTCTGAATAGTTTCCTAATTGCACTTGTCCTTTGTTAATTATGATGCAGCAGAAGTGGGAAAGATGCAAAGCATAACTCTGCTGAGAAAAACAATTTAAATTAAAGAAAGGCCTGTACAGGAAGAGAAGGGAAAAGAACTACAAATTCCCTGCTGGAAAAAGAGATGACAAGATAAATATAACAGTGTCTACAAAATTCTGAATGGCAAAGAGAAGATGAGCAGAAAATTACTGTTTCCTTTTTCTCATGACATGAAAAATCAGGGAGAATTCAGTTCCCTCTGTATGAAAAACAAACAAAAGGAAGTACTTTTTCGCACTACATAATAATTAAACTGTGGAAGTCAACCACAGGATGTTGTGGAGGCCAGCACTTTAACCAAGTCCAGAAAAGGTTTGAGTAAAAGTCAGGAAGAATAAGTTTTATTGGTGGTGCAATGCATCTACCAATCCCTCTCTAAATCAGCAATTATCGGGAGACAGGAAAATTTAATTTGGAGATGACTCACTTTATATTAATGTCTGTGTCTGCTGTTGGCTCCTGCAATAGGAAATCCAAAGAGTTAGCTGCACCTTGGTGCTGCACCTTGATTCTGATTTAATGGGTTGATTTTCAGGCTCTCTGAAGACTTGGAATGTCAAGGTTGGTGTAGGTGTAGGTCCTACAAAATAATGCACATACACAGAGAACTACCATTTTTGCCTTTTATTTTCAAGGAAATGTAATACCCACATATTGGTGCAAACATGAAGGGAGCACACATGTTAACATGAAACCAGCAAAATACATAGGAGACAGGTTCATTTTTCCCCTTAATTTCTACCCAGTCTCACAGTTGGCTTGCTTTTGGCTTGTGCTCCTGTTTTAGTGTGTGAATGCTCATTTTAAAAGGAGCTCTTGCAGGCATAGGCTCAGCATGATTTCTAGCATTAATTTCATAACCATAACATCATCAAAGAATTGGGGTTTTTATGAAATTGAGGAATACATGGTGAAGGGACTGTGTGATTTCCATGTTCATTGAAGAAGCTAACACTGTCTGAGGCCAGGCAAGCATCAGAAGTTTTCCATGTAGTTTTCCATGTAGTTTTCCATGCAAGGCCGTTCAATCCTTAGGTAGGTTCTAACCCTCTTAGTATTTTAGCCCCTGCTGTGTTTGGTTCTGAACCAGAACAGCTCAGCAGCCTGTCGTTACCTTGAACACATGGGTCTCCCTCTCCTGGGGTGTTTGTACTCCCAACATGCTTTGTCTTCTAGTGGGTCCAGTGCACATATCTGGCTTCCAGCACAGTTTTTGTTCCTCTTCTCCCCTTTCCCTCAGACCATGGATTTTGTAGCACCTGTATCTTTGCTGTTTATTAGGTGTCAAGGTGAAGAAAACAAATAATTCCTGTAAAGTTACACAGAATGTTAGCTTGACTCTCGTGTGATGAGAAACCAGTCAGGGCATAACTGAAAGGGCAGGCCAATGTCCCAAATTCATGGTCTATTCCTAACAAATCCTGCTGCAGTTTTCTCAGGATTGCCATAGATTTTCAAGGAACAACATTACTTCTGGAGTGCAGACTGCCTAAGCAAGGGTTCTATATGAAAACTGGCAATGGTAAGTGGCAAGTTTTAAATTGGTTTTCTTTGGATATCTGGAAGCGGACCTTGTTTATGATCTTCCCATTTGCATTGTTATTTGAAATGCTGGGAAGTTTTCTGCCAGCCTGTAATCCATAGTAGCTGCTCATATTTAAAACATGTCACACTCCTGACATGTTGGGAAGTATCTCAGCCCAGTATAATATTTGGCTTTCAAACTTTTATTTTGCAACAAGAGGACCAACAGTCTCGATCGGCAAAAGCAACTTTGGTTATTAGAGTTCGGACACGAACTTGGCTTGCTAATGCCAGAGAAATACAAGAGCCTCCTTTCATGCTCTTAATGAAATCATTAATTATGTCAGCAGCTCGAACGATACATCTCCAAACACTTTACATTACTTTGCAAAAGGGTAGTCACATAGAAATTGTAGGGAAAAAAATATTCTTAACTTCTAAATTCATAAATTCTAATAATAAATAAATTTCTGGTTTCAGGCATTTGTACAGTCATTTTCTTTCATCCTCCCTCTTATTCTGCCATACTGTGACTGAGGATTCTCTTACTGCTTGTGGAAAAAAAAAATGAAACTGAACAATATATCCATATACTGTTGCCTTGTTGCAACCTAAATGAACTTCCTGAGCCTAAAAATTTGGCATGCTTCTGATTAGCAAAGAAACCATCTCAATAGACTTCTTTCTTTATAGCTAAGAATTTGCTGTACCTTACTGTGACCCTTGCTATATTTCCTATCATTACTAAATAGCTGTTTTGATTAAATAATCAACTTGTTGACAATGTTATAAATAATAATTAAATTATTTATCTTTCAGGACTTAAGTAGACACAGCTTCATGCTTTAAAACAGCCTCCATTACAGAAATGAGCTTTTATAGATGATAAATAAAACCAGATTGCAACTGCTAAAGTCAAAACCAGTCTTGGGGAAAACTGTTTCCAATCAGAGCTACGATAATGCTGTCTGTGCTGTAGTACACTTGGGGAGACTGAGAACTTTTGAAGTAATGCAAGAACTGATGTTCAGATTGGTTTTGTTAATCTTCCATATAAAATACATAATTTAATTTTTTATTCCAATCAGGCCAGCTCCACTGTTTCAGTAAACAGTCATTCATTGTCTTTCTCACATCATTGAAGATGGAGCTTATCTGTTCTGTGGTGGTATAAGTAAAATAAAAACCACAGTAGCATGGAAAAGATAGCAAAATTAACAAGATAATGTAAACACATTGAATTCACATTTTCTTTATGACCAAGCACTGTATTCACATGACTCGTCAGATCATCATGAAACCTACAGTGAAACTTCCATGAAAGAAGATGGGGAAAAAAATCCCAATATTCCTTCACACAGCACTGATTTCATGGAAATTTGTACATGGAAATTTCGGGATTTAAAGGTGTGATAACATTATTTATAATGTTCTTCCAGTGACGCCCTGGAAACAATGAGAGAATATCAGAAAAACTTCATCTATATCTCCACACCACTATTATTGGGGAACCTTCTGGAACTGAGAGTGGATTAAGCAATCACCTTTAACTGGGATTTGAGAGAATGGTTTCAGGTCAGTGAACTGGCTGACAGGGTTTGGTTCTTCAGAGAAACTTGAAAGACTTGGTACCTTCAGTGTGGTACCAAATTACTTCAGCTGGTAATGTAAAACGTGAGATGTTTCTAAAACAGCTCTGATAACAGAGGGGTGTGATCGAAGTGTACACAAAAATTAAAAAGCCAGCGTGGAAAAGCTTGGGAATCAGGGTATAAACCAACTGCAGGAGGTTAACTTATTACGAAAGAGAGACATTCACAAAGGGTAATGGCTGACTTGAAGATTAAAAAAAAGCAGAGGAAATATCTACTTTTCATACTAAGGTGAAAGTTCAAGAACAGGAAGACTCAGATATGCTGTGTGTAAACCAAACTGAAGTTGATTTAGGTTCATATAAGAGTTACAGTTCCAGCAGAATGACTTACCTGTGAACTTTGCACTTGGCAAAATATTGCTATCCTACACCAATGGGGTGAAATAAGGCAGAGAAAGTCACAACATTGTTTTAAACATGCTGTAGTTCTTCCTGTCTTTAAGTAACCCAGTCTTGACAACATTCCCATTTCTTTCCTCCTGCAAAGGAGGTTGTGTGACTTTCGCAACACCAAAGAAAAAAAAGAACAAGCCCCAAAATTCTCCTCACTAGTACTACTCACATCTGTCTCTAGTTTGACTTCTAGCCTCTTCTTTTGGCTAATGCAGCTCTCAGATAAGTTTCCAACCTCTTTCTCTTGGCTATGTCCCAAATCTCCTCTTCCATCCACTTCCTCATAAACTGCTCATTTCTTCTGTTCAGCAACACCCTGTTTAAATTTCACTTTGCACTGGGCACTGAGTTTCATTACATTCCTTTACCTGGCCAATTAGAACCATATCCAGATGATCTTTCCTCCTTTCCCATTTTCATTTCCTTGGGCTTTTCTTTTCCCCGTGGTATCATTAACCCTTCCTTTGTGATTGTTGTGTTTGCATTGCTATAAGAGATAAAACTTCACTGGGGACTGAGACCCACAGTACAAGGCACAGAACGCAGAATGTTTATTCACTCTCAAACTGCCTTTAGAATGATGATACATGAGCCTGCCTCCATTCAGTTCCATCCTTCATTCCATCTCTCACTTGCATGCTCTTGAACTTAAGCTTAACATGGTTAAAATCTCAGCTGACCTCCAAATCCACATACTACTTTTATTCTTTCTCCCTATTAAAAGAGTCTTATCAAACATGCAGTCTCTTGGGTGACAGTTCTGGAGTTTCATTTTGGTGGTGGGGAAAGGGGGTTTGAGGCATTTTTTTCTTCCAACACTTGTTCTATACTGAAATATTTTCCTCTTTCAACATCTTCAGAAGACATCTTGAATACAAAAGGTTTCACCGGGGTGCTTCCTCTCTGAATTTTAACCCTCAGCCACTGCAAGTTATCAACTGGTCTGTTAAAGGAATTGTCCAAATCATCCTTTTTCCTAGTTATTTCAGTCCTGCAATTTATATAATTCACAGCCTTCTACTTCATCCCCCTTCTTTTCTAAAATGACAAACAAACAAACAAACAACATCCCAAAAAACAGCAAAGAAATTCAAATGAAAAGCAAACTACCTTTAGTCCCTCCTTTCAGGTCCTTTCATAACTGAACTTGGCCTTACCTGGCTGTTCAGTTCTTTCAAAATTCATGTGTTCATGCTAATAGCACTTCCCACTTTCCCTGTCTGGTCATCCACATCAATCCTTGTATCCCTTATACCATTAAACTGTTTCCTGGCACACCTTTGAATTTCACCTGAAGCTTTACCTGCCTTGATTTACAGACAGCAGGCTAGATTGATAGAAAGCTAACTGAAATGGATTTGGGATTATTGTTGTCCCTTTGTGCTTGTTTTGTTCCCCTGTTATGACTTGTCCTTAGAGGGGTTGTTAAGCAGAATGTATTTTTGTAGCACAAGGCTCCACACAGCACCCAGTGCAGCAGTCCTTTGGCTCACAGGCAGCCTGGAGATGTTTTCTGTTGTGCAAAACTCCATAAATATACAGAGGATCTCAGAGGCTTGGCAAAACTTAACAAGACTGTCTTAGTTCAGCTTTTGTGGGTTTCTGGGGAAAGACCCTAAAGTTTAACAAAGGTGTTGTCTTGTGCATTCTTACACTCATATATTTTTCTTTTTTTGTCAGTAAATGTATTTTGAGGCATAACAAGTAAACAGCTTACACAAGCCTGAGCCTGAAGCTGAGCACCTGCACCTCAAAATAAGATCATCATTGTTTGAGTAAGGTTTAAATAATTTAGTACAAATTGGCTTTCCTATAGGTGTTGACAAGCACATCATCGCTAGTTACTAATGAGCACAAGATTCCAGAGGTCTGCACAGATATTACCCTCCTCCTCCTCAGACTGCGCATGTGTCCCTTGAAACAAAGTATTTCACAAACAAGCACCTGGAGACCTTGATTAAAAACCACCTGCTCTGGAGCTCTTGGGAAGACAGATTGCACAGCATGCAGGTGGCCTCCACAGCGCAGCTTGCAGATATTTCTGATAGCTGGAGTCACTGAAATAAAGTTTTCTTCTCTTCCTCCCACACACACACCCAGCCCTTTGTGCTGGTTGGCCTTGTGAAAGGAGTTTATGAGTGTGCCCCCCAAAAGCCTGACACAGCCTGACTGCAATGACAGAAGGGATGAGTAGAACAAGCCCTGCCTTTGTGACAGGACAGGCCTTTCTTATCACTGATTACCTTTTGGTCTAATACTGCAAAAATAGTGGTATTTGGTGAAAAGGGGACAAAAGCATTATCCCAGGGATAATCAGTGATAAGCAACCATTTTAGAAGCTTCATCATCTGTTACACAATTTTTCCCTATTCATTCCTGTGACTCCATGGATGGTTAATGAAAAACAACACACGTGTAATGAGATTTTTCATCCCTCTCCCTGACTTCTGCAAGCTCTTTATACAAATGGGATCCCTCAACTTCAATGTCATTTTTTTCTGGTCCACTGATCTTGGCACAAGGTTCTTGTGGGAGTTTCAGTGCTGTGCTTTCAAAGGTGGAACACAAGAAAGTGAGGGGGAGCTCTGCTAGGTCTGAGCTCACATGAGGAATTTTTTCAGTGCCTTGGGTCTGAGAGAGTCTCTGAAAAGGACTGGAATAGCCATATATTCTGAATGAATTAACTCTTCATGGAAATTCCAGGAGTGTTTTCTGCCCATAGGGACACATAATTTCAAAACTGATATATCACTCAGAGATGAAGTAAGGAGCTCCTCAAATTTCCATGCCCAGATACAGCCCGTTGCCAAAACCAATGTGAAGCAGAGACCTCTGTATCCTTTAGGCCTGCTTGCCCTGCTGCAGAGACAAGGCTTATTCAAGAGGGCAGTTTAAGTTAGTCAGACAGCAAGGGCAACACTTCCACAGGACAAAGATGGGAAATGCACTTAAAGGTGGTTTTTCTAACCTGGCAGTCTGCAGAGCAGTTGCGAAACCCAAATATTTCCAATACAACAGAATCCAAGCCTTGCTCTCATTCTGATCCAGAGGTTGAAGCCATGACTACGGCCTGCTTATGTTAAGGTGTGTGTTACAAGCTTGGATCTCAGTTGCTGGCAGCACAGCTCCCTGCTGGAGCTGTCCTCGGGCTGCACTAAGTATAGCTCACTTTGTTTCCACACACATTGTGTGGGGCCAGTCCTGAGTCATGCGGGAAAAACTCCCAGCTGTCACTCCCTCACCTGCCAGCTCCAGAACCCACGTTAGATTTAAGGTGTCTCAAGGGCTTGGAAAATCAATAAGAGCAGCAGAACCCAGGAAGTCTACCTGTAAACTCCCAGTCCTGCCCACAGCCAGAACTCTTTCAGGCACTTTTACACTTCATCTCCCAGAGGCACTGAAATTTCTTCGATCATCTGGCAAAAATAAAGTAGTCTAAATTCCTAACAAACAGAAAACCGCTTCTAGAGAGCACCATTTCTAGCTCAGACCAAACATACAGAGTAATATTTCTGGTTTTAAGAGAGATGAAATCTGGAGGTGAAGGAGCAATTAACTTAACCTCAGTGTAAGGCAAGTTGTTATAAGAAACATTTTCTTATCTTGGGATAAAAAAATAATAGCAAATAATTTTTATGGTTTATCCTTATTTATTTCTTCAGGTTAATTGAATTTCAAGTTTGATAATCTAGTGAATTTAGAACCTTAACCTGCAAGGGGTAATTGAAACTCCTAAAAAATATGCTTGCTCACATCTCCTGCTGTCCAAGCCTATTATGCATTGTGTCATGGGCAACTCTCCAGCCTACATTTCACTATGCAAGGCCTGATTAAAGCAAGTGAGGTGGTCATTCCACTTTGCTTATTGCAGCTTCGGGTTCACAACCTATGGGACATCACGTCTGGAAAAGAAACCACACTGAGATTAAAGGACATTCCATATTTAGAGAAGGCATGGCCATATAAGATGCTGACCACCATCCAAATGAAGTGAACAAGAGAAGCAGTCTGGCTTCAGTGAGTGCTGGACTGGATCCCATGACTTCTGGGAAGAGTTTAAAGATGCAGTTTGTTCAGTGGGAGTTAGGGATATGAAAGCTGATAATTAATGTGGTGTGAAAGAAGAGAATACAGGATCGTTTTACTTGCATAAGAGCAAAGGAAGGAAGAAAGCATATCTGAGTCAAAGCAGAGGATGAACATAACAGTTGCAGTCATCTCTACTTTTTAAAACAAACAGCAAGAAGCAGAAAAAATCCTGGAAGGCAAACCAGAGATTAACAAAAATAATTAGATTAACAAAACAAAAATGCATAAAACAAAGATACGTACTTCAGGAATTTTAGCTAACAAAGGCTATGCTCAAGGTAGAGCTTGTTACAGTACCTTTCTGCCCAGAATTACAGGCATGACATCAGGCTTCACACAAACCAGTTCTTTCCATCAGTGTGGAGAGGCAGCCTGTCTTCTTAGCTGGGAAGTCAAATGAGGCTGGATGATCCAAACTACAGCTTTCTCTTGTGTTCCATAAGCTAAAGGAATAGAAATAATCAAGCAAAACCATAACCAAGGAGAGCACACTCCAACTCTACTAGCCCTGTGTGGCTGTTGGAAAGGACAGAGTGCTCTTTTTTTGCCCAAATGATCTGCAAAGATAAAGTATGTCTTAACCACACCACCCCTGTGTGCCACCAGAGAAGGAGATTTGTTCCTTTTTCCTAGCTCACCGCTTCTTTTCTCAGCTTTCAATTCCCTTCCATTGTTGTATGGTGGCTGGCTGGACTTCTCCTTTTTAACCAAAAAATCCCTGAATAACTGCTCAGAATAAGTTTTAGGTAGAAATTTTTCCTTTAGTAGGCATTTGGTTTTCACCCGTTGGAAAATATCAATTCATCACAAATGTAATCAGAAAGGGCTTTAGGTCTGGGATGGGAGGGAACTGAGAGGAACTGAGAGTCCAGGGATTAGAACTCTGAATCAGAGAAAGGAAGGATTTGACCTCTGGTGTCCCACATCCCAGATGAGTACATTAACCACTAAACTATTCCAAGGCAGGAGGTGAGTCTGTCTCGTCTCAGAAAAGTGTCTAAAGGGATGGATTTTGTTCCAACATAGCACAAAAACAAATTACAATTCTTCCCCCCCCCCCCCCCCCCCCCCCGCTTCTTTAAATTGAATTCTTGTTCTCCAGCCAGCCCAGCTTGGTATTAGTTTTGTGTGAGTTAAACAGACCAGACACGTTTCTTCCTGTTGGTATTTGATAGATATTCAGTAAAAGGGAAAGAAAAAAAAAGAAAAAAAAAAAAAAAAAAAAAAAAAAAAAAAAAAGGGTTCAGTGTACTTAAGATATATTTCAAGCTGAAGTCAAGACCAGACCGAGCCCGAGAGGCGATGTCGGAGCTCCAGGCCGTGGCCGCACCACCATGGACAGCGCCCTGGGGCTGGAGCCCGGCCACGCTCCGCCGGCCGCGGCACCGGCACCGCCGGGCTCTCGGGGCATCCCGGGGATTCATCACCGCCTCCTCGCCCTCAAATCTCAAAATTACTCCTTTCGCTGTCTGCTGGATTCTAGGAACCAGACAGAAGATTTGGCAAGGGTCTCCTCAGTTCCACGCAGCATTTTTTTTTTTTTTCGTGTAGCTTTGCTTCCCCCCCGCCCCGCCCGCCCTTTCTGGAGTGCATTAAATTAAATGTATATTGTCTAAATAAAAGGCGCGTTCTGTCGATAGCTGAGCTGGGGGAACTCCGGCCGCCCCTCGGGTGCGAGAGGCGGCTCTGCTGAGCTACTTTTATCACTGTTTAATAAAGGAGATCAGTGTGCTCGCCTGGAGCGCCACGAACTTCTGGGACTTGCTGATGGGAAGGGCAAAAGCGGGTTTCTCTTTCTCCCCGAGCAATCCTTTCACTCAATGCGAAGATGGCACCACGTCAGACGTGGAAGAAGGAGTTTCTCGCCCCCGACGGCCACCGGGCAGTCAGAGGAGAGTAAAGCAACTTCATGAGAACTGCGCACTGCAGAGCACAGCAGGGCTGGGTCGTGGGCGAGAATGAGTGTGTGCTAGAAAGTCTGCCTCTGTCTGCTACCGACTGCACCGCCGCCTCGTCCTCAAGCCCACCCTGGGAGCCTTGGAAAAAATACCCTGGGGCTTCGCACCTCGCCTGCAGAGAGCTGCGCTCGCTGGCTTTTAACCTCGCTGGATCAGAGAGGTTGAGCAAGTCAGGGGATTTCTGGTCCTCGCAGGACGAGTCCAGCAATCACTGTGGTGCCGCTCCCTTCCCTTCCCCGCCAGACTCTCCAGCAGTCAGCACGCCTGTGTTTTTTTGCTGAGCACCATTTTTTCCACCCTGGGAAGGCTGGGGAGGTTAAACTCCCCGTCTGAACCGAAGCCCTGGACGAGTGCAACTGAGGTTATAGAAATCTGGGAGGGGAAATGACGAAAATGCTTTATTGTGAATAAAACAAGAGGGAGGAGGGAGAGGCGGAACTTTCACAGAGATGAAGGATGGGAAGTTTGCGGAGCTGAGGATTTAGTCCCGTCTCCGAGCGCCGGGCCGGGCTTTAGTCATTATTTCCCTCTGCCTCCCTGAGGCTGCAGGGGCACCTCCTCCCCAAAGAGCTGAACCTGTCCCTCTTGTTGGCTTTTATCTCTCTCCTGAGCGGCTTCTGAGGGGAGCCCGGTCACACTCCCGCCCGCAGCCCCTGGCCCTATTCCCCGTTAGGGAATTACGAGCCAAACCTGGAACAGGGACTTATCTTTCTAGCCAAGCTCCCAGGTCAATTTCCTCGTAGGAAAACTGATTTATGCCTGTTTATACGTATGGAAAAACGAGGCAGAAGCCAAGCACGGCATCCCTCCAAAATCTCATTGTCTTTGAGGCGGGAAGACGGGAGAAAGTTGAGTCAGACAACCAAGAACGATAAGGTTTGCCTTGTCGCGGCAGAGAGTGCTCGGCCAGAGGGGCAAACACGGGGTTTTGCCTCACCTCTCCGCGGCTGAAGCCTTTCGCAGGTCACACAAACCCGCCGCTTCCCTCGGCGCATCCCGGCAGGAGAAACAAGCGGCGGCCGCAAGGCGCTCGCCTTGGCGGGGAGCCCTGCCGCCAGCGAGGCCCGGGCAGGTGAAAGCCCCACCGAGGTGTGGGGTTTTCCCCTCTCCCAGACACCGGGCCGGCCGTGCCCTTGGGCGCTCCGTGAGCGGGGCGATGTTCGGCGCAGGTGTGAGGGTTGGAATCGCGCCTAAAGCTCCGCCGGTCCATCCTCTGGTCCAGCCCCATCCCTTCTCACCCCTCCGAGGCCAGGGGACAGCGGGAGCTGGCCGGGCCTAGGGGGGAGATGCTGCAGGTGGCGGCGGGTCCCTCACGGGAGAGCGTCTCCCGCGGCATCCTGCGGGGAAGGGAAGGTTTAAACCCCAAGAACCCCAAGGGGTCTTTTCTTCCCATCCTGCCACGGAGGAGGGCTCAGGCTTACGGTGAAGTTTGGGACCAGGAGTCTGCTCATTTGTGTACGTGGCAGGTGACAAAGCGCTGCGCCGGTGGTTGCAGATGACAGCCCACGGCGGGCAGGGGGGGCATGGGGTGATAATGAGTCTCCTAAAAGCCTTTGGCATTGCTCAGTTCCTGCCGTCTTAGCACAGCCATAGTTGGGTTGTGTTATTATTTTCTCTCTCTCTCTCTCTTTTTTTTTTTTTTTTTTTTTTTTTTTTTTTTTTTTTTTTTTTTTTTTCCCAAGCCCACTGAGGCAGAGAAGAGGCAAACTCAGCCATAGGAAGGTGGTTAGTGATGTCACAAGTTTGGTCTTTTCAATAAAAGCAATGGAGAAGGGTCTCCCTCACTATATATATTAGGGGAAGCTTCTGTTCTTCGTAATAAAAAGAGCAGCAAGGGAGAAAAGCACCTGCTTTTAACACCCTTTATTTAGCCCTAAACTGTTACAGGCAGAATCAAGCTCTGTAGGCTGGATTTTTCAGAAGCATTGCTTTTTTAATATTTTTTAATTTAACTTTTTCTTCTTTTTTTTCTTTTTTTCTTTTTTTTTTTTTTTTTTCCTTCTTCTAAAGATTAGAACATAGTTTTGGAAGCGATTGCTGAGAAGAGCAACCACTGTTGGTGATCTCTGAGAGGCACAGACAGCTGTAACTCAAGAAAAAGGTGAAGTGATAAATTGTGAAGAAACTTCAGGATTCTGAGTTTATAGAGGCTATTTATTTTTCCTGAGTCTGGAAGGGATGGTGTGTGTTGTTTTGGTGTATTTTTTAAAAAATTAATTTCTAGGGGAGAGGAAATTCTAAAAATATTTGATGGACGTTTTACTTTTAACATGAGCAATACACCTATGAGTGTGTGGGGGTTATTTTCAGGGGATCTCACAATTATTTTTAATTAGTCGAAAAGGCAGTGTAAATCAAAGACGCCTAATAGCTATACAATTTAATTTATAGCCTACCAGGTGTTCAGGGAATTTATTTACAGCATAAACGATTTAATGTTTTCAGCATGATTTCTATTTCAGCTCTTATGCTGTTTTATTTGTCTGTGTGGTGCGGAATCCGGGCTTTAAAACTGTGGCAACGAGCGTCGTTTAACTTAAAATAACCTGCAGGTAGAAAAACGCTTTGCTTTGCACCTCAGCCTTCTCCAGAGAGCCTGCTTTAATTCGGGGGCAGGATGAGAAGGAGCAATCAGCCGGCACGCCTCAATGTTTTGTTGCGGCTTGTGAGGGTGTTGGGAAAGCATTCCCTGTAAATCAGGCTGTCAGCGGCACAACCAGCGACCCCAGTGCCCCGCCGCGGTATCGGGGGGGCTCGGCCGAGCCCTGCCGAGGGGCGAGGGATGCTGCCGGGATGCTGCCGGGATGCTGCCGGGATGCTGCCGGGATGCTGCTGGGATGTGCCCAGGTGTGCGCCAGCACGGCCCTGAGATCGGCGTGCAGGGCATTCCCTCTGGGAGAGCCGCCGGCGGTGGGGACGAGGGGAGCACTGCCCTGTCCCTCGGCTCTGTCCCGCTGTCCCCTTGTAGAGCCGGGGCGGCTCCTTGTGCGCCTAGGCTGCAGAGACGGGCGGGCTGCGTTACCTTCGGGTTTTACACAAGTGTTGTCCCGGGATGGAAAAGTTTGGTGCCTCCTTCGGGGGGTGCGGGGCTGCCGGGCCGTCGGTGCCCGGGGGGTTCGGGGGTGCCCGGGGGGTTCGGGGGTGCCCGGGGGTGCCCGCCCGCCTCCCGCCGCTCCGGCCACCGCTGTCCCGCAGCCCCGCGGCGCTGCCCGCCTCGCACGGGAGCGCAACTTGAGGCAGCGGTTTGCAAAGCCTTGGCCAGGCTGAAGGAGGGCGAAGTGGAAGGCGAAAAAGGGAGAGGAGGAGAAAACTTTCCACTAGTTTACTTTTTTGGCCGGGAGCGCCTGTGTTCATAGACCGCGAGTCCTTCCCCCAGCCCTCCCCCTTCGCTCCCCCCTCTCTTCACTACCGTACAATTAGCATCATTAGGAACCGACCCTCCGGCTAATAGGGGAACGGCGACCAGCCACGGTAGGTGCGTGCGAGGAAAGGCGGCAGCAGTCCCGGGCAGCACTCTAGGGCTTCAGCTAAAAAGTGCTCCCACCGATGGGAGGAATCCCCGCGGCAGGGGAGGCGCTGACCCGGGGCTAAACGCAAAAAGGGAGAGCTGGAAGGTGAGCGAGAGAGGAGTGCGGCTGCAGAAGATGCGGAGAGCTTGGCCGGAGTCCTTGGGGTCCGCTGAGTGCATGTGCTGCCGGGTGTTTCCCTTTCTTCGCTCCTTTTTGATTGCGGGCCTGGGAAGCGCCGATTCCCAGTCTCCGCTTTGGCTGTGGGTATCCCGCCAGGGCTCTCGCTCTCTCCGCACATGTTCCTAGGGCGCCATCTCTTTGCAAAACCCTCCGTCCTCCCACAGGTCTCCCAGAGGCTGCTCCGGAGCGTGTGAACATCTCAGGCTGCAGCCCAGTCCAACCTGCCGAGCCAAGCATGCTTCCCAGCCCCTGAGCCTGCCGGGGCCACCGCTCCTCCCAGACCTCTCGGGCTCTCCAGATAGGCAGCGACCTTTGCTTGTCTCTCTCCTTGTCACCGCTTGTCTCTCTCCCTGTCGCTGTTGGGGACCAAAACTTTCCGGCAGCTGGAGGCGTGAACCTGACCCTTGGGTTTTTTGCAGAGGTATACGGAAAGAGAGATGTGGAGATGCATCCCCAGCCTCTGTGTGTCTGTGTGTTTACAGAGAAGCGAGCAGCTGAGCTGACTTTTGGGAATCTTTCCTTATCTGCAAGCAGGGCTTCTGCTGTAACATAAAGCCCCGAGAGAGTGGCTTAGCGGACTAGAACTAAACAGGGCTCAGGGAGCTCACCGGAGCCCGCTCTAAGCCTGTTCAAATGAGATCTGGATGCTTTTTGAACTCCTGTCGAGAGAGATCTTGCCTGCGGGCAGCGAGAGACAGGGAGGGAGGGAGGGAGGGAAGGAGGGAGGGAGGGAGAGGCAGGCGGCAAGGAAGGGAGAGACGGAGCGAAGTTGGGGAGAAGTGAGCTGAGAGCTCAGAAAGTTTGTTTTTCCTTCAGAGTCTCGGAGCTGGTAGAGCCGAAGCGGGGACTCCTTGAGGACGGCGCTGGCGCATCTGTCCCACGGGACTGACCTCCTTTTCCTTGCAGGTTTTAAGCCCCGGAGGATACAATGTTCGCTAAACTCTTCCAGCAGTGGAGTTTCGCCGTGTTCCTGCTGAGTTATTCCGTGCCCTCCTACGGGAGATCAGTAGAGGAGATCAGCCGCAGACTGTGAGTTTCTCATTTTCTTTTTTCTTTTTTTTTTTTTTTTTTTTTTTTTTTTAACCTTTCCCTTTATTCTCCCTCGCTGCGGCGGGGCGGCTGGGGAGGCAGGGAAGGGAGGCAGGGAAGGGAGGCAACCCGGGAGGCTCCCAGCGCTGCCGGCTCCGCACGGGGCCGCTCGGGGTTACCTGCCCCAGGTGCTCACCGGCGCTGCCTCAGAGGCAGGAAGAGGCACTTGGGGCAAAGAAAAAGGGCGCTTGGCAGCTGTCTGAGCTTGCAGAGCTTCGGGAGAGGCTGTGCGAAAGCTGAGGGGCTTCTCTTCCGACGCAGTCGAGTGATTGTTGTGCGGTTGTCCCGGGACCCTGGCAGGGAGCATCCCGGTTTATCCAGATGCTGTGTGTTACACTAACTAACACTTCCTCGGCTCTGGCGTGGAGCCAATATTGATAAGGGTAGGGGAAACACGCAGAAGTGAGGGCCATCATGACACTGAAGTACTGAACAATTTCTTTGGATTTCTGCCATTTCAGGGGAAAAAAAATCCAAAGGGAGTCCAGTATCTTACTTAGAGGCAGAGGCATATTTTTTGATAAATGATAGTGTAACTTAAGACGGTCTGTTCAGGAAATGACCTTTTTGCTTCTTCCAAAATAATCAGCCTGGTTTATACTAATACCCGTACACAAAGTGCAGGAGAAGCCTCTGCACTGGTGCAGGAGCAGCTGTCTCACACATCTAGCTCTCTGGCTTTCTCTGGACTTGCATCAGATTTTCTAAGGAAGAAACACCTCAGTCATGCTGGGGAGGGCTGTATTGTTGTTCAGTTCGAAAGGAAGCCAAGTTGGAGAAAGACTGCTGGAAAATCCGATCACAACTTACAGGGAAACATGACACAGCAAACAATTTCAGATGGGTTTCCTTTTAAATGTTTTATTACATGCATAAGGACAGGATCTCCAAATAGCACTTCCTCTGCCATCTAAGCAACACAAGGAATAATAATAACAACAAAAAAAAAAACCCAAACACCCAAAAGAAAAAAAAATATATTCCCCAGATGGAGTGACTCCAGACACACCTAAAATTTGGCACCAGGCAGAGAGCTATTACAGATCTCCTACAGCAAATTGTGTAGAACAAGTTATTGCTGATAATGTTACAGTGTATTATTCTCAGTCCATTAACATTTAACTGTTTTGTACTCCTGAAAGCTCTTCTTGGGCTATGTCTTTCTTTTGGGAAAATACTATATAGAGGAATCAAACTTCAGTTTCAAAAGTAAATAAAGAAAGAAGATAATTGAAGCGCAGTTAGATGCTGTTATTTTCTTGGCTAGGAAACTCTGAACTGGATCTAAGCCAAATTTGGTTGTTAAAAAAAATTAGATTTGCAGAAAAATACTCTCTCTTTTGAAGTTAGTGTAGTTCTAACACTTGTTTCTAAAGGTCAGGATTAGAGATCCCAACATCCCCATTCTGCCCTGACAGGGGAAAGGAAAGTGTAAGCTAACCAGTGAAAAAGCATTTCTCAGCTCCCTCTTTGCTCTGGCATGTAAAACACACACAAGAAACCAGTCAGCTGTCAGTTAGTGGCATTCACGTAGTTTTGTTTGTGGGCACAGCACAAACACAGACACCACACTCAAACATGTGTCCTGTTTTAATATCACCACAAACCATTCCTCGAGTTAATGGTTAATAACTCACTTAGGCTTCGAGATTTTTTTTTTCTCAGTCAAAAACTTAAACCAGTAATGGATGAAAATACTGAAGCACATTATTATGGACATGCAAAAATAATCAAAATTACATAGGCCTGGTTCTACAGACTTTGCTGAAGCAAATCTCCCATGGAAAGCAATAGCAAATTATCCCAAGAAAAGTTTTCCAGACATGTTATTTGTTATAGGAGTGCTTTAGCTGCTGAAGAACTTCTGAGAAACCCTGTAATGCCTCAAAATGAAATGACATATTTTTGTCATCATGTCCAGACATCACAGCATCATGTCCCTAGATCTGTTCAAAATATTTTTCCTAAGCCTGAGATAGGTTGAGCAGACTTCCCTCCCTTTGGAATCGATGGCAAGGGCACTCAGTCTTGCAAAATCCAGAGAGCTGACCGAATCCTCCTCAGTTATTTTGCTGAGTTTAGGATCAGACCCAACATGAACAGTCAAGGATAATAACAGCTAAATAAGAGCAGCTCTCTGAGATAGAAAGTGACAGCTTGAAGAATGTTGCCTTTTAGAAATGCTAGATATCTCAAGGGAATGAAAAGAAGGAGGAATGTGCCTGAAAAGAGCAGCTTATCTGGAAGTACATGAAGTCAGGGTAGTCACAAGTCATGGATTTCTGCTGCTCTCCTCATGATGAGACAGTCTCATGTGTACACAGTGCACTTGGGTCCAGTAATTAGTTTGGATGCTCTGGTCAAGTATAAACCATCAACATCCTTGTCTCAAAAGTGCCTGCCACATGGAAACTTAGCATTTACTACTCTTGCTTTGGATACAGGATCCTTTTTCTTGGATGGGAGGTGCATTTTATAGAAGGATGGAAGGGACCTCTAGTGGGTCATCTTAACCCTAACAGCCTAACCTTTTTTCCATATCGTAGCCAATATGTGAATGCAATCATTCCAGCCTCCATTGCCTTCCCACTCTGAGTGTGTGGGTGAGATATTGTTGATATCTCCATTATGAAGCACTTCTTACATCAGTCTTCTTGGGCAAGCCTTTTTCCATGATTTACAAACACAGGAGTTGTTTGAATAACTGAAGCAGAAGGAGGCAGAAGGTCAAAGAGATGTGTATCTACCACATCTTTGTTTCAAGGAGATTTTTTTTTTTTTTATCTAGAGCATACAAAGGAAGCTGGTAGGCAAAATGTAATCCTTAAGTCTGGCTGAGTAATAAAAGTCATGTGAAATGTAACACTACATAATGTTATACAATCATCTGGAATAGCAGAATGTTATTTGGGGCCAGACTTGATGCTAAATATCATACAGACATTTAAAGAGAAACCCACCCTCTTTGGCACACTAAGCCCTCACACGTCAATCCCTGCATTATTTTGGAAATGCATACTCACTCAAGATGCAGATCTTGTAATGCTCTCTGACTGCCTTGTGTGTACTGGAACCAAATGTTTAGGTTTCAGCTCTGTAAAATGGAATGGGTTTTCAATCAAGAGGACTTTAATAACAGGCTTTGGAGAGTCAAGATTTTGTCACAGTGGGGAAGTTGACCAAATACACATTAGAGGATTAAGGCAGCTTTGGGTTGTCTGTGATAGAAAGAATTATCCTTGGTAGTTCATAAGAGGCAGTAGGAAAGCTTTGCTCATCACATGAGACACTGGTTTAGACTCCGTAAAGCAGGGACATTTCATACACTTTCTATGAACTAGAAGAGTGAAAGCAGAACTGCATTTCCCATGCCAATTTCCTGAGAAAATAGACTACTGAAGCTCAGAATGTAACCTGAGTCACAGCCTGACAGTCGGCACAGAGACAGTCACACAGAGGAGTCCAGGGTGCTGGGCCTACTTGCCTATCAGACTGACCCTAATGGGAGGGGTGTTGGAGATGGCTCTTGGTCAAAAAAATTCCTCTGGAGATCATGAGCTTATGTTAGTGATCACAGCTGCATTGTTGAGAAAGAAGATTTGGGATCAGCTCAGTGTCATCACATTGCGTTTTTGCTTAGGGACATTTAGTAGAGGGGCATAAAATATATGTCCTAAAGGCTGAAGTAATCCAAAACTGATTTTGGGACAATTAAAATACAGACAATATTTGATTACATGTGTACTCACAAACCTCAGTATATGCAGAGCTGATTTTGAGCCATATTTTGACAGTCATCTTCCAGTCTCATTGTGGAATGGGGGAAAGCTGCTGTTTGAATTTTGCACTGAGCAATAGTGATGCAGTATCACTTAAATCCATCACTTGAACGCAATACTCAAAAGTGCAGGCCTACGAAGACATGAATTAAAAGGGATGCTCTTAAACCAGAGCTGCTTGAAATTGCCAACTTCCAATAGCTCTATTGTTGATCAAGTCATAAACCTAAAGAGTTTGGCTGAGGGGACTGAGAAAGAGAACCTGCAGAACAGTCTCAAATATTTTGCGTTTTCAAATTTGGTAACACAGCAGGAAAAGGAAGGATGGGATGGAAGGAAGGAATATTCACTCACAGTGATGTCTCTTCTTCCAGTTCACTCACATGCAGAAACCACTTCTTACCCAGCTAATTGACCAAATGATTATAGGACAGGCAAGGCAGTGAATGGAATCTCTTTGGCCAGTGAGAACCCAGTCACATGCTATGCTCTGATGCAAGAGGAGAGACTCCATAGCCAAACTCTGCATGCTGGAGTAGAGCAATTGGAAGGATAAAACTGTATTATTGCATTCATGGGAGCTGAGCTGAAATCCCAGCTTGTGCTTTGTCTGTGGTTCAGAGTGCAGCTGTGCATCTGCTCCACTTCAAGAAAAAGGCTTCCACTTCACATTTTCTCTGGTTATTTATTATCCAGGTGCCATTTATATCTTCCTTCCTCAGATGTTTAATACATTCCTTGCCAGTACAACATCTCTAAATGACAGATATCTATTCATCTCCCCATTCCTCGAAAACAAGACAGAGCTCAGTGTACCAAAAGGTCGGGATGAACTCTGGAAAAATCACTCTAAGAAACCAGGATGATCTTGAAGAAGATCCAGTTTTATGCTAACCCTCCAGAAAAAGGTTAGCATAAAATTCAAACAGCACAGCAGACAAGAAATTTGGCCCCAAGAGTTCACACTTAAAGCAATACTAGGAAGTAATCTAAAACCATAATTGGACACAAGTGACCAAGCAATAAATCCATAGGGGTGGCTGAGGCTCATCTCTGCTGATGCTCAGGCTGCCTGCTTGGATAGCTCATTATGGACTGAAGTGCCTGTGTTTAAGTGCCCAAATTCAAATATTTTTCCCTTACACTCCTGCAAATGCACTTATTCAAATGTAGGAGTAAAATGCACTTTTATGTGCTTGTTTATGTTTTTGAAGCACATGACTGAGCAGAAGAAAATCACTAGAATGATGCTATATACACACTGCTTCCGGCTCCAGTACAAGTGCTGAGTTTCCCCTCTCTTGCTGCATTGTCTGACCCTTTAGTTTTCCCATCTCTGACAACTGCCTTCCTGCTTTTATTAAGTGTGATATATTAAGAGTCATGATGCTTTCCTAGAACAGAGCAGTGACTAATCCAGCTCCAACTCCAGTGGTGTGTGATCAGTCAGCTGAGAATTATTACCCGCTTAGGTCTTTCCCTTCTCTGCTGAGAGCAGCTACTCTGGGGAACAAGCAGGACTTGCTCCAGCAGTCTGACTTCACTGGATGTCTCCAAGCCTGATATGTGACCACTGTGGCCACCACAGCCAGAGAAGAGAGGAGCTCTGCCAAGCACTGGGCAATAACCAAACCCTAAATATTTTTTCCCTCTCCTCTCTTCTCTCCCTTTAGCAAACGGGCTGTATCAGAGCACCAGCTATTGCATGACAAGGGCAAGTCAATCCAAGACTTGAGAAGAAGAATATTCCTTCAAAATTTAATCGAGGGTGTCAACACTGCAGAGATCCGTGCAACATCAGAGGTGTCACCCAACCCCAAACCTGCTACCAACACCAAGAACTACCCCGTCCGGTTTGGCAGCGACGATGAGGGCAGATACCTCACTCAGGAGACAAACAAATCACAGACCTACAAGGAGCAGCCCCTGAAGGCGTCAGGGAAGAAAAAGAAAGCAAAGCCTGGAAAACGTAAGGAACAGGAGAAGAAAAAGAGGAGAACCCGCTCAGCTTGGCTAAACCTTGGCGTGTACGGAGACGTCGTGACCGAGAGCCCAGCCTTGGACATCTCTGTTACTACACACAATCACACTTTAAGGTAATTCTGCTTTATTCTCCTGGGGAGCGTGCCATGAATTTACTGAAATTGTTATCCTTTGGTGTGAGAGGCCAAAGCCTCCCTCAAACTGGGAGTAAAAGCAGATCTTTGTACTCATGACTGGGCAGTGAGGCTTTTCAAGCCTGGTCTCAAGGTGCTCTCTGCAGGTAAGTGCCCCTTCCACTTTGTACTGGGGACAGAACATTTCTTTCCCATGAGACACAATTCACACAAGCAACTTATTGCCCAAATCTGCTTCCTGAAGCTGAGTAGTAAGTGAAGGTGTTTCTGTAAAAAGGAAGCACATCACAGCCACTAAAGTTTTCTTTCCTGCTCTAACCGTAGTGTATCTCACATCATATCTTGGTCCCACACTCGGGCCTGAGCAGATTGAAACCTTTGACTTTTATTTAAGGCTTTGCATCTATAAAATGGCGAAGTTTTCTTTCCTTCCTCTCAACACCTCCCCTTTTTGGCAACTTTCCTACCCTTGCTTTACAGTTTTTCATTTTACTGTTTAACCTTAGGGGAGAACACGGAGAAATTCTCAGTCATATCTGCAAACAACACAAACCAGCCTTTCACCATAAAATTTTCCCTGCCGTTAGGACTTTTTAATTCAGCCCCATCCTTTTGCCAGCTTGTGAAACAATTACGTTGCTGCTTAAAAATGTTTAGCATTGCTCTTCGAGAGGGTCATGCTTCCCTCATGCATGACAGTGAAGGGTTTTTAGGGCAGTGGCTTGGAGACATCAGCCTGGGTGTCCCAAGTGACTCATCCCCTTGCAGTCATCTCAGCTTGAGTGGAAATTTGCACACGCAGGCAAAGCCAAGGATTCCACTCTTCAGTTCTCCTCGAATGTTTGCATTTCACCCCACCCTTTTCTCTCCTCCTCCCCTTCACCTTGGCAGACCAGAGACATAAGTGAAGTGCCACTTGCTTGCAGTAAATCCCTTGGAAAGAGACACCAGCTGTGGAATTTACTAAGACCCAGCCTGGGGTAAACTTTACAGGCCACAGTTTGCAATGTGCTCCATCACCTCAGCTCATGCTGGCTTCTACAGGAGGTACCAATGACTGGGGCTGGGCACCATAGACCAGGGTGTCCCAGACCATAAACCAGTCTCAACAGATGTCAAGGGACTGTGTTGGCCAGCAAATAACACCTGTCTTAAGCACAAAGAAATCTAAAATGTAGGGAATTTCAACAGTTGTTTTTTTTTTTCCTTTGCTGTCTTTGTTGGCCATCTAATGGGATATATAAAATAACTACAAGTACAACCCTGTTAATTTTCCCAGTTCAGCTTTTTTCTTTGAAGTGTGTCTAGATGGCTGAACACTCTCAGCTTTACTGTGGAGTCCAGCATTTGAATGCAGCATTTCTCACAGATTCCCAAAAATAACCTGTCTTTCAGATAAATAATTGGAGATAATTAAACAAGGAGCATCTGTTAAAAAAGGAAAAGAGAATTCCTCCTTCGCAAGTACAGAGGACATGTTGGTTTACACCCTAACAAACTTCCAATACATTAGTTTTTAGTTATCTCAGTAGGCTGTCAAAAGATGTAAACTTTAAGCATGATTTTCACTGTATCTCTGTGCTTCTTTTCTGCTGAACACCTCGGATTAAAATCTTCATGCCAATTCTCTCTGATCAGTCTTGAAAACAAAATTTTGGGTTTAGGTCAGAAAAAAACTGGACTACAATAATATCCTCTCTAGATCTTTTGAGTTACTACACGGAGTATCTCATGGCAGAAGCCAATCATGCTAATCTAGGTCCAAATCACAGAATGCAGCTTGAAAATTATTCTTAGTACAGAGCCCACTGTCAAGATGTGGCTTAGCCATTTAAAACCAAGCCTAAAATCCAGGCTAAATTGAAAATGTCACCCTCTTAGAAATAGGTCTGAGTAGTGCAGACATGCACAAATACACCGCCATGCTGTTTGAATTATGTGCCACTCTTATACCTGTTGGAATATATTCTGAAATGGATCCTAATGCTGTTCCTAGCTAATTATTAAGGAGCTTCATGCTAGCATTTCTATGCTAGGCGCTTTAAAAGTTATTTCTCATGGACATTCCAGCAAAATTCCCATTTCAATTCAATTAAGGTGCTCTTACTTAATTTCCTAAAAACCTCTTTGAATGAGTAAACTCCCTAATGATAGATGTATCTCCTTTTCAGTGTGCATGTTAAGAAAACCCTTTTAAACTCTCCGGGATCTGAGTTTTGTTGCGCCTCACACCCACACACTTGCCACTTAGGATGTTACCCCCAGCTCTGGTGATCAGTCCTGCAGCAGAGAGAATCCCACTCCATCCTGTATCTCCACAGTCCACCCTTAGGTGTTTCCCAGGGAACCACTAGAAAAGAAATGTTCACAGGGACAGAAGGGAAAAAAGCCCAACCCTGCAGCATTTCCTGCAGCACCTCTGAGCAACTTCATGTTACAGTACAAGGAATACACTGATGGGGTGGGAGCAGGCTCTCGTGGGGAGAGAACTCACACCAGACTGCAGCATCCCTTAGAAAACTCCCGGATCTCAGGAGTGGGTGCAGCTGCTTGCTTCAGCTGGACTGAATACAGCAGGAGCTGGGGGATAACAGGATGGGATGGTTGCTTTCTTTCAGGACCAAGCTGTCTGGCTCCCAGAGGGAAAGTTTCAGAATTAGAGCCTTTTCACCCAGTCAAGCACTCCAAGAGGTTCTAACAAGGGTCTGCTCACTGCAAGCCCTGAGCAGCCTTTACTCATACACACCACAGCCCCATGCCTAAGGGATGGTCTGTCAGTGGGAAAAAGAGACCACATAAGCCCCGTGGCACTGTTTGAATCAGAACACAGCATTGCCACAAGGTTAACAAGGACTTCCTTTTCCATATCTTCAAAACTGTTTTTGCTTTTCTCCAACTGTATTTTTTTCTTTTCCAGTACTTGACACTTTTATCATAGGGTGACACAATTCTTATGCCTGTAGCACTCAGGAATCTTCTTGCATAAAGCTCTAAAAAAAAAAAAAGCCCCTTTCCATTCCTCTGAGGGTACAATGGCCTCAGTGTGTGACAAAATGCAGGTCAGCACACTTCTAGAGGGGTTGCATTGAGAAAAACATAACACAGGTCTTGAACAAGTGTCTAAAACTGTGACATGGTCAAACAGGGCCTGTTATTGCAGATGGTTACTAGCAAGGCACACCTGTTACAGTCTGGGGCATTCTTACCATTGATTCTATGTCCACACATTTGAAGTGAAAATTAATTAGTTTTTCTGTTTTTCCTGTCCTTTCTTTCCTCTGCAGGAGGCGCTGACATTTTCAGCAAGAGATATTTGGAAGACATATTGCAGTATTCTGTAATAGTGAACATATGGAAAGTATTAAAGTATTTATTACCTGTAAATATTGTAAATGCTCAGAATAAAACCTTTTCCCCCCATTGCTCTCTGAAACTGCACATTTGGTTATTGTGAATTTTCCTTTATCCCCCCCTTTTTGGCTAAGGCTAAGACAATTATTATTTTCACATTTACCATAATTTATTTTGTTGACTGGTGTATTTATTTTGTGAACGTATCTTGGTGCTGCTGACTTTCTATATTTTTTGTAACATAATGCACTTTAGATATACATATTGAGTACATTGATAACTGACATAAAATGTTCCTGTTTTGTGGTTGATTTCAATGAATGCCTACATACAATTGTTCAAACTGATTTTCCTTTGTGCATGTATAATAGCAGTATTTTAAAATTTGTAAAGAATGTCTAATAAAATATAATCTAATTAAATCAGAACTCAGAAGGCGAAATGTGTTTTTTAGGAATCTCAAGAGCAGAAACAACTTTTTTTATTTACTACATTTGAAAATAATTTTAAATGTAATATGTTTACATTGGTCTAAACTCCCACATTTTCACATTAGCTTTTACTTAAAAATCACTCAGAATGTGTTTTTGTTCCAGCGTTCCATTTCAAGTTCACTCAGTTGCTGAACGACCTGGGGGTAAAAAATGTCCCAGAGCTCAGACCCCACTGCAGGGGAAGGAGATTCCCAATTTCCCCAGGCCCCAGCCCTACAGGGGCTGAGTCAGGGGCTGAACCCCTGCACTCTCCAAATTGGGGAGTGTGAAAAGCAGCCCCATCGTCATCCCCCATCAGGGGACATCACTTCCCTGCACTTGGAAGGTGCTCACAGGTCACATGTGAGCACCCTGCTCAAACCCAGGTCAGAGACACCTCTGCCCCGAGATCCCAAAGGCCACAACACCAGTAGAGCCTCAGCTCTCTGTGCTTTTGTGTGAGGGGGGCAGAACCTGTTTCCTGGGTGAATGTACAAAAGGAAGAAAAACTGCAAACTGCTCATCACGAGGTGCTCTTGCACTGCTGGGATAAATTTTCCCCTCTCCCACCACAAAGATGCCACACACAGATGGCTCTGGTTCCAAAACCATCTACACTAATCCTGCTTCTGCTTCATCTTCACAGATAGGACCAGCTTAGAGAGAGACCGCCTTCAAGGCTTCATGTCCACTGACTGACGAAAAAAACAAGGAAAAAAATCATGGTCTATCACTTTTTCTTGCTTCTTATCCCTTTCACTTGCAAATCCCAGCAGCTGCTCTTGAGGCAACCTGAATAAAGGGGATTGATTGACAGAGATATCTGAACTTTACCAAGTCCAACTGAATTTCCTCTGTCCCAATCCTTTAACACCAGCAGCATCAGAAAAATGCAAGCATGGAAAAAAAATCACAAATCCTGGGAATTTTAAGATAGTTCTTGTAATTGTTGCTCTGTTCTGTAATTGCCAAATTTTCTTTTTTTATTCTTCTTTCCTTTTTTTTAAGTGCCATCTTTTTCCATTGCCAAAGTACAGACATCATGTAATATAAACCAGATGTATTTCTGATCCCTACCCAATCTTGCAGAAAACTACCTCCAAGAAAATACTAAAATAAGGAGAACTTGAGAAAAAATTACCCATACTTCCCAATCTACTTCTCTGAAGTGTGAAATTCAGCGCTTCATTATGCCCAGTTAATTACAACAGCCACAAAGCACGTGCATGCTGTTTCCTTTTCAGATGAAAAATATTATACATGATGAAGCATAGCACTAAGGAAAAAAGGCAGAGTTTCTGCGCATTTTCTACTTGGCCTTCTTGCACATCCTGCCTATTTATAGTATCCCAACTAAGGCTGGGATTTATACAACTAAAGTTAACGGCAATATATTCAAAAGACAATTTTGTATCTCAAGATTACCAGCATATCTCAGCTGGAACTAAAACTGAAAGCTCTTCTGGGCAGACACAATTTATCTTCTTCAGAAAGGATGAGCCTTGGCAGACAGGGGCCCAAAGAGCATAAACCAAACCAAAGCCCCAAGTGCTTAACCTTGGCTCCACAGAACTGACCTCCTCATAAGAGAAAAACTGATTTTGAAATGTCTGTCGTCTCCCCTGTATCTTTCCACTGTCCATTAAGGACTTGTAATTTTTTTTCCTAATTTCCTATAGGTAAAATCTGCAACTGTAGAGAGTTTAAGTAAAAGTCCTGTTTTTCTGAAAGACCTTTGCACAGTCCTTACAAAATCTGTCTGTTGCTTCTGTGCTTCACAGACTCTGGTTTGAAAGTTGGTTCTGCAGACTTCATGAAGCTGAGTGCAAGATTTTTTTAAGCTCTCGGCTTTGCAGAAAAATAAATCCTGAGGCTCCCTATTTCTGAGACAAACTTGAGCAGCTTTGCCTTGCTTCTGGTGGGAGGTAAAATCTCCCAGAGATTTCAGTTTCTCAGACAGTTCCACCCTAAAGGTTTAACTAGTCTCAAAGACCCTTGCAGGGGTCAGGACTTAAGAACCAGGATTTATCCTGGTATTTTCTAATGTCCCTGACACCAAGTGCTAGAGGAGAAAATAAATGATGCTCGACCTTCAATATTTCACGTTTTACTGTATGGCCTCTAGGAAGGCTGCACTCTTGGATTCATGTCCTTCCAGCTCTGTTTCTCTTGCTCTCTCTATTCCCAGCTAATCCCAGACCTCACCTCACCCACAGCACCTTCCCTCAGCAGTCTCCTGTCTCAGCAAGTCCTTTCTCCACATCCTGCCCCACAGCCATTGACTTTGTGTTTCTCCAAGCTCTTCATCCCAGCTTTTCCACCGGTGGGTTGTGCTCTCCCCTCAGCATCCCCAACAGCTTCCTGCTGCTCTCTGCTCACCTCTCAGCAGGAAGAGCAGCCAGAACAGAATGGGGCATCTTCCTCCTCACTTTGCTTTACAACACCCTATCCCAGGGCCTTTTCCCCAGCTCCTGGCTAAGCAGGAGCTGTGGGGAAGTTGTCCTTTGCTTTCATTGTCTTTGAGCATGAGCCTGCTCACTCCTGGGATGTGCACAGAAAGTCCACTCATGCACAGGAGCTAAACCATAACAAAGGCTTTTCCTGATAAAGGACATTCCATTAAACTAGTGTGATTTTTCAGAGGGTTACAACATGCACAGATGTTCCTCAAGGTGAGAAAAGAACATTAATAATGCAGAGAATGCCCTTCCAAATTTCCAATTTTCCCTCCACGAGCCAGAGAGGTGCTAGGGCTTCTCAGAAGAAATTCCAAAAGATTTTTACTATGAGCAATACAATTGGTTTTTTCCTTAGTTTGCATTTAAACACGGTATGACAACTTTGGCTGGAATCTTCTGAAAGGCAGTTTACAAGGTTTCAGCCTGAGAGGTCAAATATGAGCCAGAATTACAAAGAAATGAGGCCATGGTGTCCCACCAGAGGATGGTGGCCTCCCTCAGGAGTGCCCTGAGCAGCAGTCCTGCCTCCCAGATCCAACCAGCACAGTCAGAAACTTTGTTCCTGCCCGAGACCTCCGAGGGGAGCAGGGATTTGGCACCCCACTACTGCTCTGGTTTTGCAGCAGTGACTCTGTTTACTACAGAACTTAAAAGTGGTTAAGAGACATCCAATGATGACAGCTCTTCCCAGCAGCTCCCCTGTGCTGGACCTCCATCACAGACCTTTCCAGGCTCCGTGCACTTGGCACGGGGAGCTCATCCAACAGTAGAGTTCCTCTCACAGAGTTTGTTTCGTGGTCCTTTGTAAACACAGCCATTTATCTGGCCTTCAAGACACACGAAAAAACAACCAGTGCAGTTTATGCCTGTCCTCTGGAACGGCTCTATGCTCTCAAGGAAAGCATTTCAGGCACAGGAACTGCTTGGCTTGGTTTGAAGCATTCCCCACCCCAACCTGTGGACAGCACTATCCCGACACAATGCAGCCACAGTGCAGTGATCATGCATGTTCACTTATGAGTAAGTGCCTTGATCTGCTGAGCCACCACAGAGAACTTGGCTTTCTTGCAGAATTCAGAGAGTAGAGGAATGCTGGCTGTATTTAGTTACAGCCTTTGAGAGTTTGAAACATTTTGTTGTTTGGTCATAGTTTACTGCAGAGGAAAAGTGCCTTGATAGTTTCTGTGGAGTCAGAGGGGTTTTATCTCTTTACAAAAGAGATACTACCAGAGGAAGCACAAGGTACCTTTTAAGCATCACAACATGGTATCTCCCAAAATAAAATGGGAACCATCAGCATGAGGAAGTTGGTCACATGAGCAACAAAGTCATTAAAAAGTACATTTTGTCCGCTACTGAAACCACCACTGATTTCTGCTAATAGATTCAAGAGCAAAGCAGGGAAAGAGGAACATGCATTCATCCTCAATTTTAATGGGGAGAGCACTGGAACTCCTTGGCAAAGTAATTTCTTTGCTTTATCCTAATTATTATTCAAAATGGAGTCAGGTTTGCCCACTTTTCTGAAGGTTTGTGAGCTATGTGGAAAGCCTGGGGCAGAAGTGTAAAGCATTGATGTGTAGCCTGCTCACTGGATTGGTTTGTTGGTTGATTTTGGTGATGGTAGTTTGGTTTGATTATTTTTGGTATGGGGTTTTTTTGTTTTGTTTTGGGTTGGTTTGTTTGGTTTGTTTGGGGGGGTGTTGGTGGGGGGTTTTTTTTGTGTGGTTTTTTTTTTGGGGGGGGTGGGGGTTGGGGGGTTTTGTTTTGTTGGATTTTTTCCCTTGGTTGTTTATCTCAGTTTTTTAACTAGGCTATGAAGACAGTCATCAGGTAATAAGTGATAGACAGGTTTCATATTCACCCAGATAAAGGTGACAACGCTTAAAGACATTTTCTCATGGCCCATGCATCCCCCAAGATGCCCCTCTGGACACTGACTTCAGTGGAAGCTATGCACACAGCTTCCCACTCACTTCTCTGAATACATACCCCCTCGAGTCCACTTTTTTAATTGGTTTCCTGGACCGTTCTCCTCACAAATAATTTTTTCCTGCAGTTAATGTTAACTAATTTGCTGTGAAAAATGTCTATGATCTAACCTTCTCCATGCCTTTATTTCCAGATGTGTGAGTGATCCAAAAGAGTGGTTTGCAATGCATATGCCATGGATCATCCTTTTCCAACAGCTGCATTCTGCTCTCTGACAGGGCAGGTGAGCATCCTCTGCACATTCATGGGCTCACTGCTGTGCTAAAGAACAGGCTTGGACTTCAGACAGCATGTTTGAGGTCACTCTGCATATTGTGGACCAAGTTCCTTTAAGAAAAACTTCTGAAAATTTGAAGGGATTTTTTTTTTTCTCCAGTGGAACTTCCAGGAAATCCCTACATATTCACTAAGGAAAATCCTTCCTTATGTATTGGAAGCAGCTTTCTTGCCATGGCTGTGCCTGCACAAGTGTGTTAGAGGCGGGAGGGATTTCTGTGGATTGCTGTTGTTAGAAATACATTTTACAAGACCTGGGCCACTCAAGCAGAAAACTAGGGCACAACAAAAGGCAAAAAATCCCACCTTGGCACCTGAGTTTTTTGGTGTGTATCTGTTTTACCCATTTTGTCCCTGCAAGGGAGGAGTGAAGACCTACTCTGATCCAGCTCAAGTTTTCACAGTGTTAGACACTTTACCTGTTTTCATAAAGCTGTTCTTCCCCTCACTCTACCTTTACTAGCTGAAAGGCCATGGAAACACAGAAGCACTGGGTGCAGCTAAACTCTGATCCAAATAAGATGTAACCTTTTCCCAGTAAAAGTGTCTGTGTATCCTTCTTTTAGAGGTTCAGGTCAGCAATCTGATCAACCCCCAGTGTGAAATGACAACTGCCCCGTGGCTCCTCTCATCCAGGCCAGGGAGCACAGGCGTGGTGGTCCATCCATGTGAGAAATGGGGCTTTAGTAGCCAATTCCTCAGTCAGGCTTTTAGGCCAAGTCTCCTTTTGGAATTCTGAGACAAAACAGGGAAGATTTAGGGCTTTGCTGTACCCACTTTAAAATGTCTACAGTTTCCAATGCCAGCAGGAAAGAAGTGTCTGTAAATAGATTCTTCTCCTTTCTACCTTTTTCATTGCTCCAGCTCCTGTTCCAATAACAACCAGGAGAGATTTACCAGGAAAGCATGTACGCTTAATAGATTTTTTATAAGATAAAATGGGTTTATCATGCTTTTGGTGATAATGGTGAATCTTCTTCTTGTGTAGCGATGACATTCCACTCGAGCACATGAAATCACCAGAGATGAAGGACAAGCCTCCTTGTAACTCCCCAAATATCCTGAGAAATGCACCTTGGGTTGGCAGGCTTGCTGCACAGCCTTGAGCAGTTTGGGTCCAATGTACCAATATGAATCCCACACCATTCCTTACCCATAAATAAGCTAGGATTGCATGATCTCCTGGGCCACAGGAGGGTTTCTCACATGCACAAGTGCTCAGTCTTGAAAGCCCTGATCACAGGGAGGTTCTAGTGCTTGCTGGATGCAGAACCTGCCAGTCACTCACAGCAAAACCATGACTGCACAGAGTCTGAAGAGAAGGGGGGAAGAAAAAGGCAAGAGCAGAACCACTGCCAGAGGCTGGGAGGATGTGTGGGCTCATCTCCTGGGACAACCAGGACAGAGTTAGTGACAGCCACATGAGGGATACACAGTTCCAAGTGATTGCTGGGAGGAATTGGCATTGGCATAAAATCTTGACAAAAGTTTGGGATTTTTGAGTGTGAAAGATAGAGAGAAGCTGTTCTTCACAAGGCCTCTTCTCAAGCAGCCTGGATGTTGTGCAATGGCTACAGGAAGTTCCTTACGGGACAGAGTAGATTTGTTTATATCTGAAACATCAGATCATGAAATAAGATACAGAAAATGATATCCACATTAATGAAATGCAGCTGACATCCACTGATTCTGAATTTTATTTTTGTATTGTACTTGCTCTTACATCAGGACTCCATAGGGGTAAGCAGATCCAGAACTCTCAGCTTTTCTGTTTTAGAGGCTCATTACTGGCACAAGAATGAAAACTTTAAATAAATATATCAAAATCACTATGACTGCATTTGAGCTGCTCACATAATGATAAGATGACATGGGGTAAATACTTGGAGTTAAGAGCAGCTCTAACAACAGTTGGTTCATCACTTATATTTAATCCATTTAAGAGACATTTTTATCAGCCAAAGATCAACCCACTGGGACCATTAATAGTTACACTTATAAAAAAAGGCAGCAGCCAGAGACCAGCGGAGACAGACGTAGCAGTCTTACGGTTGAAAATCACCAGTAAATTTAGAACACACTCACATGAACATTTTGCTGCGCGTAATTATTTAAACAGCATTGTAGTAAGAGCATATGCATGCATAATCAAAACCATGCCCAAGGAGCTAATGAAAATACTGGGGACAAAAGAGCTCCGGAGAATGCCTGGCTCATCCTAGGTGATTTTAGCAGATGAAGAGGAAAGGCAGCACAATGGCAAGGTGCCTGGAGGAGCCGTGGTCTGATTTGTCAGAGCCTAGGTGGGATTACAGGGAACAATCCGCAGTGGAACATGCAGTGTCTGTTAGGTACCGAGAAAGGAATGCTGCTCTGGGCGCTCTATAAACACCCTGCAGGGCTTTTGTTGATGTTAGCAGGAGCTATCCCCGGCCGGCAGACGGCCCCGGGCACTGCTGGATGTGCTCCCTGCGCACCGGCCGCCTCCGGAGCGGGGGAGGCTCACACAACCCAGGAACCACAGTGTCACAGGACCGCAGAGCCACAGAACCACGGAACCACAGAGCTACAGAGCCACAGAGTCACAGAACCACAGATTCATGGAATCCCGGAATCACAGAATTACAGAATCATCAGAGAATCACAGAGTCACAGACCCACAGAATCAATCCCAGGATGACAGAATGTCCCGAACTGGAAGAGTGGAGCCATAGGGATCACTGAGCCAGCTCCTGGCCCCACAGAGCACCATAACCCAAGAGTAACACCCTGTTCCTGAGAGCATGTGACCGTTTTCCTGGGGAAGCTCATCTCAGGGCAGGCTCTTCATCCATCTCAAAAAGATATCAGTAGTTAGCGCAGAAACCAGATGTTGATCTCACATTGGATTCTTGGGACTCATCCCTCATTTCACCAATATTTACCCTTCTGCCACTAGACAGGGCTATCAAGAATGAGGAAGTTCACAGCAGATGAGACACATAAGGTACGTCCATGCAAAACTGCTCACTGCAGGCATTTCCAAGTTGGGAAATTTGTGTGTAAATTTCCCCCAATATAGTAGACAATATATTCGTTTGTGAGGATCTTCCTTAAACACCCAGACTTCTGGTTTTTGATACTGTTGTGGAGCATGGACAGGCAGGGCAAGGGAGGCTCTAGGGCAATATTGAAGGGCCCTTAGTCATGCAAACTTTCTCTTGGGCTCTTTGGTAGTATTGCCTCCATAAAAAGTACCCCCAAGGACCCCTCCAAGTTTTACAGCATATCACTAATTTTCAGCACAATTTCTCTTCCAGTCTACGGTGATCTGTCTTTTCTTTGCCCACAGAGGTGTCTCAGTCTTAGCCTCTGATGCCCTCCCCTTTCATCCCCATCCTCCAAGGCTGTCCCATCAGCTCTCTGTAGAGTACAGATTTATAAGCTGTACATATAAGGTGAGCAGGCTTATAACTTCAGAGCTTCTGGCACAAGGTACAAAGTAAGAGCAACAAAAACACTGACATATGCAGCTGTTTCTTTAAATAAGGGAAGGCCAAGCAAGGTGACTGCTGCCAGCCAAGTCTGAATGTATAAAGAGAACCACTTCCAGAAAGAGGGCTCACAAAGTTCTTGAAAGTGGGACCACCTCAGAGATGAAGTTAGTGCCTTCCCCTCCCCCAGTCTTCCTTGACCTGCTTCAAACTTCAGCAAATCAGTTTTTCCAAGCCTCTCACCCCCTCCCTCCCCTTGTGCAGTCTGATTTTTCTATGTGAACATTTTGGCAGATCCGAGAACAGTTTTACTCATTCATTTAATAGTCACAAATAATGGTTCTGTTTCATCAGTTAATTATTTCACCAGTCTCACAGATGCATGCCTTTCCTTCATGTTCAGTGGGGAAGAATCCAGTGCCCACACAAGCAACAATAACAATCTGATTAAAAGACTGATGCGTTCTGATTTCTTCTCTTCAACACATTTTGCTCTGTGGGTGTTTAAAAGAAAAGAAAAAAAGGAAAAAAAGTAGCCCAGATTTTGAGAGGGACACAGCATAAAGGACATAAATTAAGAGAACCACTGGAGGTCACTGTGACAGAAAAGGAGAATGAGTCGGATGAAAGCAGGACCTCCAAAGCACCAGCCAGTTTGAGGTGGTGGTGGCTGTGGGGCTGAAAGGGTGAGAGAAGAGACTGTATCTTCAGCCTGATTTACTGGAATTTGGAGCCACTGGCTGCAGAAGAAGAGATGAGGCTTGTGTCCACATCAAAAGCTTGACTTCTGACCAGATTTCCCTCCAAAGAACATCAAACTTTTATCTCCTGTAAGCGTTTACCATCTGCAGTCTGACTGTGAAGTGTCCTGCCCTGCTCAGGGTTTCCCAGCTCTGTGCCCTGCTGAGTAGGAACTTCTGCAAAAGACAGTCACACTGTATCTTACATACATAACACCAATCTGCTGTCAGAAGTACTGTTTTTCCCAGCACTGAGGGAACTTTCAGCTAAGACTGCCTCTTCCCCAGCTGGCAGAGAGGTCCCAGCCCTGAGCACAGCACATGGGACTCGTTCCTAAAAGGAGAGTCACACACTGGTTACAGTGCCGTCGGCTCTCCAGCCTATTTCCAAGAACTGCATAGCTTGAAATCCTCCTTAGCTTTATTAATGTGTGTGTGGGAGGGAGGAAAGGAAGCGCTGTGGGGGCAAGGGGGACAAGCAAGAAACATCACACCTTTCAAATGTAGGGGGTCATTTTCTGCTTTTTGCACCCTTCCCCCAGCCAGCTGTTATATCCCACGTTTCTCCATCCATGCCTGCTGCCTCTGTGACAGAGGAATGCGCAGCAATCATCGCTTGCAATGGCTGAAATCACTTGGCAGCACCCACAGGAGAGGTTTGCAAGTCCATTTGGAATAAGAGCTCAAAAACCTACACAAGTTTGCTTTTTTCTTCCCTTTAAAAGTCTCCTCCTTTACCCTGCATCTTCCTTCCCATCCCATAGACTCTCTCTCAGTTTTTGATGTGCCTTTAATCCACCCTGTTGCTCTCCACAAGTTTCTGGTGCCTTCTTATTCAGCTCAGAATACCTTACAAAAAGAAGAAGATAAGTGAAATACCTGTCAAATAAAAGAACAAAAATTAATCTGCAAATGCTGCATCTTGTGAGCAACATCCCTTCAAGGGCAGCTTTCCTTTCTGCCTTGTTTCTTGGGTCTGTCTGCATGTATTTTTGACTAATAACTATGCATACATGCACATGCACGTACGAGTATGTGTGGGAGTGAGAGCCAGAGAGCACATAAAGGGTATTTGGGGATTCTTTGGTTTTGGACTCTCACACACAGTTGGGAAAGGCAAGTTATAAACATATAGGTAGGTCCAAGAATGAATACTTTAATATTTGCAGATCCTGGTGGCTGCCAAGTGCTAGCATTTCAGAGATGCATATTCACATGCAGCTGGCGACACACGTTGGAAGGTACCCAACGTTTTGCCAGTCAGGTTCCAGACTTGAAATACCTCAGCAGACCCACATGTGGATGTTAACACAAAGCAGGGAATGTTTCCTCTAATTCTACATACTCATTAACTAATCAGCGAGCAAAACAGTTTGCAGAGAATAGGAGGATGGAAATCCATCCTTTACTAGAAATCCTTCTCAAGGCCTCCAGGTCAACCTTCTACCTCCGCAACCTGGAGAAAGACACCAAAGCTTATTAAACTCAATAAAAACCAACCCACAGCCATCCCCCTTTGGGACTCCTCACCTTCAGGATACTTTCTAGGCATTTGTGCTAAATAGTTCTTTGCAGCTGGGCTTTTTATTTGATTTCAGTTTCTTAGGGCCATCTCCCAGCTCCAACATTCCCCAGCTTGTTTATGGCCAGTCTCACCAGCGAGCCGGGTGCCAGTTTCATTTAATTTGTTTTTCCAGTGGCAGCAACAATCTGTGTAGAAAGCATAAACAGAGGGAAAGAATCTGGAATCAGCAAATGGTGTGCACAGCTGCACGCCATAATTTCTGCTAGTGAAAGTTTTAATTCCGGTCATCAGAAGAAGAGCAGAAGAGTTGGAGGCAAAGAAGAGGTGGAGTAGTGGAAGAAATATAGCAAGAGGAAATAGTAAAATCCAAGGCAGCTGGAGAATCTTGGAGTCATTATAATTAAGGCCCAACAGGTTACAATTTCTCCAAAAGAAGTCAAAGCCAGAAAGCAGCCAACAGGTCTTCAGGGGGAATTGCTCAAAGATGTGATTCTAAAAAATATAGTAGTAGAAACAGGAAAATTTGTTTCTCTTGCAGATAAGAACATTTCACCAAGACACAAAAAGGGGGGAAAAGAAGTAATTAGAGAAAGGAAACTACATCAATTAAAAAAAAAAAAAAGTAAATTAATTTTTTGAAGTTCAGAAGCATTACTGTTGAAGGTAAAGCAACCAAAATGACATTTCAAGCTCTTTAATAAGAATACACCAAATAAACAGCAAAGTTGAAAACCATGGCAAAAAGCAAGTGTAAACATAGAAATGACAAGAAAAGACACCCAGCATGTGTTCATGGAAGGCAGCACACAGCAGCTATTATGGTTACAGAAGCAAGTGAACAAGTTGAATTGCTAATATCTATATTTTGAAGTAATTAGAGGAAGGAAGGAAGGAAGGAAGGAAGGAAGGAAGGAAGGAAGGAAGGAAGGAAGGAAGGAAGGAAGGAAGGAAGGAAGGAAGGAAGGAAGGAAGGAAGGAAGGAAGGAAGGAAGGAAGGAAGGAAGGACGGACTAGCCCATTTTTAGGGGCAGGGCATGATCACCTTTATTGTTTTTAAACTGAGCTCCACAGTGTAATTTAATCCTCTGTATCAGCGGATGATTCCTCCCCTCCCCCCCTACAGCAGATCTATTTAACAGGAGCGTGTAGGCTTCCATTTGACCACCTATTTTTTACTTTTTTAAGGTAAGTGTTTAAGTTTAGGGAGGCTTCTAGAGAGCTTTGGGCTGTGTTGGAATGCCCAGCACATCCAGATGCTCTTTCTGGATAAGGTCTCATCCTGTCACTGCTTCTACCACAGGAGGAGATTGAAAAAAGAGCTGTTAGACCAACCTGGGCATGGCACAGGTGGAGAGATAGAAGCTGCCACCAGGAGCCACCAGGAGCCAGTGTCCTCCCTCCTTTGGGAGAGACTGTGTTTGGTTTTCGTTCAAAGACCCAACAGATGCAGCAGTCCTGCTCTTTTCCTGCTGGATCCTGAGCCAGCATGGGGAGCTGGAAGGGCCTCCTCTTCCTCACAGAGCTGGCTTCCCTGTGGCTGAGAAACATGGCAAGAGATCACAACTTTTTTATTTATTTGTTTGTTTGCTTATAGGCAAGGGAAGGGAAGGGAAGGGAAGGGAAGGGAAGGGAAGGGAAGGGAAGGGAAGGGAAGGGAAGGGAAGGGAAGGGAAGGGAAGGGAAGGGAAGGGAAGGGAAGGGAAGGGAAGGGAAGGGAAGGGAAGGGAAGGGAAGGAAGGGAAGGGAAGGGAAGGGAAGGGAAGGGAAGGGAAGGGAAGGGAAGGGAAGGGAAGGGAAGGGAAGGGAAGGGAAGGGAAGGGAAGGGAAGGGAAGGGAAGGGAAGGGAAGGGAAGGGAAGGAAGGGAAGGGAAGGGAAGGGAAGGGAAGGGAAGGGAAGGGAAGGGAAGGGAGACCTTCCCTCTATGCCCTGACTCCCTTCCCAGATAAGAGCTGCAATGGGTCTTGTCAGGCCCAGATTACTGCCCAGATAATTCTTCTTGGCAGCCATGTAAGTTCTTAAATGGCTGCTGATATCAGCATTAGATGGTGGCATTAGTACAGAGTGAGATGATCCCTGTGTGAGCTCCCAAAACCTGTGATGGTTGAATTTGTTTGTGAACCTACATCTATGTTGACAGTCCTCACAATTTTTTTTGATGCACCATCAGACATGCTTGAAGACACTCAACTGACTGAAGACTTTACACTTTTAGCAGTGGCTGACATTCATATTATTTTAATGAAAAGAAAGAGTGATAACATTTATAGGCGCAAATTTCTGAATACCAGACATGAAAAAGCCCTCCTAAAAACTGAATAAATGAAATAAATATAAAAATAAAGACTTCTGAACAAACAATATATTTTTATTATTATCCTATGGTTCAAAAGAGCTATATATAAACACAGACAAAACTCTATCTGAGTTTTAGCAAAGATTTCAAGGTATTGCTATTAAACTTCACTCATTTGTTTGAAAATTGACTTGGACTTCTAGACTGGAAAGAGGCTGAAAGACCATAAACAAAAAGGCAATAAGAAGGACTGCATTTTTGTCACAGCTGTCATGTGAGTCATGGATTTTCATGTGCTTTCAAAGCATCCGTGACTTTTGATATTTAAGGATTTTGCATGTGGGCTGGTAAACGTGATGGTTAAAGACCTGAACCAATTTCTCTGAAAACCTTGAGTTCTGCCAAGTTAAACCCTAGACTGCACAGGAGGCTAATAGAGAGCAGGAGCTCAGCAACAACACTGTGGTTACACAAAGGATCAGAGCAGTGAATTCTCACTGAGAGCTTTAATTCCTCCAGGGATAGAGAGATTTCTCTTTCTCCACAACATTTGCTGTTAGGTTGGATTTGCAAAGGCCGGCTCTGGCAAAACAATGACTGAAGCTAAATGGCTTCTCACAGCAAAACACAGCAAATTAATTACTTGAGGGGAGGAGGTAGGGAGAAAAAGAAAGAAGGAAATAGAAAGGAAAAAAGATATGTTATTTATAATGAAAAAAAATCCCACAACACTTCTTCACCTGCATCCCTGCATCTGTCACAACTCTCTCATGACACTTCCGTAAAATTGTAAAAGCAGTGAGTCAGACCAAAGAGCTGTCTGGCTCAGGACCCTGTCTCCAAATCTGGCCAAAAGCAGATGCCCAGGGAAAATTATAAGCAAAAGATACAGTGATACTTCCTTGGAACACTCTTCCAACTTCCAGCAATTTGCAGTTTAGGGACTTTCTGGTTTTGTATTTAATAGCCTTAGTAGATTTTTCTGCCATGAATTTGCCCACACACTTTTTGAAGCTGTGTAATTTTTTCTTGGAGTTACTGTCACTGAAGATTAATCAGAGAATTCAGTACTAAACAATGATACTAAATAAATATTCAGAAAGCACAGGCAAATGTGCCAAAGGAATTGCCCTTGGTCCTGTGGTGAACATTCCTTATTAAAAAAAAAAAAAAAAAAAAAAAAAAAAAAAAAGATGGGGAGAAAGAAACATTTCTATTGCTCCATCAATTGCCTGGTGTCATAACCAGGATGAAAAAGTGGTCAAGTGTCTCAGGATACACTCGAGCTAATTATATACCAGAACTTCTATATATACAAAATATACGAACGAGAAATAAAGATAGGAAAATAGTGTTTACAGTAAGAAAGGCTGTTAATAGGTATGACAGCATGGAGAGGCATTTCAGACAGACAGATGATGGTTTCCTGAAAAAGCAGTGATCAGGCTATTTATCCTTTTCCAACTGCACTTGTTCAAACAGAAGATGAGTTTTGCAAAAGGTCACTGAGTTTTCTTCAGCCGGGGCACCCAGGGCTAAACTGATCCAGCCAAAAAGTCCTGCTGTTCCTGCTTTACCTTCTGTGCTCTAAACAGAATAGCAGGAGATGGAGACTTTTGAAAACCCCCACTCTGAAAAGTCTTACCACAATAGCTCATGAATTTGTCATCAGACTGGTTAAAGAGGCCTCGTATCTTCCTTGTGAAGCTCTCCTTTCCTGTCAGCAGTGTAACCCTGTGCTCATGCATTATGTTCTCCACTAGCAAAGGGATCAGTCCTTGTGTCAAACCAGCTAGAAACAAAATAAAATTGCTCTTTTTATTTTTCCTTTCAAGCTGACATCTTTTCATTAACACAGGTAACAAGAAGCAGCAGTCAAAAACACCCAAACCAACAAGCTGCAGGAAAGACTTGTACCAAGACTTGCAGGGAAATGTCTTGCAAAAGCTTTTAAACCAGCCTGGTTAAACCGAGCAAATTAAAATTCTGCATTGTAACTCAGTTCTTGAAAATGTCAGGGCAATTCTTTCTTCTTGATTTGCATGTACAATCAGAGATAGCATTCATGCATAGAAAGACATATTTGTCAGGGGAATTGTTGCAGTGAGACAGCATCACTTTAAGTCTTTGGGTGTTATGAAAAAGCCAACCTAACACAAGCTCCTTATTCCATTTATCTACAGTCACTGTGGACACAATACAACTCAGAAATAATGATGTGCATTGAGCCAGACCACGGGGAAGATGTCAATTAGGTAATTCAATTCAATATTCCAAGTCCTCTACAGATGAGGCCTTACAGCCACAGGTAATGCTGCCAGCTCTGTTTTACCTGTCCAAACTGCACTTTTCATATGAGGATTTGGGAAGTCCTACTGCCTTGCAAATGATGTTTCCTTGGGCTACAGAACTCCATGAGCCCGAGGCTGCAGCTGTGGTCTGGTTGGAAACCCATCTTGGTGTGGTTTTACCCAGCTTTGCCTGCCTCTGCCAGTACAAAATCATTAGTCAGTGTAAAGAAAGGCTGGGATGGGTTTTTTTGTGCTGCTTCCTGAATATATTATTTACCTTTTGATATCAACATTAGTTTTTGTTCCCTAACAAATAGTTAAGGCTCACATAGAATCTTTAGTGCTGATGTGATGAATAGAAAACCTGCTCATTAATTTTCTGCTTTTAAGGCTATTTCCCATTAATGTTTTCTGGGATTATATGGTTGTATGGAGTTTTATTAAAAGTACCCATTTTCTATCTTATTTGCTAGTGATTTTTTAGATTAATTTATTTTTCTAATATCCATGATCACATCCCTTGGAGAGGAAAAGGAGGAGTTTTCCATTATTCCTGAGTCAATCCAAGAACACAGTGGCCCATGGGAATTCCGCAGTGCCATCTACTGCGAGGTACCAGAACAACTGAGAGTGCGGCAAGGCTTTTCCACTGAATCTCACCTTCCTCACTAGTTCCAAGGCCTCTTTTGCCTCTGTGCATATCCCAGCACAGTTTGTTCCCATGCCAGCTCCTCTGGCTCCCTTTTGTGCTGTGCTTGTGGTAACAGCACTGCACTCCTTATTTCCAACCCTAATTTTACCATCCGTGTTATTATTTTTTTTGTGGGTGTGGTAAAGCCATGCTGGTTTCCGAGGTATGACTCTCTCCCCTTGCCAGATCTCTGGCATCATGTTTCCTTCAAGAAGAGCTCGAGAAAATTCCCTTGGGAGCCTGCCCATGCTGAGAGATCGTTGGCCATGGGCGAGGTGAGACTTTCAAACCAAGCAAAGCACTGACATCCTTCCGGAGGGAGCTGAATGTGCTGCCTCTGCAGCTTCTGCTGGCCTTGGAAGCAGGAGGTGGGGAGAGAGGAATCCACCACTGCTCAGTCTGAGAGCAAAAGAGCAATGCCTATGTTGACTGACCACTTGAGCACAGCCCATTGCTTAGCAAGGATCGAAGTAACAAAGGTTCACAGGAGCAGTGCTTTTTCCTTTGATGCTCTGAGTTGTTCCATTAAGGTAAAATTTGGAAGCCCAGTGCCTGAGTGGCAGGTAAGGGGGTTGCTGGGTTAACACTGTGGTTTTCAGCCCTGATTTTCAGGCTTTTTGTTTTGGTGAAGCTCTAGTGCACAGTGAGACACAGTGAGAAATGTTTATCAGTTACACCGTCACCAGCTGACAATGTAAACCGGTGTTTTGAACAAAAGCTTCTTCAGTGTCCCAACAGATTATTAGCTTTAATATCTTCTAGAATTAAAACAATCTCAGAAAATTAATGTTGGATATAATGAGATTCCACTAAGGCAATTATTCTATCCTGCATATTCCTGATGGGTGAGCAGAAGGAAACTTCATCTTTGGCCATGGAGTATGCAGCCACAGAGGCACAACCTAGAGCTTGCCTAGAATCCGACTAAACTGAATTATACTGAGCACTTTTCACTGCAGCTGCCAGCAACCGGAGTCTACAAATCCCCATAGAATAACAAAAAGGAAAAGCAATGGAATGGAATGGGGAAAATATTAGGCTGCAAATCACAATATTCCTCCAAGCCAAAGTAAGGCATGTTTATTCCCCAGACCGGTTTTTACCTCAGATTTGATTGATTGCTGTTGTGTTCTGACCAGATTAGAGAGCTAATAATGAATTATGGGTAATATGCAAATACAGAAAAGGGAATGAAGTATGGCTATCTGTCTATATGGTTCTTTAAATCATAAGCTTTTTTTGTACACTGGTCATATACAAGTGTTTGAACATCAGTGCGTGTTCGACAGTTCCAGGCAGGAAGACTTCCTTCATTGCTAAAAATAGATCTGCAGCCTGTTAAGCACTAGCACAGTCATTAAGGAGTTATGTATATTCTCTGATCAGAAAATAGTTCTACCTTGCCATGCCAAAACGACATCAATATTTCTAAAATTAGGCAGGGGAGGTCAGTAATCTTTTAATAGCACTGTTAAAAATTGGCAACCTAATTAAGTTATGAATTGCAAAAGGCTTGTCAAGTTGGAACTACTTGCTCAAGGACCAGATAGATATATAAGGAGAGGTTCCTCATCAAGTCTCAATTCCTTTCTGTGTAAGTAATGCCCAGGAATCCTGAGTAAGGGCTGAGCCCAGCTACGTAAATGCTTTGAGAGCTGGTTAACTGGTTAATAGGTGATCTAAGGAAAGAGTAATTGTAAGTGTGGTTTTATTTTATTTTGGTGTGCCTGTTTTGTTAATCTTGGAGGAAGAAGGAATCCAGTCATTACTCTCCCTTGGTTTGGTGATTGATCTTTTTTTTGTTCCGTGGAAAGGGCAGCTGGCAAACCATGGAGGAATTTCAGCAAAATTAGAGTATTCCTCAATGGGGAACTGGACCGTGGCTGTAATGACCAACATTTCCTAGGAATACTCGAGGTCAACCAGCTGGTTCCTTGCTGGGCAGCATGGAGGCCAGCCTGGAGGCCAGTCTGGCAGTGCTCCCTTCAGGAATTGCTGTGGAAGTGGGGCATTGCCAGCTTGTCCTCACAGCAGAGCAGTGGTTTCAGCACCTGAGCCTTGATGGTCACTCAGTTTCCAGCACATGCAGAGGAAACTGGACAATGTGATGCTGTTTACCACAGCCCTAAAATGGGCTTTAAGGCATTTTTTAAAACACTGAATTACAGCTTCCTACCCTTAAACAAAGGATCCCCCTGGAGCTTGTCCCCTGTAATTCACTCTAAATAACCAGAAAGGCCACACAAGCTCCATCCTCTGCAGAGCTGTGCAACTTTTCCTTGGGTTGGGGGCTATTTTCCCATGCAGAAATGACCCCTTGGGCATTACAGCATATTCTCAGTTCATATTTACCTGATCTATTAGAGGCAAAAGCAGTTCTGACAAGAGCAGTAATTGCAAGAATGTAATGTTCATTTCTACAGAAGGCACGGTGTCTGCATGCCTGGGAAGGGCCCAAGATGCTTACAGCATTTCTATTTTCCATGCTGTGGTGAATTTGGAACCTCTACACAGCTTAAGACAGAATAAATTTCACTCCAGCACAAATCTCTTGATCATTTCTCCTTCAAATGTGGGAAAACAACACTGAGAATGTGGAAAGTGTAGAGCACATCATAAATCCATGGACACAGGAACTCAGAAAGCTGCATAAGGCACATAAGGTCTGCTATAAAGGAAGCACTGTGCTTTCATATTATTTTCTGTTTAAAATCTACATGTGTGGTTTGGGACAAAGGTCTTTTAGTGTGGAAGAAAGAAGGTTCAGTGTTTTTCTTCCTTTTTTTTTCCCCTGAAGAGAGGTAAGTCTCTGGAGAGACAGTGGAGAGATGTGCTCCAATCTCTTGCACACACTGCCGTAGGAAAAGTGGAATTTTTGAAACCACAGAAATAATACTGGGGAGAGCTCAGCACCCAGGATATAGTTCATGTGTGAATAACCAGCAGGTGTTTAAACAAAGATGGAGGTTTGCATGCTGGCTGTCATTTGCTGTTTCATTACAGACTTCTGACGCTGGAATTGGGATGTCTTGAGGAAGTCCTCCTCGACCACCTAATCCTCTATGAAATCATACCTGATCTTTCTCTTCCCAGGAAGGCAGAGAAGGCTGCTTCTCCTGGCACAGGAATACGACACCTGCATATTCCTGCTGCTCCTCGAGGAAGCATATCCCTGAAACCAAAGAGGAGTTTCTGTATCACCAGCTTTCTTGGGGCATCTGACTCTGTGTTTCACAGAGCCTGGGAAATCTGCAGGTTCCTATATTCGTGTTTTCCACATGCCCACCCTTTTCCTTGTCCCAGATGAAATGCAGAATTGAAATCCCCACAGGACTTTTGGTACAAATAATCTAGACAATCTAAAAACAAATTGCAGATTAGTCATCTATTTAATGAAAGAAGCCAAATCACCAGCATCAGCTGTCACAATAAATGCCATCATCTCTATTTTTGCCCACATCTGCTCTATACTGGGGAGAGATGTAGAAGCTGAATTTTGTGATTGATGTTCACAGTGGGAGCAGAGGTCAGGTGGGGTTCATCTCCCCTCACTTTCAATCATTACAGAGTAGATTTCATTCTAAAGCTGAATGAGCTGCTCTGGGCTCATATGATTAAGAGTTTTCACACGTGATGAAACTCAAGTTTTGCCCCCCATTCCCACCAATCAAACCTCAGAGATTTGCTGTGATCCCAGCACAACCATGGATCTTCCACCAATGAAAAAAAAAGGTGCCATGCAGTAGGAGAACATCATACTGACAGGTATCTAGAACCTTTCCTGAAAACATCCATCAGGATATATTCTCACCTGCCCTGTGGAGCTGCCAAAGGGGTATCAGGAGGGCAGTCATAAACAGAAAGGGGTGACTGGACTGGGACATCTGAGGCCACCCAGACCTCCACCATGACTAAAATGCCTCTGGTTGGTTTAGGAGAAATCTGGCCTGACTTATTTGAAAGAAGTCATAAGCTTTGTATTACCTGTGGCATCCAAAACCTTCTTTTTTCCTAATTCAGACTAGTTTTCATTATATTACTTTTTCCTCTTTTTCTTATATAAATCCATGTTTTGCTCATAAAAAGAAGGATTTAAAAAACTACAAGCCAAACAAGAAAGCTTTCTAATCTAAATAAATCTTTACAGTTTACGGTTTACATATTATTTTGTAAATATTTGTTGAACTGTGTACTGGAAAGGAAAAGTAAGATAATAGTTTCCTCAAGAAAGGCTTGCTTAAGTGCAGTAGGTTTCAAAAGTTATTGTTGCCTTGGGAAAGAATGATTTTGCTTGTGGCACAAACAGATAGAAATTCCAGAATGCAACTAGAGCTACAACTATGTGAATGATTAATCAAATTCATGGCCATCACAAAGACTATTTCAGTGTTCTTCCTGCAGATACTCCACAGCACTGCAAATTGCAGAGCAGTGAGGTGGCTGGCGTGGAACTGCTGCTGCTGCTGTGGGAGAACAATTGCTCCTCTCTGTTCCGTAAATGTGGGGTTTTGCAAACTGGGGGACTGTAGAAAAGCCAGAAAAGGTTTGTCTGTGTTGTCTTTCTGCCTGATCATTTATGAATCAGAGTCACGGACACCCAGCAACACCTCCTGTTGTGAGACAAAAACTCCTCAGTGGGGTCCACACACAGAGGATGAGTGAGGAGGGATTGCAGAAATAAATGTTTGATACCTGTGGCACTCGCTGTCCTGCCCAATTCCAGGAACCCAGTTCCCCTGAGAGCCTTCTGCAGGTGCTGCTGGAATAATTATGCCTCCTTTGTGCCAGCCCCAGGAGAATCCTGTCACTCCTGTCTGTGACAAGAATCCAGGGACACAGCCCAGCTTGGCTCAGTTCCTACGGCTGGGCCCTCCTAAATAATTTCATTGGACTTCTCAGCAAAAAAGGGAATAAAAGCTGTTGCACACCTTCCAAGTGCCAGTTTTCTGTGGGTCTACAAGGATCTGGCCGTTCAGGTCCTCACTGTCCATCCCTGTGCTGTTTCATCCCTCTTTCAGTGGGTTTGTGGCAGAGTTATCCACGAATGCAAGATCTCACTCCAAATTTTTTCACATCTCTGGATTCTAGGAAAAAAAAACCCCAAAAAACTAAAAAACCACAAAAAAACCCACAACACAGCATTGGTGTAAATACCAGGATTAATTTATTTATTAATCCTGCTGATACTGGACTGGAAGCACTTGTAGAAACATTATGAATCACCACTAAGTTGATGATGGTATTCAATTAGAGGTAAAAATTTCCAGCCACAAAGCAGGAAGAAAGCAGAAGGTGTACTTCAGCTATCAACCTCTTTAATCTCTGTGCCTACACACCTGCACAAGTACAGTGCCTTGTGTAACAGGGCATCCTTAATGGAGCTGAAATCAACACAGGAATCTGTGTCAAACCAAAGCCAAGGTCTCTCACCCTGCAGGATATTCTAGACGCTAATGCAAGCTTTTATTGCATTGTGTGTAAAGAAGGAAACAAACAGATGCTCTATTTAAAATCCTGCCTTAAGGACCCAGGCAGCTTCCAGCAGGCACCACAAACCTGTGCTAGCACTGCAAGCTGCAGGAGACAGGGGGTTGTATTGAAAAATTTTGTTCTACCATACCATGTAATAAACAGCTCTTTAAAAAACCTCTTTTGGTTACTGGCAGTGTAGGTAGGAGAGCTAACCTCCCACCTACTGGAACTCTCTCAAATCCTTGGAAAGAATATCAGTGATTTTACTTTGGAGCTGGCTTTAAAAGTGTGCATATCTCACATAAAATCAAGACACTGCCTTTCTACAAAACAAGAGTATATATCTTGTCAAACTTTTCCAAATAGAGATGGCTCATTCATCATTGAAATCATGCCCATCACATATCTGAATTTTATTTGTTCCTGTAATGAACTTTGCAATTCCTAGAATCCACAGTTAACCCCTAATGGGAAATTTGCCGTGTTTCCTACGAATTCTTAAAAGTAAATACATATTTTCCTAAAACTGTTACCACGTTATCATAGTTGACCGGCCTCCGCAGTTTTCCAAGAAATCTTTGGGATCCTGTGTGGAAAAGTGTGTGTTACATATGGAAACATGTACTGGGCTTGGAAACTTCCATGGCTTGGAAAATGTGCGGCACTGAAGGATTTATTCTATCATCCATAGAAATATTGGATCCTTCTGAGAATCTTTCATGGATGTAGGCTCTTTGGGTCCATAAAGAGAGGGAATTTTCAGCTCAAACAAGTGCCCAGCATTAAAACCTCCACCTTGAAAGGACAGAGTGAGGTTTAATAGGCATTTCAGTGCCAGGACATGTCAGTCAGATTATTATTGGCTCTGGCTGCACTCTCACAAGCTGTTACATTCTTTACCTGCAGCGGAGTGGCGCTCGAAAAGGTGCAAAATTCTTCTTTGCTTTTGAAAACACCAATGAAAGTGAAAAAAAACCCAAAAAAACAAACCCACACACCAAAACCAAACCAACAACCCAAACCCCCCAGTCCAATTCACACAGCTGAAAACCTCTGATCTTCATATAAGAAGGGTAGACCCACAAACATCAGTAGGAAGGGTCCTTTGAGATGTAGAAGTTGGTCCACAAAGCCCAGACATTTATTAATTAATGTGAAATCCATGAAAGCAGCTGATTCCCAACATAAATGCCCAGCAAATTCCCAACATAAATGAATTCCAGCCTCTTCTCTCCTGTTGCCTCACATGGATGTTTGTGCCTGCACGGACAGTGTTACATAACAATACACAAACCACAGTAGTGATCTCAGGCCAGATCCAATTCATAGAATCAGAACTGTGTCTTGCAAGTAAAGTCGGTCTCACTGAAGTGTTATATGGTTCATAAATTCCCAGGATGGGGATTTTTCTTCAGAGAAAATGAATCACATTTTACAGAAGGGCAAGGAGGAAAGAAAGACAGAGAAGGGGAAAACACAATTATTATTTTTAGATCGCAATGTTTTGAAATGTGATCTGCTCTTTAGTCTAAGATTTCCCAGCTGCACTGTCTCCTTTTTTAATATTTTTTATTCATTTTTATTTTTGCAACGAAAGGGCTGAGACAGGAGAGAAAATCATATATACACAAACCAGCTTTGTCTATAAACTCTAAAAGTGTGTTTGGCCTTGCAGAAAAGAAGTCCTATATGAATTTGGGAAGTGGAGGCCAGGGGATGTTTTGTGGGGAATCACACTGCTCTGTAATTAGAGATCTTGTATATGTATAAACAAACTCTGCCGTAAGATCAGCAGAGAAAAGACTTGCTCACTTGTCTGATGTCCAAGGAAAATTAAAGCAGAGCAGGCTATAAATAGAATGAAGAGGAAAACAGAGGGGGGGAAAAAAGCTCTAGTAGGCTGAGAGGAAAGGCTCCTCCTGGCAAAAGGGTTAAAACTCTGCTTACAAACTTTGTCAGACCTTGTATATGCCTCTTTTTCTTTGGACTTAATTAGAGATATCATGACACAGACCTCTCCTGTGGAACTTTTTGACCATCCCTTAGGTGTGCTGCAGATGAGTGTCAATAAAGTTCATTTCAAGCCAAGGGCCAAAGTGCATTTCAGATAAAATGAAAAAACTGTGGCTAGAAATTCCACAAACTAAAACTGCCAGCCATTCCTTGCCCGTGTCCTTTTTCCAGGTCAGAAAAGTAGAGTTCCCAACCTTCCCCAGCCCTGGACCCATCCCGCCGTGCTGATCCCCGCTGGCTGTGGTGGTCTCTGAGGGGTGATCTGCCACCTGAGAACTTCCAGACACAACTACATCATCTGCTCACAACCTCCCACCGTGGAGCCGGGGCTGGAGCCAGGGGCAGGAAGCACCTGTAAGAGTTTTACATCCACCAGGGACAACACCTCCCAGCTTGCAGATTTCTCATCTGGCCAGTACAGCAGGGACCTGCCCCCTCCTCCTCAGGCACCCAGAGCCCCGGGCCAGAGCGCTCGGAAGCGGCCACAGCTCACGGGATGAAGGCATTTCCCCTCTGCCATAAAATGCATCATTTACTATCACAACCCTTTTCTCCGTGGGGAGCGACTGGCGAGGGATGTTTGCTCCTCTCACCCTTCCTCCTCTTCTCCCTCCGTTTTTCCACCACCCCCACACGTGTCAGGCCCCAGGAGATTTCAGGGGAAGGAAGAAGGAGGTTGTACATTGTCTGGGAAGGGTTTATAAGCTGCCCTTCTGGCACAGAGCTGGAATCAGGACATTGTTCAGCTACATGTCTGAACTAGAGGAACAGGCACAATTGGATGCCATTGGGTGGCTCACAGGGAGTAAATGAGTCCTCAGAGTATTAACCAGCACATCGTCCCAGCTGCAGCTCTCTCTGCCTTCCTCTGCTTTTGCCAGGCAATATCCTTACAGCTACAGCACAATGCCAAACACACCTTGGAGTATTCCATGTTTACTGCATAACACAGCAGCCCTTGGAGACGGGGCTGGAGACAGCTGGAGACAAGGCTACCCACACTGTCTGGGGTCCATCCAGGAACTCAAGGCAGCTGGTCAAGACAGGAGACAGAGTAAAGACAAGACTAGCACACTGCAGCTCAGAGCAGAGACAGGATCACAAACAGGGCTGGGAATCTAGTCAGCAACTAAGGACAGCAAGAGACAAGCAACACCTCTCAGGCACCCTGGGAGCCCAGGACTGAGCTCAATGGAGCTCATGGACAGACTGATGGGCAGGGGCTCCATGGATGGAAGCCCTCGCCCATTTTAGGAATAAAGCTATGAATGGAGTACAGGAATAAAAGAAGCATTTAGATCGGGTTCCTCATCCCTTTATCCCCATTTTCCACATCAGCATATCTAACACCTTGACCAGCTCCTTGAAGCCAGCTGGAGGAAAAGCATCAGTCTCTTTTGTTTGGGTTCAGCCAGACTGCTCAGCAGCACTGTGATTACACTGACCATTCAAAGCAGCCAGAACAGTTCTCCCCTTTTTTAATCTCTGTGAGATAAAGCCATCAGATGCTCCTGCAAGCTTATCTGAAGGCACTGTATGTCTGTCTGAAGAGAGCCACCCTCTACCCTGTTTTCAAGTGTAACACCCTTACCAACAGTACTGTCTCTGCTCTCCTGCAGCCTAAACACAGTTTTGCAGTCTAAATTCAAAGTTTCACTTTGATACAACCAGGACCTTAAAGTTTTAATCTTAATCTACAAGTCTGAGAACAAAACCCCTCAACTAAGTGGTGCCATTTTGAGTCAGAGCCACCCTTGCTGTAAAGCGTTCCATTTTAGAAACCCCAGTCCCTGAGGGCAAACAGCTAATTGTTTAATGGTGTTGTGCAAAAATTCTAGAGGTGAAAAATCCCCAAAACACCTGCTGCTGTAGTTAATGCCTGTGCATTTACTTCTAGCCATAACATGCATACATATAATCTGTCTGTGAAGAGAGAGTATGGAAAGTTTTTAAAAGGCAGGAATGTTCAAGCCATTTTCTTCTAGCTTCTCTTTACAAAAAGACAGAGAGAGAGAATGTGCAGACAAGTGTGATCTCATAACAAATGGTAAGAGGGTTTAATTCCTCTTAAGAGGACACATATACATAATGGAGGGCTTCTATCTTGCATGGAAAAGTGGCTGTGCAGTAACTGGATGATAAATCACATCCCAGCCTTGACAAATTTCTGAGGTGGTGATTTAATACAAGGCAGCCCACTGGCTGTGGTGCCTTCTTCCCACATGGGAATCCCTCAGAAGCAGGGGGATCAGACCCAGGGCTCCACTGCAGGTTTTATTGACCATTGGGTTTGCTGTCCTCCCCTCAGGCACCAACTTACCCAGGTGCCCCACACCCTGGGAAAGCATCCCACAGACGGCCCCGGGCAACAGGCAAGAGCAGAGACGAGTTCTTTCACAAGCTGAGATGGCAGTTTATGCCCAGAAGCACAAGAACTGATAAACCTCATAATACTTTAACCTCACATGTTAACTACAGGTATTATTCCTGTTCAAGTGCTTAATCCTACCCTGGCTCTCAAATTGTTTGTCTCCATGTCCCACAGCAAAAAATTCCACAGGTTGATTAGATGCCACTTTAAGGTTTACTGCCTTTCAAGTACTTTAAGCACATATCCTTCATTTTACCATGTTGATCCAGCATGAAGAGATAAATGGAAGTGTCCAGTTAATTACTCCTCAGTCAGCTCTCAGCCTGGTGGGACAAGAGCTAGCCAGGTAGTCAAGAGCTCCTAAGGGCAAGGATGTTCCTAAACTAAGGAGGTAAAGAGTTGGGAGTCCAAGCTTCCTGGGTGGATGTTAGAAACAACGAGCGTGTGGCCAGCTTTTTGGAAGTGGCGTGTCTTTGTTCCCACAGAAATTTTATAACATAGTTTAGTGAGAGAGCAGTTGGAAGAATCCAGAGAGATCTGTGGGAAGAATCCTCATTTTAATTAACATCAGAAATCCTGAAATTTATTCTGTCTATCAAATCAAGTTAGGCTCAACAATGTATTTTCTCTGAGAGGTGAAATATTAATGCTTCATTGCTCAAGTTGGGATGTTCACCTCACATGTGTCTGCAGAAAACCACAAACACCCATAACTTGCCTTTTGACCATATATTTAATTTCAAAATTACCAGTTCTATAAAACCAGAGTTTTTAATGGGACCATCTTAATTAAGCAAAGCCTTGATTCTCAAAATTACTTCTAAATTTTGAACAGAATTTTTCTGTGAAGTCTAGTTTCGGTGATTTGACACTCACCTGGAACCCTTGTTTCATTGAAAAAAATACTTATTTATTTACATAAATGGGACAGCTCTGTAATGACAGAAAGACTAAGCTACAGATCTGCCAATAGACTCACAGCCAGCCTTCATCAAAATAAACTATAGATAAGACTCAGTAGAGCAGCACAAAGAAATCCAGTGAGTGTTAGGCCTGGCTAAATACATATATTTAAAAAGGCAGAAATATTCAGTATCTGGGGGTACTATGAAAAAGATTTAAATTACTGTGTTTTAAATCTTGGTAGAACTTTTTTCTTTGTGCAAGAATAATTGACATGGAAATCCTCTTACCATGTATCAGAGATTAGACTGCCTGGGAAGGAGGAAACCCATGGACCACAAGGATATGAGACAGGAGAGGCTGACCAAATAAGCTCAGCGTGGATGATAGCCTACTGATTGGGGCTGTCAGCTGGGATATAAAAACTGGATTTAAGCCTCTGATGAGGCATTCTCTGCCAACCCACACAAGTGCCCTAAGCAGACAGCTTTCAGCTGTCCCAAGGTGTCTTTGCACATGTGTGTGAAGATATTTAACAAGGCCTTTTAGTTTTCATTGGCCTCCCCACGACACAAGAACCTTTCTTGAACCTCAAACACTTCTGTGGGATGAGGCACTCATCTTTCTGCTGCTGAAAGCTGTGCACTTTCAAAGCTCAGACTCCTGAAAATTTTGACACAAGGGTCTGGCTGTGTTAGATCTGCAGAGGATTCTGCTATGCAAACGGGCACTGAAGTACTCAAATCATCAAAGCAATGCTTGCTATTCAACAATGAGCTGCCATTTGTTGCCAGAGAAACACTCTGTTGAATGAAATGCATTTGGGAAAACATTATTACAAAGGGAAAATATGAGTAATCAACCTAAAGCAATGAGCCGTGGAAGCTTGTTTTATGAAATGTCTTCCGGACTGTCTCAAAACATCAGACATGCTGACAGAGATACCAGAGAGGTTTTCTACTGTTTCTTAGAGAGGTGGTTTCAGTCCTAGATTCATCATCCCAAAACTATACCAGCTTGGTCTACCTGTCAAGCTGAGTTTTTGAGTGGAGGAGACTGAAAGTCTGAATGTCCTGGGAGAATCTGAAAGAACTTCCTTCCAACGAACATGCTCACGGTTATGCCTTTTTTGGGTGGTTTTTTGTGTGTGTGTCTATATATGAATGTGCTACTCTAGCTCTTCTGTATTTCTTCCACCCCCCCTCCTAGCAGATAAGGAATCAAATCATGCTCCCTGCACCAGGCAAAGAAACTCTTGTATGAGCAGAGAAGGAAAATGACATTCCAGGAGCTTAAGCTGGGCTCCCCAGAATCATCTCCCATCTTTGAAGCCTCTTGTTTTATCAATTCCATAGACTTGAAATGTAGCATAGCCTGACTTATCATGAGCCAGAAATTCAGTTTGCACATAAGCAGCGTTCTTCCCAGCATGCCATATTCTGCATGCAGTATTGCAAAGTTATTTGCCATGTCCTTGGAAGTGTCCAAGGCCAGGATGGAGAGGGCTTGGAGTAATCTGGCCTAGTGGAAGGTGTCCCTGTCCATGGCAAGAGGGTGGAACTAAATGATCTTTAAGGTCCTTTCCAACCCAAACTATTCTGTGATACTACAACTCAATATATTCTATACACTCTGTATTTTCAATGTATTCTGTAGGATAGTACAAATGTAAGACTTTCTCCCACAGGAGCAAGAAGGCAACAAAAAAGGAACTACGCCTTATTAAATCATGCTCTTTTTTTACCTTTTTTTTTTTTTTTTTTTTTTTCTTTCCTTCCCTCAGGTGCTCCTGGAGTTACACAATTTTGGCTTTGCTTAAGTTGAGAAAATTTACTGGGAATCACACAGATACACACTGTGGGGCTCATTAGCCTGCTGGGTGATTTTAATAACCCACAAATATTTGAGGAGGAAAAACATTACCTCCTTACAAATGAAGTTATAGTGTTATATAAGCAAGTCTGGTCATATCAGCACTGTGTATAGATCAACCTACAGTGTGACTTTGGTCACTGCATGGAATAAATAAGTGTATTGGTGTATTCTGTGCAGATAAGCAGTATCTGCAGCAGCAACATCAAGAGGTCAAGAGACAGGGAACCTTGAACCCATTGCACTTGTCTTTTTGCTTTCAAGGGTAGAGGATGAGTGGCAAGTTTTACAAAGTACATTTTCCAGTAAAACATGGGGGCAAAGAGAAATCACAAGTGGATATGAACTCCCATCTGGGCCTAGAGATTTCTTGATTAACCAGTCAACATACAGGGAAGGTGGAACAAAACAAACTTAATTCTCTTACCCTTTGGGTCTTAATTAGCTGTTTAAACACAGACTCGAAAACACTCGACAAATAACAAAAATACTGACTCATACCAACACTTTTTCTTTCCTTTCCATTTTATTTTTTCCCATCATGTTTCAAGCCTTCTTAGCTAATTTAGGTGTCAACCTACCTTGTAGAAATGCTGTCAGCTTTATGACATTGTTTCCATTAGGGTGTGCACTTTTCCATTTTGATGTCTCTCCTTAATAAGAAGTTCCATCAGAATTAAAACACTTGAGGGTAGGATTATGTCTAAGTATATCCATTACTTTTGCTCAAGGAAAATAAACTGCTGTTGTCACTTGATAGGTACTTCATCTGTCACAACAGGATTTCTTTTTTTTTTTTTCGCTGTAATTCCACCTTTTTCTGACTGATGCATATTCTCCTATGACACCTTCCTGGAGAATTTTTCCTCTGGCCATATGTATTGGTCATCAGAAAAAAAAAAGAGAAAAAAAATAGAAAAAAAAAAGAAAAATGCCATTCCAGGCATGCAGCTGGTTCTGACACATTTCAGGCAATCTGAGCCCTATGGTGCCTGCTCTGCAGGGCCACTGCACCTCAAGGACCTGCTGTCCCTCCTCAGCATGCTAATCCAGAGAGCTCTGAGGACACATGAGCAGCCTGTTAAAGCAGAGTGAAACAGAGAGATCTGCTATTCAGGTTTGTCACTGCTTTTATCTCACTCTCCAAAACCCTTCCTTCCTTACCTAAGGACATGGGAAGTTTGCTGCTATCCCAACAGTCCACTGAAAGCACTCAACTCCTTGTTCCCGTACTAGTGGAGCTAACCCCAAAATTCAGATGAAGTATTGCCTCCCTAGCATCTCTGAATGGATTTGGGGCAGCTGGGGGAGAGGGATTAGTTCAACATTCTCATTATGTTCATGCATATTTAGTGCTGCATGGTCAGCCTCAGGCACCCAAGAGCTGTGAGTAAGCACTCTGATGCCACACAAAATGTTGATATTTAGCTCCCTTGAAAGCAGAAAACAGTAACAGCAGGTTTTGTCCATGTTCAGTTTTTAACTCCCACTAGCTTGCTTGTGACATTTAGTTTTGCCAACTCCTAGAAATTTGTATGAAGTGATCTTTGGCTTCAGTATCCCCACATGAATTAATTATGCACTCCTTCAGCCCTATGACAATCCTTCAGTGTCCAAAGAAATCTGCCCTCTGTGTCTGCTACACATTTGCTGCTTCTAAGTCTGCAAAAGATCTTCACCTTCTGACCAAACCAGGGAATGGTTGTTTCCAGAAGACTTCTCTACATCTTACTCAATGCCAAGGCAGAAGTAATTACTTGAGAGGTGTTTTGTCCCATTTATTTCCTGGAATGGAAATTAAAGGAGCATGGTGAGGAGGGAAGAGAGAACCAGAGTGTAAATGGACTTTTTTTTTTTTTTTTTTTTTTTTTTTTTTTTTTTTGCCTAGTGATGGAGCCAGTTCAGATGTCCTAAAATAGCAGGTAGTTTCTGTTCCACTCCCAGCCCAGGAAAATAACATTGCATGCTGTCTGTCCTTTAGGTTCTTGGGTATCCTGAGCAAAAGGAGTAGAGGGAGGGATGACTCAGGCTCCTGCAGGAACCTCACTGAGTGCTCTGCCCCACAAGGAGAGCAGTCCCTGTGGAAAAGCCAGCTTGGCACAGCCACTGATGGCCAGCAGCAGGGTCTAAGGCCTGTGGTGGTGGTGAGAGGTTCGCAGCTGGCACTGCTGCTGGAATTAGCTCAGGGACCAGGGTGGCTCCACATGGAAGCAGTTGCTGATGCTATTAATGCTATTAATAAATCCTGGACTTTCTGTCCAATCCTGCAGCTTCATTCTACTTTCCCAAAGATATATACAATATATACAACCAGACTAAAAAGTAGATTTGGGCTTTGCACAACTCCAGTGATCAAGAGAAAGGAGCCAACCCTGCAGGGTGTTCCTGGCCTACAGAACTTTCCTGAGTGCTCAACAGAGGACATCATGACCCAAGGCTCTCCCAGCTTTGGCATGACAGGCATGACTGAGGAAGAGGCAAATGCCTTGGGCTGAGGAAGATTCATTTAGTCTTGTGGCTGTTCTAGTTCATCCTGAGCCAAGCAGGAATCTGACCTAGCTGGGAATATCAGAAGGTGGCATAAAGCCAGCTGTGCCATCCCTTTCTGAGGTCTCCAAAGTCAGAATTCAGAATTTATTTGGCTGGGTCGCTGTGCTCCAGCATCACTAGGCCAGACATCTTTTTTAGATATTACATTTTTCATGTATGTTTTAAATAAATAGCCCGTATTTTAGGAGCACTTAGCCATAAGTATATAAACTGCTCTGAGGTTTACCCCATTGGAATTAGAATGAACCTAATTCATAATTCAGACATCAGGCTAGAAACAGCTCAGCTTTGCTCCACGGACCTATAGCTTGATGTCTGAACTGCCCACGAGACGCCCTCTAATCCCAATAGCTGTAACCTAACCTCAGAGTGGTTTCTAAATTTACTAAATAAATATACTTTTTAAAGAGGAATGCACCATATTTATTAGGGTTTTTGCTCCATTCAGACAGACTATCATTTTAGAGCAGTTCCTATGAGAGAGGCCGTGGAGAGACACAACTATATTGAAAAAAATTTCAGAGCCTAATGCATTTTTTAATATGAAAAAGAAAAAAAATCCAGCTTACTCTGTTTAACTGACTACAGGAAGTATCTGATGGTACAAAGCCGTAAGCATAAGCACTTACCCATGCAAAAACTTTCCTTGCATGGGTAGTCACACTGAATTCACTATCCCTGCCAACTTCAGAAGGTGACCAAAGAATGGTCTTAAGCTCTTGTTCCAATCCTCAATCAACATCTTTTTTGCATGTTCACACATGGTACTCGGGTAAATTTAAAAAAAAAATTTCTTCCCAGTTAAAATGGAGTGACAGCATTGGTTTTTTCCTCAATGTGTGCATTTGACCCTCGCTCCCACTTTGCAACAAAAACCTTGCTCGTTACCAAGAATTATTTTAGAAGCATCAGTGTATGAAGACAGAAAAGTTCAATTCTCAAAACAGTATTTTTGCAAGAGGAAGGAACACATTAATAGCGTGAAAGTCTGGCTGTCTGATCAGATCATGGCTTTCAGATTTTATCTTCATTGATCATTTTTCAACTTCACTCAACACTTTGGATGCTGGAAACAGGCTGTGAAGCAGGGACTTTTCTGAATGCCTTAATACCACAAACTGTATCTGGTCAGTCTGTCTGCTCTCCATGTGTGCCTGGCTTCACAGCAAATAAATGCCAGAAATAGCATTCCTACAGGATTTCCAGTTCAAAAGCCACAAGAATGCTCTTTCTCATGGTATGGCACCGTGCAATAAAATGGTGTCATCTGGAAAATTACAGTCTTGGAAACAAATATTTTTCCCTCTTGACTGATTTAAATCATCTAAAAATAGATGGGTTGTCATATAACTTTTATATTTGTCAGGGGAGCCCCCCATTTCATCTTGTGACAGCACGAGAAATGTATCCTGTAACAAGACAGACAGATCTTCCCAGGGAATCCCCCAGGAATATTTTTTTTTTCTCTAACTGTGCAAACTCCTCAGAAATAAAACCTGAAAGCAATTCATTAAAGGTTGAGAACCCCTTCAGGGTCACTCCAAGCAAGGATTTCAGGGAGTATTTATCAAGTACAAATTTAGGGGGATAAGGAAAGAAGCATCATGGACCAAACTCCTCTTCAGTTCTTCTTTCTGCTTTCCTGAGTAAGACTTCTTAAAACAGACTCCATATAGAAACAGGTTGTCACATCTGGTGGCTGAGATAAATACCATCTTAATCCATCTCCCCGATCCATGCAGCTGAGCCACTCGGGAATGGTGTTTGTCTGTTGACTGCAGAAAACAGGAAAACCTTGCAGCTGAGAAGTCACAGGATAATTTAACATAAGGAACCAAGGCTTTCCAACTTGTCAAGGAAGAATCCTTTTGGTTTTAACTAAGATAACAGCTCAACATGGATCATGTATTGGTTACAGAAGGTCACCAAACTACCAAATCTACTGGTATTGTTCTTCCCTTTCTATTATTCCTGGCTTCCCTCCTCAGACTTCCCATAAAGCAGCTTCTCAACTCTTTTGTTACCATGTGAAGCCAGTGTAAACACAGATGTTTGTGAAACCTGCTCTTCTAAACTCAACTGGTCGCTGCTGAGCAGCAGTTCCTGTCCCCATGTACTTGCTGCTTTTTGCAGAAACTCAAAGAAGAAGCATGGTCCTCATTTTGAGAGTGTTCTATTCCCATTATTTCAGATAATTTTTTAACAATCAGCACAAAAGCTTAAAGAATGAGCCATGTCATTACAAGTTCAGCTCTTTATTTCCATCTGAGAGGGTTCATGCTTTCACTATTTAGAGTTCAAGGGTTCAGGCCACACTGATGGTCTGAAGCTGTGCAGACACAGGAATCCTGGCAGTCTCTTGAATATTACATTTACAATTCTTTATATAATCTATATCACATCAAGGATCAAAGACTCCTTATAAGCAAAGTAAGCAATAAATTGTAATGTGTGAAAGTGTCTTTGCAGTTTTCAGTGACTCACTTCTGAGAAATGTTAATGATGGAGAAAAGAACAAGTTTACAGGTAGGGAGTAGAATGTCAATTATCATGAGTGGTGTGTAAATTTCAGGTAATAAAGTGCACTGCAACAATTAAAAAGAGATTTATGCACATCTACCTGACAGAAGGGTGCAGCCAGGTGGGGTCAGGCTCTGCTCCCAGGGAACAAGGGAGAGGACAAGAGGAAACAGCCTCAAGCTGTGCCAGGAGAGGTTTAGGATGGACATGAGGAGGAATTTCTTCCTGGAAAGGATGGTCAGGCATTGGAAGGGGCTGCCCAGGGATGTTTGGAGTTCCCATCCCTGGAGGTGTCTGAAGAATGTGGCACTCAGTGCTCTGGGCTGGGTGACACGGTGGAGATTGGGCACAGGTTGGACTTGATGACCTTGGAGGTGTTTTTCAACCTCAGTGATTCTGTGAATTATTTCTACGCTGGTGACAATCTTGTAATTACTTCCTTCTACCCTACTAAAGTGATATATGCAAGCAAAACTCCAGCACACCTTAGAAGCCTTTCAGCCTTCCTTTTCTGTTTGCTGTTTGCTTTGTTGGCACCTACATTTCTGTACTAACTAGCAATGCCCTACATTACAAATTGCCCTATTAACTCTAGGAACAAAAGGCATATAAAACATTAATTTTTCTAAGTGGGAAAACCTGCCATTCCTCAGAGCAAAAGTCCTTTGCTGAAAGTACTTCCTTGCCCAGCCCCAGTAATTAACATCTCTTGGACTGAAACACCTCTGTTTGGCACCCACAGAAGAGATTTGCATGCAAGATTTCTTGCACATACTTTTGTTCAACAGCTGTATACAAGATCAGCCAGGACAGGCACATGACATGCTTTCACATGAAATACACATGCGAACCATAAGCCTGCTAGAAGTTCCCAGAACCACAACATTTCACTTGTCATCTTACTTGGCCCCCTTCCTACACCCATGGAGTATCAGCTTCAGAGCCTCACAGGCATCTTACATCTTGGTTTTGGGCATTTTGGTCACCCACATTCACAGCAACCCTGCAACCATGTTTTGACCATATATAATTATTTTTCTTCATCTTTCCTTATGGTTTTGAAAAGTTATCTGGGATTTATGAGCAGCAGACATATCCTTTTCTTACAGGTGACAGTAAAATAATGGATAGTATCAGTTCCAATAGATGAAGAATTGCCCCAAAATCTGTACAGAAACAGAGGTCTGAGAACTAGATTTTGAACAGTAATTAAGCACTCGAATGAGCAGGCAGACACTAACCAGCATTTAAAATCACTAGTTTTTTTTATAATCTAAATGCTTTAAAAAATCTAATTCCCTTATAGCAATGGAAGATCTCACTAAATAAGCCTAAGGGCTTGGTTACTTTCTGTTTTCTGTTTGACTGAGATCCTTCTCTGAAGCCCATTTGTAATTGTGCCTTGGGGCATGTCCACTCATTTGGGAAGGGCAACCAAGAAAGGAGCGAAAAAGGTGTTGCTAAAACCTCTGAAAGTCAAAGCACAAAGCACTTTCACCACAGCTCCCCACCCTACCAAACCAAAACTCAAGAGTGCCTGTTGTGGGGAACAGCACGATTTGCAAAAGCAGAAACAATTTCTCAGCCTCTCAGAATGGGAAAGCTTTGGGGTAGAGGGGTAGGAATGATGGAAAAATAAGAGAAAATGAGACATTCCCTGCTCCCTGACCTACAGCAGGGACCTTGAGCCCAGCTCCAGCTTACAAACATGAAACCACACACAGAGGTTCATTGCCAGGTCTCCCCTCATTCTTGAGCTCCTGGAAGGTCACCTCCTTCTTTTCTCCCTTTCAGTCCCTGTGCCACAAGGACTCAGTGCTCCCTCAAGAATAAAGTAGTGCCAGGATTGATAAAAAACTCATGGGCGGACAAAGCTCCCAGCTGAACGAGAACGTTTCTGTCTCCCAGAGGGCAAAAAGGAAGAAATTGTGAGAAGGAATTTTCATCCCCAGGAGGAAATAAATATCTGCAGCAGAGTAAACATGTCAGGGTGATCAGCACCAAGAAGCTGTGTCCACGTGGGCCTCAAAGTGGATGATTACCTTTGCAAGGGGCCCTTCCATGAAGATCAGGACTTGGATTCAGTTGGGAGTTTTCTGGTAGAAGTACAGAAATATCTCAAACTCAGACGTTACATAGTGCCAGTCACAGAGCAAAGCTGTGCTGGCTGGAATTTGTGAGGATTTCTGGGAGAGCCACACACACAGAATTTCTCCCACTTGCAAACAGCTTTCTCCTAACAAATAGTAACCTGAGGGCTTCCTGCAGGGGAAAAAAGGAGCAAGGTTTGTATCTGCATCCAGAAAAGAACTGCTGTTGTCCATGCAAGTGCCTGAGCTTGTAGCTTTTTTTTTATTCCAGATCCACCAAGTACAAGTCTTGCGGCACTGAGTTGTCACTTAATTTCTTAACACAGGTTACCTTCACCATCACAACACATTGTGACAGCCGTGAAGTGTCCTCAAGATGTTACTATTACTTGCAAGAAAATACATCCAAAAAGTATTTTAATTGTGGGGGTTTTGCATGTGCTTCCCAAGAAAGGGGGCTGCAGGCCACATTGCTGATTTTGTACAAACTCAGTGTTTGTATCAGTATTCCCACTTCAGAAATTGCTGCATCCTGCTTGTTTGAGAGCAGGGCCTGGTCTCCCTTACCTTAAGAAACTGCTGGGTTAATGTAATTTTGCTTTCATGCCAGTATTGTTGTTCAATAATTTAGTGCTTGCTCCCAAATTTAAGCTTAAACATATATTCAGCTCATGTCGACACACATCCTGCCAATGTGAAAAACCATGCACTCTAGGAAAAAATAGCAGAAGGAAAGAGCATTAAGCAGTAGGAAAAATACAGTACCAAAATAAGTGTTTTGCTCATTAGACTGTGTTTTTGTCCGTGATACTGAAAAATGGAAATGGCAAAATGCAGTTTGTTATACTTTAAAGCTTTTTTTTCATAATTAGTCTCCTGCAGGAGAAGTTTGTTAGTGAAGAAATGGCTGAGATGTTCAGGGCATTTTCAGAAATCCAAGATTATGTTTAACCAGTGTTGAAGTTGTCTGGTAAAGAATCTGAATTTATTCTTGAATCTGACTCAATAGCTTAAGATTTTGTAAATTTTAACTAATAAATAACTTGCTATGGACAGAGCAAAGTCCACTTCAATTTTCAGTGATCACAGTGTAAGATTCCACATAATTTAGTAGGAAGAACACTAGACCCTGAGGACCACACTCAGGAAGTCATAGAAATACAGAACTATTTACACTAGAGAAGACCCAGCCATTAACTAACACCACTTTGTCACCACTAAACCATGTCCCCAGCTGCCACATCTATACATCATTTAAATCCCTCCAGGGATGGTGACCCAACTGTCTCCCTGGGCAGCCTGTTCTGATGCTTGACAACCTTTTCTGTGAAGAAATTTTTGCCTAATATCCAACATAAGCATCCCCTAATGCAATTTAAATACATTTTCTCTTGTCCTGTCCCTTGATCCCTGGGAGCAGAGCCCAAGCCCTGCAGCTGCCCCTTCCTGTCAGGGAGTTTTACAGAGTCAGAAGGTACCTCTGAGCCTCCTTTTCTCCAGGTTAAAAATCCCCAGCTCGCTCAGACCATAATACCTGTGTTTCTTCCCCAGCTCTGTTCCCTTCTCTGGACATGCTCTAGCACCTCAATGTCTTTTGGACAGAGAGGAGCCCAAAACTGAACACTTCAGTAAGTCCCTGTGCTTACTCAGTGGAGAAAGCCAAGCACCTCTGAAGGCTTTGAGGGTGGCTTAGAGGGCTGAAAAACACTAATAATGGAGATTCTGGAAAGCAGCTGGTAGGAAACACTGGTGCTGGCACTCTAGGAATCAGGCTGCCTGACCATGGCCTCAGTGTCAGGCTCCTTCCCAGCTGGTTTTGCCTGCAGTTTGCAGACTGCCAGTGCTTGACAGAAGGAAACACTTTTGACAGAAGGGTTTTTTTCAGCTGTCTTCTTTCAAGTGTCAGGGATCTCCATTTTGGAGCTGCAGTTCCAGAGTTGTGGACCTGCCCTTCCAGGTGCATGGATTGTCAGTGGCTTCCTCACAGTCATAGAAAACTTAATAACTTTCATAACTTAAGAGACCCAGGCACTTCCACTCTAGTGCAATATCACTGGCCATTCAAATGCTTCCTGAATGTTGGCAATAGGTAATTTTTAAATTAGGAGTTCCTATAATTGCTTTTCATACATAATTGGATCCCTTCTTTTGTATATCTAATACAGTTCTTGGACTAAAAAAAAAAAATATATATATGAGAACAAAGACAGACCAGGGAGGTTTTTAAAAGTAGGAAGCACAAAATGTAAACAAAATTTACATTGCTGGGAAAAGAGAAAATTCTCTTAAGAAGTGCAGTGGAGACATTCACTGTTGGTCTCAGAACTGAACTGGCTAAACTTCAAAAAGGAAAAAAAGACTCCAAATCTGGTAAAGCAACTCCTCATCCTGCCTTCCCTCAACAAAATGCCCCCCTGAATTCAGAGGAATTTTCCAAAGGAAGGAGCAAAGGAAGAGAAAGTTTGCCAGAGGTTACATAGGGAATTTGCTGCAGAGCCAGGAATGGAGTTAGCTGCTTGCTAAGGAGTTAGATGCAGGTCCTATCCTTAGACGACAGCAATCTCCGTATTTAGCTAGACCAAGAGAAAAGCCCATCAAACATCCATCTCTTCAGTCTCCTAAAGGCAATGAGACTTCCAGGTGACAAGCACCACGTGCTCAAAGCCTTGCTCGCCATGGCTTTTGGGGATGGAACTGGGCAGAGTTTCTTCCCCACCGGAGGGCTGGGAACACAGCACACGGGTGTTTCAGCTGCCTGGTGCCCCACTGAGGTTCTTCACCCCTTCTTTCTGTGTGAGCCAGACCCCTGCCCCACACCTGCCGTGGAAAGCACAACCTGACATCCCCTCAGACCCACCTCAGCCTGCTGGTCCCCACTGCCCTGTGCCACTAAATATTTCGGGCTAGCCAAGGTTAGGGAGAGGAGTTTGTGTGGAATGCAAGGCTTTGTAAAGAGCAGTGATCTGAAAGAAAAAGTTCAACCCTATGTCTGCTGCTGTGGTGGAGTCCTGCAGCTATGGAGTCCTGAACCCAAGCCACCAATTTGGAACAAAACCAAGTCAGTGACAGCAATAGTAAAGGGGTTAAAAAGAGCTAAGCTCTTCCAAACCTGTATGTAACCTTAAACCAAATATTAACAGAAAAAAAACCCCTGGCATTTAAGTTGGCGCTTAACTCTACTTAATGAGGAGTTCAGATTTCCATTCTAACCCTCTTTTTCTGTTGCTTGTAATTTTCTCAAATAAACTCAGTTTTGGGCTGAAATTTTCCGTGCTTGAGATTTTTTTTGGAAAGTTTATACAAAATCAGTTAAACAGTTTATTTATGATAGCACTGAAAACAAAAAAAGCCACACAAAAATATTTCCATGTATGTTCTGATCAGATATTTTCTGCTCAATGAACTCAAAATCAGCCACTGTAAGGAATTTCCAAATTTTGCTTGTGTTTATCCACTAGAAGTTCAGGGGAAAACCCAGCAACAAACAAACACAAAAGCCCCAAGCCAAATCCGGACATTGACAAATTGAGTGTTTAAAGTCTTTTAAATTTCAATTTCAGTATGTTATGCAAGTACTTTCTGTCTTTCAGAAAGAAATAGTGGGAAGATTTATAAATGATTGGAGTGGCATCATCATACTCTGTATGGGTTTATCATGGGCTGTGCATTGGGTTTGACCACTTTGAGTTAACTCCACCTGAAGTTGGGCCAACCAGCCTTGTGGACACAGAGAAGCTGAATTCCACTTGTCACAGCTGTGCTTTGGCTGCACCAGTTGTCTTGTAGGCCTATAAAGCCAATTTTAATTGCCTGTGATTCTGAGGGGAAAAGATAAATTCCAGTAGTGAGAGTTATTTGGAGGGCCATGCTCAGAAGCAGCAAGTCTTCCCCTGGGTCAGTAATTCATCCTTGAAGATTGCACACAAAGTCAGTTGTGGGCACATTGCTGTGTGATCCTTAAGGGAAATAAGTCAACTTTTTTTGTCCAATTAAAATACCTAAACATGTGCATAACTATATATATACTTACAGATATGTACACATCTATATGTATAAAAAGTATATATGTTCATTGGCTAAATATGCCTCATGGACCGTAGTGTTCCCTTGCTGACATGAGGTCAAGAACAAGATGCCAAAACAGACTTTAGCAGAGATTTTGATATGGTAAAAACACAGGACACTAACTATGCAAAACACTTCGAATATGTGTGACATTTCTTAACACAGACAACCAACCAAAGCAAGATAAATCAATTTCCCTGCTGGCAATCTGTAATATCCTTTGTTTTATTCACCACTAAAAATGTTATTAATGGCTGGGTATGTTCAGCATGCTTATGAAAAATGTATTTCAATCCCTCTGATGAACGATCTCTCCATAGACAAAATAGCTTATTTCCACTGAGAAATCTTGCTAGTCGGTAACAACAAAAAAAGACAAAAGAATGAGAAAGAAAGAGAAAAGAGGTCATTACTTGCAAACTCCAGTGGTCAGGAAGAATTCACTTCCTTTGTATTGCACTTCCTTACTGCAAGCCTTTCATTTTTGGGCGAAAAAAAAAATCACAAACATTATTCTCATGAATGAAAATCCCGTACTCCCTTGTAGATTAGTTTGTGTGAAACTCCTCTTTTTCTCTCATCTGATTAAAGCCTCATTTCACCAGTGAGAATACTGAACAAAAATACCACCCTGGATGTAATTCACGGCTGAAGTTACTGGGTCACAGTTCCACAGAGCACATCAGTGGCAGTATTTCTGCTCTCCAAACTCACAGCCTTGGCACTAGTTCAGCTAAATATTTAAGCACACATCAAGCACAGGCACAGACAATTTTTTCTCCACTTTTCTGCTCATGTTGATATGCTGTTGTTTTTAACCAGAAGTCTTATTACAGTTTGTCTCTGAGCAATTTGGAAGCAAACAACAGGGAAAGGTGCTGCCTTCGGGTAATGTGCATTCACAGAACAAGTAAGCAAATGATGTTTGGCAAGGTCTGATGTGAGGGGAAATGTGTTAACTCAAAACACAAAAAGCTCTTATTAAAACAAAAAAAATCCATATCAACATATTTTGCTGCCTTCAGAGAGAATAAAAAAAAAAAAAAAAAGGCGAGAGAGAAAAACAGGCAGACTGTCTGAACCACAGACTCCCTTCAGTCTCTGAAGCCCACAGACACACACTTTGTACAAATATATGATCTTATCCACAGACACACAGATACTCCCCCCCTTCCCCTCTTCCTTTGCTGCCATCCTTACTCACAAGGGTGGTATGTAGGCTGTGCATAGTAAGTACAGACACTATAGCCTGTCTTGGCACACGCAGCACTCAGCGCTGGCACAGACACACAGGAGGATGTGCACATCACTCCCCAAGCCAAGACGGGAATAATACAGCCAGAGGAAGCAAAAAACCACCATACTCTCCTGTATTAGTACTACTTGACACTTCCAATGGGACAGCAAGTCCAGGAAACTTGAAAAGCTTTCTCTGAACACAAGGAGTATTTCATGTCACTCGTGTTTTCTTGAGAAGCACCATGGTCCAGGCAGGAAAGCTGAGGAGCATTGGAGGTCAGAGGAACTGGTTTCCCTCTGAGTTCAGGCAAGCCAGTGGCAGGGCTGGGATAGAAGATTAGACCCCTAATTCTTCATTCATTCATTCTCAGCTCTGCAAGGCAACCTCCCAGCACAATCTGAAAGCAGATCTGGAGCAGTGCAGAGCACTGTGGTTACCCCAAAGTCACAGCACACCCTGACAGGTGGCAAATGACACAGGCAGCTGCAGGAACAGTGAGTAGGAGGGCACAGGAATTTTGCCAATGTCCTGGCCAGTTCCAGATCCACAAAGCTTCCTTTATTCCACAGTTCCTCCCACTCTATTCCAGCTTCTTAGCATGGGCTAGAATTGGAAGAGGAAACGCCTCTGAAAAAGTTAGGAGACAGTCATGTGAAGAAGGAGGGGAAGGAATGCAGGGGAAGAAGCGCAGGGCTCAGCTCTGCCCATCTCAGCTTCTCAGCCTCCTGACAGCTCACAATCACTGCACTCTGCTGTCTCCCCTCAGCCTGCACTGGAAGCACCAGCTCCTATTCATTCATCTTTCTTCTCTCATGTCCTCAGACAAGTCTTACTCGGCAGAAGATGTGGCATTTTTGGTATCTAGGAGAAATACATAAGACTATGAAAAAGTTGGATATTAGCAACAGCACCAGGACATTTATAAAATGGGATCTTCCTTCAACAAATCATGGACAATTTTTTTCTCTTGATTAGTTTAATTCTGTATTACAATTTACAGGTTGTAAAATACAGCAATATATCTAAATGAGTGTTTAAAATCCTTTATTGATCCACTGCAGTTGATATCAGCTACTTCTTTGCTTCACCTCTGTTCCTGCCAAAGATTCTCCACATTGCAGCCTGAACCAGAGATGTGAGAGGTGAAACTGCCAGCCCAGCACTCAGTGCCAAGGCAAGAACAGTGTGCTGGGAGCCATGAATGCACTGGAGGAGCAGGAGATCAGCTGGAAGAGGATCACTCTTTCAGAGTGGACAATTGCCTCGTGTTAATCTGCACAATACTGAAAATCAATTAATTTCAGTAGGTAACAGCTAAAAGAAGTCACTCTGCTTTGGGCAGAGGGAAGCCTTTTCCCCCCTCCCATCCTTTCTAGGGACACATGAGATGGCTGTGGTGGGGTGTTATCAAAATGCCTGTAGAGCTGGTGATGTGCAAATCACTTTATTGTGGAGATGAAGAGTGGGTGCCAAACTCTGAGCACAGGGATGAGCCATCCTGGAGCAGGTGCAGCTGGTGGGCCTGTTTCTGGGGTTATACCTCAGGTCCCATGGTCCAGCTCTGGGTCTGTCACTCCAAGACGGACATTGAGGGGCTGGAATGTGTCCAGAGAATGGAATGGAGCTGAGGAAGGGGCTGGAGCACAAATCAGATAAAGAGCAGCTGAGGGAACTGTGGGGGCTCAGCCTGGAGAAAAGAAGGGTCAGGAGGGACCTTCTGGATCTGCACAACTCCCTGACAGGAGAGGACAGCCAGGGGATGTCCCCTGGGAGGCTCTGCTCCCAGGGAACAAGGGACAGGATGAGAGGAAACAGCCTCAGATTGTGCCAGAGCAGGTTTAGTTTGGATCTTGGGAAATCTTTTTTCACTCAACAGGTAGTCAAACATTGTGAACAGGCTGCGCAGGAAAGTGGTGGAATCACCCTCCCTGGAAGACTTCAAAACACCAGATTTGGGACCTGGGGACATGGTTTAGCACTGAGCATGGTCTAGTGGGTGGATCGTGCTAAAGGTTTTTTCCAACCTAAACAATTCCATGATTGTATTATTCTATGCTATAACACAATCCCCTCGTACTGTGGTGGCTCCACAGAGAGTCCCTACCCTTGGTATAATATCCAGTGTAGCTGAAGGGATTACATCTGCTTGGATGTGAGGCAAGCCATAAACTGAGTATGGAAGCACCAGTTCTCTTCAGCAGAAAGGAATCTGCTGAAGTCCATTTACATTGGTGGGTTTCCTTCAGTCCTTTGAAATTAAGCTGAGCAAGCCAGTGTGGACGCTGAACTGTGTGAGTGGTTAGTGTGTTAAAGTTAACAAGTGCACAAGATGTGAAGTTAAGCACATTTCTAGGTGTCTGCAGGACCAGGATCAATCTGCTGTACTGCAGCCAAAGTTGAGGGGTCCTTGTGGTCCACAACAGAGCTACTGAGATCCAAGAACAATAGAGAGGTATGATATTTGGGGATTCTCACCAAAGCCAGTGCTCAGATGCCACCAGATGCTGATTTAGCCCAGAGGAACCCTGACACTGGGATGGGACCCACACACAAGACTATTAAGTTGATGTTGGTTTTAATCGGTTCAGGGATGGAAAGTTACGGTGTCACAGAGAGCCCTGACGTCCCTTGGTGGAACAGGCAGTTAATCCTGCATTACAAGAGGTCTGCCTGCAGGCTCGAGGTCAAAAGAGCTCCTGAAAGAATTTTGAAACTTTCTCGTAAAGCCGAATGTTTAAGTTATGATTAAATCATGTTTACCCGTTAATTGTGCAGTAAATAAAGCTGTGGCGGTGTGTTAATTGGGGCTGAGAGCCTGCCAGGGCAGCTCTGGCTGGGGGCTGGGAGGCAGGCACAAGGGTGTTATCAGTTGTGCTGACATGAGCCGGGCGCGCTGCGGTCGCCCCGTGCGCCCCGCAGATGCAGCTCGGGCTCCGCTGCTATGAAAGGGCTGCTGTCTGCAGCACTTGGCTCTCAGTCAAAGCCTGGGAGCCTGAATATCAAGAGTTGGTAGGGTTGGTTGTTTTTTGGTGGTTTTTTTCCTCTCTCTCTCTCTCGTTTCTATTAGTTTTTATAGATCCACTTGCCCGCTCGCAGGGGGGCTGCAGGGGGAGGAACGGGCTGACTCACAGCAGCGGTGAATGAGGCTGTGGAGAGGGGGAAAAGAAAGGGTGTAAAGGTTGGACTTGCTTTTTTACTTATTTACTCTTTTCCCACCATTTCTAACCTCAGCCATTTAACAATACTTGGAACTTAGTCCTAAAAATGGGACTTGAAACTTTCCCACGGTTTGAACCTCCCTTGATTCAGAAATCTGCAGGAGCCATTGCTAAACATTTACCAAAGCTGTCTACTCTCAAGCTCCCAGGATGTTCTTAGGGCACTAAATGGAGATGCAGGATAAGAGATGGAAGTGACAGATAATTAGGAAATGTGAGGAGGAGAAGGTGATGAAAAAAGCCACTGGTCATTCACAGAAACACTCTTGCAAAAATGCTTCCCAGACAGAACACAGAAATCAGAATATTCTCATGTGAACTCTGTCATGTGCATCTACATCTCAAATTTTTACCACTCATGCCTGTACCTTTTCTTTGCAGCTTTATTCCTTCTCGACAGGACACTTCTTCTGAACTTATCAGAATCCTAACACATATAAATGTGATGATCTGTTACAGCAGTAAGTCATGATTCGCCAATCCAGCCTACAAACAAATTGCACAATCAAAATCCAAGGAAATTCAGAAAGAAAAAGGAAGAGATGTCAGTGCCTGAGAAATTATTATCTGATGGGGAGAAGTGGATGGATCTTGAAACAATTCAGTATTTTGTTGCTTGGGGGATTTTTTCTGGAAGCGTAGCATTTTCTTAGAAGAAACCACAGGACTTGAGATATTACAGTCCTGCAAACACAGCTGCAAGCTACAACCCAGGAAACACAGATCTAGTTCTCACTTCTGATTCATTACATCATTTTCTGCCTGGTGACTCCTCATTTCTGTCTGCCAACAATATTTGTTATAATAACAATCAATATTTTATTGTAAGCTTGTTGAAACACGAATTATCTCTTGCAGAGTAAGTACAATGAAGACATTAAGCCCAACTATAGCAGGGAGTGATTTTTTTCTCAAACAGAACACATGGTCTCTGTCAGAAAACACAGCTCATCTAATATTTATTCTCGAGTTACATAGATATAATGGATTTACTTTCCCATTCCTTCATCAACAAATTATCATTATAGCCTCAATACTTGCAGAGTAATTAAGGAGATTCTATCCAGATGATCCTTGAACAACAGCAACAAAAAAAGTGGATGGCACTTTCTTCAATATGAAAGCCATCATGTTCCTTAGAAAGAGCTTCTAGAAATCTGTACAATTCACACAAAAATGCTCACTTTGCCATTCAGATGGGAACATCCACAGGCATGTGAGAGTATCAGCAACACCAGAACAACACCCATTTCCAGTTCATTCCAAGTGGAAATCAACCAGTGGGAGGTTAAACACCTTGCCTGGTCAAACAGCAAGTCATTGGCATGGACTGAACTAGAACAGAAAATTGTAGGATCCTCTCTTTGTCCTTAATCCACTCAGTTCCACTGGTCCAGGAATTCCAAACTGCATGCAAAGCAATAGCTTTTATGTGTTTTCCTTTTTAATCAGCCATAGTAGGGGCATTTTGGTCTCTTTCAAAACAAACAGCTTGAAATAAAGGACAATCTATCTTGTTATTGTTTGTCTGTCAAGGATATAATTTTTGGGATATAAATTCCGCAGACTGTTTTGACAGTGCATATTACTGTAGGACCCGTGCAAAGAATGAAAATCGATTTCTCATTCCCCAAGGGCATCTCCACACATGGGTGTATTGAATTAAAAGGCTTGAAGCAAAAGGTCCCTTTTACTTCTTCTTGGTACAACTCTTATTACTTGAAAGAGATATTTTGAAATACCTCACGCTTACATGCAGTTATGCATGGGGGTTTGCAGACACAACTTTAATTGGTCCCCAGGACCTTGCTTTGAAGTGATGACTCACAAAGAGTATTTTGTCAAGCCAACTGTGCCATAAAAATATTAAGTGTGGCTTAAAACAGTAAAGGTTTTATTATCCTGTTAACTTCCTGTCATGAAGCATTGCATTAAATTGTACTTTTAAGGGATTAATGACCTATTTGCTTCATTCCTTGCTGCATTTGTGGTTATAAAAGCTATTAAAAGCCATGTTATCAACAACAGTGTTAATGAAGATATTGGAAAATCATTCAAGCACAAGTATATTCTAATCCATAGTATTAATCCAATTGCCTTTCCCTAGGAGAGTTTCTTTTACAGTTCCCTGGGGACCTGGCAGCACAGTGGCCATTTTGTGGGCACAGCCAGGGAAGTTAAATGTTTGAGAAAGAAACACAGGGAAGAAAAGCCTCCACCTACGTTACACAAATCTGAAGCCCTCTCACTCAGGAAGGACCATCCAAAAGCGTGGAAAATGTCCCTGTCAACACAGACAACAAACAGCACAACGTGTCACTTCCACAGCTGAAAACAAACACCAAACTATGGGAAAGAGCCACCACTCCCTGGGTTGTTATTTTGGACAGACACATTGCAAGACAGAAAATTAATCCAATTTATTCCGTTAGAGACAGGTCTGCAAAATCAGCTTTGTGAAACAATGATGAATTCTTGAAGTTTTTGTTTGTAAATAGAACCGAGTAATTGATTTCTTTGCTTGGTTGGCAAGTAGTTTATCCATAGAACTATGTGGTCCTGGGAAGCTGAAACCATTCATGAAGTTCTGCTGAATTTCGCAATCGCTTTTGACTAAAAAAGATTAAAATGTAGGAATGCTGAAATGTGTTGCACTGGTTGAAACATTTCAAAATTGTATTTTTCACCTATTTTTTTTAAAAGAAGGGCTTGAGAAGAAGTTAAAGGTAAAACATTTCAAGCAGACTTAAAACAGGGTCACATTTTCTGTATCATAACTAACCCAAGCCACCACTCATTGTTATAGCCAAACACTAACCTTTTTTTTTTTAAGCTATCAAATTGCCAACCAGTAACAAAACAGCGACAGACTGCTCCATACTGTGTTCTGATTGTCACCTCAGGGGTTTTTACACCAAGATGCCACCACTCAGAGTAGAAAGGACACCGGGACACTGATGAGACATAACTGAAAAACAGCCAATGTTCAACACCCCCAGATAGTGCACAGCAGAGGAAAGGAGTGTTGAAGGTGAAAACAAGCAACAAAACAACCCCCCAAAGTCCTGCCTTTCCATGTACAGGGATACAGGAGCTCTCCCAGCCACGGGCACCTTCCCTGCACAGTGATTTCATCTCTCCACCCTCAAGTGTTTCCTGGGAGAGGGGCTGTCACAAATGGGGGCTCCCAGCTCAGAGATTCCCTTAACCCCACACAGCCACTCACAGAGACAACCCAGCTCAGCCAATTCCCAGCCTGCTCCCTCATCAATGGATCTATTATCTGCACAATGCAGTTTTTAACATCTTATATGAAAGCCCCATACATATTAAGACACATGGCACTCAATTTATTTACCTCAGAAAGGTGAAGAGATTAAAAAATTCTGACTAGTGAGTAATTTGTGCCAAAGTAAGGAAATAATGTGAGTTTTTCTTGCTTCTAGGTTATCTTGTTATTTTTACTGACTGCATGCAGTTACTGATGGAAGAAAATTTGAGTGTGACTCTGCAAATGATTGAGGAACATTTGAGGATGCTGCTCTCACAGTGGAATTGTGAAAAGAGCCATCTCTGACACCAAGTGCATATTTAACAAGTCATTCCTCATACACTGCAAAGTAAGTGAGTTCTTTCTTTACATCACAATTTCACTGTAAAGACATATTTTTAATGTGTTATTAAAACACAATTGTTTAATGTATTAAAAATTAAAAAAAAAAACAATTTCACATGTAAGAACGCAAAAGAATTGCAGTGAAACTCTGCAATGATGATGAGGGATTTTTTACTCTCTAAGCAATAGTCATAGGCTCCTTAAGAATGCCTTCACAGGCATTAATTTTTATTTTTTTTTATATATGCCATTGGCACAAAAGAAAAAGGAGTGAGGAGCATTTTCAAAACTATTTCCAAGGTTTACTATTCCAGGGTGGTGCATTTACCACCAGCTGTGTGTGGCTTAAGATATGTGAGTGGTGTTAAAAACATAAGTATGTCAGCTGAACTGGTGACTTGCTTTTTATATTTTCCTTTTATTTCTCTGCTTTTATTGTCTTCTTTAGTCTTCTCTCTCTCTCTTTTTTTTTTTTTTTTTTTTTTTTTTTGTCTTTTTTCCTCTGATTATTGTGGTAGTCAAGGATTGTTGCTCATCTATCCCTCCTTCCTTTCTGGACAGTTGCTGTAGCCTCTTCCTGCCTATTTCAGAACACAGATGGAATCTACAGCTTATTCAGACCCAGAATTTTAGAATATGCAGGTTCTCCCTAATGCAGTTGTGCCCTTGTGAAGTACTGAGTGCTGGAGAGGAGAAGCCTTCAGTGGTCAGGACAGTGAACAGCCCATTAAACCATGATTTCCAAAGCCTGGATGTAGATCCTGCTTCCACTGATACCAAGTGTTATTGATGCAAATCTTGATACAGGTTGACAGCAATTTGCCAGAAGTTTTGGCTCTGCATAATTTGAGTTGACTCTGAATACTATTGGAAACAGAAATCTATATATAGCTTACAGGTTTAAAACAAAGCCAGCTGTTTATAAAGGAATGCTCTGGATTAAATGAGTTTCAGAGATGTTGAAGAAAGGCTTTTATCTCAGATTTCTGGGAAGAAGATAGGGATTTTTTATATAAGTGGTTTTTATAAATTTTGTATGCTGTATTCCCAAAAATCTCCAATTACTTTGAACTTCTAAAACTTTCAATAAAGATAGAGATGGAGAGAAAGGCAAAAAATACATGCTCACAGCCATGCACACTCTTTGAGAAATGCAGAGATACCATAAGCAATAGCACTAAAAAATCCATACCATAGCACATCAGCTCATCTAGTGTCTAAGGAATTCAAGCTTTATTATTAAAAACATTTATTATTAAAAGTACTCAGAGAGCAAATGCTTGTACCTGACACTACATTTCTCAATTACTCTGATATATTTGATATTCATATCAATGAAATAATTCTACATACATGAGGAATAGAAGAAATACAGACTAACATAATGCTGGCTGTTGATTCTGATTGACAGCTGTGAAGTATGGCCACATCTGGTTGTTAAAGTTTAAAAGGATTTTTAAATTAGAGGTAGCATTTCTGAGCCTAGCACTGAAAAACCCTGACATTTGCAGTGCTGGGAGCAGGCTGTGAGAGGGATTTCTATCCTGGTTTCCCACCCAGAAGAATATATTTACTGTTCAAACATTTTGAGGCAGGCACCCATGGAAATCAACGGGAACTCTGCCACGGGTTTTAAGGGGAGCAGAATCTGTCCCTATGTGTAAATACACAGTAATATTTTTTTCCTCTGACTGTTAAAAACCACCATCACAACTGGATGGAACCTGGTTTTAAACACTCAGACGTGGGGCCTCTTTACCACAGGAGTCTCCAACGATGTCCATCCTTAACACCAAGGCAGCTGCCAGCCGAAGGCTCTGAAATGCCGATTTTAATCAAAAACTTTCCTTTCAAATCTAGCTTACAGTTTACTCACAGTGCAAAAAGTGCTTCTCAGCACTGGAATTTTCAGGATGCGATGCCGAGCCAAATACTGCAGGCACAGCTTGCTCATAAGACAGCAATCTCATGGCCCACCTTGGAGGCTGTAATAGGGCTACTGTACTCAGCCTCCCACCCTTGGTGAAGCCCACTAATAGCATCTGTTTTATAGCATTCACTCCTGCAACCTGCTAGTTCCTTGGCTCTCCTGCTGTCACAGAGAGGATGTGCTTTACTATGCTGCAGGTCTGGTGGAAAGTTGTCAGACTTCAAGCCAAATGTAAAAGCAGCCAGTGCTGAATAAATGACTTGAAATACTTTCTCCAGGGACCCCTTCCAGGTCCAAGATAGGCAGATTTGGCCAGTGTTTGTAGACAGTCTTGCTCAGAGGCAAATTAAAAATCAAAATACAGACACCGTTTGAAAAACATCGAAAGCTAGACTCAAACATCCACCATGTATTAAGACATTCTTATATAAAAATAACCACAAGGTTGCAAATTCATACTTTCCTACTTGGTGAGACCGACTGCAACCAGGAATAAACCTGGACATGTGTGGGGCAGACTGCGGTCCTGCCTTCAGAGAAGGCATAAAACTGGAGCTGGAAAGCTGGAGGGAGAAAAACAGGATACCGTGAACCAGGCGATTGAATCGAGCAGTGGGTGGCACACTGAGCAGGACCCTCAACCGCCCCAGTGCAGCCCACAGGAGCTGCTCCCCTCAAGCCAGGGGGACAAAGCACGACCCTCACTGTGAAAATAGTGAATTTTCACCTGGGTAAGTCCATGGTACTCTCAATACCCGACTCACAACTCATCCCTCCTTGCACCGGCTCTGCTGAGGCTGGAGCTCACACTGCAGTTCAGGAGTCTGGATGCCAGCCCTGAGTACCAGATAGCAGGAACACATCCTGCTTCTGCTGTATGGGGTGAGAAACAGGAGGGGTTTGCCAGCAGAAGGTTTGCCAGGAGACTGGAGGGATCCTGAGATGTGGGGCAGGAGCAGATGCAAGGTAGGGCAAAGATCTCCAACTGTGCGGGTATCACAGAATCACAGAATGGCTGGGGCTGGAAGGGACCATTACAGATCACCCAGTTCCCACCTCCTGCCATGGGCACGGACACCTTCCACTATCCCAAGTTCCTCCAAGCCCCATCCAACCTGGCCTTGGACATTTCCAGGGATGGGGCAGCCACAGCTTCTCTGAGCAACCTGTGCCAGGACCTCACCACCCTCACAATAAAGAATTTCTTCACAATATTTAATCTAAACTTCTAAATCCCTTTCAGTTTAAAGGAATTTTTCTTTCTCCCATCACTACACGTCCTTACAAAAAGTTCCTCTCCAGTTTTGTTGCAGGCTTCTGTTAGGTACTGAATGGGGAGACCTGAGCAAATGCCACCTATCTTCATTTTGGGGGGTTGTGTACCTGAAGAGCATTAAGAAAGCCTGCACTCCAGCAGGCCTGCCAGGCATGGCTTCATGAGTGACACACAACTGAGGGGGTCAGGACACCACAGAACGGGTATAGAAGTGTGGAAAAGTGGAAAAAGAGACAAGGGAAAATCTTCAAGCCAATTTTGCTGCCAGACTTAATCTCAGGGAGCTAGAACCTCAGATAAAACTAGTCATGTTTCCATCAGCTGCCCCTTCACATGATGCTTGTTCTTGGCAGTCACCATTTAGATTCTCTGGCTGAGTTTATAGCCTGGGTACATAAGAGATTTTGGGGCATAACTGAGTGACACAGAGGCTGCTGAGTCCCACAGCCCAGGATTGCCACCAGCATTTTGACCACAGGCTCTGCTCAGGGATGACTTGGAAGCAGCCATGCAATTGTTAGGGCAAAACCATGTTTTCAGCTATTGCTTCCCACAGCACAGAAAGAGTAATCTCAGCCCATGAAGCTTCTTTTGTATCCTGTTCTCCCTCTCTCTGGCAGGATCAGGCACAAGCCACCTCACTTCTCACAACCCCAATTATCATTGCAAATCCTCAGAGACCCAGGAACTGATCATTCTGCCTCTCCACATCACTCCTCCTGCCACGCATCATCCCTCTTGCTACATGGGACATCCAGAGTCTTGTGAAAGCTACAGGGCTCCCAAAAAAGCCACTCAGGGCATGAGTCACGTCTCAGTGCTGCTGTGGTTTGGTCAGCAGCTCATCATTGCAAATCCATGGCACAGCTGGAACAGAACACCCTGCCAGTCAGCACTGGCTGGCTGGGGACACCTTTCACTTTTGTATTCACTGTTCTTCCCTGTTTTCATCTGCTCATCAACCTCCTTCTGCGTGTGCCACTAGTCCCAGTGACAGTGAAGCAGCAAAATGGAGAGGAGCCTGTGCTTCCATGAAAATGAAGTCTGTCCTTCCATCCATATCTGAACAGAATCTCACTCAAGCACTTCATACCTCAAGGTTAAAATCTTAAATCAGTCATTGCAGGATGTACTGTTTGTGCAGTTATCAAAAATGCTCTTGTGTTACTGGGATTTGGGAATGACTTGAAATGTGTTTCAAATGATAGTGAGGAGAAGAATCTCCCAAGCAGTAAGGAGGAGATCAGAATTTGGGGCACATACCCAAACTGATATACAACATAACCTTCAGCCAACTCAAACCCCATGTGAGACAGTGTTTGCATGCTTTAAAATGTTTGCTTGCACACCAGAAGTAAAATTGTGCCAAACAACATCACAGCTTCACTACAACTTATTTTAGTTATAATTTTCAAGACGAAACTGTGAAAATGTGAGTTAGGAGGCAAAAGGAATAAATAACCTGGAATCAACCACATTCTCCAGCTGTTTAAGCACCACAGAGCTTTCTAGGGTAGGCAAGAGCCTTGAGATGTTTAAAAGTCCAAATTTCTACTTTAAAATAATAGCACCAACTTTGTTTTATGTATATTCATCAGGCATTGATATTGCTCTCATACTGTATCAGAGTGGACTTGTGTGGGGGTAGGTGAAGAGCAAATTTCTGTAACCATTGGGGAAGGAAATGGAGAAAAATAATCACTTCCAAATTTGAAGCAAGAAAATGAAGATGTTTTTCCTGTGTTGCCCCAGTTAACTAGACATCAAATAATTAGTCAAAGTGGTGGTTTGGGGTTGTTTGTTTGTTCTGGGGGTTTTTTTGAGGGGGTGTATTTTTTATTTTCTAAATTTGAAAAAAAAAAATAAAGCAAAGCTTCTCATGGCCCTTAAGGCATAAAAGAGCCCGGGAGTCCTAGAAGATGCCAGAATTTCTCAAAGTGTTCACTGACACACAAAACGCTTTAAAATGTAACACAGAAAAGTCTGTCTTCAAGAAACTGATAGGACCTCATGCCAGCTCTGGGATACCTTTAATATTGAAAAGAGCTGCCAGTGTTTATTATTTCACATGCAATTTGTTGCCATAAACAGTTCAAAAGAAAGTGATTAGCTTCACATTAAAGAGGCTCTGCCAGCAAGGGAACAGAGCACGTCAGAGATGCCAGAGCCCGTGGCTTTGCTCCCGTCCTGTTGGGAATGCTTTCAAATCACACAGCATCAGACAGGAGTAGTGCTGGAGGCAAAAAGCAGAATAAACTGAAAGTTAAACAGTGTGACCGTGTGTTATTATTGTGTCTCACTGGAGCACTGTTATTGCAAGCCCAAAATGACATCATGATAAAACTGCAGGCAAACCCATCATATTTTTGTAAGGGATCTCAAGGCTCTGGAATATTTTGACTAGCGGGGAAAGCAAAGTCGATCTCCCATCTTCCACAGCTAACAAGAGCTGACCTTCTCTGAATTTCCTTTGAAGGTTGTACAGCGCAGCAATAAACATGTTTCATGCAATACCTGAATCCTGAGTGGAGGACGAGTTTTTGATTTACACATATAAGGTGAAATGGAGGCACAGGACAGGGAAAAGAGACACCCAGTTAAACGCAGGATACACTCACACCGTGTTTAACACAAATGGTAAAAATGCCAGTAATCTGGGAACATGGATTTGAGAGATCATACCCCTTCCAATGCCACTGGTGTGCTCTAGTCAGCTCTCTCTCCTCAAACAGGCAATCATCACTGGTACTGGAAAGCCTAAGAAAAGAGATTTCCATCATGATCAAGAGCTGCAAAAAGATACAATTAGAATAACCCTCCACTCGTGAAAGCTTTTTACTTTATACAAATAATCCTTTCAGAGTCAAAACCATATATTTATTCTAGATAACAGATGCATTGCTGTTGCAAAAGCAGGCTGTGCACTTGGTATAGCATTTAGTACAGCAACTCCTAGCAACATTTTCTTCCCCCCATCGTGGGGAAGTCTGCATCTGTGCTGGAATAGGATTGATAGCTACTTAAATATTTACTAAAGGAACTATATTATATGCTAAATATTTATAGAATGCATGGTATACTTAAAAAAAGCAGTGAACTATAGCTGTGAATAAGAGCATTGGGTTTATCCTAGGTATATGAGTTTACTTTTGGAAATGTTCTTGAACAATGCAAATTGTGCCACTTTTATAGCATGTGACAAATGGAAGTTTTTGTTAAAATTATATTTAGAATGGTAAGTTTAGGACAGAGCATGTAGATCTTTAAGAAGTCATTAAATCCATCTTACCTAGGGTGCAGATTCATATAAAACTTGAGAATGAATAAGTTTTTATATTTCAAATGATAAGATTATTTTAACTCTGTGCTTTTTATGTGCTGGAAGTGTTAAATTTTTAATTGGGCACTCAAATTCATATTGAGTGAGAGGGACCATCTGGAAATTAATTTCTTTTAGATAACGCTTCCCTTAAAGTTGAAGGAAAAGCTTTGCAGAGGTAACAGTGACAAGAAGACTTTTGGAGCAGGGATCTGGATGAACGTGTGCACACACTTTTGTACACATACCCAGACCAAAAGCAGTGGAACCACAAGGTCCCTGCGGGTTCTCACCAGAGGAGCAGCTGAAGGTGTCACAGACTGGCACAAAAGGTACCCTGGTGCCGTGGCCAAGCAGGCACCAGGTTCTGTGTTGTTCTGGTTCAAATACGCACAGAAAAAGGAGTTGTCACTCCTCATTTCCCTGGGCTGTGAAGGTCCACCAAGGCAGATCCATTCTGATCTGAGCCTCCTGAGGAACACTTCTTCATACCAAAACCCTCTGAATGCAACACAGCCCACTTGACCCAGAGCAACACCGACAACCACCTGGAACAAGTTCACTGTGAAACACTGGCAGGGTTCTAGGAAAGGCTATACATCTTTCCCTCCCCTATTCAGCCACCTCTTACTGCTGTAAAAATCCACTCTCCAGTGCAAATCAGTAGGATTCAGCCTAAGACTTCTGCTCTGAGTGTTCCCCACGGGAACCTTTTTCAAAGAGATCACCTGCAAACCATGGAGATCTGTGATGGCAAAGCTGGGAAGTGGTTTTTCTGAGATCACCAAAAAGATTGCTATGCAATATTTTCACAGGTCTTTGTAGGAAAGGATCAACTACATAATTTTCACAGTTGTTGGCCCTTGTGGGATTCCCTCAGCATCACAGCACGACATCAAAACAGATATTTGTTCTGCAGATTTGAGCCACAAATTGATAGATCATTACTTCCAACAGAAATGCAGCTTTAAGAGAACAATGCAAAAGGTGCAGTAAAGAACTTTGGGTCCTAAATATTCCTTAACAGCTTCTGCTGTCAGAGAACAAGGGACAGAGAGATGTGCACAGCTGCTCCGTCTTCCCAAAATTATCTACAACATGCCAGGGATTTCCCAGTCATGGGAAACACAGGAGATGGGAGAGGAAATGAATGGGTGCATAATGAGACAATGTCTCTCAGCACTGGATAAAACAAACTCTGCTTAAAGGAAGTACAAAAGTATGGACAGACCCCTTCACAAAAGTGGTGTGCATCCAAACCCAGGTTATCACTTTGTTGTACAGATATAGACCCTTTATTTCCAAGGACTTTTGTTTCTCTGTCTCTCTTCCTTTGAACATGCACTTTCCCTGTTGCTACACTTCATGCTTAAATAAAGCCCAGTGCATGGTTCCCCTGCGTCACACGGTTCCTGTTTGCTGATCACTGCTCTACAGCTTTCAATGGACAGGACAAATAAAATACATTTGCAATTTCTTATCTGGCATGCATTGCACAAAAACTGTGGAGATTTGAACTGGAAGAACTGCACTTTCACACTGCAAGTGAGGCACATTTTCTGTCCAGATAACATGGCCTGAGGGAAGCCAACCCAATTTAATTTGTTCCATTGAGCAAACAGTGCTTTCAAAGTTGCAAAGCTTTCAAAAGAGGAAAATACAGAAAGCTGCTTAGCAAAATTTACAGAAACAGCTCAGAGTGATTGACTAGACCGTCAACATCCCTAATTAGAAACGCTTCAGAAGGCACTTAAGCACTGAACTTTTGAATTAGAATCCATTCTGGAGAGCCTGAAATTTAATACCCCCATGTTTAAGGCATTACAGACCATGATAAAAAAATCTTTGTCCCTTTTTCCTACGTTGCCATTGCTGCATTTATCTGCAAACACTAAAATTACAGAGTACTCTGCACCTCAATTCACTTTTTCATTGCACCACAACATTTTCCTGACCATTGCCTTGATTCACCTTCAAAGCACAAGTGCATTTGGATCCTGACAAAAAGACTGGCAGATTTTAGCATTAATATATATGATCCATGCTTGCTATAGAGTGTGGAATTCAAATCCCAGATTTTCTGCCCCTGAAGAAAATCCTGAACGTCTGTGAAGACCTCCCACAGAAACCAGGAAAGAATTAATGGGCTGCTGAGTTCCTAATATGTCCCACCCTGTGGCACCTGAAGGAAGTAGGTGTTAGACTGGCAGGGAACAGCTTGACAGGTTGAATTTCCAGCTATTTATGGCGACTGACTGAGGGGCCTGGAGCCAAGGACGACTGCTCCCAAGTAAAGCCTGCCTTTGGCAAAGCAAGCCTGGCAGAAAAGCAGTGATTTTTCTTGCTGCCTGTGACTTGGGGGTCTCCGGTACCGAGTGGGGTGGAAGTATTTGCTGTTGTTTTTTTCCTTTCTGAGTTTTATTGATCACTGGAGGGGTGAGGAGGCAGCTGAGTGCTGGGCCCAGGAGGGGTGAGCGGGTTTATGTTCCTGTGTGTTTACTTTGGACTTCAGGGGCCATGAAGAGAGTGGAACTTTTTATGCAATGCAGCTGGCAGAAGAAAATCTCTCTGATTTGAGGGTGTTGGAGGGCGGATGGATCAACAAAAATCCAGAGGGAAACAATTTCAGAGTTTCTATTAAATTCTGCTGCTCGGAAAGGGGATGTTCTGTGGGCATTATGGCCACACTGATCAATCCTCACTCCTCAAAGTGACAGTCAGCCTTCACTGCCAGTCTTGACCAGCTGCCTCAGCCCACTGTGACCAACCTCCCAGTGACAGCACCCTGCCAGAAGAGCCCTTCCCAGTTCCCCTCGGACAGATACAATTATTGCAGCCTGATGGACAGACAGACGCTCCTGTTTCATGAGCTGGTTTACCAATACTCAGAGGATGCAGCAAGGACAATGTTCATTTCAATTCTGCAGTAACTGAAACAGATTTAGAGATAAAGCAATGGAATTAATGTAAAAGAAAAGCAAGCTTGAACACCCTGATTTTGGTGTTTGTACACCTGAACAGATGTTTGATGTGTAGACATCTTGGGGTAAATATTTTATGTTCTGAAAAACAGATGATTTAATTATCTCACATAAAGCCTCACAATTTTTGGTTGGTTGGTTGGTTGGTTTTTGGTTTTTTTTTTGCTTAAGCAAATAACAAAAACTAGTTACCCATACAAACTGAAGCAAGAAGAGACTATGTTTACTGGGAGATTTGCCAAGGCACAGGAGATTTAGGTTTAAGTCTATCCTCTTCCTCAAGGATTTCAAATCCCCATGTGGGACACACCCTTATCTTTCTTATAGAGGCAAACCACCCTGAGGTATTTTGTTCTCAAAAAGTTCCTGGAGCTCTTTCATCTTGCATGGAATATCAGCCAAAGTTCTAATCCTTGTACAAATAAATCTTCTGTACTTGTATACATCGACAGTAAAACAGGGATGATGCCTGTCAGTCCCACATGACCATACTCAGATCATTTTGTTGGCTATGGCATTATCACAGCCTGTGAGAAAAGGATCCAATGCCTGAATACAAGATTTTTTATTTTTTTTTTTTAAGATCCTATTGCACAAGAAAACAAACAAACAAACAAAAATCTCACAGCACCAGGATTTAAAGTAAAACATTTCCGCCTCACCTCACACCACATTTCTCAGTACATGGAATCACAGAAGTGCTTTGCTGGTCAGAATCAGAAGTATGAGATCAATGTTTTCTCAGTGACTCCTCACCAGCATAATTGTAGAGATGTTCACCTTCTCCCCAGATATTCCTAGGAAAACATCATTCTCCTGATTTTTTCAGAGCAAGTATATTTGATAAGCTTCTGTTAACACAGTGGACAAGTTCACAGTGAAATTCAAAAACCACAGAGATCACACTGTTCCAAGGCTCTCCAAGCCTATGCCTCTTCTTTCATCAGCCAGTTGTATAGTTAACATCCCTTTGGATTCTTTCAGAATGATCTAATTCACTCAATCACGTGCCTAATTCCAAGCTGGTTCTTTTTATTAACATCAAAAGGCTTTGGATCAGGCTCTACTAAAAAAAAAAAAAAAAAAAAAAAGAATTTTTTCTACAAGGCTATTGTGCGTTTTTTTATCAGGTAAACACTAGTGCTTCTGTGACTCCTCTCCCTGCCTCGCCTATCATCACACACACGTTAGCAGATAACATGGCATTAAAGAGCCATCAGTGTCCTCCAGGAAAGCTGCAGGAAGGTTTCTTGGCCTGCCAAGCAGTGGTTCTGATAAGGGATCACCTGCACAAGCAGCACATTCCTACCTCACTACCAACATTCTCTTTCCAAGTACACAGATGTCTTGCCACAAATTACTGTGACTGAAAGGGTTTGAGTTGCAGCAGGAGACATGGGAAAGGGAGAAAAAGGAGCCGTTTTAAAATCATTTCTGCCTGATTCTGCAATTGGAAGTTGCTTGTGCTTGGTGGTTAGAGTGGCTGTCCCTAAGCATCTCTTTCCTAGCTTTATCTCCACCCCTTTCACCCAAAATCATGTTTTTATGGGCTTCACTGCAGTTATCATCAATCAATAATTTACAGCTTCAAAATACACATTCTAAAATGACACAGCTCTGGTCTTCATAATTATTCAAGGCCCTACCTGTAAGAGGGCAAGACTTCTCTCACAACCAAAGGAAAAGGTATTTAGTGGGATAGCAGACAATTACAATAGCCCCAGTAGAAAAAGTAAATTGTAGTAAAAATGTCCAAAGATGAACACAGAGCCCTTGTAACATCACCTCCCAAATCAGTGCTCAACTGAAAGTGTTTTAACTTCAGTGAATGGTGTCAAACTTGAAATTAGTAAATGAACATAATTAAATTAGTTAACTGTGAATTAGAGTAAACTTCAAAGGAAATGAAGTAATGACAGTTTTTGCATTTCAGACCTCGCACAGCTGATGTTGTGTCCTTGAAGAGCTACAGATATTTCCCTGCCCTTACACTGTTGAAATCTCTGATATTGTCAATACTAAGTACTCAAAATTCTACTAAATCAGTTTCAAAGGACAACTAATAAAAATAAACCAGAAAGTTTATAGAGGAAGTAATTTTGAAGATGCTGAAAATTATTTATAAAAGGTGTTCTTATCACAAGATACACCCTTTAATACAGCTGGAAAATATCCAAGAGTGAAAAATCACCTGAGCAAATGATCATAAATTTCACTTGAAAAATAGAGTGAGGGAAGGGTGATTCAGAGTTTGTGTTCACTGCTCAATCTTAAATAATGGTCTAAACACCAATAAACATGAAACATCTTTGCTCAGGTGCTGAATGTCTTTCTCTCCTCCTGAAGCATATATGGGTTGAAGATGTGCAGTACATCATATAACTGAGTACTCTAAAAGTGGACCCTGTATAATCAGCCTTCCACTAGGAAAGTGTAGGAATTGCAATGATTCCTGCTTTACTCTTCTAATTGCAATAAAGAAATCAAATCTTACTTTAGAAAATAGTGATACTCACAGGACATAACAGCATGTATTTACTGGTTATGTCACTCCTTTTAGAAAAAAATCCATACAGCATGTATAATTAGGAGAGTAATTGTAAATCTGTGAATGCATGATCCCTATCAGTTCACAAAATCCAGACTCCTTTTCCATACTCTACTCTCCTCCTCAGGAAACAAAAAATCAACCCAGAGGTTGCACAAAACTAGGCTCAGGGCTGGTTAGATGGAAATCACAGTCTGAGAATGGCAGCAAAGCGGTTTGAATTTTCTGTCTGGGAGCATCAGCTCTGCTTCCTAAGCCTTACTGTGGGGCTGGGGAGCCACCCTTTGGTCACTGCTCTAAGTGCAAAATCAATACACCAGCATATGACAGCTTCTGCCCCCTCAGGAGGGCTCTTGATGAACACCTATATATTTGCTGGTCTTGTCGACAGCTGTTGCAAGGACGTCTCCGGTTTAACACCATTTACAGAGGGTATCTTACCTCCCAGGGATGGCAGGGAGGAGTAATTTCTGTATGTGTGGGGCTTTGAGCATGTGATGCGCTAAATGTTGCTGTTACACTCCATGCCCTCTGTTCTCTGTCTGGACACAGACCAATTCCCACAAACTGAGTGCCTGCAGCATCATGTCTCCCTGAAATGAGGATGAAAGGAAACTGAACATTTGTAGCTTTCTAGGTTTCTCTTCCCAGAGCCCAAAATTGACTAAATGAAAAGGTTACACTGGAATTACAAACTACTTTGTGACAGACTCGGGTGAGAGTGAAAAGCAGAGCAACACAACAAAAAAGACCAACAAACTGCTACCATATGATTTCAGCAGAAGGGGCTGGACACTGATGTAGAAAGGCAAAATCCTCAAAGAATGTAAAACACAGATATTTAGCTCAAGAGAGGTCAGCCGACAGGGCAGAAAGGGAAACCCATGGAAAGCAGCCAGAGAGATTAAACTTAAGCTCCACACAACTCTTATTTCACATTGAAAACCACAAACCATTCCCGGAAAGGAAGAAACTTTTATGCTCACTCTTAGGCTTGATGTGAGCAACCTTCTTAAAAGCTTGTGTTTTATGAGGAGGGACTGAGTTCCCAGAGTTTTCCGTTTACTCCTCCCTCAGGACTTTGGGGACAGTTGCTCTTTCTTTCAACTCTGGATCATCCTCTCCCACAGTCAGTATCAAGGGGAATCAGTCCATGGGGCAAAGAAGATAAATAGTGGATGTATAAAGCACTGGATAACCCCAGACACAGGAAAAAAGCAGCAGTCTGGAATTTAGATACACGCTTGGGAACACCAAGACGAGGGAACTTGGAAGACCTACGACTGTTAGGTGACCAAACAGAAAAAAAGAAAGAAGGAAGGAAAGAAACAGGCTGGAAATATCCATTAGTTTGAAATACAGGTAATTAGCAGAGGTTGAAGTAATTAGCACTTGCTGAAGCAGTCAGAATAGCCAAGGAAGCAGTTACTGAGGACAGCAGCACTGAGGACAAATGTACTTCACATGCTCAGGAGCTCTTTCAAACATACCAGAGAAACCTTGTGTTCGCCCAAGGTGAATATTCCTACTCACGTGTCCCTTTTGGATATGCAGATGCCAGGAGCTGGAAGAATCTCTCCACGCCCACATGGTAAGTCAGGAGCAACATGAGGACAACAGAGGACTTTCCAACTGATCAGACTGCAAGGACTTCTAAAATTAAGGGCTTTTCTGCCCTCCACCAGAGAAAGGAGAACACACCAGATCACTGAACATTTCCATAAAAAGCAATGTTTTAATTACTCTGCTAGTAGTTCTGAGACACTTTTACTTGCCCCAAAATATAAGAAGTGAATATGAAGTATAAAACTGATAGAAAATGAACAGGCCACAAGACAGTCATTACAGTGTTTGGTTTCTTTCCTGAGGTATGGAGCCACACACACAGAGCCTACTTTTCTGTAAAGGATTTTGGTTTTTTAAAAAAAGCATTTATTTTTATTTCAGTCTGTAGTAATGCAGTACATTTAGATTATTACACTAATGAATGCTACCACTAAATTAAACACCAGTTTTGATTTGTGATTGCAGTACTGTTAGATGTCATTGTAGGAGGCATTTGCACCATGGACTGACAAAAGGATCTGACTGTATTTCCAGGCAGACATATTTTTGTCTTTTGCATTTGAGCAGGTTTTCAAGGTGTTCAGTTGATTGCTGGAAGTTGAAACCAAGATAAATCCAGTGTGGAAAGGCCACTTCTGAAAAGAGTAATCACACCAAGAAGATGATGTCATATTTTTTGGAGTTATGACTGCACTAAGAAATGAATGGTTTTGAAAGGACTTGATTTGATACACCCCACTGCAAACCCAGGAGTGATGGGGTTCCTTGGTTAATTTGCTAGGAAAGACAACGCTGTAGCTTGGATGTGATTCCCTTCACCAATATTGGTCACAGTTGATTGTAGAGTACTGAATCTGGAAGTGAAAATAAATTTAGGGAAACAAATAGCACAATGTGACCGAGGTGATTTATCACCAGGCAATGGCACCCTGCTTATATTTATTCTGAAACATTTCTGAAAGAAGCATGTTGTGAAAGTCACCTTATTGCTCCATTGCAGAAGAGCAACTGTGTGGTCTGATGGCTGCTGTCAAAACACAGCCGCTGCACAACGTCTTCAAAAGAAATAAAAACACATCCATGTGGACTTAGCTAATTGAAGTCATACAAAGCTGAGGCAGGACATTCTCCACCAGGCTGCAAAAGTTCCACCCGAAATGGTAAATCTTAGACATCCAAAATACCTTGTGTTGTGGTTGCTTTCATCCTAAAAATGTTCAAACACAAATGCCCTCATTCTCGAGAAGTTTCCTGGGATTTTCTGTTGGGGTTGCTACCCGAGATTTTCTGCTTGGCTTGGTGATTGGGAGCACCAATGTGTGAGCAATTGGCAAGGCACTTTAAGACTGGTAACCCTTTAGCAAGAACTGATTTCATTCAAAACCACGGAAAAGCAAGGAGTTACAAGGACCTTGAGGGAACCACTGCTGCCTCCTCCTCCTCCACTGTATAAAAGGCCCCTTTCTTCAAAAGAAGGTTCTTAGTTTCTAATGAAGAAACAAAAATACATCTCCACACATTAGGAATGTGTTCAAGGTGCTTTAAGTCTCATCTTATCATGTGGATAAACAGCTGGAGCAGAACCAGCATCCCTGCAATGTGTTTAGCACATGCCTAACCTGCCTCTTCTCATGGTGACTGAGAGATTTCCTCTCTTGTTGTGAGGACACATTTCCAGACCCGGGCAGGCACCTCAAGACGACGATTTTACCCTTGTCAGCTACAAGGAGAAAAGGGGCCAATCATGGCTGCAGTTCTCTCAGGCAAGAGGCAGGAACTGAGAGAAGCTCCTGCAGAGTCCACTCCCTAATTCCCACAAAGGCGTGTTCACCGTGACCACCTTACAGTGCCCTTTACAGAGAGGAACAACACTGGCTGGCAAGCCTGAGGCAACCTCTCCCGGTGACACAAGGAAAAGCCAACACTCCCACGTCCCTGCTCTGGGGGAGGTGTTCAGGGAGTCATTTACAAGAGCCAAGCCTTCCATTTGTGTCCCACAGGAGTGTTTTCAATCAGGACAGTGCCTGGAGCAGGATCACCTCTGCACGTGCTCCAGGACATTTTCACAACACACAGCTTGTTGCCAACTACGATTTGCTCTTTAAAACACAGTTTTAAGTACTACAGAACGCAACTAGGTAACTAAAACCTTTATGACAACTAGGAAACTCCACACTTTGAATAAAGAGCCTCTTTACCTCCATCTTAATAGTACCAAGAATTGCTGCCAACTTCCATTAAAGGAGCACCTACTTTCCAATCAGCAACTGTAGCCTCTAGGAAACGCCTACTAGTCCCTGGCAAAGCATTGCACTACAAATAATTCAGAGGAAGTTCTTTTTGATGGGACCCCAACTGCTGGCCCCTTTGAGAATCTCACTTGCAGCCAGGAAGAGATAAAAATGGGATAGTATAAACAATTTGAAATAGTGCGCTTTCGACAGAGCATTGCTTGAGTAAAAACTGTATTTTGAAAGAAATAAATCCTGTTGTGGTTTTGATTATACTAATTATTTACTTTATTGAATTAAAAAGTTTTTAAACATTTAAAAATGCTTTTAAAACGTATATGTTTTGTTCTACACTGTCTATTAAGATGAAGAATAAAACCAGACTGATCAGTTTTGCCTTTGGAACTCCGGAATCAGTTGCCAACACAATAATTTTACGTTTAAATTGCAAACAATACTCGGTGAAATTTTAATCCAAACCAGTAAAATGTTTAAATCGACATCTTAAAACTGTTTCTGGAAGTATTTCTCTTCATATTGGACTCTGAAACCTTTTTAGAGAACAGAATCAGTATTTTACCCTTGCACTCTGCAACCACATTACATTCTGAAAATGGAGTTACTCAGAGGGAGCAATATTTCATCGAAGAATGATTAATGAACTGAAAAGAAAACTCTTGTGCTGTTACACTTCTCGCCTATCAGGCAAATACATAGAACAGATCAGAATGTTTTGTCCAAAGGCTGGGAAGCGCCCCAGTGACTCCCAAGTGTCCGTGAAGATGTTATACTTCAGGAAGAGACGCTGCTCCAAGCTGGAAGACAGAGTAATATTCCTACTCAAGATATAGACTCCATCGTTGTGGAGAGTGCAAGTCAAGTTAAGGCCGGATTTGGACGAGTTCTCATTGAGGTAGAGCCACTCTTTGGTGGCAGTGTTGTAGGACTGCACTGTCAGCACGTCCTCACTGGGGCTGGATCTCTGGTTTGGTCCCAGGTCCAGGATGCAGCCCCCCACCAGGTAGATGGTCTCCTCCACAGACAGCATCTGCTGCTTGCGGACGTGCACGTCGCACAGCTCCAAGTTGGTCCAGGAATCAGAAGTGGGACAATACTGCAGGATGCTCATGTTCCTGCCTGAAACAGAGATATTCACAGATGAATTAAGTAATTCTGTCAGAAGGCACTCATGGGGGAGCATTTTTCTTTCCTACAAAGCATCCCAGCCTTTCCTGCAGATTTGCTCACACACTTGGCAGGCAAGCCAGGGGAGAAATGGTGAGCACTGACAAGTGCAGATCTTTGCCCCTGAAAAGAAACTTTGAACATTCTGTTCCTTGGGACAGGGGAAAAAAAAACATGCTACTTTTGGCACGTTACATGATGTAAATTGTCTGGGCCTGCAGATTTTAGAAGAATAATCCCTACCTTTTAGCTTATGCCTTTAATTTTGTCTCTGATTGATACATAAGTATTTTTTTACAAAGAGGGAAGTGGAGCAATATTCTCCTCTCTAGAAGTGGTCACAGATGAATCAAACTATCATGAAGACAGTACGCTTCATTAATGGCTCTCAAGTGATGAGTTATCATCCAAGCTTGACTGTGATACTTCAGATTCCATTCCATAAATCAAAGTTCTACGGAATAAAATTTGTAAAGCTGGTTACATTTCAGCAAGTGGCCTGGATGACCTAAGGGCACTTTATAAAGAGAGAAACACACATTGCGAAATCATCTAACAACCAGGAACTCTGTGCTCTGCCATTAGGCAGAGGCTCAGAAAGAAGCTGAAATCATCTCCATAATTCACAATTCAGTGGCTGCATATGTTTACAATAGTGTTATTCCACAGAACTGTTACAATGCCATCCAGATTTATGGTGAAGACCCTGGCTGTGCCCAAGGCTTCACTAAATAATCACAGAATGCACACAACTCAGTAAATTCAGTTCAGGCTCCAGAGACCTGAGCTCAGATCCAACCTCAAGTGACAAGCAGGAACAGGTTTGCAGACCCCAGACAGGTCTTTTATTAAATCTGCTCCACACTACTAGTCTGTCCTGCATGATGACTTCCAGATGAGCTCCCAGGGGGAAGAGCAGACACGGATATACTGAAAAGTTCTGTAAGGGAACAGGTATAAATAGCCAGAAATATAACTGGATTGTTGTGAATGAAGTGCATCAGTGGCATGATCAGGGAGGTGCTGCTCCATCCAGTATTTGCACTCTGATTATTTTCATGGCAGTGCTCTGTGAAATTGCAGCTCTACATATAGATGACCTTTGTCTACAAACAACCTATCACTCTCTGACTCATTAAGGGGAGGAGAACTCCCAGTTAAGTTTCTATGACTAACTATAGCAGTAAACTTCCCTGGAAAATGTACTATTTGAGAGGAGACATATGAAATAGAAGTCCATTAGCAACATGGCCAAAATCCACAACACAAAATATGAACACTACAATGCCTGACATGGAATTTCTATTAAGATCTAGGTTCTATTCTAGGATCTAAGTGAGAGTTGCAAACTCACGAGAAGGACTTTATTCAAGAAGTGTCATTACAATTTACAGTGGGAAATTCCAGACCCTGCCATCTTTTGGGAAATTCAGTCTCAGGAGAAAGCTCTACACAAATTCAAAAAATAGCCCACAAAATTTACCAAAACTGAGGTATTTACATAAGCACTAAAAATAACATAACAGAAAACCCATTAATTGCTGCATATGTTTTATGGAGTAAAGGTAGCAAATCAGCAAATAAACCTTCGTGTTTCTCAGATCGAAAGATCTTAACACTTTCTGAATCAGCCTAATTCAGAAAGAAAATCACCAGTGCAACTGTGGCAACTCTGGTTTCTAAGTCTGCTACCTGTCCTAAGCCAAGATGTCACAGAAAAACTGGTTCTATACTCTTGTTCAGGAAATTATTTATAACAAGCACAGGTGTTTGTTGTCCTGAATGATCCTGGATTTAAACAGAAGCCTAAATATGCTAGTTATCCACTGCTCAAAACTTCTCATTTCTTTACTTTCCTATTTCCATTGAAAAAGGCTTTTAAGAAAAGACTTGAGAAATGACAGAGGTTTGGAGAGCAGCAGCAATCTCCTGGAGTGTGGAGAAGCCAGAGGTAACTCACAAGTCTCCTTCAGCTGAACCCACAAGCAGCAAGTACCAGGTCAGGAGCCTGACAGAGGGCAGCAATCCCAACTGCATATCCCTTGATCAGGAGTTTTAAAGGAACAGGATCTGAATCAGCAATGTGCTGATCTTCCTCTTCATGACACCAGGAGTAGGCAGTCTGATGAAAGCACAGCACATGCAAGAGAGAAGGAACTTGCAGAGTGCAGAGGGTGCAAGAGAAAAGCTGGTCCTCTCGTTATTGTGTAGCATTCTTAACCAAATCAGAGGGTTTTCATCTTATCTCTCCTTTCTCTCTCTCTAGATAAAAATGCCAAACCCTTAACCCTGGTCTCTAGAGACAAGACTTCCCATTCACCTGTTTCAACCCTTTCTCCTCGTTCTCTTGTCTCACAGGAAGTCCCCTTTTGTATCTGACTTCTCAGCATGACAAGTGTTTCATGCCAGACATCTCAGAGTCCCAGTGCTGGACATGAGGGAGAACAATAGCCCTGGCAGATCCTGTAGTGGGGGTGACCAGAGGACTGGGACTGCAGCACAGCACAGCCCTCCATACAGACACAGGCACATTTTCCTCACAGAAGCCACCAGGCTCTGGGTCAGAATTGTGTGGACAAAATAAGCTTGAGGGGTTTTATTAGCAGAAGGACCTTAAGGGGAGGCAGTATCTTTTCTAAACTTTAAAATGATTCAGAGCTCAAATCTGCTCAGACACTAGAAGCTTGTTCTAACATCAGTTAAGGTTTGCTTGCAGTACCGTCTGTAAAAGCTAATCTCTCTTCTAATTTCATTCTGTTTGGAAAGAAAGCCCTTAAAACTGCTGTGGTAAACTAAAGTGGGGAAAGGCCAAATTCAAACTTACAAAATCCTGGTAAATACCGAACACTTGACATGTTTAAAAAATTGACTTCTAAAGCACTGAGAAAGTGTCTTCCTCCCAGAAAATGGCTCTAAGTAGTGAACAAATGGTAGCTCTTTTTAACTGAACTTGTTTGCCCACTGGATAGAAGTAAAGTAATTGTCAGAAAAGAATGAAACTTCAAATCCTCCCCTCTGTACAGTGTCCTCAGAAAATTTGGTATAGAAATTAAATAAGCTAAAAGTGTTGGTTCTTGCTTCAGCTTTTGCTTGTTCAGTTCAGTTTTAAGGCATAGCTTAAATTTACCTTTGAAACACTGAAATACTGTAGTGAAAAGACCACTATTTAATACATGAGAAATACTAAGGCAGGCAGGTATTTTCTATGTATTTTTCCTTCTGACAGTCAAAACTAGGTATTTAAAAAGTAAACCAAGTATATCTATTGAGACCACTCTGTACTGTGTGATCAAAATCTAAGATAAGGGACAGTGGCTAAGCTGGGTGCTGAAGTACCCATTAGTTTGTTCTCTCCAAGTAACAGAGGCCCAGGTCCACACAGGCTCTGAAAAAAACCATAAATACCTGATTTTTCCCTGACAGAGCTATTGTTTTGCTTTGTTTGTCAATTATTTTTCTACCAGCAACTGATTTCTATGTGTTTAAATCAGCATTAAATTTAATCAGCATTATGCAGCCTTCTACACAAGTTCAAAAGCTTTCCTGAAAAACAGGAGAAAATTATCTGGGCCTTGGAAACAATCAGGTAAAAACCACCAAGAAGTAACAGCAAACTTGTTACCTCGTGCAGTGTATCCTCCAATAACGTAGATCTTGCCCTTGCATTCACAAGCTGAGAATTCTGCAAGAGGGTTTGGCATGGATGCCACGAAATTCCACCAGTCATTCTCTGGGTTGTAGCACTCCACGTTGGAAAGGGACTGGCCACCGATGGCATAGAGCTTTCCACTGACAGCCAGGAGCTTGAAGTTGGATCTGAAAGAACAGATTGCAGCACTGAAATGAGGTGCATCCATGTACAGAAATACAGAGGGAAGTTCTTCCTACCCAGGCTCTGACACACTCATCACCACTCACAGCTTGCACCACCACCACTGAGGCATCTGCAGCATCTGAACTCTTCTGGGTAAGGCCAAAATGCTGTAACTACACTGCAGTTACTCAGGACAGTAACCAGTAACAGTCTCAATTTTATTGATGATGCTGCTGATACTGAGGAATATTTTATTTTGTATTTCAGCTTGTGCCAGTTCAGCTCTAGATGTTCACTTAACCAATGTGCTCAGCAGACAGCTCATTCTTATTAGGCTTTTAGTAATGTGCCATTGGTAGAGAAAAATGCATTACATGGACACACAGTGAAGGATATAATTGCAGTTAAAATGGCAAAAAATTTCAAACAAGAATTGATGGATGCCTACTAATGCATACTTGTTTTAGGCTGTATTTTGGAATCTCTTTAATAACCCTAATAAAAAAAAATAAATTGGAACACATTGAATCCGGTTCTGCAAAAGAAAGAAGAGAGAATTTTCTGTACCCTATTCAGCATCAAACCACTAAATACACCCTCTGAAGCAAGATCTATCTGCAAATTATGTTCTACTCATAGCTGAACAAAAATTGTACTGCACCCCATGAGCAATGCCCTCCAAATTGGTCATTTATTTCTTAGTCTGTTCCATTGTGCTTTCAAAATTCACACATGGTAAAGGGCAACTTCCTAATTCCTGAAGCAAGAGGAATCTCCTATCTCATTCCCTGAAGGTAACACAGACAGAAACAAATGGTGCAGGGGCTTTAAAGATGCAGGTCTGGAAGAAGAAACTGGAGTATGTGAAGACAGAACTCTTGTATGCAGCTCTACCTTCTGGCTAGGGAAGCTGGTCTAACAAAAGATGAGCTTTTCCTCTCCCCAGGAACAGTCTCACTGCCTAGTAAGGTTGTTCCTTCTCTTCTGCTGAGCCAATCGAGATTTTACCACGAGTATCCCAACTAACTGGATGTGTGGCAGTCCCTGGAGTGCACCAGCTCAGCACACAGCCAAACAGCGAACTGTGTTATGTCTGTAAAACTGAAATGATGTTTCAGACTTGCACTGGCCTGCTGGGCAGTAGAGGGATTTCCACCCTGCAGGGATCCAACACTCAAAACTTACTCCTAAGTACTTTTGCAGGGTTTTGTCCAGGCAACAAAATGAACCCTGCCTAGCTGCAGAATGCCCTGCAACTTCTTTTTTATTAAGTGTATTTGGAAAAAGGATTTGTTTCCAGATGGAATCACTTTGCTCTTGTCAGCCTGATACAGCTTTGGAAACTAAAATGCTCCTTTGAAGGAATTAATTTCTTTCATTATTTCTTTTTCCTTTGACATTTACGATTAGGTCAGTCTGTTCATATTCCCTCAATAGCAATTATGCTTTCCAGTTCAGAAAATCCAGAATAAGATGGCAATCAATAGCAGATATGAAACGAGGATAACTACTTGCAAAACATTATGATTTTCAAAGCAATATACCTGTTGTAAAAATTGGGACAGAAAAAAAAATCCACAAATTAACAAAGGGGCAAAACCACAGGGAAAACTATCTATTGAAACACAAACAACAAAACTTGCAGTTTTAAATATTCTAAAGGGAGGCCACAAACTTTTGTGTCAGTCATTTAACAACTTCCAAACACTCATTAAAATGGATGACATTCAGTGGAGGTATCTCAGATTCATGGAATTAATTAACAATAAGGTTCATTTACTCAAAACTAGCTCCAATTACCCATCAGGACACTTTGTATGAAACTTTGGACATTAGCTCAACATGTTATGAAAAACTTCTGCCATTCACCTTTTGATGCCAGTAACAGCAGGTGTCTTTATGGAGAGTGAACATTAGGAAATATTTAGTGCATTTTTACTCTCTTTTAATGTGTTGGAGCAGCTGGAAACAAGGAAGGCAAACACTGAGCAGGGAGCCAGCTCTCCACAACCGTTCCATGGACCACAGCCTGGAAACAGTGGGGCCGAATCGGACAGATTCCACCACGCTGGAACTCCACCTGCTATTTGTCTAAACCTGTACTTTCCAAAAACCAGGCCTAGTGGGTCCCTTCTTGCTGGCACAAGCTGAGGTATGAGCTGCCTTCTGCTGCCCCCATTCACTCTGAACAGGATCCCAGGAACAGCAGTGAGTGGGAACTGTGGGGTTTTACCATCCCTCAAAATCTGTTCTTCATTCAGCAAAGTGCAAAGCACTGCATGCACAAAGGAAGGAAAATATAACGCACAAATGTAAAAGAGCTGGAGGTCAAAGAGCCTTTCTACACACAGAACAATATTCCACAGCTTCCCAAAATCCCCCTGTGGCTCTGGATTATACCAGGTGCTCCTGCAGGAGGCCATAGTGGCAGTGCTATAAAGGACCAGCACATACGGTAATTGTTCACTGACAATCTCACTTAGTGTACAACAAAAAAGAAGTAGCCCAGACACTGGGGAGGGCTTGGTGATCTGAGGGGTGGCTAAACATGGAAACAAGACACCTGGGAGAAGGATTCCAGTATAGGCTGGAATCTACACTTCTGGAGGATTTCAAGAGCAAGTTAAATATGTATTTATTTGAAAGGTTTATTATCCTGCTGCAGAACATGAGCCTTCGATTAACCAACATTGTTTCTTCCTGCCAAATGATCAGTTTAATCTTAACATTTCTCAAAAATCAGACTGACTTCCTTATTCTAGAGTTAAAGCACTTACGACAGAGACAAGGAGTCAAGGAAGCACTGTTATGGAGCAATTACAAAGCATTTCACATATTTTCAATAAATTCCTTTTTTTCTTTTTTCTTCTATTTCTTAGGTGAATTTGCAGAGTACGCTGCATCAAGCATTTAGCTGTAGAAGTGTGTGATACATTTGTGGTAAGTAAGGTAGGGATGGTTCTAACTTCAAAAAATTTTGAAGTCTATTTTCTTCCAGCACAGAAGAATGTTGAGGGAATTAAAACAAAACAAAACAAAAACTAACAAAACAAAACAACAAAAAAACCCCCACAACCCCCACCCCCCTGCCAAAAAAAAAAAAAAAAAAAAAAAAAAAAAAAAAAGAGAGGAAGGAGGTCTCCTGAACAAGTAGCATTCCCTAGAAGCATCATCTCCTATATTCCTGTAAGAGTCCTCAGAGTGGCAGCAGTTCAGGCACACATTGCTCACAAAAATCATGTTCCATGTGCATATGCATAATTCCAGCCTGGGGCTTACATAGGTCTTCCAGGCCTGGAAGATTTACCTGCCATGAGTAGGAAGGTTCTGAAGGAAAACAGAAGTGGAATATACAGCTCTAACTGGCACATGCAATAAAAATCCTACAAGAATATTATTTTTAAATAGGAAATTTCACCAGACAGTGTTCACTTAAAAAAAAAAAAAAAAAAAAAAAGTTTGGAAAGGTATTCAAGGACATTACTGCAACAGACTTTGTTACTTTCTTGACTCCAAAGTGATTTTGGACAACCCTTACATGGAGCTGCTTCTATTAAAAAGTTCAGGTCATTCTCTCTCTTGAGAATTCCAAGTACAGAAACACCTCTAGAATGAAAAAGTCTAGAAAACCTGATCTGTTGAGGGCTATTTGTGATCAGCACTGGATTTAGCACTCAGACGATGAAAAATTCCATGCTCAGTCACAGGCTTCCTATGTGAGCATGAGCACGTTATATTAGCTCCCTTGGGAAAGCATAAATTGGGAGAAGCACTCTCTGAAGCTCCTGGGCTGTCACAAGAACATTAGACAGGAGTTGCCTATCATAAAAAAGTTTGAAACTAAAGCAGTAGGACCTGTACACCTAAAAAGAAAGCCAACAGTGAAAACCCAAACCAGAATGGCTGCTAAATATTCAGTGGCTTTCGTCTTCTACTTAGAAGTAAGTCAGGAGTGTTTCATCTAAGCACGTGGAGAGAATCCCATCATCCTGAGATTCTCCATTACAACAGTGGAAATAATCCATGATAAAAATACCACAGAACTTAAAAGGTTTGTTTAGGGCAGAAAACTCTTATATGAACAGTAGAGCTGCAAAATTATATCCCTAACTCCTCAACCTTCCCTCGAGGCCAACACATGCAGGCACTCATGCAGGACAAATTCAGATCCTCTGCTGTCTGAAGTCAAACCAACTTCGGTGGAAACTAAAGCCCTCCCTGAAGGTAAGTCAAATTTCATCCATGGGACGTAATTTTATCAGCTGCCATAAATTCATTTGCCAGACAGTCACATGGCTGTAATTCCTAAGAAGAAGGCTGGGCAACCACGCTGCTTATTTTACTACAGCATAACAAACTAAAAATACAATCCCAAGCAAACTGCAGCTCTAATTGCAGCACAGATGTGTGGCAGACAGGCATCAGCACTGGACATGTAGCATGCAAACCCCTCATGTTAAAAATGGCCCTGCTCTTGGCTCCTAGAGCACAGGCCATCCCTCCCTCACACAAAACACCAAGCAGGTCATCAGGGAGCTGACATGTTATGTCAGATAGAAAAAGTAATCTTTAACTGCAAAGCTGAGACTCCGTGAAGCTGGTAAAATGTTTTGTGAAGGAGTCAACTGAGTGTCCTTGAAAAAAAAAGCTCCCCCAGTTACTCAGGGAGCAGCATCCTCACTGCTACTTTGCAGGTGTAATCCTGCAATTTTGGCCTGCAATAACTACCATGGAATGTAAGGCTAGAGATTATCCCAAAAATATCCATTTGCCTGCTGCCTTTCTGCAGTAAATGGCCAACGTGAAACTCCATTCTAAGGAACACCTTGCTGTCACCTGTGATGGGTTTGAAGATTAAATTGGTGTGGCAACGCCAGTGAAAACAGTAATAGGAGAAAATATCCATGTGCTTATTTCAAGTATAATGATTATACATCCTAGCAGAAAAACAAAATAAAAGAGCAAGTGTGGAGAAAAAAAGGCTGATCTAGAGTTTGAACACACAAACTGTAAGTTGCAAAAAGGGCCTTGAAAAGCTAATTTTTAAAATCTCATGTTGCAGAGTCAACACACATAGTAACAGCTCTCTTGCTGTAGACAGCACACAAACAGAACCTCGTGACTTGATCAACGTGGGATTTCTTGTGATGAAGTCAATTTCCATAGGAGACACTGTGTGGGCTGACCCCATCCTCCTTTTCTAGCGAGGCCAAGTGCTCCCAACCCCATTCCCGCAGCTCCAGCTGTCGAATGAAGCCTGCTAAAACATCTCCATTCCTCAGGCACTTCAGGGAACTCTGCTACAGGCTCAACCTTTAAGAAAGAGGTCTATAAGAAAAGGTGTTTGTAGTGTTTAAAAGCCAAACATTCATTTCACAGATGAAACTTTTCCCAGCGCCATTCCAAGCAGTCAGAAACACTGAGAAAAATGGTTTCTGATCAGTTGTGATGACTGATTAGAGGGGTGATTATTTTTAGTAAAATTCTCACAATACAGGAAGTGGGGGCGGAAAAACGTCTGAAATGGGAAAGACTTAATTTCAGGTCTAATCCCGGTTTTGAGGGGGTTTAGGTGGCAAAAGCTAAACAGAGCCAGGAACAGAGACTGTAGTTTAACTACCCTGATAAAAGCATTTATGCCAAGGGCTTGGGTCTCTGTGTATGCTCTTTCAATTCACTGGATAGAAAAAAGGACTTCCATGCTACAGTGAATTTTGGCCTCCTTACTTTTTTCAGAGAGAAAAGATAAAATTTAAAATACTTTTACTAAAATGGAAACAAAGAGGAAGTTCATGTTGGAAACAAAGCCAGTTTGTTTCAGTGACATGAAAGCCTTTGTTTTTATAACTTCAAAGTGTGGTTAAGGTAGAGGAGCCACAAGCTTGGCCAGGGAGAAGGCCTCTCTTCTTGGGCCCTCCTCAATGCTAGGATTCTACTACTCTTCCAAGTATAAATTACACAAGTGTTTCCGAATGCAGACTAAAACTTCAATGTGTAATAAACTCTTCAAAAGGATAAAGGTAAAAAAAGAGGTAAAAATCCTCAAAACAATGACTCCCAGATCCAAATATTCCCATCAAGTGAGAAATTTCTCACCATCTTCCTGACGCTTTTCTGGTATTTCACTGACATGCAGGCCTACAAAACGTTCAGACTTTTATGAAAGTACAACCCAATGGACAGCTGCTGGAACTAATTGTTTCGGCCATCTCCAGCTCTGGTACAGCCTGTACATCCCCACCACGAGCAGGAAAACTTGTCACGCACTTAACTGGAGTTACAACACACCACAAAGAAAGCAGGAAAGGAGTTTTCTCATTGGGTCTGTTTGGTGGTTCAGAGCACGGCCAGGTCTGTATCGCGTCCCTAAGGCCGAGGCAGTGCCATGAGCCTCAAGAGGATCTATCTCACCACCAGACAGGGACACACGTGTGCCCCAGCGAGCAGGGGTTACCTCTTCTGGTTCATGGAGGCCAGCTGGCTCCACTCGTTCAGGCACGGGTTGTAGCAGTGCGCGGCCGAGATCTCCTGGCTGGTGATGCGGTAGCCGCCGACGATGAACAGGTAATTGTCCAGCGTGGCCGAGCCGTAGCCGCGGACGCTCACCAGGTCGGCGGGCAGGTTGTTGGCCAGCGGCAGCCACCGCTGCGCCTCCTCGTCGTACCTGAGCATGGCCCAGGGCGCGTCCCCCGCGGGGTGACAGCCGGCGGGCAGCCCCGGCGGGCAGGCGCCCATGAAGTCCCCGAGCAGCACCAGGGTGGCCGTGCCCCTCATGCGCCGCTCCCGCAGCTGCTGCTGCAGCGCCGGGGGCAGCAGGAGGTGCGGGCGGGCGTCGGGCCTGCGCAGCACCTGGTGGTAGTGCGCGGCCATGAAGTCCAGGCAGGCGTCGTGCAGGTCCTGCAGGCCGTACACCTGCGCCAGGCGGTGCAGCTCGAAGCAGTTGCCCAGGCGCACCTGCGACAGCAGCAGCCGCAGCAGGGGCGTGACCTGCAGGTAGGACGCGGCCTCCACGAGATCCTCCAGCAGCGGCGGCTCCTCCTCGCCGCCCTCGTCCTGCTCCAGCCTGGCCAGGCAGGACGTGTTGATGAAGTCCAGCACCAGCTCCAGCCCCAGCGCGCTCAGCCCCCCGCGCAGCAGCTGCTCCTCCTGGCCCTGCCCTGCCTCCCGCATTCCCGAGCGGTAGAGCGCTCGGAAATAGTCGCTCTGCTCGATCAGCTTCCTCTTGCACACCGGGTAGCACTTGTCCCCCAGCCGGATCTGCACCACCTCCTCTCCGTCACCGGCCCCGTCGCCCTCTTCCCCTTCCCGCTCCTCTTCCTCCTCCTCCTGCCGCCGCCGCCGCCGCCGCTCCGCCAGGGACATCGCTCCCCGCGGGCCGGGCCGCGCCTCAGCCGGGATGGGGCTCCTCCTCCGCCGGCCGGGACGGGCCGGGACGGGCCGGGATGGGCGGAGCGGCCCGCCGTGCCGGGAGGCGCTGCCGCCGCTCCGGCCCTGCGAAGGAGCCACAAGGGAAGCGAAAAAAAAAACCAAACCAAACCTCACGCAGGGAGGAAAGAGAAAAAAAGCCCGAAAAAGGCAATGTTGAGCGCTCCGGCGCTGCCCGCCGGGGGGGCCGTCAAGGCATCCCCCGGGCCCAGCCAGGGTGTGTGTCAGGGCCACGGTGGAATGGCCAATGCTGGGCTCCAGGGGACAGCCCAGAGCCGCAGCGATCCCCCCCGGTGCTCCCCTCTCCTGATTTGGGCCGGATCGCAGCTGCAGCTGTAGCTCTTGCCATAAATGTACCGCTGCATCCCTGGCGAGGGGCAGCATTCCCGAGGCACACGGGCAGGGAAAGAGCAGCGTGTGTGCCTGGATCCGCGCACAGCAGAGCGGAGGAGCAGCGGCACAGCCAGCCCGGTGCCATCGCATCCCCGCATCCCTTCCCGAGCTGAATCCCCCGGGGCTCACCCTGCACGGCCAGAGCAGCAGCGGGACTCGGGAATGACAAGTGCGATACCTGACTCTGCTCTGACCCTCCTGGGGCCCTGCGTGTCCCAGCCCCTGGTTTGTCCTGTGAAGACACTGCATAACCTGTTCTGCTGCTCCATTTTTCTATAAACTAAGTTCCTGGAACGGGACGTCTCCTGAGTGAGCTACGTACCAGGGTCTGGAGTTTGTTTGAAATGAACAAGAAAAGAGCAAATTAACAACTGAGCATCTTGGGCAAGGGTAAAATGACAAATTTGCTGTTTGCCTTGTTATATTCTTGAATCACAGTGACAGTCCTTAAAAAAACCCAAACAAACAAAAAAACCCCCAACAAAACAAACAACCTACCACCTGCCGAAACAGATGATGTCTGCCATGCCTGTATTCTTATATGCTGTTACTTACTGTAAAGATGTTCAAAATACATTTTTATCTTTGTAAAGATATTTCCTTTGGATATTGCAGACCATAGAAAATCTTTCCTTTTAGCAGTAGTGTGATTCACGATCAGTTTGTGCAGCTTTCTTAGTTTTCAGACAAGTCCCTATTTTCACTGTTCAGAAAGCATCTTTTCTCCCCACTATTAAAATATTTCAGTGGTCTGTTTTGTGGGGGGGGGGGTTCCCTCTCTTTTAAAGAAGACAGGGTTGTTTACTTTTTAGCATTTTCTCCATGAAACGATCACGATCCTTTATCACTGTTTTGTTGATCTTCAGCTTCTTAACACTAGCCCACAGAGATGACACAAATGTTAATCTCAGTTATAGGTGTTTTTTTCTGCTGACTTTTATAAAAGCCTTTTTTTGATGTGAGGTGGGTTTCTGCGCATGTTTGTTTTCCACCTCACTTCAAAGAATCTTCATCATCCTGCTTTTGAGGGGCCCATTTCATGTTCTGAAATCCTTTCATATAGGATCTCAGCCAGACCCAAAGAAGTCTCTTCAGCAGCCTTCACTATCTGGGTCACCATCACCTCTCACCTTCTCTTTCCTACTAATGTGTAACACTGTTTGCTTGGTTTGTGTTCCTCTTTTTGTCTTCCTCATTATTTAATTAATATTCAAATTCCACTTTCCTGTCTCTTGTTCTTAATGAAGAACCACAACATTTTGCTTTTTTGAGTTTCTTACACCTAGTTCAAGTTTAAGTATGATCACTTGGCTGTTTTTTCTCTGCTTCAGGTTCAGCCTTCAAAAGATTGCCACACATAATAAGTGTCTCACCACCTCAGTAGGAGTCCAGCCCTTAATTCCTTCTTGTCCTTTAATTCCCACAGGAAGACATTTCAAGCAATTGTAATCATTATTACTCCCGAGGGGAAACAGAGATCTCGTGTTTGGCATGGCCTGCAAGCCATCCTGTTGGAATACAGCAGGATTGCCATCTTTAGACATCTGCTTTGGAGTCTCTTATGTTTCATGGGTTTGTAAGTTAGCTCCTAATTGGTGAATGCTTTTTTCCGTGTGGTCAGTTATGGTAAGTTCAGTCTCAAAGCGTTAAAACCAGAGCCGAGGTGGATGGAATATTTCTTCTCTGGCCATATGTTGCCAGATGAGCCTATGCCTGCCATTCTGCCTGGGATTTCCAGTCCTCCTTCCTCACAGTCCATGAGGTTTGTTAATGAGCTGGATCAGTTTTGGCATGTACTACTTGTATTTTATTCCTGCCAGCAAACTTTCGAGGGCACTGACTCCCACAGCTTTCCCCAGGAGCTCTCACATGCCCAAGGGGTCAGCAGTACTGAGTGGCCACTTTTCCAAAAAGCTTGTTTCCTTACCCAGATGTTTTTACTGGGCTGGTTGTCATCTCTGTGCTTTTTCCAGGCTCAGAGCCGGGCATTTGTGCTAAGCCAGAGTTTGCTGACAGGGCAGGTCCTTGTTTTTTAACTACACTCATCAGTCAGCCTATGTCATGTGCTTATAGAGTACTTACACTGCACATGCACCAAGGCAAGGACTACTCTTTTGTTCCACTTTTGTGCAGATAATTTTGTGTCTTTCACTCTACTGCTATATTGGTTTATTCTAAGATCAATAATACATGTTATTATACTGAAATCAAAGAAAAGGCTTTGCTGTTTCACCAGTAATCATCTTGGTTGTACCTTAAGTGAATAAAAAATGTATTTTCCAGAGTTGGAACTCTATTTCTAGAGCTACAAAGCCAAAATGTGTAGTTCAGAGCCATAAAAGATTTGCACGATCTTTGAAATGAAAATGAAGGACTATCTATCATCCTTCAAGAATATTCTGAAGCATCAAACATGAAAACAATCATGGTAGATGTTAAATGAGTTTATGATAAAAGAACATGCCCTGAAGAACAAGACACTTAGAGAGGAAGATGAGGGTAACTCTGCTCAGCACTTCAATACCTGTCTTCTAGTTTTTGGCTCCTGGGGCAAAATCTTCAAGCTGTTTTAGACAGTTCAGGCCTCTTTACAGTATCTGAGAGACAAACTGATAGCAAGAAAAAGGGTTCTCAAATGCCAACAAAGGGACTGTGCAGACATCAGAGAGTGTCAGTAAAGGCTCTCTTGCTCCAGGGTTGCATTGGCCATTTGTGCTACATAATTTTTCCCTGTGTCTGGTGCCTGAACCATTTCCTTGTATTTAATGTCTCAATTATTTCCAAAGCTGAAAAGAGATCACTCTTTTCTTTTAAAAAGACGTGGAAATGGAAGAAGCTTTTTTCATACAGCAACTCCATTGTAACAAACCATTCAGCCATGACAAAGAGAATCTGAGCCTTTCTCTGCCTCTGCACACATTTCTGTAACCCTGACTTTCCCAACATAGCAAAAGCAAGGAATCACAGAGACTCACAAGGAGTTACTGCTACAAAGACAAGAAAAGTAAAGCCAGAGAGATGCTGGATAATACTTGAGAACCAGAGAGTAACACCGACCTGAATGCTCTGAGGGAAGGACCACACTGAGTGAAAAAAGCAGTGGAAAATTTGAATTCCTTTCAGCCTTATTAGTCTAAAGTGTGAACTGGAACTTAATCTGGGGATATTTAAAGTATTCATACTATCTAATATAAAATATAAAATGCCACATTCTGTCCTTTGAGACACCAAGGAACTGTACTGCATTGCCAGGGAACTGTGCATTGAGTAATAGTGGAATTATTATTATTATTATTATTATTATTATGCTAAATTATTATTATTATTATGCTAAATATTACTCAAGACAAGAATTGGTCTTTTGGAAAGGGTTTGCCCACTGCTGCCATTGTTCAGTATTTTCCCTGTCACAGGGTACAAAGTAAACATCTATGGAACACAGGAGTTATCCTGCAGTATTTCAGCATGAAAAATGTCTGTGTTATAAAGGATCTTGGCATTTCAGAGAGGAACTGACCGGAATATAATTTTACTTCAGTTGAACTCTAGCATTTGTGAAGGATGACCTGCTAAATAAAAGTAATTTCTCTTTCAGATTCACAGCCAAACAAAGCACTTCTTACCCTGTGCCATTAGCAAAGCTATTCAAAAAAAAAAAAAAAAAAAAAGAAAGAGAGCACTCATTTCTAATTACACTTGCTCAGACATTATTCCCTAATATTTTCTGTTTAATTTTCTGCTTTTAATGTGCTGTTTATTTATTCCTCGCAATAAAGGTATTTTGCATCACTACTGAAAAGATACTTGGAGTAGCATGTTTTTTGAAAGCAGATTACTATCAGGTACTTACTAGTCACATCTGAGTGATTGATACTAGAGTGTGTGCTCACGAGCTCTCTCTGGGCAGCACAAAGGCCATCCCAAGAGTCTGTGTGTGGTGGGCATTCTCTGTGGATCATGAGGAGGTCCAGGCACCAGATAATAGAGTGGAGGTGGAAGAGTGTAAATCCTTGCAATGGCCTTCAACCTGGTCCATTTTTTTATACCACAGACCCAGTAAAGAATTTCCTTGAAACTCCCTCAGGTGAAATGAATGTTCCTTGACAAAACCTGAATGAGGGTCTGGCTGCTGGAGTGCTCTGCCTGCTGCTGTACCCCCCCTTAGGGATGTTTGCTCTGCACAAATGCATTGCGCATCCACAGCCAGGAATTTCTTGTGCAGCTGTGCCTGGAGGAGACTCAGCTGGGTGCTTTTAAAACAGCAGATATTTTTTAATCCTGGTACAGACAGGCAGAACTGAATTTTAGTACATAATAACTAGGTAAGATGAATGGTAATCCACATGGAAGACTTCTACTCAGTATCCAGCTCTGTAAAATTCACCACAAGTTCGAAACTCCATCCCCTTTGCCTAATTCAAGTTTTGCCATAAATCAGCATCTGTTCATTAGGGTTTGCTAAACATTGTCCCTTTTGTCATAAAACTTGGCTCAAGTTAATCTGCAATGCCACTAGATATATATTTATGTAAATCTATTCTGGCTGGCTAAGACTTGTGTTGCTCTTTGCTTGAACACACAGATCCTGCCTTGGTGCAGAGGTTTGGCCAAAATTAGTCTGAAGCCAAGCTCTGAGAGAATCTCAGGGCCTGGCAACTCGTGGAAACAAGGGTTTAAAAAATGGTTTTCATGAAGCCTCAGGAAGAGAAACTGTAATATTTCACCTCTTTTTTCCATGTTGATGGGATGGGACTGAAACCAGATTCCTTGGCTCCAATTGTCCCTAACCTTGGAGAAGATCAGATTCATTAAAAATGTGATACACTGCTCCAACCCAAAACCTGACCACTAATAGCTGTTTTTGACAAAACAGTTCTCTCAAAAAATGCTGTTTTGTTGGACTTTGAATATTTTGCAAGAGTGTTTTGATTTCAAGGAAAATTTTAAGGGAGAAAGAAAGCAAGCACATTATTTGAATGACATCAAAGACTTGTTTTGATTTTTTCCCCACATATTTACATTTCATTATTTCATGATTCATTACATTACTCTTTTATAACTTTTATACCTTAAAAGAATTACAGTGACATATTCTAAAATTATCAATGTACTTGGCTTACTTAAAACTTTGATGTTACCACTACTATAATAAAGGAAAAATACATGTGCATATCTCAGAAAAATGAGATAAAGATGATTTTAACACAGGCCTGAAATTCAGTTTACTTATGTGGAGCACAACACAGGCAGAGAACTTCATGCTGATGTCACATGGGATTATGCTGCACATTTCATTAAATTAATTACTGACATTCACAGGAGGATTTGGGCAGGTTCATACCTCACCTAGGAAACAGCCTTGGTCTCACTTCTCAGCTTGTCACCTTCCAACTGCTCTGTCACACAATACCTGGAGAAGGACCCAGTGTAACCCATTGTGGCCTTGCAGTGCCTGAAGGGAGCCTACAGGAAAGATACAGAGAGACTCTTTACAGAGGATGTAGTGCAGGACAAGGGGGAATGACTTTAAACTGACAAAGAGCAGGGTTAGATGAGATATTAAAAACAAATTGTTCCCTGTGATGTGGTGAGGCCCTGGCACAGGCTGCCCAGAGCAGCTGTGGCTGCCCCATCCCTGGCAGTGTTCCAGGCCAGGTTGGACGGGGCTCTAAGCAACCTGGGATAGTGTAAGGTGTCCCTGCCCATGGCAGGAAGGTGGAAATAGGTGAGCTTTGAAGTCCCTTCCAGCCAAACCATTCCACAGTTCTACAACCAAACAGATCCTTTCTGGTCTTTACATATTCTGAGTGATAGAACCATATATTCCATAAAAGCTAAATATAGTTCCAAAAATCAAGACATGTCTGTTAGTTTATATGGAAAAAGTGCCTGCTTTTGTTTCTGTTTGGCAAAAAAAGAGTTAATGCCTGATGATAAATCCTTTGTGCTGGGAAGCTCCTGGATTGTGCCATTCTCTCTGCTAGCCCAGGTGGGAAACTTAAGGGACTGTTTCTGATTATAAGGATCATGAAAAAGATAATTTTATTCCAGTGTGGCAGGTCCATTTATATCTCTTTAACTAAAAGGCCTGCAAAAACATTCATATTCTCGCAGGAGACAGGCCCCCCTGCCTTTTTGTTCTCCAGGAGGAAATGTGAGGAGTTGGATGAAAGGAGTTCCTAAATAACATGAAGTGCTGGTCTGGTACTGGCCGCAGACTCCCCTGTATCAGTGACAGCCTCTTGGTGCCTCTTTGCAGAGCACATGGAAAATCAGCCGCTGGTTTGCAGGTAAGACTTGGGAATTTCCTTCTTGCAAAATGTTTGTGAATTAAAATTTCAGCACTAATTTGCATTTCCCCTTGAAATGTCAGAGTGAAATTAAGGGGAAGCTGGCAGGATACTATGAAATTTAATAGAAATTTTCTGGTTTTAAAGGAAATTGACTCAAGCAGCCATTTATTTACTCGTTTCAATCTCTTTATCTTTCATTAAAAAGAAAGTTTCCCTGCAGCAATTTCTGCCCTTAAAATTTATTCCCATCAAAGAGGAGGGAGAAAGAATACTTTTAATCTCCTTGTTAAGTGCTTCCCCAAGTTATTCAGAGTCCTCCAGGCTTCCCCTCTTGGAGATACAGGAAGAGTAGGAGTGAGGAAAGCAATTACAAATCATTATTTTTGCATGCAAATCATGCAAAATCTGTTTTGCAGAACAAAACAGATATGAAATTCATACTAAATACAGTATGTAATGCCAAAATACAAGCATGTCTTTCAAAATTTTGAGTGTGCTCTAAATCAAGTGATACCTTAGGATATTTGGAACAGTGTATTTTTAAAAATACACTGTCAATAGCACTTGTGGCAGTGGTAGATAAATCTAAGAGCTTCCCTGTGCAGTCCACTGAGTGCAAGCTGTCAGGTATTTTAAAATGTATTTAAGATTTTAGCTGCTGATTATTACACAGATGAACATTTCAAACTACCAAAACTAAATAAAACAACATAACTGCCAAGAGCTGCTTTTCAGGATAGAGGCTTGAGGAATTACCCACTTACCCCCTTCCTAATAGTTTAATTCTTGTATTCCCCATATTTGGAATCTTCATAATTATAGTTCAAATTAATAAAATAATGCCTTAGCCTTGCTGTTGGATCAACAGGGGTTAACGTGCTCTGGGCTTTTTTATCTTTCAGTGAGCTGTGTAAGGAACAAAATATTACACCTGTCAGTTCACTTCCAAACCGGGGGCCTAGTTCTGCAAAAACAAACATCCTCTGTAATGACTAAAGAATTAAAATGAGCTTGAGGCTCTCCCCACTCCATGTAGCTGATCTATACTTCATGTGGAAAGGAGGAAATTCCTTGATTCTAGTCTTGAAGGGTAAAAACACAGTGTAAAATATTCTTATATATTGAACACCCTATTTTTATTGCAGACCATACTTCTACCTAATTCTCTCAACCTCACCATAGAGTCCACTGGGTTTAAATCAACTTGTATATTGTAAGATTTTAAAGCCTTTCTGTATGAAAAGCATAATGTGGGAATCGGAGATCAGACTTGGTCGTGTTATGAAACAAAATGTGGGAGCTTCAGGTTTCAGACCTGAAAAATCATGTCCATGTATGTCAGCTGTGTATTCTTTCTCACAGGCCTTTTCCTAGCAGAAAACCTTGTACAGACTGCTCAATATTTTTAAACTTATTAGGGGGAGAACATATTCATAGCTTGAGTGGAGGTTCCAGCCCTCTCCAGTCATAGAGAGTTCATCTGGTTTTAGATCTTTGCAATTAGATCTAGAATTTGATTCTTGCTATCAAAACAGTGTAGGAAGGGGAACAGATCTCCACCTCTGGCTGGAGGTTCATTTGTTAGCAAAGAAGGCAAATTTCTGTAGTCACTAGACAACTCAAAGTGTTCAGATCCTAGACAGAGCTGTTCCTGAACAAACTTAGGTGGAACAATGTGCTGAGCTTGCTATTATTCACCAAATTTCAAGGCTTCCTGCATGGTTTGGTCTGAGGACAAGAGACACAAAGAGGGGACCACAGAAACAAGTTCTCTGAATGTCTAAAAACAACCTGTCCCGTTTGTCTCTCAAAATTCTCCAAATAATTTAGAGAACAGCAATAATAACAACTCTTAGAGTCTTCTGTAGCTCATTAAATGTCTGCTTCCTTTCAGCAGCTGCCCGAACAGCGCCATGGGCATCTCCTGGAGGAGCCCCTGCCCTGGCTGACCTGGCAGCGTGCCCAGCCCTCCAGGGATGGTGCTGCCGCACCCCTGGAGCAGAGCGGGGCTCCCTGAGGCCAGCTCGAGGCCATGGCTCTGCTGCTGGCAGCGGCACAAGCGCTGCTGCTTCTGGCCCTGCCTGGGGAGTCCCAGTGCCTCTGCTCGCCCACCGCCTTCTACAGGAACTGCTGGATCCGGCGCTTCCCGGGGCTCCTGGTGGACGTGCGGGAGTCCCGGAGGCGGGGAGCGCAGCTGCTGCGGGCTTCTGCGGAAAGCTCCGGGCAGCAGTGCGGCAGGACCTGCTGCCTCCTGAGCAACGGTGAGTGCTCGCCGGCAAGGTGGTGGCACGCATTCAGCCCCCCGGTTTGGGTGGTGCTTATGTAAACAGTCCCTCACTTGAAGAAGAAAAGAGGGGGTGGAAGGAGGAGCTATAATTTTTTTTGAGGCTGGAAAGCAGAGGCACGTTGTAGCTGTTGCCCCACAGAATGGAATTTGATAATCTGTATTTTTTTTTTAGACTACATTAGGGATACATTAAAATCTTAGGGTCTGCTTTGAAATTTTAGATCTCTGTTAGAAAGCTTGTAGGCAATACCAACATGAAGAGAGTAACTCTTCAGTATTCATCCCCATCTGCTATAGAGTACAACCAGTGGCAGTGATTCCAACAGCATTCTCTTCATGGAGTATGGCATCAGACTAGGACACAGTGGGAGGGAGAGTGGAGGGGACATGAAGTTTGTCCTTCTTTGAAATACAAGAATATTCATTTTCTTGTAGAAAGCACTCTCTTATTCCGTGTTTATACCATGCAAACCAGGTAACACTAAAGTTGTCGCAATAAATAATAGCAGTTATTCAGCTGGCCACCCCTTTTCTCTAGGCTAGTAAACTCAGGCTCAGAGTGAAAAATAAACAAAATCATTGTTTGTCCTAAGCCTTGTACCTTCTCTGTATCGCACAGCACTGGTATTCTGCAGGAGTGTATTTTAGAAGAATATATGAATTCCATGTCTGTAGTGCCTAAATTTTCAAAACTCTCCAGACTGGAAAGGGTATCCAGGTTGGATATGGTTTTGGAGGATGAAAACGAGGTACCAGTTACTAAAAAAGTCAGTATGAATTTTGATGATATTTTGAATTATGAGCAAAAATATGATCTTAAAAACCTGAGAGTGACATAAGTAACTCCTAGCAGCAATCCTGGTAAGAGTCAAATTCTGTCTTTAATAATATGAGGTGAGGAAAATTACATACATTTCAGCAAGGTTGCTCCCATCTCGATAACAAACTTTCTCATATCCCCCTTTATGGGACTGGATACTTACAGAGATAATAAATGGTAACCTGAAATCTCCTTTTTAGAATCCTATATAGTCAAACAAAATTTGTTACTATCTTAACTAAAACAGAGACATTAGAGGGCATTTCAAAGGTCTTTAAATCAGTTACTATTTAATGAGATACAGAAGTAGAACTCATATGGCTGTTCTAATCAGACGGAAAATAAGAATGTAAGTTCTCTTTTGAGTGTATGCTCGATTAGTTTATGTGATAATGAGAGAACCACAGGATCTGGTCTCTCTTCCTACAGGATCTGGGCAAATACAATGAACTTCTGATGTTAAGTAACATCATAACATGCAAAATGCAATGGTCATTCTGCTGGGAAGCTCAACTTTGTTCTTTATGGGTTCCAGTCTCCTGCAATCTAGCAGTGTTCTACCATGGGGCCATTCATGAGAACAGGAACTGCCTGCACATGTCTTGCCCAGCTTTGGAAAGCTGCATTCTAAAGGCTGGAGTTGATGTCATTTTGTACAACATCACAACAGGTAATTAAGCATTTAATTTATAAAGGTTGAAAGCAGAGCAGCTTTAGGAGATGTTTAAATGATACCAGGTCAGCTGGTGTGCTAAATGACCTCCTGAAGTAACACACAACCCTAAAAAAGATGAAGACTTATTTCCTTTCTCATTAATGTACCTACTGAAAATACTTCCCCCCTTTCTTCCACTCAGAGAGAAAGGAACTTGAAGATACACCCTGCTCTCAAGATTTGTGCTCTGAGTATCTCATGAATACTGTGCTTGGCCAAAATACCTTCCCAGCTCTGAGAGCCTGAGAGAGGAGGCTGCCACTGCTCCGTGTCCCCAGACCCAACCAGTAGCAAGGCTGAACATTTATTTTCATTAGGCACATGCACCATGAGCACACAGGTAACACAGACAAACACAAAAAGCAAACACACCAACATAGGGAGCACCAAAAGCCTCATCCTGCTTTTTGTGTTAGTGAAAATACATAAATATGCATATATATATATATATATATATATAGACACACATGTATACAATGCAAAGTGACCCAGCAGCTGGGCTGAGATCCTCTCAGTCTGCCCAGTCTGGACCCCAGTCTCAAAAATTGCTCTCACTGGGATGTTTGAGCCCCCAGGGTGCAGCCTCCCTCCGGTTGCTGGTGCAGATTGTCACGCACAGAGTTTTCCTGGATTTTCCTACCCCCAGTAGCCTAGATCCCACCCTTTCCACGCCTTTTGTTCCTTCTGTAAGCATCCCATAGTAAGACATGTGCAATCCCAAATGCACATCCCTTGCATCTCATAAGGTGTCCCATAACCTGAGGCAGTGACACCTCCAATCCAAAAGGGCATTATTTGGGCCCCCTGCCCTGCCTCTCTCTCCATGGATCCTTCTTGTGGGTGTGCAGACAAGCTTTTACCAATAAACTAACATTATCCTCATTTAATAGGGATTGATCCAGATCTCCTCGTTTTTGAGAAACTGAAATCCCAAGAGCCACATGCTCACTCCTCAGGGAGTAAATCTGAGAGGCAGCACAGCACAAAGACCCCTGAGTGGGGAAGATGCCAACATCACAATGCCACGTCAGGTTCTCCTCTGCTCCAAGCTCCACCTGCTGCCACGAGCCACGGCTCACCAGCAAACACTCACACCCCCAGCTGGAGTCTGACAATGCAGAGAACTGAAGGTGCTGCCAGAAGGGCAGAAACTTCCCCAGCAGACATTGCTTTTGCTGAGAGGACAAGCAGCAGGTGGCTCAGCAGCTCAGACAAGATTGCACACTCAGCTTGGAGCCCCAAGCCTGCCGAGGTGTTATCTCACGTGCCCACCCCTCCTCGCCTGAACAGCAGCAAGCAACACCTCAATGAAACCAAAGGCTACAGTGGGAGGAATTCCACGTCAGATAACGAGGCAGCTGCCTGGGAAGATGCAGCTCTGGGGGTCTGGCTGATTCCTGTTGTCCTTTGCTCCTCTCTCCTCTGCCTGTGCTGCTGCACTGTTGCCCTCACAGCCGGGCGCTGCAGCTGCAGGAGGGGTCACTATAAACCTGTAAGGACAAGAACAACCACGTCCAGACAGCTCATAAAATATGCTCCTGCCAGAGGTAACCTGTGAAACACCATCCTGGCTCTGGAACCAATAGGATTTTAAAAGTGCACCCCATACGCCATCTTACTCGTCTGACAGAACCAGTGATAACTTAGTTCAGAATATTCTGGTTATGATTTAATTCTCAGCAGATGAAGCACAACTCCCTGTCTCTTTAGGTAGGAAGCAGCCACTCACAGCTCCCACTGTTTGCAGCATTTTGGTTCATAATCTGATGCAGATTAATGCCTGACAAACACTGTAACACTTTCCCCCAGGTTGAGTGCATTTTTTATTTAAATCATGATTTAATCATGCATCAAGGATAGGGGAAGACACTTAAATCCATAATGTGTATATTTATGGTCTGTTGCTGAACTTGCAGCCACAAAAGCCTAAGGAACTTAGCTCTTACAGTATCAGTGTGGAAACAGACTGTCAATGTAGGCCATCACCTTTCTCCTCTGTACCATTAAGATATTACTGGTCTCAGATTAATACTACAGAGTTCAGCTGAAAACTGACAGGTTCTATCATATTGCAATTCCTTCCTTACCTGAGACTTGCTCTAATTTCATGTCCCCAAGTCCTTAAGTGTCCATTCTTCCAGCTCAGGCTGAGCTGTGCCCTGAGAGCCCCACAGAGCATCTGCTGACAGCAGTCAGTAGTGCCTCCAGCTTTTTTAACTCCTCTGTGCTATCAGTGACCCCCCAAGGCAGCTTGAGTAAAGGAAAAAACAAAGAAATGCTCATCTTACGGGGTGGATATAGCTGTAAGATTTTTTGAAGTAGAATAAGTCATAGGGAGTTAAACACTTGCCTTCAAAAGGAAGGATTTTCACCTCCCTTCACTCAGAAAAGTAACTCCTTGCCTGCAGCAAGCCACAGCCATTCCTGGTTCTCTGCTTTTTCTAATCTCCAGATTAGTGACTGTAGAGTGCACTTCAGAGCTCCCTGATGCTCCATTGAATCTTACCCTCAATATGATGTTCTGGCGAAGAATCATCATGCAACTGGGACCTCAGTTCTCACCAGAAAAAGATACAGGAGACAAAGTGAAAATTTCTAGTTGTCCCATGAGCAAATGCTTCTGGGAATGATTAAAGCAAGATTGTTCTGAAGAGCTTTGTTGACAGAGAGAGGAAAAGAACTGGTAGAAAAAGTTATATGAATCACAATAGCAGAGATATTTTATTACAGACTAAGAGAGAAAATGCATTTATTTATTTATTTTTTTTCACAAGAAAATAAGTAAATAAACACATTTTAGATATGAGAGAAAGCAAGAAATGGGTAGCAAGATGATTTATCCAGACACAACAACCTTGTTTTGGCAACTGTCCCTTCCTTCTGCTCATAGCAACACTATGCCTGAAAACAAGGGGGAAAAAAATGTCCACTCTTTGGAATGTTTATATGGGGGATAAAAGGGAAGTTCCCACACACAGGGATGCACACTTCAGTCATTTACATTGTAACATACATGACACATTAAAAGTGACCAGTGCTAAAGATGTGTTTATTATTGTGCTGCAGAGCTGCTTTAACCTGTAAGTCTGTTAATCTCTAACCCTTCAGTTTTTGAACTTCAGCACAGGAATCCAGAGAGATGGATAATGCAAAAGTATTATACAGTAAAATAGAGATGTGTAGTTTGCTTCTTAAAAATATGTGCTCTATTTTACATCCTTGAGGTTGGGAAGACTCCCGCAGGGTTAAGATCCCAGTGTTCAGGTATTCTGCACAGTCACAGAGAAATACTGTCACCTTCAAACACAAACAGTTTAGAGGGAGAGGCAGAAAAGCAGAGAGGAACATCCAAGAGCTCAAAATAGCATCCAAGCTGCCTTTTGTCCTGCTCACTGCATTACACAAGTTCTGTACTGTAACACAGAAATCATCAGTAAAAAATCCCAAGTGTAAGTTCAAGTTTTATCCCAACATTCTCTTGGCCAGCAGGCATCATCTGCTTTTGGGAGAGACACTTGGTGCTCAGGAGACAGTCACCTTAAATCCTGCCTGTATTACTTGAAACATTTATAGGATGTACATAATAAATTAGGCTGGAACACTTCAGTGAGATCTGGGGAAGCCTGTGCATTTTAGGTTTTCCATTAATTAGCTGCGAAGCTAATGAAAAAATCTGTTTCCCTTGCTCTGCTGTTCTTTCTACCAGACATTATTATTGGTAAAGTCAAATTGTTTCAGCCATGGTTTCCAGAGTTCTGCTTAGGTCCATTCTGTGAAAAGCAAAGGAGAACTGGGATATCCCTCTGCTGCAGAGGATTTTCTCAGGTGCTCACGTCCTGAATACAGAAGGACAACTCTGTGGAGGAAAGCAAACTTACAGGGTTTGGAGTTTCTTAGGACATTTCAGGCCTTGCTCCTCACCAGCCTTGTACACACACTGGCTCCCCAGGCTGGCTCCTAGGGCAGCCCTTGTGCAGGCACTGACAGAGCTAATTAAGGAAACATTTCTCCTGTGCACATAACTAGAACCAAACTGCCTCTGGAACAGAGCCAGGCACAGCTTCAGGCACCAGCCCTATCATTCTCTCCTCCCTCAGTCTTACTCCCTCAGTTGTTCTGGTTTCACAGCTATTCAGAGAAGATTTGGAACTACACAGATGTTCCCATTTCAAATGGGAATTTTAAACATTACCCTCATTGTCCCTGGATAAAGGAGCAATCTGGTAACAGCTGAAACTTACGCAATATTAAGCTTCTGCTAAAACTTTACATTAATACACATCCAAAAGGAAGGACAGCTAAAGACCCAAGTCAGTCAATGTAAAAACTGGGATTACAGGACATTTTCAGTCTTAGCTACAGCTCTGGCAAATTCTCATAGGAATTAAAATGCTGCTTTAAACTCAGTCTCTCACCATATGAAAACAACCTTGACCTAAGAAGAATCCTTCCTAAACTGACAGTGTTTTGGCAGTGGGAACAGATCCACTCCTTGGCTGTATGTACACACAGAGCACACAGTGAGAAATCCTAGCAGGGAGTGGGTCCAGCACACAGAACTGCAGGAATCAATTCCCCTCAGCTTTCAATGTCCTTATTCTTACACTGCTTCTTCTCAACGAGCTGCTGGCAGGGTCACACGGTCAGCTCTTTTATAGGTATGCAGAATCCTTAACTCCCTCTGCCCCTTCTAGAGAAGGACTTTCTAAGTCAAAATCTTACTAAGCCAGAAGGTAGAATAAAAGCAAGATTTATTTATGTCCCTTCAAGGTTTGGTAGGGCGTTTTTTCTTCTTAATTGTGATGAGATGGCAATAAAATTGTGATTCCAGTGTTTTAAATCAATTTGTTTCAATTACAAATTACCAAATATAAGATAAGCATCCATGTAATTCTTTCTCTGTGCTACATAGGATGTTACAAACTTTCTTTTCTTGAAAAGACTGGGTACATTCAAGTGAGAAATCAGCAGGCCTGAGGGTAACAAGGCTCAGTCCCTTCCTTTTTAGTTACAAACCCACCTCACCAACTCTTATCATTCTTCCTGTCCCAGGTACTCTGGGATCTTCTCAACAACTGCTGGTTTACCCTCCCACTACCATCCCATTTTCCACTTTATTTTACTCCATTATTTTAGAGACAGGTGCTTTTACATAGGATATTAGTTTGCCCTCACAGTAACTGAAAACCTCAACTGTCCAGAGTGCTTTAACACCTCTCCAAGTCAGACTACTCAGGCAACATTGCCCTCATTTTACGCATAGGGAAAAATCTGAATGGCATTTGAAAAGCATTTAGAGCTCTTAATTTTCAGACTTCTGATTAATGGAACTGGAAGTCTAACTAATTTCATTAGTTTTGACATTGTTGCTCTAGCTTAAATGCTCAAAGAAGTGTGAGAAATCAGAAAGTGATTAAGCAGAGGACTGAACCAGGATCTCCCACGCTTACAAAACACAGAATAAAACATTCCAGTTACCAGCATGAATCCAAACATACTTTATTCAAAGGACAAGATTCATGGACAGGACTTAACTCATCGTCAAGTTTCATTTTTTGGTTCAGGTTCTGAATAATTATACATCCATATAATTAGGAAATGCTAACACAGTAGCTGAACATCTCTGTAATGATCAGGTGTACCTGCAGACTCTGCCCTCATGCTTGCATATTCAAGAGTTTCTTCACAGATTCCTTGTACTGAGACATGTTACTTTCTGTTTCACCTTCGTTTTTAAGCGCAATGACAGAGTTTCTGTAATTTTTTACCACTTCAGATGCCAGCAGCTCCTCCTTAGTGACATTTCTGACATTCTCTGCAGCTTTTATTCGAAGCAGTGTGTCCAAGGCATTTTTCTGAGAGCGACTGTTTTCCCAGATATACTCTTCCATGTCTTCCTCAGACTTCTCGCTCTCCCACTTCTCCGTTTTCTGAAAGAAAATACACAGCCTTAAAAACTACCCAAAACTGAAACAAAGCAGTAATTTGAAGAAATTGATCTCTCAGAGTAAAAACAGCATTCATGGTGGAAGTTATTTCCTCCTCTAGAGTCCAAGGCTTGTAACTCTAGCCTGTATGAGCAGGATGAGCTCCCTCCTCCCACTCATCAGGTTCTTTATGTATCTGGCAGATACAACTGGGTGAGTCAGAGTGGGAGGAAAAGCTTATGGCCTATACATCATGAATAACTAAAAGCCTTGCAAAGGTAGTAATTTTAAAGAGCCCTCAACACTGCAGTTCTGGAAGCAGCCACCCAGCTATTATGTCCCCTAGCACAGGGTTCTGCTCTGGCTGCACTGGCTGGTGGAGGCAAAGTGAGACAATGCCTGAGGAGTAACCCACGATGTGACTCATGAAGGAAAGCACCACCAACAGATCCATTTCTTCTTGCAAAATAAATTGCTCAATAGAATCTCTATGCACAAGGTGTTGATCTTTACCTAATCAGTGCTGCAAAATTAGAGAGGATCTCAAGCTGAGCACTGACAGAAGACAACATCCCAGTGCCTCTAAATACACTTGTTCTGTACCAATTCTGTCTCTCAACATTTCTCCAGCAGGGCTTGAAAGAATCTTTAAAGAATATTTCAAATATTGTAACCTGCTATTTCTGTATATTTTATTTTTATTGATATATACAGATGCTTCAGTGATGTATTTGCATTTTTATATATTGCAGGCAGTAGGTTTGAATATTTATAATTATTTAGTACTTTACTGATGTAACCAACATGTCATATCTTTGTATTACCTCACCTATGTAAGAATCACAATTTGAAGTATTTTGGGTTTAGTTTTGCTGTTCATTTTTTTCTTACAATTGTTATAAAATCATGTCTAAATAAAACTTGCATTTCTCTGGAAATACATTCAAAGAAACCTTATAGTAAAGCCTTTCCATCATGCAGATTTTGTCTTTTTTAAAATCACTTGCCAAAAAGGGCACTTCAGTAAATTTTTAGCTGTGCTATGCAGAACCAAAATAACCTCTTGCAAGTCAGAGGAGGAGGGGCTTTTTGTTGTTGTTTGGGGCATTTTTCATTTGATTTTCTTTTCTGGGAAGGAGGTAAGGTGGGGTGTGTGTGTTGGTATTGTTTCTCATTTGTTTATTTAAAGGTTATTTTTTCCACTAAACATCAAGGCTGCTGCAGACAAACCACAGTATTCATCAACCTTTAATTAAGCCCTGAGATTTTTTTCACCTTGCAACTCTTGTGCGCTTGGATTCCTCCTCTATCTGAATTTAAAACACTTTCCCAATTGCTGTGTCCTGCACCTGGTAAATGGCATCTCTTGTCTTTTGAGTCTGAATCCAAATGTTTAGTCAGAAGCAGCAATACACACTGCTCAAAGGTTCATATGACTGACATTAAACCCTGGACACAATAAACCACAGGAGTAAAAAGACCTCATTCAATTTCTAGAGGGGAAAAACAGGAACAAAAGGACATCCTGTAGTCCTGTACTGCTGAAACATTAATGGAACAAGTGGGCACAGTGAAGTCTTCCTTGTCTCTTTGACAAACCCTGCAATCCAAGGTGGAGATTTGGAGTTTTAAATTAACAGCATCATCCTGCTTTACACATCCCTTGGTTATGTGCAGAGTGCATTTCCAAGACATTTTCCCCCTGAACTCCAACAGAATTTTCAAGCCAAAGCCTCTCTCACGGGGATAGGGTTTCTCAGGAGTAAGGGAATAAGGGTATCACTCCTGGTCACTCCCTGGACCAAACTCATGTCTGAAGGTCAAACAAAAGATCCCTGTGAGGCTTTTAAACACCTCTAAGTCATAGCAGAGACAACAAGGACTAATGACAGTATTACATTTATCTCTTCAGGACAATCCTTCTCTACACACAGCAACTCACAGGATTTTGGAGATGCAGGCTGATAAACAGATGAAGATTTCCCTACCTCTTGTGAGCAATACAAAGCAAGATTTTAAAGCAACTATTGAGTATTTCTTTCTTGGAATCCTTCCCAGCAGAATGATGCTGTCAATACGGATTTTAAAATAAAATCTGACTGCATGGTGGGAGGTGAGGGTGAAGGCAGGAAGGGATTTGACAGTAGGGGGAAGATTTCCAATTCCATTAGTTTTTGCAAACTAACTGTATCCCGTGAAATATCTTTTAGGTATCTTTTCAACAGAATTTACTGCAAGAGAAAAGTGACTGTAGAATTATATTGACAGTTAGAAACATACTCTAGGTGGACAAGCACCATGAACTCTGAACAGTTACATGTGTTGCAGTCTCAGTTTGAAGTGTTATGAATAAAACTAATAAGGACAATTAAATAATGTTCAAAAATTAGGTCTTTATCACTCAAATTTTATTCACTGAATTATTTTCATCCCCTGCAGATTTAACATGTTAGTGAATACTGCAGTCTTAAAAATGAGAATAAAACTGTGAGAAGTGGAATCCAAGTGTGATACTGTGTAACATTTTCCTAGAATCCCCACTTTGTGAAGGTAGGGATTCAGGTTAAAAGTAAGAATTCACTAAAAGTGGTTTCCTCATTCTACTACACATAAGACAGAATCTCAGTATTATCCAGCTTGGCTGAAGATGCACTCAGCTGATACTTTCAACCTTTTCCTCTTAAAAAACTTACACTAAGAATCAAAAAAACCCAAACCAAAATACCAGAAAACAATTTTCCATACAAAGTCAAAGATCTAAACCTATGACTAAAGAGGCATGGAAAGGCTATTTTTTTCACTTCCTAATGCAAATATAAAGAATTATTTTTCAATGCTATAAACATAATAAGGATTTGTTTCTAAGCAAATCTTTTATGCTAGAGTTTAAGCCAGCATTTTAGGAAATTTACAAGCCTTTACAGTGGCTTATCTGAATTCTAAAAGAGTAGGAATACTAAAATAGACTTTGGACAGTGAAGTTGCTTTTTACATGTGAGCCATTAACAAAAAAGCTTCACTTTATACGGTACCTTAAAGTACAGAAGAAAGGAAAGAATTTAGTATCTCTTAAGCAGGCATTTCACTACCATCAATGTGCTTGGGTTTTTTTCTGCCTTTTCAACTTGCATAGTTTTGCTGCTTCAGTGATAGAGAAGCTTCAAATTGTCAGTTCCCTGATCTGCCTTCTGGGAAAAACTTTAAAAATTTTAACTAAAATTTCTCTAGTGACACACAGAAATCTTGAGGGCAATAAAAAACATGACTCATGTTGGTTAATTTTCAGTGGTTTGAACAGTTAAGTATTTAACTCTGTTTAGCAAAGACCAGGTATTTTAAAAGGATTATTTTTGAGGGGAAGGAAAGTTCCTTAAATGCCAAGTCAAATTTCAAACTCTATATAGCCGTGAATAAATTCACCTAAATCTTTGTAATACATTGAAATAAAAGATGCTCTGTGTGCTACAATAAACAGATTTTCAGCTAATAAATGACAGCTATGCTAACATTTTCCAAATTACTGGGAACCTTCAATCCTAAGAATAGTTACCAAAACGATTATGTGCTTATCTCTTTGGATATAATACACCTTTGATCTGTACTGTTTAATTAACAACTTAGAAGTATCAACAGGAGTTTGTAGAAAGACAAAACCTATTTGTATCATATGAGATTGGATACAGAAAATGTAATTATTTGGTGATGTGGAATAAGTTAAAATCCATTCTTCTGAATAAGCAGAACTGTATTTTCTAGAACACAGCAATGGCACAGGACAGGTAGGACCTCTAGAGGATCAAGGGAAAATCAAGAGCAACTATGACGACTAAAAATTCCAGTAAGGTATACAAATGTGTAACACAAAAGGAGGACAAGAGAAACAAAAACAGAATTCTGCCCCAATACTGCATAAGAGATGCTCTCATAATTAATGATGCTCTCATAATTAATGATACTCTCAAGTTCAGTCTCTGGCTCTGTAACTAACTTGGGAAAGTTGCCATCAGCCTCTCTCAAAACTAAGGACAATATCTAATTTCTCCAGGCTGGAGTGGCTGCATGCGTTTTCTGGAAAATCCAGGTTTCTGAAAGGGTCATTTGTAAGGTATCTACCTTAGTTTGTTTTCTGAAGGCTGACCAGGTAAGATTTTGATCTCATCAAGAGAGATCAATGATATTAGAAATGCAAGTCTGATGATTTTATGTTCAGTTTTTTAACATCTCTGCCCCATGAGAATTCTTTCATTCCAACAGAGACTGAAAATTGAACTGCAAAAATAGTATTTATGCATCAAAAAGGAGCCTTGTTCCTCCAGCAACAAGAAACATGCAGCTTAAACACAAGGTATTGCAAAAAGCACTACAGTCAGAAATATTACCAAGACAATTCCTAATTCAATCTTTTGCTGGAATGCTCATCCTTTCTGGTTCCAAGAGGTACAAAAGAAGTGTAAACTTTTTCTACTAGAATACACATTTCCTGTCAGGAAACCTCCTTCCTTTGATTTTAGATGTTTGAATTCAGAGAAAAATTCTGAAATTTAACATCTACTATAAATCCACTTTAGCTTTATGTTTTCTGGTTCCCATTACTGATGAGGACTCTCTCAGCTGTCTGGTCCTGGTGAGCACACAATGGAATCCATGGCTCAAAACAAAGGATATATTCCAACATTTAGAGACCAGCCTTGCTTCAGCCTCAGTCTGCATTACTTAAACCACGTATAATGAGACACTGAGAGAGAAACCTGTCCTAGGTAGGGAGGGCACAATTACACCACCCTCCATTGTTCCAAGATCCCCACGTCAGGAACTTTATCCTGAACATCTTCAGTGATACCAAAAAGTGCCCAGGGAGCTTCAGCAAGACTTGAGTGCCTCCTCCACCTCCCACAGCAACTCTACAACCCCCATGTTGTAACATCCTGAGTGTTTCCAACATGAACTTTGGAATCCTAAGTAGCCAGAGACCTGCTTAGGTTTCAACAGTGGACTCATATTTCACGTATTTTAGACTGAATTACAAAGTAAACTTCCACTATGGAACTACAAAATTCTGCTGTTATCAAGTATTACTGGCACAACCTGAAGTGGTTTATTTGAAAAAAAAAAAAATTAAAAAATTATGTTTATTAGAAATGGCTTAAAATGACTGTAGTTGGAAAAAAAATGAAAATGAAGCCTAAGAAAAGCTGTATGATGGATTTGAGTGTTATCACCAGCAGTCATTCAAAATAGCAATTGAGCATGCAGACACAGACACTGCATCCCACCAGTGCCTTGCCACGGAAAGCTCTAAAAAGAAATGCAAAAGTAGTTCCCCTGAAATTCATTCAAGCTCTACAGCTGTGAGGTTGATGGATTAATTTTAGTTAAGCCTCCAGTGCCATGCTGTCTGCCCATTCTTCATTTTTTTTCTTCCCTCACCTGTTTCTTACTGCAAGAAGTAGTGGCAAATAGAAAATCCAGGGCAACTTTTTAGTAATCTTTCAAGATCCCAGCCTTGCAAGGCTGAATGGAGAACCTTCACTTGTCCCTCATCTTGTGTATGTTGAAACACCACGTGGAATTGGAGCAATAAAAATTTAATTACTCTCAACGTTTTTCCTTACTGGAAAATTGACTTCCTGCTGCATTTGCTTCTCATTCCTGCTTTCAACTCCTAACAGAAGTGGACTTTTGAGTGATAAACTAATCCACTACTACTAATCCAAGCTGTGTGAAGAAATCCATCCATGATCCTTTCAACCACTCGAGGGCAGCAAACTCTATTAAAACCACTTGTACCACAGAAATACATCCAGGTTTTGAGTGATGTTACAGCATTCAAGCTGTACCATCACTTAAAGGCAGCAAAAATACAACTGGTTAAGCTGCTGATTAATAATCTCTCTAATATATCTCACTCTTTCAATGATTAATTTAATTCAGGCACAATCCTGAGGCATAATTTGAAAGGAATCACAGAAAATGTCCACAGAAGGGAAATTCAATCCTTATTAATTGGGGCAAGTCAATCATGTAATTAATATATTCTGAAAGCTAATAAAACACAAATATTTGGTTAATAACCAGACAACTAGTAAACAGGAAGCAAAACATCTCCAAGTATTTTAGAATGAGAACATAAATGAATATTCTTAGGTTTTGAAGACTTTTAAGACTGTTTTAAAATAACTGAACTCGTGGGTCTGATATTGCATCCATAACTGTAATAAAAGGATGATGCATTGCTGGCAACTAAAACATAATTACAATTGAAATTCCATTTCCTGATGTATATCTGCATATGACTTTTCCTCCTATACATGCTTCCAATTGACAAAATCCAGCAATCCAGATATTAATGTAAATCACAGGAGTTCTGCCACATTTAAAGAGATCATGGACAAAGTTTTCGGGCTTTGAGGCAGAAGTTACATGGATCCAGCTTTCCTTCACTCAGCAAGAATGGAACACTGCCCTCATCTTTCCCCTCAATTCCATCAGCCACGTGCATTAGCAGTATAGCACTACTCTGCTGGGAAAGTCATCAATTTCTACAATTAGTTCTGCAAACCGGACTGATGTTACTGCCTAAATGGAAGGCCAGACCCTGTCCGCCCCCCTCCAATATTGAAGTTCATGTAAATGAAAATAAACCACACATTGTTTGCTCATGGTTTACAAAATGGATCCAAACTATCTTTCAGCAAGTTATTAAAAGGCATTACCCCTGATCAGGGGGAAAAAAATCATGCCACAAAACAAAACATGTCACACAAAATAAAAACCCATGTCTCAGGAAACCATTAATTTTTCATGGGAATCAAAGACAATTACAACTGATTGACGAGCTCATCAAATATTAACGTGGAGGATGAAAGGTAATAAAAGTGCAAGAGACTTGTGCATATTCAATACACACTGAACACTCCCATATCAATATTGCATAGCCCTGTCTGCCAGCACTAATTAAAGCTGGAGCCCAGCACAGCTGTGGTGTTTGTCTCAAATTATTAAAGTGAGCACTGTCTAGCTCTCTTGTCATTGCTTAATACTGGAAACTGCTCTGCAATTAATTTAAGATTTGTAATGCAATGTGATGCTATTGGGGAGAAAAACATCTATGTGTACTTGAAATCTACAGTAAATGTTGTATCTTTCACCACCAATTTAATTTGATGTATTCTACTATTACAAAATTATCCTTCAAGGCAACTGCCACTAAAAGGGAAATACAGCTCATCCTCCTTAGGATGTTCTTAACATCAGCACTGCAGTGATCAAAATCAAGAACAATTCATAAAAATGCTAAATACAGACATTTCCTACTCTAGAACAACTGAAAACAGTAAGTATGAGTTTTAGCAGTGAATAACGTAACTTCTGTGGGAGTGACATATGGAGATGATGAAGGCTTTGTCTGTCTCAAACAATGTGATAGTGACATGGGGACATTTGAACAAAGTTCAGTCATCCAAAACATTACTATGCATTTCCAACAACAATTTCAGTTCTGACTGCTCACTTGTTTTCTGTAAAAAATGCCTGTAAAATTGTTGAAGGGCAGCAACACAACCACAAAAATACAGGAGACAAGTGTGAAGAATTCACTGTGAAAGGAACATTTGCAGTCAAAAGGTGGGAAGGCTGCCCCTTTTCTGAGCAAGAAAGAACTCAAAAAAGCAGTTAGCTTTAGACAAGGTATGTGAGAGACCATTTAAGGAGCAGAACACTTCCAAATGGTTTACTGTAGTCCAGGAAGAGCCCAAGAAAAAACATATTCTAATTAGGAATTTGGAATCCTACAAAATGTTCTCTTGGTTGAATTTGAAGAAAAGTGAGTTGGAAGAGAAAAAATTGTAAGGTCATTTATTTTAGAATATGACAGAGAGCACATTAAGAGAGTCCATGCACAAATGCTTACCCAGGATTCGTGGTACAGAACTGTGAGCAGGTGCATGCCATAATCATAGTTCTGTCTTCTTAGGGGACACCTGGAAATATTTTTTTGAACAAAAGGTTAAACCTACCATCAAATTTCCTACTGTGTAATGTAGAGAATCTTAGGAAATGAGTAGCTGATTCCTGTGTATTTCTCAACTACACATAACCAAGAATAATGTCATGGAGGCATGAGTAGTAAGAACACAAGAGAATGGGCAGCTGCAAGTTAGCAGGAAAATACACAATATCCAAGAATTTACAGATCTTCTGGAGACATTGGAAACTTCTTTGCCCCCTATGCCAAAGTGGAATACAACATACATTAAGTCTGAACTCTTTTAAAACCTGGTTTTAACAGTTAACAACAGGAGTAGTGTTAGTTAAGTCCTATTTTAGCCTTAAAACATAATAATTCACCCAGACAATAACTGGTATTACTAGAAGACACCCAGCCCTTTCTCTGCTGTGGGCATTGCTACAATGTTTTTGTTTCCTTCTGGCAGCTCACCTGTCTGTTGTAATTGTGAGCACATCTGTCTCCCGACAGTACCGCTCTCCCACGAGCTTAATGAGCTTCTTCTTTGCATGGTCATCCAAATTCAGGTTAGAAAGTTTAACCTTCAAGAAAAGGAGAAAACAACTTGAATTCCTTGGGAAATCCAAACTCTGAACTCTGGAAGTAGTTGAGACAGGCACATCTTCTATCAAGGAGAGCTATTCGGGACGCATTTGCAGAATTTCTTTGGATTGTAGCACGTTGGAAGTCTTAACACAAGGCAAGAATAATGTGAGTATTCAAACAATTTATACCTGCATAATAAACATCCCCACAATGCCTTAAAAGTCCCAAGGCCAGTTCATACGAATGGACGGATTTGATCAGGAACACACAGACATATTAATTTGTGTGTTGTTTTGAACTCCCTCCACTTCCCTCATTTCCCTACAACAGATCACACTTCCATGATTGGAAAAAAATGCCAAGCATTTATGGGTTTGCAACAAAGGCTGTTTACCAAAACTACTACTTACTCTTAAGGTCACCACTCTTGCTTTGGGATTCCGAATAGAAGTCCCTGAAGAAACATAATCTACTGTTTCAATTTCAATGGGAAAATGCTGTTCACATTTTTCATCACTGTCCAGAGCACTTGGCCATTCAGTGCAGAAATCTGTACAATAAAGAGAAAAAAATAAAGAGTAATACTTCTCTGGTATATTTGGCTGGTTTTTTTTTTTCTTTCAAATGTATTGCAATAAATGTTTTTAAAAGTACTTAGTCTAGAAACCACACTCATTTAAGTAACAGCAGTGTTTCTGCTAAACTTGCTCCAGTATTGCCATGGCTCTCTTTATACTCACTTCCCCAAAACAGGATAAAGTACAGCATGTGCAGTCTCACAACTGCCAAATAGGATCATAAAATGGTTTGGGTTAGGAATGACTCTCCTGCTATGGGGATTTTTTACTAGATCCAGCTGCTCAAAGCCCTGTCCAATCTGAACTTGAACACTTCCAGGATGGGGTATCCACACCTTCCCTGGGCAAGCTTTTCCAGTGTTCTCACCACTCTCATCAGGAAAAAGGCTTCCTTTTTTTCCCTAAGCTCCTCATTAGGTTCCCTTCACAGGCTTGCTGAGTGGAAGGATGCTCCTGGTCTCCAGCAGATCCTGTATCTCCCTAGCAGACCCTGCTCTCACAGAGGGTCTCATATTAATAGGTTTTTGGTCATGAAATGCAGCCTATAATAGCAACTGATTAAAGCTTGGTTCAATCACAGAGTTCTCTGAGAACTGAGTCACATTCATCACTCACCTTCTGTAAAGCACTGAGCTACCAACTCCTCAGTTAAGCAAAGTCTTGTGGAAAAGTAACATTTCAGTCTTACTGTTCTGCTGACAACCTCCTGAGACCTATCTGCTGCCACCTGGATGACTCCTGGCAGCAGCAGGAAAGCAGACAGTACCAGCCACAGCCAGCTGAATAACTAGCCCCATAAGTGTACCATGCTTCACCTCCATCACACACAGTTACATCTTGCTTTGTCTGAAAACTTCCACAAATGGTTTAAAAAGAAAAAAATCAACAAACTAAACAAAACAAAAAACCCAAACCAAACCAGCCAAACAAAAAAAAAAACAACCCCAAAACACCACCCTCAATCCCCACCTCACCTTTAAGAGCTGCACAGTGCTTCTTAATTGCAGGAGGAGTAAGATGCAAAAAATTGGGAATCTGAAACAGACACATTAAAAGTTACCAAAATAAAAGCTTTTTGTCTGAACAGAAGTAAATGAGCATTTCTGAAATCTGATTACACTTCTCATATTTGCTAAGGCAGTATAACATGCTTAAGGAAATATTCATATAAGCAGACTCTTCTCAAGACTGATTTAGGGAAAGACTTAACTCTGTGACAAAAGTCACAGGCACAATCATCCTAAAAAGCCTCATGATATTATCCACTTGTTAATCAACTTCGTACTTGTTACCACTCAGAAATTCAAGAGGATTATGTGACTTAATAACAGAAAGAAGTCTTCAAGACAACTACTGCAACCAAAGCAGTGGAGCCTCAGTGAGCAGTGACTTTAAAAGTGGCTCCCCAGCCATGGCACGTGTGTTACCTTGATGAGTTCTAGGTTGCCTTCTTTGGGTGGAGGCACTCCTCTCTTCACTGGGTAACCCATCCGGATTGGGAGAGGCACAGAGGCAGGTTTGAAGGCAGCTGCTGTTGGGTACACACTGCTCCAGTCCTGGTCCACAGCCATCCTCTCTGTCCTGGGAGGTGGAGCCTGATCAAGGGAAAAGGGGACAGGTGAGATGGGAAATACATGGGATGTAACACAAGGCAGGATCAACACACCAAACAATGATTTTGAGAATCAATTCCCAGCGCTGGACATCACAAAACACTTTTACAGCAAAAGTTAGTGCTGATTTGTAAAGAATTTTTTAGCAGAGAGCCTCTCCAATCTTAGCTGCCAGGCCTTTCCCAATCTTCCACTGCATTTGATGAAGAAATGCTTAGGAAGAAGAACTTGCCATCTCCCTGCCTTGGGATAAATGAGGAGGGGGAACCAGCACAGAACTGAAAACTCTGTTTCCTAAAGGGCCTGAACATGAGGTGGGGGACAAGACAATGAGCTTTTAAATTCTGGAATTCTGTAGGTGTGGAACAGCTCATAATTAATAATGTCAAAATTTCTTGCCACAAAATTCTAGTGTAGGGACAATGTATCAGTACATTGTAGAAGTAGCTTATACCCTCCAAAAATGGACTATTATTTCAGTCAAATGCTCTTAGGGAAAAAAAAAAAAAAAAAGCTTTATGCCAGAAAGCAACCAGCAACCACCACAAATCCTGTAAACTCAGGCTGAAAACAACATTGTCATGTCTAGGTGATTGGAAATGCAACTTTAAGTTACTTTTCAGATCTGCACTACATGGTGTCAAAGTGTATTAAGCATCAGCTTAGTGTAGTATTTTTGATTTTTGATAACATAGACTGAATATGTTAGAGAAGGCAGGTGCTGGCCTGGAATAGTCCCAGGGGATTGTTTCACCAGGGTCTGACTGCAGAAGAGGCTCCTGGGCAAACTGATACAGCACACAGTTTAAGAAACTTTGAGCTAACTGTAAATTCCAGTACTTACTGATCTTTGAAACTGTGGTGCCCTGCCTCTTCTCCTTACTGAACCTAAAAGAAGGGGAAAAAAAGATATGAACAAAAACATTTTTAAAATCAATTATTCTATTGGGAGGAAAAAATGTAGCATAACTCTGTATGTTTTTTTTGTCTTTGTGACAATATCCAGTAATACTCCCCGATCTTTACACTGAAGAAGGGGAAGATCAGATACTCAAAACTGCAGATTACTAATTAATTTTGTAAAAAATAAGATAAAAAAGAACTTGAAGGACAAGAATGAAGAACACTTTTGCCTTCATTCCTATGCTCCCTTTCCCATTCAGCAGTCGCTAATCACTCTCCACCAGCAGCACAAGATGGATAAACTTAAGAGTTCCTGTTTCCACAAGGACAGTGCCATGGCTCCATCTTTTTCTTCTGACAGCACAGCTTCACACCCTCCTGTGTGCCACTCTCCAGCACAACTTACCCCTGCATGAACAGTTTGGACATTGCATTGTTTCTGTTCAAGAACCGGGGTGGGGAACACCTTGATCCCACTCACTGGGCTGTCCCAGAGAAGGTGGAACAGAAGTGAAGGAGTTTAATCTGTTTCAGGCCTGGGCTTTTCTTGGCTCTACTACTTCTACTTTGAAATCAGCTCACTGATTTCACCTAGAGCTGTGGTGAGGGACCCCTAGAGATGTGTGGAATCACCAAATACCACTGGATTTTCAAACTAAACACTGATCTTTGCATGCTGATCTGTCTTCATTCCCTCCTCCTCAAACTCTAAAGCATTTCCAAACTCCACCAAAAACAACACCAGAATAACGTAGCCTCAGACATAGAAAGGTGAACCTGATGACATTTATTTTTAAGGGTCTGGTTTGAGTTCAGAGGTTTCACTTACTGCACATATTTAACAAAAAGCAGTGACTGAGATTTAGGAAGGGATGTTTGAGTTCTTTTTTATCTCATTCATACATCTTACAACCTTATCCCATAAAAACTGGTGGATTTCGCATGCTATTTTTTTTTCCTTATCTGAGAACTTTATAGACCCTTTTCATCCTCTTCTTGCTATTAAAATCTTAAACCGAGCGGTACATCCGTTCAGGGCTCTCCGACATAAAATATTCAGCATTCCTTTATCCCTCGACCTACCTTTTTTCGTGGGGCTTTCATATACAGCCACAAGTCACAAGAACTTTATTATTTCTGTTACAAATATCAGTAATTTTAGGCCAGGACACCTTTAGTTACTGCAGGGTCACCCGACATCACTCAGAAGCGCATTCAGCGACCTGGCGTGCCCCAGATGCCCACGGGAAAAAGGCCGGGAAAACCCTGGCCCACCGCTCCCATTGGCAAAGGCCGGGCACGACACCAAAGGCCTCCCAGGAGTACGCATAGGGATGAATTTCCCTCTGGGAATACCCTAACACAGGCACGGCTCCGCTGCAGCCCCGCCGGCCGCGCGTCCCGCCATGCCGGCGCTGCAGCCCGCGCTCACCTTCCTGAGGCTGCGGCCCTTCCCTGCCGCTCACCGCGGCCGCCGACGAAAAAGCGGCGCGTCCCCAGCGAGGCGTGCCCGGGGCCCCGCCGGCGGCCCGGGACAGCAGAGCCGGGGACAGCAGAGCCCCGCAGCACAGCCCGGCCCGGCAGCACCGCCCGGCCCGCGCCGCCATCCCGGCCCCGCCGCGCTCCGCCCGCGGCCCCGCCCGGCGCGACGGCGGCCGGCTCGGGCCCGGCCCCGCACGGGCGAACGCGGCACAGGCGCCAGGACGGAGCCGTGGAGGGCTCGTTCTGCCCCGGGGGGGAGCCGCAGGCAGCCAGGGCTCTGTCCCTGAGCGCTGCTGTGGAGTGGGAATATCCCGGGGAGGAAACGTGTCCTGGTCCTCCACAGACACCCCAACAATCCCACCCGGTGCATCCCTGAGATGCACATCCAAACCCTCCTGGAGCTCTGCGGGGACGGTGCCATTCCTTGGGAGCCTGTTCAGTGCCCGACACCCTCTGGGGGGAACACCTTTTCTGATATCCAGCCTAAACCTCCTCTGACACGACTTCAGGCCATGCCCAAGGTCCTGTCCCTGGGCACAGAGAGCAGAGACCGGAGCTGCCCCTCTGCGTCTCCCGTGAGGGAGCAGCAGGCGGCCGTCAGGGCCCCCCTCAGTCTCCCCCAAGTCGAGTGTTTTTCCTCCTCACAAGTGAAAATACAACTTCTCCGCACGGTCTCCTCCAATTAATTTTCGGGGGATTTACTTTTTTACCTCATAACCGAAGGGAAGGAGGACTGGTGAAAACAGCTATACAATACAGTTCAGAACAGGAGAGCTACACCTCAACTAATGAAGAAAAGTTCAAGTAACTGTAATTGTAAATTAAAACAGAATACCCAGAAAAATTTGCTAGGATAAGACACAGTCCTGCAAAAATTTTGTATTTCATTAAACTAAAAATCAAAACCTGCTAAAAGTTTGATGGCATTAATCTCTCCTTCATGCTGTTCAGAGCCTCCTGTCTCTCACATTCACCTCCTTCACAAGATCCTTCAAGCCTCCTTTTTTTTTGTTGCAGAAAAAATTGAATTGTGCTGGGCTACATCAGTCATGCCAAAAAACCTCAATTCAATGACAATGGACTGTGACTTCTCTAGTAAATACACTGCAAAGGGGACTCAAAGTTTTGACTCATATTTCATAGAGAAAGTGCTTTGAATTAAAAGTAATCTAAATAGCTCCCTGGAAAGTCCTGTATTAAAGAGGTGGATACTTCTCAGAGCTGGGGCCTTAGAACTCACTAAGAATGAAGTGAAGTACCAACAGGCACATTGAGAGTTCCCTCTGGAACATAGCATGGTACCTCCTTTTCAAGGGAAAACTCCTTTCATCTCTCATAATGTTTTAGTCACAAAATAAATCTTGATAGGGAAATGAAACTGTTGGTACCACAGGTGGTAAATTGCCCAGATTTCCAAGTATGGTTGAAAAAGATATGCACAATTTTATCCATGTTGTATTTAGTTTGTGTGAAATATACTAGTATATCATCTTGAAGGACAGGAAATGTAAGAAGAGAAAAAAAATCTAAGGAAAACATGTAAACATGTAAACTATGTGATTTGTTTGCATCTAGAAAATCAAAACATTGACAAACATCATGTGGAACTGGAGCAAAGAGAATTGAATGCCTCTGAATGTTTTTCCTTACCAGAAAATTGACTTCCTGCTCCATTTGCTTCTCTTTCCTGCTTTCCAACTGGACTTTTCAGTGACAACCTCTCTGCTGTAGCACAACCAACCCAGAGTCCAACATCTCGTCTTGATGGCCACATTCCACAGGAGACATTTATATTTAGTAATGTTTTACAAGCTTTGGAAAGCAGCACATTCCAATACATTCACCACCTGCTGGTTTTAATGGGAGGAGATCCATGGCTGTCTGAGCCGATAAGCTTTTTGCTCTGCTGGTGACACTGTGGCCAGCATTGACCTGCAAATCAGTGTTACTGCCTCCAAGACCCCAGGAATTTCAAGGCTCTTTTACAGCAAAAGTTAGTGCTGGTTTGTAGAGGAACTTCTAACAGAGGGCCTCTCTCATTTGGCTACCAGGCCTTTCCTAATAATCTTCTACTACATTTGATTTCAGAGATGCTTAGGAAGAGGAACTTGCCATCTTCCTGCCTTGGAATAAATCACCAGGAGGAGGGGGGGCAATAAAACCAGTCTGGAATTGCCAACTCTATTTCCTGAGGGGCTTGACTGTGAGGTGGCAGGCAGGACAATGAGCATTAAAGTTCTGAAATTCTGAAAGTGTGAACCAGTTCATAACACCCCAGTTACTGAGCATTGGAGGGGAACAGGGTTTGGCTGCTCATATGTTTACCAAGGAATATGTTATTTCATGGAAAATATCTCTTCCCAAGGGTGACTGTCCTTCCCAGAGCTGGGCAAGGCCAGTTGTGTCTGATACAATTTTCAACAAGCATGTCTGAGGGTGCCGAGTGCCCCTTTGGGCAGCGAGCAGGTGACACCGGTTTGTGCAGGAGTTGTGGCTCTGCAGGAGGGCAGGAAGGTTCTGCAGAGAGACCTGGACAGGCTGCACAGGAAGAGCAAGGCCTAGTGCTGGGTCCTGCACTTGGACCACAGCGATTCTCAGCTTGAGCTCTGTTACAAGATCGGGGCAGAGGCTCTCGGTTGACTGTTGGTGTCAGTTGCTTCTGGCAGTCCTTCAGTTGTCTCCTGGGTCACCCGTAGACCTGCAGAACCTTTGGGCTGGTCCTGCTGTGAAGGGTCAGCCTTGCTGCTGCCTGGGTGGAAGGCCCCTGACGAAGGTAAGGATATTCCCCATCTCCCTGGATTTTCTCCAGAGTACAGAGATGCTCAGCAGCTTACTGCAGCCATATGTATTAACAGTGCTGACAAGACAAGCTGAGGCTCTGCTGCTGGAACTCAAAAGGCTCCCCCATCCTTCCCCCAACCTCTCATCTCATCTGTCTGAGGACACTGACCTCCTCCCTCAGTACTTGCCTTCTGCATCAAAGCTCAAGGTCAAGTCAAGGGTGCAGGGAAGCTCTTGGTCTGCTTCTATGACACTTCCATGGACACTAGGAAGTACAGCACATTTCTGGGATCAGTGGGACATGTTTTACTCACTCAGTTTGCATCTCACCAGCACTGGTGAAATGGCACCTCAGTCTCCAGCTATGAAAGGGATACTCATCTTTCTGTAGACAGAAATGCCTGTCTGAAACACTCAGGCCATTCCTAAAAATCTGCATGAAACTTAATGTTATCTGGTCTGCCACATACTGTCACCATATATTTCTAGCTCTTTTCTCTGAAATCTACTGCTCTAAGGAGTATGGAGACTACTTAGAGCTATCTTTTATTGATTACTTCGGGCTTTTCACACAGAGTTATTCAACAAAACTTTTTCTCTCCTCCCTGTCTGCAGCCTGAGCAAAAGACGTGGCTGAGTTTGCTCACAGCATGGATAACAGCAGTGGTCCTGTTCTCCTCCTTACCTTGCTGCTGCAGAACATGAGCAGCCCCAAAGTCTCCAGCCCTGCTGGCTACGAGATGGCAGAACTTCCACCCCCAGGAGGCAGCTCCAGCAGGAACCACTCTCTGGCAGAGTACGGGCTGAGGCCAGGGGAAATCGCAGCTGCCGGTGTGGTTTGGGGAGTGCTGTGGCTGATCTCTGTCCTGGGGAACTTCCTCGTGTGCTTAGTGATCCACAGGAGCAGAAGGATACAATCCACCACCAACTACTTTGTGGTGTCCATGGCCTGTGCAGACCTGGTGAGCAGCGTGGGCAGCGCGCCCTTCCTGCTGCTGCAGCTGAGCTCGGGGCGCTGGATGCTGGGCAGCGGCGTGTGCCGGCTGGTCAGGTACCTGCAGTACCTCACGCCCGGGGTGCAGATCTACGTGCTCCTCGCCATCAGCATTGATCAGTTCTACACTCTCATCTATCCCCTGAATTTCAAAGTTTCCAGGGAGAAAGCCAAGAGGATGATTCTGGTCTCTTGGCTCTGTGGTGCTCTGTTTGCATCACCGGCCTGTTTTCTCTATGGCTCCAGCGGTGACCACAATTGCAACTTTTTCCTCCCCAGTTCTTGGCTAGGAGCTGCCTCTGGTGTCATCCACCTCTCAGTGCTGCTGCTTTTGATCCCATCTCTCCTCATTATCCTCTACTACCAGAAACTCTTCACCTCCGTTTGGGGAAGTGGCACTGAGGACACAGCTAGCAGGACAGTGAATCTTGTCTCAAGAAGAAAACTGAAAACTCTCAAGATGTTCTTCATCTTTGTCTTGGATTTTCTCCTGTCCTGGCTCCCTTTCTTCATGGTGCAGTTGTGGCACCCACAGGAAACAGACTACAGAAAGAGCTCCTTGCTTTTCCTGGTCGTCACCTGGATCGCTTTCAGTTCCTCAGCTTCTAAGCCAATCCTCTTCTACATCAATAATGCAAACTTCAGAAGAGGGATGCAAGAAATTTGTTGCATGTGGAAGTACTCCAGAAGCAACATCTACACCATTACCACCAGTTCCAGGACAGACGAAAATAATCATACAGGGATCACAGAACATCCCAGCACCAGTCCAGCCTCACCAAAGACTCCACCTGTGATGCTTTGAACAGAGAAATCAAGGATCATGAGCTTGCCAGGACTGGTGAATCTAATCACACAAATATATTTGCCAGGAGGGTTTCATTGCTTGAAACATATATTTACCAAGAGGTTTTCATTACCTGAAAAGCAATGGATGAGCTATGGGGGTGCTATGTTACCCCCGAAGAAGATTTTTCACTCTTTTGAAGCAATAAATAGCTACATATTTTAGACCAGCTCCTAGGGTAGAAACAAATAAATGTTCCATATTATTTAATGGCTTGGGTTTGGTGCATTTGTTCTATTTCTTTTCAGTTTTCACATTCTGCCTTGGGGAACTCTTCTTCTGGAATCTACAAGAGTCCTTACACTCTGTCTGTAGGGAGAAAAGAGAAAGAAAGAAAGAAAGAAACACTGCTTGTTTAGGGATGGGCCATAGTTTATAAACGCCTAAATCCACCCAAAGCCATCTAGACTTCCTTCCAATATGTCTCTGGGGATACTCCTTCAAAGGGCTTGTCCCTCTTGTTCAGACCCCACTGGTCTGGTGGACAGCGTGTTGTTGGGTTAATGGCTTGACAGAATGATCTGAAGGGTCTTTTCCAACCTAAACAATTCTAATATTCTGTCTCCTTCCAGTCTTCCTGTGCCTCCATTTCTCTTTGCAAATAACTTCCTCCTGGAAGAGTCACGGCAGATTGTTTCAGCGGGGTTTAACTGCAGAAGGAGTTTCTGGACAAATTTCCAACTCGCAACTTAGGACTCCTTGTCCACACAAGCCCTGATGGAGGAGCCTCAGGCTCTGCCCTCCTGGGTCCTGTTCCAGAGTGTGGCTGCGCAGCCACAGAGCAATGATTCCATTGCATGGAGTCATGGAATATCCTGGGTTTGAAGGGAGCCCTGGCCCTGCACAGACACCCCAACAGTCCCACCCTGTGCACCCCTGAGAGCGTTGTCCAAATGGCGCTGGAGCTCTGGCAGCCTTGGGGCTGTGGCCATTCCCCAGAGAGCCTCTCCCTGATGTCCAACCTAACCCTCCTCTGACATTCCCTTGGGTCCTGTCCCTGGTCACAGAGAGCAGAGATCAGATCTGCCTCTCTGCTGTCCCTTGGGAGGAAGCTGCAGACCCTGCTGTGGGCTCCCCTTGGTCTCCTCCAAGTCAATTTTCTTTCCTCACAACTAAAAATACAAGTTCTCAGTCACTGCATGCTGTCTGTCTCCCCAAAACAGGGACAGGCTCTTTCAGCAACGTCTATAAGCAAAACTGTGTAGATTTTTTCAGGAAATGGAAAATGGATTCATCCCTGGGAATATTCTCATGGAAACAACATGGTGACACTGTCATATGTACATCTGGATGAGGTAGTGCTGCTTTTCTTATATTTCAGCTTTTTTTCCTGTGCTTCATGTTTGTGCAGATGTTAATTGGTTCTTTTGGTAGCAATATGTTTGTGCTCTTGGCTGTGCCCAGGAGTTCTGGTTTTAATCTGTTTGTTTCATAATACAACAGAGCTGTAATGTATTTTACCCTTTCATTACTAATGCAGCATCTCACAATGACTTAATCCACTTCAGCACAATTATTGGTCAGAATGCATTATGAATGATGGACAGTGAGTAATTACTACTGCTAATTAAGGTATAAACTTTGCAGTTACAGATTTCCACAAGATTTTTGTTAATTTTACTAATTTTGAGGTGTGAAATGTCCATCCATTTTTGACAGCTGATGGAAAAAGGACAAAGAAAGAGATGGTGGAATTTTTAGTAGCAGTGTCTGATAAACGTTCACAGCTAAGATTAATTATTTAAATTATGTAAATCTTTGTATTTTCAAAGTTGATTCTGAAGTGGACATGTCCAGCGATCAAAGACAATGAGGCATCTGAGTGAGCATTTGGGCTTGAGCATCCAAAAAAGCTGAATCTCTCCTGAACCTGAAAACTGAAGATTTTATATCCTGAACAGAAAAACTTAGTTTTTAGCAGTAGTCAGATTCATGGACACACCTCTAGAGGGTATACATTCATCATGCTGTACACATGGGATATAAAATGGCTCTGAATATCATATAATGCATTCACAAATATCTCTTACAAATAATAACTGCTTTTCCAATTAAAAAAGAGTAAATCTTTGCATCTTCATTCTCAGCATGTGTGTCAGATGCACCCCATGGCCCTCACAATGATGAGTCATTGTCAAGTCCAAGAGAAATGCTGTGTATTTTCACACCCCTCTGCTCCTATACATCCTCAGGACAGACACTTTGCAAGTCAGTTTGTGCACTTGAATGCCAGATGGAGAGTGGTGTTAGTGCTCAAAGTTGGAGAACTCTTTGGTTTACAGTGGTGCTTAATATAATTACTGCATTTTATAGATACTCAACAATGTGTTAAGCCAGTCTTACTGACCTTCTGAAGTCCTCCTCTCTATTCTCACTAGAACATTCTTACTTAGAAGCCAGTCTGAATTTTATCTTATTTTCCACATTAGGGTAACATAAGAGGAGACCTTTTGTTGTTGAAAACATGTAGTGCCAGTCCCAGAACCAGATCAGCTGCAGGTGTTATATGTTAGCTTGGAGTTCCTGTTTCATGACTTCGGTGTGGGTCACTTGCACATCTTGGGTTGCAGTATCAAAAGTTACTGATTTATTTTAAAACCCTCTCCAATTTTTTCTGCTTTTCCTAAAAAGAAGCAGTAAAGTCACAATTATTGTTTACAAGTCAGCTTTCTGTAGAGTGATCCATGTTCAGCACACTGCTGCTTTTGGTACATTTTACTCCAGATAAACATCAAATGAACACCCTCCTGCTTCGGGAGGGTGCTTTAAAAGAAACATTTACAGGATATTCTAGTTGCTGGAACATAGCTCTCAAGCTCACTCCTTCCACAATCCTTACTGTCAAGGCAGCTTTTTCTCTACAACAAATTTTAAACAGATCTTATTGCAGATACCTTTATTTAGATTTTCTAGATTCTGCCAAGCTAAACATAGTTGCAGATTTCCAAAAGGTGGACAAAACTGAAGTGCCTCAGATGCCAAGTGTCTTTGCTGAGCTCATCACATGCAGCTGAATGTATTAATTCTGGGAAGAATGTAGGATCTACTGCTCTGCTGGAAACGTCCTGGATGACATTCTGTGCACCCAGAGTGGTGGGGTGGTACTCACCAGGGAGCTCTCCAGCCTTCTGTGTGTAGGAGAGCCAAGTCATCCTGGCTTTTTGGGATTGCTTGGAATGCAGTGGGAAGACCCTTGGCTAGCCTTTGTGCTTGTGCTCTTTAAATCTCTGCAGAACACACAAAGCCTGACTTTCAGGTCATGCTGCACATGTGCACTGCGTGTTACATGCTCTAGAAGCAGTGAGGGGTTTAGAACTGCCAGAGAAAGCAATAGACAGCTCTCGCAAAAGAGTTACAGGATATGGAAGTAAGAAATAAGAAAATATGCTCCACTTTGAGCATGAGGTGAATAATTTCAGAAGAGTTACTGCCTGAGGCTGCAGCTTAGCACAGAAAGAAGGTTATGTGGACCTGGTACATTAAGAATTTGAAGTTCAGTTTACTGCTCTTTAATATCAGCTTGGTAATCAATTGAAGGTTGTATAAAAGAGCCCACAGCTCACAGAAAAGAAGCTTTGTGGAAATTTTAGGTAAAATTAATAAAATGTCTTAGTTGACTTTTAAATCCATACATGTAAATGCAAAAATGCCCAACTGCACTTATCCTGAAAGGATAATTGTTGTCATCTTTCCAAATTGCCTCTTCAGTTATAACAGACAGCTCCTGAGTAGAGCGTCTCTCCTGAAGCAATAGTTCTATTTTGGTCAATCTTTTCAGATATACTTGAAATAAGCACCCACTTTTCATGGTATTCTGTTACAACCCTAGAACCAATAACAGTATCCTTTTCCTCCAGTGCATCACTAATGATTTAAACAAACCCAATCAAACAATGCTGGGACACTTAATATAATTGAAGAAAGGAATCAAGTAACAGCTGAGGTTCACTATGCAAGAATTTATGTTGCCTCTTATTATTTGAAGGTTCTCTGTGACTCCTATCTGGTTACCTCTTCAGCAGTGACCATAGGGAACCTATTTAATGCAGTAATTTTGTCTTCCTTTAGTGCAACATAAGCATAACAACAGATACTTTGCCCTACATGGTAGCAGTCTGTTTAAGTTCATCTGCTTTATTAATATCCAGATATTGAAAATGCTGTGGCTTTATATAAAGATATACTATGATTTATAATTAAAGAATTTTGCTGGCCTAGTGAAGAGCACTTAAACTGCACACCAAAATTGTCTGTGTGGGATAACATGAGAACAAGTGGAATTTGGCTGCATCATTCTTAAAATGACTCTCATGGAATGCATTATAGTTATGGTTTGATTTTCCATAGTGTCTCAAATGGCAAACAGGATCAGGATGCTGGCATTTGTCTAGTAGAAATTAGTGCTCTTGAAAGCTCACTGAACTATGGTGCAAAGGTCATGGAATCAAAACCTTTCCTAGTTCCAGCCGAGGAAAACACACTTCTTTGTCAGCTCTTTTACCTGGTTCTTTAGCTTTCATCTGCCCCTTCATTGTATTGGGAGACAACATGAAGTAGCAACAGGATACTGAGCTAAGAGACTGAGGCACAGGATATATATATTCTTCTGGAAAACTGAAATGTACCCTGAACGACTGTGGAATAATAGTTGAGCCATACAAGTGATTTGCTTATCTGAGATTTTCACATACACAAGGACACACACAAAAAGAAGCTGAATACATCCTTGCTGACATTAAAAATGTGGGATTTTTTTAGGAGGTGTGTGTTGGATGGCTGTGGATTCATCAGGACTGATAAAAATGAGATAAAAAACAGGACTTGGAGTCCCGCTTAGTTACGTAGTGGTGGTGAGATGTGATTTTTGGGTGGATGGGGCCTTCGGGCAGGGCAGGGGCTTATTGGGCAGGGTCTCTTTGCTCTCTCCAGGGTGCTGAATCCCATGGGTACCACTGAACGTTCTTTGGAAAGGGATACATCCTCAGGGTATGGTTCCAGTACACAAGCTGTTGTGCTATGTTGGTTTCATTATGGGATGGTTATGGATGTTGGTTATCAGGGGGTTTTATTTTAAAAGAGCTGTGTCTTTTCCTCTGTCTTTGTGGTCAAAAGGGGCTGAATAACTCTTTAACCTACTGATCAAAAGCAGAACTAGAGATTTTCAGAATAAAATTTTGGCCCAGGTGCTTACAATATTGACGAATTTTCAAGAAATGAAAGGGACAAGTGTTGTAGGAACAGGCAGACACCTGATCTGAAAGTTGCTACTAGTTCCCCCTTTAATGATCATATGAATTAATTGATTTTTTAAAAATTTTTCATCAGGCAGATGGAGTTTATTAGAGTCAGCATAACAATAGTTTAGATCTTACAGTATGATTTAGTTTAAGTTTTATATATTTATGGTAACTCTAAGATCTATACATTCATGATAAGCATCATACTATGAGATTGACACTTCCTTCACATCACAGCTGTTAAGAAGTTCAGGCATTTCCTGAAGAACTTGCATCTTCTGTTCTTTTTTCCAATAAAATATTTTAGTTTTACTTTTAACAGAGAGGAAAAAATCTTCTTAAGTGCAGGAGTCAAGTTGGTTTCTTCCAGGCATTCCATCACAGAAATGAGAGATTTATGGAATTCTTAGACACTACTCTGGGTCAAGCAGTCAGCCTGGTAGACTATCTATGTTAATACAAAAATAATGAAGCACTGCCAGCACTCATAAAAGGCAATTTATCACATCATATTTTCCCCTGTGTGGTAAAATGCTACAATACATTTCACTTGGCAAACTTTTGGAGAGAATGGAAGCCCAGTGTCTCAATCTGGACATGCACCATCCTTCTGACACCATAGTGTACAAGTCACAATAATCTTAGTTTACATTCAGCATATCCCTGTGAAGGAGAATAATGGTGCCCATGGTGCACATTAAATGGATTGCCAAGTGCTCCACAGACAACTGAACTGTGTAACAGACTGGCAAGACAAAAATTGCCCCATTTTTCAACCTACAGTTCAAAAAAGTACAGGGGGTACTGTTAAGTGAACTCAGAGCTGAAGCCTCATTTCATGATTCTTAATTACCTTTGTTTGCAGTCCCTTATAAGAGCCCACCAGGCTGGGAAAGTGAATTAGAGAGCAAGGGCTGGAATTTTGCCCCCTTAAAGGCATTCTGGGCACCACCAGCTGGAGCCACACAACTGGCTGTGTTTGTGCCCCAGTGGGATCACTGTTAAGATCCCACAGCTGACTCAGAGGGCTGTGTGGCACTCAGCAGTGTCCACCTCCTGGGTATCAGGGCTGGTAGTGCTACAGCTCGCAGATCCAGAGCAGATCTTCAAGAGCACTGATGCAGAGAGCTTACGTCCAGAGAATGGAATCTGGGATGGACAGAGGGGCACGGGAATGTTCTGTAAGTCTCATCTATTATTTACCCTTCAAGATATTTTCTAGCATTAAGGGTTCCCTATTATCTGTCTCTTGTATGACTCATTAACACTTTCCTTCTAAAACACAGCCCCCGGAGGAGACAGTGATGGGTGGTGCCAGTGGTGCTGTGTTTAGGCTTGTCTCTGAGAAGTGCCCTCCTCATCAAGAAGGAGCTCAAAAATGCATCTCAGAGCCAGACATTTCTCTGTGCCTTCCCATCCTGGCCTTTTGGTTATAAATTCCCAAGTGTAGTGCTAAATGCAGTGCTGCCAGGGTGAGGAAGATGTGCTCTCTGAGCATGGAGGTGGCACCAAGCCCAAAATTAAACACATGAAGTAAGTCCAGCTGCAGAAATCATGCTTCTGTATATACACAGTTGCAGGATGCTGTGTGCATCTATAGTTACCAGTGAACACTTCAGCATTTAGACATCCCTGAAATCATGCATTTGATGTAAGTCATAAATTAGTGAGGTGACTAATTGCCTTTTGAGATTTTGGCCCAAAGATGCCACGTACTGCTTTTGGGGCTGTGTGAAGGAATGAGTTCAAATTCTCCAAATCTTAGTCTTAAAATTCTATCATTAAATCATCTTTTCCTCAACCAGGAATATCAGGTGCTCTGAGTTTCTACTTCTGCTGGGGTTTCAAACCTGCTGCTATTTTGTTGAGGTTTTGCATTTGCAGTAAAGCTGGATGCTACTATTCCATCAAAGGAAACTTATTTTTAACCTTAAAATATTCACAAAAATTGCCTCTTGGTTGGTTGGTTGGGGGTTTTTGTTTGGTTTGTTGGGGTTTTTAAATGTTTTTTTTCCCTCCATACTTTGGCTAGTTTTGTAGAGCTTGAGTAATTACATTTAGGAGAGGTCAGAGATGAGGAGAGATGGCAATTTTTTCATTTAGCAAATTACTGTCTGGAAAAGTTAATAGAGCAGAGAGTATAAAAGTATTAATTGATGCAGCAAGCATTTCAGGAAGAAGCAAAAATATGGAGAAGGATTTTTGTGGCTCGAGTCAGGTATCAGTTCTCAATGACCACTCACCTGCAGTAGTGTGTGGAATAATGCATTCAATTCTGTGCACAGGGTAAACTGAGCAACACAGCATCCAAGGAAAATGTTCTGGATGGGTTGGCTGTTAGATCAGACTACATGTATCATGTATCAAGAAAAAAAGAAAGGAATTAAAAGGCTTTGGGTTTTTGTTTTGTTTTGGAGTTTTTGCAATGGTATGGAAATATAACTAGGAAACTAAGAAACACCTTTCTGCAATAATCTTTCCAAGGAAAGAGGTGCCTTATGCCCTTGAACAATTATGATAAAAAGTGAAGACTATGTGCGATGGCAGCATTCCCCCACTGATGATAACCACAGGGTGAAAGAGTTACCTTTGTTCTATTCTCAAACTCCTGGCTCTGGAAGAGTGGGAAGGTCAAGTCTGGAATGCTGGCATTGCAGACAACAGTCTGATTTCTGTTACAAGAGGAGGGAAATAGCAGTATTCACTATCTGCTTCCCAATTGAAAGGTCAACAATAGAATGGAGAGTCTTATGCTGGAATGGTCATGTTTGGGATTCTCTTCCTCCCAAATTAATACAAAAAATGACCTGGAGCTCAGAAAGGCAACAACATGAGAGAACCCTGATTTTCCATTATTTGATGTAACAACGAAGTTGTGCTTTTGGCTTTTTCAAAACTTTGATGGGAAAAACCCCTGAGCAACTGAAGCTGCTGTTTAGACTTTCCCAGTATGAAAGGAGGATGCAGAGCCAGCTTGCCACAGGCATCACCTAATTCAGTGTTTAAAGATGTGCAATAAGGAAATGCTGCTTTTAACGCATTGCAATGAAGTGTCTGCAGAGAAGGAAAAGACTGGGAGGGAAGTTCAGCTGCTGTTTGTGATTTCTGGTTTTGACAGCAGGAAGAGACAGAAGTAACTTCTCTCTGAAATCACCCAAACTGTTCCCGGTTCTTTCTGTGCCTTTTGCAAGGGCAGCCATATAAGGCAGCCCAAAGGGAGGGCTCCTGCCTTGCTCAGGGTGGGACTTGGGGAGCTGTGGGCAGAGCCGGGCAGCAGCTCCTCTCCTGCACCTCTCCAGGGATTCCACGGTGTGCAGCGGCCGCCAGGAGAGGGACACGCCTGGAGAAAGTAGGTGCTGTTTGCCAGGTGGTTTCAGGTTTTTCTGTGCCGTGTCTGTGGGATGCCGTGTGAGGATGGAGCAGCCCAGGAAAGGTGTTCCAGGGAGCTGTGTTTGCAGCTTTGCCCAGCCAGCCTTGTCCAGGCAGCCTCAGCACCTCAAAGTGAATGAATGCTTTCAGAGGTGCTTCTCAGGGACCTCCTGCAGGCTGGCTTGGATTTAGGGCTTTGTGCTTCAATGTTTGCACTCTCCAGCTGTTCATTAAGAGAACTGCTGAGGGAAGGGATGTATTTCTCTCTTTGCTTTAGGGCTGATGTGGAAATGTGAACTGATGCTCACCTTTCCATGAGCGGTGTTAAGAAATGAACCCTGTGTAAAAAGTCATGTTAAAATGTATGCTTGTAAATATTTTGCGAAGTAACTTGGAGGGCTCTGTTGAGATGTACTGCAATAGGAATTCATTCACTACACATGAGGAGCTTTAAGCAACAGCAAAAAATAGGCTTAATTTAAAAAAAGGGGAGGGTGAAGGCTGAAATTGTCTCTCTAAAATATTCTGCTGCAGCTAACGTAACTCTGAATGTGGTGTGTAAGAAATAAGGCAGTACAAGAAAAAGACATCCACTATCAGTCTCACAAAATTATTAATATTGCTACTAAGAAATTGCCGCTCTGTATTAGCAGCAATTTAAGTCTGCTCCATGAAATATATATTGATCTAGAACAAACCTATTGTCTTTTCTGTTTTTCTAGGTATTTACTTGAGAGTAGCAAAATTAGCTGCAAACATGAAAGGGCTTGAAAAAAATGAGGATCAGGCCAGGAGTCTTTGATCTTTTGCCTTGTAGCAATATTAACCTTCTGGTGTCAGTTATCATTGATGGCATCCTCCTTTTTACACTTGAGAAAAATTGTCCCAGAGTACTGTGGACTGCAAGCTTGGGTCATATGAGGTGACTGAAATAATATAGTTAAGTCTTAAAATTTTCCTGTAATGTTGACGCTCTAGGTAAGTTCTCCTGACGTGTAGGTGTTGAAGTTCAGAGCCTCATTCAGGTGTGTTTTGGGCAACACTTCATCTCTAATCAGGACACTTCAAGAAATGCTCAGCTTAAAGTAACCTGATAGGATCAGCTTTCAAGTCTCTGCTGCTGCACAAAGTGTTGCACTGTTTAAATACTTCTGGCTTCTGTTTTAACAATGTGATTTTGAAACTTAATTTTCTTTCCTTCTTCCAGAAGTCTCAACCTCTTTCCTAGACTCCTGTTCCTTCTGGTGTCGAGCATGTGTCACTGTCTCATAAGTTTTTCTGATTTAATTTCAGAGACTGTGAGTGACAGCAGGTGACAGGCTGGCAGCTCACACTTGTCTCACAGAGAAGCTCCATGATAACAGCACAAAGTCATCTTATCAGCTGCTGGAGAACCCTGGGCATGGAAGACATCCAATCCCTCCTTCATGATTTTAAATATTGATCAGAGACAGCAATACCTGTGTGCTGTTGCGAGATGTCCTGTGGTGGTGGAGAAACTGCTGCGTACCCAGTGTGTAACCACGGTGGGGATGATCAAGGCTCCACTCTCCAGCTGAGCACTCTGAGTGGAAATAGCAAATCTGCAGCGTTCCTGGAAGTCAGGGGGACCCTCAGCACCATGCAGTATTCTCCTGTGGCACTGAATCCAGAGCCCTCCGTGGATAAGGGATCCGGGATTCCCCAGAGCCCCGGGGAAGGGACAAAGGCTGCAGCCTGCTTGGACAGTGCAGTAGGAAGGGCCCGGACCATGGAGTGCTTCCAGAGCCAATATCTGACCAAAACCAGCACCCAGGGGCAGGTCTACAACTTCCTGGAGAGGCCCAGTGGATGGAAGTGTTTTATCTATCATTTTGCTGTGTAAGTACCTACATTTTCACATGATCTTTGGTGTAAGAAAAATCTGAAACTGCCCATTGAATCAGCCAGGATTCAGTACTTGAGCTGCTTGGCTCAAAACCTGTTGCATGAATTATCCCCTGAAGGCAATGGAAAAGCCGGTTCCTCAAAGAATCGGCCACTATATCAATTATCATTTCCAGAGAAGGCTTTTTATTCTCCAAATGATCTTTGTTTTCAAGGATGTACATGTATATTTGGTATTTCTGAGGGCAAGTTCTCTATGCTCCTGCAGTTTTTCTAATTGCTCCTTGAGCTGTTCCAGCTTCAGACACTACAGTGTTTAGCAGGAGATGTGGCAGGTCCAGCTGTGATCAGACACATCCTGCTCTTGTAAGTTTGTTTTGCCCATGCTGAAGAGCCAAAACAAGTAATTTGTTAGGCAAACATATAACATTACTGATTTGAACTGATTTATAGTCCTGAATGTGAAATGAGTAGAAACTTAGCAAAATGTTTTTCATTATACCAAGTATGTAGTACATGCAAGGAGGCAATTAAGGCTTCCATTTACCCTTGTAAAGCAGCGGTTAATATATTAATCCAGCTGTTTCTGTTTCCTTTGAGTTGCTTACGGTATCTGTCAAGCTTAGCAAGACCTCAATTACCATTCTGGATGCTGCTTAACAGAAAGATAACTCGTCATTCTAGCTGTAGAAAGGGTCCAGTTGTGCTCTGAGACCAGAGCAAGTTTTACTGGCCTGCTGAACCAAAAGGCCTTGCTTTTATTATAAAATTAGCATATTTCCAAAAGAAATGCAGGGTGTAGAAATTACTGTGGTTGTCTGAGATAACCTATGGTCTGACTGCATTTGGGGAAGAAACCAATTAGCAGTGGCTGCAATCAGGAGCTGCTCAGAGAAATATATGGTAATTCTAGAGATGAACTCTAATGCTTCTATTTAGCATAAAATAGTCTCCTTAATACTTGCTTCCTTTCCCCACTCAACGTCATATACTTATTTTTGAAAGGATTTTTTGATTAATGAAATTTCTCCAAGCAAAATGATAGGGCCTCTTTCAAGGCCTATACTTACAGTATGTTTTATTCCTAAGAACTAAACAGATGTGATTTGTGTAGATTTAAATATATGAATAGCCATGATTTAAGCTTATTTGAGACTACTAATCTTGCTAAAATGCATTTGTTTCATTATCTGTGTTGCTTTAATCCCCAGCTAAGGCTGACCTTTAATATGCACTTTTTTATTCCAAAATGGGCATTAAAAAAAATAAATCTATACACTCCCTCATTACTAGAAAATTGGAGAAAATATTGGTAATATCAACAACAACTGTTTTTTTTTTAAGGATTCCTAACTTACATGAAAGAATATGTAAATTGAGTGCTCTTAAAAGTTATTTGTCTTCCAGGCTGCTAGAAAGGAAACATTTAGAACAGCTTTTGGCAAGCATTTTGTCTCAAGGATATTTTTTCTAATAATTATCCCAGTAACTACATGATTTGTTCATTTAAATAACAAGTTTCTGTTTTGGAAAGAACATGTCCTATAACATGACATATCATTGCAGTGAAACATTGTTAAAAAAACCCTAGTAATCAGAAATACACTTAATTTTATAATTAGAACGACCTGCGCTTTATTTTTAAAAAGCTTTCCGTGTTTTATGTGTGGGTTTGGAGGTATCTGAAGTGCAGCTGACCTGATGCTGATAATTATGACTATTTTCCTAACAAATCCAAACTTTCAAGTACATGGCTGATATTTGTGTAGCCTGGAGGAAGGAGCTGGATGTGCTCTGTCCCTTCTGTCCTTCCTGTGCCACAAAGATCACACAACTCATGTACAAACTTGGAGGAACTTTCTGTTCGAGAGGGACTGGAGTCTGTTCTGATCTGGAGTCAGTTCTGCTAGAAAGAACCTGACTTTCCAAAACCAGGCAAGGCAAGGGAACAGCAAGTGCTCCAGGAGGTGACCTCTTCTTGTTCTGAAATTACCAAGATAATCACCGATAACACTTGTAGAAAGTTTATTTTAAGGGAATAAGATCAAGGTTCTTTATAACAGTGATGGAAAAGGGAATTATTTTTGCCTAATTAAATCTAGATTCGGTATTATTTTAGTGGAGTTATTGTAGTTTTAGTGAAAGTTGAAAATATGGTTTCAAAACAAAATGTTTGAAGGGGTGAGTGAGTTTGCTTGAGAATCCCTCCTGCCGGTCTTGAAAACCTTCTCACTTGGATAGTTTTCTGTTTTAGGACTGTGAAATACTTCACTTTTTAAATGCCCAGTAAAGTAGAGGTTCTCACTTAGCAAGAGCTGAGGGCTTGAGAAGCAGATGGTCCATGAATTGACAATGTATTGATCCTAACCCAGCAATTCCTGTGGCTATGTAAGAGCCTTGGGGTGTTGGAGATCACCTGTGTTAGAGCCCACCTATTTACTGTGTGATCCTCCAGAAAAAGCATCATATGCCTGGCTTGGATTAATTTCTAAACTCAGCTATGCACTTGCTAAAATCACATCCAAATGTCAGGTGTTAGGGTATAACCCTCATATTTTGTCTCTTGAAAGAAAAATAGAGTATATATTGGTGATGAGTTATTTATGGCAGTGACGTTACTTGGCAAACCTACACATTTAAATCATTTAATTGCAGGTGGGGTCTTATGTGATGGATATATTTCTGAAGCCTATATCCATTTAGTGACTACTGGAATGGCTCCACTGAGGCTGGAATGCTGTGTCCACCTGGCCGGCTGTCACTTGTCACTGTTCTGTGAGCCACAGAGGCCACCTTGTGTCAGCCCGAGGCGATGTCACAGTGCAGATTCCAGGCAGGAAACCCTTGAGTGCGCTCAGGATTCATAGTATTTTCCCCTTCAATTACACCCTGCTCACTGCAGTCCAGCCTCCATTTCTCTGCAGCATGCAGGGACTGCTAATTTTGGTCTTTCCAGCTGCTGTTGCCTGGGTAGATGAATTTTTCAGTTAAAAAGCCAGAAACTTAAGAGGGAACCTGGGTTCCTTTAGGCTAAGAGGTGAGGGAGCAGGACAACTGGCTAACACTGAGTGTGGTGAAAGAGGGAGAGAGAACCTGAGATCGAGACACTGATGTCCAGGTTGGTTCTTGGTGGAAATTGAGACTGGTGCCAGTGATACTGAAACTGGAGGAAAACAATACAATAGCTCAAGAACAAAGAGAATCTGACTTAAGCAGGAGGCCCAAAGGAAAGAAGAAAACGAGGTTGTTGAGATCAGAAAGCTAGATACATGCAGAAAGGGGACAGCTGAAAATGGACAAGAAGCTCAGAGAGCCACTGGGAAGAAGAGGGGCAGGACATGACAGCTGGGAGCTAGGGAAGAGTGGGAGCGTGGAATTCATGATGGGACAAGGAACCTTTCACCCATAGGCAACTAATTTGAATCTCGTCCAAGTCAATAGTGAGGATGAAGCAGTGACGGCTGTGGGGAGATACAAAAGGAGCAGTTGGTCCCCATCCAGTTCTTACCAGATGGATGTCACATCATCCCTGGAGTCAGCACAGCTGAAAGCGCTGCTGTCAGGCACTGGAGAAACCACAGGCTGGCTGGGAATGGAGGAAAGTCCAAGGCAAGAGGGAGGCCCAGGACAGGGACTCTTGACTGTGTTCTCAGGCCTGCCATTTTCTTGCAGTGTAACACTGCAAAAGCTTAATTGAGAACTGGCAGCTGTTCCAGGTCACTTTGTGCTGGTTTGGCCACTTGTTAAATGAGTTGTTAGACCTTGCTCTCATTCAGAACTTAGAACAGCCTTTGTATCCCATAACTCTCTATGGGATGAGGGGAGCTGATCTAACAGCTCACTGCTAACAAGGCAGCACCAGTTCTGCTCTCCTCATCCACTTCCAGCACTCAGCTTGCTCCTGCCAGCTGTTTTTGTCCTTGGATTGTTAAACTTGGAGTTACTCTTGGATAGCCAGTTCAGCTTCTGACACCAGCAGAAACCTACCCCAGTGGTAAAGAGTGGATGGTCTTCAGTCAGGTTAGTGCTACACATTAAGCACCTTGAAACACTGTCCCACTGTTGTTTTCTCAGTGGATCAAAATCACTTGTTAAATTTCATATAAATTTGTGCGCAATAATTGCAAAGTAACATTGCAAATCATCTGGCAAATACTGTGGACCACCTGGTTTGACTGCAAAACATTTCATAAATACAGAATTTGGGTAGCCATAAAGTCTGCTCTGCAGGCTGCCTTAAGATTTCTGGGGAAACAACTCCTCCAAATGGTGACTCAGAGAGGGTAATGGCTGTTGCTCCGAATTATTCCTATGGGATGCTGCCTGTCTCTGGGAATTGTGTGGTACAGACAAGGAAAATGTCTTCCCCAGAGTATGTTTTCCCAAGAGGTGGCATGGTGTTTACCAATGCTGAAAGCTCTTGGTGCCCCTGTCACCTTCTCTTCTTCTCTTCTGGACACACATTTCTGCTGCACAACTCATGTTGCTTCTGGCACTCACTGGAGCTCTCCTACGCTTCATCAGCTTCCTGTAATGGCAGGAATCTAGATCAGCAGGAAATGAGGAGCTTTTGGGACCTAAAGGAGTTGCAGCATGTCAGCAAGTGGTCTAATGGGGCTGCAACCAGCGCTAACACAGTTGGCCAAGACTGGAATGGAATGAGGCAAAGTTCTCTGTCTTTTTTTTTTTTTTTCCCTTTTTTTTTTCCCCACCAGAGAGCTGTGGTGTGGGCTCAATTTTATATGAAAACATGCCCTTACATTTACTTTGTTACCCCTGTCCTCCTCCAGACTCACTCCCACAGCTCCTTCAAAGAGAAGCCCATGCGCACACACACACACACACACACATACCTGTGCTGAATAATTAAAAGTGCACGATCCTTACAAAAATGTGAACAACATCAATAATGTCACAGACTTCAAACTTTGGGAGGAAAGTACAAAAGATCAAAAACGTGTTTATAAAAGGGGGGGCTAGGCAGCAGAGGGTTTTTTCCATCAGAAAAAGTTCTGTGTACCAATGTCTGTGTCACTGTGAGTAATACATAAACAAGTGAATTCAGATTATTTGGAAAAATTAAAAATTGCAATTTTTTCCTATTATTGCTTCTCCTCAAACTTTGTTTTCTCAGTTGTTTTTTTTTTTTTACTTCCTTCAGCTCCAGGTAAGAAATGCTAGTTGTATTCCAGTAATGAAATTGCAGAAGTTCAGAGCGACCATTCTGGCTGATAGTTCGTTTTTCTTTGGTGTCCAACTGTTGCTGATATAAAGAACTTTAAAAGGCAAAATATGTAAGGGTGTAATGGTTCCTTCTAATGGGGCACTTGCCTGAATATATTTTGAGTCTTTGAGTCTAGCAGCTCTTTAGTGAACTGAAGTAAGTTAGCACAGTGTTCTCCAGCTCCTGTTTTTATCTGGAAATGGAGCATATAACCTATTATTTATAACTGTTTATCTCAAAGGGACTGTCAAATTCCCATTTCTGTCCTTTCCACAATTATCTCTAGAATGCAAGCAGATATTTTGCTTTTTCCAATGATGCGATTGTAATACGACCAACACAAGCAACAACTAAAGTTCAGAGTAATTATAAGCACATGGCTGCTTTTGAGATTCTAGCTTTGACCTTGATGTCACAGCTTAGTTCTAGACATGGTGTGCTTTCATAAGAGTAAGGCCTTTGATTAAGATGATGATGATGATCCTTAGGATGTTTCTTGCCAACATAACAGTTACTTATTTGGAATTTTATATAGAAATGTCACTGAAAAAGTTTTCAGTTTAGAACTACAGTGGCTACTTTTCATCTGTGTACTATAACTACTGAGAGGTACTAAGCAGATGTCTCTGATAATAAACTACAAGTACCAAAAGAGAAGCAGTATTGAAGGGAAGAAACTCAAGAACATCACTTATTCATTAAAGTGAGATGTTCTTCTTACTGCTTAGGGTTGCATGTTCAGCTGGATGAGATGATGGAATGGCTGAAGTTGCTAATAAAGGTGCATTGATATTAAAGAAAATTGTCTTTAGGCTTCTGTAAAGTTCCAGGACTTGGTTGTTCTAAAAATACATGGGGGTAGTTATTAATTTTTAACTTCTCTTCCTAAGGAAATGAGGTTTCTGCAACCACACTGTCTGAGCATGTCTGTCTGGAAGGGCCTTACCAAAAACTTTTGAGCCAGTTGGCGAGTTCCAGCTAACATGGACAGGGGATGAGACATCAGAGATACTCTGCTTCTTCTCATTTGATTAAAACAAACATTTGTCTAGAGGAGAGAGAAATTAATATCCCCAAGATGAAAACACTTCACTTTGAGGTCCTTTAGATTGTTTGGCACCAAGGAGTCTTTTCAGGAGAGAGATTTTAGGAAAGCTCCTGAGGAAGAACTTGGATCTGGGAGTACTTTGTGTTAGGCACAGTCACCTAACCACAGGGCACAAAGCCACAGCATGAGTAATTTCTATTTTCATTTTTTGAATTATTGATGACTTTTTCCGTCATTTCTGAAAAAAATCAATCCATCTTATCCTAGAAGCTCAATTTTGTAATAATCTGAGCAATTAATATAACATTAAAATCTGCCCCCATGGGCTAATGTTGTTTCTGTAGTGAAAACAAATACTGTAGGCTGACATTGCTATGGTGCTATTGATGGAATTTGGTTATGCTTTTGTGGAAAAAAACCCCTCTGTTCTTACAGAAACCAGCAAAATAAAAAGATATTCCTTGCTGTTAATGTTACAGTTGCTCATTAACTTGTGGACTCCACGTGGTACCAAATTCAAGAAGAGTGTTTCAGGTGTCTCACTGATGATCAAGCAGGCATTAACTTAGTGGATGTATTTGCACAACAGCATTATATGCATTTGTTCTTTCCCTTTTCTACTTCCGAACCCAAAAAACATTATTTAATGTGAGTGCTATGGGGAAGCTGATGCTGTGTTTTGAATAGTGGTTCAAATTTCCTGTTCCCTTGGAGGTGTGTCCTAAATCACATCCCAAAACCTACTGACTTTTATATTACAGTCAAGGTTGGTGATAAAAGTATCAGAATCATCAACACTGAAGTCATGATGATGGACTGGTTTTGTCAGTGTTTAAAGAACTGATTATGTCTCTTCTAGAAAGTCTTAGCTGTGGAATCAGAATGGAAGATTGCAGGACATACAGAGATAAAACCAAGAGAAACACAGAAGCACAGATATCAGTGGAAGATACGAGCACTCAATGGAATCATGGAGCTTTAATCCCAGGGAAGGCAGGGCATTAATAAACGATCTCAGTAAGATCAGTGCTCCTGGTGATTGTAAGGGGTGCATGAACGCGCTTTGTCAGTTCTGAAATGCTGCCAGATAAAGTCATAGGAAAAGCAAAATCCAAATCTTAGTGCTCTTCAAAGAACAGCAATTAAATTAGGCTGTCAAATGTTTGGAAATGTGAAGTGCTCATTACTAATGGGAGCTGTGGATGTTTTATAAATAACAACTTGGGTCAGTAGATTCAGAAATTGGTTTCAAGTAGGAGATTTTTTTGTAGGACATGTGGCTTATGCTGTGGTTTGAACAGCATTGGTTTTAGCTGTTGATCCAGTCCTGTTTGTGATGAATTCTGCATATGCAGGTGAATGTATTTGTAAGTGAAATTTTAAATTACCTTGGTGGTGTAGAAAGGTTGACTTGTTATTTCTGATAAGAAATGATATGTGCAATTTGGCATTTCTGGGTGCAACCCAGAAGAGACAGCTGAAAGCAGATATACTCAGTATATCCATGTGATAGGTGGAATTTTCCTTTGGTTGAGGGCTTGCTTCAAAGCTCTGAAAATATTTCATTCTGGGGTAGAAAAAGAAAATCAGATATGGCCAAATTCTCTGCTAGACATGCTCCCTGTTAGTAGAGTCCAAAGCCAGGCAGGTTTCCATTAAAACTTGTCTGGTCTCCTTCTCCACTTCTGCTGAAACCAACACATTCCCAGACTATTTCTAATTTTAACAGATTGGTATTTTCAGCAGAAAAATTGTCTCTTTACCAAAATTTCCAGCCAACTCTAATTTGTGTATGATCACATATAGGATAAGCACAAGACCTTTCAAAGACACATCAAACCTCAGGAGCCTGAAAATAGATTGATGGGAGAACTGAGGGACATCAAAACTTGCTGACAAAGGCACATGGACAACTTTCTCTTCATGACTTAGAAACACCTTTGGATAACAAAAATATGTAAAAACCAGGAGTGAGGTTTTATTCAGACCAGCAGGAATGTTTTCTAGAAGCACATGGCTATTCAACATGACACAGTGGAGTCCCATTTAGAAGAAAATGCTTCATTCACTCAGGAATGAGAACATGCACTTTTAGAGTGTGAAAAAAGAAAAATGCTCTCCTTAGTTTTGCTGCCACAAAATGACCAGTTGAAATAGAAAGCAGCCCATGCTGCTGGAGCCCCTCAAAGAACTTTCTGTTTGCTAAACTCATTTATTGTCCCTAATAACAGGCTGACTTAAGGCTTTTGGTCTCCTTTAGACAACTCTGTAGTCTGTCATCAAGAAAAAAGCTGAAGCTCCAATGGGTGTAGCTGCACATAGATTTACACGGACTCAAGTCCTACTGCTTTATTAACCTCAGTTCAGTCCATTTTTCTTTTAATTTAAGTCCAGCTGAAGCAACTGCGTTTCTTCCCCCCTACTGTGATGGTAGACTAGAACATTTTGTTCTGGACAAACATTTCGTATCTTGGACTCATGGAGCAGTTTGGGTTGGAAGGGACCTTACAGAACATTGGTTTCCAGCCCCTGCCATGGGCAGGGACACCTTCCACTAAACCAGGCTGCTCAAATCTTCTGGAGGAAATAGCAGATAGAATAAAGGATTATCTAAAGAATCTAAAAGGCAAGTTTTCCATGTACTTTGAACTGGAGACAGTAGAAGCCATTTGTATTAATCTACCTGGAGGGCTTTCACAGAGTGAAGAGAGGCACAGGAGCTCTGTTTTGAGGAAGGAACAGGACACATCTGGTTGTGTTAAAATCATCAGCAACCCACAGTCCAGGCATCTCAATTCTACAGAGCATAGGTTTTGATAGCTTTTCCATAATATTTTTTGTTTATTTCCTTTCATTGTAGAACTCACATTTTTCTAAAAGTGGTGGGGTTTTTTTGGTGTTTTTTTTTTTTTTTTTTTTTTTTTTTTTTCTCTCTAAAAAAAACTTTGCAGAGTCAGGGAAGTTTAGTAAAGCCCAGGAGGTCACAAAGCTACTGTTTTGCACTTCATTGCCAAGGAGTGTATCTCTGCCTTCGAATTTACAAGTTTATCCCCTCCCCACCCATCCCTTTTTTGTTGTGCAAGAGATGACATTCCCACGAGCTTCTCGTATATCAACACTTCAAATACACTTATCTGCAGGAGATAAACACAAAGCCCCAGATTCACAGATTTTGCTAGAGATGGAATTATTTGCTGCAGAACTTAAAAGGAGGAATTATGACTGCTCCTCCTTTAAGAACTTCCATTAGCTTGTCTTCCATGGAAAATAAGTTTGTTATAGCGTGACCTTGAAAAGGTTCACCCTGGAGAAAGTGCTTGACATCATTTTGCTCTCAGTGTTAACCTCCTAGTTCCCAGTGTTTGTAGGCTTCAGTGAAGTGTGCTCATGGTCAATAAATCTATTAAACAGAATTTGTCCCTGGCTACAACAGCAACAGAAGCATGTTCCCAGTCACACCAGCTACTCTCCAAAAGGGAGCAATGTTTAGGAGGACCAGGACGTAAAGAAGCACTAATTTGCAGCCTTTGTTAACAGGACTGCCTCTTTATTCTGGTTAACACAACGGACAGATTTAAGGATGATGATCTAAAAACATTGATGAGAAAGCAGTTGTATTTTTGTGCATACCTGAGGCTTAAGGAGCTGAGGAAAAGTCAAGAAATACTAAAATTTAGTTTACATCGTTAACAAGATGTCTCTTGTGAAAGCGTGGCACTTCATATTCTCTAAGTTTGAAGGGTGTTAATATGAGAACCTGAAATAAAGGGGAGGTTTTCAGATACTTCTCTTTCTTCTGATAGGTAAAATATTTTTTTCTACTCAAAGAGAGAATGAGGAAGAGTCTGCAAATAGGTGATTTGGAATAAATTTCCATCTTTAGGAAAAAAAAAAACAGTTAAAGAAAAGAAAGCCAGGCGTTTTGAGAGGAAATACTTCACTATTTTTAATAGCTCTAAGTAACAGCTCAAATTGTGGCTCAACATCCTCAAGAATCACATAAAGAATGAAAGAGAACAAAGTACTAGAAAGGAAAACCTCAATTCCTTTCCAGGATAGGAAGGAGTAGACCAACTCTACTAGCTGGTAATTATTTATATCTCTGCCCTATTAACTTCCTCCCTTTAGGAACTGAACCACTGCCAGCTGGTGAAACTGTTCTCTGTGGATGTAAGTAACTCCCTGCAAGCAAGTAAACGATCACGCCCTGTTTTCTCACCCTTACAGTACAGAGAATTGGCCTTTTCAGGAGGGAGCATAAGTAACGGGCAACACGAGGAAGCCAGACTGGAGCTGGTGAGGAAATAGAAAATGCCATTTACAAGCTTTAAATAGCTTCACCTCAAGTCAGCAATATGAAACACACACCCATCCACTTGCCTTACCTATAGATATCCCAGAAATCTAATCAGAAATATTTAGGGAGACTCGGGATCTGTTTGGCACTTGCCAACGAGTTAACATTGGTAGACTTTGCCATCGCCTTTAGAGGAACAGCTTGTCCCTCAAACCAACACCTGCAGTGAGACCTTGAGACAAACCCAGGGGTATTCAGTGAGGAGCCTTGATGAAGGCTTGCCTGTGGTACCGTGCATCCAGCTCTTTACAGGGAATTTGGCACTCACCCAAGCTTTTTTCCTCCAGTGTGTATAGAAAGATCATTAGTTACAGCTATGTTTAACATTCCAAAGGCTGTTAGGAGCAGTCCACAAGGAGCTTTTCTGACTGCCTGAGAGCCAAGAGATCTGTAGCTTGTTGGGTTCTGCAGATCAGCTAGCAGTTAATTGAGCTGTTCATTTTTAAGGGTGGATTTCTCAAAGCTAACCTGCATTGAGGGCTGTGGCCCAGGGTCAGTGACAGTAACTTAAAGGAAACTGTGAAGGCAGCATGCACTGACTGCTGGCTCAGGGATACCAGAGAAGGAGGAAGATGCTGCTCCACTGTGATAGAGAACAGGTACAAAAGGATTGTTGGTTTCTCGGGGAGTGGATTTACTTGGGGTGCAGGGAGGACTTGACCTTTGTTTCTGCTACTTACCTGCAGCACTTTTGTCATAATTCAGATACCACCTACTCACCAAACTCCACCTGTGGCTTCTTTCCAACAGCCTGTGGTGAGAACTGAGCATAAAATGCTGCAAGTGCACACAGGGACATCACCAGCCGTGGGGCTGCTGTGCAATGCAGGGATCCTGAATGGCACCTTAAGGCTCCCTCTCCAGACATACAAATGCAAGGGGAAAGCAGTCCCAGCTTCTTCACACTGAGAGTGTGTCCATCCATGAACTGCTGCCTGGGTTAGGTGATCATGTACTGTGAGATCACTGCCTGGACAAGAACCATTCTGGGCTTGTATTTGGTTTTACATCTACCTTGACACACTCCTGTTTTTTTACCTTCTTAAGTCTATCTAATTCTGGCTGAGAACATCAGAAACTGTCCCTCATCCATCTCAAATTCAGTTTCTCAGCAATTCCAGTAAAGGATAGGCAGATCTACTTCCATGTTGTTTGTGCAGAGTAGTAATTATGTTCATCCATTCCCTTTCACCTCAGCAGGTTGCTGTGTCCCCCCATGGAGATGACAGCCTGTCCACAGCAGGGTTATTAGCATGTCTCACCTCTGCTTGGGATTACATAGGAAAAGGAAGGGTTGTTTGAAATGTAAAGCACCACTAGTGTGGGAGGTTTCCAGCATATTTGGGAGTTGATATCTGAAAAGGAGCTCTTGGTACTGGGAAGGCCTTAGTTCAAAGCACCTTGTGCACCATCTTCTATGACTCAAAACTGGATGGTAAAGACTGTCAGAGAGCCTGGAGGAAGCCAGCAGATTATCACACTAAGTGCATTTCTAAGCAGTAGAACTGAGTATTGGTTGGTTGGTTTGTAGTTCTGAACAGACAGCTTTTTACTGCACTTACACATACTAGAAAAACATATTTGTTTCTGTGTTCCAGATCTTCTCAGTAATAGGTAAGGCTGTGTGTGCTAGCTGAACAATTTTCTTTTTACTTCCCATTATTCATGGAAAGAATAAAATGGAGATAATCCTGTTTAAGATCTGGCAAGATTGCACAGCTCTTGTACTAGAAGTCTCCTGAGCTGCTCACTGGGGATGTGTTGCTCCAAGATAAGGCAGCCTACAAGGCAGTCACTTTAATCTGGCCAGATCAAAACCCTGAGCATCTGGGGCATGCTGAGATCTGCTTCCACAGGGCCTTGTTGTGCAATTGTCTGGGTAACTATTAGCATTTCTATTGTCTTTTAACACTTCGTTTTCTCTCCATGTAAATTGCCTGCATGGAAAATTAGTATGTCTTCCCATCACATAAAAAGGGAAAATTGCTGGGATTGGTTTAGGATTTACAAAGGCATTTAAGAACTGTATATTTCAGCCATGGTAGACTCGAAAAGAGAATTGTTTTGTTCAAAGAAACACATTTTTCTCCAGTGACAAACTCCTTGCAGCAATGCTGCTACCACAATTTGCTGCTGAGCTGTGCAGGAGACCAGGATCTGCAGCACGTCTCTAATTCCATACAAATCATTGAGGATTTCTTTTCTACACCTGATGTTTCTGTGCTTATTTGCTGTGATTAGAGATTATTGGGACAACGTCTTCATAGTAAATTAATGGTTTACTGGTCGATTAGGCGAATGAGCCTGCTTTCTTTTTATTTTGGGGGGTTCTTTTAATTTTTGGGGATTTCTTTTGGTTGGTCGATTGAGTAGGTTGTGTGGTTTGTTTTGTTTTGTTCTTTTGTGGTTGTTGCTATTCTGGATGCCCTCACTAACTCAATAATCTGGGCTTGTCTTTGACTTTGTCCCCACTGCAACTGAATCCATACTCAGCTCGTGTGAGCTGCCCTTGCTATTCATTGGGAAGGAGTGACACTTACTGGCCAGAGGATATAGTGCCATAAATTAAGTGATTTTAAAAGGTCCTTTGAATGGTTCTAGTGTGTGTGATTTGGAAATGAGGAAAAAGAAGAGAGAATCTCAATACATAAAACCAGGAGAGAGGCAACAATTAGCTCAAAGTTACAAGATCTGCAGGCTGTGTTGGCAGTTTGGGGTCCCTTAGTAAAAAAGAGGCAGCAATTGTCCTCCCTTTTACCTCCTTATGCACCTACGGCTTGTCTCTTTGTAAAACTTTTTTCTCAACTTTTTTGGTAAACCTCTTTTTAATTGCTTTTCCTGAAGCCTAAAAGGAGATATGGTTAAAGATGCAGTGATAATATCTACAGGGTAAGTAACAATATTGTTTTTTCTCTTTGCTTCTCTTAGAGTGGAAAAGGCATAAAGTACACTGTTATCCTCAAGATCTTGGTAGAAAATATTTAGAATGTGAAATCCCCGTGGATTTTTATGTATTACTAGTGAGTGAAGTAAAAGTAAACAAAGGTATTTTGAAAGGATATAATTGAAATGACAGGGATCTGGAAGAAATAGAGAGCCTGTACTCAGAGGAAGTGACTGTCTCTTTGTGGGTCTCTGCTGGAGTTGTTTGATATGCTGGGTTCAGGGACACACCCTGAAAATTAAAATGTTCCCTTGACCATTGACTGAAGGATAGTCTGAACTGCAGGAGAGTTCTGTGGGCCTTTAACACTGTCCTGATGCGTGGATAAGTCTATTCACCTTTTCCGTGTCTTTCTCCATGTACCAACACTGGGATTGCTGATTGGAAATAAAGGATGTCTGGATAAAGAAATTTTCTAGTGGAGCACAGCATCCAACAGAGTGGGGTACTCAGTACTGATCTCATATTAAATGTATAAGAAAATGAGGTTTTTATGACCTTGCCTACCTTACTTTTACACCTGCATTTTCTTTACATGGAAGGCAGTGCTGCTGTGTTAAGAAAAGGCTAAAGTTCTGCAGTTTTCCCAGACTAGACTCTTCTAGTGTTGGACACTGGTAATACTCTTATGCTTTGAATCCCTTATCAACTTGGTCTTTTCCATTTGCCAAAGGAATTGTGTTCAGTATCTGTCCTCGAGGCTTTGCTCTGATTTCCTTTTTGGAGCATCACTGTCCAGGAATGCTGGGTTCTATCTTCTCTGCTGGTTATCTTTTGGGCAGTGCAGCAGCTTATTAAAGGAATAAATTTGTTTTATTATGCCTTGGACAGATCTCTGTACTCCCTACAACACAGCACTGCTTTCAGAGATAAACATTTGGGGATGGGAGTAAAACTGGTGAATAATACATGTGGAAACTCGTGCATGTTGAAGCAAAAGCAGTAGCAGGACTGAGTGAAGGGTTGTGGAACTCATAAACCATGAAGTGTGGCTAAGATCTGTCCCAAGCTAAACGTGCTGTTACCCTTGACTAAGATGTGTTTTCTAGATCCCTTTTCCCTTATATTGTGGATCAGGATAGGTAAATATTGAAGAAATTCAAACCTGATTCAGACACAGTTGTACATGTACAGCTCTAACCACTACTTATGAAATCCATTTCTTAATGGTGGCCCTGATCTTTTCAAATCTCCACTTGTGGTTAAATAGCGTCAGAAACCTTCCAGAGCCAGATTAAAGGAAGCAGGACCTCTTGTTTTTTTATTACTTCAGATCCAGTTTTAGGCTTGAAGAGGTCAGCTGTTGTCTGTGTGGCAGCTGAGAAATAATTCTCTCCTTGCCTATGTGCCTATTTATTCTTTCCATGGCCTATGTGTGTTAGCACATACTTACAATTTACTTGCAGTGTGTGAATGATCTGACCAAACATACCAAAGAATTGTTTTCAATGTTCATTATCACCTGTTCAATGTTCCTGGGGATCCTAAGGCAGTCTAAAACTCTGAGGCACTCTAAAAAGAGAATAAGGAAAGCTGAAAGGCTCCATAGATATCAACAATGTCCCATTTTCCCTGGTTCTAGTCATGGTTTGAACGTGCTGCATAAAGAACATTGGCTCAGCCTACCCCCTGTCTGAGGCAAACACATTTTGGGGTTTTCCATACCCAAGTAGTTTTTTGCAGTAGTTATTTTCTATCCTGTGTCTGTGTTGGGAGAACTTTGTTCCTCTAGATGTATGGATATATACATATGAAGTGCATCTGTGAGTAAATAAGTGGAACAAGCTGCCCAGGGAAGTGGTGGAATCACCATCCTTGGAAGTATTTTAAAAGTATGTAGCTGAGGCACTTGAGGTTTTGTGGTGGACCTGGAATTGTCAGGTTGATGTTTTGACTCAATGGTCTTTGAGGCCTTTTCCAAGCTAAATGATTCTGGGATTCTGTATTGTGTGCTCCTTAATATCCATGTGTGTTCATGTACCACTGACTTTGGGTGACAGAGCCCCTGGGGAAAGGCCAAAAGCACAGTATGGGTGGGAGAAGAGAGGGAAAAGCAAGAATGAGAAACAACCTCTGAGCACCGAGCTGAAAGAAGCAGGAGAAGGGGGACAAGGGGCTGCAGGTTCCAGATCAGAAATTCCCTGCAGCCCCTGGGGAAGGTTTATCTTAAAGGACTGTAGCTTGTGGAAGGGCTCACAATGGACCAGGGAGCAGTGTGAGGAGGAGGAGGAGGAGGGAGGAGAGGCAAAGTCTTGTAATCTGAGCACAACCCTGCACTCCCCATCCCTCTTCTCTGCTTGGGTATGCCTGAGAGAGGGGCACAGGAGCTGGGAATTAGGGGACACGAGTTGAGCCTGGCAAAGGGAGGTCAGCGGAACATGTTTTAGTCTTTTTCCCCACGCTTATTGTAGGACTTGAGGTTTGTTCCTGTCACCTTTTATGAGATTCCTGTATGTCTGTTCTGTAGCCTTTGCAGGCACCACTAACCAGGGGCTCTGCCCTCAATCCTAGTGACCAAATTCCTGGGCTTGTGTCAGCTGTGGACTTGATGAAGTGCATTTCACCTCTTCTTCTGAAACACTGATAAAAGTGTCCGGGGACAAGACAGTGGATAAACTCCAAAGGAATTCATCTTGTCACTGGTGTCTCTATGTTGTACAAGATTTCCCCCTTCCTGATAAGCTTTTCCACCTGCAATTTTCATGTAAAAGCTACCAAAACTCACTGAGTGTAGTTTGTCTTTGTGAAGTTGTACAGTAATCAGTGAAATATGAAACATTCACTATGAAAACCTTCCCTGAGAAATAGACTTGATAATGTGAGATTTACCTATTATTTACTGTGTTCAGCCTTCCTGTCATTTTTATTCCATGTTTCTGAAAGCTGAATGAATGCAGAATGATGATACTCACCTGAGAAGGAAGAATTGATTGATTAAACACAAAGTATTTGTGATAAAAATGTTATGTGAGTGAAAGAGAGAAAAAACTAGATTTACAGTTCAACTTGACAAGTCACTAAACACTGTTTTCTTTTTACAGATTTCTCCTGGTGCTGATTTGTTTAATATTCAGTGTACTGTCTACTATAGAGCACTATTCTGAGTTTGCCATTGGAACCCTTTTCTGGATGGTAAGTGAAATTTTTTGGGGAAGGGCTGATCAGTTTGACTAAACCTGAATTGCTTTCTGTGAGCTGGGGAGGTAACTGTTAAAAATCCTCATGCAAAACATGCTACCAGGACATTTAAAAGAGTGGACATTAAAGAAAGGTCACAGTTTAAGGGGGATGATTATTTTCTAGATCTCCGAACTATGAGGACACTTGTTAGATTATCGGTTTCTGTGAACTTGCTTTTCCCAAAGTGTATCTCTTATAGTGGACAATTAGTGTTCATCAGTTTTAGGCAGCATGGAACAGGATATTCTATAGGAATGAATTTTTAAAATGTATATTTTCTAGGTCTTATGGTAAAAAGTTGGCCAAGAACATTGCTTTTCAGAGGTAGGTGATTTCTGTCAGTCTGGTTTGCTACTCTGTAGAAGAGGAAGAGCTCCTGTCACACTGCTGTCACCAGTGATTTGGATTTAAAGTGGTGCTTGCTTGGTGGGAATCAAAAGTACAAATAACTTGCATGAGGGCACTAGACTATGTCCTTCCTCTGTTCCTCCCTGCCTCTGTTCACCTTTAGGGAATGAAAAATGGAAATTAAACATCCTTGATAAAAATGGAGTAAATAACTTTCAGCTGGTTCCTTGCAATATCTGTATTTTAGCCACTCAAATCCTCTGATCTCAGTGTGTGATGATCTCAGTATTCTTATTGTAGTTTCCTTTTGCCAAATGGTGACTTTTAATGTGATAGAGTTTGGTCTTCCATCTGGTTTGAAAATAAAAATCAGTTACTTCTTTGTTTTCCTGTGGCTTAGGCTACATTAGCATGTGCAGATTTTGTGTGCTGTTGACTGAGCCATCATTAGGTCCCAGAGTTATTCTGAGATCTTGGTTAAAATTAATCCTGTAACAAATGTTTCTTGGCCTTTAAGCCACAATTCAGTGTCAAGCAAAGTGCAGTGTTCTGCCAATCATGTGTGGTCCTTTCCTGCTCCCTGAGATGTGGTGACTGCAGGTCAGCACAGGCACTGCTGGGAGCAGTGATCCTGGCTCAGCTGATTGTTTCAGATGGAAAGTGCATATGCAGACACATTGTTGGTGTGAAGACACATTGTTGGACAAAGAGTAGGGAGATGGGGACAGATGTGTGGCTCTCAGAGTGCCCACAGAGCACTGCCAGCTATTTTTAGGTGATGTTATCATCTAACAAATGAATCAGTGAATGGAACAAGTTCTTGGCCTCCTTGTGTCACAGCCTTACCCTGGAGGATGCCTCTCTGGAGTTTTTCCTCCTGCTGTTTCCTTAGTTTTCTTCCTAGAAATGGCCAGTACAAAGGGTAGCTGTTCTGCTGGCTACTGTAGAGTCACTTGCCTAGAACATATTTGTCTTAAAACTTGGTTTGGCCTGAAATAAGTTCAATTACAAAAGATGGTTTTTAGAGCTAATTTAATCAGCTCTTTTTCAAAGAGTTGGGAGGCTTCTTGTTGCTGGGAATTAAATGACTAATGAATTAAATTGGATTCCTGCTTGGAGCACATCTTTCCACCCTTACCCAGTTGGAAGGAATTTCCAATTATGTCTCCCATATGAGCCAGGAAAGTGTTCATCCCACAGAAGAGTGGAGATTTCTGTTCTCTTTACTCTTGGGAGGATCATAACTCTGATCTACTTCATACCACAGCTGACTGTTCATGATACCAGAGTTTTATCTCTCAAAAATATGGAAGCCTACATCTGGGCATTCTGCCTGCTCCCTTGAGACTGGGAACAGAGGACACTGCCAGTGTGGTGAGAATCAAAACTGGGCCAAAGCATTTACTGGATCAAGTTCAAAATGAAATTGGTTTGTTTCTCTCCTGAGTGGAGGGCCCTGTAATTCTTTGTATAGCTCCCAGCAGCACATAGATACTGGCATGTGATGCTTGTGGTATTTTCCCACTTGTGAGAAAACTGCTTTTCATTATATTCAGGTAGATTAACACTTAAGAAGGATCAACTGCAAAAATGTCCTGTTGAAAGCTGCTAAGGCCTGACAAGAGAGATAGCATTTGGTACTTGAAAACATGGAAATATTTTTGTATTTTCTTAAGGAGGGTGAGATGGTGTGGCAAGTACAATTTTGGATGATATGAGTCACTGGAGTAGAGATGAGACATTGGTAACAGATGTAGCTATAGATGTGTCCTAAGACACCAGAGCCTTGTGTTTCAAAGATGTCATTATGTTGATATTCTTAAAACATCTGGATGGTATCAGAGAATTTCTTGTGAAACCGATTCAGACAAGCTCTGTGAATATATGAAGGAGAGAATATCAGACTGTTTGTAGCTAGAATAGAAAAAGGGGCCTGAAGAAGCAGTTGCTGGAACTAAGAGTAAAAAAAGCCCCCAAAGCCCCAAAGCCTCCCATTCCCTATAAGCACATGTTCTCAAGTCTCTGACAATTCTGGTGAATTCTGGAGGAAAGAATTGTGCCTTTTAGCCCTGTGTTTCAGTGTGAAGGCCAATCTGTTGTCTTTGAGATTACTGAAAACATTGTATAGCCACAGGTTCAGGCTGATGCTGGGCCTCCTGTCTGCCATAATTGTTTTATTTGATGTTCTTGCTTGGGCTCAAAGGAAATGTCTGTTCTTTGCACTTACAAAGAGAAGACAAAACGTAAATCTCCATCTGATCCTCACTTTAAAGTGAGGTAAAATCAGTTTACTTCCATGATAGCAGGACTGGTGAAATTGCTTGTCTTGAAATGTTGTTTGAAGGACATTTTTGTTCTCATGCTACCAAGTATTTTGTGTACTCCCTGTCACTCTTAGGAGAGTTCTACTCAGCTCTCTCTGACATACTGTAATTTAATTTTTTCATACATACACATTGTATGACCTTTGTTAATTCCTGACTGGATTTCTTTCCCTTCTCTGAGTATTTAGTAGCCAGCATTTGAGGGGACTGACAATGGCATTAGCACAATGTCTTGTGTTGGTAAACAACAGAATGGCTAGTAAAGAACAGCTCTTTCTGAATTTTTTATACTTGCAGAGACAAGCCTGGAGTTTCCAATACTGTTAAAAATGGATCACAATGACAACGTACATGCTATTTAACAGTGTACAAAACTTAAATGCATGTACCACTGGGTTTTGTTCAGATTTTGCCTGTAGTATGGTACAAAAATGAATCTGTAGCTTCCCCAGACTTGCTTGGTGCTGTATCTGTATCCATAGAATATTTCTCACTGGTCTATCCAGCAGTATTTAGGATCTGATGCATGAAAAAGTACTTGTACAGTGTGTGGGGAAACGTGCAGTGGAACAAGGCACAGCTGTGAATAAGATGTTTGTAACACTCAAGGTGGTCCTGAGTTACAGCTGAGTTTCATTCCCAGTTGCCTCAGGTTTATTGTATCCTCCCATTTTGTCTCAAGTTCTAATTCTATAATAATACAGTTATAATTTTATCTGGTTATATGATTATTCTGTTGAAAAAGTGTTTTTAAAAGTTGCCAAAGCCTCTTGATTAGGCTTTTGCCTCTATAGCAAGAGGCTGAAATGTTTTCTTGATGATCTACTAGTTTGTGTGTCAGTTTTGATTTATAAATGGCATCTAGATTTTCAGGATATGGAATGAAAAAATAAACTATAAAGTGGGCCAGGTGTATTTCCTCCTCTGAGGATTAATCTGTTTTCATGGTTAGAGGTCATATATTTTTCTACCAGGAGAGGTCAGCATGGTAGTTTGTAAAAGATCTATTTTTATTTTTGTTAAATTGCAAAAGACCTTGCAAAAAGAGAGCTTCTTAGTTTGTGGGACAACTTCCACTAACTGTGCCATTCTGAAAACTAGAACAAAATATTATTTTCATTGTACACATGATGTTTTTACACACTGTGAATAACAGCACAATAAACATACAATTTGTATAATGATAGTGTTACAGGAGTAAGGGAAAAGTTTTGTCTGATTAAATACTTCGACATGAATTACTTTTAAAATGTAAGAATATCAAGCATATTCTTGTCTTGGAGAAAATAGATTGGTTTTGCCATAAATCATATTGCTTCAGCTGAGGAGTTCAGGCCCTGTGGTACATCTTCCTTCTGTAGACAGACTCTATGCATCTGCTTGCCTCTGAGAGGTTTCTTTGCTGGAAAAAGCACTGCCATCTCTCCCAAACATATGAACACCTGTAGTTCACAGCACTGCAGCACCAGAGGGCACACAATTCCCTCAAATACTCTATTTTCACTTGTTGCCTCTACTGTCAGTCACTACTGCCCTCTTGGTTGCTGGAAATTCTCATGTAGTGACTACACTTAGCATGGATTAGCACACCCATGTTAGCAAATTCTGTGGGAGAAAAGGCTGAGATGTGAAATCACAGACTCACATTGTGGCTGTATTTAGGAGGAGGATCTTGTGGAAGAGATTTTGGCTGTAGATGGGTCCTTGTTGTTACGTGGCTTTCCCAAAGTCACTGCTCAGTTTTATGATTTATATGATTTTTTTCTGCACATGTGCCATGAGCACACACATCCTCCTGCTCTAAATATAGGCAAGGCTGTCCAAAGTACTCAAACTTCAGAGTGCCAAGTGATAATTGGCTCACTTAAGCCAGCTAAGACATGTCACTATTTAACTGCTCTGGTTCTGAACTGGACGTCAGGGTGGATTCTCTCTTTGGAGTAACACAAATTGTTACTCAAGTTTTCAAAGTGAGGGTTTTGAAAAGAGGCCACACTCCTCCTGTCTGCAGTGCAGGAGCTCTCCTGTTGCTGTTTGTCTCTGCTTTTGCCCCATCTCCTTTCTAAGCTGTGTAGTCAGTAGTCAGGTCATTTAATGCTGTGTCACCTCCAGCCTGCAGCAGAGGAGAAACAAGCCTGCAAAAAGCTTAACTGAGTGGTCTCTATGATTTATGGTGAAGTGGATGTATTCTTGTAATAGGCTTGAGGGTGTTTTCTCCATCCCATCAAAGCAGTCACCGTTAGAAAGTAAAAAAGGCAGAATGTTTCCTGCCTTTGTGCCAGTTTATAATCCTAAATCTGGTCTTTGCCATATGGCATGAACACTTAGGGCCTTCCCCAGGTCTGGTTGACAAAGTGGTCGTTTGATAATGCAATACATGGAGTTCACAGGTGCTCTTTCTGCTAGCCTTACCACAATGTTTCTTACAGCTGACAATGGATTTCTGACAGGGTATCCCTTAATAATTAATGGCATTTTGTGATATTTGGGCAATGTATATTGCTTGGGTGACAGCAGGTGTGCATGAGGTGTCCAGTGCCATAAAGGCACTGACAGGCAAACTGCCTCAGGAGAAAATACATTGATTCCTGTGTGCTGTGGGAGACCCAGACCCTGCCAGTGCAGAATACACATGAATAAAAAGAAGCTTATGGCTCATAAGCATTTGCTGTGTTCTTTTACTCCTGTAAACTTCTGAGAGAGAAAGCAAGGAGGAGAATCCCTGCTTCTTTCTGAGCTTCTTGTTGGTCTGTGGGAAGATGAAAAACTAGATCGGGAATAATATATTATTACAATACAAATCATTATTAAAATAGAGATGGAATATTGTTTCATACATTAAACATATTAGGAAAAACATTGAGTCCACAAGTCTTTCAACACATTGCATAAGCTCCAGTTGTCTGCTGAGTGATCTTGCTGAGTTGCCATTGTTCTTTTGGAATCAAATGCAACTCTCAAGATTCTCAGTGTGAATTATAATTCAGTTATTCCTGTGAGTTATATTAATTACCTTGTGCCTAATGCACCACAGAACTGAATACTAAATGATTGCTGTGTGCTTTTCAATTGTCTGAAATAGAAATCCTTGTGCAGTCAGTAAGGCTGAGATTAATTAACAAAGAGCCAACTCGTAATTCTTTTAGTCAAATTTGACTCACTGGGGCTCGGTGGAGTTCTCTGTGCAGAGGGGTTTAAGAACAGGGCCAAGACACTTGAGAAGCATTTTTTGGGAGTGAGGGGAAGGTGGAGAGACACATGCAGGATTTTTTCAGTTCCTCTCCTCAAAATATTGATACCCTCCTAAATCAAAAGGTTAAGAAACATGGAAGAAATTATTTAAAATTCTGAAGTGCGTATTCACATTGGATTGATTCCACTCCAGGAGCAAAGCTAAACCCTTCCCCTCCTATCAGAGGCAGGTCCCTTCAGGGACATGCTGGGAGGAGCTGGAAGGCTTTTGTGGATCTATAGAGAAATTAGTATTACAGGCACTAACTTACTGAATCTTTTATTTACCTTAGTGGTATCTTTCAGAATGAAGCAATTAAGAAAAGAAGTCCTGTTCAAAAATAGTTGAAGCTGTAGTTGATTTTCTTTGGAGAAAAATTGTTACCAGCTTAAATAGAATTAAAAAAGAGCTATTCCTCTGTGACTCACCCAGCTCACTTGAATGTGGCTGTCACAGGGGGAACACTGTGTGCTTCCTCATGAGTGTACAACTTCATTCCATGCAGGAAACAGCAAACAGCAATAAAATGAAAGACAAGTATACTCCTGGTAGGAAGTCAGCAAATTCAGTATATTTATCAGGTGTGCATGGAAATGTATTTTTTATGAAATGTTAAATCCACTAGTATCCAAACAACAGATTTTGAGTGCATTGGTGTTACCTAAAAGTTGGAAGTGTGAGTAAGCTAATGGTACTATAGGACACTTAGCAGCATTTAGCATTTTTTCTTCTGTATATTGGGTATTCTATTTTCACACAGGACATCTGTCATGTTTGCAAGAACCAGAACGATGGTAGAAAAGAAACATTTTCAGTATCAGTAGGTTTTTATAGCATTTGAATAGCTATTAAACTAAACAGGTCACTAAATGGATATTTTCAACTGTAAGGACTGGAAAACCTTGAAGACAGGTTATCAGATTAAATTTGGGACATAAGTACACGTGTGCAAACATTTGGACTATTAAACCTTTATGCCTCTTTCTGAGGTTTCATTGTCTGGGGCTGCCATTCCTTGATTGAATCTCCGTGAGCACACGCTATTCATTTAGCCATCCCACTTCCTCCTTTTACCCCAGCACCTAAATATTCCAATAAAAAAAGTGAAGAGAGCCTTGTGTGTGCTCTCCACCTAAAACACAGCTGCAGCTGAGAAAATAGAACCCTTCTTTTTCATGTGTGCACTTTAATCACTCCAGAGAACTTCCCTCTCCTGCTTCTCCAGTCCAGTTATCCATAACCAAACTGGGATAAATTATAAATTCCAGGCTATATATTTAATTTACACACACACACACACGCGCCTGTGTAAAAGTGTTGGGTTTCTGTGTTAATGTGGGCATTTTTTATTTGGTCATCAATGAGATTCTTGGAGGAAAAGTTGATCGCTTTTCCACAAGGGTTTTTTATTTGATTGATTGAATTAGATACGGGTGGAAGTTAGTTGTATACATATTTTCCTTTAAGCTTATTTTTGCATATTTTTCATTAAATTAATAAAATTAAATTATACAAAAAATAGCATGAACATGACTATGTATTATTTTATTATTAATTTGGTGGGGAGGGAAGATTTCTGCAGTGGCTAGACTTCAGAAAAATAAAAAAAAAATCAAAGATGAAATTAATTTAAGGGCAAGGACTATTATAGTCCTTATGTGCCTTGGGTCTTTTCCTCTGAAAAGAGGGAGAAGCACAGAGTAATGGAATGCTGCCACTGACTTTAGCACAGACCCAATTTAAAATTTGTAATTAAATTCTTTTGTTGGTATTCCTGTGACAATTTGAGTTGCCACAACTGAAACAGGAAGAGACTGTGACACGTGAGTGTGAAGAATCAAGTCTGATATGGCTCTTACTTTTATGCAGTAATGGTTTTATGGTTTGGTGAAGTAATGGTTTGTTCCCACTCGCTATTTTTGGTTTCGGTTTCATTAGAAGAGTTCATCCCTGGCTTTCTGTTGATGCCAAACTGCTTTCCAGGTTTATTAAATCTGCTGAGAATCCTTCATCATGCATTTCTTCCTTGACCACTTCCAGGAGAAGGGGAGAAATACTGCTGGGTGCCTAAATTAAAAGGGTTTGTGGGTTAGTTGTGAGTGTAATCCCATTTTGAAAGCAAGGGCTCTGGAAAATTGCAGAAGGCTGGAGAACGATCTCCAACTGACACACAGATGAATGTAAATTTAATTTGCAGATAGTTTTTGCTGGTTTTGTTCTGGTTCATATTTTATCCACAAGTTCTCACCATCATTTGTTACCATTTCAGTGAGAATTAGTACTTTTCTCTGACTTTCCAGAAAATTGCTGGGTTGTTTTTTTTTTTTTTTCCTTTTACCACAAGGTAAATGTGAGGCAATAAATTTAAGGCTCTGAAAAGTGTTTATGTGTAGAAGAGGAAAAGGAGGGAGGTTAGGGCTTTTTTTTTTTTTTTTTTGAAGGTGAATTTAGTGAGGTGAAGTTTGATCAGCCTTGAAATGAATGTCTCTGGCAGCTCTGGAAATGAATGTCTGCTATCTTGCATTAGGAGTACACACAGCAAGAGTGTAAATGTCATAATCTTCCTTGTTTTTTTGAGGGACCACCTGCAGCATGTGATGTTTGTCCAGTTGCCATGCTTTTTTGGTCTTTGGCCTGTCTGAGGCTGCCAACAAATGTGTTAATGGCTGTGGTTTTGGTAATGTGGACACCTGTCCAGGACAAAATGAACTGTGATTAGTAATTAATGTCAAATTTGTTGAAGATGTAAGTTCCTCCCTTTTCCTCCTTCCTGTCAACAATTTATTTTTCCTTTCCAAGTACTGTGCTACCTTATTGACTTCATCAGGGTTTTCTGGACATAACCAAGATGGGTTCTGAGAAGAAAATACCCTCAGGCCAGATGTAGTTTTAATGTCAGCTTTTAAAAGTGCTCTCAGAGGATAATCAATGAAAATCTAAGGAATTTTTGCTTCCTTGGCACTTCTCTGCTTGTCTTCTTTCTACACAGCTTTTCACCTAAAGCAAGTGTAATGTGGAGGCCCATGAAAATGATTCTTCCACTGCCATAAAGACTGCTCTGCTTCATTTAGAGGAACTTAGAGATTTCTAAGAAGAAAAACAAAATGCTAGAGTGATGATACCAGGAACCTTCTAAAAACTTAGACAATTTAATAAGTGAGAGAGTATTTTGCAAGACTCCAGAAATGCAATAAATTTTTCCTTTGCAGATTTTTCTTAGGATTTAATTTGACTAGTATACTTGAATAAATATTTCTATTTAGACTGTAGGCAGAATACAAACTTAGAATTAGTTGTAAATGCTCTAGATAATACATATACTAGAAAATGAAACTTGGGGAGGTAATTTACTGTGTATTTTCTTGTGCTTCTGCCTTGAAAATGGCTGTAAGCTACCTTAGTTTTGTACTAATCCTTGGTTTCTTCAGGCTGAAAGTGCCATGCAAAAAAAAAGAGGAAGACTGTGCATATTTGCTTGGTTCTCATTCCAGGCAAAATAAGAAGGCAGAAGTGAACACAAAAATGTTAACCTAACTTGGTTAAAAGTCAAAACTGACATGAATTTTTACATATTAGTGTAGAATTTTTTTTTTTTTTAATCTTTGAAATATTTTGGTCTCTCTTGAGCCATTCAAAATGTCAGTTCTAAAATCAAGTTGGTATTATCATTCAGTGAAAATTGTGATTTAAGCCTGTTTTATTTTTTGAGTGCATTAGAATCCCCCAAGTGCAGATTGCAAGCACATTCAAGTCAAAATGCAAACATTTTCCAAAGCTGTAACTCATGTAATTGGTGACTCTGAATTACTGGATACAGTTTGGGTTGAAACAAAGCCTAGAATCTGTGTTTGGGTTGTGCTACAACACTGCATCAGAGAGGAAAACAAGGAAGGGGGGAAGAAAGATCTCAATGAATCTGCCCATGTTGTGATCTTTACTAATCTGCTTTCTTTAGAAGTATTTCAAAGTACACCTATCCTTGGTCATTCACAAATGCTTCACAATGCAGTGCTGAAGAGGGGAGCAATATTAAAATACTGATAATTCATTTATTTACATGCTGGATATACAGCTCACCTCTGTCACCAATCTTTATGCGTGATTTTTTCCTCCCAGATATCAACTGGGAATATCATACAGACGACTCAAACAGGTCCAGGAGATTTCTGAGCATGTTGAAGATAACTTCTTGGTGCAGAGGGTCAACCAGGAGAAGTGTCCTCCTAGATTTGTTGTTTATGAGGGACTTGTGGGCAAAGTGATGGCTGGTGGTTGTGTCTTGGTCACAGTGACCTTGAAGGAGCCGAGTTTCAAAAGCTGCTGATAGAAGAGAAACTGTCAGCAAAATTTTGATCCTGGATGTGTGGAGAGCAGTAGGGGCTGGTTAGTAAAGCCTCTTGGGAATCTGCTTTTGCAGGTGTTGGGGACTCTGGATGCTGGTCACCTTTCCAGAGCCATCTCCTAAGAGCACAGGAGCAGGCAGTTCCAAAGGGTTGGATGTCAAGCAAAGCTGGCCAGAAGAGCAGCTTGGCTGAGCAGGGATCTTCTAGAACTTAGGAGTGTATGGGAGGCTGGGAGACATAGGAGAACATTCTGTCCCCAAGGCAGGGAGAAAATTAGTGCAGCCAAAGCTCATTTGGAGTTCAAGCAGGCCAGCACTGGAAAGGACAATAAAAGGGACTTATAAATTTGTTTGTAGCAAAAGGGGAATAAAAAATAGCATTGGGCCATGGCTTGATGAGTTTGGTCACCTCAAAAATAGCCATGTAGACAAGGCAGAGACATTTAACGTCCTCTTCACCTCTGCCTTCAACAACGATGGGCCCTGGGAAGTCGGAAGTTCTGTGGAAAACTGTGATTGTGGGGGGATGATAAAATCTCAGTCCACCCTGAGTGTGTTTGAGACTTGCTGCTACAGCTGGAGAAATCATGGGGCTTGGTGGGATTCATCCCAGGAAACTGAAAGACCTGGCAGATGTCATTCCTCACTCTATTTCTTTTTCAGTGGTCTTGGGAGTCTGGAGAGGTCCCACTAAACTGAAAGGTGGCAAATATTGTCCCGGTTTTCAAGGAAAAGAAGGAAGCCCCTGGTGATTACTCCTATGGATAAATTAATGTGCAAACTGTACTTTTAATGGAAAAACTCAACTCTGATCTCCTCTCCTTTTCCCTCTGTTAGGAAATAGTTCTGGTGGTGTTTTTTGGTGCTGAGTACCTGGTCCGGCTGTGGTCTGCAGGCTGCAGGAGTAAATATGTTGGCTTCCAGGGAAGGATCCGGTTTGCCAGGAAGCCAATATCCATCATTGGTGAGTTTTAAACTCTTTTGCAACCCTCCAGCTTGTTGTAAATAAAAATGTCAACTTCTGCATGGGCCTTATTGCAGTTCTGAGCTACGTCTACCCTTCAAGCATTTATCTGCTTTGTGATTTCTCTTCTTTTGGGTTGTTAGAATACTTAAAATATGGCTAAGGCAGACATCAGCCTTAGAAAGGCAGGACTGTAAAGTGAAGAAATGACTAAACTTTGGGTACTTGCAGGAAATTGACAAGATTTTGAACACAAAGTCCTTCCTTGGGTACAAACAAATTCTTTGTCTGCTTCTAGAGCTGGTCTGGTTTTGTGACGTAACCATGAGACCTGTAAGGAATCATTTTTACTTCTCATTGTGCTCTTGATTTCTCTCTCAATTAATTGTGCTCTTGATATCTCTCTCAATTAATAAGTGCTTCTTAGGTGGGTATATTAGAGGAAATTATAGTCTCATTGAACTGTAGTTTCAAGGGCTTCTCTCTGCTGGTATTTTGCCACTACCACAGCAAATATTCACGTTTCTATTGGAGCTCTTGGGGAAGACACTGTGGGTTTTATTAAGAAAAGCTAAGAATGACTACAGCTAGTTATGCACTCAGAGCTATCAGTACTTTATTTAACCTTTGAAATATCCCCATAGTCTATAATACATTGGAAATCAAGATTTGCTTTTCCACATCAAATGCAGATGGAACAGTGTCTGCACTGACAGAACAAGCTAAACGCGGGAAATACATCTGCTGTGAATGATTGAACCCTTCTGACTCATCCTTTCATTTTCAAATTAACATGAATAAAATACAAATACTGGAAAAAGAAATTAAAGGATTAGAACAGAAAGTAAAACATATTGCATTCATTTTATTTCTTCATTAATACAAAAGTCTTTATTTTAAAATCAGAAAAATATCTATTAAAATTTCTTTGACAGCAGGGAGATTTCTTCCATGGGTTTTTGTTCCCTCTAAAATCTGGATTAGTTGTTAGAAAGCTCAAAATGGAAAATCCCAGGCTGAGGCAAAAGGAGTGTTCTGGGACACACAGGCTCAGTAAAAAGACAGGAAGTGGATTCTGCTGCAGAAGTCTGGGAGAGGAACAGTTAAAGAGACTGACAAGCAAGCAGGAGCTTGAAAGAAAATCAACAGGATCTGGAAATATGTGGGATTAAAAGGTGGTGGTGAAAGGGTAGGATATGCTGAAGACCTAGGCTGCAAAATAAGGCTGTTTAGACCAGTAAACTGGGAGTAAAAGGGAAGTCTAAGCACTGGAAACTGGGATGAAAACTAGGAACAGAGGAGAAGCAGAGATCAAAGAACAGGTTTTGGAGGAAAAGAAGGAAAAAGAAGTATCTCTACCATGAAGAACCCTTTCAGAAAAGTAGAAAGTACAAATGAGAAAATCTCCTATACTCTCACTACTTGGTTGAACTCATTTTTTAAGCATCAGTCTTTTCTACCTTTAGTGCCTGTCATCAGATAGATCTGTGTATGTCTGCCAGTTTAGTAAAGACATGATGCATCATTTGAAAGGGCTAAGATCTGTGTTACGATGGGAAAAAAACCCCACCTTAAATTCCAATCTTTACAAATATATGTTCACACACATACATGATGAAGGAACAGCATAAAATTTGCAAAATCAGGCATTCAAAAGCTAAGATTAATCCCAAGTAGAAGCTCTTACTGTAGCCTCATCTGTCCCTTTAATAATTTTCAGTCATTTTCATTTTCCTGTATGCACAATTAGTGTAGTAGTCTTTAAACTGACTATGTGCTTTCCCTTGAGGAGGAATCCAGCTTTTACAGCAAAATTCAGACTGATACTGGAAATTAATTCAGCTCAGAGAGTGAAGGATGCTGTTGGTTGTAGAATTCTGCAATATTTGTTGCAGCAGCTACATGGTTGTGAATGAGGCAGAAAAACATTTAAAAAGAGAGGAAAAAACAAGTTAACCTTGCTGAAGGAAACTGTTGTTGCTGCTTAGGGTGGATCCCATCCTGCCTCTTGCCCAGGCATCCCATGGAAAGTTGGTTAAATCAGTTTTCACAAGCAAGTCTCATTTTCTGGATGTCCAAGGGAAGACTTTGAAGTCGGGTTGCAGAGGTTCTGAGCTCTCACAGCTGCATGTGAAGTCAGCATGGCTGGGCTGGTGTTTTGAAGTGCTATATGATGTTAAGTGCTCTGAAGAATAAAGTACTGCCTGTTTCAAACTGGCAAAGGGAAGTTTACCAAAGCTTTTCCTTGTTCTGCCTCCATTTGCTACTCATTTATAATACTATCCTTTATTTTTTGGTTAGAATTTGAAAGGGAAGCATTTAGATGCTCTAAAGAGGTTTACCACAGAAATGCGTGTGAAGAAATGAGAAAAAATGTCTTCTCAGAATTAAGTTACAGCAAGGTTCAATAATTAAAAGAAATGGACATGCTCACTGAACTGGGATGAGGGAAAATAAGGGATGTTGGTACTGTGAACTCAACCTATCATTTGCATTGTATAAAGCTGGAACTGTGTAAACTACTGAGTTGCAGAAACAAAAACTAAAAAGAAAAAAAAAAACCAAAAAACTAAAAAAAAAAAAAAAAAAAAAAAAAAAAGAGGAACTCTGGAAACAATTTTTTTTTCATACAAATAAAGACAGTATCACAAAATAAACTAACAATTCTGATTTTTTTTAGCCAGCCTTTGTTCTGACAGTTCCCTTAGGTTTGAAAGCTTGGCTTTACATCACTGAACAACTTTCAAATTAAATGTATGTGTGTATGCATGCATGATACTTAACTTCATGGATTACATTATTGTCTGATGCAAACCCTTGCATTTCCTTTTAGATCAGAAGCCTTGAGCCAAAATACGGATTCATTTCTAGGGTGCACAAATGCCTTTGCATTTTTTGTGGCAAGCTTCCAGATCCATCAGGTTCTTTCAAACTTCTGTTACTGAATTCATCCTCGAAGAAACTATAGCCACTGGGGCTTTGATGTGAAACTATTACATCAACTTAACATGCCCACCAAATTTCAGCTAACAATTCCTTTTTTTTTTTAATGTTTTCCTTAGTCTGTATTTGTTGTCCTTCTCAGTGCTGAGATTTAAAAAAAAAATCAATACATTCTTTTTTGATCATTTGTTTGTTTTTTAACAGATCTGATTGTGGTAGTAGCCTCAATTATTGTTCTGAGCATAGGATCTAATGGGCAGGTTTTTGCCACCTCTGCAATAAGGTATGTTCTCCTGTCACTGCAGCTCTTTGTTACCACTGAGGTTAACAGATGTGTATCTGATTGTCTAATTCCCAATTTAGCTGCATCTCTGATTTTCCTAATGCAGGGAAAGTTAACTCTCTTGAAGCACTGGGCAGTAGAGGACTGGGTGCTGTTGTGCTTGGTGGCTGGTTGGGGAACAAGTGCAGGAGCAATGCAAATGAAAAATGGTGGGAATTCTGAGGCCAAGTGGAAAAAACAAAACGTTGTGTCCTATTTAAAACATCAAACAACTCTTTCTCTGAGACAAGAGAGAATTACAGAGCATGAGTTTATTTAAGAAGTAATCCAGATAGTGCTTAACTCTGTGCTTTTTTGAGTATGAGTAATTACTTTGTTTAAAGAGTAATTATGCTTTGCTGGATTTGTTTGGCACAAGTAACTCACACAGTACATGAACCAGAAACATTTGAAGTCCACAGTGTTTGTTCAGCTTGTATCAAATACTGCAGGCTTGTTTTGGGAGGTGAAGTGGGTAAACAGAAGAAAAGAATGATAAGCTGTAGGTGTACTTCCCACTCCTATTCTAACTTCCAAGATGTGCTGCATGTTCTATCACAAGTGTCTGCTTTCCAGTGCAGTGGAATCACTGGGAAGTGGGAATGTCCAGTACTGTCTGAACTGTCCAGCTGTGTAGGCAAACACTGGGGGCAGCTATATGTACAGAGTGTTTTAAGGTAACACCATAGAATATTCATCCTTACTTGATGGTGAAGACTCCATCCAGGCAGCAGGAATATCAGCTCCTATAGGAAAAGAGGGAGGTGCACGTGAAAATTCCAAGGGTTGGGTTTTTAAACTAGAAGAGTAGGAAGGACTTCAGTGAGAAGGCCCAGTGTGTTTATATGTGAACCCAGTGGAGTCTGGGCTCAGTGCAGCCTTTCCCAGTGCCGAGTCCAGAGTCACTATCCTACACCTCAGTATGCTCTCTGACCCTTAACCCTTAACCTTAACTCACATCCCTGCAATATTATTATTGCTCCACTGAAACGCCAGGAGGGTCAGGAAAATCTGAAGTAAAAATCAAAACCTACATCCACAAGAAATCTTGAAGATTGCTAAAAACAGCCAAAAATACTTCTAGTAATAAAAATTCAATTAGGTGAATTCACCATTCATCATTTCCTTCTCTTCAGTGGTTTCAGGGATAAGAGTGAGATGACTGTAGGCAAACAAAATTCACTGTCAAAAAAGCAACTAAATGAAATATATCTATGGAATAAAATTATGCTGAAGAACCATACTGATAATTGTTTTTATTTAGTTGAAAATATTTGGAGCTAATGATTGACTTAGTTATTCTCCTAAAAACACATAGGACTCCATCTACTTCCAGTTCTATCAGAAAAATTTTAATAGCTCACACAAAAAGGATTTCAGTAATGCCATGTTTTATTCTTATTCTGCTTTTATCAAATAGAGAAAAAAGTTTGCTCACATTTATGTTAGCAAAGCTTGAAGCACTGGTTTTCCTTGGAAAGGAGGCATTTAAACATTGGAATCATATAAAGTATACAGGTTACACCTGATTTTGTTTGTTTTCCCATTAAACAATTGTTTTCACAGTGAATATTTCTGAATAAATTTGACTATAATGAAATGTGATCTAAACACTGAGATGCCTCAAGCCTGAGATGCCACCCCAGGCAGGGGCAGTACCATCACAGCTCTTGTACATGATAGTGTGTTAGTGAATATAATCAGTCATGGGTGGACAAGGCAGTATTCTCCTCAAGCAGTTTTATGTATTTATTGTATTTATTTTAATGCTTCACTTTCTTCACAGGGGGATCCGCTTTCTCCAGATCCTTCGGATGCTTCACGTTGACCGCCAGGGAGGCACCTGGAGGCTCCTGGGGTCAGTGGTTTTCATCCATCGACAGGTACCCAGCCTTTAAACACCCCCTGCATTTTGTTGACTTCAGTAAATTCTCTCTGTGGGCTTCAAATCATGGTCTGGTTTAAATGAACTGCCATTTATTACATTGCAAGAGGAAAAAAAAAAAAAAAACACTTTAAAAATCTGTCATGTGTTTCTTTCTCCTTTTGAACTGGGAAGCTATTCTTTGCTGTTCAGGGCAGTGGCTAACAGGGTATAAACACCAGTGTTTGGGTTTAGTAAATAACTCTTGTAGTATCTCATGTTGTCCCTCAATGTAATTTCTTAAATGCAGTTTTGTGGGCTGCCTTTCATATTGCAAGGGTTCTCCACTATCTCTACAGAAAATGTATTCCTAACGTGGTTTTCCTGTGGAAAACCAAACTGGTGGAAAAGTCTTGCTCGAAGAAGTCAAATATTTAAATATTTCAGTTTTGTTCCCTTTGAATAGGGAGTTTTCTAATTCATTCTGTAAATAAAAAATAGGAACTTTGCTATGATGCTGTGTAAGAAAAGTTACTTTTTCAAGGGTGTGGTCACAGAGGCAAACCTGGCTATATAAATAGGTACATGTCTGCTAAAGCTTTGAAACAATTTTTCTGCATGAAAGCTCATTAAGCAGGAAGAGTTTAAAAGTTTTTCTGCAGACTTTTAATATTTCCAGTTGAAGGCTCCTTCCTTGAGTCTTCATGGAATCTTTTTATGATTAGCTTTATCAATATAATAGAAACTTTCATTAGTCTTTAAGTCTTGCATCTCATGCCACACTGTGGATACTCTGCTAATTATCTCCACATCCCACTTGTAAGGGTGGTTAACTTGTTCTTGCAAGTGTAGATTTGTTCTCCACATATTGACAAACAGTTACAGATTTCCACACAGACTTTTTTAAATTATCTATTTAGAAAACTGCTTTTTTGGGACAGAGGATGTGCTGCACTTAATCCAAGCAAATAATTTAATTCTAAAAGTTAGTTTTTCTTTCTTTTATCATTTTCCTCCAGTACAGTGGGAACTTTTGTATCCCAACGGCTGTGCAGAAGTGATGCACACCAAAGTTCTGTGGGATAAAGCCTCCTTTCATGCTGTACAACAGGATGACTTTTAATGCTCCAAGTCTGTGTGGTCTTCATTTATTATGCTTGCATTGCCTGGGTATCTTGCTAGGGCAGAGCTGATATACAAATAACTTTCTCAACATTTGCTACCCTTACTGACAGAGCTATTTGAGAACATTTTCTTCTGTGGGTGTTCAGAGTTTTAGTCAAGAATCAGGAAATACTGTCGCTAAAATACAACACTTAAATCTTATATGTCGCAGGCATAAGAAAGTTCAATTATTTAAAAGGGAAAAAAAATCCTTGGAAAATTGAATTTATGAGTAAAGGCACCTGAAGTTCTGCTTACCCAAAGAAGTGATTATGATGATAAATAAAACTCCACAGATCTGTAGTACTTATCCAAGCAGATCACCCACTAAGACATTAAGAAAAAAAAATACCAAGCACACAGTTCTGTATTGACATTGGACAAGTGTAGCTGAAACTCTAACACGGTACCAAACAGAAGGAAAAATGGAACCTTTATTCCTGTCCAGCCTCTGAAAGAAAATTTTGTTTAAAAATAAAAAACCAAAACAAAAACACCTCAGCTGCTTTTTCTTCACAGGCAGAGTACAAAGTCCTCATCTATTTTTTGGTTTTTTGCATTTGACACTCTTTCAGACAAAAATGGGCCCCTAAACCTTTAAGCAATGTGAGAAAATAAATTCATATCTCGGTGCCCTGTGAAAATAGCAAGTACTTGTACCTCCCTGGGCCCAGAAGAGCTTAGTAAAGTTGTCACCAGCAATTTCCATGTGTTTTGGAGTTTTACATATAGCTCAATTAGCTTGCTCAGGCCCAGTTTGGCTGGGATGCTCTTCTATTTTCAGCAGGTTGAGCTTACACACCAGCATTTCTTGCCAAAGGCAACAAAACATGAGTCAATATCACATGTGGTGGTGGAAAGCCATGTAGAAATCCTGCAGCTTGCTGAAAAACCAAGTTAGCCACTCAAGCTCCAGCTTGTGAGCCTCTAGGTTGGTTTTACTCCTTCCTTGCCTTGCTTTGTGAGGTCTTGCACTGCTCTTGGGACAGGAGGGATTCTCGTATTTTTTCCAAGTGTGGAACCTTGTATTGTGTGGTCCTTAGCTTAACTGAAAATGGAGATATAGCTGAGTTTAAAAAGTGCTGACTCAACTCTCTCAGTATTCAAGTTTACCTTTGTGTGTTTCTTGTTCTTGTTTAGCCTGTGTGTGCGTATCTGAGAGTCCCTGCTGCAAAAGCCATCTGTTTTAAGCAGCACTCTTTATTCTTAAGTTCTTATCTAATAAAACTCACATAAATACGTAGTTTTAAGGCCTGATGACTGCAGAATACTCTGTTTTGTGACCATGTCTCATGAAGCATGTGTTATTTAAAAAGCTTCTGACTCTCTCTTAAATGAAGTATGCATGAGATTACTGCCATTGTTCTTAATAATTAAATATAATTTCTCTATACACGTGGAACATAGATTGGTGACATTTAGAGCAAGGCCAAAGCAGTTGAATTTTCATCTGGCTTTTACTTAAAAAGAATTCTGCCCTTAGATGATTAGTACTGGAACTGAGAGGTGTCAGTGGTGAAATAAACTCAGTAGTTCTGTTGATGTTTCAGCCACTTTGAAAGGATTCCATAAGACTGCTGTTTTCCTGCCTGCTTCAAAAAAAGGCAGCACTTAAACCAGAATTATTCCAATTATCATGCACAGTGAATTGTGTATGTTAACACACGGAGCTTTTCAAAGCAAGTCGTATTTATAGGTACACAGTGCTCCATTATCATGAGATAAAGGTGACCAGCAGAGAAACTACTGAAACTCCAGAATTTATTTCCTTTTTCAGCTGCCTTGTTTAGCAAACAGGCCTTCAAAAAGTTAAGGCTTAAATTAAAAGACTTGGCCATGGTCAAGATCAAATATTATCAAAATTCATTATTTAGGTTATCATTAAGTGATTAGAGTTAAAACGCCCATTTTCCTTTGTTCCAAGACTACTTAAAGGTTTCCTAAACCCAGATTTTAATTATTGCTGTAGGAGAAGGAAGAATATTTATATTTCCTGCTGTATTTGATATGAGGGCTACCTCTCCCCAGAAAGATTTTACAAGGAAATGAAAAGAAAGAAATAAAAAAGAAAATCTGAGGGAAGTTGGATGATAAAATCTAACCTTCCCTTACAAACCGTTTAAAGAACATGGGTAGAGTATTACAGAAAATCTGGGAAAACCTGACATACTTTAAAAGTAGGGGTAATCCTTCCTAGTCAGGTTTTAATTTTAAATGGATCATATGGAAATATTTTCATTTCCTTACTGGCTGGGATCCAAGGAGAGAGAAATGACTGTCAAAACTTGAGGAAGATGACACTGAAGATGTAGCACAACACTGTTTTGTGATAAAGATGGCCAAATTTGTGCAAAGAAAATAAAGGAATAGTGCATGTAAGCTTTAAGTATTTAGAATGAGCTGTTTTCCCTCAGAACTACGTATTGGACTTCCCTGAGGAGCAGGTGGATATCCCATTTAGCGCTGCTTTTAAAAGCTTTATGTGGTTTTGCCTCTGTGACACCATACATTTTGGCTTGTCTAAATGCACAAGCACTTTTGTTTTTTTTTTTCCCCTGAAGACTGTGAGAATCCTGTATCTAAGTCACAGCACGTCTGACACAACTTTCCTGCCTAAAAATCTTTAGAGAAAATGTTCGAAATATTCACAAGGACTGTATCATGCCATCACAGAAGTCTGCTCTAGCCTTATTCTTCAGGACTGAAAAACTGACATCTACCTAGGATATTTTATCTTAATGTTTTGTCTTAACATGAAGCTGTTGAGGCATCACTTTTCAGTGTAAACATCAGATACACGGGTTCACTGCTCAGATATGGACATAATCATGAGATATGGCTGCTATTTCTCAGTGTACTCTTCAGAAAGGGCATTTCTAAAGCTGCTTTGCTACTTTAAAAATGTTTAGACAATTAGTACCTTGAGTAGACAGTTAAATGGAATGGTTCCCATTCCATAATTAGGAGAGATTTCCCACTCTACATTTAGCTGCCCCGAGGATCAAGGCAAAAAAGATGGCTTTTTGAACTATTTAGCCTGGTATGAATAAAATCCAAGTCAATGTTTTAGCTGTTTCATTGGAGGCAAATTTCATACCTGAAATATAACATACTAATTCCTCTACTGTGATACAAAAACCCTACAGATATTTGCAATGTTTTACAATTATAGAATACATATATATATGTATACACATAGGACGAAAAGCTCATATGCTTGTTTGCTTTCTCTTTTAACAGGAACTCATAACCACTCTGTACATTGGATTCTTGGGATTGATTTTTTCATCCTACTTTGTGTATCTTGCTGAGAAGGATGCAGTTGATGAGGATGGGAAGACAGATTTCTCCAGCTATGCTGATGCCCTTTGGTGGGGTGTGGTAAGTCCTCACCAACAAAATGTGTGTGCAAACAGGGCCTAAGGTTTTCTGTTCAAGTTGTGATCTTTTCAGAAAAATCTGGCATTTCTTTCTTTGCAGAATGTATTTCTGTAGGGAAGCTTGACAGCCTCTTCAGAGGGATACAAGAAAGAATATAAGAAATATAATTAAATTATTGGGGTAATAAATTTTACTGTGAAAGCAGGTAACTAGTTCTCAGCAAAGGACACCGAGTGCTTACAGATATGAAAAGTCCATGTCTCAAAAAGAGTAAAAATCCCCTTCAAAACCTATATCAGTTCCTTTAAACTCTACTTAGTTATCTGCAAAAGGTGCATAACTTAAAAACATATTCTATACATGAAAGTTGGGTTAATGACTCTATTTTTTTGGATCTTTTTGTGTAAAACTCTCTCAGTAATAATTCAGACTTTGATGCAGGTTATAGGTTCCTGTTTTTTGTTTTTTATCTTTAACTGAGATGCTACATAAGTACACAGAATTATAGACCATATTACGTGTAGTCTGAGTTACTACTGTGTAAGTGGTTCACTATAAAAATATTTTGAGCATTAAATTCCTGTCACTAGGTTGTCAAGTATTCATTTCATCTGCAGGGTATCACCTACGGCTGTGCTAAGCAGTTCAGACCCTGAAGAATCTAGTGGAAAAAGAAAAATCCACTCAGTGTCCAGGTGGACCTGATGATCTAAGGTGCTGGGAAGCAATGAAACCATGAACAAACCCAGAGAGATATCACTTTTTATAAAGTCCTCAATGGACATAGGATATAATGTTAAGAATATGAACCCTCATGGTTATAGATGTGAAGCAACCTGTGGCTAGTGGAGGAAAATAATGAGTGTCTCAGAAGTACAGACAGCGCTGCATTTTAAAAGAAAAACCATCAGGGTATAATAGAAAGATACCCCATATCTGCTTTAAAAGAACAAACCAGTACTCTTATTCTCACTTATTCTTCCATTATTTGAGCAGTTCATCTCAAACACCAGTGGATCACTTTCAGCATCCAGTTCATCCATGTGTATTCATGCCGCAGTAATTCCGGCATGTGATAAAAATTCCACGTGGACCCAGAGTACTCTTCCTACCTTTCTTTGCTTGTTTGTGAGGATTTGTTTGTTTGTTTTAATTTTTTTTAGCTCTAGTTTTCCAGATTTGCTTCATGAGTTGCATTGAATATTTAGGTATGAATTAGAGATACTTCTAATCACTATAAACTATTGCATTGATATGAGTAAGGAGTAAAAAAAAAATAAGGTTCAAAAAGTCAGGGTGTGTTTCTCCAAGAGTATTTTGGACTTTGGGAATTTAAAAGGAGTTATGAAGACCATCAGAGAAGTTTAAAATGCACATTACCTTGTTGAGATAGATTACTTAGGATCTGGTTTTTTAAGTGTGTGGATGGGACATTCAAATTGTTCAGTGGGTTTTTTTATTTTCCAAAACTTGACTTGCTTTGTGTAGCAGCAAGATAAAATCAGCTCCTCTTTCTCTGGCTGTGTGAGGAACACTGTTCAAATTGTTGTTCAAGCTTTTGGGGCATCTAGGCCTCCTCAGCATTTAGTGAGTCACAGTGCAGGTGCAGTTCACAGCTGGGAACAGGAACAAAGGACAAAGTGAATCAGTTTCTTTTTCTTTTCAAATCTCCTGGAACGTAGAAACACAGATGGGATGTTACTAGGGAGTGAAATTTGATTTTTTACTTCTGCCTTTCAAAACTGAACCACTGGAAAGAAAAAAGTCTTGGTAGCAAGTATTCGAAAGTCTTATGTGTCTGACAAAAACCACAGAGTGTGTTATGGGGAACGTTTTGCTTTGGGGAGAAAGTGCAAGCTTGCTGAACTTGATACAAATGACCTGAAAGGTTGAAATATGGGGAAAAGAGAAAATAAAGAATGAATGAGAGTTGGAACTAATTGCTAACTACATTCACCTGCTTCAGTTAAATGCAAGGTTTTTTTCTCCTAGATTTGGCAGGCAAACAGATTAAACTGCAAAGATATATCAAAGCCTTGTTTCACATGAAGCCATTCTCAGAAGTTGTGTCATGTAGGGCACATGTAAAAGCATTTCCAATAGCATGGTCAGTCTGTCAGAATTTTAACACATGTCACAGCAGTTGCCCTGTCCCTTTTGGGTATTTTTTCCTTGAGAAAAGAAGAGCACATGGGAGGCTTCTCTTCTGTTTGCCCTCCCTGCTTGCCTCGCTGCTGGTAATGTTTTTTTGCCTTGCTACAAACTCAGCTATTCGGTGCCACTGGACTGGAGTGAAATACTTGCTCCAGTAAGTTGGTGTTAACTGGCACAGGTACTTGGGACCAACTGCTCAGAATTTCCAGCAGTAAATTTCTGTGCCAGAGGTAGCAGTTTGAATCCCTTTATATTCAGTGTGTTTTTTGAGGTGTGCAGTTCTGACTCCTCACACCTGAGGACACCTGCCTGTCTTAAAACATCTGAGCAGCCCTGTTGACTTCAACTTAATCAGAATTCTTCCCTTTCTGAGATGTACATGTGTGTGTTCAGAGCCTGTGTTAGAGCCTGTGCACACAGCTGGAATGTGCCATCAGAAATCCCTGTTACAAGAGGTGTCATTTTCCAGAGCCCAGTTCTCCAACATTCCCTGCTCAGAAATAGTGATAACTTTGGGAGGTACAAGCAGAAAAAAAAAATCTGCTGTGTTTAAGAAAGCCAGAGAATTACATTATTTATAATCTTTTCCATGCATTCAACGTGCTAATTAAATTACCAACAAGGAACCCTCTTAAGGTAGCCAGGGAAAAACTTTCTGAAACATGTTCAGGCACCTGCAAGTGTCTTCCAGCCAAGTGCCTGCTGTGGAGGTGGAAAATTCATCTTTTCTGTGGTTATAGATTTCATACTATCTTCTATAGTTACATTAAGGCAGCTCAGCATTACTACAGTTTGGTTTGAAGTCCTGGGTGCTGGAGAACTTAGGAAAAAAACCAACCAAAACCACCCCCAAGAAACCAAACCACTCCCCAAAACCAAGAAGCATTTAATAACCAAAAAGAGAAAAGGAAGGAAAAACGACAGAGTTTGAGGGGTCATCTGGGGAGCTGAAGTGCTGTTAAAGAGACGGAGCTTTAACTTCCTCCACTGCCCAGAAACACATGCTGCATTTCAAAGTTGAATTTTGGGGGGTCTGATTTAATTTTGGGGACTGGCAAACTCATGTGTTTGTCCTGCTGGTAGCACACAGCACCTGAATCACCTGACCAACCACATTAAATCTGGACAAACATCTGGCAAGGCAGAGCTCCTGCTGAGAGTAGTTTGCAGTTCAAAAGAACAATATTCATTCAAGGATATAGCTGCTATAAAGTGGTCTTCATCAAGTGGAAAATTCATGATAAATAAACACAAATATAACTATATTTTTGGAACTTGGAAAAACTAAGTATGGTAGTAGTTGGTAATTTTTTCTCTGCAAATCTTTCTTCCAGCTCTGAGAGTAGGAGAGAATATATTCTTCCCATGCCTTTATTGCTTGATAGTTTCTTCTGAGAAGACTATTTTTGCATAACATCCAAGCATTTGTCAGCAGTTTTTTCCATAAAAGGCAGCCTCTTTATAGTCAGTGTAAATTTACATATTCTTTTAAGTCTGTTTTGGCTGTGTTTCTGCTACCATTCAAGGCAAAGTGAAGGGAGGGGGACTAGGTTTGGGGCTGGTAGATCCAAATAAAAGTGCATTTTTTCTATTTACAGTTCTCCCCGGTGGTTAGTATTGATGACAGAGGTCTTCTGTTCCTCACCAGAAGCTTTGCACTTCTCAGGAGTCCAAGCCATGTTTCTCACACCATTTTATGGCAGCATCAGAGCTCTGAGGGTGCTGAAAACCCAACACCCCCATGGCCCAGGGTCTCTGTTTTAGACCAAGGTCTGTGAATCTTATCTTGCTGTGACCATGGTGCTGAGGCCCCTGTCAGGTGTGATTCCCATGGCTTGCTGTGGGTTCCTGCTTTGGAATCAGCTGATTCCCTTTCCATTGGGCATCAGGGGCTCCTTGTTACCTCACAAACCTTTCCGGACCCTCCTTTCCCCCTGCATCAGCTCCTTCCTGACCTTTGGCTCGTAATGAATTCTCTTTCATCCTGCTGGGGCTCTTCAGGAATAGCCCCAAATCTCTGTCCTACTCAGGGCTCTTGCCTCTGGGGCTTTTCAGGGCTGGCCTGCCACCTCCACAGCAAGTCTGTGTAGTGCCAGATCTCTAGAGGTCCCAGACCAGAGGGCACTAATTGGCCTAATGACCCTGACCAGCATGACCCCACTGGTCATGCTCCATGCACACGGAGGGGCAAGATTCCAGCACAGGAGAGATTGTCTGTAGCTCAGCTGCAGCTGTGCCTAGGTGTGGACTCCCTTAATCCTGATTTCCACCCATGAGATGATGCCCTGATGTTGTCTCCTCCCTGTGGACCCACATGCTGACCATTTGATCCTAATCCTGACCTGTGGTTTACTGTCACACTTGCCTCATTGTGGTGCTGCATTATAATCCAGACTCTGGGGGGGACCTGGCTGCACTTTCTGTTTCTGTTTTGCTTGAAAGGTCCTGGGTCCAGCTGGGGATGTGCTGCCCTGCTGGCTCTGTTGTCTTCTTTGACTGGGGGCCTCTTCTCCCTTAGGGAGTGCCTAAGCAATTATCAGATCCAAGTTTAAGCACCTTGTGGCTTAAACACAATTCTGAGGTCCTGTATTTGTGGGGGAGAAAGAAAGCTAAGCACAGACCTCAGCTGTGTTCAGGTCTAGCTCTGCTGGCAGGTTGACTTTGGGAGATAACACATCCTGGCATGGTTGTGTGAACCTCCTCTTGCTGTGAGGATTCAGCTGGGATGGGTTCGTTTTGTCTCTTTTCACTCCTGTCAGCACGGGTTTCCTTATCCCTAAATCCACACACTCTTGATTCACACCTGTCTCCTGATACTTCATGAATTACTTTTCCCTTTCATTCATTTTTCTCATGCTTTTTGGAGGGGAAAAAAGGCACTAAAACAGGTGTCTGTTCCTGGTGCAGGTAACAGTCACGACAATTGGCTATGGAGACAAAGTTCCCCAGACGTGGATGGGGAAGGCAATAGCTTCCTGCTTCTCCGTATTTGCCATCTCCTTCTTTGCCCTGCCAGCCGTAAGTAGAATTTGAATTTCTTCATTAAAGGTGTGTCCACCTCTGGGAATGCCTCTGGCTCCTGTAGCCTGTGGATCACAGCAATAAACACGTGCTGTTTACTGAAGTTACATAATTCTGCTGTTGATCTGCTCAATTTCAGATTTATTTGTGGGAGTAAATAGAACTCTGACAGTGTAGACATTTGAAAATTCATTTTATGAAGTGTTTTATTCAATGTCTGCCTCTTCCAAGTGCAAAGTATTTTATTTAGGTATGTGAAGCTACATACACGTCTGACTAGTAATTTTGTTATGTTTAGGGTATTCTGGGGTCTGGTTTTGCCCTGAAAGTACAGCAGAAGCAACGTCAGAAACATTTCAATAGACAAATCCCAGCTGCAGCTTCCCTAATTCAGGTAAGGCTACAACAGTAAAATACTAAAACACCTCAGAGTTTATTGGAGAGGGAGTATGGCCTGGAAGTTCAAGTATTGAGAATCACCATTCCTAAATTTGTTAGAGATCTATAACTTGTGTTTAGCCACTTGGTAATTTTGATCCACACCAGCAAGTAGAGAAAATGCGATAATTGCCTCTCCCTTTCTGGAAGCTTCACTGTACCTGATATTCACAGGCATTATGACACTAACGGGATGCAGTGAATATATGGAGTGAAATACTAAAAAGAAAATAAAAATCTTCATTAAAATATTTAATTCATAACTTCCTTTTCATATCCTTTTAGGTCCTGCACATCTGCCAAATCCTGAGGTGATGAGTACAAATGTGTACAAATACATTAAAAAACACAGCTGTTTTTTCTATTTCCCAGCATAACATTCCATGTGATAATACAAAGAATTAAATAGCACAGTGCACAAACATTCAATGTGGCACAGTGCAGAAAAAAGAAAATACAGCATTCAGTGGAGGATTCACATTTATTAAGGTGGATTTATTGATTTATTAGAGGTTTTTTTTTTTTTTCTGTAGGCAGAGTTTTATCCCAGCTCATGGGGGCATCACTCCAAAAGCACACTGAAAATCTCTGTGTGATGCTAGTACGTGTCCTTGTACAAATTGCATCCACCATGGTTGTATTTTATTAAGAATGGTGTTTCCCTGGACAGAGGGGTTTGCTTTAAGTTGGATTTGCTGCAAAATTTACCGTGCAGGAACCCAGTGACTGCTCCTGCACTGGGTTTCTTCGGGTTTCTTTACAGACCCTGTGGCGCTGCTATGCAGCAGAGAAATCCTGCACCTCCACAGCCACCTGGAAGATCTATGTGACAGCTCCCGTGCAAAATCCCAAAAAGTCTCCAGCGCCATCTAGTCCCGGTCTGAGAAAACAGGTGACAGCACTGGCAGGGCTGGTTCTCGGCTTGCTTTTTATTTTAAATCATAATTAACTTGCCAAAAGCCTCGTGAAGCGCCTGAGCAGTTTGGACACCTGAAATACGTTTATTTTCCTCCCGTCACAGCCCAATTAGTTTTGTTTTCCTTAAAATGTTCTTGAGGAAAAAACATCTTCTAACTAAATTTGCCTTGCTGGTCAGACAGGAACCAACTCTCCGTTGTTTTATCCCCTTAGGAGTCTCCTATTCTCTCACAGCACAAGGCAGCGGTGCCACTTTCCCATTCTGCATTCATTTTTCAAAGTAGTTCCTACAGGAGGAAGGAGGAAGCCAGTTCAAAAAATTATGTTCACATTTAACTTGTGTCTGGCAGCAGCTACTCTTCTCTGAAGTACTCCATGTTGCTTGCATCTCTATAGGAATTAGGGCAAATTCCTGGGCTGTGGGTGCAGGAAAGTGAAACTGTTTGCCTACAAAGGCGGGATGGTCCAACCAGTTCTGTGGGGTCATTGCCAAGCCTGCCAGAAAGGCCGAGCTCTGCAGCAGGTCGAGCTCAGGGACCCAGCTTTTCCCAAATGATGGTCAAGGCCTGCTTTTAGGCAGTGGCATCCTACTGGAGCCTGTTTCCCGGGGATAAAGGGCTGTACAATTCCCCATGGCACATGGAGGAAGCTGAAATAGCCTGATCTGTGTCCATGTCTGCGTTTTGGGGTTAGTGTGACCTTGCTTTGTCACAGCTGGAGACAGAAAAAACAGGAGGAAAGGGGTAAAGGTGAAGTAAGACTCCTGTGTGCGTGTTGCTGAGCAGCAAGCAATCCATGGTTGGAGACATGGAAAAAAAGGTATTTTCCCTCTGCTTTTTCTAGTAAAAGGGACATCCATAATATATTTTTTGTCTGAACCTCCCCGTGTCCTGCAAGCCCTTATTTAAGAACACAGAGAAAGAATATTCTTCCACCTCTTACCAAAGCATCCTCTTCTCTTGTTCTTTCTTGGTCTGTAACTCCTTATTTTAAGGTCTCAAATACATATTGATAATTTTGTGCATGTTGTAACATTTTGTTCTCCAGAGGACTCCTATTTTCTTTTCCTCTAAGAGCCTGTAACCTTTGCTTTTAGAAGTATTTTGATACATGTCAGTGCATCCACTCTCTACAATAAATACCTATTTCTGCCTTTTTTCCTCCCCATTTAATTTTGAACATACATTTGCTTAACTGCTGCAGAGCTGAACAGAAGAAGGAATTCCAAAAGTCTTAATGTAGACCATAACAAAGTAAGAAGTGGCCTAACTTTAGATCAAGTAGCCTTGTCCCATATGTGAATATCTTGAAACTGCAGCTTTTTGTGTTGATCCAAACCTTCATTTTTCATTTTAAAGTACCAATTATAATGTTTTTATTGCGCTGTCTTTAGGCTTCTAAAATCAGGAGAACTGGTTGGAGGCAGGAGGAAAGATTTCTCTTCTCCTGATGTGCCTAATTTAGCCTTTTTGGCAAAAGGTGAAGTTTTCTTTAGTTGAAGAGGCTGCACGGGGCCTACTTCATAGTTCAAAATCTGTGGCTATGTTTAATTAAAGCTTTAGAAAGATATGCCAGACAAGGTGATATATGCTGAAGTCATTAGAATTTTGTATGCCCTGAGATTTGGCCCCCAATTTTAGAAATTTTACTAATAGCCTGATTTTTCAGAATGGTCTAGTTGCCTTCTGAGAATCAAATTCTTACCAGATTTTAGTGGACAAGTCAGAATCAGATACTTTAAAACCAGAAACAAAGGTTGCAGCTCTGTCACTGAATTTCAGCTTCACCCTTTAAATAAAGAAACCTACCACCTCAAGTGAATTCCCTGTACAGTGAGGCTCACATGTGCCCTTGTCTGTGTTGGATAGCATCTTCTGAGACCATTCCATTCCTACTCCACAGGCCAGAAGATACAGAAGAAAAGGGAAGCTGGGCTGTGGGAATGGCTCTGCACCGGTCATAAACCCAGGAGAACATTCCTTGTCTGTTCCCCAGATCACTTATGATCACATTGGTGAACCAGAGGACAAAAAAGATGTGTCTTTCTACATCGATGAACCCAAAGGTAAGTTACTTACGGTCAGTTTATAATTTTTCAAGACACAAACTTACAAAGAGTTAATGTGTTGAAGGGAAAAGTTCTATGAAAAAAACATTCTAAGCTAATCAGTAAATCAATTAAATCAAGATACCTCCAACCAAGGATGGTTACATAACAAAAACAGAGGGACTTGAATTAAAGGAAGTCTTTAATTCATATGGTGTGAATATCAAAAGAGCTTTCTTTGTTTACCATCAAGTAAGATGTTGGCCATATTGTTCATTCTTCTTTTTTGAATTATTTCAGAGGTGCATGATGAGCTTTCTCAGGTCTACCTCACCTTCTAACTTTACCTCCTTTTACCTCTGAAGGAAGGAAAAATAAACTAGGAAAAATATTTCTACTTTTTTTACAGCACCAACATTGTGCAAATAAATTGCAGTAAGAAAAGCCAACTATTTTTATGCCCATATCAATGAAGAGGTTTTGATAAGTGGGTTTTTTCTCTTGATTCATTTAAAATATTATGGGTTTATATACAATGGTTGTATTTCAACATGGAAACTGCCTGAATTTCGCTGTTAACATACCTGCTTTGTTTGTAAATTGCTTTTTTTAAAAAAATTAAGTTTGTAATGGAAATGCCCATATAAAACGGTATTGTTTACTAGAAAAGAAAGTTTTCTGGAAAGCTGATTTTTCTCCTTTTGCATTGATTTTCTTAGTCTCATGGGGTTGGGACTCTCTTCTGGATCTGCTACATCTTGAGCTGAGTTCTGTTCCATACCAAGAGGCATTTCCAGTGCTTTTTCGGGTTCTGGGAGAGGACATGAAGGGTATGGCATTTATAACCAAACTTCTGCTTTAGCTACACATCTCAATAACAGAATACTGTGTTCGTTCTCAGCCTGTTTATTGGGCTGGAGCAGCTTCCTCTGCTTACTGTGTGACAGGCAGATTTTGCTGAGGGTATTTTGGTATTGTGATGTGATGGATGGAAGCAGCAAAGTGCTGAGCAACTGGTAACAATCCTGGAGGCCATGAAGATGCTGGGGACTCTGCTGGCTGTACTCAGGACTCTGCCAGAGTGTGTTGGTTCACAAAAGCTGTGTTCTCTCAATGGCCATAGTTAATCTGAGCAAAGCTCTGTGTCACAGCAAAGAGTCATGAGACAAGCCTGTATCTTCTTTGGCCTGACAGGAAAATGAAAAAAATTTTCCCCACTTTTTCTGAAAATGCTTTCTTCTTGTACTTCCATTATGGCTGGTCGAATTTATTCTTATTCTGAGAGACAGCCATGCATATTATTCCCTTACCAATTAAATTTTATTTAATTTCCATTTTCTTTCACATTTTGCCTTAGCCAGTGTCAGGGTTAAATCACACTCAATTTGATTTTCCTGATTCATTCCTTCTGTTGCAAAGCCTCCAGGAATGTAGCTGGCAAACTCAATTGCTCAATTGACTGAACATTCTTGACACCTTTCAAAAGTTTAAACCTGATTTCTCTCAGTGAAGTTCTCCTTGCCAGAATTAATAGGCTTCTATTCCTGAGAAGTGGAAGTACTAGGCTTCAAGCCTGTAAATGGGGGCATTTTCTTCCTGTCCAAAAAAGCTGAAAGTAGAAAAGGCAGAGAGGATCATAATTCAAAATAGGTAATTGAAAGGGGCCATGCCAGTTTCTATTTGAGTGTTGCTGTAGTGGAACATTTTATTCATTGCTGCTGGGGGCTGGATGTTTTGCAGATGATGGCAAACTGCAAGGTTGAATCAGATCACTTTTCTAGGCCTGACCTAGAGGAGCAGAGCTGCTGCTTTAAACCAGCTCTTTGCTGCTCTGGTCGGGTGAGAGAGGGACTGTAGGACAGCCTGAAATAAATGCCTGTTGAAAACAGGCAACACAGTAACAGTCCACTGATAAAACTCCTTGTTCTGGGCAGAAATACATAGAAATCTAGTTCAAGTATCCTTGGAAAAGGAGACATTTGCCTTAATTCAGCAGTGGCATTATGTGAGCACATCTTTTCTCATGCAAATAGAGTTTTTCTAATGACATCTGGTTCATGTATCCACATCCACTTGCTCTTGGCTTGCTCCAACCTTGCTTAGGAGGCAGATCTTCCTGCTGGGCAAAAACGCTTTCCTTTATTTCTGTGAAGAAGCTTGGAGAAAAGGGAAACCTTACAAAACAGAGATGATCAGCATTAAGGTTTCTGAGAGGTCTCAGCCAATGTGGAATAAAAAACCCCATGTATTGGATAGTGCATAATATAGAAATAAGACCTTTATTCACCAAAAATGGTAGAGTTTTGAAACAAAACATTGATAACCTAAAAGAAAAATAGCTCCTGACCTCTGCACTGTGCATGGGGTTCTGGGTGTGACTGATGAAAAGTGATCTGTATCACTCAGAATTTGCCCATCCTTACAGAGAGGGAAAAGCCAAAAGTCTTCCACAATAATAGTTTCCTTGTTGGAAATCAAACCTCTCCAAATGAAGCTATTTAGAAAGAAATTAATAAGGAAAAACTAAAACAAACATAGAGATTTAGAGAGTGCTAGAAAACAACTGTGATGCCAAGTCATAGAATGGCATTGCATAGAATGGGTTGGGTTGGAATGGATTTTAAGGATCAAATAATCCCAGAATTATTTATGTTGGAAGGAATATTGAAGATCACCCAGTGCCACCCCCTGCCATGGGCAGTGACACCTTCCACTATCCCAGGCTGCTCCAAGCTCTGTCCAGCCTGGCCTTGGACACTTCCAGGGATGGGGCATCCACAGCTTCTCTGAGCAACCTATGCCAGGGCCTCCCAACCCTCAGAGGGAAGAATTTCTTCCTAATATCTAATTTAGATACCTCCTCTTTTAGTTTAAAACCTTTCCTCTTGTCCTATCATTGTTTGCCCAAGTAAGAAGTCCCTCTGCAGTGTTTTTACAAAGTCCCTTTAGGTGTTGGAAGGCTGTAATGAGATATTCCCAGATCCTTCTCCAGGCTGAACAACCCCATCTCTCTCAGCCTGTCTGTACAGGAGAGATGCTCCAGCCCTCAAAGCATCTTTGTGGCCCTCCACTGCCGGTTTGGTTTGGTTTTTTTTTCATGAGTGTTGCTTCAAATTGAAGGAACAATTTCATACCAGAGTGTCTGATTGAATATTTTCATGCAGTGATTTAAAGCCCTCAGTCATTTCATCCTTACATGAGATGACATCCATGAGTATTCTCTGCAATTAATCTTTACCTGTACTTTTGCTTATCCTTGTACCTACTCCTCTGCAGCAGGGTCTGTTATGTGCAAGCCCTCTGACATCTTTAATGTTCCTGTAGGGTTTAAAGAAGGCACTCAAATATGAAGACTGTAGTTAATAAGAAAAGCAAGAGTGAGTGGCAGGTCACAGAGACTGATCCATACAGAAGGGAAACAGCATTTTGGTGTAACTGGAATTTTCTAGATGCATTTTGAGTTTTCTCTTCAAATGTCAGCTGTTCACCACAATGCATCCTTCCCAAAATGAACCAAATAGCTGTTTCATACTGCTATTTATTAGGGAGAAAAAAAATCATAGAAATTTGAAAGTTTTTAGACCTTGAAGGTCAGCCTCCTGGGACAGCTCCAGCAGATGGAATATATTATTCTCTGTCAGCTGTTGTAGGTTGTATACACACTCATTATTGTTAGATATGTCAAAGTCACAAGACTCTCATAGTGATAAATCTCTGCTGGGCTAAAAATAAAATTCCCTGTTTATCACTGTGCTTTTCTGTTTGATTTTTGGAGTTTCTTGTATGCTGATGTGTGCACAGTTTAAAGCAAAACTGCACGAGAGCAACTTTTTACCAAGAGAGGAGAGAGTACTGCCATTTTCTCTGACCCTCTTACCTTTGTCATTCCTCTCATATAAAATGTGTGAAATAGTGTTAATGTTGATTTATTCTGTCTGTGATGCCAGTTTGGATGGTGACATTACAGCATTCCCCTGTCTGGAAATGAGCTGGTTTTGCTCAGAGACTGGTTGCATTTCCCATTGGGAAAAGGGGCTGCTTTCCCTTACTGGTGTAGATGGGTTACAGTCTGCAGTACATACAGAAAAGCTAACATTTTAAGTGAAGTGGATTCAGAGATTCCAGTGCTGACAAGCTGAGAGAAAGGTGAGAAAAAACACGTGGCCAAAATTAACAGAATAAAGCAAACATCAAAGCTTTTGAGGGTCTCCATAACTGTCAGTAAGTCTGAAAATCATAAATATAAAGGTATGTACCAAATTAGCATGAAAAGGTAGGCAGATACCAGGCTTCCGACAAATGCCATGCTCTTAAGAAGGTGGGTTTAGCAGATGGTGTTGGCTTTGCAGGGAGAATCTGTGGTCAGTGTAGAGCTGTTTGATGTCTCCATTTGTACTGGTGGTCCTTGCCCATGTGTAAGAATTGTGGAAACACCTCTTTACCAGAAGGTTTTCAGTCTTTACTGGCTGCCCTGAGTGAGAACTTCCAGTGAATTCTGTGGTTTATCTCGCATACCCAAAGTTAATGACAGGACTGGGGGTGGGGATGGGACAAGGGGAGGTGCAGGAACAGAACAACTAACTCTGCCAAACCCACTCTTACTTCTGATTAAATCTGGCAGCTTTTGAGTTTTAAAAATTTATTTTTGTTCTGCATTTATTCAACTCCCTGTAGTGCCTGATTTAAGACCAGGGTTTGGATCACTGGTCAGACCAGACCTGAGCAGGGATTTTGTACGAGATGTTCCCAGAAACCTCATCAGTGCAGACTAAGGGAAGGTGTTTGCAGCTCCCTCAGGCTCCTTCTAGACAACTATCAGCACAGCAGTGGGGGGGAAAATCATAATTATAAGTTGAAAAGAAGAGCATACCCCAGCATAGATGTTTTGTTGCCAAAATGAGTATTTAAGATAACTGTTAAAACATTAAAAAAATCTAGAAAATTAGAGAAGCAAATAAATTGTATTTGAGTCAACATATTGACTAATAATGACACAGAGGCAGCTTTTTAAAGCAAGATCATAAATTGACCTGATAAATTGTAAAGTTTTTGGTCAGCTCTTTCACAGTACTGATACAGCTTTGATAATTTTTACTCTGGGATCCAGAATACACATTGTCTTGCTGTGTGAGTCTCAGGGCAAGAGAAGGAAGGAAGAAAACCCAAGACCCTGTCATAGAAATCTACTCCTAAAGACAAAGTCAGTAATTATAGGAGAAGTTAATTACCCAATACAGCCTTGCCCCTGATGAGTTACAGCTGTATCCAATAAAGGTAAGTGTGATAAAAGGGAGTGGGTGAGCTGGTGCTGATCACAAAAGAGGAAGAACCTTCAGGAAAAAGGAATGGAAGGATTATGAAGGAGAGGGATCCTAGTGAGACAGGATCACTGCTGTGAGGTCAGTCTGGGTCTCTATTTAAAGCTTTTGTTAGAACCTGCAGTCAGAGTCTGCAGAGTAATGTGTGCGGTCACAGTTTAGCAGGAAATTACCAGCAGGCAGAAGCTGCTGCAGCCAGAGTCAGTGGATGGTTGGAGTCAGGGTGGCTGAGCTGCAAAGAGGAATAAACCAGGACCCTTTTCATGCTGTGATGAACAAGATGTCTCTGTCTTAAATGTTTTCTACTCTCTAATAAGAGGGCTGTTGCAAAAGGTGATTTGGTTTCTCTTTTGATACATTTGAGGAATCAGCAGACTCTTCTCACTAAATGCCCTTGTGGGATATTCCTGACCTTTGTATTTGAAAAATCTATTGACTTAGTCAGCCTTACGAAAATGAGAGAAATGAAATAAGGTGTTTTAAGGATGGAAAGTCTGAGTTAATAGATAAGGTGTGGTAGAAAGTAGGTTAAGAAGTATTATACTCAGTGCTCAAAAAGGATCAGCACACGTTATAAAAATAAGAACTAGAATTTAGTGCTAGAATAACTGAAATCTTGACCAAATTAGGCTAGATCTACTCGTTACAAAAGAGAATCAGATGCAATGTGTGTGGGGAGTAATAATTAAAAAGCTGCAACTATAGTAAAAGTTCAATAAGAACTGCAGTACTTGCTTTTAAAACTCTGCCTGTTTAGCTGGTATTTATGCTCATTTAGTTCCTGGGTATAATTTGCTGCAGGAGGAAGAAGGGAAGTACACAATGACTTGTTGAAATCTCATATCCTTACACAGGGAGTAATATGATGTTTGTGGTGACAGTTTCTCATTTTTCTCCTGGGATCCACTTGGAGTCACTTACAAATGTTTCCTAACACCCACTGGTGTATTTCCTCATTGCTGTGTAGCTCCAGATTTCATTAGAATTTACCATGTTATGTTCCCTTTTATGTGTGGGAAACATAATTTCTTTGTTCCCTGTTACCCTTAGAACCAGTTTTGTCCTGCTCCAGGACTGCTGCTTTTTTTTTTTTTTTTTTTTTTTTTTTTTTTTTTTTTTTTTAACTGACCATTAGTGAATTGTTTATAGCTGTGGGGTCTCCAGTGCCAAGCCTCTGCCCTATCTCTTATCTCCTGCCTGTACTCACACACTGCATCCTGTGTTTCCACTTCTCAAGGTCTCTGATATTCTGCCCAGGCTGTATTTCTGTAAACTCTGTCATTATTTGGTTGTAAATATCTCATCCTACTAAAATAACTGCTGCAGATATGAAGGCATGGTTGTGCAACACGAAGATAAACAGAAGTAAAACGTGGTTCAGACACCTGCTCAATTACAGAAATTGCTGTCACAACTAAATCAGGGTCAGGTCAAGGAAGGTCTGGACAGAGCAGCCAGAGAAGCCTCATCCCTCAGGTCCTGCAAATTTACCAGCAGTGCTAATCCAGTGCAGAATAACTTGGGAGACATGGGAGCTCTTTAATGAATTCACATGACTAGCCCAGTCTACAACTTTTCCAAAACTTAGGAAAGGCAAGAATGATCTGGGTTAATCTGGTGAGCTTTCCCTTAACAGCCTAAACTTGAGATGAATGTCTTTGCAGAGTGGAAGTTTGGCCCAGTTACCAACAGTGAAGTGTAAATACAGTAATGGTGTCACAAAACAGTCAACAATTTTTTCTGTCCCCTGAAAATTAACCCTGAATGTGCTGAAATTGGCACTTCGAATTGTGTCATTTGCTATTACTTGGAAAATGATTCAATGAGGAGCAAATAAATTTAGAATATAAGAGAAATGCATCTTTTCCAGTCCTAAGTCAGGTGGGTTTATCTCTCTGGGCTTGCAATGCAAACAGCTGAGGAGCCAGGGAGTGATCAGAAGAAAAACCTGGGAGCCACTAACAGCACTGACAGGAGGCTGCTGAGATGCAGGAGGATGATTTAAAATACGAAATTTCTGTCCAGCTGGAACCACCTACATTAGCTTTATGTGGCAGGGTAAAAGTTGATGATGTATGTAGTCTCAGTAGAAGTTATATATAAAGGGTGTATGGATGCCTAAATCTAAACAGGCTGATGTGTAATGAGATGGAAGTGTAAATATTTAACTCTAAACAGATATCTGCTCTAAATCGATTTTCTGTGCAATAAGTGTTAATATACTATCCAAATAGAAGTGTAAGCTGACACAGTCTGAATAGATACAGAAGAGTAAACTGAGATAAGGCTGAAGAGATGGTGTTTTCAGTTTTGGATCTGGACTTCAAGAGTGGGCCCTGAGAGAGGATGCTAGTACCTTCCCTTGTGAAGGAAAGCACTGAGCCCCTGTCCATTAACAGCTTTCTCTCCTCTCACCTTTTATGAGAGAACAATCCCCAGATATATTCAGTTTTGGAACTTGGCTCTAAGGGAAGTACAAATTTAAAAAGGAAAAATATTAATCAAAAACCCCATAAAAACCCATCTCAAATCAAACCAGTCAGTAGGAAGGAATTAAGTAACAGGGAACATGAATTAGTAATGAGCAATCATGTCAGATCAGGTGGGTCTTGTTTTTTTCTCTGATGTGGCAATTTGCATTTTAAGTAGGAGATAAGCAGAAGACAATTTTAATACTGATTTTAGTCACCTTTTCCTGTATCATCTGTGTGTGTCCATAAACACAGGACCTGGATAATAGCCTAGAAAGCATGTTAAGGCTCCTGTCAAGTGGATGAAAACTTGCTGGAATGTGATACTTCCCAAAACATTTACCTGAGGTTTGCTGTTGAAGTGACAAATACATTTAGAGAGATTTCTGCCTCAGGTGCTATTAAATAAACCCATCAGGCTATGGATTAGAGTGGAATTTTTATTCAGTATGCAGTTGGGACTGACATAGAAGTGGCTGAGAGCACTCTGGAAGGCAGCCTGGGAACCTTCCCCAGGTCAGGGATGCTCCTGCTGTGTCTCCCTCCTAATCCTGGATTATGAATTGCCTGCAGTCATCTGTCCCCACACTTTTATTATCCAGCAGCTGCTTGACCTGATCTCCAGTCTATCAACCAGCTGCTCATGGGATGTGATCCCACAGTGTGGAAAAAATAACTCCCTGCATGGCCCTGAGGGAAGTGTTTGGCTCCAGGGACTCAGGACAGCTTTGCACTTGCCCTGCCTGGGGTCAGGTGGCCCAAACCATTTTTGGCAGCTTTGGGGAGAGCAGGAAAAGAGAGAAGTTGGGATTTGAGGTTTCCCTCTTTATGGAGAGTGTGAACCCCTGTTAAGACTGTGATTTTTTTTTTTTTTTAATTGGTCAACTTACTTTAATATTAAAAATTGTCCCTGCAGCTTGTGCAGCAGGGAATGGGGAGCTAATATATAAATTAAGGTTGTCTGGGAAAACAGTCTCTGGAATGGGCTCTTAAAAGCACAGATAAGGATGTGCTACACAGCTTGGATTTTTCTCACTATGGCCATGTAAGAAATTCCCTGTTTTGTTAAGTTTCAGGGAAGCAGCAACAGTCTCATTCCAGTGTGAAAATGGAATACTGTGGTCTAAAATGCCAAACCCCAAAACTGAAACTGCAGTAATTTAGTTTCAAACTGCAAGGCACGTATCCATGCAATCCAGTGGGTGAGAAAAGGGAAACAGGGAGAGGGGGGAATCCCAACCAGCATTTAGACCAGGGGTGACATGGATACAACTGTGGTCCTGTGAGGCTCATTGCAGTTCCCTGGTGGCTGCATGGAAGTGAAGGCATTTTTCAGCCAACATGGAGCCTTTTTACTGTAGGTGAGAAGTAGGTACTTATAAATGGGAATAAGGATAACTTCTTGCATTTCTTCCCCTTCTTTTCGGAGGGGGGTGTGTACTGGTTTTGTAAAAAAGCCCAGAATTGTCAGCTTTTGTCTCAAACCCTTTTCCACAAAAGAAATGGGTTTAAAGTGAGGCTCTAAGGCAGTGACAAAGCTCCAGCACATCTTGGTAGGCTCTGCTGGAATCCCTGTGTTGGTGTTGAGGCTGGATGTCCAGGGCTTATCCCGTGCTGAGGAGGGAGGGCTGAATTCCTGGATTCTGTTACTGATTCTTGGGGTGACCTCGGGCAGACAACTAACTCACTGTGCTTGGATTGCATCATCTGCTACACGAATATAAGTCTTGTCTCTGTCAGGGAGACTTTGCGAGTCCTAATTGTTTATGAAGTGTTTTTTAGACTGACACAGCATTGCAGAAGTGGAGAATGCAATTAGTCAATGCAGGATTAAACATGGGCCTGTGGAGTTGTTTATCCTCAGCATAAACAAGGAGTGGTAATCAGGGATGGCAGCTTTTGCAAGAAAAGCTGGTTTTTGCAGGAAATGTAGTGAATGCTCTGTGGGGAAAACATGTGGTTTAATCTATAATGTAAAGCTACCTTATAGCCACAAAAATTTTAGGGTTTTTTCTGATAGAAATGACAAAGCATTATTGTGGGAGATGAGGGCATAATTTCTAAAAATTTATGGCCTTTTATACTGGTTTTACTTGGGTGGCAGAATAGTAAATACACTTTTACTACTTCTTAAAATACACTTTTCATCAAAGTGCATTAATGTCTTGAAAAGCATGTATTTTCTTTTTTCTGTTGTATGTCAGCTGGGAATGCTGAAGAGATTTTATAATTAGAAGCAAAATAAGCACTGGTTCTTTGGAGGCGGCTGTGTCCATATATGATAACCATTAGTTGAAAAATGGAGAAGAAAAGACTGAGTGTTCCCTTTATTTTGGTTTTGCTCCCTGTTGAAGTAGCCAGGTGTAGACACTTCTAAACAATTTACTTTGCTTGATGTGTCTCCTTGCACAGCAAGCTCTTTGCAGGCACAGACAGTGCTTGGGAAATAATTTTGGTGTACAGGCATGCGTGCTGTTCTTCCCAGATCTTCCCAACCACAACCCAATGGGAATATTTGCCTTGGAAAGAATTTGGAAGCTCTGTGCTTTGGAAATGCTTCTTTGCCCTGCTCAGCATAAATGCTGGGATGGAAAATCTGACCTGTCAGTTTGCTTAAGGATACAGACACACAATGTCTTTATTTCAGTTTAATGCCATCAGGTGTGGAAAAAGCCTCTGAATGGCTGAGGATAAATAGGAGACAAACCTAAGATGTAAAGCTTTGTGTCAACCTCTGTGCATGGTAAAAAGTGTTTCTGCCCTGTTTGAAATGAAGTGATGGGTCATAAAGGTGATGCCAGTGTTGCACAGAGCCATGACCTTGTTTGGTGATACCTTAATATTTCTTTTTTTCCACTTTGACTTGCTTCAGGAGACAGCAGTGTGTGCAGTGAGAGGGGCTGTGGTTTAGGATTTACATCACTGGGGTATTTAAAAGGAATGTTTGTTTTTATTTTTGAGCTTCTTCCTTTTAATTTTTATCTGCAAAAAACCTGACAGACGGAAGGTGGAAAAGAGTTTGTTGCTATGGAGGCTGTTCACAGTCTCTGTTAATCATGAAAACTCAGGGAAAAAAAAGGTGCTGCACCCAGTGTCTGCCAGTTAGAGTCAGAACTCTAAGGGGATTTTTCATGACTATGGCAAAAAAGAAAAACAGCTGTTTGTCATTTGCTTAACCTTGCTTAGGCTGAATTTAATCAGTAGAAAACATCTGGAACTGATCCCCCTCAATTTTGGAGTGTCCACTACTCTGCTGTGTACATACAACTGGTGCACCTTTAGCACTGGAATACTTGGCCACATCATATTTTGCAATATTGTTATCTTTTGGAAAGAGAAGGGGAAACAACAGTAATTTCCCAATGAGCAAATATTTGCAGTGTTCTGTATAGGTTGCATCGTTGGCTGATTTTGTGCAGCTGTTGTATGAAATCTATTGATTGGAGTTAATAAATTTCCAAGTGGGTAATACTTGGAAATACAATATTTGTATTAATTAAAAATTGGGCCAAATTCTGAGCTGTATAACATTGCTCGACTACAACTGATGAAGCAATTTGACCTTAGTACTTCTTTGACAGAATGCAATGTTAAATTATGGGTAGCTTTTGAGGCTGTTAAAAATCAGCTTCTGCTGATCATCTAGGAGCTGTTTTGGTTAAAAGTCAGTCTTTCCTGCAGAATTATGGTGTTGGATTTTATAGATATCTATTGATACCTGATTTTAGCTGAATTTTCTGTTAAATAAAACTCAAGACTGATTTGGATAGTAATACTTGATAAAATGGGAACCATTGTTAAAAAGCCACTCGTAGATACATGGAAGAATTATGTGCATTTAAACAATGTTTTGTGTTGACAATGCATTCCTTCTTTCCTAGGGAAGTTGGCAAAACTCAAATATATATATTTTTTCAAATATAAATTGTGTTCACTTGCAGGAGAGCATTTATATTTTTAGTAGAACTGTTTTGGAAGCCATGAGTAACTGGCTCTGGGAAAAAAGCTCTTTCTTCGTTGTGTTCTACTCAGAGAACTTTGCAGTGATTATCCCAGGTGACCTGGCCATTATTTCTATGGGAATTTCTCTGGGGTAAAGCCCATAGAAGTGGGGGAGGTTGATGAATTTCTGGGATACCCCTTCCTCTGTCCTTTGACCCCTTTATTAGGGAGTTCTATTTTCCCTTCCTTGCTCATGTGGGTGAAACTCCTTTATGGCACCTCCTTCTTGTATTATGGAAAAAATACAGGTGCGATTAGTTCTACCCAACTCAACACAAAGTAGCCAGCTTGGGAATATAAAGCAAAGGTGATGGCTTTTCAAACAGTGTGTTATTTTAATGAGATGTTATTTTTGTCTTTTTCATCTGTAATAGTGATATTATTCCACCATCCACCAATAGTGATGATATTCCACCATCAAGGAAGAAAAGACTCCTGTATTTTCTTTCTTTCATTCTTTCTGACATGGACTTAATGTCCCCTGTAAAAGGAGAACATTTTTTCCCCTTTGGGTAAGGTGAATTATGAGGAGAGCATCTGTAATAGAATTCTGATAACTAATTCCTGGAATTCTGACTTGCACACAGCCTGGTCCTGGATCTGCCTCATGTGTATGTAAACTGCAGCCCTGGTCTGACCTGGGTCTATTTGTGTTCCTTTAACTCTTATATTGTGCTGAATTCTCAGAACTTGACTCCAGCTGTAAAAAAACCCCCATCAAACCTTAAGCAGCATAATGCCAGTGTTTGCTGCTGGTGGCTTTTGTACTGTTTATAATAGGGTGAATCAGACCATGGCAATGGGATATCTAGAGCTGGTTGTACTAACCCAATTAAGATCCTTTCAGGTCAGGTTGACCTGGATCTAGCCAAGATTAGCTTGTGCTGAATGAGCTGTCCTGGACCAAGGGCAGCCCTAGATAAAGCCTACAAGTTTCTCTTGCTGTTTATGTGAAGGGCTCAGGTTGGCTTCTGTTTCTATAACCTTGCAAAAGAGAGGACACTGTGCACTGGATTTTGGTGTATGCAGGGGTCCAGCAGCTGAAGGCTTTACAAGGCTGAATTTAAAATCCTGATGAGCAGAAAGCATGCAAAAGAATACACTCAAGCCTGCCTGACCATGATAAAGTGTGTTAAATAGGTGGTGGTTTTTTTTTTTTTTTTTTTTTCCTGAAGAAATGGGCTCTTTGGAAGTTCTGTGGTTGTGCTGTTTCTAGTGAGGTAAAATCACATTGATGACACAGGTCTGCTCACAGATCAGGTGAGCAGAGTCACTTTTAGCTGCTAGAGATCTACTTGGGTAAGGTCGTGATGGCTTTTGTGGGATTTCTGCCTGGTAAAGCCTTTCAACTTACGTTATTTGCTGTCATCTTTTGAAGTCTCCTTAAAGGGGTAAGGATGTTCACTGCTAGTTAAATTAACGCATTAGTGTATGCCAGTCTTGAATGTGAACTGGCTGAAGTGGAAACAGCCTGGGCTGAAATAATTCCTGGATTTCTCTTAGAATTGGAGAGTGATGCAATTTTAAGTTGGAGTCAGTAAAGGCTGTTTCAGTAGTAATTTCTAATTTAAAAAAAAATAATTTGAACAAGTCTATTGCTTACTATTTGAAGTAATTTAATTCAGAAAAAAGATTTCTTAAGGAGACTTCCGAGGCTCTCTTCTGCTGCCTCTTTCATTTCCACATCTCCCCTCTCAGCACTCAATAGGGCTTTAATGTGTTGCCATTCCTAGGGTGCAGTGACACATGCACTGCCACATTCACTTTTCCTCCCTGCATTTAGCTGCTGCTGCTCCTGGGCCAGGGAATTTGTCACGACACAAGATGGAGTTGTCAGATTTTTCCAATGCTTATCTTGTGAATTTCTCTGGCAGCTGTCTGAAGAAACTGTGCTGAGGGAGATAGGGGATCATGGAGGAGATTCTGTGCTGTGTATGCAAACCCCATCATCATCATTATCACAACCTTTGCAAAGCCAGAAATGGTCAGTGCTTTACACCCACCAAGTGCTCCAGCCACTTGTAACTTTCAGCCCATTTAAATCTGACTCTGAGATGGGGAAAGGGCCATATCCAAATCTGGTAAGGAAACACTAAAACATTTATAGCAGAGGCAGCTCATAAGACACCAGTTTGGGGGGACATTTGGGAGGTGTTCCCAGTAGCAAAGCATAGTTCTCAGAATGAGGAAATAACTGCATGTGAGCATCAGTGGAAATGAAAGGGAAAGTGGGGAATAAGGCATTCATTTCTCCCTTTTGGTCTGATACCAAATCTCTCAAATCCTTGGGTGAAACACTTGTGCTGCCAAGAGTCTGAATGGCAGCGATGGTCTCAATGCTTTGAGATTGTAACAGATGTCCTTTGCATTATCCTCTCCAGAGCAGTAATTTACCTCTTGGGCTATGCTTTTGCCGTTTCCAGAGTCTGAAACACCTTTCTCTGAGAGTTTATTTGAATAAAATTAATTTAATTAACCTTCCTAAGGCTGTGACATGCTGCTTCACTAGTGTTGTTTTTTTTCTCCCTGCAGCAATATTAACAGTGTTAATATTGTTCCATTCACTGGGCAGGTGTGTATTCAGATCTGCACTAAATCAGTGTAAACAAATGTTTTCTTAGTGCCAAGTGAACAAATATATTGTGTCAGAAGTCCCATCAGGAATCCTTGGGTACCATCTCAGTGTTGAAAAGTGCCCTAGCTGCAGCCCATAAGAAGTTCTGTGTGAAGCCATCACTGTGTATTTGTCCTGTCCTTGAGAATCTGCTCTTCACCTCAGCTGGAGACAAGGCAGTGCATAAAACAGTTCTTTGTCCTGGGCTGTTATCTGATGTTAGCTCGGCCCAGTTGGGTTTGTTTCTGTCTCAGAAGTGGTACATACCATCCTGGGGTGGCTTGTACTCTGCATCTGGGTGGCCATGGAATCCTACTGCTCCCTAAATACACCTACCAAAAACCAGAGATGTGCATATGTAATGCATTGAGAAGTCTTAAATATTCATTTTGCTGGACAAAAAGAAGCTCAGTCTTGAGTGAGCTCTTATTTCAGATAAAAATGGATTTGTTTGTTTACTTAAAACAGCAACTTAACAATTTTCTGAGAGTTTTTATGATCCAAAAAGAAAAATATGCAAGTGCTCCAACAGAGTTATTCTAGAGAAACTTTTATTCCAGTTAACATATGGTTGTAGTAGATATTATAGGACAAGATGGAGCTTGGGAATCCCTTTTTAGATTTTCCACCTGAGTTAAGGCCCTGAGTGGTATCTGAATCTTTAATGCCACAGAAAATGAAAGGCAATATTCTGCAAGGGTTTGCATGCCAACAAATAGCAGAGCATCTTTGGTTGGTCAGTGATACAAAGCAGATTGTCCTAAAAGCACTTGCAATTTGTCATCTTGGCAATGTGTCTGGAACATTTAATGTTGGATAGGGAAAAAAAAAAAGGATTTGGATGGATGGATTAGAAACCAAATGACAGTTTTTTTGTTGTTAAAATTAGAATGTTTTATTGGAAATCAAGATGGTGTCAAAGTTGGGTTTTCCCCTGATAGCTCTGTTAGTGTTCAACGTCTGTAATGACGTGTTTATATAAAAATGAGTGTGATAAATAATAAGATAGTTAGCACTAAGGATGAGAACTGGGCTGTGTTACTTTCACACACAGAAAAGATGAATTTGTGTCTCAGTCCTCAGTAATGTGGTCTAAAGAACCTTGGATGGAACCAAAGCCTTGTAACAGGGCTGATAGGGTAAGAAAACACAAATCTCTTGTAATTTGTACAATCTCTCCTTTCCCTGAAGATGCTGCTCTCAGTCAAGTCACTCCTGAAATTCAACCTTCTCCCAGATTTCTCTGTGGGCCTGTCAGAACCTTCAGCCGGTCTGTGCTGCCCTGGCTGTTGTGTTCAGCAGTCTCAGCACCAGCAGCACTTTCCTGCTTCTCAGGGCTTCCTCACCCATCTGCTCAGGAGGAACACTGTGTCCCCTGCAGGTGCCCTCGGTGGGGACAGGGGGACACTCACCCTGACAAGTGCAGGGTGTGTTTGAGAGTGAACTTTTCCACCCTCTTGGTGGAGGGAGAGAAGAGCTTTGTCCCCTGACATCTCTGTGGTTCTCACTGTCACTGAGAAGCTGTGGCCTGCTGCCAGAGGTCACCCTCAGCCCCAGGAGCTGCAGGGCATGTTCAGATGTATTTCCACAATGTCATCGGTAAAGAGACACCCTAGTTCTCTGACTGAGGATGTGTTCCACCTCAGGGCTGTGTCTCAGTTTTAAATGTCACCGTTCCCTTATCATATAAATTTTTTGGTTACTATTGGAAGTGTAGGAGGTGTAATTAATTTGGGTCCCCTCAGAATCTGAGTTTCAAAACATTCGAATTTTAGTGGTAGCAGCAAAAGCTTGAAAATTTCTTTGGAATATTTTTAAGCTCTTTAATTATAAGTATTTTCTAATGGAAGTTCTGAATAAGCGGCACAAGGAAGCTGGAATGTGGCATTAATAAAGAATGCATGTCCTAATTGAGCCCTGAAGTACAGAATTGAAGACCCCATGAATTTAATTTTAGATAAAATGTGATCAGCTAATTTGCAGCATTTCTAGGAAGATAACTTATTGTGAGAGGGATTTCTGCTTATAAGATGTTTCAGTTTGAATTCTATTATCTGACGATCTGTCAGTCAAATTTTTTGTAGCATTGGGTACACATAACAATGGCTACTTAGAATTCATTTTTTAATGGTTGTAACTTGGACTCTTACTCAAATTTCTGCCCTACTTAAAATATCCTCACATTTGAGATTTAAAAAATAAGTATTTGGAGAAATATATTTGAAGTAGGGAATACTCCCAATAAAATGTTGTTTCTTACACCTGGAATGTATGAAATAACAGCTGAAGCTTTAGCTAGGAGTAGTTTTAATTTAGTGTAGTCAACAGCTACAGATTATTTTGAACTTAGTTATTATTTGAACTTCTTTTGAGCTTAAGGGCAAACATGGAAATTATTTCCTCTGCTGTTAAGATTTACTTTAATTTGCAGGGTTTTTTTTTTTTAGTGTGCAACAGGCAGGTTGGTAACAATATTGCCTGGATTGAATTAATAATTAGTTCTAGTAAACAGGGAAATTGTTAGGCAAGGATTCAATTGTGAGAGGACAAGAACTGCATAAGACCAGCAAAAAACTGTGACATGTTTCACTGTAATTACAGTAATTGGGTTTTGTGTTCTTGAGTCAAAACATTGACAACAATTCAGAAGATGTTTGTTTCTGTTTTTACTCTCACTGCAGTTTGTATGCTTTGAGCATTAACAGTCATGAAAAATAAAAATGTTTTCAGATTGGCTTATTTTCTTTAATAGCCACACTAAAACTGTGCTTCCTTGTTAAAATAAACACTTTTACTATAATGGCAGTTCTGAATCCCATAATGGAATGTAACTCTATATATTTATATTACATGATACATTCCCTATGCGTAATTCTAAGAGTTTGTATGTGTTAAGAGCTCTCCCTGCAGAGCTAACAAGCTGCCAAATTACATTTCACTGACTATTAATTGTTTCAGTTTAAGGTCAAGTTCTTCTTGTCCTTTTTTTAAAAAAAAGTGAGCAGTGAAGAAGAATCACTTTCAAAGCTATTTTTCTCTTATTTTTCTTCACTGTTATTGCTGTACATTTTGTTCTTCAGAATAACTGAATGAACAGTCAAGTATCTGCAGCCTTAAAAACTTAAATGCGTCGGTTTTGGTGACTTAAATTTGATCTTGGGGAGCTGATCTTGAACATATTTACAAGATGTAGATGGTATCTCCAGCTCAAAACCATGTTAAAAATACTTGTGGGCACAAGGATCGTGTCAGATAAGCAAAAGAAACAGACTAAGTCTTAAGAGAATAAAGAAATGCTGGTCAAAATAGTGTGTGGTAGAATATTGACAAACTTTGCTCTTTTGGCATCATTTGAATATGACTTGTCCTGTTAGATGCTTTCCCAAAGGTGTCCTCCTCACATCCCTCCTGGACCAGCTGTGGCAGTGTCTCGGCCTCAGGCGATCATGAAAAGCTGCTCATTTGTGTGTTTTTCTTGCTGTCATAGTCCTCCTGCTGCAGCTGTGAGGCACAATTTATTACTATTAATTAATATAATAGCTATTATTTAGCACATTTAGTATTTAGTGAATACTGTGCAATTCACTCTGTGTGTATCTAATAATCCCCTTCCCCAGCCAACAGGAAAAATGCGTTTTCCAACCTTACCCACTCACACCCTCCATATCACCACACAGACTTGAATGAGTTTGGAAGTCCACTTCTTTTGTGCATCTTTTGAAGAAAGAGCTTTCATAAAAAAAAAAAAAAAAAAGCTACTTCTTTTTTTCAGGAACAGAGCCCAGGAGAGAGGAAATGTTTAAAATAAAGTTGACCCTGTATTTTAAGAGATGGGAGATTTCTATGACTTGGGTTGAGAATGGGAAACCTCTGTAGGATTCAGTTATAGGCTGCCTGTTTGCCTGTCTTCCTTGTTTTGGAGTCCTGCCAAGCCATGATTTTGTAGTTCATGCTGGGCAATAATATGAATATTTACTTCATGGCTGTAGATTGTGTGTGCTCCAACTGCCTGGATGCTTCTCCTTAAAGGAGAAGGGATCGGATGAGGCATTTCAGGAGTAAATGAAATTCTTGCCAGCCACAGATCTTTTTCCGTGCATATGGAAATACCCTTAAAGACTCTGCTCCTTACAATAAAACTTTTGCCTTCTATCTTACTCAGCTGAACAGACTAGAAGGTCCCAAATGCTTTGGACTGGAGGGACCTTAAAGATCATCCAGTTCCACCCCTGCCAGGGGCAGGGACACCTTTGACAGCCCAGAGTGCTCCAAGCCCCCCATCCCTTTTATTATGAGTCATTCCCATGAAGAAAACTGAAAACCAGTCGTGGGTATAATACTTTAACTTTTATATTTCTGTTTGTATCTAAATTGGTAGTTTTAGTTCCATGTTTTTATGAATGCTTTTATCACAGCATAGTCAATAGACATTCAAAACTGTTTTTCAGATTAAATTGGCAAGGAAAATCAGTTCTTGCTGGGTCTGAAAGGGGCTGGGCTGAGCCCAGCGGAGATTCCAGCTCAGTAAAAGAACAGATAGTGACGGGCAGCTGCACTGCAGGGCTTTTCTCCTTGATCCACTAATCCTCAGGTCCCTTCTGACAGGTCTTGTCTGGGTAGGAGAAGATCCTTGCAGTTCTTTGTGCACTTTGAGTCTGTCAACAGATCTGCTTGTCAGAGTGCCAAGCATTGCGCAGGTTCAGCAGAATGGACACTTGCTCACTCTGCCAGTTATTTCATGCAAAATATTCAGCTAAATATTTTAGACTGATATGTGCATTTAAAGAAGTTGATTTTGAAATGTCTTCTCAAGTAGGCATATCTATGATGCTGTAGAAAGTGTTTGGAGTTTGTTGGTGGGGGGGGTTGTTTGGTTTGTGGTTTGTTTCTTGCGTGGGGTGGTTTTGTTTTTGTTTTTGGGGTTTTTTTGGTGACTGTTACATCCTTCTTGTTCGCTAGATCTGAAAAGGATGTTCAGGCAGCTGGTAGATAACATCCTCATGTGCATTCAAGTGACTGTTGAATTGTTTCTCTCTGCGTGTTTTCCAGTACTACATGCCTTTTTCCAGTGCTACATGCCCTTGTGATTTTCAGTAATGTGTTGGTATTCATTTACATCCCCGTGCTGAACCATCAGCAATGAGTGATTGAGTTCCAGGGGCTGTGAGGCGGTGTGTAATTTGGCCTACAGGCTTATCTAAACAAAAGAATGTACAACAAATAAAGGCAGCATTAGTGCATTTTGAGTGCTGATTGTTTCAAATCAGATACACAGGAAACCAGATGTTGAAGTTTATCTAAAACACTTGCAGCCCAGTCTGTAACTGCAGCAAGAAGAGTGCTCAGCACTTTTTGCATGGACTTAGCAACGTGTCTGCAGCAAATACAAATTTATTCTTATTCCTCTATTCACCTTTCCAGATGTTCTTGTATTTCTTTTCTGCTTGCAAATACCACTTAATTAATTTTGGTGTGAGTCTTCAGGTATTTTGGGGCAAAATGCAATTCTTGTACATTGCCCTGAATTTAAATCAGCTGCATCTTGAATGATGGTAACTAATTTAGCTGCCTAAAATTAGGTACAGAAAGTAGCCTGAGCTTTTTTTGTAGTTCTAAGAGATGGGACAATGTGAGTATGTGGCATTTGCAGATGGCTTTGAGTGTGTAGTTAGAATGTAAAATCACAGCTTCAGATGCTCAGATTTGTGGCAGTTTTATATAAAATGAAAGTAAAAATCTTTCTCTTATTTGGAGTACTACTGAGTACATTCCTGACACTACTGTAATGTCACGCAGTAATGAAGAAAAGCTCTTATAATTTCGGTAAAGGAATTACTCAGTCCATGGTAATTATGTTTTACTGCATAATTCCAACATGACTCCTCAGAGGAGCTGGAATACCATTGGCCTGCTGAGGTGAATGATACTAAAAGCAACTAGAAGAGGTTTTTAAAAGCAGGCTGTTGTTCAGGTGTCAGACCCTTCCAGGCCTCTGGGCTTTCATAAGCTGTTGACTTCCCTTTATTCCTCTGAGGAGAGTAAGGATTTGGAGATCTCCCAGTCTAGGCCCCAAACCAGTTTGCCTCTATGCAGCTTTACAAATACAGCATTTTTAAGTGAGGTGAAACAAGCTCCTGACCCAGGAAAGTAGACAAGACATAACTGATCTCAAAGGCAGTTCATCCCTTCAGGTAAAGGAAGTGTAGTTATCGCAGGGATTTTCTGTCAAGATGCAGCCTTGCATTTGAAATAAAATCATATGTTTATGTCCTATGTATTGATGATGTTGAGTAGAGCAGCCTGCTCTATGAGAGGGTTTTAACAGCTTCTGATCTGAAAATATTGAGGCGACAGTGGGACTGAAGGAACAGAGACCTGCTTTTTCCTCTTTTTTTTTTTTTTCTTTTTTTTTTTTTTTTTTTCACTGTCTTTATCTGAGAAGAGGATTGTGCAGCGTCTTGTTATTTTGTCCTGCTGTTGATAGGCATTGGCTGTTTGGGAATGACCACAATGCAGTGCAGTCATATTTTCTGTTGCATTTGTAATTTGGGAGCTTGTCTTTCCCCCATAACACAAAGACAGAAGTTAGTGTAATAGAGATTAGGACCCTAAGGTTAGATTAAAACCAAACAGCATTAAAAAAAAAAAATCTCTGGGTTATGTTTTGCTGTGTTTATTTCATGACTTCACCGTTTTGGAAATTAAAGGTGTATATGAAACTTAGTAGTTTTTTCTCTGTTCTGTTTGACTTAATCAGTTGCTCTGTTTCAGAGATCCCTGGGTTTATGGCATTCACTGGAATTTGTTGTACTGTGGTAGATATTCATTTTTCAATTTTCTCCTTCCAACTTTTCATGCCCCTAAAGTTTTGTATATTTTATGATAATACCAGTACAATTTCTTCATACTCTGAGTAGTAACACATGGAAGGGAAGGATGGCTCCTCTTCTTTTCCCTCTTCATATTTCCTTGCCTCCCCTGTTTAATACTCTGCAGCATCAAATGCAGGGCATTAATTACCATAAAGGCAGTTTGGACAAGGAAATCTTATGAAAATAAATATAGGGAGGGAAGGCAGTTCTTCTGGCTTGAGCTGCAGCTGCCTCAAACTACCATCTGTGGTAGCTGGGCCTTACAACTTTGAGTTTTATTTCTGGAAAACATCACTGCCATGTGTTGAACATATTATAATGCTCCCCGTTTCCTCAAAGTACAAGCACTATCATGAATGATTATTACAAATTACTTTATTGCTCAGGAGCTTATGGCTTCTTGACATTAAAAAAATCGTTCCTTTTAGTGTGATTTTTGGTTTATGACTGAATGTTGCTGTCTAAATGAGTTTTGAAAGTTCAAAGAAAGTGAGTTGGTTCCAGAAAGAGTGTTTTGAATAAGAGAACAACTGCTCACAATTCTGCCAGTCACTTAAAGGACAGAAAATATTCAGAAAATACCATGTATTACATGCATTTACCATTAGCATTCATTTAGGGGCCAGAATACATTATTCATGTGTTAATATTTTAAAGCAGAAACACATAGAACTACTGATTCCTAAAAGCATGGGGAGAAATCAGTATTAAACAACTTTTATTAGGGTTGCATGGATAAAACAAGTATTCTCTGGTGACAGCTTAATACTTCCCAAAACTAATAATTTGAATTGAGTCAAGTGGCTCTGAGATTAATAGGGAATCTCAGAATATCACCACCCAAATATGATGAGCCTCAGAGCTGTGATGTCTGCTTTAACTTGATATATTAGAGCAGCACTTCTGTGAACAGCTCTTTTTTCTCTTAGTACTTTTGAGAGAAATCCAGTCTGCAACCAAAATGGCACAAGTTGTTCTGTCCATGGATCTGACCATGGAAGCCTGGAGTGGCAGAGGGGAAGCAGTGAGGCAATCTCTGAGACGTGACCCAAATACTTAATTTTATGGAGTTAAGTACACAAGTTCCATTCAGCTGATAAAATCAACGATGGAGTATGTGTTGCACAACTCCTGTTTGTGTAGAATTCGTAATCACATCATTGCCTTTTTCCAAATGCTTGCAGGAATGAAATGTGCCCTCCTTGTGGAATGAGACCACTGCAGAATTGTCACAGCATCCCTCACCAAAGGGAAAATTTGAATGCTTTTTGCCTGGCATAAAGACACAGCAGAAGCTTGTCCTGCTTGTGTAGGTAACCAGGCAGAGGCTGTTGAATCCCAGGATGAGGTTCCCCCCCATCCCAGCAGAAGGTACCTGGTCAGAGAGCAGGCTCCAAGTGCACCCTGCAGGAACAGAAGAGCTGCTCAGCTCGGCATATGGGAATCATGAGGAAGTGAAGGTTTTGGGACTGGCTCCTGCTGTCGTCCCCCTCTGCTCAGAGCCACCGTGCTGTGGAGCACACTGCAGTAGAGAACACTTCTCAGAAAAGGAGTTAGCAAGCCAAATGTAAACAATTAGGGTTTTCTGGGTTTTTTTGGAGTGCCTGGATGCAGATTGCGAACAGCAGCGTGATGGGTCAGGGAGGAGTTTGATAAAGCAATAATAGACCAAACCCCTAAAACAACAGAACTGAAATATAATCCTATTACTTCTTATGGCACATGTGTTGCAGTAAGTTTAGTATCTATGCAGTGCTGTGAAAGAGGCAAACTGCCATGAGTTAACTAGGCCCTGCTCTGACCCTTTCAGCAGTTCTTGTGGAGTAGGAATTGATAGCAATGCAGAGTTTTCCTCTTCAACTGATGTGCCTTATATGGGCACAGTGATTTAACTCTGCCTTGGCCCACTCCCAAATTTTGCTAAGTTCCTGTGAGGAAAACCTTAAAAGCTCAAGCCAAAACTTCCCCAGCTGAATTCTGCAGAGGTGATCATGTGCCATGTTACTTGTTCAGAGATTGGTGCTTCCCAAAGCCATACTTCAAATATTGGATCTGTGTGTTTCAAGACTTTGTCTGGCCTCAAAGTATGAGGCCACATAGCTCTCTTACAGGAAGAATGTCTTATCAGGACAAATGCAGAACTGGCAGGTCTCACAAAATAAGGCTCCTCTAGAACAGCCAAAGTGTTTCAGTAGTGCTGGGAGAGCACAGAAGTTCCTGCTCCCAGTGCTAGAAAGATCTGGGTTTCCCCTGCACATACACAGTTTACTTGTGATTAAATGCAGCAGAGGTAAATAAAATAGCTTTGTCACTTTGTCCTTTGTCAGTGTTTACTTATACCATTTGATAATTCTATTCCATAATTTTCCCTCCTTGCCATGTGCGTTGTGGCTCTTCAGTAGTGAGCTCTGCTGTTGTAAGCTCTCAGTATTTGCCTTGAACTTAAATGCAATCCAGCTAAAGTGTTGTTCTGGAATTAACTGGAGATTTCAACAATTTAGTTTTCTAGGAGGCAAGGCTTATTATTTCTGTCACGTGGGTTGTTACCACAGAATATGCCAGTGACACGATTTAGTCTTGCTATAATGCCTAATTTTAGTGATTCACCCACACTTTTTCCCTCCCTTGAATTTATGTCATCCTATCCATTTTCCAAGCTCTGTCAGCTCATGTGCCAAAGCTTTCAAGGATGATCAGAATTAAAATTTACAGGTAGCTTCCTTAGAAACTGTTAGGATCACCAAGAATCATGAATGAAATTGCTTTTAGATGAGAGCAATTTAAGCTAGATATACTTTAGAGCTTTTGAACCAAGTTAATGTGGAAAAATAAGGAAGAGAACTTGCAGCAGAAATAGCTTTTGAATATTGAAGCAACTGAACTTAAGCAGGTACATGCACACTGCACACTTATGAAGAAGTCAGCCCTGTATTAGATGGAAATGAGTTTTTAGGGTAGATCTTTAGAAAACATTGCATTTTACCACTTACAGGGCTAGCTGCACTTCTGATTTTTGTAGTGCCTCAGTGAACTCCCTCATTAGTTGGCCATTATGTTTTTCAAATAGGTAATGATATTTGTACCTTTTTGACACATGAGCTAAACTCCAACACAGCCTGTATCCATAGTTATCCTGCAGAGCCAACTGCATGCAGCCACCTTCAGCTTCCCGGCTCATGGCAGAAATTTGGAACACTGGTGGTTATGGTGACCAGAGAGCACTTTGGTTTCAAGTGTTCTGTTTGTATAATAGTACTATTTTATTTAAAAGTTTTGAAGGTATTAAACCATACATATCAAATGGTGCTGAGTGAGGAAATGGATATCTGATAGTTTCCATTGTCATGCCCACATTAATATTGCAGATGTGGTGAATTTCTGTTCATGGAGACAACCCTCAAGAGGGCAAAGCTTGCTTTAAAGAGGTTCCTTGTGTTTGAACTGTCTATGTGCCATAGCAAGAGCTTGTAGGTTTGTCTCTCTAATGTATTTATGATCTCTCTGAATCGTTTGTGCAGTGAGGAGACACTTGGAAGGGCACACCCCAGACATGTCACGGGCCAACAGCTTCACTGATGACATCGACCTGGTACCTGAGGAGTCCCCACTGCCAGCAGCATCTGACGTGGCACAGTGAGTGAGCAGAAGCTCCTTAAGTGATCCCAGAAATGCTTATTAATAATGGGGGACACCTCTCACCCAGTAGCAGTTATTCTTTGGCTGGCTGGCTGCACTTAAAGTGGTTGTGAGTTTGATCTGGTTTAACTAAATGGGAACATTTCCTGCCAAATGCCAGTTTAGCCTTAAGTTTGGTGGAAGTAGCCAGAAGCTTGGAAAAGCAGCACTGCTCTGTGATGAGTGGCTTGCAGTCTAGGTGTCTTTGTTTTCCCACTTTTTAAGGCAGCTGGAACAGTTCCTGAGAGCTGTGAGCTTTACAGATGGTTTTATACTTCTAGACTTCTCCATCAGGTTAAGCTCTAAAGCAGTCCTGATATGAATTGATTGGACACCTAAATGAAATAGTCATTTATAGATACAGCCTGAAAATAGAAAGGCTACCTCATGTAATATTTTTATAAGGAAATGACGTTCCACAAATATGACAGTGAAATTATTGTCCAGGGAAGAAAATCCCCATCAGAGAGTTCACTGCAATTGTTAAATTGTTGCTTTTACTTGTCTTAGCAAATATTTCTGGAAATGAACAAAATAATCATGCAGGAAAATTCTGTGTTATGCTTTAGCAAGATCTTGAGTGACCTTCATGCATTTGTCCTGTAATATACCTCTCCAATTCTGGGCACGGGGATTCTTGAGTAAATTTCAAATGCAAAGCAAAGCACTAAAACACAGAGGAAGGCCTGGATGGAGCAGAGCATCCAGGTGCCATAGCAATGTTTTATCACCCATCAAAAACTGATACAAATAATGCAGGTGAGTTAGCAGGCTCATGAAGGTCTGACTGATGTTTGGGGGTTATGATAATGTTGGTGAAAAACTCACCTGAGATCACTCTTGCTAGAGAAAATATGGGCTTGTCACTGGAAAAATCCTTTAGTAAATATCTGAAGTTAAAAACAATAAAAAGGAAAAAAGAAAATTTGTTGCCTGCCTTCAAATAGGGAAAAATATCTACAGTGGTGTTCAGGATTAATTCGAAAGCAATGTGTTTCCATTTTATGGTGTGATTGCCTGCAAGAGGTTTTCTTTCATGTTCTATGTTTCCTTTCTGTCCAGGGAACTTGTATAGATGTCTGCTACACCTATAGTAACTGTACTGTCCTTTCCTACCAGATATCCTGGTCCTGTATTTCCTCAACATTTAATATTGGCCTTGCTTTCTAATCAGAGAATTCTAAACTGTTCTATCAAATTGGTCTTTTTCCTTCTTGTTATTAGCACGCTGCAAGCAAAGGGGTTTGCATTTGAGGAACAAACCCCCTCAGTTCTAGTCTTATTTCTACTCTTTAGTGTACGAAAAGTGGTGATAGTGTGACTTACCTTGTGTAGTACAAACTGTACCTGCATTTTTAGCTCCTATTGGTGTTTCAATGCATTTCTCCCTTGTGGGGAAAATAAGGTGTAGCAGAAAGGTAATCAAATGCACCAATGGAAAAAGAAATTAAAATATGGAAGGATTTAAAGTATTGTGCTGCATGGTTTAAAGCAATATGCTATGAAAGCATTGATTCCTCTTGATGTGGATGTCAGGTGCATAGACAGAATGATCTTGAAACTGCTGAGTTAAGGATTCTTATATTCTAACCCCGTGGTAAAAATCATATGTGTAAGTTATAGCTTCTAAATATTTGCAATAAACTTCAAATGTGTAGAAAACATAAGGCTGGAAATTACAGATATAAAGGTAAGAACAAAGTGAAAATATTATTTCATCTAGTTCTCTGCTTCTAAATCAAACATAGAACTGAAAATGCTATCACTGATCATCTCATTTTCTGTGTCTGCATTTCTGCATAGTAGGATGCATTCATTTAAAAGTTCTCCTGATTGTTGTGCAGAAGTGCATAGTGTCTCCTTTAAACGGTGAACTTTACACGAGAAGCACAGAACGTGTTGTGTTTATTGATCCGGGTTTAAACTCCAATTCCAATGCAGACAGTACGATTCTGTGCTCTCAATCTTACTGAAGAACAGTTCGCCTTCTCACCAGCAGCTCAGTCCCACTGAACCTAATTCACGTTTCCTGCTGAATTTCGTGTCGGCGAATTACGCACTTGACGTAGTTTACGCAATCCCGTAACAAACGCGGTTTACGCAATCCGCGTAATTTACGCCATCCCCGTAACGTCCGTGATTGACGTAACCTGCACGAGCTGCGTTACTTCCATAAACCCAATTAACCGATTTTATATATATATACACCACATAATGCAATACATAATAATATATTTCATATGGATATATCCATATGATGATGTACATTGATATGTAATACGTGTTGTATGGATGTATTTGCCTGGTATGCGCTTCAATATTAGGTACAGTCGGTGTAATTATTTATCTTGTCTTTTGGCAGAAGCGTCAGCAGGTAAGTCTTGGTGTGTGCTGCACTGGCTTTGGTATGTGAGCTTTCCAAAGCAGCGTGCCTTCTGCTTTTCACTGAATTAGGCCAACAAATCTTCCTCCTGGAGTCATAAAAGCAGTCAATGATTAGACAGAAGTGTTCCAAGAGTAAAATTCAGCCAAAAGGGGGTGTGGGTGCGTATGTGAACAGACAGTGAGCCTTCCCAACTTGCAAAATACATGAAAACTTGGATTTCACATACTAGTTCATGCCAGAGTCCCACCATGATGACAGTTTCACATGAGGCGCTTTGTGAACTCGAATTTGACTTTGTGGAGCTGCCAAAAGCTCAAGTTTTGTTTGTCTTCAAGTGTTTTAAGCTACAAAATCAATCCTGCAGTAAACCTTTATTTCAAAGTCTGTAACTGGTCATTTTTAGGCCTCCTGCGTTGATTATTAAACATGGTGCCAGGTTTACAAATGTAATGTTTCGGGGGTTGTTTTCTGAAATGTGAAGAGTAGATGCTTATGAAGTCAGCTCTGTGGATGGATGACAGCAGAGATGCTCTCTGGTGACATAAACTTTGCTTTAGGCCACACTCTCTTACAGATTCCCTCTGTTGCGTGGGAAGGGCAAATGATATCCCAGGAAAAGAGATTTCCTACCCTTGAGCCTCGTTGCCTTAGGCAAACAAACCCCTGTTGCATCAACCTACACGTGTGTAGCAGCTTTGTGTCATAGCAACTTGAGTTTTGCCAAGCACGCCCCAGGCTGCTTGAAAACTGCTGATATTGTTGTTTAAGGTGATATTTGCCTGAAAGCAAACAAGTTCAGTGTGTTGCAGCACTGCCCAGGTCTCAGTGGTGAGTGGATACATCCACCTGTGGAATTCTGATGTGAGTGGTCCATGCAAGGCTGGAGAAGCTCAGCTGCCCTGGGAGAAGCTGTCAGTAAAATCAAGCTGGGAAATGGCGCTTGAGACACCTTTCTGTAGAAACACAGCTACTTTGGATGCCTTAGACAGCTGGGATGATGTTTGTTTTTGGTGAGCTCTGCACAAATGTCAGCAGCTCCTGAGCCAGGGGACAAAAGCATCACATTCAGTTTATAACTTTGTGGCTTCCTGTAGTTCTTGCTGAGTATCTCTGGTCCATTTCCTCAGGGGCCAAAAATCCCTTGTGCTGCTGACCTGGTAGAGTTGTGTTGGTTGATAATGCCTGCTTCTGAGGTGTCCAAAGTTGAATAAAAATGATATTGTCAGAGATGAATCAGTTATAAAATATAACTGTATATGAAATAACTATATTAATTTCAATCAGTTGATGAGTAGTTCTATTTTTAGCAAGAAATTATTGGACTGATGTCTCACTGCCTGATGTAACTACTCAGCTAGTATTTCAAAGTCTCTGATGAACAGTCAGAAGGGGACTCCATCAGTGCATCACTGGAGTTCTGCAAGAGTAAAGGAGAACCCAGTGACTTCAAGACTCAATATTTTAATTTTTTTATCTCCAGCTGGTTCTTTTTTTATTGTGATGACATGAACCCTTAGTCATGACAACATCTTCTGTCATACACACCAGAGTTAACCTTCCATCAGGAAAGGGGATTTGGCCAATAGAGTGCACTGAAAGAGTACACCAACCTGGTCTGAGATAGCACAGCCTCTGAAAAAAAACATACACAGCAGCGGTATTAGAGGAGACATCCTGTTTTTGTTTTTCAGAGCTCTGTGGTTTAAAGCTGTGGTGTCTAAAGTTCTTTCCACTGTGAGGAAAAGCAAAAGTTCGAAATTCTATATGTCAGCATGGTTAAGCAACTGTGGTTGAGTGTGCATTTTGTGGCTCGCTGAGGTCACACCAAGGTGAATGCCAGCTGGTCCCGTGGTAGGAGCAGGGCAGAGCTGCAGCTCAGCCCTGCAGGAAACCTCTGGCAGGTGAGATGTGCTCACAGTGCCCATTGTGAGCTGTGGCTGCCCTCGGGGGACAGCTGAGCAGGAATTCCTCAGCTGGAACAGGAGCTGAGAGCTCCACCTGTTCCCCGCAGGGAGAGTGGGGCTGAATCGCGTTTCATGGGCTGAGAGTGAGACCAGCAGTTGCTCTTCTCAGAGTCTGCCCACAGCAGAGTCAGGCTGTGCTTAGCAGCCTTGGGTTCAACCCACCCCTGGCTAAAGCCGTGCTCTGCAGAGGTTTAGAAAGCATGGAGGCACTTGTGTTGCATCCCTGTGTCTGTCCTGTGGCTGTGAAAATGGCTCACTGCTTCAGTGTGAGGTCTTAAAGTAATTCAGAAGCACAGACCAGAATGTGGAAGCAACCTGCTATCCGCTGTTCCCACCTCCTTTTTAGGAGATTTTATTTTGAGCTCACAACACAAAACTGGCTCTTAGATTGTACAGGGGAAATTTAACCTACAAAAACATCAGGAAAAGCACCAGCATTAAAATATGGTTGCTAAACAATCAAGGGAACCCTGAGGAGGGGGGAAAAGATAGACCTGAGGTGAAGCAATGGATGTAAAACAAACCTCTTTTAATGGGGGAAAGTGAGACCCTTAGTCTTGGAATCTAGCTTTTCTCTTTAAAAACGAGCTTAGGAGCAGTGTTGGTTTGTTTCTTTGTTCAGGAGTTGGTTGATTGGGGGTGAGTTGGTTTGCTGGGGGTTGTTTTGCTTTTTTTGGCGTGTTTGTGTTTTTTTTTTTTTTTGTGTTTGATTTTTCTTTGTGGTTTTTATTTTCCCCAGAGCAAATCAGTTATCATATGATTGGCGGATATGAAATATGACTAATTTCCTTTACTGTCCATTAACACAGAAATTTTATACAAAGTGAATGGGACAAATGGTAAAACTTCTGCAAAGGCTTGCAGTTTACATTAGGTGTTGTCAAGAGAAAAGGATCGTTAAGCCCGTGAAAAAGGATGTTAAAGCCATCTTGTGACTTTCAGACTCCCGGTATCTGTAGCTAGTAGTGAAGGCTTTATCAGGGTTTTAAGAATATTTTTAATTTTTGTCCTTCTTTCTCTGCTTGAAAATCTAACTGTGCAACTTGTAACACTGAGCACTTTTCAGTTTCTTATGGTTTTGGTCTGTCTCTGCCAGCTCCGCTGATCTTTGTATTTTAGCATCGCTTCCCCCTCTAGTTTATTGCTTTTAATCTTACGGAAGGAACAGTTCCCCTTGGCACCAGCGGCCCGATCCCGCCGAATGCAGTCTGTGTAATTTAGGCAGCCGGCGCGATTTACATAGATTGCGTAATATACGCAATTGGCGTAACCTTCGTGAATGGCGTTATCCGCGTCACCGGCGTAAGGCGCGCGGGCACCGCGGTAACCGTGGCAACCGAGCGGCCGAGTCTGTCACCGCCGGGCGAGGGCACGGGCGACACTCGGGATTGGGGAGGATCAGAACCCTGGGCGGGTGCACTGCACAGGGACGTGTGACTGTGTCTCTTGAGTAGAAATCACCAAAGGGCATATGTTTGGTGTTCCCCCTGATCTGGTGGTTTTGCAATCCTTGGCGTTTTAGCACTTCTCCTGTGAGGTTCACTGGGATGTGGCTGAGCTGTTCCTGTGCCTGCCCTGGTTGTAGGCACCTGGTTGTGTTCATTGTCTGCTTGTGTAAAATACCCGGAGGCAAAGGAGGAGCAGGGAGAGGAATCCTTGGTGCCTGCAGCCTAAACCTTCGGGCCATTGCTGAGGATGGTGGAGCTCCATCGACCAAGCACAGGGCGTGCCTTGGATTGGCAGCATTCAACACAAGAAACACTTTAGAAATTGTTTCTGTCTGTTGTCCTCCCCTTTTCCTTCCGTGGCTGCTCCCGTGGCCGAGGCAGCGCCCATCTCCTACAACCCAAAGCAGAACAGGGAGTGCAGGAGCCATGAGGGTCAGAACAGCATGGAGAAAAGCTTGAAGGCGTGAAGACACCATTTTTTTGGCTAGAACTTGGAGAGGGTAGAGCTGAGCTAAAAAACAACCGTTCTAAGGCAAGAAGCTTTAATTTGAGGTGAAGAAGAGCTGAGTGTTACCTCGGTGTCCTTCTGAGCAGGGACAGCAGCTCTGCGAGCCAGAATGCTGCCTTCCACTTGACAGTCACTGTCAATCCTTACAGCCTCCTCTCTGAAGAGGTGACGTGTCTGTCTGTCATGCTGCTCCTACAGACATCATTTCTGAGCCAGCATCAAGCTGGGGAAAAAAAAGAAACAAATTGCAAGTGAAAGTGTAGAGAGGCCACTGTGGTTAAGTGACAAGTTGTGATGGGTGCATTAGAGGACAAATCAAAACTATTAATGTGTCAGGAGCAGTTCTGTAGTTAGAAAATGCGAATTCTGGGTGATTTCTTTAGTATTTCATCATGGCAAATCTGATGAAAATCTACTTTGGAACTTTCATGCTAATCTGAACAATAATACACTGATCATCAATGGAAAGGGCATCATTTGGTGATGGTTTTTCATGGTGGAGTTGATAGAAACAAAGGGGTTGGAGTTTGAACTACATTTCTAGGCAGGAAGCAGGTAGGCTGTCCACTTAACCTAAGACCGAAGGAGGCAGAAATTTTTTTGTGTTTTTTAAGTGTTAATTTGTCTATTATCAAGGGTTGCTGCAGTCTTGCCTTATTTGCCAATCTCTATCCAGTCTTCTTCTGTATTTCCTGGTCAGGTGCCTTTCCTTCCTGAAATAGAAATAATTGCTCATTTCATTCCGGTGGCTTTTACAGACTTTTGTACAGTGCAACATAGTAGCCAATGAAGCCAGACATGCTCTCACTGCGTGAGAGGATGTTGGAATTCCTATGATGTGGCTGAGTCACTGGAGCTGCTTTTGTTCTATGGGATGGATTGAAGGCTACGGATTGTTTATGGCAGCCCCAAACATACTTCTCATGAAGTTTTTTGGGTCTTCGAAGTTTTGTGAAAAATACTTTTTTCCTAAATTCCACTTTAAAGAAAAATCTTCCAAGGGAAAAAGAAGTTCTTTAGTAAGGCAAATGCCATTTGCATCTTGGTTGTGTGTTTAAAAACGACAGCCATTCTCATTCTTCAGTGAATGCTGTGACCCCTGGTTATTCAGCTGCAGTAAAAGTAGAATGTGAATGGATATCCTTCATCTTTCTTCTTGTCTAAAATAAAATTCAGGTGCTTTGCAATGAGCAGGCATCTCTGTTAAAACCCTCTTATTGTGTACAAGGTGTTTGCAAAAAAGATGATGATGTGTCTGATTAATCCTATCTTCCCATGGCTATTTCTTGGGTAGCCCTAGCAAAACTGAAGGGGGATGTATTCTAGACCTGAAATTTCACTTGTTTCTAGATATACTATACCATATTTAATTGTCTAGATTGAAAGCCATGCCAAAAAGACTCTGTGATAAATCAGCACATAATTTGGGTTAAGTATTAATTACTCCTGTTTCTCTCCCTGGGAGGTAATGAAGCCAGGGCCTTGGGTTATCTTTGTCTGGTGGTGTTTGTGCTTGCTCCAGGCTGTCTGGAAGAACAGACCAAAGCTGCTCCCCACCTTACCAGAGCTGGGTTCTGCAGGGATTGGGGGCTGCCCTGGGCGCTGCTGTGTACTGGGGTGGAAAATCAAAGTTGCATTCGAAGGAGGGGGATGCTTCATGGTTAGTCTTGGAATCTAGCTTTTCTCTTTAAAAACAAGTTTAGCAAAAGTGTTGGATTGTTTTTTGTTTGTTTTCTTTTGGGTTTATTTTTTTTTCAGAAGAAATAGGTTAGTTAATGATTGGCAGATATGAAATATGACAAATTTCCTTCATTGCTCATTAAGAGAAAATTTATTCAAAGCGTATGGGACAAATGGTAAACCTTCTGCTAAGGCTTACAGCTTCCATGAGGTGTTGTCGAAGAAAAGGATCGTTAAGCTCGTGAAAAAGAGGATGTTAAAGCCATCTTGTGACTTTCAGCCTCCCGGTATCTGTAGCTAGTAGTGAAGGTTTTATCAGGGTTTTAAGAATATTTTTAATTTTTGTCCTTCTTTCTCTGCTTGAAAATCTAACTGTGCAACTTGTAACACTGAGCGCTTTTCAGTTTTTTATGGTTTTGGTCTGTCTCTGCCAGCTCCGCTGATCTTTGTATTTTAGCATCGCTTCCCCCTCTAGTTTATTGCTTTTAATCTTATGGAAGGAACAGTTCCCCTTGGCACCAGCGGCCCGATCCCGCCGAATGCAGTCTGTGTAATTTAGGCAGCCGGCGCGATTTACATCGATTGCGTAATTTACGCAATTGGCGAAATTTACACAAATGGCGTAACCTTCGTGTGTAGCGTAACGCGTGTGAATTGCGGCAACCTGCGTGACCGAGGCGACCTGTGGCGCTGATGTAACCCACGTCGTCAGGAGGTTATACGTATTGTGTATATACAATAGACAGACCATGCTTTATTTATGTAATATAAGAATTAATATTCTATATATATGTCATATGTATTATACGATATGCATAATATATTGTATGTATATATAAGCGATATATGTTTTCTGTAGTCTATATATTGTACACTCTGTTATTTATATTTACTACCTAGTGATTGGATTGCTGTCTTGTTTAGCATAATTGAACTGACTATAAACTCAGGAATAACACTTTTATTACCAAAATAGTGTCCCTGGGGTAACCCACAGTACCATGAATGAAGGGCATGCATCTATACCCATCTTGTTTCCACGTTTCTCGTTGTCTGTTGGCTTTTGACGCTAATTCCCACTCTCAAGTGCCTTGAACACATGTATTACTGATGCAACTGGTTCTGCCCTCAGCATGGCCCTCCAAAACATTATTAATTGCTTCAAAGAGGTATTTTAATGAGCATCTGTCAATTCTGAACAGAAAAAAAAATAGGTTAAATAGTGAAAATGAAATAGGCAGTAGTAATTGCTAATCTGGCTCTATCCTTTTTTACCACTGTATGGTCTTGTGTTAAATTGCCCTTTTTAGCAGTACCCATTTTTGTCTTGTCACTTCTAATTCGGAACACTTTAAAAGTGCTGCTTTAGAACTTATTTCAGCACCCCAAGTATTTTTGTGACAACGGGATATGAAAGCAAGGCTAGCATTAGTATAAATTGGTGCCATTATGCAATCACCTTTTAGAAGTAATTGACACTGATTCTGAAGGGGGTTGGAGGTATTTTTGAGGTTTCATTCTGGTCATCGTGTATTTTTGCTCTTTTATTCAAAAAGTGAGAACATTTGGCCAGTGGAGGGCACTGCTCCATAACGCAGGAGAAACAGAAACGTCCCTTTCTGCTTTCCAAATCCCATTTGTCATTTCAGCAAGCTTACTTAGAAATAGAATTTTTCTGCATCTGAATTTTCCCAATGTTAAATTGGCAAGTTGCTACACTAAGAAAAATCCCTACTATGCTTAAACATCAGTTTGATGAGAAATCTAACCAACCCCCAAAAGCTCAGCTTGGTGTGGTGGTTAGGCTTTCTATTCTGCAAAAGAGACTGTTGTAACAGCCCACTGAAGGCTGTCAAAAAAGAACAGAATGCATATTATCACATAAACTTCTATGCAGCAGAATTGCCAGATCTGATGGAAAAGATTGACTTAAAAGGTTGCTTTGGAAACAGAAACTTCTACAAAGTATTTTCTAGAATTGATTTTTTTTTTCTTAATGAGTTCTCTAATAATTTCACAGAATTTTCAAGTGTGAATAGAAGTTTTCATGGCGGAGGTGTGAAGGGACTCTGGGATGTATGGCTGTAAATATCTGTCTTGGGTAAGAAATAGTTTACAAAGAATGCATCTGTTTCCAGATAAAATTAAAGCCTCGCGTTTGTGGCTTTGCTTTACACAGAAATAATTGATCTCGGTAGCAAGTTAGAAAGTAGAAAAAAATTGTCACCTCGAACATTTGTTATTGGAAGGGGTGCAGGGTGCTGGATTGGATTCCTGGTCTCCAGTACTGGCACCTGTTTTCTGTAGTGTGAGGACAAAGCCAGGGAAAGGGGAATCACATTGTAATTTGTTTGGATGTGAGAATTTGTCAAGGTTTTAGTTTACATTTGAGTTAGAATAATATTTAGTTCTGTGACATTTGACAACATTGTAATTGCCTCTACATGCAGCTGTGATGGAAGTTTGGAAAAGCACAACATGAAAGGGTGTTCTTTGCTGGAGGTGACAGTGCAACCCTTGGTATCAGACCACCCCAGCCTGTCAATTCCAGGCAAAATTAAAGTGTGCCATGTGTGGCACTCGTGTTTTGGGGAGGGGAGGATCAAAACCCTGGGTGGGTGCACTGCACAGGGACGTGTGACTGTGTCTCTTGAGTAGAAATCACCAAAGGGCATATGTTTGGTGTTCCCCCTGATCTGGTGGTTTTGCAATCCTTGGCGTTTTAGCACTTCTCCTGTGAGGTTCACTGGGATGTGGCTGAGCTGTTCCTGTGCCTGCCCTGGTTGTAGGCACCTGGTTGTGTTCATTGTCTGCTTGTGTAAAATACCCGGAGGCAAAGGAGGAGCAGGGAGAGGAATCCCTGGTGCCTGCAGCCTAGACCTTCGGGCCATTGCTGAGGATGGTGGAGCTCCATCGACCAAGCACAGGGCGTGCTTTGGATTGGCAGCATTCAACACAAGAAGCACTTTAGAAATTGTTTCTGTCTGTTGTCCTCCCCTTTTCCTTCCGTGGCTGCTCCCGTGGCCGAGGCAGCGCCCATCTCCTACAACCAAAAGCAGAACAGGGAGTGCAGGAGCCATGAGGGTCAGAACAGGATGGAGAAAAGCTTGAAGGCGTGAAGACACCATTTTTTGGCTAGAACTTGGAGAGGGTAGAGCTGAGCTAAAAAACAACCGTTCTAAGGCAGGAAGCTTTAATTTGAGGTGAAGAAGAGCTGAGTGTTACCTCGCTGTCCTTCTGAGCAGGGACAGCAGCCCTGCGAGCCAGAATGCTGCCTTCCACTTGACAGAATCACTGTTAATCCTCACAGCCTCCTCTCTGAAGAGGTGATGTGTCTGTCTGACATGCTGCTCCTACAGACATCATTTCTGAGCCAGCATCAAGCTGGAAAATAAACAAAAACTCACAAACTGCAAGTGGTAGTTAATGCTTTCAGTGCATTAAAGGATACTGCATTTCTCATGACTTGGCTGAGTCACTGGAGCTTCTTCTGCTCTGTGGGATAGACTAAAGGCTACGGATTGTTTATGGCAGCTCCAAACATACTTCTCATGAATTTTTGGGTTTTACTGATTATTTTTTTTAATTATTATTATTTTCTCTTAAATTGTGCTTGAAAGAAAAATCTTCCAAGGGAAAAGGAAGTTCTTTAGTAAAGCAAATGCCATTGAGTGTTTAAAAACAATACTAATTCTCTTCGTTCAGTGATCTCTGAGACTGCTGGTCATTCAGCTGCAGTAAAAGTAGAATGTGAATGGATCTCCTCCATATTTCCTATCTAAAATAAAATTTAGGTGCTTTGCAATGAGCAGGCATGTCTGTTAAAACCCTCTTACTGTTCTCAAGAAAATTTATCCTAATTTGTGAGATCATCTTCTACCTTCTCATGGCTCTTTTCTTGGGTGGCCCTAGCAAAACTGAAGGGATGTATTCTAGACCTGAAATTTCACTCATTTTTTAATATGTACTATACCAGATTTGATTGTGTAGATTGAAAGTAATGCTGAAACACTAATTGGTAAATCAGCACACAATTTGGGTTAAATATTAATTACTACTGTTTCTCTGCCTGGGAAGCAATGAAATTGTTGCAGCCAGTGTTCTGCTTTGCAACTAACATATGTCTGTGCCTAAATAGGGCTGATATGTGAAATTTCTGCTTTGGTCATTTGACCTCTGCATCAATCTCTGTGCTTGAAAACTCCATTTGATAAGTTACTTTCAGGAAATTTAAACTATTTCAATTCTATAAAACCTGATGGTTCCTCATGGATTTCTCAGCTTTGACACTTTCACAGCTGCACATGTAAAATCTTTTTAATAGGCCAAAACCTGATGAACTCCAAATGGGGACAATGAAAGTTGCTTTTCAGGTTGGATACACTGAAATAGATGCCAGACAAATACCAGTGCCAGTTGCTTGTCTGCTTTTTCTTTTAGTGCTCTGCAATTTGGAGAAGCCATTATACTCTCTCTTTTCCTCCAGATTAAACCCCCTCTCTCCAGGGCTGCCTTTCCCCCTTGCCCAACAATGCTTCTAGATGTTATCACCACGTTCTCAAAAAACTTTGCCCTAATTGCTTAGCTGTTTGTTTGTATTGCTAAGACAATTTATCTCTGGTCTCTGGGTCAAAATGAATTTATCAGACCATTACAGTACAGAAAGCTTAGTATGTGGGCACTGAAGCTTACAGTCATTGCACGCTATATTGAGTTCTGTTCCTCCCAGTGCTCTGCCTGTTTGCTCCTGGCCTGCTGTAATGGCATTTTTCATAACTCACTGATACTTATCTCCCTCCTTTAGTCACTCAGGCTGCCTACACACAGGCACTGGCAAGAATAATAAGAATAATAGATAATCTTTTTTTTTCTTTTTCTTTTTTTTTTCCTAGTTAGCTGTCTACAATTGTGTGGTGCTCATTAGTATAAAAAATATGCTTGAAAACTAAGCTCCAAGAGCTGCTGAAGCTGTTCCTATGCTGATTTCTCTTGCTCTGGCAGTTGCCACTGAAGGATTCCTCCCATTGGGTTCTGTGATTTGTCCCTGCAGTAATCCAAATCCAATAATACAATGTAAACTAGTTTTGACGTGTTCCTGTGCTTACTTGGCTACTTTGTTATTGAAAAACCAAATTGCTTCTAATCTGAAATGTGTGGAACTTGCAGCATTTACCAGGGATTTCAGATAAACAAAGCAAGTGCTCTTCCTGTGTTTAGTTTTTTTCTTACTCCTTTGATACTGTGGCTGCTGTAAATTTCATACTTCATTTCTGAATTTTGTAGTTCATGGAAGTTTTACATCCTTTCTCATCTTGACAAAGAATTGTCACTGGTTTGGTTTTTTTATTGTAGGAAAAGTTTCAGTTTGATTTCTATGCATAATCTTTTCTGTCTAACCTTGAGTGAAAGGCTTCTGTTAGTCTATTGTTGTCCACCTGCCAAGCTCTGATTAAATTTTAATTGAGAAAACAAGCCTGTTAGTGTTTAACAAGCACTGGGCAAGAGGAACTTGCTAGCCAAGGAAGGGCTGTGGTACCTTGAGGGTTTTGACTGCAAATCCTCTCTCTGCCCCCTCTTGCAGGGAAACCCAAAGTCAGCTCTAAGTAAAATAAGGTACAATTTATTGAGCTAATTGCCCCTGCTCTTTCTATACAGCACTGCTCTGTCAGTGAGGGAGAATTTCTTCGTGGCAAATTTTCTCTCAGCAGCACAAATGGGTTGAGCCTGTTTTGTCTTCTCATGCTTGTCTCTTTTCCCCCTGCAGCTCCTGAGGCACAGGAAGCAAGTCAGTTCCTCAGGATGGCAGATTGACTGGTGCAGTGTGACTGGCGAGGGCAGGGTCTGTTGTTTGTGGTAGAGAAGTGGACAGGAGCTGGGAAGCTTGTGGCTGAGATGGGGGGAAATGGAAGCAGAGAAAGCAACACCTGTCTGGATGAAGATTTGAGGGCCTCTCATTCTCACCCAGAGCGTCCTCGCACATCTTGCTGGTCACTTCAGAGCTCACCTGGGCTCCCCTCATAACCCCCTCATCCTGTCACCAGTCCCTGCAGCTTCCTCTCCTTTTTGAGGGGTGGGTGAAGTGTGTGTATATGTGCATGTCTGACAAAAGCCCTGGACAACAAAATTTGACTTTGCTCACTGTGCTGAGGAGCCTGGACTGAGCTCTGACTTCTATTTCAAGCTGAGTTTTGCCTCTGGCTGGTCAAAAATCTGAGTTTGTGTCCTCAGATGGCCTTAGACTTTTCCCAGGAAGAATGTGTAACATCTGCAGAACTTGGAGAGAAATCTTTGTCTTTTGTTATCAGCACATCTCCCCAGCGACCTCACAGCAACTCCCTGCTGGATGTAATCGATAACAAGGATAAAGGGGGTTCCATTCCCTTCCAATTTACAGTCAGCCCTGTATGTACTTGATTAAACAGAGGCTTAGAGATAGAACCATGTGGGTTTGGAGCTATAACCACATAGGTAGCTATTGGATTTCTGTGAAATTTGTCTGTACTCTGACTTACAGAGGTCTCTCTTTCCTGTGGTATTATATTACACCTTGTTAGATTTCTTTTGTTGTTTGTTTGCCTGGTTGTGAAAGCAAACCAACTGGTGTGCTTGAACCCCTGGATATTTACTTGGAGTCTAAATTTAATTTTATCACTCATGCATAGTATTAAACCCTGAAAATTAAGGCAGAATTATCCTCCTGCTTACTTTATAGCAAGTCTCTGTGTGTGATGAGTAAACACACTGTGGGTGGCCTAGAGTGAAATAAAATTTCAGTGTTTGTTCGTAAGGGCAGATTTCTTCCCCTTCAAAAGATAAACACCTAGCCACAGTTTAGCAGATTTTACCAGCTGGTTTAATTGATGCAGGAAGCAAATATCTCACAGATGAATGTAGAACTTCTTAAAAATTTTGGTATTTTCATAAGCATATTGTAAAGCTTTTGGAGTCCTCTAGTGCTCAAAATATGACCCTTAGTTCAGATGTTTGGATTAAAGACTTTACTACAGCCCATACCTCAGACCTCTGCCACCAAATTGGAAATATAAACCCAAAATATATGCCCTTATTTTATCCATTTAGTATTTATCTCAGACAAGTATTATACAAGAAAATTACAGCAATTGAGAAAAAAAATCCTCATATTATCACACACTCATCCTCTCTTCAGTTTTATCAGCTGAGCCCTAATAATGAACATTTCCAAAATCTCCAGTTTCAGCATTGTGACGCTTTAATGCATGAGCTAATGAAGAGCTGGAGGTTATTTAATCTTATCTTTGCCCTGTTCCTTGTTCAGAAAGTGCTTATCTCTTTCACAAATAGAAGGGGCATGAGCTCATTAAAGAACTTGCTATTCATGACATCACCATTCTCCTCACTGCTTCTCCTATCCTTTTTTCTTCTAGTCTGAGCAAGGTGAATATCAGTATCGCAGTGTGACAACAACTGTGCTTCTCCCCAGGCAATGGGTTTCGGTCTGTTCTTTGGTTTCAGTATTCTTGTGTGCGTAGCAAAGAGACAGGGCAGAATTGACTGACAATTCAGGTGGATGACCCCATCTTTAATAAAGAAATATTCTTCCTACTTGTGCCCATGGCTTTCTTATCAACCTGTTTTAAACTGCCTTAGTTTATTGAGGGGGGGAGGGTAGGAAAGTGAAGGAAGCAATTTAAGTCCAAGGTCTTTTGGTTTACACTGTTAGCTCTCATTTGAGTTCTTTTGTTTAAACACAGCTGGCCTGTCTTGGGCTAACCCCCAGCTGTGCTCTGGCAGGTGAAATCTGCAGTTGTGCTGCTGAAGCCAGCAGTGGAAGTGCACAGAGGTAGGGAGAAATCTGAGGAACTCTGATATTAGGACATTAGGCCAGCTCAGTCTCCAAGTGCAGTGGATTAACTTTCTCCGTGAGCTCTCTGAACCCAAATTATTAAATGGGCTGTAAGCCCTGGTGTTTACACAAGCTTGTACTGAGGGGCTGAGCTGCAGTCCAGGAGCTGTCTTGTAGCAGTCACTGTTAGGCAGGATCTGAGGGTTGTGGGGGTTTGGGAACACTGCACAGCAGCCTGTGGGAGAACACCCTTTTGATCAGACACAACCCACAAAGTCCAAATCACAAATGGGAAACAGATTTTTGGGTCTTGTAATTTCTTCTTCATATCACTGGACTATCTGTGCTTTGTCATCCTTGGAGATGCCAAGGAGACCAGTGAATGTGTGTTTTTCTATCACTGAGATATTCTGATAGCCAAGTTTAGTCTTCTGTGTCTTAAAATCTGCCCCTTAGTTTTGAGTAACAAACTAACGGACCTTATCTTCATTTCCTTCATATTATTATGGAAATATTAAACACAGTGCTTGATCACTACCTAATGCTTGCCATGTTTGTTGTGGTGTTCTGCCAAACTGCATTTTCTACAAAATCCCATCTTCATTCCTCATTTGTACATGCCGTTTTGCAAAGTATCTATACAGCAAAGGATGGTAAAAATTGGTCTGGTATTAACCATAGCTATGGGGCTGTTATAATTCTATTTTTAACAATCACATGGCTCTTATGTTTTGTTGATGTCAATCATTTGCAAGAATGTTTGATGTAGGCAGAATTTAACCCTGCTTTCTAAACGAATTTTTAGTTTGAGGCAAGAAGACAAGAAGGCTAGCATGAAAAATTCTTATAAAATCTTTTTCTAGTTTTCTGTTTGTAGGTCAAAGTCAAGAGAACTTTGAAATGATGATGTATTAAAAAATGCTGGGAGTTACAAAGCTAAATGACTCCGTTTATCCAGACTTCTCGTTATAGACAGTAAAATCTTTTATGATTATGCAGACAAGAAGTGAACATTTATCTTCAGGTTCTTGTTGATACCTGTCTGTTCTTAGTCAGTAACCATGTCTTTAGAACAGTAAACCTTTCATTGTCTGTCTGCTCCAGAGAATGCTGCTTTCCAAAAGCACAGTTGTCAAAAGTATGTCTGTAATGTTGTGCTAAAAGTATTTTTAGAGGGAGTAGTCAATGGTGCCAGTGAGGTGTTTTCTTTTAGGGGAAAAATGCTTTGACTCACTGGCAAAAATTCAAGTGAATCTCCATAGAAAGGCAGAAGTTTGATGTTGATTTCCCAGCAAAAATGAGATGTGAACTAAGGGAACATATGGCACCTGACTGGAAATTTGACTCTGTGGGGAGGTTTTGTGCAGTTTTCCCTTTCCTATACGAAGAAATGCTCTTGTAGGTTTTCTGTATTTTTGCTTAGTTCTTTAAGTTCCTTAAAGAAAAAAAAAAAAAACAAAAAAACAAAACCCTGAGCTAATTAGTGACACTTTTAGCTTCACTCTGAATGCGCTAAATAGAAAATGTCAATTCTTGCAAGTCTGTCACTTAGCGTGACAAGGGGTTGATGTCCCTTCTCTACCTGTGTCCAAACTTACTGTGCTCATTCTATGGTCACAACAAATGCTTTTAGAAGTACAACAATAGCGCCTTTGGAGCAGAAGCTTTCTCTTCATATGGAATTTTTATTTAGCAATGATAACCATTGAAATAAAATGCAAGACAGTGTAACTTCCAAATACTTTTTAATAGTACGGCTTTATTATTTTTTTTAGGATTGAATGAAGAAATGTGATGCAAGAGGACTAAAATGGGACTAGAGAAGGGAGTAAAATGAGGTGTTAAAAATCAGCTGGTTAATAGGTAGTAACAAAAGAGGATTTTAGGAAAATTCTATTGAGTCTCAATAAACAAAAGGAGTAGGAAATACAATTACAGGAATTATGATTAGGACAATTGAAAGTTAGGCCTCTTTGGACAAAGAATAATAAAAAGCCACAGATGTGCCTCTTTTCTTTCGGTCGGGGGGTGGGGGGCGGTGTTTGTTTGGTTTCGGTGAACTAACATTGGTTTCTTGCAGAACTCCCATGAGTGATGAATCAGAGGAGTGTATTTTCATTTCCTTTTTATGATTCAGAAAAAAATTGATACATGAAGATTCATCTAGGTCTAGTTTTGTGGAAGGTGTGGCTCAAGAAAACTGGTTCCTATGAGTAAAATACCTGTCTGGGTGGGGGGGGGTCTCCAAAAGCTTTTGAGTAACTTAAGGGAGTAAGCTGTTGGAATTTTGATACAATTATTAAAAAAGAAGTCCCATCAAAAAGTAGAAGCAATATTTAAACCATCAATCTGCCATCAAGACTCTCTCAAAGCTGAGAGTAGATGCCTCTCACCAAGTGATTCACTTTGTTTCACCAGGTCCTTTCTCTGTTATCTTACTGATGTATTACAGAAAGCCTGACTGTTTCTTGCTCTCAGGGTTGTGGTTTCATAATCAATTTGAAGTGATCTAAGACTGTGCTGCCTTCAAAATGTTTGTCTGGCTCTTTCCTCTGCCCTGCTGCCTCTCCACTCCCACTTTTCCTCCTTTCTCAGCACTAGATATTATACAGATCACTCACCTGGTTAAAGACCTTCAAAAGACCTCATGGAAGTGGCTGAGAGTATTAAAGTTGAAAAGAAATCCTTAATTATCTTGGGACAATTACTTATTCTGACAATAAGGGTTGTTTTTTTTTTTTTTCCCATGTGGGCTTTCAAGTTTTATGGAGCTACTCTTTTAATTTTTAAACCTTTTGGCCCTCTTCTTTACCTTTATGTATGGGCACGTTAATGGTTTCTGTTTGTCAGTAGCTGGATTACAATACACTGATTAATGGATGCTACTGAGATGACATATCAAGGTTGTAAACTTCAGTCTGAGAGATCCTCCTATTCCTTATTTATAAAGTTCTCTTCCAGGGTAGTAGTGTGAAAATAAGCAGTTGTATTTGAAGCATGTACCCCAAAGCATCTTGATGTGTTTTCACTCCAGCATTATCAGATGTTTATGTACAGCATGGAATTCAAGGGCAATACCTTAATATCCACCTAGGGAGTGGCAGACAAAGAAGGAACAAAATAATGCCTTCAGCTACACTGTCCTATGTCAGATTTATCTCTAGGGGAGAATGAGGCTATTTTATAGATTCACCAGCTGGGCTCTTTCAAAGAGAAAAAATCAGAATGAAAAAGTCCCATTGCACAGAGTTAAATCAGACATTTGGCCAAAATGGAAACACAGTTCAAAGGCAGAGTGAAGAAACGGGGATGTGCCAGGATTGACTGGACGAGGAGCCAGGCTAAGGAACAGAATGTGCGCAGTAGGACGGGCAGGGGTTAGGGAGACCTATGCACTGAGTGACAAGAAGTAATCCACATAATTATTAGACTTAAAATATTCCGCTTTCCTCACACCTCTCCTTTTAAGCAGTAGAGGCAGAGCTGTTTTTTCCACGGCAACTTCGGTCCTGCATCAGAAAGTATTAACTTTCTTCTTGAATTCCTTTTTATTGTCTACACAGCTTTAAGATGGAGTTTTGCTCTGCCATAGCTTATTTGGAACTTAAAAGATCTGGGCAGTTCCCCACTTTTTCACAGCCCACCTGGACTTGCCACCTGGCCCTGTTACTGCTTTCTTTGTGCCAGCTCTTCCTACTGGGACAGAGGCTGCAGGATGAAAAGCACTGATTTTTGGGATGCTGGTGATTTCAGGAGTGGAAGAAGAGCCCATTACTCATGCAGTAAATAAGTATTTTTAGAGATCAGCTAGAAATAAAAACTCTTTCCTCCTGTACTTCCTACTATGCCCCAGCAACAGTAAATCCTCCAGTCCCACTTTTGTCCTCCTCTATGGATGAAAAAGGACATTTGGAATTTTTTTTAATGTCCTTGTGTTGCACTGGCTAGGACCAGTAAAAAAGAGGAAGATTGTTATAGGGGAAAATCCTGTATTTACTGAGTGCATTGTGCACTTTCCAGATCTGCAGAGTTGTCCACGTGGAGATGTGTCCCTGTGTCAGACTTTACTTTTGCTGCTAATTAGAATTTGTGAGTTGCAAGTGAACGGAGACATTTTTAATTTTGAAAACTGAATGCAGTGTTAGCATGGGAGAGTTGAGCTTCTGATGTGATGACTGTGGCAGAACTTGCTGTTTGTTCCAAACTTGGGATGAGTTTCTCTACAACTCCTCCACAGACTTTTGGTGCAAGTTTGCAGCTAAAATATGGGTACCTGCTGAAAAATGTCAGGAAAACAGTGCCACATTAATATAAAGAACTTGCAGATCAGATGTGGTTATTTGGAAAGAAAACTTCTGCGTATCAGCCTTTGTAACTTATCTAGGCTATTGGAAGTCAAAATAAGTGTTTCCTGTTTTCAGTAGCTGTTTGCAGCTTTTGCAGAGTAGGTTTGTAGATCAGTCTTGTAGCTGATTCATAAGGGGAAGGTCAGGAAGATCATATTTTGCCTCATTCTAGGCAGTGATGCAACAGCAAATTATTTTCTTCACCCAAAACAAACGTCTGAAGAAATGGTATGGAAAACTGCGTGTCTTTTTTTCCTCTGCTGAACAAGTACAATTTAAATCTTTGTAAAAGTGACCTGGGTACATTTGTAAAATTATACATTCCATCAACATTTTGCTACTATTGTCCCTCCGAAGTAACACTTCATTCTTCCTCTGCTATTAACTTTGACCTGGTAATAAATACACAGCAGCTTGAAGCTGAGAAGCCACACCTTGGTGAAGCTGCAGTCACTGCACCTCCATGTTCAGAAAACTCCGGAAAAGCTACTGCTTTCTATTTTGTGACAGATGGGACAGAGCAGTTGGGTTCCTGGGGTGGCAGGAATAACAGGGAGAAGCCCACAATCGCTTCGAGGTGAGGCTTGGAACACTTGGAAAAGCTAGACGTGGCCCCATCAGGATAAGTGTGCTGGGAGTGGCTCTGGGAGACAGGAGTTCATGAACCCAAATGCTTCCAGCTCAGTCAGCCTAAGGAGCCTGGAATGTGGTGATATCATGGGCAGCTCTGCCAAGTGACTAACAGGAGGAACTTTCGGTTGTTTGGTGAATCTTGTTTGCAGAAATCCCTTCACACTTCACGACCAGGCCTTGAGATATTTTCAGAGAGCTCTGGGGATTTCATCTGGAGAGCTCCAAGTGCTCCCACCCTGAGATGTTTTCTTAAGGTCTCACTTGGTGTTCTTGATTTGCTGCCTTCCATCGCCTGCGGTTTTCAGCCTGGATTTTTTGAAGGATCTGAAAGTAGAGTGAAAACAAATCTGACAACTTTCAGTAGTGTTGTAATTGAGGATATACTTCAACATGGCATTCTTTTTAATAAATACCACCTTTTAATGACTCCTGAAGATGTATCTCTTACTTCTGGGCTGTTTTGGTGCGAGGCAATCTATGTTTCTTAGTGGACTCCATAGAGTTTAACAGCTTTCTCCTGGCAAGTGACCATCTATACCACAGTCAGCAATGTTGTTAAGCTTAAAAAAAGAAAAGTAGACTGTCATCTTGAGTGTAACACCATTTCTTTAATGCTGCATCTTTCTACAGCATTCCCCAAATATATTTAAAAATCTACACTTAAAAAAAAAGATAAAAATTCAGTCATGCTGATGGTTTGTTTCCCTTTTGCTGCAACTGCTGATATTGTAAAGTCCCTTGTTCTTTTCACTTTAACCACCAAATTCCCGTAATATCGAGTAGACTCTGACACAGAGCTGGAGATCTCGGAAACAACTGCTCCTGCAAGATTTCCTCCCTAGTCCAGAGAAAATGCTCTTTTCCCTTTGAGTCTCTTTATTGGTTGTGATGATATTCTGAATTTAATGATTAATTTTACACAGTTAAAATTTTTCAAAGTTGGAAAAAAAGTCTTTTAAATACAAATACTCCAGCCTGTCAGAACCTGTGCATTTCATTGCTGTTTATTACAAGAAATGGCAAATTGCTTTTGGGTAAAAGCTCCCACTTGCAAATAAAATACTCTTCATACTGACTTGGATGGTAAAAAGCTTTTCTTTTTTATTTGTTGCAGATGTTGTTAAATTTTAGCCAACTTGGAATTTTATGGACAGCAAAAAAGCTGCCTTTTTTTTTTTTTTTTTTTTTTTCCTAAGTGGTACTAGTTAAATCAACCCTGGCAAAGATAAAGCCAAACTTTGACACACAAGCTTGGAATGAACATATTCAGTCCCTTCTCATGCAAAACCCACCAGAAACCCCAAAAGGGTTATTTTTAGCTTTTGTTTTCTCCCAGGATAGATAAATGGAATCAGCTGTGACAGAGACATGATTCACCAGCATGAAAAAGAGGCTGATATAATCCAGAACAAACAAACAAAAGCAGAAAGGGGTTTCAGGGAAAAGGGAGAGATGGGTTTATTTTTAGTTTGAATCCATAGGTTTTGCAAAGATAGGATTCTTCTTTCTTCCACCTCTGCCCTGAAATTCCAGCAACTTTTAGGCTAATAACCAACAGCCAGGAACAATCTCAGTTCATGCAAGTAGAAGCCTGAACTGTAGCAGAAGATTTATTCTTTCTTTCTTTTAACCCTTGCAAATATAAATTAAGACACATCCAGTTTTTAAAGGTGTTTTAAAGGTAGCTGATTTAATATTTTTGAATCTGACTGCAGAAAATGGTTTTCTTCTTTGTATCAGCAATCAAAATGTTATAGCTTGGCTGCCTTTCTAGCGACAGACACCTGTGTTTCTTATGAGAGACAAAGGACATTGGGATGGTGGCTAGTTCCACAGTTCATTTTTTTCTGTATCTCAAGGATGTACAGCTTTGATACATTTTGAGTTTAGTACAGATGGCTGATATTAAAACCAGAGGTATTGCATGAGTCTAGAAGCAGAAGCTATTAGAAAACAACGTGCAGTGTTAACTTCTCTTTAAAGCAGAAATCTCTCCAGCTCCCGCATTTCACCAGACATGCAATCACTGTCACCACCAGCTAGTGTTTGCTGTAGTTCAGTGTGTCTGTGTGTAAGCTCAAATTGTTGCTTTGGTTTGAAGTCCCAGTGTTGTGTGCATTTCTTACTCTTATTTTTTTTTTTTTTCCCCTGGGCATAGGATTTTCCTTACATTATGGTGGGATGGATTCAAAGTGATCTCAAGTTCATGAAGGTGTTTGCATGCAGCTTTGGAGAATGTATTGGTATCTGAAGATTTGTAAAGCTTTCATGGCAAAGTCTGCCTTTAAGTTAATTCTGAATCTGCTGCCTTTGTGTGGAAGCAAAGTGTTCCCAGAGTGTTCCCCAGCAGTGCTTCTCTGAGGAGAGGGCACAGAGATGTGGGAACAGGAGAAATTTCCACAGAGACAATTTGACTCTTTAGCCCCACAATGGCAACAAATAATTCTAGGCATGAGTTCCTTGCATTTTCTGCAGGAAGAGGATGGTCAGGAGCTGGCTACGAGTCTGTTCATAATGCAGGGAGCCAAAAAATCTGTGAAGTAAATTATGCTCTATATTTAGCCATCACAGGAATCATAGGCATTGGAAGGCCTTAGAAGAAGTGGTGTTCGTATCAAAGGAGGACCTTCTCCCCTGAAGAGTTTCTTGTTAGAATTTTACCCCCTTTTTGTGACAGCAGTGACTATGAGCTTTGTTATTCACTGTAGACCTGTTAGCACTCTGGTGCCCTCCAAACAGAAGGTTTGGTGGGAGTTTACCTGTATGTGTGTCAGGAGTCTGTGGGTGGCAAGGGCAGCATCTGCACATTTATGTTGCTTAAATAAATAAATAAATGTAATAAATTAATTTTTTGCTTCAGTGGGTGACACTCAAGTTCACTTTACAAACAAAAAAAGGAAACGAAATGTGATGTTTCTTGTGGGAATGGGAGTGTTGTGTGTAGAATCTCTATTTCTGGCTTCTTGCTAGTGGCAAACAAATATAGAAAAACTTCTTTTATGCATTCATATTGCCTCTTCCAATTATCTGGTAGTAAGAATTTTCTGTTTCAACCTTGTGTGAATTTTGGGAAAAGACTTGAGAAACTTGAAAGATTTTCATAGTGAGGCTTTTCTCAGTGAGTGTGTAGGTAGGGGAAAGACAAATGAGTAGGATGGTGGGTCTGTCTGAGAAGGGCACGAGCACAGGTCTTCCTTATGTCATAAAACTGGGTGTATGTACTAAATATGAGCAATTTACTGCTCTGTTATCCTCACTCAATATTGGTAGGGTTTATACATCCCAAAGTAGAAAAAGATAGAGTCTCTGGGGGTTTCCTTCCAACTTGGGATATTCTGTGATTCCATTTCATGATTCATATTGTGGCTGAAGGATATTGGTTTTTTGGGAGGAAAACTTTGTACTGAGGCTATTTCTTTTTCTCTCCTTCCATACTTTGTCACAAAATTGTGCTTTTAGCAAATTGTGCAATTTGATGATGGGTTTAATTCTGTAGTCCCCGACTTTCTTTCCTCCTCATTGCTTGTAACTTGATTGTTTCAGTTTATTTAAAATTTGTCACAAAAACGTCTTTTTACCAGAGGATGGCTGTACCCCTTGGCTGAAAGCCCATTAAAAAATTAACCTTTTCATTTATAAATATGATCGTTTTGACTTAAAATCAAGAAGTAAAAAAGCACAGGTTGTATGTCTTACAATCTCATCCACTTGGCTTAATGCTATCCATTAAATACATTTTTCAATAGGGTGAACATGTAAAAGCTCTATTTTCACTGCTATTGTAATTTAAAAACGTAGAAAAGCCCTTCTACAGATTGTCTCAGTTCTTGCAAGATAACAAATACCAGATGAGTTTCCATTCTGCTCAGCAGAATAAAATGGATCAAGTTTAAGGCAGAATTTAAGGTACAAAGCAGATTATAAGTTTTTATTCAATGGTTCTAGTAATTAAACATTGAGATTATTATTTTTAAAACCATGAATGACAATCATGGAAAGGCCTGTGATAATATTTCTTTAAAAATCTATGAAGGCAATGATACTAAAAGGGTTTTATTTCTCCATTGATCATATCAGTGAAAACCTCTTGTGGGTAAAAAACTTTCTATCGTGTAGGTTTAGTCTGCTGCCACAAATCAGAGGGAATTTTCTGAAATAAGAAGACAAAATAAACACAGGAAATTGCTGTTTTTCCAAGAAAGCTTTAAAAAGAAGCTGCATTATGTCACTTCAAAAACTGCGAGCAAAATTAGCAGACTGGATGTGTTTGTTTTGGTGACTTTTCACTTCAATAATTCAAACAGTTATGCTATTACTCAATTAACCAACTAATTTTGTACATTTTTGTACAAACTGATAAAGAGACACAAGCAGAAAAAAAAAAAAAAAAAAAAAAAGAGTGGTAGAAGGGAAGGTTTTGATCCATGAGTGTGTTTTTTGTATTTCTCTTGATCACTCTAGTGAAGTGACAGTGGCAGAGAGGTGTGCAAGAAAAACAAGACCCTGGTTTTCCTTTCTCTTTAGTCTCCAAAGGCCAGAGGTGAGAATGTTTATCCTTTGGGGTGAATGACACAGGTTTACCTGCCCACATGTTTAAAATCTCCATTTTTATTCATATAATAGATCACCCAAATGCTCCACAGAGACCACTGAATTTTGTATTTAAGGGGTATCTCCACTGGAATGTTACCTTGTGTTTCCACCTTGTATTTATTGGTAATGTGCCCTACTCTGTGTTGGTAGTAGGTAGGAATTCTTTTCACCTGTCTAAATTTCAATCTGTTTTTCTTCTTCTCTTTTGTGCTATTGTAAGTACAGATATGGCATTTAAAATTCAACAAACAATAAAAGCGATACAAGCCATGATGTAGAGTATTATCTTTTTATGGATCTGTTGCAGATAGCAATTACTGCTGTAAAACCGACTTGGAGCAGATAAAAGTTCCCCTGGCTAAACAAAAGCTTGTTTTACTGCCTTGTTTTCCAAAGGGGAGTAGGGAAAAAGTCAGGTTAATTTTCTATTTGAAAAGTATTTCCTTTCCTGGTTAGAGTACGAAAAACAGGACTCTTGGTTTCTGGGTTCCTTTCCTTAGTTTGACACCAATTTTTTGCTCAGCCTGAGAATGTGAAGATTCAGGTGAGGTTGTGTTCATTACAGTCTCCTCTGTAAAGTGTTTTGAGATCTGTTGGTGAAAAAATGGTGTGAAAAGCAAGTTTTTATTTTAGCTCACCTTGACCCGGTAGAATCACAACACGGTAACCAGATGCAAAGACTGTTCAGTGTGATACTGCCAGGAAGTTTGCAACCACTGTTCTCATGAAATTCGCATGAAGAAATTAATTGTACATGGTGGTGAATTTTATTTTTTTTTGGATGGGGGTGCTGATTTGTTAGTGTTGTTTGGTGTTTTTTTTTTTTTTTTTTTTTTTTTTTTTTTTTTACTAGTAGGTCTCAAAACACTTTACAGAAGAGACTGTTGATGCCATTCTATTTTGCAGGTGGAATGTGGTGCATAAAGAGTGATGTGTGCTGTACAGTTCACCCAGTGGAAAGACTGGGAAGGGAATGAAGTCCTCCTGGCCTTCCCCGCTCACAGAGACTGTGATACAGGGCCATATTTATTCCCCAAGCACAACTTTCTCTGTGTTCCTTTCTAATTTTTCTCTCTTTTTTTTCTTTGCTGTGAAGAGACAGCCATTCAGCAGTGTAAAAAAAAAAAATAAATCATAAGGCAGTTGCCTTCCTTTCTAATTTTCCCAAGTGGGCCTGTATCTTTTCCTTCTGCCTGTAAATCAGTCTAAAACTTCTGCAATAAAAACAACTGCACCTGTGCAATGTCATCTCTGCACTGTCCTGGTCTCCATTTGTCCTACATCATCCCAGTAATATTCCTGCCAGACAGGGCCATGCTGGCTCATGAAGAATTTTTTTTTTTTCTCTCTTTTTCACATGGCCCTTCAGATTCCTTAAGTAGCCTTATGGGAAATTCAAAATCCATTTATAAAAACAACAGCCCTGATGCCTCGAGGGTGCTGCAGTGACGTGGAATGCTGGCCTTTGCTGTCCACAGCATTTACTCTTTTTTTCTCCCTTTTGTTTTCTCTGCTGCAATCTGCCAATACTTCTACAAATATAGGCAGCACCAAAGAGTGCTTTCAAAGCCTGCTGGAGTCCTGTGGTGTCACTTTGCCCCTCGTCCAAAAGCCAGAGCCTGTTGGGCATAGTTCAGCTGCACTGTGGCCATACCTGTTTTTCCTGTTGCTACCAGGGCCAGCAGCAGGCCAGGAGGAGCTGCAGGTGCAAAGCCAGCAAGAACCTGTTACAGCTGGGAAGTAGCTGTGCTGGGCACCCAGGTAGGACAGAGAAGAGGAGATTTTGCCAAATTCTTTGCACTGCAGCAGCCTCCAAACTCTCCAGGGAAGGATTCCGGGTCCTGTTGTGTTTGCTCAGCAGTAGGTTGTGCGCTCACAAGTTGGATGAACTGGAAAAAGGTTTGCCCCATATTCGACTTTTTGAAAGTCCTGTCTGCTCTTTTGCCAGAAGATTTATGGGACTTCATGGTATTGTGGTTTCCTGGTGAGAATTGTGAAAAACCCCTCATAGTCCTCAGCATAAGCTTCTCAGAAATTTGCAGCCAGAACAAGTGGCATTATCCACCCGAACTGTCAGTGTGGGTGAATGCATGCTGCTGCCAGCTTTCCACCACAGTGCTGTGTATGGTGGGAAAACAGGCACCAGCAGCAACAGGAACATGTCCTGGATCTCCAGTAATGCCACAGGAGTTTTTGTGCACCTCTGGAGTGTCTTAGGAATGATGTTTGAGATGGAGCTCTGATAAAACAACACACTCTCATTGCAGTGCAGCATCATGATGTCATTTCTAAACTGTGACCCCAGTACTTGATGCAGGTTGTGCTCTGGGTGTGCTTTATCTCCATTTTTTTGTGGAAGGCAGCCATGAGGAATCCTATTTATAATCCATGAGCCACACTCAGCCTGAACACAGGCCAGTGTCCCATCCAGAATTACTGCAGAGGAGTTGCTTCTTGTTGCATGTTTGATGATCCAAAAATCTGTCCCAGATTCTCAAGCAGCATAAATTAATACATCTCTATTAAGTTTGGGAGTGCAGCATTAATTTGGAGCAGCTGGTGCAGCGTGTGAAGCAGTGACAGCTCATGCCCACAGCACTCTGAGGAGCTGCTTTGTACCTCAGCCTTTGCAAACAAGTTGCTTCTGCCTTTTTCCTCCTCGCTTTGCTCAAGGGAACGATATTTTAGAAATGTATGCCCTAAACGCAATTAATATGGGGATGATGAATACAGAAGAAAGTCACCATGGTAGAAATGTAATTGAATTTGACTGGATAATAACTGAGCCACTTGGAATTTCTAGAGAGGTAGTCCCTGGTGTAAAATTCAGAAAGGAAATTAACCTTCTTATGTGTTTTCCATTTCCTCCAAAGTCTGAGAGTAGAATTGCTGGTGCAACTCTAATGTCTTAATTATTGGTAATTTCTCAAAATAGTGTCTGATGTGACTGCAAATAATTTTAGAAACACTGTGATTTTACACTTTTACAGAAATGGAAAATATTCTGGGGATATATTACACTTTGCTACCAGAGTAATTTATACAAGGCTGTATAATTTTTTGTGAGGATGAATGGTGAGACAGGGAGGCTAAGAACAGAATGTTTATATAGTAAGTCAACTACAGAAAAAATGGAAACACAAAAGAAGCAGCCCATTTAAGCAAAGACCACCATGCTGAACAACAAATATCCACACTGGCTGTTCTTTGAAGGCAGACTACTTAATGCCTTTTATGTCAACAGAAATCAAAGGGAAAACTGAAGCACTGAACTTGAAAGGTTAAATTGCACATTGGTCATGGCATAAACTCCAAAATGAACAAAAATGCAGAAAAGTTCGCTTTGTGATTTTTTTTTTTTTTTCCAAATGAACCACTTTTACTCAGGGACCGCATGAGCAGAGATTCTCAACAAGAGCAGGCTAAAATATAATGCTTCCTTTTTTCTTTCTGATTTCATGTCAGAGAAACTGATCCCCAGTGCTGGAGGGCCAGGAACTATCCCCAGGCTGATGAGTAACTCTGTGAGTGAAAGAGGCACAGGCTTTGTTAAAGCTGGGAAGTGAAAAGCAGCAGGAGGCCTGCAGGTAGAGACTTGGGCTCCTGAAATGAAGCCACTGTCACTGTCCTGCACTTCAGAGCCATCAGCGCCATTTGCCTTCCAGCACAGGCTGGTGCAGCCAGCACTGACCTGTGTTTTGCTCAAATTGCAAGCTTGGTTTTCTTGTTGAGAATAACAGAGGTGATGCTGATCCTAACAGGTGCCATGGAGCAAATGACAGAACTCTAAACAGGAAAGGAAAACCAGAAAAATGTGTAGCTGACTTTGCAAATTTTCTCTCTGTCAGCCTATCTGCTTGCCTTCTAGACAGAATTTGGGAGTATGTATATCTCAGGGGTTGGGGAGTGCTCTAATTTACAGCCAAAATTAACTATGTTGATGAAATGATGAAAAAAATTAAATGTAGGTATAAAAAAAAGTTTACAATGATATCAAAGGACATAACATTTTCACATTCTAAATTATTTTAATGATTTTAAATATTTATTATCTGTCCACTCAGACAAACTGCATTTTTATGTACTTCATTCCTGCATAAAACAGACCTGAAGGTAAAAATTTGTTTCTTTCAGCAGTGTATTTAAATAGCTTATTTGTCTGCCTATTTTGTTGGCAATGAAAATCTCTGCTGTAAGCATTCAGCTGTCAAAAAAAGAGACATAGCATGCAGGCACCATAAGGAGGATAGTTAAAACTTGCTTTAGGTTTTTCCCAATCTATCATTAAAAATCATTAATGCAGAAAAGTGGAGTGTTCTTGATAACCAAAAAAAAGGTTTTGTAAATGCACGTGGTTATTGATGCACACATGTGTGATTGCAAGCATTTGGTGCTTGATAATGTTTTAAAATACAACTTGCTTGTGAAAAGAAAATAAACAATACTTTTGTGCCAGAATTAAGGTATCAATTTCAATATTTGTGTTGAACCAGGTCCATTTGTCAGCTCAGTTGTTATTGACAAGAGAATCAGCACAGAGCCTATTTTTCTGGACACAGCATCAGCCTGAAAGTATTAAATAACATCTGGTAGTGAACTGCACTTTGTAAACCATATTTTTGAAATCAGCTTAGCATGTTTTGTCTAAACAAACCAAGAAATTTAGATGCAGAGGAAAGAAAAGCATTCCAGCTGCAGATAAAAAATAATTGCTGAAGCACTTATCAGGAGACACTGAGTAATTGCAGAAGTGTGATTGAGTGGAGGCAGCAAGTATTTTGTATTTTAACTGCAAAATGGGACACCAGAAAAGAAAACAGAAGGTCTTTAATATGGTACTATCATTAAAAAAGGTTCGGTTAAGCCAGTATATTGTACACAGAGAAGTGCTATGTTTGTTAGAATGTGTATGGAGGGAACTGAGAATAATTAGACTTATAATAGGAGTTTTTGGCTCTGGTTGTGCACGGTTTCAAAGCCTCAACTGTTCTTGAATCCTTAATAAGTTAAGGAATGAGTACAGCAGAGGAGAGAGCAGGCAGAATCTGTTGGAGCAGCTTGCCCACGCCACTTTGCCAAAATCTAAATAGCCCTTTGAAAAAAGGCTTATTTTTTGCTGATGACATCATTCCTGCCACTGTCAAAGTGTGACAAGTCTTGGCTTGCCTAAAGAAGAAGAAAAAATCCTTTCCAAAATTGACACTGCACAGATTTAAAACATATGCAAGGACTACTACAAATGTGAGATATTTATACTCTCTTCCCATGCTACAAATTTTCATTCACAGATGAGTTTTTCCTCTCAAGCATTTCAACTTTGTAAATCAATGCATTTTAAATACCTTGTTTGTTCTTCATGATTTCATTATGGCTGCCCTTAGCTTGGGCATAGGACTGTTTTGATACCAATGCCCACAACCTGCCTTTTTTCTATTGTAGTTAATTTTAAGGTCACTGGAAACGTCTGTATAAAGTCAGGAAAACCACAGGTATTCCTGGAGGTGATCTTTATGCATGATTTCTACAGTCCCATGCTAATCTTATCTCTTTATTTTTTTTTTTTCTTCTGATTTCTTATTCCTTCTGATCGGAAGAAATATGGGGAAGATGCTCTGTGAATGTGTTTTTCCATGCTCATATGATTTTCCATTTTCAGCATCATCCCCAGCTGTGAATTGTACAATGAATAATTAATGTTGAATGGCGACCTTGAACCTCATAAAGCTGATTAGTAAGACAATGCATCTGGGAGAACAACTTTAAGACTGCGCTTGTAAAAGAATATCAAAACAGCTTAACACAGTAGGGAAAAGCCCCCTGGAGCCCTTTTAAAACCAATTGCCTACAAACACTTCTAAAAAGAACAACTCCGTAGTGGGGGGGGGGGAAGTGTAAAAATCCTATGAAGTTCAGAAAATAAACCAGCTTTTATACTTAATTGTAACCGAGATATTTGCAGTTAAACATTGCATAACATTACAGATCAAGGGTACAGTCAGCCAGAATAGAGCATTTTTGTCTTTTCTAGTTCAGATTGTTACGGCACAGTTGTTTTCTAGTTCACTGGATCCTAAACCCATTCATAAACAAGGACAGTTCAGGCCTTCCCTGATACTTCAGAGCAGAAACTATGTGCCCCGGTTCCCTGTTGCAGAGACTGATGGCAAACTGCTCATAAACCTGGGAAATTGTTATTTTTTGCATGCTGGCAAAGCTGAGGATGACGGAGAGTTCAGAAGGAGTTAATGCTTTTGTTTTCCCTGAAAAAGAGTGAATGTGTCATTTTGAGAAATGGATCTTTGTTTTTGTTTTTATTAAATGACATTTGTCATTGGCAAGTGACAGGAGGCATTGGGTTTGTTATGGAAACAGGGCATGTCCAATTGTGCCTCACAGCAGCAGCCTTTACTCAGGCAAATCTCTTAATTTTTCTTTTCTAACCCATTTTATAAACCCTAAATCTGGAATACCTAATTCCTATATTAACTTTTTTTTTTTTCTTCACAGTTCGTTTAACCTGTTAATACTTGAAAGAATTTACCGGTATCTTTTTGTTAAATGATTTGATCTAGTTCAAGAACTTAATTTAACTATAAAAAGTTGTGTTTCACAACACTTTTGGGGATTTTACTCCAATTTTGGATGATTCCAAAGCAAACATCTTTCAAAATTTCATGGTTTGGAAGACATCTGCTCCTCAGCCTTAGCCTCTGAGTAATCAGCACTGCTCTCTTAGAAAACTGAATAAAAAGCCTTTACACCTTCAGGGCAATTAAAAGTATCCCCGGATTTGGGCTGAATTTGGCAAGTTTGTCAGAGATGAGGATTAATTCCATAGCATCACTTAAATGTTTGTAATATTCATGCCTTCATTTTTAAAACCACTACCAAAATAGGTAATCTGAAAATGATGTAAAATTTAGATTTAGATCAATGTAATTCAAATTATTTTTATACTAGAGTGTAGAATACAGTTTAGTGTTGAATCACTTTCAGGTAGACTTCCCTATTTTTACTGAATTGGTCTCATTATGGAGGTAAAAGCAGGTCATGTTCTCTAAAACCACAGGAGTTCAACACTGCAGAACTAACAAGTTTTAAAAATCTTGCTACAATTTTAAAACATGCTGAGTAATTTTCTCAGTATAGGTAAACTTCCAGTGGTTCAATTTAATTTCCTTCTTAATCACATTAGCTATACTTTATAAACTAACAGTTTGCTGCAGTTACTATGGATTACCCAAAAATGGAGTGAATGTTTTTTAGGTGTGAGTTTATTTTCTACAAACGTATTAAGATAAAATACTTTTAATCCTAATTTAAATTCAAAGCACGAATTATCACACATCTGTCATGAAAACTGGATTGCATTTTGAAAGTTATTTAACTTGTAGATTGTTTCTGCTTTTGCTTCCACAGCAACACCATTCAGAACTTTTACGGAGTCTCTGAAACACGTGAAAAATCTGTTTGCCAAGCAAATGCCATTAAAACTTTTTATTTTAGTTATGAACAGAGGAATCTATGGAAGATTCACAAGGAATTCTGTTCTCAGAAAGAAATAATTTTTCTTTGTAATGCAGAGGTAGAAATTGCCCTCAGAAGTGGGCAAGTTGTGCCTAAGCAGTTTTTTCATCCTCTTTGCTTTCTGTGACACAACAGAGGGAGTGCAGGTTGTTGAGGACTTGCATCTGTTTTTCTGAGCCACCCCCCAGATCAATTCTGTTGTATGCTGAACATGGGAGAAATACATGGGGTATAGGTAGGGTGAAATCCCCCTGTGCTGCTCCGATTTCATTTTAAGGTTTGAGCAAAATTTAGAGAGGATTGGTGGCACTCTTACCCCACATGGCTGAGTTTATTCTGCTTGAGTGTGGACCAGCTCAATTGCACACTCTTTTTTTATTGTGTTGCTTTTTGGTGTCTTTCCCTGCCCCCAAATACTGCACTATCAGCCAAGAATAACTTGAGGCTGAATTTGGCACTGCTTTTAAATGTTTTCAAAACATTACAGGAATGTATCTGATGGTTTTTTCAATCTAGATGCAATTTTTATTATTTTTTTAAGGTACTTAGTAAAGCTAACAACTCCCTGAAAGCAGCAAAGTGCTGGTGGTGGAGCAGAAGAGAGCAAAGGTTCTGAACCCAAACCCAAGATGCTGGGCTTCAGAAGGGGCTGCCAGGCAACTCTTTGGGTTCAGGCTTTTCAGCTTGCAGAAGGCTCTTTGTGTCAATGTAGGCTAGGTCTTTTCTACTTGTATTGACAAAAATCTTACAAATATCAGAGAGCTTTGGCTTCTCCTGCCCTGAACTTTGTGTATTTATCAGCACTCATCACCTCCACTTTCTTATTAATCGACTCCTTCTCTGACATGTTTATTCCTGGATGATGACATTGTCTGCATGTGTGAGAGTGGGCAAGTTTCACCTTGTCATTTAGTGGGTGAAAATGTATGTAATTTTATTTTCACTTTTACAACTGCTTTTTCTTTATGCATCAGGCAATATTTGATGAGCAGGTTTTGGATGGAGTGAGAGAGGAAAGGATATTGACTCAGGTAATCATAATCACAGAATCCCAGGAGGGGTCAGGCTGGAAGGCACCACAGGAGCTCATCTGGTCCCATCTCCCTGCTCCAGCAGGGCCATCCCAGAGCACAGGGCACAGGATTGTGTCCAGCTGGTTCTGGAATATCCCCAGTGAGGAGACTCCCCAGCCTCTCTGGACAATCTGTTCAGGGCTCGGTCACTGCCCAGGACAGAAGTTCTGCCCCATGTCCAGGTGGAACCTCCTGGGCTCAGTCCCTGCCCGTTCCTCTGGTGCCATTGCTGGGCCCCCGGAGCAGAGCCTGGGCCCTGCTCGGAGCCCTCCCTGCTCACAGGGACACCCAGGGCTGAGGGCCCCTCTCAGCTGGGGCTCCTCTCGAGGCTGGACAGCCCCAGCTCCCTCAGCCTTTCCCTGTCAGAGATGCTCCGGGCCCTAAATCATCTCTGCAGCCTGCGCTGGCCCCGCTCCAGGAGCTCCCTGTCCCTCCTGTGCTGAGGAGCCCAGAGCTGGACACAGCTCTCCAGATGTGCCTCCCAGGGCTGGGCAGAGGGACAGGATCCCTCCCTGACCTGCTGGCACTGCTCTCCCCAGTGCATCCCAGGAAGACTGGCCTTCCACTGGCCTTCTTGTCCCCCAGGGCACTGCTGGCTCACGGACAGATCAGCCCCCAGCCTGTGCTGGTGCATGGAGTTGTTCCTGCCCAGGTGCAGGACCTGCATTTTCTCTTGTTGAACATCAGATGTTTCCTTTGTGCCCATTTCTCCAAGGGCTGCACAGCCCTTGGGGCTGTCAGCTTCTCCTCCTAGCTTTGTACCATCAGTGAACTGCTGAGGACGCATCGACCCTTTACACAGTTCCTGATGAAGAAGTTAAACATCTGAGTTCCACCTTGGCTTAGGCTTACACTGCTCTCACAGAAGCCACAGCCTGGGCTGTGAGAGAAGAGTCCTGTTTCGGCACTCTCTGGCTTGCAGTGACATTAATGGATATTAATGGCCTCACAGATCTCATGATTAATATCTATTATCATGAAACAATGGGAGGAATCCCCACATGAGCTTTGTGAAATTTAGTACATCTCCCTAGTAAATTTATTAGGGGTGAATACTGAGAAGCTTTTGCATTCAGCCTACAGACCATCTAAGTCTGCGTGATTCCAGATTCTGCCTTCTGTGGAGCAATTTGATGGCTTGTCTGTGCCAGCTGGTAGAAGACATTGTCCTGAAGGCTTTCAGCATCTCAACTATCTGGTTGGAGTTGAAGTGTAAGAGAAATATCTTGTAGTTTGCACTGTCCTCCAAGCCCTCTTCATCAATTCTCTCATTTTTCAGTCCCTCAGCTTGGACCAATAGTCATCCTGTGTGGGTAAAGATAGTGAAAACAGGGTCTGTGCTCCTGGGGAAAAGCCATAGGAAATCTGACTAAAATTATTGAGCAGGGAACTAACCTAGGTATTTCAGGCTTCACTGAATTTTAGAATCTGTATTGTTTGATAACGAGACAAGCACAGCCCTTTATGTTGGTGTTTGGTTGGGAATTATTCAGTGAGACCTGATCATGCTGCTGGTTTTTACTCAGATCATTAAGCAACTGTGAGATCACCGGTAGCCTTGTCCTGGAATACTTAGCTGTTTCAATTACCTCAGCTGCAGTTTTATTCTGAAATGTCCAGATTCTTAAAATTAAACTGAGACCTTAGATCCTGGCATTTGCCACCCTAGTAAAGCATGAAATTCTGTGGTTATGGACTCTACTGTGATTTGTGTTTTTTTCACAGTAATTGATTGCTGATTGACAACTTGAGTCATTTAGAGTAGCTGGTTGTGTGTGATGTTTCTATCTGGTTTTCTTTGCTCTCTTGGCAAGTGCACCAGTTTGGTTTGGGATGAGTCACATGTCAGAGTCAACAATCTGTTTATATGCTTGCATTGTTTCCAAACAGACAGAAATGGAAATCAGTATTTGAAAGATAATAGACAATAGATGTAGTATTTAATATTAGAATTACTACAATAGTTCATTCACAGTGTTTGATCTACTTGTTTGATTGGTTAAGATAAAAGATAAAAATTGCTCTAACTTTATAAAAGAGAGATTTCATCAGAAGGGTATGTATTGTACACTTCAGTAGCTAAATCACAAAATTCATATATTTCCCAGAGAAAAGGTTATAGATTAGTCTTGTACAGTGATATCATACAAAACTGGGAAGAATAGTACAGTATAAAACGAGAGTAGAAAAAATTATTTAAACAACTTTAACTCATTACAAAATTTATGCAACATAAAACAACCAAAGAATTTAAGAACTTTAGGGAAAAAAAAATTCATTATGTCTGCATGGAGATATGTTGCCTTTTTTGTTCTCTCACCTTTTATGTGTTCAGCTTTCATCTCCAGTTAACTGTACTATAATTTAAAATAGAATTATACAATTTAGATTTAATTAATGGGACTATGTTAATTTGCTTATGGTTTTATAGAGTAATTGCAAAGCAGGGACTAGGAAGACTTTATCATGGAGCTACAGGAAGGAGCTTGGATACAGTGGAGATGATTTGCCAAGTAGATGTATTATATACTGATGAATGCAGAGATAAAAATGCTCTTCTTTGCTGACAGCTAGTGAAATGGACTTTGAGGTTAATATCATTCTGACAAGGGAAATATTCAATGTATTTCTCTGCTGAAAGTCCCAGTCTTCCCTCTCAGCAATGCAAAGTGCAGGGAAGTATCCAGGCAATGGGAGATACTGAAACTACAGAGCAGCTTTTGTACTCCAAGTAAAAATAAAAGTGGGTTCTTTTCACAGCCCAGCCTGATGTATATGCTGGCAAAATAAATCAAGTTCTGGCCAGCTACAGATAGCTGGAATACTTTCCAGAGAACTCCATTTACCCGGAGTGCTGTAAGTAACCAGACTATCAAAAGAGGGGTTTCCTATGAAACTACCTGCAACATGGGAAGCAAATTAATTTGTGGTTTTATTGACAAAAGGTTATCTGACACAAATCCCATGCTGTATTATTGCAAAAACTACTACTCACTAAGAGAAAAAGTTTGGAAGAGATTGGCAAGGAATATCTTGTGAGTATGAATGAACTTAACATGTGCCAGGCACGGGTAGGTGGAATGTGCCACTTAACACATTTCTCTATTTTTAGCACCCGAACCTTCCTCATATGCTTCCAATCAGGAGAGGAGGCCGGTGTGTGTGAGCGAGGCGGCCAAAATGAGCTGCCAGTCGTGGCCTCTCTCTCAGCTCTCCGTGCTCTGGCTTTGCAGAGCAAAGGATCCCACAGCAGAGCAGCTGGCGGCACGGGGCTGGCCCCTGGCTGTAGTCATGGTGTGGAATTTCCCCGTGCTCGGGATATTTAGACAGCAGCACACTTACAAATGTGTTGTAAAATTGGACGCCTGCCGGGGGAGGCTCGGACCTCCTGGTTTACTTACTAAGCCCATGTTTCAATGGAGAAGCAAATTTGATTTTTCTCCCCCCTCGCTCTCTTCTTCTTTCTCTTTTCCCTCCTCCCCCACCCCTCCTTTGCTAAAGAGGCATCAGTGACTGGTGAGAAGAACTGACCAACTTGACCTCCTCTCCCACTGGTGGTCATGAGAATAATACAGGAAGAGGTCAGAGGTCAGCTTTTGAATACTCTTAGGAGCTAATTTATTACAAGGAGGGAGTTTCACATTGGCTGAATTATTTTCTTGAAGAGAAGACCACACTTGAGTTTGTTTATGCCTTGTGTTCATTGGGAGTTCTCTTTAGGAGCCTTTCTATGCACCTGTGCGGAGCACAATAACAGCCCTTTTCTGCAGGGTGGAATAGCCCACAGCCAGAGGGAAAATGGGCTGGCCTGGAGCAGAACCTGCACTTATTTGATTACAGAATGGAGTCCAGAGGGGTTTTCCATTGTAATTCCCTCTCCCCACCCCTTTCTTTTGCCCTTATCCTGCTGCTGAGTGTTTTTTGGCTGGTGGAACATGGAGAAGCTGGGATGGGGGAGGAGGGAAGGAAGAAGAGCTCATTTGCACAGACATCATGTTGAGAAATAGAGGCTCAACTCCTTCAGGAAGTTAAGATCTGGCTTTCTTGGAAGTCAGTGACAGTAAGGGCTGCTGTTCTCTCAGTGCTTCCATTTGCTGTTGGGGTACAAGAAAATTACATATTCTGCTTGCATTTCTAGTTGCCTTAGCTGCCTGGAACACTGGGATACCTTATGACTTATGACTTTGGAAATTATTTGCCCAGGTTTAAGTGTCCTGGCTACACTTAATCTCTCTGCTGCTCGGCTACAGCCCAGCAACCTCCTCTCTCGTCATCCCTCTTGGTTTTGTCCAGTGTCTGGTGATATCTCAAGCATCACTTGCCCTCAGACAGGGCAGCTGTGGCGGCATATTCTATTGAGGCTCCCATTATCTAGAAAATCTTGACCTATTGCAGCGATTTTTCTTTTTACAAAACAACCTCCAGCCTTTGTTTGCAAGGTTTGTTACGTGTTAGGAGGTGCTGTACATTAAGTTCTCTGTGCACTGAAATCTGTAACTTTGCCTGAATATTCTATACTGATTTAAATTTTTCCAGATTGTTGGGGAAAAGCTCTGAAAGCCAAGTTCATGTAAACAAAGCAACTTTCTTTTGAAGGCAGTGGGATTAGGAGGCTGAGCCTTCTCAACACTGAAACTTAGGTATCTTGGGGGAGTTTTACATATTCCACAAATTCAAGCACCAGGACTAGGTAAAGCTCAAGCTTTAAATGTGCTTATTAGCTTTGTCTGAGCAGGCAAGAGGTTGGAGCCATTCGAGGGGGGTGGGGCTTGAGAAGGAATTATGTAGTTCCTAGAGCTGAAGCCAAATTTAAGGAAAACTGACTTTCTGCCTACAGGATTTGTCCCTGCCTCCGCAGTTGGTATTTTGTCTTAACTATCAAGATGATTTGCCTGCCACAGTTTTGGAGGGAGATTTACAGCCATTAAGCAGATATTGCTGGCAAACATTTATAGGTTGTATGATAAAAAGCTCATCTGCACACAAACAGACACAAGGGCAGACAGGATTCCCTCCCTGGACCTTCCCAAGGCTGTCACAGGGGAACATCAGCTCCATGGTCCATCAAGGTGAGGACACAGATTGAGGGTGTCACAGCCTGGGCTTTGGTGCTTGTTTTGGGGTGCAGGCTTCTGGTTTCAGCCTCGAGGAGTTAATTTAATATCACCTGAGAGAACACTGGGTTGCACTGCTGAGTGGGTGCCTGTTGCTGACAATAGTAGAAAATCTCAGTGTAGGCAGAACATTGTCACAGTAGGAGCTGTGATGATAAAGCCACAGACCATAGTGATGAAACTGAAAGGAAATAAGTACATTTCAGTGCAGATCTAGAGGGAAGAAAAAACCAAAACAAATGAACAAACAAAAAAACCCCAGACATTTTCCCATGCTCATCAAATATGTTGAGCCAGTGATGAGTCCCGAGACTTCAGAAAACAAGCACCATCATGGCAGAGGAGTGGACCCAGATATTCACACTTCCACCAGAACATCTGAGCAGCATCCTGAGCCAGGTGCTTTTCATTGTGGCCACTCTGCCCCATGGACCAGGAAGACATCTGGGAAATGGTGCTGCTGTGCTTAGAGAGGGGCTGGAACTGAGCATGTGCTCCCCACTGCTGCCCTCTTCCATGCTGTGGCACTGGGCCTGTCCCATGTGCCCCTGATTTTGTCCTTCCGGTTATGGGATCTGGAGGCCAGAAGCTGTCGTCTCTCCCACCTGCACTGTGTCCTCATTGTGGGCACCGACACACAAACCTTCATTCAAAGTGTGACTCTGCTTTATTCCTTATTTTCTCTGTTGGTTTCACTGTGCTGGTTGTTGGCTTTTCTGTGCTTACAGAAGAGCCTTGTTCACAGGGATTTTACTGATACCAGGGAAAGCAGAGCTGAACCAACCTGTTGGCATTGAGCAAAAATGTCTCTGTCACTGCTGCTGGGGGCACTGGTATGGCCTGGGGTTTTCCAGGATAACTGGATTGGATAGGATTGGATTGGATTGGATTGGATTGACCACATGCCAGACTTCTCCTGTTGGCTTCTCAGAGGAAGGAATTTCTACACTCATGAAGTTCAACAGCCAAAACAACACCATGTTAGTAGTTTATGTTGATAAATCAATTTTGCTGTGTGAAGCAGCGCTTTCGTTGCTGCTCACACCTGGTGGAGCCTGGCCAGTTTCAAAGTGGTTGTATCCAGGAGTAAAATGATATCTAAAGCTTCAGCTGCTTCCTCAGAGAGTTGTCAAACAAGGATCTTACCTTTTGTTTCAGTTTTGATCAGCAAGGGTTTATGTTCAAATGTGCTTCTTGCTTTTGCATTTCCTAGGGATACAAAGAGTAGGGTCAGTAAATCCAGAAGTTTGAAATTAAATTCATTGCAGTTTATGTAAGTGTTTAATATGTAAAAGCTCTGGTTCTATGCAGAATTAAAGCTGGTTTTTAATTTAATTAACTAGCCATCAAATAATTGCATATACCATCTCATGAGCATACTTAACTTTTCATTTATTCATATGTAACAGCTCTCTGCTTTATTCCCTCCTGGGAAGACTTTATTTCTTTTCCTACTCTTTCAAAATACAGGCACTTCGACAACTTAGCTGAATTAGGTGATAGTGAATATTTAGTTAGAATAATGATCTTTGAGGGTTTTTCTTTTATATATTAGTGATACTGTGAGTCTGGATGGATCACTCAAACTTTTTCTCTTCTCTTTTCATTTATATTGTATTCCCCTCAAGGAAATCTTGATTTCTAGGAATGAACTTACATGACTGGTAAATTCGTTTTGTGTTCTAGCATGATGATCTTTTGCTGAAGCACTGTGGTAGACATTAAGGTTCTTCATGTCTGTTCTACTTTGAGAGGTCACATTCTCTGTTTTGATTTATAACATCTTACCTATTTTTAGAATAAGCAATCTGCTATATTGAAAATTAGGAGCCATGACGATTAAGAAAGATTTTTATGATGGCTGAGAGCTGTGTAAATAGAGTAAACACAGTGGTTTTATAGTGGATCATCTATCCTATATAACCAGAAAAGATTTAATTTCCGCTTATAACTGATAACCTGAAGCAGTAATTAAATTATTCTTCCTGGAATTTGGTTCTGTCACAAATAAGTGATGTCACACTACCTTATTCTCAAACTAAACATTCATAATATTTGACAATCTAGCAAAAGGTAACTATTGATACATCTATTTATGTTGTTTAGGGATTTTTTAAATTCTTGTCAAGTGTGCTTTTTGTAGGTTCATTTAAAAACTAGCTTATTGAGCAGTTTTTTTGTTTATTTACTAATTCTAAAACCTTTAGAAGAGAGGGCTCTGCATGAGCACACACTTTCTGTACATGCATACAATCACCCCCCACCCTAATAAAAAAATAAATTACTGTTTTCTAAGAGAAAAAGTTTCATTTTTTCAAGAAAAAGTGGAAGAGATTCATTATTTTGTCTTGTCTAGAAAGCTGCTGGTTGCTTAGCTGGTGTGCTGCTGGATTGTATGCTGAAAATATCCCGGCTCTGGCAGGGACAGCTGAAATTAAGGCTTTCAGTGGGTGAAGGCTGTTTGCAGGATCTCCTGCTGAGCCTGCTAAGACAGATATTGTGGGGTAATTTCTGGAGTTTTGCCAGTTGCAAACAGGGGGCCCCACCAAGCCTATTAAGGTAGGAATGAGGTTGGAATGCCACACTTTGCTACGCTCTGTTTTCCACTGTCCCTGCTCTGCTGACCACCAGAGTAAAAATAAATTAGGGGATTTTTTTCCACTATAATGTCTGCCATCCCTTATTACATGTTGTAATTTATAAATAGTTCATCTGATTAACTGTGATTTTATTTATTTTTCTTAGTCCAGAATAGAATAAAAAATATTTTCTCATTGACCTCCCTCCTTGTCTCTGCAAGTAGCAGGACAAGATGACATACGTCCACTTTATTTTGTTATGAAGCCATAAATCCTTTTTGGCCTTTTGCTGATGTTGTTTAGGAGGATTAAAATTAAAATGCAGCTTTTACATACTATTTTAATGTTTTAAAGAATGTTGTCATTAAAAAGTCCAGTCAATCCAGCTCACTGATGGTTCACTAAAGTGTTTTAAATCAGTTCCCAGGCCTCAGCTACCCATTGTGAGACTGAATTTCTTGTATGGTGGAAAGTGTGGCTCAGGACAGAAACAGAATTGTTGCCTTAAAATTGGGAAAGGCTACTGCCTTGTTATAATATTTGCTGAAGATCAGGCATTTTGGAGTTTGAGTGTCCAATAAGGAGGTTTTCTAAAGAGTGGATTTATTAAATCAATAACTTTACGGATCTGAAACAGATTCCTTGCAGTGTGGCATAAAGCACAAGATGCAGAAGTTTAGGAATGCTTTGGGTGGGATTTTTTGGGGTGGGGGGGAGCGTTTGGGTTGTTTTTTTTTTTTTTTTTTTTTTTTGTGCAGGTTGTTCATCTTGGAATAATTTAGCATTAAAGTACTCTACTGTATGTTGCACACAGATGTGGTTTAACACACAAACAGAATAGCCTATTGCTCTTTTCTTCAAGGTTTCAGAGCTAGATTTTATAGTTTTTGGCAGTCCATGCCTAGAAGTCTCAAAATTTTTCTATAAGCAATATCTTGTGGCCATAAATTATCACAACCATTTTAGGTTTGTAAAAAGCCTACATAAATCTCCCTGTAAGCACAACAATAAAAAGTGCAAATGTGTTTAGTAATGTTTCTTGGGTCACCATTGCACTGAGTTGCATGTAACAGTACCCTAAAAACTACAACTGGAAGCCTATCTTATTACCTATTTGTTAACTCCCACCATAACATACTGCAGTAATAAAATCACTAAGCTGTGCTGTTTATTGCCCTTTTGATATGTGGCAACATAAGTGGACCACAGGCACTCTAAGATAAAACAGGAGGAGGCTGTTTTTCAATATTAATAGTGCAGATGTCAGATCTTTGCCTCCTTGGAGCCAACAAACCAAGTTTGATTGTTGTGGGCTTTCTGGGTAGTTGACTTATGCAACTTCTGGGTTCCTTATTTGCTGGTAGAGAGGGAGCATTGCTCAACACATGGCTGGCATCACTCTCAGTCATTCTGAGAGAACATTATCTAAATGACTGAACTGTTATTGGAAACATCCCTGCAAGTTCAGCTGTACTCTGTGCTTTATAAACCTATAGGAAAACATGGTTCTTGCTTCAAAGAGCTCATAATGAGGTTCAAAATAAGGCCCACCACATCAAAAGAGAGATACAGGACAGGAGGGAGGGAAGATGGGGAGAACTGAGGTGCTTTTGTCCAGTGGGGCACAGCAGAATCAGGTCTTTAACTCCTCACTGGTCTAAGCAGCTCAGTGTAAGGGTTTTAATTGTGGCTGTTCCAGCCAGTCCCCTTTCCCAAGAGTGTGTCCCAGTTTGCAGCAGGACTTGATCTGAATCCAAACCCTGCTCTGTTTCCTCAGCAGGGCTGTGACCCAGATCCACCAGCAGCTCAACAGCTGCAGAGCACCCGCTGCTGCTGAAGGAAGTGTCCAAAGCCAGTCTGGAAGGGGAAAAGTTGGATAAGATTTCTGCTGTGCACCTGATCTGCTGCAATTACACTATAAATGATTTAATAATAACCTGCCATATGCATTTTTTCACCCAGATCTCTAATTGCCCCATGACTTCGCATAAATGTTGTGTTGTGATGATTATGATTTTTATATTATATTATATTATTTATTTATATTATATTATGATATTTATATTATATATGATTTTTATATTATGATTTTTTCACATGGTCAGTGCAAAAGATGTAACATTGTATTGTTCAGTTAATGATGGTGCTGGTATGTCTTTGCCAGAAAAGAGTGAATCTTTAATATATCTTGGCTTTTAATACAGATAAAAAATACATAAATAGGGTTGACTCAAAGGGAAAGAGAACTCCGGAACACTGGAGAAGATGCAGTGGGGCTGTTGGCTAGAAAAATGTGGGATCTCTTTTTTTTTTTTTTTTTTTTTTTTTTCCTGAGTAGGGACTATTGTTCTGTATAACTGTGGGAAACTGAGTTGCAAGTTTCTCCACCATAATCAGCAGGGCAGGTAGCTAAACCTGGGTCTCCCAGTACACACTCAGTAAATGACAAAGCAGGTATGGTATTAAAGGGGTCCCATCCATTTTTATCAGAGGTTTCTTCTCAAGACTGAGAAACTTCATAAGTCATAGCTGCTGGCCTGCCCTTTAGGCCCTTTTTGTTTTCAGCTCATGATGGTTTCTTACAAAATCACTGAAAAATGTGGTTTGGGGAGCTCTGTTCCAGAGGTGATGATAACAGGCATTGTATATATGCTACGGATACATCTCAGAGTAGAAAAAGCATCATTTCCTACATAGCTCACAGAAACTTAATTTGCCTCAGCCTCTGGAACTCAAAGCTGCACATCCTGGTGTAAAAAATGTAGTTAAAAATTGGCATAAAGTAGAGTTCAGTGGGACATAGCTCAGTATTAGCTCAGCTGTCCATTTGTTCTACTGGCCACAGAAGCTTTCTCTGTGCTCCCAACACCCTCATGTTTCTTTTTCCTTGACCTTTGGGGAAACCCTGCATGCTCAAAGCCTCACACTGTCAATGTCCTTTTAAAGGCAGCTCTAACCTGAGCCTGTTCAGGTTGGATTTGCTTGTTCTCACTGGCAGATCTTTCATCCTTGCCTGTGTGCCAATGCTTCTGAAGCTGGAGTTTCTGCCATACTGTTTAGTAGAAGCAGGCGTGGAGTAGGGCTGTTCAGAGAGCACTAAACCTCCCCCTCAACTCTTGTATGAACACTTCACTGACTGCAGAAATATTTTGTAAGCAATGTATTTTTAAGCTATTCTAACCATTTGTTATGTAGAAGGTTACTCAATGTAGATAACTGTCTTGCAAAAAGATAAAATAAAATTGCCAGCCTTTCTGACTACTACCATCTTGTAGTTGTTTTATCACACAATTGGATTTGAAAAATGCTGTGGGAGTAAAAAACAGCCAGCAACTTTAGTGCACAGCCAGCTTATGTTTGTGTGCTGAAGTGAAAGCTCTGTCTGTCCTGTAGCTCTGTCCTGCCCAGGTTGAGACTTGGCCATTCAGTGTGAGAGTTTGAGGGTGAAATTCAGCCATTGCCATATAACAGTGCCACAAACCCACACCAGGTCACTTTACAGGTGTCACATTTTTGGCTAAGGAGAGAATTAAAACTCATCCTTCCATTCTCTTGCCCTATGCCCTGACTGTGACTGACCTTTGTTACCTTTGTTATGTCCAAGTAAAGCAAGAAGATAATTCCCTACTTTCCACTACTCCTCAAAACAGAGAAAGAAAAGTCATGCCTGAGAGTGGTTGGCAAGAGAAAAAAGGGAGTTGGGAGCCTGTTTAAAGCAGACCTAGAAATCAATGTGCACCTCAAAAGATGCAGAGGGCGCTCAGACACCAAAGGAATAATCAGTTCATTGAGCTGCTCTGCTTCGATTTGTGCCTCGTGACTCTGTAAAACCTCTTGTGTCCTGTAGTTACAATTACTAACCAAGTGATTACACCTTTAAGTGAACGTGTTTAAAGGTTTGTTTGCATTTTGGAGGGTGGTTTTTATTGTTTTTAGGAGAATGAAAGCTACTCAAAGGAGTACCTATTGTAACATGGTTTCCTAAACTCTGGAAATGGCAATAATAGTTGAATTTTATTTCAAGGAGGAAGGACAGCAGCCATTGTGTAAAAAACATTCCCTTCTTTCTTAGGTATAATGTGTCTAAAATTATGACAGTGTTATGATTGGAGATGTAAATTGTTCCTTTGATAAAATATTTAAAGGTACATAAGCTTGTGCATTTAGATACTTAAACCCAAAACTCAGTCGTAATATTAGTGTGTGGCCTAAGATTTCCTGACAACTGTCTGCACTATCTCAACATTCCCATGTAATAATCAAAACTGTCTCTTTTCTTCTCTTAAACTCAGGCTTCAAAACCAGGCTTGAGGAAAATAGAGGTATCTTGGCTTTCTTCATTTTTTTTATCATATATTTATTTAAACCAGATTTTCAAATGTGATCAGCATCCAACACTGTGAAATCTGTTCTTTTCTGTTTGCTAGGCATGGAAGTGTAAGATGTAACTTTTTCCAACTCCAGTTATTTATGCCGAGTTTCTCTTTGCTGTTTGTCAGCTTTTTTGACAATCTTCCCTTGACTATGCCTGCCTAATTAGAGATGGTGTATGTATTGAACAATACTTATAGTAAAGAGGTACTCTCCATTCCTTTTTTAGAATGTTTAGAGTTCTGCAAAATGTTTTCAGTTAGCTTGAAACTGTCCATTTGTATTGCTGTGTGGAAGAAGTGTTTTCTCCAAATTTAAGCCTGTTTATATTTGTTTTTCTGACTGAGAAAAAAAAATCATATGATGCCTACATAGAAAAGCACATAAATAGTATATTTTAAGTTGTAGTGTAGTTGAAATGGGAAATAATGAAGATGATGATACTAATTTGATCTCCACCTAGAGGATTTTTGAGTTTTTGAAGGGTCATAATCCCTAGTCATACATCTCAAGAAAATCTGTTTTGGTGTGACTACATTACAGGGCTTTGATGAAAACAGTTTGTGCAGGCACACCAGCCCTTTTTTATGCTTTTCCAGTCTTTGATCTTCTTCTTTGCAAGGATCACTCACCATTCCATTCATCCTGTGCATATAAGAAAGCAGAGTTGCTTTCCATTTGTGTTGGTTAAGCTGACAGAGGTGGTCTGCAAGGTGAGAGTTTGTGGGCTTGTGCTCTGCAGCCCCTGTCTTTGTATTCTACTTCCTAACAGTTATTTCATAGTTTTTCCAGAAGCTGTAATAAGTTATTGCTTAAATGAATATTCCATATTTGTGTCATGTGAAGGGATGGGAAAAAGGCAATACTCTAATTCAGCTCTTTACGTGTCATGGTCGAGCTGTACTGATCACATTTTCATGGTTTCCCAAGGAATGGAGGGTTGTGAGATCATCCCCTGTGTCTCTGGTTTTGGCAGTTTCTTCCCTTCCTCCGCCTCTTTCTCCCTTTGTCTTCACCAATAACTTTTGAAGCCCCTGGCTCAGTTTAGTCTCATTTTCTAGAGCAGAAGTTTGAAACCTATTAAATTCTTCAAGGTGTAATGGATACTGGCAGTCAGGGAGTGGAGAGACACTCCAAGGAGTTGTCCTCCATGGAGGAAAAGGCTTCCATTGTAAGATGGAGCCCTTGTTAGGGTGCAGATAGTCAGCACAGGGGCAGCTCTAAATAAAGACATTGTTTCATGAGCCCTGCTGTTTGCAGATATGTTTGGGTTTAGGCTGCTAAATGTTGTGCTTTGTGTCAAGATTAATCACAGAAGTGCTGCTGCATGGGAAATTCATGGGAACATTTTGCAGTCAGACGTGAATTTATTTTCTTTACTTGTTTGCACACTTGTGTGTGTGACACCAGCCTCCTCGGGGGGACACAGACACACAGTCCTCATCAGCCTTTGGGGCTGGACTTTCAGAGCTCAGCTCTCCACTGTCTCTACTTCTGTCCCTGCTTACAGACAAATGGAAATGTCTACTAACATGAAAAAGAGATGTTTTATATAAACCTGTGTAGTGGCTGTGTGGCAAAGGTGAAGCAGTTTGACTGTGAAAGCCTCTTGGAGTATAACTCTGGTAGCAAATGTTCCTGCAATCCAAATCTATCCTCTGCAGATGCTTTATGCTACATTTTACTTTTTTCTTGCTAATGGGAGGAAAATTTACCTCTTCTGTGCAAGTCACTGATAATGCTCCACGTGATTCTATGATGGCAAGCACAGCCCTGGCATGGAGGGAATTGTTTTCCCAATTGTGACTGTCATGGGATTCCAGGAATCGATGGGTGCATCCGGCTTGGCTCCACAGACACCTCTCAGGCTGTGTGCAGTAGCCAAGTGCCTAGAGTTTTTGAATATCCTGCACCATGGACACCCAGAGCTAGTAAGGATGGTGACAGTATGTAAAGCAATGGAGGAGAAATTATACACTTGAAATAGGAAAAAGATTGGACGTATTTATGTGGTTTCCAAAGGCCCATACTAAGGTTTGCTTCCTAAGGCAGGATTCAAGAGTAAAAACAACTGTATGTACTTATGCACACCAGTGTGTGTGTATTTATGTTACATTTTGAAAGCTTTCTTTATCAAGATACACAGAATACTTCAATTGTCACAGTCCGATATTGATATTTTCTCTCTCGTGTTGTCTGTACATGACCAAACTGTAGAAAAAAGGGCCTGACTGTGTGGGGATGACTCACCAGCAGCTGATCTCAGCAGCTCTGCAGTCTGGGTTTTATCTTTAGAGTTCAAGGAAAATTTTTATGCACAGAGCTGCACTTCTTGATATTTAATATTTCAGGTCTCATTCCCAGTGACAGTCTGGAGCAGACGGGGTCATGACTTAACTTGTCCATGAAGTAAATAGAACACTATTGATGCCATAAAGATAAGTCATATTCATTACAAAGACCACATTAAAGACACACACTTGGAGAGGCTTGTGCTTGGAAACCAGGACAGGCCAGATTGATAATTGGTTTTGTGATAACAACTCAGTTCTTGCACACATAAGCACAATGATTAGAGCTGGTTGATAACTGAGTAACACATTTTCCTTTTTATGTGCTTCAGAATAGATGAAATAGGTTAGAATCCCACAGGGATGTATTTAAATTAAATATGAAACATCCTATCAAAAATAAAAAAGAAATCTGTTTTCCTGGCAAAGTGATACCTTGAAGAGATTGAAAAAAAACACTATTTCATTTTGCTGCTTATTTCAAATTGGTAGCAATTAGGAATGCATTCTTTAATTGCCTGGCTGCAGTTTCCTGACTCTGTATCAAGTAGGTGCACAAGAAATCTGTTTGCATGTTGAACTTGTGCACTTTTTCAGGGTGGGATTTAGTTACCTCAGTGTAAGTATCTGCTGTCATTTGAGACACCAAGGTATCCCACCTGGCTCCTGGCTGCGATTTCTGAGGGCTGCAAGTCCACAATCAATCTTTTCTCCTGCCTGAAGCCCTGTGCAAACATTTCAGATGTGGAGTAGCGTCTCAAGCAGCTCCAGTGCTTACAGACAGACAGGTCACATCACACCTGACTGACTTTGCCAGCTGGAAAATACTCATAAAGTGGAGCTGTATGTACAATAACATTAATAGACAGATTTTCTCACCTTAATGTTAATCCAGGAAGAACAGCACTTGTGTGTCAGGTGTCAACATCTTTAAGGCGTGTAGCACTGCCAGTTTTGTCCCATGGAACAGGGTAAGTGCAGCAGGGAGAGCAAAACCCAGCCCAGGAATGTGTGTAAGTGAAGTCTGTGTCTCCAGGGAGGTGTGTGGGCTCCTGCAAAGGGGAATAATGTTGGGCAACATCCTGGGGAAGGAACAGAACAGTGGCAATTCTGATAGAAACCACAGGGCTGTCCAGCCTCTGTATCCATCTGTGGGCACTAATAGAGGCTTTGAGAAGATCCTAATCAAAGCAGGGCAGAGTGTACAGATACAAAAGTCCTTCCGGAATTCTGAATCCTTCAGGAATGTGTCCCCTTGCTCTGAAGTCACAGAGTCAGTTATAAAATTGTTATCCCATTTAGTCACCCAATAACACTGTCTACTTTGTAACCAATAAATAAGCATCACTGGCCTTCTCATTATCTTCTCAGGAGGTACTTCTCATAGTGTAACATTTTTCTCATTTCTGTTTTCATCTCCTGGTTTTAGACCTTCAAACAATTCATAATATTTTGCCCCAGAACTTTTGGGTAGGTATTTCTCAATTCTCCATCAGACATGGGACTAGTCTAATTATTCAATGCTTAAAAAAAAAAATCAGTATTTTATATTTATATTTCTTTATGAGTGAAAGGCTGAGTGTCTAAAAAACTGTGGAAAGATTTCAAAGTTTTCTTTTTGGTATCTTTTTGACCTTATTCATTCACCATTTTACACCTAAACAATGTCATAAAATGCTGCCTCAAAGTTTCTGAGTCCTAAATAAATCCTATGCATAGCAGCTCATCTGTTGCTGTTGTGGCTTTTATGTTGCCTTTCAGCATTTTGTCCACTTTACATGTTTTCACTTTAGAGCCTTGCACCTAATGTCCCTTTTCCCCATCCTTCTTTACATAAGTGAAGGGAAAAGGGTAGGGCAGCTCTCCATTTCTTTGGAAATACTCTGGCCTTCACCATTTCTAGTAGAAAAACTATCAACAAATGCAATACTGGTTTAGCACTTGATTAAACCCCCTGATTTTAGAGAGCAAAACATTCTGAGATTTCTGGTAAACTTTTGAGTAACTTTTATCATTATCATTTTGAGTAAACTTTTATCATTATGAGAGTTAAAAATTATTCTTGGTCTGTAGTTTGTGCTGAATTTGTAGCATTATTTTGTTCTCCCATGACACTGAGCAATAAAAATCTCTGCATAGCTACAGCTGCAATGTACCTTCATTGCCCCTTATTTTGAATTATCTAACAATTAATGTATGTGTCATGTTTTCATGGTCAGGTAGTAGCTTTTTTTGCCCTCAAACTATATTCTATAGAAGGTTTTTTGTTTGGTTGTTTCTTTGTTGTTGTTTTGGGGTTATTTTTGTTTTATTTTCCTGTAAATCAACATTTGGCAAATGGTCTATCCATGGTCCTTCCCCATCAAATTTTACGAAAATTTGCCTAAGTGTGCCACAGGATTTAGTAATCAAATATGCATAAATAAATAATTTATTTTTTTTTTGTAATTCGTGGAATTGTGACCTAATAGATGATGTACATCTATTTTTGTTACCCATGTTTAGATGACTTCAAATAATTACCCACAATTTTAATTGAGAGCAATTGGTTAAAATCTAAACATTTGGTAGAAAAATATTCTAAGTAACATTAGTTGCTGTCCCACAGGCATGGATGTGTAGCTTCCCTGCAAGGAAACCCAAGTAGCCAACTGGAGAAACGACTCACTTTCCTTTTCCTCTCCTTTTTTTTCTTCTTATGTGTTGGATTCTTCTAAGCAGTTTCAAATTCCAGGTTAATTATGAAAGGTTGCACAAATTCAGGATTTTACCAAGCTGATTTGGCTTTTGCTTCAGTGCTATTCAGCAGAAGTTGTTGCCCTGCACAGGCATTATAAATGTGGGGAAAAAAAAAAAAAAAAAAAAAAAAAAAAAAAAAAAAAAAAAAAAAAAAAAGGTATCAGGGAAGTTGTGTTTTGTGTTTGCTGTTTGCTCTGTTGAGCATTGTTTAATTTTTAGATGTTCCTGGATTAGTGCTACTTTTTGGACTCCCCACCTCTGTGTTACTGACTCTGTCTTCATTTAGTTAAGCGAAAAATCTGGATGATTTAGCTAAAAGTTGAAATATTTAGTGCTAACCAGAGCTGGTCCACCGTGTTGTGGAATCTCCCGGCTGGTTGGCTGCAGTGTGTTCTACAAATGAGAGTCCTTGGAGAGTGAAGCAGGAATATGTAAAAGCCATTTTCCAGTGGCTATCCAAGCTATCCACTGCTTTTTGGTGGCTCACTTTATGTGCTGCATTTGTTTTATAAATCTTTCTGCCTCCTGGCAGAATTCCTGCATCTGAAAGGTGAACCTCAGAAAGCAATAAAAACAAGGAAAAAAAAAAAAAAAAAAAAAAAAAGAAAATCCCCAGATAAAGTCAGAGCCATACAAAGACTGATAAGGCAAGTGGACTCTGCTCCAAGTGTTTGTGCTTAGTTAGAGAACAGGTAGAACACTTTCCACAGATTGTCACTGCTTGGTTTTGTCCAAGAAAATAGTGTCTGTTTCCAGTATTTAACATCAGTTGTTAGGATTTGGATTGATACATATGAGTTAAGGGTGGCCTAACTCTGCTTACATCTGCGTGTGCTCAGTCAACATTCCTTACATCCCTCCCACTTTGAGGCAGGAGATGAATTTCTGCAGCCTCGGCTGAGGACAGGGAAGGAGTTCATTTCTGTGGGGTACACACACTACTGCAGTTGGGTTTAGAGACTTCCCAAGGCAGCTTCCTAAAGGGAAGGGTAGGTTCTTTGCCTAGGGTAACTCATACCATTCAAACATAGGGCAAAAACTGCCCCACACTTCCCAGTTCAGCAGCATCAGCAGTTTCCAGGGTTTCTGCTGGTCACATCAAAAGGTGACATCTCTCTAAGTCCTTGTCTTGTTTACATGGAGGCAAATTGTGTGCACTATTTTTGTTGAACAGCTTGTAATGCTTAATAAGGGACTAGTAAGGGAAAAAATGTTTTTCCATTCAACTGTCTCTTGGCTCCTTCCAGGTTTGTTTTTTTTTTGTTTGTTTGGTTGGTTGGGTTTTTTTTTTGTTTTTTTGACAGTAAGCAAAACAGAAATATGTTTGGGTTTTTTTTTTTTCTGAGTACAGCAGCATTTCTCTATATTAAGCAGATGGTCAGAACTTGTACAAGCACACTGTCTCTTTTACACTTAAAAAGAGCATTTTACCCTTATTCATTAAGGTTCAAATCATTTGGTTGTATTTGACCTCACTTTGACAGTAAGAAGAAACAAAAAGGTTTGTTTCACTATGTAAAATATCATGATAATATGGTATTTTTTGGGTTATCTTGTCAGAGTTCCCTCAAGGCTCTCCCAGAGAGTCTTTTCCCAGATATACTCTGAGCAATTTTTTTAAATGACTCCAAGCCAAACTCTTATCCAAACTCAGAAACCCTTGTGACTGTTGGTTGTTTAGATCTTAAAAGTTTCCGCTTGAAGATTTTCAGCTCTGTGCAGATGGTTTACAAACAATCTAAAGGAAGATGTAGAAAAGTAAAATTCTTATTCACTGATTTTGTAAATCTATGTATAGTTAGAAAAAGCATTTAAAAAAAATAGACTTTTAAAATAGGTGATGTGTCTTCTACAAAATGAAGTCCCAGTCCACTCTTCAGACTGGAGATTTGCTCTTCCCCACATCTCAGTGCCCATTATGATACACTGTTCAGTGTGCTTCTGAAAGAAAAGCACTTCTAGGTGTGAAAAAGAAATGATGTGTCAATGATTAGACAAGTCCCTGCATAATTTACCTTCTGAAGGTGCACAGGGACCTCAAGCACTGCAGGAGCAGAGGGGCAGCAGTGGAAGATGTGCTGTGGCTGCACTGCTCAGCTCTGCTCAAACTTCAAATACTGAGCCACTTCCAGGAGATCTTCCATGGCCCAAGCTGCCCTGGGCTTCAGTCTTCTTATACAATTAGTCAAGAGGAGTAGCCAAGGCCTTAAACCACTCCTTTCCATCAGCCACGGGAGTGCTTTGGAGTCTGGGCAGTGCTGGGCTCATTATTGCTTTGCTATGTTTAAGCACACCCAAGGAGCCTATAAATATTGGAACAAGTACAGGTAATGTGTCTGAATTCCTGATTTCACTGTTCAGTGTGAGCAGGGTTGCTGTAGGGGTTGTTTTTGTCCTTTTCAACCATTTGTATGCAGCAGGGTTGGACTGGCTTTGATGTAGCCTGCATGCAGATCAAACCACATGCTTGGTCCAGAGAGTGTTTGTTTGTCAGGTGAGGGGAGGCTTATTTTTTCAGATATCTGTGTGGGGTTTTTTTAGACACCAAGATCTTTATTTTGCTCTAATGCAGTGAACAGATAGGTTAAATCCCAGCCTATATATATATATTGTCATGAGTGTGAGCCATCAAGACCTATGTGGGGGATTATTTTGTAAACAGACTTGCAAAATAAAATGGTAAATTCCACTGGTGAAGTTAAAAAAAATAATGTGGGGTTTTTTTTTTTCTTTTTTTTTTTTTTTCCTCAGTTTTCCTGGAACTGCAGTTGTGTCTGTGTGGTATCACTTTCTAAGCCTAATTTCAAGTGTAATGCTATAGAGAATGCTCATAGACATTGTTCTGAAGTGATTTATCCTCTAAATCACGGCTGTCTTACTGCCTGCCTTCATCTGAGCCTAAAAGTATAAATGAACTCCAAGGCTTTGATCTGGAAGGTTCAAAACTCAAAGGAGATTTTCCAGGGCTTTGAAGTTGAGCTCTAGAGGGGACAATGCACTGTGCACTTATTCACTGGGGGAGTGCTGTCATCAGACGGCCAAGACTTCACCAGTGTAAATTCATTACAGTGTTTGATGTAGCATTATTACATTAGTATTCATTTTGGTTTAGAGTCAGAATACAGGGGGGGGAAAAGGAGCTTCTTTGGCTGTTTGACTCCATTTGTTAATGAAAATATTAATTTATTTATGACAGAATTTTACAGAGGTTGTTTTTTTTTAAAGTGTCTCCTGGTGTCACCCTTTCCACAATTAAATAAACTGAGAAACTGCTCAGAGAGATTCTTACCTCTGTCAGCACTTTTCCCTAAATGACAGCAGATAAGGAGAAATTGATGTAGACTTTTTAATAAGGGTTGCCAGAGGCACAAACTGCCTCACTGAGCACACCTTCACTGTTCAATCAGGAGGCACCAAAGGTATCTCTGGATCAGAAAAAACCCGGAATACTGGAGTAGGATATATATAAAAAAAAAAAAAAAAAAAGTAGCACTATGTGAGTGTTCCCAGATAACTTGGTAAACACATTTTGGTTATTCTGTAAAGAAAAAAAGAAGTGTTTTAGTTTTTAGTCTCTGCTTTTTCAGTTGAGTTGTATGGTATTTCATTGGTAAAGAACATTTGATTAAAACCACTCTTTTTTTGACCTGGACCAGATCAAAATAGAAGCTTTTGCAGACAAAAGGCTTGTAGGTTTATCTTTTCTGTTACCTGCTCCTGAAGAGCTGCAAACCCCTTTCTGTAATTTCATGGTCCTTTTGTTGGGAATGAGTATCAGGAGGCTGGGGACAATGGCATGCTGCGACTGGCTCTTTCAATAAAGACTGGATTATGATGAGGATTTCTTCCCCCCTTGCTGTCCCTGTCAATTGGGATGATAACTAAACCAAGTCAGCTGGCACATTCATCTTGATATTTCAATTGACACTGACTTGGTCTCACTTGTTCAGAAGTTAGCTGTTCTCCACAGTTTATAGCTGGCGAATACTTTATGAAAACCATAGATTTTATTCTCAGTTCACCCAACAATTAGAAAGTTTGCCTGGGCTAATTTAGAGATCATTATTCCTTATTATGGAACAGACTCCTGGTTTTTTACATGCAGTAGTTTCCTAGGCTTTCTTTATCCTTGTTTGCCAATTTTTCTGCTTGCTCCCAGATGCAGTATAGTCTGATGGGTTAAATACAATCCTTTAGTTCCTGCTGCATAGAGATTTGTGTCATAGACATGATGTTCCTACCTGGGAAGTGGGCTGGATCCTTGGCTTGCTTCTGCTACTGACCTTACTTGGAGCAATGGCTTGTCAGCCCTCACCAGAAAATATAAGTGCTTTTGAGAGTCTGTGGTGCATTTTCCTGCTATTTTCGGGGACACCTGACAATCTAGGAGGAAGGATATTATTTCTGTCTGGTATTTCACTGCCTTATTTGCAGCTTTGCTTACCTGTTTCACAGAGTGAGTGAATTTAAGCCTTATTGGCCACTGCATTAGCTGCAATTCCCTACATAATTTACAACAATGACACAATCAGTGGACACAGATGTGACCAGATTAGGGAATTAGCTACTAGTGAGTAGGTGCTTAAGCATGATGATTCTTTAAAAATACAATCTCATTACTGTACTTTCTGAGCATGCAAATGGAATTCTTTCCTGAAGTTAAACAGGAAGATGCATCCTAGCATCTTTTAGCCCACAAATCTAGACTAGATCCAGCAGAGGTAGAAACCAAACATGCCCATAATACCTGTCAGTTCCCCTGCAGAAAATCTCTTTACAAAGCTAATCCTTTTTTACTTCCCTGTGTGCTAAAGTAAATACACTGTAGTGGGATGTAGAACACTTTTCCTCACATCTTCATCACAGGAAGTGATTAAATTTTCAGTTTAACCTGTTTGTGGCCTGAAGTTTAGCTGGATGTTTATAATGCTGAGGACAGCCCAAGGAAAGGTTCCCTCCGCATTTTTCAGGACTTTGATGCTACTTAGAACACTGGGTCAGATGCAGAACATTGGTGTAAAAAGTTTATGTTTCTTCAAAAGTGCTCCTTGTGACATACTATTTTATTTTAGCAGTGGTGAAGTCTGGGAAAGACGTGTCTGTGCTAATCACACACTGTGTGTCCCACCAGTGTGTCCTCACTCTGTTTTTACATGGCTGATGACAATTGAATGATAAGTGGCATCTCAAGGATGGAAATTTTGTTTTGCTCCAGTTCTCCTGGCTTTCTCCAAGTTTAACCATGTCTATATTCAATGTTTTTAGTAGATTCCATCAGCACTGCATCTAGAACTTTTAGAACTTTTAGTTTAATACTAGTCTTGAGAAGTAGCAAAAAAAACCCCAAAACATAGCTGTCAAAGCCCTGGCTCCTAGTCCTGGTTTAACAACCAAAAAAGTCTAACTGTGTGGATAAACATCCAGGATATTATTATCAAATGTTGCCATGTAATAGAATACTCTTTCTAAAGATTTTATTATCTGTCTTCTGTATGAATGCTGGCTAGGAAGGAGGGATGCTTACACTGGTATATTTTATTCTCCCCAGGTTGTGAGTAAAAATTAAAACCGGGAATGGACCACTATGGGAGATCACTGTGGCTCAGAGAAATCATGAGGAAAACAAAGACAATTTAAAGAAAAATACTCCAAAAACCACCACCACCACCAAAACACAACCCCCTCCCTCCCTCCAAACCAAACCAAAAGCTAACAAACAAACAAAAACCTCCACACACCAAAAAAAACACACACACAAAAAAACCCAAAAAACAAACAAACAAAAAAACAACAACAAAAAAACCCCAAAAACAAAGAGCCTGTTTTAAACCATAACCCAAGAACCTGGCTGTTGATTTGAGGATGAATATGGTGATTTGGGAGCAAATTAGAGAAAAGTTTAACTATACAGTTGGCTAACTATCTTACTAAAGGTTGAGTTCTAAAGGCTAGAAAGACTTACAGCATTTAGTTGTATGTAAAAGATAACCTTTCAGAACACTGGTCATATTTTCAGAAGTAAGCTGCACAGCATTTTTTGCATAGCCGTGATTAATATTGTTTATTTTGCAGTAACGCTCAGCTGTCTCCTCCAAAGATTAGGTGCCACTACACTTAATACTTCTTTCCCTCTTAGCTCCCCAAGGAACTTTCCTGGATAGGGCCTGCATTTCATTTGGGGTTAATCACAGTGATGGGGAGTAATGATAGGATTAATAATCTGGTTGAAACACAGAGAATCTTTTCCAAACACTGCTTTTTTTTTTTTTTTTTTTGGTGCTCCAAGATACAAGTCATCATTGCAGAGTTGTACTTGTAATTTCTATCAAATTTAAAAGTCTGCTAATCATGACCCGTGTATAAGCTAACCTGGATGAGTTCCCTCTGCAGGCATTCTCACATTCAGCTTATTCCTATTTCTGTGTGAGTGAATTCAGGAAAGCTTGACCATTTTGCTGCAAAAATATAAATAAATTGAAGGGCTGAGGAGATTCCTCTGTGCTAGGCTTGGCATTCCTTCATAAGTGTAAGTAATGATTGATGTTTCACTCCTCAGGAACACTCCTGCAGTTCCTGAATGAGAAAGGCTGAGCTTTTTAATTTATTAATTTTAAACTCAGAAGTCACTTTCCAACAAATGTGGAAATGTCTCCTTATGTAACTCACTAGCTTTTAGATATTAAGAGAAAACTTGTCACTACTTTACATGAAAAATAAAATCCAGAAGGAAGTAAGTAAAATATTAGTATTATAATAAAGGATTTATTTTTCTAATCCATTTCTGGCTCAGGGTTGCACACTTGGGCTCTTACATACCAAAACAGCTCTTCCATTTTTTGAATCAGGTACTTGAGGAGGAAGTTGAAAACCACCAGGAAACTCTGGAAGTTTTTCTTTTGAGATGATCTGTTTCCTCCCTCTTTCCCCTGTCTACTTCAGAGTAATAGAAGTAAGAATAAATGTTCAGTTAAAGAAAATACTTCAGAAACAAAGTGAAGCTTGAAATAGTTCTTGAGATCTCCTGTAACAGCTAATTCTATCACATTATTTTTGATGCAATGTGTGTGGTTGGAGGGTTGAACTCACACCATTTTATGATAAGTCAAGTGACTTACATTTAGAGCAAGGAAATTTTTTTTTTGTTTTTGTTTTAAGCCAAGACAGATGTAATCATTTAAATATTTTGTCTGCTTTAATTGTAGCATTTTAACTGAGAAAGTTGCAAGTGTCTGTGATTTGACAACTGTATTATAAACTTCAAACTAAAACATTATCACCATTTTTTATTAATTCTGTGACAGCAAAGCACACATTAAAGATGTGCTATATATTTCACAGTGATAGTAAATATTTCCTTTAAATAGAAGTGTTCTGAACTTCCATGTGCAAGAATACATTTCCATAGGAGATCCACTTACAGTTGCTTTCTGGTAAAATACCTTGTTTATATTAGAGCAGCAAATTCTCTAATCTCATCACAGCCAAACTTGCCAAACACAGGTTCTTTTACCAAAAAAGTGGAAATAAGCTATCGACTTGAAATGCCTTGGTTATCTCTTACTATCACTTTAATTTTTATGATAGCATTTTAAAAACCCCTGGATTTCAGGTTTCAGTTTCTCTCATTAAAGTAGTTTTTTACCTTTCTGATCCAACCTAAGTTCATAATCTACGAATCAGCTGCCAAATGAGTACTGTTGTAATTTGTTTTTAGAGAGACAGTAATAGGGAAATCCTGTCTACTACAGAGATACATCATTAGCTGATAAGGGATTAACTACAGCAGCCTTAAGATGTTAAAACACTGACTAATAAGTCGTTAAATAATTCAAGCATTGTCCTCTTTGGAGTACTTTCAGTCCATTACATTCTATGTATAGTTAATTTATCCCATTCAGCCTATATTAAAATGTCAGTTTTACACTGAATTCTGAGGTCATGGTAGTGTGTGACCTCCTTGGGGAACAACAATGGGAGTGATTCAGGATAAACAAGTGTGGAAAACGCCGTTTGGTGGATTTTAAGTTCTCTGTATTTTCAGTAGGTTTTATGAATGAATAGTGCTGTCCATTTAAAAGAGCTTTTATTAGGTCTGCAAGGCCACAGATTTGATATGGCATTCCTGGTGTTACATTGTTAGGCAATTGCTTGGCATTTCTGAGGAGCTGAAAAGTGTTTTTTGGGGAGTGTGAAAAGTTCCTTGGATGTTCTCACTCTGCTTGGATGTGAATCAGCACCTGTGCCAAACTGCTCTTCTCCCACCTGGAACCTAAATACAGAATTTGTAAGGCAGGAATGAGACAAGTGTTTTGTTCAGAGCCTTCTCCTGTGACTTTAAAAATTCTCAAATGTGTTGTAGAGGAAAAAAGTAGCTCCTGGAGTGGTTTTAAACCATCTACAGCAAATGCTGTGGTGTGAGGGGAGGGAGAGGAGTGTGGGGCAAGAAGTGAAACCAAGAGCCATCAATCACACCCTGCACTTCGGAGAATTTTTTTTTTTTTTTTTTTTTTTTGCTACTGAAGTTGATTTTACAGTAAACCAGCTGTGGAGATTAGTTTAAAGTGCATAAATCTGCAAATCTAAATCATAAATCTACAAATCTGCCTCTGTGCCATGAGGTCAAAGAGCCCCTTCTCCTGCAGGCAGAGCTGCAGAGGGTCCCCTAAACGCAGGACTGTGCCATGACATGGGGAGATTGTCACATGGAGAAGGGTGGCAATGTGGCACAGGAGCTAAACTCTCTTCAGGCCTCCTCCAGGGAGCTGGGAAGGAACACCTAAAGTGGAGAAGTGTCGTCTCTGAAAGCATGAGCATTTAACACACTTCTCCATTTTTCAAAGCAGTATCTCAGGTTGTTTTCTCTGACTTGCGAAGTGATGTGTATTGAAAAAGTTAATAAATTGGCCTGGCCACAGCTCCTGGCCAGGGGAGACATCCACAGAGGTTTGGTCACATGAATCCAGTTTGATTTTCAAGAAAAAATAAATTGACAAAAGGATTACTAGTTAGTAAGAATAACCAATGAAAATTCAATGCAAAAAATTATATACCTAGGTATGATCAAAGTCACCTTGCAATGGTCCAGTCTAAATGAGTGGTGTGCTCTGTAGGCAATGATTGAAATGCACCTGGTTTCATTTTAAGCATTAATTTTATATTATAATTTTTGTTGGTGATAATAGTTTGTAGTCAATGCTCAAATTTTGTGAGTTGTCACTTATGAGTCATAAATTAAATATTGTAACAAAGTGTATATGTATTTTACATATATATATATATATATGTATATATATGCGCACTCTCTTCCTCCCAGTCAGTACCAGGCCTATTTTGGATTAGATTGATAAAATCTGAAAATATTTAGGCACCAGATAAACTAGTTATGCTCACAGCAGGAACCAGCAGCAGTGAAGGGGTATGTGTGAAGCAACACATGAAACACATCCAGGAAGAATGGCTCAAGACACTCATATCAGTCTTGCCTAAATAAGTTATACAGAGATCTATTTAATAATCCAAATTATTAATTATGTAAGTACATTATATGTAATAATGGAATTATTAACTGAGTGGAAATGTTTGATGTTGCTAATGGAGCTGTTTTCCCCTTTTTGTGCAGCTTTCTGGGTGAGCCATAGTCAGGATAAGAAGGTTTAGCTGCAAGTGAGGGCACAGCCCTGTCCCACGTATCCATGAATTCAAAAATTCTCATGAAAAAGTGTGATATCTGTTGCCATCATCTTTTATGCTTTGTAGAGGATGTAATCCCTATGAGATTTTTGTGAATGGAGAAGGGTGAGGAGGGATATGCTGCTTTCTTCTGTATTGAGAAAGACACAAAAAAACATGCACAGGAGGGGACAAACAACTTTAATAATCCCACATCAGGGAGACAGAATATAGCAGATCAAAAAACCTTGAACATTGTCATCTGCTAAATCTTTGACTCTAAAGCAACAGAATGCTCATAGCTTTGTTTCTTAGTTTAGTCGAAACAGTGTTTAGAGCTGGAAGGCTGGTATAAACATGACAAATGTTCTGAAAATGGAAGCAGAATATTATCAGACAAATCGATTTACATTTAATTCAGGAATTATATTTTTTTCTGTGTTTTAAGGGGTTTCCTGTGCACAACAGTTCTCAAGCACCAAGTCTGTTTTCAAGCCCTGAATTCAAGCAAATGGGAAAATCTGAGTCAAGGAGAAAACTCAGCAAAGAGAGGAAATGGCTTTTGATGAATTTACTGGCAGTTCTGTGTATGTCCTAGTGGGAAAGCAGAAAATACAAACAAGTCTTTTATTTGGTCTGAGCAGGTTTGGGAATACAATGTAGGCATTTATTGGAAACAAACCCGCAATGTAATGGAATGCGATGTTTTAGTTGGTTTGGGGTGGTTTTATTTTTTTTTTACAAACCCAGCTGCTTGTCATGTATATATTTCTAGATGAGAAGTACTCCAGGAATAAGAGGTGACTGTAGTTTTGCAAGTGCTTAGGCATTAAGATTTAATTCCCTTGTCACCTGATGGTCTCTGGTAATTGAAAATGTTGCTGTATCGTAGTTACACCAGGTGTTGAGATCAGCTAAGGTGGAAGCCTGTGGCCTCTGTCATTGTACCAGGGCTTGTGATGCTGGACTTTTGGAGTGAGGCAAGGGAGGCATGTTCTGGTTTTGGTGGAAATTCTTATCTTTCTTAACAATCTGTTTTAATAAATGCATCTTGAGATTACAGGCTTGGCTTTCCCTTTCATTTTGTGTTTTTAAAGAAGCTGGGGCTTGTGGGTCTTTGTCCTGCCTAACACTTGTGTTTGAGAGCCAAATAGATGAGGTCAGGAGGGGAGGAGTGCAGGGGGCTACTGCAGGTTTAGAGAACTGAAAGTTTGCTCAAAATGCAGTAACTTTGGGTGGTCTTCTCTGGATGACACATGGGAATAAGCATTTGAAATGTGACTCATTTTCAAATCAGTAAGAGGGAGAAGAAGGTGGCTCCACTTTATAAGTATTCTCAAGTTTTTCATTTTCAAAAGCAGCAGACAAGATTTTAATTTGCAGCAGATTTCTCTTTATAAGAGGACTAGTCCAACACAATGTTCTGAGCTAAGATTAAGCAGCTTGAAATAGTTAATTTTACAAAGCAGAGCAGTAATAACACTTTTCCTTGGCCTTTTCCAGGTTCTTCCTTCTCTTTCATCTACTGAATAATGCATGAGGCCCTCAGAGATTTACACCTATGTGAAATAGAATTTTTAAATCATTTTATATACACTCCCTTTTGTATTATGAGAGTGAGTCTTTTTTTACCTGCTTTTAGATGCAGGAAAAATCAAGTGTGAAGTTGAAGCAAGTTGAAGCAAGTTGAAGCAAGTTGAGTTATCTTTGTGACTTAGTTATTGTTAGTTGTAGTAAGAATATTAAAAACATGATGATAATGAACTTCTATGAGTCTGGAAAGTCATTGAATTTTGAATAAATATCCCAAAGCTCTTTGGGTTAAATTCTGATGCAGAAGAATACGTTTATTTTCAACTAGACTCAATCTGGAATAATTATCCTCAATAAAAATGCTAAAGATGAGTTTTCCAAAGAGTGGGGAGTCTACTCATCTTTCTATAGAAACATTCCTGCAGTAGGACCTGGTTTCAGGAAAAAATTTTGATGAATACTTAAAATCAGTCACGAGAAAACAGAGTAGTGAGGAGTTGGGGAGGAGTGTGTTTTCCTTCTTAAAAATGTTTGAAATTTGTTTATGAGGAGGAAAAACTATTTAAAGGATTTGCATTCAAGTGATAGAGGTGTTTTCAAGTCAAATGGGCAAAAGCTAACTCAAACATACGGAAGTGAATCGATATTCTAGAAATGTCATGAATGCTGAAGCAGGTCACTCAGGGAGCACTAATCAAGGCTGGGAGCATATTACAAAGCAGTAGGAGTGAAATGAGATTACATTCAGTTCATAGTGGTCATACCAAAACCAACACTTGACACTTGCTGCAATTACTCGGCTATGCCCCTTCTTACAAATGCTTCTGATATAATAGAATCACACAAATTTGGGGGTACAGAACATATTTTCCCCAAGGAGGACTTTCTTGATATCGCAGTCATTTCCTAGGTTAAGTGCACCTTGAATGTGTAACTTTAAATTCAATCCAACAGCATTGTTGGAAGCTGTTTTCCAACAGAATGTTCTGGGTTGATTCTCTCTCCCAGCTGGCAGTCATATGGTGCAGGTCACTCCCCCTACCACCCTTGTTCTTTCTTCATTTTATTGCAACTAACATTGCACATTCTTACAATAGTTAGAGAGTGGATATTTTCTTGGCTTCTCCTGCAAGCGCTTTTTATTGTTTAGCCTTATCCTATCCCAAAACCCGGCTCCAGTAAAGAGGAAACATTTGCTTGAACTGCAGGAGAAAATAACGACCTGCTGGAGGCAGAAAAAAAAAAAGTGAGTGAATGTGTTCCTAACAGATCAGAGATCATCTGTGCACAAATAACTCAAGTTGTTGACTGGGACATTTACTGTGCCTAATCCTTAAAAATTATTTTACTTTGCACATCCTTAGGTATGGAAAGTCGTGGTGGAGCAGGTAGGAGTCAGGGAACAAAGCAAACACAGTATTTGGAATTCAGGACATCAAGGGGACAAAGGCGTCCAGAACAGCCTTTTCCAAACGTGTGTGAATGAAATTTCAATGTCATTAGTTTTGATTTGCATACTCAGTTTGAAAACATCCACATTGCAGCAGAACTTTGAAGGTAGAGCTGAGACTCTGTTCAGACCCATTCTGGATTCCTGCATTGGTAAACATAGAATTCTACCAGAGAATTTGACACTAAAATGAAGTGAATGAAGTTTCAGGAGTTCACCTCCCTCTTCTAAAAAAAGATGTTCAAGATTTCTTTTAAATTGTTCTTGTATTTATTCTATGATTGGGCCAAACTTCAGGCATTGCAGAATAAATTGGAAGTAATTTAGTCTTTCACAATTAGCAGTCCTAAATTCTTTAAAAACCCCAGTCTCTGTATATCCATGTAACTTGGCCAGTCTTTTTTTTTTTTTTTAAATACATTGCATCTGAGACATGTGACTGGGGAATTAAGACTGCCTCATACTCTAAATGTGCAAAAAGAGAGACTTAGGATGGTGCAATAAATTTAACTGTGATGTTTTCTGATATTTTACTGTAAAACTCTCTGGTAGAACTCTGTTTGCAAAAGGGAGAATGAAGGATGGAGTCTGAACAGAGTTCTGAGCTCTGCCTTCAAAGGTCAGCTGCAATGTGGAAATTTTAAAACTGCGTATGCAAATCAAAATTAATTCCCAAAGATGCAGAGCCATGGACTGCTCCTTCAGTTAAGGCTATATTCGTATTAGATAAATATTTTCAAATATGTGCTATTTAAGTCAACATGGCTGAGAATTAAGTTCATTGGTGATGTAGAAAATGTCAAATTTAACTTTTTTGAGCTAAGGTAATTGTGATTTGAGCCAGCTCTCAACTGTAGCATTTTGATGTTAAATTAATTTATGGCACAGTTGAGTCACATACCAATATATGAATGTAGCCAGCATGCCAGCTGGATCAAAGGGGGACCTGTGTCTAGAGAGAAAAATGATAGCTTATTTTTTCCTGCTATATCTGTTTAGATTTTAAGTTGTTTATTTTTCTTTTTTTCCCTCAAAAGAAGAAATTGAATTTTCATTTTAGGCTGATTCAAATAGGCATCCAAGCTTTTACCAACTCACTCAGCTGATGCATTTGTAACTCTGGATTTGAGCGTGCAAGCAACAAGTTAGGCAGTTTTAGTTTAACTTTTGCATTTTAAGTATGTTCAAGGTTTTTTGATTTAATTCAATTCACTTTTCTTAAAACAATGCACTATGTAAGGTGAAGGTTCCTGGTTATGGGGATGATTTGAAGTTAAAACTCATTTTTAATACCAATGCCCTCAGTTTTGAACTCTGTTTCCCCCTAGCATTTATGACACACAGAATGCTGACTAATACAGCTGATTTTGTGGAGAGATGTTGTGGATAATTAAACCCTCTTTTTCTTGAGCTTGCTTATGTTTTTTTTACATTACTTGTATTTTTTGTCTGGCTTCTAGACAAGCAGTGAATCATCTGCAGTTTGACTGGGGTTAGTCTGTGATTTGCTGCCTTTCAAAAAAAAAAAATCTAGTCTCACAAAACAAAAGTGTGTCTCTATACATATTGATTCAAAAATATGCTATGATTTCATCTTTGCTGTCACCAAAATGAAAGGTCTTTGTGGCCAGCCGAGCACACGTGACAGCTCTGTCATTAAAACAGAATAACCCTGGAGCAAAGGGGAAGATGTTTGAAAAATGAAACTTCATGGTCAAGCACTAGTTAGGAACACTTTGTCCAGAGATTCTTTGTGCTGTTTATGGAGATAAAAATTTCCAGCTTTAAAGATTAAGCTCCCTGCTAGAATTCAGATTTTGCTATTAGAGGTGCCCGTTGTTATTGCATCTTTCATGCTACAGTAATAGTTTTTATTTTAAGCATGATATCATGGCACTGCTGAACTGTGGGTTTGCCTTTCCTACCCCTACTCCTTTAATTTGAAAAAATTCTTTCCTGGGCATTCAGTGTTTTATTTGAGCATGGAATGCAGAAATTAATTTCCACAGTTGCAGTTATTTTGCATTAGCATATTTGGCCTCTTTTAAAAAGTGACTTACTTTTATTTTCTTAAATTTTTAATTCTGAAATATTTTGACTCTGCTGCAAATGGGCAAAGGAATGCAGAGCAGTTATGCTATGTCAGTATGTGACTGCTCAAACATTTGTCATTCTTAAAAGTTCTTGTTTTTATTGAGAATACTTCAGAAAAGGCTTCCAGCAGATAAGTATATATATTCATTTGTGAGACCATATGTATGGAGGGAGAGTGACCTCTTTAAAATACTAGTACTAGCAGTGGCATAATAAATTACCTATCTATTTTATCTCCTGGAAAAATAAATCCATCATTTTCTTATGTATGCTCTAGGCCTTTGCTAAGTAAAAAGTGCAATGTGAATCTCATCCAGATTTCTGCCATCAGTTCTGTACATTACATTGCATTTCTTTCATTACATTTCCATCAGGTCTCAAATAACTCTACTAGGTCTTCACATGAGTTCTTTGAAATTCAGGGCACTTCCCTGTAGTGTTGTGTATGACATCAGTTTAATTGAGGCAACACAGTTAGAAATGCATGTCAGTGATAACAAATCCATTGTCCCTCCCTGTCACTGCTAATTAGTTCTAGGAGTGGAAAAAAAATCTTTCATTCAAAGCTGAACTGCCCTGTTCCAAAAGCAACAGTGAACAAATAGGAATCAGCATCCAGAAAAGTGAGTCAGGACTGTCCCAAGGGCCTCTCTCCTGGTGCCCAGTGTGCCAAGAGCAGCAATGGTGAGTGGCTTTTACATCAGTGAGGGCAAACAGCTCTCTGAACTCAAACTGTTTCAGAGCTATCCAGGGAAGAGCTCAGCTCTTCAGGGAAAGAGCCACTAGTTTGCTTCCAACAAGGAAAAACGGAACCTTCTGATTTAGCCCCACTTTTGACACTGTCTCCTGTGACGTAGATGAGCTAGGGAAATGTGACTTGGAGGAGAAGGGTTCTGCTGTGTGGGTCTGCAAAAGTGCTGGGGAAACCATCCCTTGAGAGTAGGTTGCCATGGGTAGGGCAGGTTGAGTTAAGATGGAATTATCCTGAAAAATGAGGAAAGTTATCAAGAAAAAAAATTACTAGCAAGAAGTTTTCCTAGGGTCAAGTGCAGGAATGATAAAGTGCATAAGTAAAAGGTAGGGGACTGGAGCAGCTTTACAGAAAAGGGTACAGATGTTATTTCAGAACCAACACAGAGGATTAGGGAGCACTCCCTTTTCTCAAGAGAGCAAATACCACCTTGGGATGTATAAACAGGAGTGCAACGTTCAAGGCACACGGAGTAATCCCACAAAACCTCTGAGAGAGTGCTGTGTCCAGTTTTGGATAATTGTATTTAAAGAGGAAAAAAGGTTCTAACTGAGAGCAATGAAGAGGATCAGCAAGCTGGACAATGGGACCTGTGGCAACCTGTTCTCCTGCCTTGACAGTGACTATGAGGGCTTGAAAATTCACACAAACTTGTGTCAGGAGGTAGGATACAACCTAGACACCATATACATTTATACACCACTTCCCTGACAGGCAAGATTTAAAATAGGGCATTTGCTACAGTAACATGGATTTAGGAGAAATCTTATGAAGACTTTCTGTGTCTAGATGTTCTCAGACTGTACTGAAGGTGTTTGAGAGGCAGCTTAGTCAGGTTTATATCAGAAATGCTATTTGTTTAGTCTTCCACCTCAGGAAAGGGGAAGTTTCTTAAGCCCTAACCAGGTAGAGGGTGGGACAATACTGCTACAAAAAAATATTATTAGTTGGAATTGTTGCTCTCCTTTGCACACAATTTTGAAATGTAAAGGGATTTTTTTCTGCTTTATCAGATACCTTCTTTTCTTCTTAGAAATTATCAATCATCCAGTTTTGAAATGAGTGTTCTGAAATTTAATTCTATGTATATGATACAATTTTATCAAAAATGGCATTTGTTAAACATGGCACTTGAACTGCCCTTGCCAGTTGTGTTTGACCTCCTTATTTTTAGTGTTCTGAGCACAGAAGAGCAAAGGGGAACTTGAGGATATGAGAGAATTCAGTTTCCTTGTAAAATTACCAGGTTGTGGGGCTGCAGAGCCACCCACAGAAGCACATTGGTCACCGTCAGGTGACAGAGGCAGACACAGGTGACCCAGCGATATCTGAGTTTTATGTACAACTGCTCTTAGGCTGTTTCTCTTCCTTCATCTTAAAAATGTTACCTGGTAATGTGCTGGAGGATGCTCATTATGATGACCCAGAAAAAGGCAAAGTGTCCAGTTCCAAAGCCATGTGGGAGATTGTATAATGGTTGGAATAAACCAGTCTGAACTGGATTTTCTTTCTGTTTTAAAGAAAAAGGTTGGCTGTGTGTTTTCTCCACTCTCTCATTTTAATCTAATCCATTGCTGAACAGCTCCTCCTTTTTGTGTTTGGCTGTCACCTGACACTTTGACTCCTGAGCTTTTATTGATTACATTTTGACATTTTTGTTGCGTCCTCAGACACCTGGTAAAGTCCTAGCTGGGAACTGTTTTTAAAACTCACTCTGCAGTTGAAAAAACTCTGTTAGAAGCCAAGAGCATCTTGCATTTCCCCCAGTAGATGTTCACTGATTCTAACGTGTAGCTCAGTTCTGGTATTCCAGGTTTATTGTGGTTTTTCACTGCACCTCTATCTACTGCACAACAAACTGTTGGCTACCTGCAGAAAGGGCTGAAAAACTTCCAGCGAGTTTTCTACCATGGTGAATCTGCTTCTGCAGCCCTGTTTCTTCCTGAAATGTGCACAAAAATATCCACAAAGAAAATATTAATGCCAGAAGACTTCCTGCCTCTTGTGGCTAAAGCAGGGGCAAACTATAACAGTTCAAGGTCAGACAAATAAGTACCTTGAAGGACGTGGGAATGCACATCTCATTACCTACAGTTTCCATACCTATATATATACATATATAAATGTATGTATTATTTTCCCTTTGTTTTGGGAAGTAATTTATTTTTTTTCTTCCTCTCCTGGAAGCCAAAACATGGGGTCTGTCCGGTCTCATTTTCTTGTGGGTGAGAATGTTGTTGTCAGCTCTTTTAGCCTTCCTTTCCCCCCTTGCCTCAGTGCTGAGGTATCAGATGTTTATTCACTGGTGCCCACTGTGCTTTTAGTTAAGAACATGTGTCCTGGCAAGGAAATCATTAGATTCACTGTTTTTTAATGTTAGAAGTTCATTTATATAGGAAAATTATTTCTATGTCATATGTTAATAATAAATGTTGTGGAGTGGGGGCTATTTTATTTGGTTTTTGTTTGGTTGGTTTAGGAGGGAGTGAAGGGAAAGATATAAAAGAAAAGCTAAACTTTTTTTAAAAGAAACCAGTAGTTTTAGTTGACCAATATTCTTTGTGCTGTAGATGCTCTGTGTGTCACTTTTGATTCATTTCAGCGTAGAAGATGGAATTAGCCCAGTCAGCTCCATATTTCTTTGTTGTCTTTTGCTTGCTGAAAATCATGATTTAGCAAGGAAGTATTGTTTCAGCTGCCAGGACATGAAGCTGACTTTAGAAATAAAATCTCTCCATCTAGAAATTTGGATTTTCCATTAGAACACTTGTGTTTGTATTTCAGCTTCTGATCCTTTTCTTCTTGCACACCTAGATAGAGTTTCTTATAAGTGTTTTATATGTAACATCTTACTTCTTACTTTTATATGTAACATCTTACTTACTGTAACATTTAGTTGTTAACCAGCAGAGCTGTCTGCATCTTTTGTACCAATTAAGTCAGTTTTGATGTCACTGTGATTATTTGACTTTCTGTGCAGACTCAACAACCTTAGCTTGGCCCCCTTTGGGGAGACAGATCATAAATCTCTTTTGTCTTCTGAACATATGGCTAACCTGCTTCAAATCTTCCATTCTGGCTGTCAGTCAGTCTCTCTCCAGAGCTCCAGATAGGAGTAACTCCTAAAGACAGTATCCAATCACAACTGCCTGGGATGAAAGGCAAACTCTTTTTTTCTCAGGTAAGAAAGATCAGGGTAAGCAGTCAGCTCCTACCTTTCAGAAAACAGCCACATCCTCTCTCTCCTTGCTCTGGGTGGCTGCATTTCCACATGTAGGGCAGCCCTGATGTCACACATTCAGTGTTGGAGCATGGCCTTTCCTTGTTCGGAAAAAAGAAATCAACTTTGAGTAATTATAGTAATTTTGTTCTAATATGAAGTATTTAAGTGGTATATTTAATTTTCTGGTACTCCTTTCATGTATCACGTGCATGTTTCTATGACACTATTCTGGGCACGCTGAATATTGCTTGTTGGGAAAGATGGGACAGGAAGGGCTTATGGATATGATTGTCAGGTAAGAAATACTGGAAGTGTAAAATCTGTGAGTGAAATAGAAATGAAAGCCAGCTTTGAGATGTAGGCATGGCAGGCAGGAAGACAGTGATTAACTGGAGATAGGTTGAAGGACAGAAAAAATGGACCCAAGAATGCAGTCTGTCTCCACGCTGCCAAGGCATCAAGGAAAAAGTAAATAAGAAGAGTAGTCTTTAGAGTTTAAAATATAGGATGATATGGTAATTTAGAAGTTCTCATAGGTTTTGTATCTTGCACAGGTTGGTCACTGTAAATTAGAATATTCAACACAAAAGGAGATATAATGTGTTGGAACAAGGCCCTCACTGTCTTCTCTTCTCACCCTTATTTCCTCTTGCCTCTTTGCCCCTTCTCTTGCCCGCTCTCTCCTTCTTCTCCCTCCCTCTCTCCTCCTGCCCTGACCCCTGCACTCTTCTTACCTCCCTCACCTCATACTCTCTCTCTCTCCCTCTCTCTTTGGGGCTTCCCTTCAGCCAAGGCTGGTGGCTGAAAGCAGCCCTCTTTACCCACCACCCTTGCAATAAAACCACGTGTTTCTAGAATATCTCAGGTCAGCAGAGTTCCTTGTCCCTGCCATCTACGGATGTCTCTACAATTACTTTTTGTTTCCTCTCTAGTTTTATAACTTCTGATAATATTTAGATAATATTGGAGAAAAGATCCATTCTGCACAGTCTGAGGTATGTTCTGAACCTCAACATGAGATAGCAAATGCAAATGAAGTACACTTACTTTTAAAGTGTACTGAAAGATATGGAGAATATGTAATTAAGGATTGTTGGGAGTGTTCGTGGCCACTGAGAAGCGTTGTCACTTGTGGACAGTGGTGTTACAAAACCTTCACTGAGATTTCTATGCATGAAAATATTATTGTTATATATTAGTGGTTTGTAAATGGTTCCTAAAGGCAAGGCTTATTCTTTTTAATCCATTTAGATCATATTCCACAACAAAAATGTGCTGAGCTTGTATGTTAGCAGGCAAAGGGCTTAGCTGTTTATAAAATCCAGGCCCCAGGCTCACCATTAATGAGTAAGCTAACCTCTAGCTAAACTCTTAATATTATTAATTTGCACAAGTAAAGAATAGGTGTTGAAACCCCTAAAAGAAGGGAAATAAAAAGTTCAGCTTGAAGCTTCAGCCCATTGCAAAGTCCTTAAGACTCCAGCACGCACAGTCAGATGTTCCAGTGGGAGAGGATTTCTCCTCTTTATACATATACATGTGATTTTGCTGTTGTACCTTCCCCTTACTGACAGAAACAAAGACAAATCCTGCTTTTTCTTTATCAGAACCTGAACCCAAATACTTAAAAAAAACAACCAATCACCCTCCCTAACACCCACCTTTCTTTCACTTATTAGCACTTTTTACCATGTCCAATCTCATCCCTCTCCAAGGTTTCTTGCTTCAGGCATATTCAGAATTTAATAATCTTTTATTGAGACATCTTCAAACTCCAAATGTGTTCACAGATTAGAAAGCTTGTAGCTTAATGTGTTTTGGGTTTTTTTTTTAACCAGCCTCCAGATTTTTCACTGCAGTAAAATCTATGAGTCAATATCTTGCCTTTGTAAGTAAAGTCCCAAACTAAATCCATGAAGGCCTAAAAATGTGTGATGTGTATTTAGTGGATAATAGAAAATCTATTTTTATTCAGTGTAATGAAAGTTTATCCAAGCCTAGTTAATGCATTTGTTAATATTGCTGCAGGAGCTCCCTGACACTGACATGAACTGAAGGCTTTAGTTATGTGCACCACATAACTAAAATCTCGTGGTCAATGATCTCATCATCCAGCCATTGTTTAATTGCTCACTTGCCACTTTCTGATTTACATCATGCTGTGGGGATGCTTCTTTCTAAAGCATTTTGCTGATGTATTTCCTTAAGCTTTATCTCTTATTCCAGGGTGGTTTTTTTATGCTGGGATTGATTCTCCACCCTGACTTGGTTGGATTGTTGAAGTTATCACTGAAGTAAAGTTTTTCTCAGCACAGCTGGGTCTATCCTTGCTTTCTAGGGAGCATCCTTCTACACCAAACAGCAACATTTTTGGTTTTTCTGTGTATTTGCGGCATTTTCTTCAATACCTCCACACCTCAGCTGACACTTCCAGTGATACCCAGTGATACTAATTTCCTGCTGCTTCCACCTCCTAAGGCCACCAAAGGCTGTAGTAAGAGGTTCTGGGAAAAGGAGGCTGCTAATTTTTTTTGTTGTTGTTGTTGCAGACTTTTTTCCCCATACAATTTATTTTAAAATAGGTATTTTAAAGCATCAATTTAATGGTGAATGATGTACAATAAAATCCTAAACTAAAGCTCACTGGGAAATGACTCCAATTCAGTTTGCTCAGTCAAAATGGCTTCACCTTCACTGTAAATTCTGAATACTGTGAAGATCTGCCTCTGACCTTCAGACGTGCTGACACCTTATTTAATGATCTAGTTTTGGCTTCTTGCTAGAGAGCAGCAAGGAGCACTTGGAACATTGAATGTCAATCACACAGGGCAGCAGAACCTTTAGTCTTGTTTTCAAATGCATTAAGATAATACCATAGAGAGGTGCCAAGCTGACAAAATGGATCAGTTTGGTAGAATGTTGCTGGAAATGTTGGACTTCTTAGAATCAAGGATATCGTTTGGAACAGCATCAGCAGTTTGTATTTCCCAGCTCTGAGGGAGGGATGCCAATCCTGATGACACCATATTGAAACTAAGGGCCTTGGTATTTCAACTTGGGAACAATTGATGCCTTTGGACAAAGTTATCTTTGATTTGAAATTTTTCCTTTATCTGGTAGAACAAAGAATAAACAGGAAGGGAAAAAGAAAAACATCTTCCATCTCTGGATTAAAAAAACTGGAGGGGGAAAAAGAAAATCAAATTTCTAGAGATTTTTTAGACTGCTGTGACCAAACTGGTCTGTTGGCAGAGAAAGGAAGGAAAAAACAGTCATCTGCCACTTTTGAGTTTGGAATAAATCAGAATATTGATATTTTGAGTTTGGAATATATTGAGTTTGGAATAATATCAGAAGTCTGGGGAACAGTGAGCCTTAAGGTCACTTTTACTTTAAAACATAACCTCATCAAGCTTCAGAAGCCTTCACAGTTAGAAATAATAGCGTTTTCTGTGGCAGTGGCACAACACTCCCAAATCTGCTATGAATAGAGAGTGCTGTGTGCTATCACTGCCTCTGAATGAGAAACAGAGTTTGGGATAAGATGTGGAGCAGTCTAGTGGCATCACTTCATGCCAAGTTTTAGTCCAAAGTGAACATTTATGGGCTCTGGGACAATTTTGCCCCGTAAAGGCTGCCAGATTCTGAGGTTCAGTGGTGTTAAGTGGGCTCCCAATATAATACAAATGTTTTCTTTCTTATGGTTTATGGACCTGTCTCTGTATCTTTTATTTTTCTGGGGCCTTGGGTGCAGAAGTGGTGTCTTGACCATGTCAAGGCTCTCTGACTGACAACTATCTCACTGGTACTAGGAGAAGGGGGTTTTGTTGGCTGCAGTAACAGCTGACCAAAGAAAACAGCTCACAGTTGGCATTGACAGAGAAAAAGTGGAGTGAAAATACCATGAGGCAAAATCTGCAAACCACTGACAGCTGAAGCCAAGCCTCGACACGTAATTGGTGCAGCAGTTTGGACCAGCACTTTCTTCCAAGCAGATAAAAGAATTTATATGAGGTAGAGTTGTTAATTTTCATGCTCTGTAAAAATAATCATATCTTGGAAAGCTAAGAGTTTTTAAGTGAAGTCATTGACAAAATGAAGTGCTTATTACTGAAGAAGTGCATGCCAGGATTCCTTAAGCAATGCCTTAACTTAGGCAGGGATAATTACCCCACTGATACAACCAAGACATAAATACATTGAAGACATTAGGTAACATTAGGTAAGTTAGGAATTTGAAATACTATAACTTATTGATATGTATGCCAGGCTCTGGAAACAGTCTGTTGTTTGTGTGCCTAACTTATAAACTGGGAAATGCAATTTTCGTTTAGTACTCACAGTCCTCAGGAAGAACTGATTTTTTAAACACATGCTAAATCTCCAAGATACTTTTCATTACTTATTAATAGAGAGTCATTTCATACTGTGTTCAATATTAGCTCTCTGTCCAACTGGCCATTTTCAGCCTTTATTCTTGAAGAAAGCACTTTCAGACACAGTACAATTTCTCTCTCATCTCTCCATGCCAGCTTAAACCTTGCTTGACCTGGAACCATTTCATGACATGCATTTTTATTCTCTGAGTTCTCGCTGCTGGAGCTGTTCAAGGCTCGAGCTGCCAGTTCTGTTCACCCATCATGCTGAGCCAAGTCTGACCCAGGTGGTATTTTCCTTTTCCCTCAGAAATAAAACTGAATTTGTTGAGGGATGAGAGCTGTGTCAAGTTCAAAATGATGTATGATGGCATCATCAGAAACTTTGGGAGCTCATAAGAAGGTATTCGCCATTCACAGACCTGAAGACAAAGTAGTTTGAAAGCCTGTATCATCTTTTTACGTGTCATGATACCACAAGCATTAAGCCCCTGTGCTTTGAGTAGATGGAATGCAGCTGGCACTTTAGACAAAACAATGCATTTCTGTGCAGCTTCTCTTCTTCGTGAGGTGTGTAACAGAATAGAAAGTATCTATTTTCAGGCCAAATTTTCTAATACTTCGATAGACTGGATAATTTTGGAAAGCTATTTTACACTGAAAAGTTTAATTATGGGAGATGTAGTATTATCATAAAAATTGCAGGTCTGTTCAGATTCTAGTTATGTCTCCTTTAGCTTATGGCATGTTCAAGTGACATCATAACAATAACTTTAATTTCAGACCCCAAATGCTCTTTAGAAAGAAGTTGATTTTAACATGCTAGTGACGGAGGAAAAGCTTAGTTTCAGGCCTTTAGCTGTGAATTTTTTCACAGATTTTCTTGGTTACCTACTTAGGAGAGTGGAAGGCAGACAGTTGTTGCATACTGAGTGGATTGGGCAAATATAACCACATTATGTGAGGCAGTGCCCCCAACCAGTTTGATAATTCCTTTTCTGCTGTTGTCTGAGGAGTGCTCAGAATGAGTCCTTTTGGGTGCTGTTCAAGCTTTTATTTCCTCTGCACCTTGCCCACATATCCACTGTTTGTGTGGGAAAGCACAGAGCAGTTTCAGGTCAGAAATTCTGGGAGAGAATAAGCAGGGCAGGCCAATGTGGGGGTTCGGTTTTCACAAGCTTGACTCTGGGATCAATAAGGAAAAGTCTCGTCTCTCTAAACCATCGATTTCTGAATCAAGCTCCAAGTGTTCTCTGAGTGATGGACTTTTACAACCTGTGTCAAGGCCTGGCATTGGATTTTCCTGATGCCTTCAGAGAAGTGTTTTTTTTTTCCAGAGTGTTGTTGCCGTGACCATTGAGGGAATCCAAGTCCTCTGTCAGTTCTCAACCTGACAGCGGTGCCAATAGTTTTCTCAGCTTTCTAAACCCCAGCTAAGACTTGACACAGGTTTGATTTTGTGGCTGGTTTAATGAACTTCTCTGGCTCTAAATGTTCCTTCTTTGAGGTTTAATGATCATTAATTGTGTTTCTGCCTAATATGCTGCTGACTCAGCATTAGGAGGCATTTCCTTTGTGTGGACACATAAATAGGGAACACTGTGATTTTCCTTGGCTCAACTCCTTCATCGACTGAAAAGAGCAGTCAACAAATCAGAATGCTGATAAGTCTCTACAGAGGAAAATACTCATTAAACAACAGATTGTATTAAATAAACCTAATTTAAAACATCAGGAAGTAATACAGTGTCCTGCATTCCACCAGCATTAACAGTACGTCCCAGTAACTGCTGCTTATTTACATAATATCTGTGATTTCTGGTGAACATTAAACTTATATAATGTAAATAAAATTTACATATATGTTTACCTGTCTATTTTTAATTTATGTGTTCTTATATAAATACTTCCTTTACATAAATATGTAAGTCTCCATTTGTTTTGAAACTTTACACTGGAGTTTACTATCAGGCTTACAAGGTTGTGTTTTTTTTAAGTAGAATAGATCTATTGTAGTACAACATTAATGTGCATTTTAAACATTGTAGTTTCCTTAAACTGTGTAGCTAAAAGATAGCTGGATTTAGTAAAAGAAGGAGTAAAACTGAACTCTGTTCCTTCCCATCCCTCTATCTTTGCCTGTCAAACACATACTCCCCCCAAAATGAAAGAATAGTGAGAGAGAGACTGAAAACTAGGATGAGCTGATGGATTTCCTATGACTTTGGTTGGGAGGTGGGTGTTTATTTTTGTAAAATCTATTTATGCAATAATTAAAAAGAGGAAACTTCGGCTGTGCAAATTACATCAGAAATTATTTTTATTTAATTATCTCTTCAATCCATGCTTTAATAGCTCTTCTCACCAAGCTTTCTCCTCTCTGTTTAAAACATGGTTCTTTTAAATCCCATCTCATTTATTATTGTATTTCTATAAGTCAAGGAAAGGCTTTAGGAAACACCCTGATAGAGCAGCCTCATTTTAAGACCAGCAGGTAGGAATCAGTTGCAAGCAGCAAGCTGAGGGTGATAATAAATCCAGTCCAAATTAGTCTTTTGCCCTCCTCCTGGTCTATACCAATCCAGAAAGGAGGGAATATTGCAAAGGAGACATGTATTAAAGTTATTTTTCTTTCAGGTGTTTCAAAATGCTTAAAAGCTTGTGCTGACAACCCTTTGGGTTCTCATAGTCCAGTTTAAGCCTTGATTTGTTTTGAGTGGTTCTTTCAATAGATTTAAGGAGGTATTGGTTTGATTGCCTAAAGTCCTTGGATACTCTACTCCTTGCAAGCCATTCCATTTGTGATGTTTTAAAGACAAATTTTTAAGCTTCAGTGTGCCAGGGAGTAATCTTTTCCTTTCATTTTCATGGTTCAATTTTGTCACTTTTCTAGACATGGAAAAAATGGACTGGAGAGGAGATTGTTCACTTCAGATCACGAAAGACAGAGGAGAAGGAAGGAGGGGGTGTGTGAAGTTCCTCTTTTGCTGATACTAGAGAATGGGAACACTGGTCATGCTGTGCACTGCATCAAACCTGTATCCAGTGGGTTGGATGCATTCCTGGCTTTTCTCTCTCATAAGAGGCATCAGAACATGGATATGAATGGTGTAAACATCTGTACTATTACTGGGCATGTGTATTAATGCATATTTGTACTTTCTACTGGATTCTTTAAGGCGGTGCCTGTTTTGTCTTGTGTTTTCTTTTATCTATAAGATCCACATTAATCTGGACAAAATATAAACTAAAAATCTTGGTAAAAGCAAGATGAAAATCGCCTTTGAGTTCAATTATGCAAGAAGCCTGCTGCAATAAGGAATGTGTAGGAGATTTTCTGAACACCCCGTTGTAGCATGGAGAAGGCCCACAGTAGTTACAATAACTCTTCTTTAGCTCCTTCTGTGCATGACACTCCTTTCTTGCCAATTCTTTTCTCCTGTCTAATTTTACCAACAAAGCACAGAATTTTGAAGGGACCTGAGTAAAACTGTGTGCAGTCAAAGCATCCCTAGCATTTTTCATCATCATTGTGTTCTGTGTACGAGCCCAGCAAAACTGCAGAAACTGAGTAAAAATTGAGTGATCACATTGTGTGCTGCCAACAGAGGGATGGGGGAAGGCAATGAATATCTGTGGACACTCCTCCGACCCTTCTGTCACTGCCCTTTTCACTTCTGTGAAAAGAGGAATCAGCACAGTGTCTGTGGTGCATCCCTCACCCTCATGGATCACGTAGCTCTAACCCTGAATATACAATATACTCAGTTCCTGTTGGCTCAGAATAAAGATAGCAAAAACAGCAGCCAAACTTCCCAGGGACAATTCTGCTGTCAGAGCTCCAGCTAAAACAGCAGTGGCTCAGCACTTTTTTCCCCTCATCAGCGGCCTCTCTCTTTCCCATGTGTGCCCTGTCTCCATTTCCAGTGGGAGACTTCGTCTGCATCCACATGGTGGAATTTCAGTGGCAAAAATTCCCACTGTCTCTTCTGCTGCTTCAGCAAAAGGGATCCTTTGTCAGGTATCTTCCAGCATTTCTGATGCTTTGTGTTGTAGCACTTGGTCCACCAAAAATGCAAGCACTCCAAAATCCTTTTATACTGGGACAGACACTTAGAGATCTCAGCTTCAAGTCAGCTTTGCTGACTGTCTGTGCCTTGTGTGTTTTGTTATTTCATCTATGTGTCTGCATGGTTATATTGTACAGAACAGCAAACATTTCCTTTCTTTTTGCCCCCCTTGACTGTGTTGCTTCTTCTGTAAAGTACAAGGCAAAGTTAAACATGGTGCATTTCGTGTTTTTAATGTGATATTTTGTCCCGTGGAATTCAGCAGCAATCAAGTAATTGAATTAAACAGTCAGCCTTTCTGTGGGATGTCATAACTCCTTATAGCCTCTATTTATGACCATGAGAAGTTTTCCTCTGAAAGTATTTTATCTGTAAGAAAAACTGTCTAATTACCATTTGTTTTGAATTCACTATAAATTATGTAAGTCTACACACTAGGCAAGGGCTGCCCCATCGCTGGAAGTGCCCAAGGCCAGGTCAGATGAGGCTTGGAGCAACCCGGGATAGTGGAAGGATCTGAGCCCAGATGCAACACCTTGTTGTGCCTCTGCAGTGAAATTGGATGCTCTGACACACAAAAGGAAAGGGGAAATGCGGTGGTGACTGAATTCTAATGATTCTCACTGACCCAGCAGTCTTTATCAGGTAAAGGTTTTATTGCCTCCTTACAGCAGTAGCAGCTGAGAGAAGGGCATGGGATTCACTGCTCTGGTTTGACCCTTTGAACACTAACCCATGGATATTGTTCCTTCCTCTGCCCACATTCTGCCAATTAAATGCAGCAGAATAATGTAACAGTCTATTAAATGGTGGGGATGGAAGCAGCTGCAGAACATGTTCCTGCAGGGGACACAGACAGGTGAATCTACTCCACTCCTGGTGCAAGTGAATGGGGGCAGAGGAAGGAAAGTAATTTAACACCACAGCAGTGAAGCCAGGCTCAGGAGATCACTTTCCTCAGGGAGACCAGATGGTGAGTGGCTGTAAAGAACGACCCCACCCAGCTCTGCATGTGGCACCCACCGTTTATAATGGATGGCCCTAAATATTTATTAAGTGTTATTAAAAAGCTCATGTTGCAGCATCCCTTCGGATGCACCAAAGGCAGGGTAAGGTTTCAATGTCAAGCCTTCAGTTGGGTTTTTTTGGTGAGCATTTACATAGTGTTATTTCTACACTAATGTAAAAACACTGAACTTGTGTCAGGAAACTTAAATGAAGATTTCTGTGCCCACATAGGAACTCTGGCAGCTGCAGAGATTTCAGCAGATGACTTTGTCATTTTGAATGCATTTATCAGGGCTGTACTTTTCTTTTTTCCTTCTTTCCTCATGATTTCAGCACCGGATGGCTGACATAATAAGAAGGTTACTTACACTCATAAGAGAGGGGACGTGAATGATAATCTTTGTCACTTTAAGAAAATTGCATTGCTCACTGAAACCTTTGGGGATTTGAGTTGGTTGGTTGTTTGGGACTTCTTTTTTCCTTGTTTGTTTGTTTTTCATGTCTGAATGTGCAATAGTACTCAGCCCTGAGGAAAAGGAGAACTGGGGGTGGTGATTAAAAGTGCAGAGTGCCACAAAATGATAATGGGCAGCCTGGCATCCTGGATCAAGTTGGGAAGTTTGCTTTATGATGTTGTCTGGAGAGGGTACCTCATGCTGACTTTGCCTTTTAAAACAGGCAATGACAGTCCAAAGACAGCCCTCTAAGAGAAGGAGAACCCACCTGAGCTAAAGAGGAGTTTTGGTCTCTCACAATGAGGAGGAAAGGTTTTCTTCTCTCTTCTCCTGCCTTGTTCCTTATGTTTCTCCCATGCTTTTCCAGGAAAACAAATGCCTGTCTGAAACACTCTTGTCACTTTGCAAGGGCCGGTTACCACCAGATTCCCAGAAAACAGTGACAGGAGTAGTGGGTTTTAAACATATTTTTATTTACCCATCCTAAATATTCTCCAGTGAATATGCAAACCTCTTTAGAAATGTCATGAATATGCACAGCACAGGTGGATTTGCACTCATTTATGATGTTTCCTAACCTCTTATAAATGATCTGCAGACTCCAGGTTTCTCCAGGCAACAGCTAGAAAACCAAGGAGCCTCCCTGTTTCATCTTTAACAATAATGGCTGTAGATTTGAGTGTTCTGCTTGGCTGAACAACATAATTTCTTAAGACTGGCTTCTTAGCAGTGGTTATTAAAATGCTATTGTAACTGGTATTCATGAGTTAAATTCTGGCTATATTTAAGTGATTTCAGGTCTTCCTTATTGCCTGGAAGCATGCTTTTGTCACTGGGTTGAGAGAGACTGAAACCAGCTGGTGTTAGGACAGAGCAGTGGTAGTAATGAAAATCAGGATACTGCTAAATGACTACTATGTCACTATTTGTTTATCTTAAATTGTGAAAAAAAAATTCTCAGATTTATAACTTGGTGAGAAGAACACCTGTGTTCTCAGAGGATGCAGCTGATGCTGGGGTGGATATTTTTGAATGAGATGTTGTTTTGAAAATGAAGGTATTAGCTAATGTAAGTCATCTCTTGGACTTTCAGCTACGATAAAAATGTAAATAGATTATTCATTTTCTATTCTGTGAAGTGCTTTTTTAATGTTAGCTGTGTTTCTATGCTCTTTTGGCACAAGTGAAATAGTGATTATGTAAACATTTAAATTATCCTTTGGCATCTTTTACTAATCAATGCAGATGGTTGGTTTTACTTAGATGTGAGTGGTTTCATATTTTAGGGAAAGTTCCATATTCTTTATGGATGCGGAAAGCTGGCATGACTCATTTAGAGGAGAAGCTGAATTCCATGCATTTTAAAGGACATAAAAGAAAAAAATATCAAGTAGCTAGAAATCTTTTATGTGTTCCTGCAAGACTTGAGGACAACCTGAAACATTCTTTGAGAAAGATTCATGAAAGATTTGCAAGTTGTCTTGCAAACTGGCACCAGTTTAGATTTGGTCAACTGCAAAAACTGTTTGATGCTTAGGAAACCTTCGAGAGACTGAAATCTTCCAACAAAAAACTAGACCCCACTTCGAGTCTCATCTGGCTTGTTAGAATGTTGTTTTTACATAAAATTTTCCTTGAAATCTGTAGAAGTTGTGACTATAACACATCTGCTGATGTAGGTCTTCTTGTCGTGGTTTTACCTTACTATTTTATTTCCATACTCTTCTGCTGGGTTTTTTTTTTTTTTTTGGTGTGGGATTTTCAAGGAGTAGATGAGAAAGATTTCTGAGGCTCTTTTTTTTTTTTTTTTTTTTTTTTTTTTTTTTGGTAGTATCAACTAAACTAAAAATCATTGAGTCTACAGCAAGCGTTGAAATTTTGCTTCCCAAAAGTATGCTTGGAAACCAGGTTTGAAAACTGCCAATTTTGCATGCCTGCAGTGAAAAAAAAAATTTTTACAGTTCTGCTTCAGGACTTTCATTTTGCAGTCTAGGAAGTAGGTTTTGACACTTCCTACACTTTAATCTGTATTTTCACTTGCTCAGTTTACAGAACAAATGCCTCTTGTAATACATACAGAAATAAAAATGCACACTACCATTATTCACTTCAGTCATGACAGCCTGAGACTGATTAGTTCTAAACTGTTCTAAAGCAGTTGTGCTGTGTTTAAACTGGAGAGAGCTGTTAAAGACTTGCTTTGCTGTATTTTTCCGGCGTTTTTCTGCTGTGGGACAGGAATACTTGATGGTCTGACTCGGAATTTGAATATTTTACCCTGTGACATTAAAAGCAAAGGTGAAGGTATTAGTGAACAGAACTTTGTTTTAGGGCAAAGGGCAACATATCAAGACATTACCTAACAAATAAAATTGGAATCTTTCACCTTATTTGTAAAAGAAAATGGTGAAGATTTACTTTTTAGAATTATTGTAACACACATGTAGTGCTGTTTTATGTCTCCAGCAAAGTATAACAGATGGACTGTGGGTTTATTGGGAAAAAAAAGTGTGCTGAAAGATTTTTATTATGTGAGAAAGAGAGAACAAAACCCAAGGAAACATCTGGACAATTAATCTCTCAAATCTTTGTATATAACATGAAGAAAAATACTGAAATATTTCTGAAGTCTTGCTCAGAAACAAATTAACTATTGTTAGCAAAGCACAATAATTCACCATCCTTCATGCAAAAAGATCTTTTCAATTAATAATTAATTGATGCCACTTTGTTCTTCACCCCTGGAAAAACAAAGAGCAGGGAGGGCAGTGTGTTCCTCCTGAGGTTTCTGGTTTGTCATTATAAAGTGATGAATCACTTTCACTGAAGCTGAGCTGATTTGTCCTCTCCCAAGGAAGCAAATGTCATTGTGGGGGAAAAAGGGTTCTTTACCTGTTATTCAGGCCTGTGTGGTGTCTGGTTACTGATCTGGACCCAAACATCTGGCAGCCCTGCCACCTCTCCCTGACATGTGTGCACAATATGCACTTCTGCTTTGTGGGTTTCTGTGTGGGGAGGGCTTGGCTTTTTATTTTAAAGCTGCAGGGTGACAGGTGAGCGGGGAAATAGGTACTTTTTGTCTGGGCTGGTGAAACATTATCTTTTCTTGCTACGGTAGGTTGCTGTTTAAAGGGATCTTTCCCAGAGCTGTGGGGCTGTTGAGCTGAATGGGAAAGGGGATGTTGCCATCCACGCCTGCTGGCTGTTTCTCTATGTGTTGTTCTTCCCTGTGACACTGCAGAGAACAGCCCCGGATCAAACCATCCATATCCTCATTTCTCTGCTCTTAGCTGGGTCTTGCTGTGTTGATTTCCTGTCCCTCAGCTTTACGTATTTTAGGGAATGGGAAAGAGTTCCATTCATTGGTTTGCCCCCTTCTACCCTTTGAATTCTGGTGTTGGCTTCCCCTCCTGGCAATCCCACTGGGGGTTTTCTAGGAGATATTAATTCAAACACTACTATAAATGTATACCTTGGCCTTTCTCCTGTTGCCCCAGCCAAATAAGAACACGGATATTTTTGCTGCACCATTTTAGGGCAGCTCTCTCTCTGGTCTGGGGCTCCTTTTCCATCTGTAACCAGAGGAGCTCCAAAGCAGGAATACAAAGGAAGAGATAACCAAATCCCACGAATAAATCATTCCCACTGTGCAGTCTATGTTATGGCCAAAGCGGAGAAATCAACCTCCTTGGTGAAGCTCAGGCTCATGGTTTGTGTCCAGCCTGGGCTATTGTATGTCTGGATGTTTGGTATACAATACCTGCTTTCATGCATCCTTTGAATATTTTATTATTATTATTATTATTTTTAAAATGATGAATGAAGAAAACTCTCTAGTTACAGACTGAAGGAAGAATGTAGGATTATTTTAGGCTTTTGGTTTGTTTGTGGTTTTTATTTTTGCTTGGTTTGGGTTTATTTTTTAGTTCTTTTTAGTCGATCTAACAGATAGGAAAACCTCTAAACACATAGGCTTTAAAAATAATATGTTTCAGTCCAGGCTCTTGAAAATTGAACCATTTCCAATATCCTGATTTTTCAGTGCCCAGTATTTATATGATCTTCCCCATCCAGTTTATCCATTGTCAAATACTGTGCAAAAATATACTGTCCAAAAATTCCTTGGTGGCAAAGTATTTTTAATCACACTGTTTAAGATCTAGTTTTAGTAGAACACTTATTTCATGTCAGCTGCAATACTGCTCAATATGGTGTTGCAATTAGAGCTTCTTGAAACAAAATTAGGACAGTTATATGTTAGAATAATATCTAGAGCCATCAAAAGAAGTTGAAATTTAATTAAAGAGTAGCAGTCTTTGAAAAACTTCTGTCATCATATTAGCAATAAATTCTACTTTGGTTTTGTTTTGCATATAGACAGAAAACAAAATTCTGTAGGAAAATGTACCAGTATGTTTCCCTCTGGGAATGATTTGTTGTTTTGAGTCCTGCCATGAATGATGGTCTCATGTGAATCAAAGAAGGTTTATCATGTTCTCACTGGTGATTTAGGAAAAAAAAACAAAAAAACAAAAAAACATGAAATGCTGTAGCTAATTTTATTGGTTCAATGTGTGTGCTGTGTTTGTCTCTCTTTCATGAATCATATTTGAAAGAGCAATAGGAAATACAGTTAAATAGTGTCTTTTACAGATTGTTGTCTGTATTTCTATATTTAATTTTCAGTGTATGCTTACCAGTTGTATTTGCCAAATTAGTTGATCTCAGCCACCAAAAAATAAAGACTTCAGGATCTAGATTCTTGTACTGACATCAGCTTCTGTGTCTCCCAGCTCTGCACATGAACTAAGATTAATGTAAGAGTTTTCTTTGTGATAAATTTGTTCAATAGCATTGTACTGGGCTAAATGTTATTCTCTAAAATGGACTATTTAATAATTCCTTCAATTTCTGGTCACTGAAATAATCTGAAATTCACCATGGGTATATCCATTATCAATGTCTCACCAATTCGTGTCTTCCTGGCATAATACTGTGAATTAATTTTTAATATCAATGCTATAAATGTATGACATAGCATCAAGATAACTAGTTTCCCTTACAGATCCTAATTTAAGGAGCGTCAGACCTCAGAGACAGAAGGTGTTGTTTAGTGTTTTCCATGGATTATTTGCTCCCTGAGTCATGGTGGTGCTTGAGGTATTTTACCAAAGAAGTGTGGCAGAAAGAGCTTAATGGTTTGGAAGGACCGAAACACAACACCTTGGTTTAGAAGAAAATAAGAGATTATGTTTTTCTGGAGTTTGGGTAATATTTTAGTTATTTAGGGAGTAGTAATGATGTCATTAATTAAAAGAAGCAATAGGAAAATTGTGGATAGCTTTTAAAAAAAATAACTCAGAAAAATACCAGCATTTTCTCAAAATATAACAAGAAATGTAGTAGAACCAACCTTCCTGTTTCCTAAAGGATGAACTCAACCCAGTTATTACACCTGAACCTGGGATGTTTGCAAGGCTCAGCCATGGCCAACCATAATCAACTTGACAAACTACAGCACCAAACTGCTGCATTAGGTCGTCCTTTAACCAAATAAAATTATTTGCATTTGGATGCAAAATACGTTCTGCAAATGAAGAGGGAAGCTTTTTTCTGCTTTATTTGCCTAACTCCACATCTGCTCTCATTGATGATCAGTTCAGAGGACACCAAGAAGGGCAGGAATACAAACCAAACCAGAATGAGGTAGCAAACAGAGTCTCCAGGAATTTGGGCTGGCAGCTGCTCACATCAGTCTACTCTCCTAACCCTGCTGTCTCCTTCAGAGTGGAAGGATGTTGGAGCCTCATTTGTAGCTCTGACATTACACTTGGAAAAGAGATGGTTCTCCTCCCTGTACAGATTTTTTTGTTCTGCCTCAATGAAAAGCAAATTTAATTCATTATCCTGCACAGAAATTCCTGGCTGCAGGTTCATGGCAGTTTGTCCTGCTCTGGTGCCTTTGGTTACTCTCCCAAGTGAGTCCAGCAGGGAAGACCTGTAGAGCCTCACACACGTCACAGTCTGGTCTCCTGTCCTCAATGTGAGCCACTCTGGCCCAGGCAGGTGCCCTCAAATATGATTTTTACAGAGGCAGTGAAAAGGTCAAATTGCAATGGCAGAGCTTTCCTTTCACTTGGCTACTGCTTGGTTGTGGCAAAATTTGGGAATAAAAAAAAAAGTGGTGTGTACTTTCCAAGCTTGTATTTTTCTAACAAGTTGTATTTTTACCTTTGAATGCACAGAGAATGATGTTTGTGTCCCTCTTGTATGACTGCTCCTCTTCAAGGTGATGCTGACAAAGAGGAAAAGGCCTTGGAAAGGACTTGTGTTAAGTCCCTAAGAAAGGCTGTTTGCACTGAAGGACCGTATTGGTTTTGTTTTTTCCTTTAATTAGATGATGTCTTACTTCTGAATTCACTTTCCCCTTTTTTAGTGTTTTATTTTCCTGACTTGTTGAGGACATAAATGAAGCTTGGTGGGACATTTTCAGTACCGTGAGGGCTGAATCAAGCGCCTGAATATTTCCTGAAAGTGAGCTCAGCCTCTTGACCTGACAGTATTTCTGAGCCAAAACTGCTTCTTCTCCTTCCACAGGCTGCAGTCTTGTAATCCATGTTGTATGATCTGGGTGACTGGCACACAGATAAAACCTCATCTAGGATGTCAGCTCCTTTTGAAAACACAGCAGAGCCCTTGCTGTTACACACATTTTGTATAACAAGGAGAGGGTGTTGGGTTCCCTTTATTAATTAATGTCAGGGCTGAAGCTGCTGACACTGAGCAGAAGTTTCTTTTGCTGCTCACTGAAACAACACAGTCCTGTCACAAGGACCTGACACCTGCAGCCTGTGTCACACCTCTTGTCCATGTCCCTGAGATCTCTGCTTCCACACTGGGAATAAAACCAAACAAGGAATTCTGAAGGAATTTCTACGTATTCCACATCAGTACTGATTGACTTAAGTCAATCCTTCAGTGCCTACTCGTTTTCTTCATTTCACTAAGCATTTTTGATGGTGTCCTTATTATGATTTCCTTTCCATACAAGTTATTTCTATGAGAAGTGTTTTCAGAACCCATTTTTGATTCTGCTTTCAGATAAGTTGTCCCATTGAGGAGGCTCTGCAGGGATTCAAATGAGAGAAATCAATTGTCTGTGCTTGATTCTTGTGTGGAGTTGGTGGAGTGTGTCCTCCCAGGATTCTCAGCTTGTTACAATTACCATGGGATGTGACAGCAGCTTTTTTACTGTAGTTATGTGCTTGTAAATACTGTGCATTTCTTTTCAGCATCTTCTCAAAAAATGCAAAGTTTGAAGTGAAAATACTGGTGTACACTGTGTAATACAAACCATATTCAAGTCAGATATGATTAACTGCTTCTGTTACATTCTGTTTTTCTGTAATTCTTATTTGCTTTAGCACTGTACTCCAGTTTCCTCTGTAGTCAGAACTGCACAAACACATAAAAATGCTGCCTTTCTGAAAGAGCCTTTTTCCCTACCAAAATGGGCCTCCCACACCAATGGGCTTCCTCATTTTTCAGAGACCCATACTCTTGCATGAAGTGAACAAATTCTTTGAGTTTGAAACTCTTCCAGATCTCTCTTTACTGCATAGACTCTCGAGCTTTTTATTGCTGCAGTAAATCGTGGAAGTTCCAGCAAACGGATGTTATTTGTGTGTGCTTTACAAATGCACATAGACCAAAAATGCAGAATTATTACATCTAAAAATGGCATTAGAAGGACTCAGTGGTTCAAATGCCATAGTTCAGAGGCTGGAGGTTCGCTGTGTGTTCAACCTCGTGTGTGTGACCCAGTCTTTAATGACAGAATCACTTAGCATTTTTCAGTAGACTATTTGCCTGGGGTTAGATGAAAATGTGGATCTTCAATGGATGTTTCCTCATTTCTGAAGGCTTGGCTTTGACACTATGTTATTGCCTTGACGGAAGTGCTTCTATTTATGTCAGTCTTAAAATGTAAACTCCAGTAGCTCTGATGTTCCAATCAATATTCTTTAACTCTCATTATCACATTCCCATTTATTTTACTGCTGCATCTCAGGTTCCTAACAAGTGCTGAAACTGGAGTCTTTGAAAGAAAACATATCAACAAGCAATACAACTCTCCACTTCCAATTAAAAAAAAACCAAACCCAAAAAAAACCCCACCAAAAAACCCCTAAAAAACAGAACAAGAGAATTTACTGTTACTTGAAGTCAGCAATTTAATTAAACCCATGAAGAATACAGTAGCTACAGAGATTATATTTTTGCTTTTCTCTCTCTGGTTTAGCTATTTTTCTGTTCCTGTTTCACAATTGTCTAGTTTTGTTCCAGTGGATGTTAATATTTTGGTTTATAAAATTATTATTAATACTTCAAAGCCTGTCAGACGTTTGGTGAGGAAGTCACCATGAGCGGAAAGTGTTGGCAGGAGGATCTCAACACTCAGCTCTTTATCCTTTGCGTGTGTGTGTTTCTAGCACAGCCACACCCTGAACTTCCAAAAAACAAACACAATTAAGAACTTTTGCTTTCTGTCACATTTCTGAATATTAATCGTTAGTCAAGGCTGTGCTTAAAATCAAGTTCTTTCAGAAGGATAAATCTGTCTTGTAATGCACCCCTGTGAGGCTTCAAATCCTTTAGGAATATACAGATTTCCAGAGTGTTTTTTGGGAGTATTCTGCTGGGCATTCAGTAACTAAAATGTTTCAGATCAGTGATATTTTTAAAACCCTTGGGCGGAATTTGCTTCTTTTCTCTGTTTTTCTGGTTTCTGTGTACTAGTATCAGTGGGACAGTGTTATATGATTCCAGGCATAAGGATTTTTTTTGTGCAATAAAATTTAATTTTTTATTAAATTTTCCAACAATCCCAACAGCTACTGCCAATTTATGTCACTTGGAAACTGAGCTACTCAACCATAATATTTTCATATTATTGCTTTGGCTTAGGATATTTCTCCCTTGAGTTGGGCAAGCTGGATATGAAGTCTAGTGAGGATGTTGAAGAAAAAGTTTAGAGGAATGTTTAAAGTTAATCTGAGATAAAGCATGAACCTCACTTTTGAGGAGGAAAAGACTTTCTTGAAGGATTGAACTGGATTTTAGCTGTTTGTTGTTATGCTCTGTTTGTTACCAAGCTGAAACTTTGGCTTCCAGCCCCTTCTGAGTTATTCTGTTGGAAGGTGTCACCTGCTGTATAATGGACATCTGGGTAAAGCTTGATGGTTTTACCTAAGAGGATGCTGGTTGGTGCTTCAAACAGCCTACATGAGGGGTGTGGCTGTTTTGAATTTTATAATTTTTAAATTTTTGCTATTGATAGGGTTTTTTTGGTGATTTGAAAGGTGAACCTCCTTTTTCTCTGCTGCTTCTGGGCCAAGAATTGCTTTAAACCTCTGTATGGAAGTGGAGAGATGGGAGGCAAAGGGAAAGAGAAGTATAATTCCATTTTTCTGTACCTTAACCTCTGTGTGCCAGACTGCTCCCACCCTTCCACCTGTAACCTGAGTCATTTATGAAGAGTTAGTTCCACTGTCGCAGACTGTGACCTGTCCAGTGATCTAGGAGCAGGTTATTTACTTATCTAGATTTCTTGTCCTCACTGGATGCAGGAAATGAACCTTTCAGTGACATTTACATTTGCCTCAGCTTTTCAAGGCTCTCTTACTGGTTTGGAAGCTGAGTTTCTGCTGCCCCAAGAAAAATAATAAAAAGGTAAAAAAATTAATAATCTAGAGGTGTGTGCTGTCATATTCCTAGTTTCTGTGGGGTTTGACACATATGAATGAGCTGGACTGAGTTGAGTTCCCACTTTGTGAGCTGGCCAAGGCCAAATTCTCTCAACTCCCATCAAGCACAGGTTAATGATAAACTGACCAGCTCATCAGTCAGTTTCTTCATGGCCAGTGGTATTCCCACTTTTCAAGCTAACCTGGGATATCCTTCGTGAGATGTCCAGAAAAGGGGAAGACATTTGCAGAAGAAGAATAGATTCTGGATGAGTGGCTGATTAATTTCCTTGGAGCCCCAGCCTGAAGTGATGAGGGATTGTATGTGTCTGCTTTTTAATGAGTTAACTGGAGAAAGAAACTATTACTTCAAGGGCCCTGAAAATGGAACTGAGAAATCCAAAGAGGCCAATTGGTGTATGGTGTGATTTAATTTTCTTTTACCCTTCCCATTGGCTGGTTTGGCCCTTTTTTGTGTGTGTAATGGGGGCAGGAGGAGTGAGGGAGGGGAAAGGGTCTTGTATACACTGAAATATTGAATAATTTCAATTACTGACAGAACCTGTTGGAGAACAATTGTCTGGTGGAAAATCCAGTGTCTACTAAATCTACTTTTTCCATGTAAGAGCCTGAAATACTGCCAAAACATAGCAGGAAACCCAAATTGCAGTATATTGTTTCAAGTCAATTTGGTGCCCATTAGAATTTAGTTGAATGCATTGCAGACATTTAGTTTTAAAACAACTTAATATACCTGCTTTTTCCAAGCAGTACATTTCCCTCCAAGGCCTGAAATCCAAACTGCATTTGTTTCCTGAAGCCTGAGCTGACCAGGGGGCTATTTCTGACATAAAATACCAGTTTTCCTTTAACCAGTCTTGTTTGTAACATGTCATGGTTAGTCTTGTGCAACTCATCATGGAGTTACACAACTGGAATTTATTATGGGAGATACAGAAAGCCTAACACAAATGGGATCTGAACTGGAACTTCTCTATGGTAATGGGAAATGCATTTTAATGTTGCGATTAACTCAGCTTAAGTGTTTTGTTTCTGCTCAATAGATTGAAATGAGATGCTTTTGTTCAAAATTTATAGAAATATATGAACATTGATAGCAAGAGAAATGAAAGTGAAAATTCCCTTGACCTCCAGAAATTGTCCATGAAAAATTTTAATTATTTTCTGGTTTTCCTGGTATCCGAAATCACTTTAAAATTGTGAGAGAAAAGAAACAGATAAGCTTTATTTGACATTAGTGCAATTAAGTTATTTTGATGTGTGTTTGAAATACCAAAACTTTTCAACCAAGAAAGGAAGTTTGAATATTGACAATGGACCTTAAAATTTAGGCACAGCATGAAGAGCATAGGTGTGATGTAGGGAGGCATCTGAGGGATTTCCTTCAGCTCATAGGCAGCAATTTTTGTAAAAGCAGACATAGCTGGAGGAGGTGGAGATGAAATGTTAACTTATAAGCACTTCTGTGCTATGTTTATTTGCACATAGATGTTCTTATATTGATACAGAGATCTGGAGACCTTCCTGAAGAGAAGGGCAGAACAGTGGATCTGTCTAATCATGTTCTGGGAATTTAACACCATCTTGTTCCTCTCATCTTTCCTCTCTTAGCACAATTCCCTCAGTTTGCTCATTTTTGTATTAAAGTTCCATTGCTTTAGTAACATAATATTGGTGTCCAACTGCCAAAGCAAATGTGGGGTGTAGATTTTCACTAGCCAGAGCTCTGGAAGCTTTTATTTGATTAACTATTCTAAAGCAACACAAGAGTTGCGTGATAAAAGCTTTGCATGCTCCTTTTACCACATACGCTTACGAGAGGAACTTGGGGGGTTATTTATATATTGTGGTAAAAAATTGCATTAGCACTTGCTGCCTCAGCAGACTCCTTGGGTTTTGCTGGCGTTCTCCTCTGATTATCCACTGGCCCTATGCAGTAAAATATAACGAAGGGCTTTGGGGACGTTTCAACACATCAATTATCAGTTTTATACAAAGGGCCATCCGTGGCTTGCCCAGTTCAATGGAAAGACCTGTGGCTTTCGTTCACACGGTAATGATGGGCAGTTCCCAAAGGGCCAACAATACCCAATCATAACATGAGGCTGGAGCTGGGCAGATACCTGACCACTGCCAGAAGGGATAATTCTGATGGCCTGTTAGAGCCATTCTTCATTGCCACGGCTCTGTCACAACAGCCATTCAGGCCGTGTCTGGGCTGCGCTTGGTTTGTTGTTGTAGCTCCTGGGGTGGAAGTCAGCTGTGTGTAACCTGTGTCAATAAAGGCCCAGCACAAGCAGTGGGGTTTGTGTGTTATTAGCCATGTTGTCATGGACTCTTTGTTTTCCCCTCTGGTGGCTGCTGAGGTCAGACGTCAGTCTGGGGGCACACAGAGCAGGGCTCTGATGGTGCAGAGATTACCTCATTAAAGGACTATGTGCTATATTAATAGTGGCTTTGCCAGTGTTACTTTAGGTAAACCCTTGCTTTTTCTGGCCTAGTCAAAACACTGAAACACTTCCTGTTAATTATGAGCTTCCATCCACGGTGCCTGGAGAAGAGACAGATGGAGTAGATGTACCTCTGAGGCTATTTCCTGCCTTCTTGTTTGTTGCAGCTTATAAATTAGTGTTATGATAATAGTGGAATGAGAGGGTTGGAAGGGACAGAGGAAAAGAAAGAAGAGTAAATCGGCTGCTTTTCCCTTCCTGCCTCTTCCCACTCTCTGAAAGGGCTATGCTGAGAGGCAGTGAGCTAACTTAAGAAACATGGTGTTATCCTTGGCCACACCCTTTCCATGGAAAACCGTGTGTCAGCGCTGCAGAGATGTCTCTCCCCGCAGAGCAGTCTGCACAGGCTTCCCCGTGTATCCTGGGATGACCTCTCACAGGCAGCACACACTGTGGTCCCTTGCTGGCATTCTGATGCCTTAAGTTTTAGCTTTTACATTTTTCAGATCCTGTTCTGCATAAGTGTATAACTCTAAACTCCATATAGAGTGTTAGTAAGCTCTCTTCACATTGTGGTCAGACAAAACAATCCTTTCCAGGTCCGAGAACCAAGGACACGATCTGCCTCAGGCCCCAAAAAGTATAAACAAAAGTGAATCAGGGGTAAGAGCAAACTGAGGGTACATGATTTCATTACCTGAAGTTGTAACTGGATGATTAAGCCCTGATATGCAAATAGGCCCAACTTATATTTGTCTGAAAAACTTGTGACCACTGTTCACCTTGGGTGTAGCCTCTGTGAGGCTTTTGGCAGCCCAAGGTGTATCTGTTGAAGGCCTTTAATAAATACCCATTTTATTTTCATCACTCTGTTAGCTCCTGGTCTAGGTAGCCACTCCAAGGCATCACTTCTTCCTTAGCTGGGCTTGGAGCTCTGCTCCACCACTGTGCTCTGCAGCCTCCCTGCATGGGGGGCTGGGATCCAATGACTCCTCAGCCTCCTTTATGTTAACTCCCTGGAAAAAAGTGAGCTGTTTGATTTCAAAATTGGCCTTCAGGAAAAGAGTCTTTGGCACAAAGAGATGTTTTAAGGTATCCCGAACCTTCTGGTTTAGAGTTTAGAGATGGCATTAATTTTGAGTCTCATAGCCTTGATTGGCAGGGTAAAAATATTGCTTTAAATGATTCTTCAGATGTAGAATTTGTTCCTCCTGGACAGCTGCCTCAGCAGAAGAAAAAAAATTCTGAAAATACTTTTATTTTTTCTTGAACAGAATTATTTTAAAATATCTGGCTCTTGTATAATTTTCTGCCCTTATAGTAAAAGATGTCTATGTGGCTTTTAATACACTGTTATGCTTTTATAATTTGTAAAACTGAATTACATTTTAGTTGGGTGGCTCCTCTCACTGGAGTTGGAGAGAGTGGTTCAGAAATGATTGTTTTGTTTTTTATTTGAGACTGGTCTTCTATAACTGAAGAAGTTCACTTACTGTAGAAATGAGTAATATTAGCAACACTTCCACACTTCCTTGCTTTCACAGACTGCCTTCTAGCTGGGAAACACAAGTGCTGTATAAACATAAATATATATGGGGATATATATGGGTAGAGGAAGCCTGGCCCATGGGAATGTTTTGATTTTTCCTGAGATCACACATTGGAGCTTGGTGAAAGAGTCAGGAAGGGTGCCAAAGTTTCCTGATTTGCAGTGTTTTGTTCTTGCCTACAGACAGTATCTCCTGCAGGCTGCTTGTGTGCTAGCTGCATTTACTGACATTTGCATGTACACAGCAGAGGGCATGAACATGGGATCAAATCTCTGATAAATACCTATTTCCTAACATATTGTCTGTGGGGAGTGCAACCAGTGAAGCTGGGTTTCCTATGCATTTGAGTTTCATGGCTGGACTCTCTGATGTCCAGTAAAGTTCCAGTTGAAGCTTTTCCCACAGCTGGGATATTGCAGAGCCTCTTGTGTGCCTTGATTCTCTGGTGGCCAATAAAATAGAAGTTTATATTGAAGCCTTTCCTGTTTGTGGGGCATCACTAATGGGGGGCTCCCTTTTTTTTCATCTTCTTTGCTGCTTCTATTTTTAGTAGATTTATTAGAAAAAAGACTAATTGTGATCACTACTCCTCTGTCAAAGTGGTTATAAAAGTCTATCTCAGATATACTAAGGTGGAAAGGCAACAAATATGTAAAATTATGCACACTTTACAATCACTTTAATTTTCTTATGACACGGGGCCAAAAATTGGTTGGCTTTTCAAGAAAGAAAAAAACCCCAATGCCTAAGTAAAATACAAATAACTGGTATTTACAAATGGTGATAATACTTTAATATTATAATATGGGTTGCCATCAGAACCATAAAAATTATTAGTCTGACTGATGATAATGGATACAAGTGCCTCCAGACTTCTAAGGGGAAGAGCAAATCCAGTACCAGCAGGGCCTGTGAAGACAGGCAGAAAAACTGGAAATGAGAGAGTTGATACTATCCAGAAGTAAAAGCGATTGAACAGTCAATTACTTCTAGAAGTTGTTTGTTTAAACATTGAACTACTGCTAGCATTTCGAGTTATCCGTCTGTGAACAAATAGCAATGTTGTTGTATGTCCCTCAGCCATTAACTGCAAACCCTTAGGAACAATTCTATTTTTACTCTCTTGAAATAACATATTTTTTGACAAAGCAGCAGTAATAATGTGGGTTGCAAATTGCACTTGGTTTAGGGGAAAAAAAAAAAAAAAGAGTTAAACTGCAATTTAGCACAGCCAATGAAAACATTTGTTTCACAAGTTTAAACTTTCCCATGGGAATTCTGGAGCAGCCCTTCTGATCTCTCTGTGTATTCAAAGGAAACATCTTTACAATACCGATGCTTGGGAAAACACACTGGAACGTAGACATTGCTTCTCAGGATGGCAGAAACACAACAATCGTACTGCTGTTTGTTTATAGTTGAAGGTTTTAAAAAAAATGTAAGAGCAGATTTGGGAGAGTGTTGTTTTTTATGTTTGTTTGGGGTTGTTTTTTGGGGTTTTTTTTTTGTTGGCTGTTTGTGCCTTTCATGCTGAGGGTCTTATCTTTTTCCAAACAGGGGTAAGCACAAACAAATCCTTGTGCACCTGCAGTAAAATAAAGAGATGATTTTGATGTCTGCAGTAGATGAAGCTGCTGCTGTCATAGGTGGCCCTGGGCCAGTTTTACCAAATTTACCTCCCACGGGTTGTATTTCACTGCCAAAGAGACAGTGGAGGAAACTTTCACACACTTGGTGCTTAGGTGATGTATCAGTATTCAAGACATGACAAATCTGTAAGAATTTTACTCCTGCGTCCGTGCTAGACATGATTTTGTGCCTTTCCTTTGTAAAACCTTCCTCTCCAAGACAGATGGATGTTACTTGACAAAACCAGGTGTCTTTCCCTGCAGGGCTCAGGCACTGCTGGATTATATTTCTGCAGTGGCTCTGACATGTAGATTGTGGTCCCCTTCACAAACATCTCAGCACCAACCTGTGCCCTGGATTGTGGATACTGAGAGGCTTTCATGTGGCAATTCCAGCCACACTGATAGAACTGACACAAATACCAGTGCTGGTCGTCTTCAGACTTCCTGAAACACTGGCAGCAGCTCTCCTACCATAATCAAATGGCTTTATGTAATTTTAAGGAGTTGGAAGAAGGAGCTGGTGTTTGAAGAAGGTGTTTGTTGTGCAGGAAAGCAGAGTAAGCCGCTCAAAAATATCCCCTTCATTATCAGGTCAGGGAGATCAGCCACTGTGGCAAATAACTGGGTAATGTGTGCCAGAGGTGATGAAATGACTCCTGACTGTTTTGAGCATTTCTTTGAAATGTCCTGCTAGGGCTGAGCGCCTAAATCTTAGTTGCTGTGATACCTAAATTAATCACCTGCAGAAGGTGATACGAATGTAGTCTGAAGTTTATATTTTCTGATTCAGTCTTGAACTATATCGTGCTGTCTCATGGTGTTTTTTCTGCTCCTTTAATTTTTTGGGCTGCTGACATGATTCCTCAAGACACAGTAGTTCAGATCTGTCTTTTAGTAGGGCTCTCAGGATTATCTTGCTAAAATTCCTGCCACATCCAGCAAACTGCATTCAGCACTGCTGAATAAAGCAGGTGGAGTCAGGTACTATTTTCCTTTTCTCTGATCTCACTGAAGATTCTCCCTGAGTTTAGTGTCATGGCTTGCTTTGGAAAAGGTCACGTGGAAGTCACATCCATCCTAGTGGCCATCTGAGAATATAGCCTCATTAACCTCATTAAGCTGCTGGCTTTTTCCCTGCTTGTCATGTATGTGGTTTTGATGTGTGATCTCTGATTAGGGTAAGACAAAAATTTTGGGCAACCTTCAGCAGATCATAAAGGGTCTTTTTGCAAAAGAGTAAGATCTTGAAGTGTCAAACTTCAGTGATGGCACAAAGCAGTAATTCAGTGCAGGACCTTAACCATAGTTACACACTGCAGTCCCGGCACAGGAGGAGTCCTTGCTGCTGACTGCAGAAAGATGGCCAGCAATGATTTTTGTTACTGCTGCTTGGATGTCTGATTCATTATTCTCTGGAAAACACCTTGTGATCAGAACTAAATATAAAACTAAATTCCTAAGGAAGTTGCATATTCCACAGGAGACAGCAGGATGGCTTCATTCCCCAGAGAATTTATTGGATAGAATCAGAAAAAAGACAATGCTCTTTTCTTTTTTAGTTCTAGGGTGATTAAGTGTTCCTGAAGATAAACTGCTTTAGCCATTCATCAATGCCAGTTATTTTGCATTCATCAAAGCCAGTTATTGCTTAATTAAATTGACTGTCAAACCTTATAATTTGGGGATGTTAAATATTGTACCAGAAGCTGTTGTTCACTTAGATTAGAAATAGCAAATATGTCGTAAACCAACCAGCTAAAGAGCCCAAAATGCCTGACTCAAACAGCTGGCCTCAGGAGTGAGTTTCTCAAATTCCAGCTGCTCCTGCTAATTTCTTGCCAGCACACCTACAACAGCCTGATCCTGGCTTGTCTGAGTAACTGTCCATGTAAACCGATAAAAACATTACTCTGCCACTTTCTTCCAGTAATTGTTCCATTGAAAAGTTCCAGCTGTTGGAGGCAAAAAATATTCTGATGAGGACAATGTGGTGTTTTTCTAGTTCCCCTCACTTAGCAGTTAAGGGGATGTTGCCTTTAGCAATATTTGCCTTTGTTCAAGGCCTCCTGACCTGAGAGATCTGTTTTATAGTGCACTCATGACCTCTCATTACTACATACACAAAACAAGACATGGCAGAAATGGTAGAAATACATCTGTTAAGTGAATAAGCTAAAGGACATGTATCTGAAGACATATATCCTGAAAAAAGCAAACATTAATGGACGGGACTGAAGATCCACTAAAGTGAAGCTGACAGTGAGTCTGGCATCCCTTACTCTGAAGCTTTGGTTTTATATTCATACTGGTCCAGGCAGGTCATTTTCTGAAGAGTGCAAATGCCGTGTTCCTGTGTCTGCCTCTGCAGCTGATGTTCATAATAAATGGTTTTGTCAGTATTCAATTGTAGAAACTCCTATATCTTGCTGTTCATATCCCTCAAGCACTCACATGTTTATGGAGATCTGGGTATGACCTCAGTGTACACATGTCAAACAAAGTTATATTTAAGCAGAGTAACATTTTTACTGAGCTAATTTCACAGAATTGCATTAAAAATAGTCTTTTGAAAAACTTCATTTAAGGAGAATGGGCTTTCAGTCTGGGTAGTGCCTGTATCCAGTGATATCAGGTTGCTCATGGTTTCCAGCATCTGGATCCATGAGTACAAATATCTGGAACTGAATGTCCCATTTTATAACACATATGTGTGCTGATTGTCTTGGAGGCAACTTGAACAGTGTTAGATATCTAACGGTGGCTCTTGCTGCTGACCAGCAGCTGTTCAGGACTCTAAGAGGATTCACAGTGTGTGCAGGACCAACACTTCTTGGAGGTGCACAGCAGACACAACTTGCAGCCAAAGGGATTTGCAAGTCTTTGGAAGGGAAAAGTGCTGCCCATCAGAGCGATGAAGTGCTGGGAGAGCCTTCTGAAGAGGGTATGTGAGGTGTTAAATCTCCCTCCTGGGAAATGTTCATAGTTAAGTGAGCAAGGCCCAACACAGCAACTCGACCTAGTCTGAGAGGTGGGACTGGGAAATCTGCTCCAGAGGGCTCTTCTGCTGCAGCCTGTGGGGCGATGCTGCCCAGTGCAGTTCACTGAGGCTGTTCTGGGGCTGTGGGACAGATGTAGACTGGCCTAATCCAACCTGACCTCAGGGGCTCAGGGTTGGACAGGGCTTGGAGCAGCCTGGGGCAGTGGAAGGTGTCCATGCTCATGGCAAGGGATGGAACTGGATGATCTCTGGGGTCCCTTCCAACCCAAACCATCCTGTGAATCCTATGACTTCATGGTTCTAACCTTGCTCCATTGTAGTGTGGAACCACACTTTATCAAAGAAGGTGTACCCTTGTTGGTAACAGCAGAACAGGCCTCTAGGAGTAATATTTATTTTATATAATGCTTTTTTTTTGTTTGAACACTCACTGTTTTCCAGCAATGAGACTAGAAATTCTTATCATACTTCAGTGTGCAAGAAGCCTCCAAATACTTCACATTCCATTCCCTAGGAAATCTGCACTCTGTGAAAAGTAGATGCTTTGGGAGTGGTGTAGCTGGACAGTCTTGGAAAAAGAGGAAAAAAAATTGAAAAGAATGGTACTGAATTGTGACCATCATCAGAAAAAAACTGAATTTGCAGTTCAACTGGATTAAATTATTTTTCATTAAGAATATAGTATCATTAAAGGCATTTAAACCTTATGCAATAATTGACCAATTTATTGCTAAATTGTCAAAGACTGAGCTAATAAGCATTTAAGCATCTTAAATACATAACATTTCTCTTTAACTTGGAAATTATCAGTAACATGAGCTAGCTCTTAATGACCTAAAGTCATTGAAAACTGTTTGTATAAAGATACTCTCTTTGAGGTATTTTTGTGTCCATGTTGTGTGGCTAGAAAAAGTCTTTCTGCTTGAATTCCTTTAGGAAGAAATACATGGTCTTTTGACCTCAACATTTTGAATTCTGAATTCTTTAATTCTGAATCAGTGATAATGAATAAGTAAACAGGTCAGACAGTTTCATTGAAGTGCATATTTAGAGGAGGGTTTTAGAATCAAATGTTGAGTCTCTCTGATAAGGCTGATTTGAGTGTGGCATTTATAATGCAGCAGCTGGCAGATTACGCCACATTGGAGGTGATCTTAACAATGCCTATTAAAGTGTATTAATACTGATCAAGCTGTTTTTCCTAAAATCTAACACTAATTAGGCAACTCTGATAATTTTGTTACAGTCTGAAGATCAATTACTTAGGGGGAAGACAGGAAAATAATAATGATAATTTTTGATATCTAAAAGTCTCCAGGCATTATTAAGGCCCAGAAATATTTAGAGTGATGCAAGTCTCTCTAAGTATCCCACTGTTAATTATTCATGTCCTGGGCAGATGCTGGCAACATCAAAACAAGTGACCAAACTGCTCATAAGCACCATTTTGTCTCCATTCTACAGAAACAAAAAAATCTGGTTTAAATTTCAGAACTGCAATTTTATTTTAGCGTAAGCCAGGGATGGTTTCTCCGTTGTTAGGGATTGTTTGACTGGTTGGTTTGTTTTTAAAATTGATTTTTAAATTAATGTGGGGAATTCCCAAGGTCTTCAACAACACTCCTACTAAATACTAATAATTTGAGAGAAGTTTATTTATCTGTGAGGTTTTGTAGGAAGTTAGAATGTTAATTTCTATCTATAAAACAAAATAGCTAACTATTAATGGAAATGTAATAGGTATGTGGTGTTTTGACCAAGAAAACCACCTGGGCCGTTAAGAGGTTGCTCATATTGCTGTTAATTTCTGAGATCTGATGCAGGGTTGCGCATTTAGAAGTTTTGATGTGATTGAGCTGTGTTATTGTGTGGTTGAGCTGTGTTAGTGGAGGTTGCATTTGAGAGAGAGTACCAGCAAGAGCAAACAACTGGGTTTTTACAGGCTTTCTCAGCATGTTTCTAACATGATTATTGGACATCTGGGTATCCACTGTTGTATCTCTATAAATCCCTATTTTGTATTTGATAAATAAAAAACAGCCTGTAAAAGAGAAGCTCCTGCTGGGTTAGGAAGTGCCCCTTAAGTTGGTTATGGATTCTCCATTAGCAGTAATGCTGTTTTTCCTGATCTGATGCTGGCTGAAGTCACCTGCATGGTCTGTGAGGCTCAGAGCCCTGCTCAAGTGGAGAAAGGGTGTGCAGTTGTTTCCAAGCTCATTGTAGGCATTTACAGCTTGTACTTTCTGCTGTGTAACACTGAATAATTATGCATTTTGAAAGGGGTTTCCAACACCCAGATGTGCCACAGAAACCCTTGTGATCCACAAGTGCTTCTGAAAGATGTGAGAGCATTGAGGGCACATCAGACACCTTTTCCTGAAAAGAAAATGGAAATGAATTCTCTTTAGTACTTGCAAACTTTCATTTATTTATTTTACACTTAATCAGTTTCAAATGTTTGGTTTTTTTTTTTTTTTTTTTTTTTTTTTTTTTTTTTTTTTTTTTTTTAAATTTTGCATTTTAATCTGCAGCTGTTCCATCTGTCTGGCAGAGTATCACCAAGATGTTTAGGACTGGGGTACCTGACATATCCTTGGCACTGGGGAATAAAAAGGGAAGGTTTAAAAAGGGAAGGCTCAGGGGAAACCTTGCTGCTATCTGGAGCCACCTGATGGGAGGGTGTAGGAAAAAATTCATCCCTGTGACAGAACAGGGGAGCAGCAGATCCAAACTGGGCAATGGGAAATGCTGGGTAGGTACAGAAAAATGTTTTGTCCTCACGAGGCAGATGGGGTACTGGGACAGCTGGTGGTGGAAGAGTGGGGACTCTCCATCCTCAGAGAGATGCACAACTTGATAAGACCAAGCCTTAGGTTACCTGGCCTACGATGGCTGTGTTTTGGACAGGAGCCTGGACCAGATGATCTCTGTGCACCCCTTCCAAATATTAATGATTCTGTGCTTCACTCCAGGATTCCTGAAGCAGTGATCTTTTACAAAAAGAAGAAAATCTGCAGTTAATAGGAGCCATTCAGATTTACTCAGGTGCTATGGAGGAGATTGTGCTTGTTTTGGAAAGTGATTGTGGGTTCTGTAGCCACTGTGAACTGGTACTAGGTTTGACCTAGAGAAATGCATGCAACAAAAGTAATAAATGGCTCTCCTGTAGCCATCAGAACAGCCCCATTGTTTCCTTAATGTCCTAATACCTTGGATATTATCCTAGAAGCAAACTAATGTATTTCTAATCATAAGATATGCCCTGTAGAATATTCTCCTGATTTATCTTTGTTTTGGGGGACACATAAATGTTATGTAGTATTGTTAATGAAAATGTGTTTTGAAAGAACACTTTATAATAGGAAAATCATGATATCATAACTCACAAATTAGAACAGCCATGAGGAAATTCCATAATGACAAGATTAGCTCCAAATTTAAGTGAGGCCAGAGACTTGATTTACCAGTTGTACTTTGACATTTTTTCTGAATTAAATGAGGGAACTGTATATGATGCACAGAGACAGATAAGGTCTGTGGTTCATCTGTAATTTTTATTCCATTCTCATTTTGGGGAGTGCTGGTTTTTGGCATTTCTGGTTCAGGATAGCAGTAATGACTCTCTCTTGCTACTCGTGTTACTGGGCATCTACCACAAACCTGGTGGTTGGTACACAACTTTTCCAGAACAGAATGATAGAAATGAAGGTTTTCCATTCTCACTCAGCTATAAAGCACTTCTTGTTGCTTTTCTTTCCTCTTGTCTTATGTAGCCATTGGTAAATTAAAGGGAAGAAAATCATTGCACCAAAAGAGCTTAGGGAGAGAGTTGCCTCGTGTAACATCACTACTGTGCCATTGACAATCCCTTATCAGGTACCATAAACTAAATAAAGCTAAGCCTGGTTGTTCCTTGGCACTGATATTTTTGTTGCAACATCCTTTTTTTGGGTTGTGCTTGCTTTATTACTGCAATTAAGAGTTAGAAATGCATCCTGGCACTGGAATTATTCAGGTGAGTTTTGAATTACAGATCCAGTAAAAAAATATCAGGAGCAGCAATTTATGTACTTAGGCTAAGCATGGTAGAAATCTACTGTTGGTTCCTGGCACTAAAACATTCAGACATCTTTGCAAATGTGTTAAGTGCTTTGTAGTCCAACTGGCATCTCTTCCATCCAAAAACTTCCCAAAAGATGCAGTCCAGAATGCAGCAGGACACACCTGCTGTTTGGCATTGATTTTTTTCTGAGTCAAAGGTTGAAGCAGATAATAGATTTTTGTTACTCATTTTTACCCCAGCTTTCACAAGAAAGTTGAAAGGTCTTTGATTGACTGTATTTTAAATGCTATCACTCATGAGAATTGGAAGGCTTAGAAACAACTTTGTACAAGCCTTGGTATAATTTCTTAGTCACTGATGAAATCAGCACTTAATGTGAGTCTCAGATGAAGACTTCACACAGACCTAGATATTTTCTGAAGGGAAAATATATTCTCCCTCATTATATGAGCAGCTAGCCACAAGAAAATGAAATCTTAGCCTTATAGGTTACCAAAAAATATTCTTTCATGTTAGGAATGATGTCTTTAGCAAGTGTGCTCATTTAGCTCAATGACCTAAAAATGAATGGTTGATTTCTAGTATCTGGTGGTATTGGAAACAAAAATGTTTTGCCTAAAATTCAGCACACATGTTTCTAATGGAAGCACATATTACTGCAGTCTCCTGGCTCTGAAGCTTTTGATCCATAAGACCAGGCTCTTCAAACATTTCTATTCACCTGTTTATTTAAAGATGGGTTTCATACTGCTCATAACTTAAACTGAAATCGTGGCCTTTACTAAAAGGTAAAGAGAGAAGCACCACTTTTCCCTTTGGACAGGAAAACCCTGGAAAGTAATTAGTGGGAATCTGCAAGAGGAAGTTTTATACTTCACTCCTCTGTGCTTTCTAACAAAACCAGCCCTTCCAGTTGGCAGTCATTAAAGCCCTTGTGAGCAGATGCAGGGCAGACAAAAAGGGTTGAGAGAGCCATGGGGATCATACCTGGGTGCTCCCTGAGGTGCTGCATGTGCAGGGGGAGCCCAGTTCCCAGCAGGAACAGCCCAAGTCCAGCGTGGCACGGAACAATGCCTCCTCGAGTTTCTTTACTTTGAGCAAGAGGAAGAATTCATTGCCACTATTGCTTTGAGTGTTCAGAGGTCACCTAAGCCTTGGCACTCCCGAATTTTGCATGACCATTACTGAAATGTCAGTGTCGTGTGAGCACCCAGCACTGTAAATGGTGGTGAGAAGCAGGACAGCTCCTGCCCACACTACTCTGGGTTCTGAGAATGGTGTTGAGCCCAGCCTGAGAGCCCTGCTCTGTCACCACTGTCTTTGTTTAAATTTCTCCCTTGAAAGCTGCCCATTCAGAATATAGAGTATCAAACATTTTAGGCCAGGAAGACTGGATTTTTTTTTTTCCACTCCTTTTAGAACAGGCACTTAAACATTTTGGTGTGTGTATGTGTGCAGGTTTGACAGGCACCCCCTGTACAATGGAGGTCTCTGAGGAAATCAAAGTCTGCTGATCAAGCTGCACCTTTGGAAATGCAGTAAAGTAACTTTTTGGAAAGGCAAGGTTTTTAATTTGATTTAACATGCATACAGAAAATTAAGTTAGAGAGCCCCAGGGGGAATAATTTGTTCACTTGTAGATACCTGATGTTTCTGACAACCCCACGGAAAACTGGCATTCAATCCACTATCTGCAGAGCTTTTCTAGTACTTTTACATCACAGCTGCAACTCTCCCAGACTGTGACCTCCACCCTCTGGCACAGCAGCAGAGACTCAGCCAGGTGAATCCTGGCTGCTGGCCTGGCTGAGGAGTTGCTGTTTGCCTCCAAAAACACCTTTTTTTTTGCCCTGTATGAGTAAGACCATCTCTATCTTCAGAACACGGTGATATCCTGAAAAATTCCTGTGTTCCAGAAACCAGCTACCTTTTCAGCTGACTCCTTGAGAGTGTGTGACAGCATGACTAGCAGAGTGATTGTTAAATCTGGATGCTGTATGGAAAAGGGGAAGTAAATTTAACAGTTTATGAAAAAGGAAAGCCTTGATTTGTGCAAGTCAGGAAGGAAGTGAGGATGATGAAGGCAGGGCTACCTCAAACTGGGAAGGAGGGGGAGGTGGGTTTGAGGTTTCTTACACACACATCATTTTCTGGCTTCATTACAAGTTCTCTGTGGCAGACTAATAACTTCTCTGACCTCAGGTTGTCTCTCTCCAATTTAGGCTTATTACAGATAACTATCAAGCCTTTTCTCCACATATATAAATCCATAATTAACTCTGGTTGCAGCACAGACTGTAAGGGGACTGCAGCCTTATAGAGCCTTCAAAGAATTTGAAATCGCTTAGAAGACATTGTCCATTTAGTCCTTAACTTCTTATCAGTGGCATTTCCTGCTAGCCTAAATAGAACCCCCAATTAAATCACATACCTCAGCCTTCAGCCTGTTTTACTTGGGTAGTTTCTACTGCTCAGTGAGCTTTCTTTCTCCCTGCTTTTTGTTTGTTCTTTTTAAAGAAGGATTTTCATCCCCAAGAAAGCTTTCAGACATGCCAGACATAAATCCTGGCTGATGTGGCATGATGCAGATCTGAGCAAAACTGCTCTGATTCCACAGAGAAAGTTTTGGGAGGATCCAGAGAAGGGGCTCTGCCTTTTCCACACTGTCCTTTGGACCTGATACAAAAAGACTTGACAGCCAGAAAAGGGAATAGTAGGTAAGAAGGTGTCTCAGGTGCAAAAGGCTGTAGGTCTGTGAAATGCGTGATGTTCCAGTGGAAATAAATCTTAAGGAAAGCAGAAGGATGAGTGCAGTGATTGCTTCTTGGCAAGCCCCAGCAGTGGTGACTCACCCGTTCTTGACTAGAAGGAAAACAATCTCTCCTTCCTTATACATGATTAATTTCTTGAAAGGCTGTTAGCAAGGTGACAGCATTGTTCTTTAAACAAAAATGATCTTGTTTGTTTTTCAAAATGTAGCTTTCTGTTCATCTAATTATTCAAAACATCAGTGGAAACTTGGAACTCTCTTGCTTTATTTTTTGTGTTTGTGCTTTCCCAGCTGATTCAGTTCTGGCAATTCTGAATTGGATCAATGTCATTTTATGGGTAACAGATTCCAATTCTCAAACTCGGGACTGTTACCCAATGGCAGGATCAGGCAGAAATAGAAGTTTGTTAGTTGTAGGGCTCAGCTGTCAACTGAGACTTAAAACAAGAAGTAGAGAAAGCTTGATTTCCCTATTTTCCTGTGTTTTCTTTTCCTTATTTTTATCCTTCAAAACTCACTTTGTGTCAAAAAGATTTAAAAGAAACCTGCCAGACTTTGTGGTATGTGTATATCTGGCGATATTTGCTATTTACATAGAGCATCACTTGGGATTCAAAATATTTTAGGTGAAATGCTATGACCTCCTGCTTTCTTCAGAGTGCTGGAATATGCATCACTCAGCTGTCAGGGGTGATGACAATAGTTCATTATAAATGGCTTCATTTGGCAGGCATATTTCTCTAAGTATGAGGAAAAAGCACCAGCACTCCAAAAGGAAACATTTAGAAACATACTGATAATTTTGTCTCACTGTCCTTCAAATTTTTAGTAAGAAAAAAATCTTAATAGAAAGAATTTCAAGGAACATTTTGTTAGGACAGGATTGTCCATCTGCCACTTTCCATATGAGCACTATTTAAACACTGAGGTCAAGATATCCCCTGTTGTTCCTTATCTTTAGTCCCTAATGTTTGAGTCAACAATATCTTTTATATCTGTAGTTTTGTGATGGTCTAGAATTCTCAGGAGCCTCCTTTAGCCTGCTTTTCCTGAATTAAGGACCCTCCTTATGTTTTATGGCTGGGAACAATGTCATTCACATAACCATATTCTCCCGTGATATAAAAGGGAAACTTCCAGTTATTTACAACCTCTTAAAGATCTGCTTGAAAAGAAGTTTTCTCATTCAGTATTTTGTCACATTTTCTATCATAGAACTGTAGCAAATTAAAGGAATGGGTTTTCATCTCAGATACACAAGTGGAATTTTTCCTATTGTTGTAATTTTTTTAGTCATCTTTCCCTCTCACACTTCCAATTTTTGTAAACTTAAAGTGAAACTAGATTTTTTGAGTTTGATTCTAGATTGCCTGAGGTTAAAGTAATTAAGGTAATTAACCAAAATTAAGATTTTCCACAGTCATGCATCTTCTTCAGTGCCTTTCTTTGCATCCTGTGCATAAATGCGATTCTTCATTTGGACCCTGAAATACTACATTATATAGGGATAGGTGGAAGAAATGGGATTTTTCCTGGATTTCAGTTTAAGACAGCTGGCAGGTCTGCCTCTCCTCTTAAAACATAATATTTACTGTCCTAGCATTTCATCCTGTTGGGATGTTTTTATTTAGAGGAGGACCCAATATTACCCTCAGCGAGGATATGTTGAGCCCAGAGCCATTTATTATGCTGTTTTTCTTCCTGAATTTCAAACTGCAACATTGCAGGGGTTCTTCACGGGGGATGAGTGGTGCTGAAGATCCAGTTACAGGTTTTTGTTTGGTTTCTCGCCCTGAGGAAAATCCTGGCCTGGAACAGAGCAAGCCTAATAGGTGTTGCTTTAAAAAAATCCTCTTGGGCCACTGTGTGTCAGCTGAATTGGGGAACTTTCACAAGAACCTCCATTGCCACAGTATGTGTGCTGGTGGACTGATGTAGGATGTGGAGATGCACAGCTCAGCACTCAAACCCACCCCATTCATGGATGCTCTGTGTGCACTGCAGGGTGCTGGGCCAGTGGCAGAGCCTCAGGCAGCTCTCCCTGCTCCCTCCATCCATCCCACCTTCATCCTGCCCCCCACAGGGACAGGGGTGGGGTCTGCCAGGCTCTCATGGGAAGGGGGAGACTGCTGGCGTCGGGTTGATTAAGCCCTTGCACGTGTCTGGACAAAGGAGACATCAGCTTTAATCACTGGCCCTGAGCTTCTCTCTCCTCCTCTCTCTGGCAGATAAATATCTGCTGCAGGTCACAGTGGGAGCACCCCGCTAAAGCAGGGAAGCAATCAAGGGTAGAAACTTATTATCTTACCCCTATTGTTTTGTTATCAGGTTTATGAAGTCTTAAATCATCTTAAAATAAGAATCTCTTACAAGTTTGCTGAACTTCTCCTTACACAGCGTCCACAGGGAATAATAAATGTTATATGTGCACTCACGAGCTATTCAATAACGAATTTTTGGAAACATCAGGCTCAGAACTTTTCAGTTTGTAGCTCTGATCTCTATTTTATTTGCTGAAGAGTATAAAGCAGGAAAAACTATTTTGATCATCATCTCTTCAGAGAACAACAGGATTTTTTTAAAAATACATGTGTATTTATTTTTATTGGTTTACAAAAGCACAGTGATTCTCAAGTCTGCAAAGCCTTGAGGTCACAGTAGAAAACACAGTCTATGTTCATTGTGCAAAAGGACAAGGAGCTGCCAGATACTGAATTTGCTACACATTTTATTGTTTAAAACATTTGTCCAACTTGTTTGAGTAGAAATGCGAGGCGGAAAAAAAGATGAAGGGAAGAAAAAGCCTGGAAGAGGAAAAGGAATGTAAATAAAAAAGTGAAGGAAAAAATCACAGTTGATCTGTGATTAAAATTATTGCTGCTATTTTCTTTCAGAGTTGTCCTCAGTTACAGCACATATAAGTCATTTTTTATAAATGCTGGTCTATGCTACATAACATAAATTGTTTCCTTTCTATGGAGTTAAAATGACGTACAAACACAGCAGTTGTTTATTATTTCTAATCCCTTGGTTGAGCAGGTATCAGAACCCCTTTTGTTATTTGAAGGGTATAAAATGTCTCAAAAAAAGTATTCTAATTTGGACTTTCAGCCCTAGTCTTCCTCTAAAGTCCTTTTTGGTGGATTCAGTAATAAGCTCTATCACATCTTCCATGCATCTCCAAGGTTTGCTGAGCTTATACACTGTTGTTTCTTTTCTACCTCTAAGGCTCTGAACTGAAGTCCTTTGGAGACTCAGAAGAATATTCAGCTATTTTCAGAGGTCTGCTGTGGCATTTTTGGGTCTTTGTTAAGTAAGGATTGCCACAGGTTAAAGGAGACCAGAGACAAGATCCAGGATCCAGCAGTAAGAATGGAGTGTACTGCCCAGGGAGGAAGTGTGGGATGAGAACTGAAACAGACAGGCAGGCAGGATTTTAATTTTAATTTGCAGATTCTATTAAGTCACAACTATTTGGCTGATTGCCAAAGGTTGCAGATTAAAAGGATTGACCTGAACTGAAGCTCCTTTGGTAACATCTAGGATGAACTACTGCAGCTCTTGTGTGTTGGTTTTCTAAAAGACAGTGTAGGTAAAACTTCATTTATTCAAAACTCTGCTGTTGGCTCACAAAGTGTGCCCAAGAGATGAAAACAAAGTGCTGAGCACTTTGATTCTTAAAGTTCCGATGATATATTTGCAGAACCTGGAGGTGTTAATCCTGCTGGCCTGACCAAGCTGCTGCTTCAAGGATTGCAGTGAGATTTTCCTTCACCTCTGATGCAGTCACACTTGGCCCTGAATTCCTTCCTAGCCTTAAATAATTGTGTCATCTCACTGAGTTTTGTAAACCCTCATTGTTCTCCATGTACTGGAGGCTCAGAGGCTGCAGCTTGGACATGCAGAGGAAGCACAGCAGCAGTTCTTCCATCCTTTCCTACACCACTGCACCTATAGCAGGATTCTTTCCCTGAGCTGATTTCCATGTGCAAATCCCAAATCTGTACCCTAGTGCTGCAAATCCCAGAAATCTGTTTTGTGTAGATATTCCCTCCAGCCACAGAGATCTCTCCTATGCCCAGGTAATTCTTCCTTGTGGGGAACCAGATGCTGAAGGATCATTTTCCTCTCTTGCAGCCTGGGAATTCACATCCCACTTAGCCAGGCAAATCAGTGTCCTTTGTTTGACAGGTACTTGTCCTTGAGCTTGATCACATTTTCTCAACCCTGCTGCCAAGAATCTGTGACAGCAGTGAGTTACATCAGTATATAACTGCAATAACAGAGAATAAATAATTTGACCATATGGAAAGAGTGGTTGTATTGTATTTTATTCATCAGAAGGAACATCTCCTGCAACTAGATGTGATTTCTTTTTACTACAGGTACAAGGTCAGATACATTTATGAAGTTACATTTTTTCCCTCATTGTTTTGGTCTGCTACATGGCCTGGAAGACAGCCTGAAATAATGAGAGCTTATCATCAGTTGCAGGAGGAATCTGCCCCCTTTTTTTTGTTCTCCCTTGGGTGAATTAATCTCTGATTTTAAGACAAGGCGTTACTCTGTTTCAGCTTGACATTTATAAGCCTCTGTTTATTTTAAGGTATGATTCAATAGAAAATGCTGTATTTTCAGCATGCCTGTTTTCATTAGGTAAAACAATTAAAAAAAAAATTTAACTTTACACTTTAGTGTCTTAACTCCAAAGTGTCAGGCTTGATTAAAAAGGACACCACTCAGTTTGTATGAGGGAGTTGAGCTACTCTGGTTAGTAGAAGTATTTTCCAGGTGTAACTGAAGGCTTTGGTAGCAGCGAACATCGTTCAGATAAAACAACCTGTTTCAGATGCTCCTGTTACTTATCTTCTGAGTGGATTCCCTGACCTAACAATTCCTGAGGTAACATCAAGTTCTTCTGCCTTCTTGTATGTCCTTTGTATGCAATAGCTTATGGAAGGCAAATGTCTTTCTAATTTTACGTGTTTCTTAGACTTTCTAAGTATAGCATATTGAGCCCTTCTTCCTGCTTGCTGATTTTGGCTTTTACAGTTACTCCATCACTTTATTAAAAAGAAAATGTTTTATTACTGTGGTGGATGCTCATGTGGCTGCTGCTACTAAAACCTTCAGTCATATCTGTAAATTACTTCCATTAACCAGAGTAGCCCAACTCCCTTATAAAAACTGAGTGGTGTCTTTTTTAATCATGCCTTACAGTTTGGAGTTAAGATGCTAAAAATAGGAATGAAAAAAACCCACAAAGAATGCATTCCACTAGATAAGCAATAAAGCAGACATTGTTTTACCTGTGACAGTGGGGGTTTTGGCAGAGTAGAATAGAACTGTAACTGTAAGGAAAAATAAAATTATCTTGAAAGATGTTGGCCACAGTGCAAATAATCTGCTCTTTCTGAAGGAGGACAGTGGCTACATTTACATTACCAAATTCCTTTCTGCTTTTAACTTGCCTTTGGGTTGTTCACAAGCACGTAGGGATTTAGAAAAAAGAGAGGGAAACTCAAAAATTTAAAATGGAGCTAAGAATACTGTATCATTAGAAAGCCTGATAGAAATTCAAATATGAGGAAACAAAAAGGATGCAAAATAGGATCATAAAATCATGAGATGCATTGAATGAGCCAGTGTATCTAGAAGTTTTGTTTTACAGGCAATGGGACCACACTTAATCACCATATCAGAAAGTGAAACTGAGGAATTATATTCTGATGTTGTAGTCTGGTAACAGCATGTGCTAGCTAGCAAGAACCCTGGCCCAGAGATTTATGAGATTCCTAAACCAGCCAAGTGTTCATTTTCTAGGAGAAGTGGAATTATCATTTTGGGATCTGCATTGCTTCAGATCCCAATGTAAGATGTGCTTTTTATTTGTATTTCTTCTGAAAACATTCCTCCCTCTGCCCAGATCCAAAGGGAAAAGTCTGCCCCTAGGGCTGTAATTCAGAGAGGCAGGACCAGACCATAGCAGGGGCATTTGTGAGATTAAAACAAGAGAGAAATGGATTGGCTGGCCAAAGCTACTGGGTTATTGCGTTTTCACCAACAGCATCCTGGTGTAAGCCTATCTTGCTTACAATACACTTCTCATTTCCTTGGACTGTAATAATTCCAGTCACAGCCTCCTTTTTCATATCTTATTGTAAGGAAAATGCAGCAGTGGCAGTCAGCCCCGGGGCACTCTCAAGGAGAGACCAGGGACCACATGGAGGCAAATTTATCCTACCCCTACCTGTCTTAGGTGTCATTTCTTCCAGTCTGAGCAGAGAATTTATGGAAAGAACTCCAACCTCCTCACTGATGAACACATTTTACCAGCAGGAAATCCCTGCCCTTTCTGATGGGTGCAGTTTTATCATTGTCCATGTCACCATTCCTGAATCTTCTTCTTCCTGAATGCCTTCCCTTAGAATCATGCAGAGTGGGTCATGATGGCATTTTCTAAGACTTGTTTGAAGCTTGTGAAAGCCATGCCTTTTAGTCAGGGCTTTAGTTAGCTCAAAACAAGCTGGGGTTTGTTTTACATAATTATACCACGTTCAAGACCTGAAACAATTGCTCCAAGTGTTATCCTTCTCATTAGGAGGCCCCATGTTTCCAAGATGCTATCAGATTGTGTGACATCTGTAATTACTCCATCATATCAGCCTCTGCAGCCTTGCTGAAGCATTTTGAGGTTGTTTTTTTTCTCCCTGGCTGTGCCACATTGTGTCACAAACAGCCAGTTGCTGTAAACACTGCAGGAACAGAGAGGCACACAGACAGCCCATTGACAGCTGAGAGGCGACCCAGAAGATAATTGCTAACATTGCTTGGGAAAAAAAACCCACAAAAACAAGTGTAGCCAGACAAGGAAGGATATGTTTTTATGAAAGCAGACAGTCTTAATTCCAAAATTAATTGTGTCTCCAGCCACTGATAATTAAAGGGGGGAAGGAGGGCTGAAGCAGTGCTTTTTCCTTTGTTCTGTAATTTACCTTATCAGAAAAATGTGCTCACATGGAGCAAGACAGGTTTGGAGGATAGATCATCTGGCTTTGTTTTGGAGGTTTAAGCACCAGAGAGGGAGTGGTTTAGGATCAAGAGGCTGCAGGGAGACTTGTGTCCAACGAACTTTAAATGGCTTTAGGTGACAAAGTGTCTACCTGTGTTCAGTCTGACATGAAAGCTGGTCACATCTCCAGAGCAGCACAGCCAAGTGTGCCAAACCAGCCCAGTGCTGGGTCAGCAGGCTGGTCAAACAAAACATTCCCTTGGCCAGAGCAGCCAGGGCAAACACAACAGGCTCACTCTGACACCCGGACTGTCAAACAGATAATGGAGACATAGACCCTACTATTCAAAGTGCAAAGTAGCCTGCAAAAAGTTTCTAGTATTGCCCAACCCAGTCTAAAGGAGGTGGTACTCAGGATGTCCTCTTTGAGTTTGTTCTTTGGCACAAATGTGTGCTTGATGATTAGGAGCTAAGTGAGGAAGATTCTGTGGCTGGTTTGGGAGAGCAGAATTATACACCCACTGTATCTCTTGTGTCTATCCTTGTCTTCACACCAACAGGGCTCTGGTAGTTGCTGCTGTGGAACAACTCCTGGTGCTACAAGGGGAGTTCAATGGCCCCTGCAAATTTCCAAAGTCATACCCCAGATATTCCTCTGTACTCCAAACCAAACACACACAGACAATAGAACTGGCAAGAGTTTCAGTTTGCACATATATAATTGCTTTATTTAAATATAGAAAGTCATTAGAAAAAATACTGCCAACCAATAAAAAAGCCAAACTAACAACAAACAACTCCCAAACCTTTTGCTGCATTTAAAATAGTAGTCTACTCCTACTTCATGTGAACAGTATTAAAGGGATATAACATGCTAATTGTCATTTGTGATAAATATAGCTCTAAAATTTATTATTGAACAGTTAGCTGAGAAAAAGGGTCCGGAAGTGTTAGGGGGGGAAAAAAAGGTAGAGAACTTTATTCCACATCTTTCTATTCCTGATAGCTGTTTCCTCAGCAGAACTTTCCCATATTTGCAGTACAAAATTCAGATTTCCATTCTGCACAGGTTCCCAAATCCCATTCACTTCCAGATCTGCACTCTGCAGTGGGGCTAACTTCTGTCACATGTTGTTGGTTAGCTTGGCACTTTAGCCCTGGAAACATTCATGTCCATAGCTCTATAAATTGAATTTAATCCAGCAACACTCGTGCTTAAAATCTGAAATGAAAAGCAGCCAGGTATTAGGGAGGTGGGTGTTCAGTGCAGTGCCACACATGTAAAAATAATCTGGAGGGGCAGTGCTCAGAACAGGCACTGAGAAGTTGCATATGAATTAATTCTCTCACTCTCGTGACTATTTCATTTGATAGCGTGAAACTGGAGGAAACAATGGCCCCAATTCATACAGTCCAGCAGTTTCACTTGGCTGATGGAGTAATTGAGTATAAACAACCCTCGTGTAGGTTTAGGGAGATGTGCATGTTCACAGACATGTCAGGGAATTTCCACTTTAGCAGCGCAAGGCATTTTTATGGTGCCACAGTTATGCTTATGTGAAGGTTCATATGCATGTAAATATTTCAGGGAAAGTATTAGATCCTTAGCCAGTTTAATTACATTGTGAAAAGTAGTAATAATGAATCTCTCTTTATATACATTCTCAGGAAATATAGGTCAGAATTATACCAGTGATTTTCCATTTTGGGAAAAAAGAGAATACTGTCTGAGTTAGGAAAAAATCAGAAACAAAGAAAAGATAGTTATCCTTTTTAACCATACTCTTTTTATTTTCTGGGTTTAATGCCTTTATTTTGGTATAAATTTCAGTATTGAATTCTTTTAAATGGTTACTTACATCTGCCACAGTGCAATTGTACAGTATTTTTCCTCAAAGTAATAGGTGAAATTGAACTGGCTCCTTTCCACAGAAAAAAAAAAGAGCAAATCAAAACCACAAATTTTTCTTCAAATCTTTGTCTTTAAATGCTGTATGACAGAAATGTCTCTTGGTTGTCTAATAACAAATCACAATTCTTGTGGGGTAAGAAGGTCAAACGATTACATTTTGCGAAATGGACAAGCATTTGTTACATTTAGGAGGGTCAGTCCAGTATCCAGTGTCATTACTGCAGAAACACAATGTATTTGATTCAAAAAGGGAATCAGATTTCTTCCTGGGTGGACTCATTTACAGTGTCCCAGGGAAGAGGACTAACATTTTTAAAAATGAGTGATGGTGTTGAGTACCTGACCTGACATTTTAAAGAAACTTGACTTTTGGAAGCTGTGGGTCATCTGTCATTAGAGAAAATATCCTACTTCAGGTTTCCAAGGGGTGGAAAGAACAAACAGGTCACTGGGTTTTGGAATACATGCTGTTTTAGCTGTGCATGGGGACTGATATGTTCTCTTATAAACAAACTCTGCACTGTAACCTGTGGGGGAAAAAAAAAAAACAACCCTACCTATTAAATACATGCTCTTCACCTGGGATAATTTTACTTATCATTTGTGTTTCTGGACACCAAGGTGTCATTGTGTTAGACATGATAGAAAACCAGAGAGGGCAAGTCCCATAAATGATAGAAGAGAGTGAATTTTAATTCTCCCAGAGAAGGGATGGATGTTGCAATCCCAGAGCTGCCCACTCTCATGACATTAATTGTCCTTCGAACTGATACTGGCCCAGCCTGGACTCTGACAGAATTAAGGCTTTGGAAGCATCACAGAACTGAGCCTGTTTCTACTGGGGTTTTGTGGACATGGCAGTATTTGAACAAGATAAAACTCTCAGTTCTGCTATGGAGCCTGTGGGATGTGTTCCTGTGTTGTCATGGCAAATTTCATGTGACTCTGCTCTTCTACCGTGTCTGTAGTGTTATTCCTTTTCCAGTAGTGGGAGAGAGAATTTACACATCCTTTGGACAGTGCCAGGCTTTAAATCACTAGTCACAGCAGTGGAAAGTTAATATTCTACACCTTGTATTTTTAGTTACTATTTAGTAACAAATGCCTTCTTAACATTTAAAATACACTCAGTTTTTGCTCTAAGACATGTTTGATGTATTTTTTCAAAAGCCTTTTCGAGTTTGCTTCTTAAATCTAAGGCATTTGAACTAGCATTCTACTCTCATGTTGCCTTGCAGTCGATTTTGGTTTGTAATGAATTTGCTTTGACTGTGTAGACAGGTGTTTCGAGTTTGCAGAACTGAAACACCAAATTCTTTTAGCTAATATTGTGAACGAATACTGGAAGTTGTATCTATCAGAGCTAATCCTTGGGAACTGGTGGCTCAGAGGAATATGAGTGTTATGATATCTAAGCAGAACTAATTGAAACATTTGCAGTCATTCTTCAGTTTTTTTGCCACCTATTTCATTATTGTTTTATCATTTTAAAAGAAAGGTTTGGTACCGAGCTTTGCTGAGCTCAAGAACTGTTCATGGATTACTTCAGGGTACTACTGAGAAACCTTATCCCACACTTCACAAGAATGGTAGAATCTTTTCTTTGGAGGACTGGCCAAATCCTGCCAACATTAATCACATGCTGCGTGCTACTAAAATAATATCTTTAAATAAAGTAGCAATCCAAAGTATTGTAATATAATGAAAGTTAAACAATCAGTGTGTTAAAACATAGCTCCAGGTATAATAATATAAAGGACAATGACTGGAAAGACTGGGAGTGGATAAATTCCCAGGGGAGTTGCCTAGCATGCAGATGTCAGCTCATTTCTGATGAGATCCTTGATTTAAGATCACCTTAATCCTCCTCAAAGCACCTGTCACAGAATTCTTACATTATTTTTTAGGTGATGGAACATATCTGTGTTGTTGATAATTGTTCTTTCTAACAACTGGATAGAAAAAACATTTCAGATGTGATCTCAGTCTGCTTTTGAGCATAAACCCCTGGCAGCACAAATGGGGCAAAAGTGAATAACTGTTTAGGGTTACTTTTAAACATCATTTTGCTGGATTTGTTTTTTTTGTTGGATTTCTTGCTAGCCACTTTTACTCATTGGTCAGAATTAGTCAGGATAAAACAGTTTAACTGGTGGATGCTTCTCAGAACATCAAGCATATGGTACTAATAGTTTTTTACACGTTGAAAATAGCTTTTTACGTGTAGATTAAATGTGTGAAGTCTAAAAATCTTTTCTCATAGTATGGCTTCTAAAGTGACATTTTAAATGGACCCTTTAAAGAAATATGACATGGTAAGGCTGTTTTTCAGTTTGGATTCTAAATGCAATTTGAAGTTGTTGCACAAAAACAATAGATGAGTTAATAATTGCAGCTCTTCTGCCTCTCATAATTTACCTATAGACTTCTTATTGTATCTAGTGAGCCGTGCAGCCGTAAGTTCAGCCAGTATTGCCATTCCAAAACATTCCAAAACTGCAAGCCAGAAACCTCAACAATCACGAAATGCTGCATTATTATGATTAGTTTTCAATTCTTCCACATTTTATTCCAAGTTTTGAATCGCAGACATCATTCACACAGATTTTTCATGAGCCCTGGCAGCTGGACTCTCAGCAATTCCTACATAATCCTGTGCTGCCTGTAGATTCTGAGAAAGTCGTGGAGTATTGTGGGACTGTCCATGAGGCAACAAGAATAAATTCAAGCTCATTAGCTACTTCAGAGCTCTGATCTCATTTCTGTAAACAAGCACATCCATGAGTGCCCAAATTTGCTTTTTATCTGCAATACTTTACCTACTTCTCTAGGTCATGGGCAGCATACAGACTACTTGTAAAACCTGGCACATTCACCTCCCAGGAATTCTCTGAGGCATAATTCTGGTTTGAGAAATGGTTTCACATCTCAATGAAACATTTTCTGAGCAGAAAATATGATTCTGACAGCCTTTGAAGCTGTGATCCAAAATAATTTGTCCTGTCTTTAGGATTACTGTTTGTTCCTAGACTGCATGAATATAATTTTATGACCCCATTTTTATTATTTGTTGCTGGGTTACCTGCTGGTTTGGATCCTAGCAAGAATCCAGTCAAACCAAAGTATTTAAACTGTTGCTAATGATCATTTTGTTAGATTATTGACCCCCCTCTGTTCTGTCTCTGCCTGCACTAATGGCCAATTTTCAAGAGATTGTTTCCTAATTAATTCTGCCACGTGATGATTAGCATTGTCAAATATTTAATATCTCCTTTCAAACTGTGAGGAGAACAAAACTTGCAGGGTTTTTTTTTTTTTTTTATTGCTGCCATAAGACCAGAAAGTTCCTGACATGATTTTAATTCACTTCTTTCTGTGGAGACCAGGAGAATGTAACAACTTTCTGCAGGTGCCGCTTAAAACAGTTACATGTACAAAAATTCTCTGTTCTTCAGAGGATTTTCAATAGGTTTTGCCCTTTCTTTAGGGAGGAAGGGAAATTACGTAGGTGCCCACCACAGTTGTCACTTCGTTCTGCAAGTAGAATATGTGTTAGTAGTTTAATGCCAGAATGCCTCAGTCCAGCAAATGTCTGTCATATAGATTTTAAAGATTCTTTTTGTTTTCCATTACCCATTTTTTTTCCTGCTCTAAGTAGCCTCCTGTTCCACCTACTCAGAAGAATAAAAAGCAGATTTTCATTTTCTGCGTGTTATATTTGTAATTCAGTGTTCAACAGAAAGTCATCCCAGTTTAGGCACCTAGTTTTCCAGTTTCTTCAGCAATGATGGGGTTTCCAGAAGCATGGACATTCTGTTGCTCAGAGCAGAGCTCAAGGGTTTTGAGAGCCAAGTGATCATGCCACCAGGGCTTATTTTCAGGGTTAAAATTGCCTAGAGCTGAGCATTATGCAACCTCTGCAGATTTCCACAGGAATTCTTTAACTTAATTGGCAGTGGAGTTTGGCCATCTGAGTTTCTGGAGAGAAAGGATTTGAGTTTTTTAAAACTGCCTTAGATGTTTTAAATTCAGAAAGAAAGTGGTTACATTTAAAAACTTTGTTGTGAAGGATTAATACTGGTTTAATTAAGCTGCATTTCATATTCCCAAGGAATAATCTGGCTTTCAGCTTCTCTTCCCTGACCTGAGCACTTTTGCTGACAGAAGTTACCGTTTCATACATTTGCTTAAGAATCCACACTGCTGGGAAAAGTCCCGCTTGCTCTGCACGTGCCTTTCACTCTGAAACCTTAGCTTGGATATGCTGGTAGTTTTATTTCCACATTGGCCAACAGAAATAAACGACTGCATGAAAGCTGTCAAATATTTAAAAAGGAAAAAGTCAGAAAGCTGTACATCTTGTTTGTTTGTTTTCTTTTTATTTTATTTTATTTTTTTTTTTTAGGAAAGGAGCAGGAGGGAACAAAATAATGTCTGTAACAGGAAATCTCATTCTGAGTGCTAGTGAAAAACAATTTCCCCCTCCAACCACTTTGCGAGAGAGGTTTCAGTCCCCATGTCAATGGCAGACGTCGCTGGAGAAAGCACAGTCAGCACTTTAGCATAAAACCCCTGAAAAAAACCATTAAGTCACAGAACATGCTGTCCCAAAGGCTTGGCGGGCTGAGGTCACCGAGGTCACGGGCCTAATAAGGGAGTGTTTTAATTGGTTTCTACTGTTTCTCCCTTGCCATCCCTCCCTTCCCTCCCTTCTCCCCTCCACCAACCTTCACACCTTTGATCCCTCAACTGCCAGGATTCTGAAACTGTATGGAGAAAACTGCAATTATCCAAATATCACCATTACTGTGACACATTGCAGATAGGGCAGCACAGGGCCTCCACTACTGAGTAATCCTGTAAATTGCTTAAAATAACAACGAAGAGCACTATACACTTTTCTCATCCATTGTCAGGCTGAAATAAATAGGTCTTTCTTTAACATGCCTAATCCTGCTAAACAGTACAAAATCCTATTACTCAATGAATTATAAATCCTGCTTCAGCACCTCATTTGTCCTGGAGTGTTTCATTGTGAAACCCAGAAATTCAATACCTCATTTTAGTCACACAATCCCTACCACGACTGCTTCTCCCCGTCCCTTCCCCCATCCTCTCCTCTTGGTTGCGCTCTGTAAGGTTTGTGTTAGGGCCACTATAAACCCTGGGGAGGCAAGTAAAGACAGCAGGAGCTTGTTTAAAACCCAGCCTGCACCTTTCTGCACCTACATGGTCACTGTTCACTTTTGGAGGGTAATGCCAGATGGATTGATGCCCTTGTTAAGCTGCTGTGATGAACAACTGTTGAGCCACATCTTTCCTTCAGGTGCACCTGTAACAGCAGCACATCTTTATTGGTTTTGCCTTCAGTTGTTGCTTTAGGAAGGCAACAGAGACTGGACAGAGCTAGGGAATAAAGTAGCTAGGGAATATTTACTAAAAGGCCTCCAGGATACACCTTGGGCAGGACAGGGCCTGACCAGGGCCACACCCTGGGTGGACCCAAAATGGTCACAAAATGGACAAACGGTCATGAGGTATTGCATTTTTATAAGTTTTGGTCTATCTGCATATTGGGATTCAATTTTCCAATTACAGCTTCAGGTTGTGAGGTCCCATCCTTCTTGTTCCTCCCTTCAGCCACCCTTGTTTGTGCTTTTGGGGCTGAAAATAGTCCTTGGTCTCCAGCAGGAAAAGGATTTGTTTTGTCTCTCTGTGAGGAGAGCTGGCTAACACTGAATACGAGGCTCAGAACTGCACCCCTGAGCACCACAGAATGTGAAAAACATGAAAGCTAAAACTTAAGACATCACAGGGAGATGATTGTATTTCTCACACTGAGGCCCTGCATTCACCCAAGTTTCTGGGAGCTTTGGAATGCACCAAACCTGCACATAAAGTAGTTTAAGCCACGTAGGGTCTGGGCTTTGGTGATGCAGGAGTACAGCCCACAGGTCCAGGTGGGTGCTGCCCCTCTCCAAAGCCTGCTTGGACCTGTGGATTTGCTGCTATTCCTGCGGCAGGAATGAAGCAGGACTGTCTCACCAGGCGTTGTGGAAATCAAGTCAGTGTCGGGCTCACAGGATCACCGTGAGAAGGAAAACTGGTGCATGGAGGAAGAGTTTCCTAAAATAAAACTCTGATGAGAACCAGCCGAGTTAAGAGCAGGATTAATCTTGATTCATTTCTTTTGGTTTGCTAAATGTGGGTCAGGCAGAACCTGATGACACAGGAGGGCAGAGGAGGGAAGGTGAGGAACTGTAATTCCTTAATTTGCACTGCAAGGATTTGGTACAATCCAGGGCCAGGATTCCTGGCACAGCCCCGGAAAGTTGTCAGATATGCCTGGAGCTGCTGGGTGTGTGGTGGGAGGGACAGCATCCGCTCCTGGAGGTGACTTAGCTGCCTGTGCTGGAATTCCTCCTGGACTCTCTTGCTCTTGCTCACATCCTTGGTTACCCTGTCCTGCTGGAAAAGGAAAATCTAAACCTTGGAATCTCAAGGATTGTGTTTCACAATATGTACCATCAATATCTCCTAGCTAGTCTGAGATCTGCCTTCTCTCTTGCCATCTTGCCATTTCTAAGTGCACTTTAAGATGTGGCAAACACCTAATTCAATCAGGCCTTTTTCATAGTTCATTCATAATGCATCATCATATGTGTCATGCCTGACTCTGCATTTAACTATTTTACACCTTTATGAAATAAAGGATTCCAATTCTTTTAAGGGTTCCATTTTCCCTACCTTCGGTACATTTAAAGGGGAAGATTTTTTAATCAGTTTTATTTTCCTTATAAAACCTAATGCAAACTGCTAGTGGACATATTTTGCTAAAATAAAAAAAAAAAAAATTAAAAAACAAACACAACAAAAACCAAAGCTAAAACCAAACACAACCAAAAACCAAACCAAGCAACATCCCCCCCCCCCCGCCCCCCACAAAAAACCCCACCAAAAGAAAACATCTCTTTTCCCCATACTGTAGTTAGAGCTCAAAGTGAACCTGAGCCAAAAATGGAATCACAGTCTAAGCAGAGGGAAGATCACCTATAGCTATGTCTGATTAAATATTTCAGATTACATGTGGTTTTGGCTGTACTTACATTGTTCTTGAAGTCAGGTAGAGTTTATTTCTTTTGGCCAAATTAAACCCAAACAAAGTTTTTTATGAAATAAATTTGTCAGTACTAACACAAACTTTTTGACTTAAATTTTGACTTAGAATTATATGTTAATTTTATTTTTTTAAGTAATTTTGCAGACATGAAATACTTCTCCTTTTTTGCCTCAGCCCAGCAAGATCCATACATGTCTAAAATTACTTTCCACCCAGTGCATCGTGTTGTAAACTACAGAGCTATCCTAAAAATCCTTGAAATTTCTGAATAAGCATTTTTGTCTCTAATGATTGGTAGCTTTTATCTGCACTAGGAGATGATACTTCCAGCAAGTCACCAAATAGACCAGTCAGCAAATTCATCAGGGTAATTTCAACCTGTGGTCTTGGCATAAATATGGGAAGCACAAACATTTAATGAATCTGAAACAATTCACAGAAAGTTACTGCTTGCACGTCTCTTCCTAAATGTACACAGTTAAGGATTAAAAAACCAACTATCAGCAAACAAATGTTCCTGGTGATGTGAAGAAACCAAAAGCCTGGAGCAGGTCAGGAAGGGAGAGAAGGGTGAGGAGGTGTTCAACCCACATTGTTTCAGAACCAAGGAATGAGGATGCTACAGCTGTAAGAAGTAAACATAAAATAAATATTTTAAATGATGATACCGATCAGATGGGGAAAAAATCCAGACTGGGAACACTAGGATTTTAAGATTGTAGAGCAAGGATTTACAAGACCCTTAGAAGAAAGAAACAAAAGTTACCTCATTACTAGAAGTAGACTTTGCATTTAAGATTTGTCATCTCACACATTAATACAATTCAAGACAGTATTACTGTAGAAGCACCTTTTTGAATGAAGCTCTACAGACAAAAATTAAAAATCTCTACACGGTTTCAATCCTCAAATTTTGAATGCTTGAATTTGCCTGTCTTGTCACACAATCAGTTCTTGAGAAATTGTTAAACGTGAACCCATCCCCTTGACCTCAGGGAGACTCAGCACATCAGATTCGATGGGTTGTGTCCCACATGTGCAGGGATACAAAAAGATGGGGGAGAGCAAAAATGCTGAATGTGGGAAATCAGCAGGGTATGCTACAAGGCAGCAGGACTGAGCTGTGCAGGGCTGCACCTCCAACTGCACATAAAGATATTTATGTTTTTCTTTTGCCTATCAGGATCTCTGATTGCTTCTGACTAATCCTTTCCTATGTGCTCTTTCCTTCTATTTCAACCCACGTTGTGTTCCCACAAGTAGGAAAGTGTCATTTCATGTGATTTCTCTGCAGTGAACCAGGACAAAGCCTTTGTTTTCATAACATGTTATAAACTGTATTCTTTAAATTCTTCATTGATTCTATTAAGCTTTAAAAACAGCCCTTTCCTTCTCCCTCCCCACCTTCCCCCGGACGGAGCAAAAAAAGGAGGAGAAATCCCCCCAGCCCCCCGAGGCAGTGGTCTGGGATGATTGGCAGGCTCTGCTCAGAAGAGCCCCTGGATCTTAATGGGAAGGGTGGCTGCAGGTCAGGACAGGGGCTTATTTACAGAGGATGGAGGGGCCCAGGGGTGCACAGGGATCAGCAGCTCGGGCAGAGCAGCACAGGGAGCTCGGGGCACGGCAGAAAAGAGCTCCTGGCAGGGCCCTTAGGGAGCCCCAGGGCTGGAAGAGCCAAGGGTGTCACAGGTCAGGACAGAAGGGTTTTGGCAGAGCCTGCAGAGCCCAGGACTGCAGTGACAGGGGTGAGCAGGTCACTAGCACTGGCAGGGGTGTGTGGGGGAAGAGGTTGCCTTGCTCTGAGTGAAATACTCTTGCTCCTGCTCCTTGAGGAGTGCTCTCTTTACCCCTGAAATAATTATTTTTAAAGCCTGCTCCTCTGGAGTCTTAAAATGGCCTTTTAGGTATGGCAGAGAGGTGACACCATGAGCTACAGCAGTGATCAGGCTTTGTGTTGTTGCCTAATCACCGATTTCAAACCAAAGCAAAACGGGGTTTTCAGAGGATCTTGGGAGTCCCGGGTTTCCCAAACTCCCAGGCTACAGAGACTCCACAAAGTCTGCTGCTGAGGGGAGAAGTCGCCCTGGTTTCCCTGGGGGCTCAGGGCAGGATCCAATAAACAGCCTGAGCTCAGGGGTATGGGGCTGGGATCTGCTAACCCTTACAATAATGCCTTGCACTAATTACGGGTGAAACCCACGTGGGCTTAGAGGAGGTCATTGCACTTTTCAGTCGTATGTGCTAGAGCATAAAGTTTACCTCTTCTCGGGGGTGGATCTTCTGTCACCAGTACCATGACTTTGTGAATAGTTGTCTGAGCTGCTCATCAAAATAAAATGAGAAATGTGCTTTGAGGGAGGATGGAATTACAAAAAAAAAATTGAAGTTAACGATTGTAAAGCTAGGTCTAGAGCTAGTTAAATCATTTCCCAACTCTCCTTTTTCCTCATTTTCCCTTCTTCCCTTGCAAAAGACAGTTTGGGAAATATTATAGTTTTATGATAAACTCTTCTAGATTGTACCAACACCATCCTTTTTCAGTAGTAAACATTAACCTCCAGTAATATTTAATTTCATATGAATAATGAGAAATAAAGAGGAAAAGGAATTTAAACTGCACAGTTATTATACATTTAATGAAAACTATGGATTTTACTACATATTAGGTATATTCTTACCCATCAAGGGATTAAAAGCACACTGTCATTTCCTGCTATACTTAAAATACTGAAATCCAAGTTTGATGACCAATAGGCATTTTATTTTTTTAAACCACCTGCTATAAAAATTATAAATATAAAAATAATAACAACATCATTAGAGCAGTGAAAGGATACATTTGAGATTACTATTACATTGGAACAAGTAATGTAAAATATTTTCTGTTCATCTGTAGGTGAGTCTAAATGTAATAATATTCTATCTCAAGTTATTAAGTCAGTGTTCTTAGCCTAAGGAATAAAATATGTCCCAAAATGTTAATTTAAAAAAAATTGCAGAGAAAAGACTAGATTATTCTGATCTTCTCTCATGTTTCTGGGATGTATCTGAGTTTTCATTCCATAAATTTTCTGGCTTGTATTATGCAGAGAGCTTTTTTTCCCTCCCTTCCTCTCCTACTCTTTGTCATCAACAATAAACCCTAGCACTGAAAATGTCAGAATGTGTGTGTGCAAATGCTTTGCTGGAGAACACAAATTCCTCCTGGGCCTGGCTGAAATGCTTTGCTGGACCTGTCACAGGGGTCCCAGGTCCTGTAGCAATATTCAGTGTAACAATGAACAGGATCCCACCAAAATATTTCATTAAGGGGGGAACTGAAGAAAGGTAAGTCTTGTTGGTATTCCTTGATGCACTTCCAATGATCCTTTCCATCCAGAAATGTGAGGAAACGTAGGAGGATCCTTTTTTTAGTATAGTTAGATGTCCAAAAAGTACGGTCCTTGTTCTGAAGTGATCTCACTGCTCTTGTCTAATATTGTGACATAATGGTAGCTCACATTGCTCCTTGCTCCTCAAATTGCTCACAGTCTCCTCATGGCTTGAACCACATGATAAACACTTGAAATTCTTGTTTCTGCTTTCCTGCACATTTTTGTGCCAACTGCTTCATCTCCAAGAGCAAAACATCTAAATAACATCTCTTCTGGCCTTTCATGCTTTTCCTAACCTTGCTTGTTTTTCTTTATAGAACTATTTTTTTTCACACTCTGATTCTCTCCAGGCTGGGTAACTCCTCTCTGTTCCATCATACTCCATCCTTCTCTCTTCACCTAGATCCCTCCAGATACCTTTGTGTCTCACAAACCCTCTGATGACTCCCAGCAATAAAAATATCAATCCCCTCTTGCTCTTTTCTGGATCTACTCCAAAGATGCACAAACCATATGGAAAGTCATGGAAAAGGGAGGGTTGCCCTCCTTTCTGTCAGAGACCAGAAGACTAAGAACAAAAAGAGGGGAAATCTGTGATGGAAATAAATTTTAACAATACTGAAAGGTGTGGTCCTAATGCATTCACATTTTTGCTGGGAAGTGACATTAAATGCGAGAATTCTATTTTTAAATATAGATGGGTAATAAGGGAGTGGTTTAAATTAGCAAAATATGCATTTATAGTCGCTTGGTTTACTACTAATGCTGGAAAACACCAGTTTATAAACACAGCTGAAACGTAAGTGTGTCTGTGCATTTGAACACGCAAAAAGGTGTTCTGGCTTACAGACCTATTTTCCTTCGATTTTTTTGGGTCTTCCACCACAGTTTATTGTGGAAAACAGAGGAAAATAGAAGGAAATAGAACTGAGAAACTACTCTGTTTCCTTTCTAAGTTTTCAGCAACAGTTCCACTACAGCTGAATCTGCAGGGTCATGCTTTTTAATTCCTCCATTGCTTAGGCAAGAAATGCAATTCAGCACAATTTTAGCACCAGGTAGTAATCATTCCATTCACTTTGGGCATAATGCTCACCTGCATACTGAAATAAATTGCTTTGCTGAGTAACAAAGAAGTTATTTTTGTCAGTAAGTGCTTTGCTGAACTACAGCTTATTTCTGGGCTGTAGGCACAGATATCAATAGATTCTGCCCATTTGGAGCAGATTTGAGCTGGAAACAGGAGAATGCAGCCATACATATAACAGGAAATAGTACAGAGTGGAGATAACTCATTCAAAATAAAGCAAAGACGTGGCAACTGTGTGTCACTGCACGGTCAATTATAAACTTTTTTTTTTTTTCTGTGGTTCTGCTGTGCAAAGAAACAAAGTACAGGCGGTATTGCTACACAGTTCTCAGATTGCTAGAGAGCCACAACTGTAACAGACATAGATTTTAAGTAAGAATTAAGAAAAGTAGGGTAGATGTAGTAGATGCAGTAGGGTATATGCAGTAAAATAAGGCCACATATTGCATTTACATGGCTTTTGAAAAAAAGAAAAATTACTTAAAAGTCTGATATATTTTTTAAAATTCTCAAGTCTCAGTCTTTCTCTTTGTTGGCATACAAAAACTGACAAGGCAAATTAACCAGCTCTCCTTTATTCTCACTGAATTTCCATTTTTAGTCTCAAGTGTAGTGTAACCCAGTCAGCTGCTTCTTTCCCCTCCTTCACAGGGAGATGTTTATTTACATCTATTCACTGAATTTAAAAACTCCAACCTAAACTTTATGGTATAGATGACGACATCCCTCTGACTGGTACCATTTCCAATAGCTCACACGTTTGGCCCCAGTTCAGTAAAATGTGGTAATAAGGACTGACAGTCACTAGGAGGAAAAAAAAAATCTTAATTTCTACCTGGAAAAAAATGCTCTCACTCTTGATTAGTGGCAGTTGGAGACTTTCCAATGATTACAACATATCCCTCATTGCTTTTCTGATAGGATATAAACCCTCAGAAAGACAGGGTCTGGTTCTTTTTCATTGTAAAGGTCAGAAATCTGGTGTGTGAACAAACAGGTAGTCAATATTGACCGATATTACTGTGAGAATAATCAGAATATTAGCAGTACTTAACATTTGATTTAATGATGCAAAAAAATCTTGTCCTAAATATCACAGCTGTTCTAAGATTCTCTATGGGCTATTTGACAGCTGTGACTAGAGGGGAAAGAAAATTTCAGCCATCTAAAAATTGTGCTTTATTCTTTGCCTGTTTTCTACCCTTTCCCACTCCAACCTGAGTACATTGGCTCAAGAGATCCCCCAGCATCCACTTCTTTTCCTGGATCTTCTGCAACGCCAGAGATCGTGATCATCTTTACGCTTCCAAGTGAACTATTTCTTTTTTCTCCACACCATGCACAAATAGTATATGACTTTTCAGAATACTTAATTCTACATCAAATGGAAGTGAGTTTCAGCATCTCCCATGGTTAGGAGCATCTTAAAATCGAATTTATGCCTTTTGAAGGTTTTGTGTCAGGCTCAGGTCTGGGAAGAACAACATGTGGGCAGGCTATGCTTGTAATTAATTGTTTGCTTTCTCTGGCTGCTCTGAGACTCTGTTCTTTGTCCCGTGTATCTGATAATGTCATGACTCTAAGGTTCTTTATAGCCGTAGTAGCTAATGTACCTTAATGCATTTATATTTCAGAGTCTTCAGATGGGCTCCAAGCTGGGGTCTTGTTAACAGAAACCAGAGCAGGGTGGAAACAGCCTTCCTGATAACCACACATTTGAGGCCTCTCATTGTGACTCCTCTCTTGCTGTTTCCATGACCTCTCCCATTCCCCTCACGGTCTAATCATCCTTATTACAGTAACAAACATCTTGCATTCTCTAATCTGTTGTTACTAATCTCACAATTTGTGTTTGTCTAGAATGTCACATTCATAAACAAAGCCAGAGTCCAGTGCCTTCTGTTCCCAAAGCACAGGCACCCACCATGAGAATGAGTGAGGAACCTTCTTTCGCTCTGGGAGATTTAGGGTTCATGATTAAGGTCACCTTAACTTCCCAGTGTGAGGTGCTGGCTTTATATATGGAGCAAGGGAGTGTTAAACTGTAGTACAAAAATAGCAACACCAGAAGAAGTCGCTGTTATTTTTGCCCTTTTGAAGTGCTTGGTTTAAAATCAAGCAACAATGGGATCATTGGAGGTAGAATCACAGCTAACAAAAAGTACCACGTGGAAATGCTGAACATCAGAGGAGGATGCAGCCCTTCCATTGCCACCTCTCAGCAGCAGGATTCCCACCTAAGAACACACTGAATAAAGAGTCAGTCCAGCCTCATCACCTGCCAGTGGTGTGCACAGTTTAAGAAAAATAGAAGTACCCAATGATACTTGCTTGCCTTCCCAGCACCTGGGGCTTAGAATTCCTCAGATCTCAAGCAAATATTCATTCAATAGCTTTGGTGAGTCAGATGCACCCAAATACACGCCGTGGAGTTGGTCTAGGCATGTTCGGTTAAGTGTTCTGAGACGTGGAGGTGTCGAGTTTCCTGTCTGTGCTCTGGTGTTCCTAGAAAAACTTACAAATTACATACTGTGAGTCTGCTGCGCGTGCAGCAGTATTTCCTTCCAGGAGTCTGGTACAGGTAGCAAACAAAAGGAACAGAAAAACAGAACAGAAGAGATCTCTGCTTGAGGAAAAGCACTAACAAAAAGTGGTGTTCACACTGTCCAACCAGGACTGCTAGAAGTTCACTATTATCAAAATGAGTCTTGGCACTGTAAGCAGCTGTTCAGTCTCCAAATAACACTTTTTACCTGCTCATCAACAATAATCAGGGCTGTACCATAAACCTGGGCTGTCTTCAGCCATGGCAGTGGGTGCATTTCTTCTCTTTGACCATTTTCTGCACAATTTAACCCAGACTGAGATCTAATATAAAACAAAATTTTGTAGACTCATCCATGCTCACTAAAAAGAACCTCATTTCTGGTATCTCCCAGTTTAAGCAGGTGAGAAAGACAGCAAGAAGGGGAATTTCACCAACCTAATTAACTAGAGGCATAAGAATACAACTAGTAGGCTATTAAAAGTTAGTTGGGGGGGAAGAAGTAAGGCAATGAGGAGAAGAAGTATGAAGGGCAGGAGAATGCAAATACATAATGGGATGAAAGAGAAGGGGAGTTTAAGCAAATGATCTCTTGTCAGCAAGAGCAGAGAACATAAAACTAGAAAATACCATGGGATCATCAGAATGGCAGCTGGATGTCCTTATCACTCATACTATAACAGCTTTTAAAAGGGTGGAAAAATCCTAACTGAATAACCATTCCCTTTTTTATTTTTAACAAAGCATATGACTTTCACATTCAGAGGTTTCATTATAACCTCTGGCAACTATGTGCTAATGGGTTCAGTTTTCATGTCTGCACTTCGGAGTGAAAAAAAGGTCAGAAATGAGTCGCATTTTTTTTTCCTCTTCTCATTTATAAGAAATGATATTTTGACTTGTAAGGAGCCAAGTGCAGTTCACGTGCTTGGTTTCCTCTGTGCTGCACATAAAAACAGGAAAAGCCAGTCTTTTGGCCGTGCTTCTTTTTATTGTTGGTTGTTTGACATGTTTTTCTATTACAATTCACAGCAGGGAGTGTTTATCTCCGTTATGAAAACCAGTTGGACCATTGTTAGGGAAGAAAGCTGCACTTCCCCGGGAGGAAGTCAAGTGTCTCTGCAGTGTTGTAGGAAGGCATTCTGCAGTGGAAGCCAACGTGTGCTGGTGCTGGGGGACTCTGTGCTTTTTGAAAGAGGTGCTTCGCCACTCTCTGAGAAATGTTCTGTTCACTTAAAAAAAGCAGATATTGCATCTTAGGGTTTATTTTTCTCCCTCCTCTTTCCTTCCAAAACAGTAAGAAATATAGTATTGTCTTATTAATATTCTTTTTTCTTTTTTACAGACCCAATGTTGAAAGCTCATTTTACCATTTTTTCCCCAAGCACAAATTCAGTAAACATTCATCTCAAACATAGTCAATATGTCTTTTTAGCTCAGAGGTGTGTGTTGACTTAAAATTAGGCCATGGGATTTGATTCTACCCATCAACCTTCTAGCCAGAGCTTGGAGGGTATTACACCTTTGAGAAGACCCATCAGTTAAATTCATTCCAGGCTGAATAAATGTGATTTCATCTGTCTAGATCAAATAATAAAATGAATTTTAAATATCATCCAAACCATTCATCCAAGATAGAAAGCTCAGCCTGTGAGCAATTTCAAAGGGGACCTCAGTCAGGAATCAGTATCTGCTCTTTTCAGCAATATTCTGATCTGAAGTCAAATTTTTATTTGCATAAATAAAAATTTTTATTTTATTGTTATTGCATAAAATATTGTTGTTTGCATAACAGTAGTGTTGTCAAAATCTGAATTAAGAACACAGAAATTAAGATTTTCATCATGATTTATATAGTTTGACTTGGTCACATATCTGGTAGGGTTTAAAATACGTAATTGAATTATTCAGCCTTCTTTTAAAGTTATATACCCAGTGTACTGGATTGTTATGATTTGTTAATTTACTGGGTTAATCAAATTATTCTGTAATCCTCTAATTATTATTATTAATATTTCTCTTGGATGAGTATTTGTTTTTATACACAGCTTACAAGCCAATAACAATAGTTCTAAGATTAGAAAGCAAAATAAAGATAAAGCATAACTGGATTCTCACCTTTTAAACTGCTAGTCCAATGCTTCATTTTGTGCAGTTTCTTTTGGGCTCAGTTGGACCTTTGTAAAATATACAAAACCAAGAGACCAGAGTGCAGAGTTCATATTCAGAGTTCTGCCTTGTGGACTGGGATTTCTTTAATATGCTGGCTCTTCAACTCGTGCTTTAGTGGAAGTTTTAGTGCAAAGGCTGTGAATTGCCTGTGAAATTTCCATTGTTCCTTATGACTTTTGTTCTTTAAATAAGTCCTCAACAATTCAGCATACTAGATTGCTTCTGTGGGAAAAATGTTTATTCCAAGAAAACTCACAAAGGTAGAAACCTCATTGAATATAGATCTTCAGTTCTGGCTGAGGCAAAACAGCAGTACAAGACAAATAATTGGTTCTAATGAAAAAAAAAATACAAAGCAAACAAATTCCAGATAGGGGGTATTTTTTAGTTTGTTTCCCTAAGGCTTAAGAATTCCATATAGCAAGAATTATAAACTTCCTGATCAAAGTGTTTTAGAAGTCCAAAGTCCATTTCAGACTTGAGCTCCTCTGTGCTCCAGTTATTTTTATTTGAAGTTATGCAGGACTGTGTCCATGGGTAAATCATCTAACAGTATTAAAAGCTACAGATATCCTGCATTTAAAACATCAACTGACATCCACTTGATTGTGCAAAAATTAAAAAAAAAACCCTCATTTTGGTAACTCATGGCACAGTGTACAGTACAGATGGGTTTGGCTGTATGCACTGTAATTGGGCAGTTTCCACACAGTTTCTTGCTTCTAAAACTTACATTGAGATGGAAGTGACAAATTTTTGGGGCTGAGGCATTTCTGGAATAGAAAAGGACACCTAGAAATCTTTGGAATATTTAGATGGTGAAGGCACATCATGTGACTTCACATGTTGTGTGCACAAGATGTGTGATATAAATTATATTGTAATTCTAAAATGCTAAGATTTAAATTGATTGATTGAGGGTTATCATTAATGTGAGGGTTCAGCGCTTTCCAGGAGAAGAAACTCATTCCCTGGCAATGGATAAATTCCAAAAAACATTTTGAAAGGGAGATCAAAGTGATTTTGCTGCCTTGCTAGGTTTGCATCCATTAGCGGAGGTTACTCCCAAAGAGCAAATACTTGCCTTTGAAATGAAGTAGACTGCCTCAGGTATCAGGTGTTTTCAAAAACGTTCCCCACAGAGAAATACCAAAAAAATAATTCTATATCTCTCCTTTCAAGGGATATTAGTTTGTATATAAAGTCATGTCATCCTAAAGTGTATTTTAAGAAGAAAGGAAAAATATTTCCAACAAGGCTGCTTAATGTATTTGCTTACTATCTGCTGCCTCCTCCTGAGACTGTTTTTTTCCTTGACATGAAAAAATAAATGAATGATTCATCAGGCTTCAGTGTATTCTTCCTTCTTCTTAGAAGCATTCCTTGGAAGGAGCTAAAAATTCTGCTGGAGTCTACAATAATAATCTCATGGAGTTCAGAAATGGGTAGTTCATGCAGGATTGAAATGAATTTGAAAAGAAATTCAGGATAATACTGAGAAGTCATTACAGATATTTCATTGAAACTTGGAAAGTAAAGAGTATACCCTTGAATATAAGAATATAAAATAAGTTATTGGTGTCTTTATGAGGGACAACTGGGTGAAATTTCACTAACATACACAATCGCTGTTATCTGTTTCCTGTCTCTAAAATCATTTAAACATCTTCCCATTTTGAAAATAAGTAAATGAAAATGTGCTATATCACATGCAACAAAAATCACCTCTAACAGATTAACTGTAGGTTCCATTAACAGACCCAAAGCTGATCTTTAGCCTTCAGTTTGTGCAGCTCTGCCCCTACGTGCACTTTCATTGCTGGTTTTTCCTCCTCTAACTCTGTTAAATTCTGCTGTCAAAATAAACTCTTCAACAACAACAACCAAACAAACAAATAATAAAAAAAATCCAACCAAAACACCAGCAAAGCTTCTTACAAGTAAATTTAATCCCTCTCGCAATTTGCCTAATTTGGATACATCTTGCTTGTCACTACTTGTTATTTTTCTGTAATGCAATAGCATCTGTAGGTCCCCTGCAGGATCAGGGGCTGGCTGTGTCAGACACTCTGTAAATAGACAGGGAGAGACAGTCCCTGTCCCTGGAGCACTCCCAGTCTAAATAGACCCAGTGGGGAGAGGCAGAAGGATGGAGCACTGAAGTGATTTCGCCTGAGGTCACACAACAGTTCATTAGTAGTTTTTGGAAAAGGAGCTGGTCTTTCTGCTGCCCTTCCAAAATCCTTTCCATAAACCTTTCGTGTGCTGATTGAAATTTTCTTAAACATTTGCAGTTGTAGTGTTGTCCTTACTTGTGTTTCTGTGTAGTGTGCTGTGTGATTTTCATACCACAAAGCTGATTCCAGTTCCTTTATATGATATTGGAATACAGCTTGCCAGTCTGATGGGCCTCTGGGGTTATTATTACCTCATAACTGGAGATTCTGCTCCAAAGATTCTCAAAACCTGAGCAACCTGACCTAACTTTGACATTAGCCCTGAGCTAACAAGGGATTGAGCTGCACTTCCAACCTGGATGAGTGTACAATTATGATTTTAGTGGTGACTAAGTCACTTCATTCTTACACTTTTTTTATAGCTCTGGCAGAACATCATCTAATTCTGAGGGAGTTCATGTTACCCATTCCTTTAACCCAGCACCCTTTGCATGTAGGCAGGAACTTTTCTGAAGAAAAAGTACAGAGCAACATTTTCTTTAGGAAAACTTCTGTCACTGCTATGTATTCTGTTCTCTCTTTCCCACTCTCTCTCATTCTTTATTATCAGGGAAGTCTGAATGGAATGGAAACCTTTTCATCTGAAGAGTTAATCTCACTCTTGTAAGTGTTCCTCACCTGAAGCCCTAAATTGTGTCCCCAGGAGCCATTTGTGAAAGGCTCACACAGAAGGTAATGGCAGTGGGAGCAGATGGAATCCCAGGAAACAAAGATACAATTCTCATGTGAACCCATCTCCAAAAAGAAGGCAAAGAAAATATATTCAACGCAAACACTCTTCTAGTGAAACATGGTCATGAAGTCAAAGGCATAAAAAGTCAGAAATTTCAGCAGTAGAGTTTTGTGGTTTTGTTGCATTTTTTCATTGAACTTTTAGCTTTTGTGTCTATCTCCCATCCTGATTTGCTGCAGTGGATCTGAGTTAATGTCTGACTTAAAAGTTTGTATTCTAAATTTCTGACATGAAGCCACATGTATTAGGCACCATGGCTTAAGTTTGCAAACTATGAGCACAAGTATGTTAAAAAACCCAAAAACTGAAATTAAATTTCTCTGTGAACAGTGATTTGAGCTTTCTGTTTTCTCAGGTGTAAAAAAAAAAAAAAAAAAAAAGATCTTCAGTTATGTTACATAACTAGAAAGGTTTAGTAGTGATTTTTTTCCTCAGTGCTTTTGGATTTCTTATATAGTAGGACATTGTCATCTATTCATTTCAACTTCTTTATTTCTTCATTGATCTTGCAATCAACTTCTTGGACAAAAGTAAGGCCTCTGAGGAACTCACAGTAGCCAAGATCACCAGGAAAGCTGTACAGACATCTAAGCCTAGACATCTAAACCTAGCCTAACTCCCAGTTTGGTGCAAATTCCTCTTGCATGGAATAGGTGGTGTACACGTTAGCTCAGACCTTTGGCACATAAAGTTTTCAGTTTTCAGTTTTTGTGTTGCTGACTCTGCAATGTGCTGTTATGCCTCGAGAAAGGCACACCTGTGGTGGCTTCAGTTTTTCCTTCACAGCTGAGGCTGTTCTGGGGCTGAATTACCTGGCCAGTCCATCTTCAAGTGTTTCAGCCTCCCACCTTTGTTAGTTCAACCCAGGCATCTAATTTCCCCACCACCTTTCTTTAGCTGTAAGAGTGGGCTGTCTGTTTAGCTTAGGATTATTTTAATGTTTGTGCAGTGACCCAGATTTTAAATGAATACAAGAACTGAAGCATCCCTACTGGGGTGCTATTTTTACTGCATGGTTTTCTTTACATTAAAAAAAAAAAAAGCAGTCACTTGAACTTTATTGCAAAAGCCAACATAAATCAGGTAAGGGACACTGCAATGAACTTTCTTCATTCTCTGCTGAATATAGTGCAGAAGATAATATCTGAATATATTTTCACTCATTTTGAAAACCCCAGCAATCCTAGTATAGTGCTAATGCATAGAGGTTATAGAGGTTTCAACTGAGTTTGTGAAGGTACCTAACATATGGCATTCCCTGAACTCTGGTTGGTGCTGACACCCTGACATTATTTTTTAAAATTTAATAGACTTTTTTTTCTGGAATGCATTTGCTGTTGTTCAATAAACAAAAATATACTTTAGCAGTAATGACACAATGACATCCTGTCCTTGATTCAAGAATTTAGTTGTAAAACTGTTCTGTGGTCCAACACAAAAGGAGATATAGAAAAATAGAATATAAATTTTTTTTTTTCTCTTTCCTGTCTTACCAAAATCCATTGCAATGGAAAACAGAAAATCTCTATGTAGAGATATGGGTTTTAGAGATCTGTCTCTAATATAGGTGTGACTGCTGAAGTTCTTAATTTTTTTTTTTTGAGCAACACCCGAGATGACCTTAAATTCGCTGTGTTTAGAGATGAAACGTGACCTAAAAGAGAATTGTGTTAAATCTGAAAAGAAGGACAAAAATATCGCCTTCCCCCCTTAAAAACTAGATAAAAATTGACACAAGCCCGAGGAGTTGTTGCTTGTTGCTGTCATGTGAATAAGAGGAAGGAAAACTATTTTCATCTGCTGGGCAATGCACTAATGCTGTGAGGGGAAAAAGTATTTGGGCACATTTAAAAGATTCATGGGGATTAGTAAATTTCTGGAGTAAATTCTTAAACCTGATTCTCTGCCCATAGCCCATGAATCTCTCTGTGCTCCTCCCCTGGCACCCAAAATCTGAAACATCCCTTTGGCACTAGGCAACTGCTCAGTGTTTGCAGCACAGATGCTCTGAGGGATGTTGGCATCCAGACATGTGGGATTCCTGCAGAGAAGGAAATGCAGGGAGCAAGCTTTGGCAGCTGGCATTTGCAGGTGAATGCCTTAGAATTTTAACCTTTATATTTTTCATACATTTGTAATCCTGCAATTCTTTAGTGTATAACTCTAAAGCTCCGCAGCCCATCACCCGATGTTCTCCCATTTTATTCAGACAAAACAGTTCCTCAAGGACAGCTTATTGCCTCAGGCCCCAAAAAGTATAAACAAAAGTGAGTGGGGAGAGGAGCAAACTGGGGGTACATGACTTCATTACCTGAAACTGTGATTGGAGGATTAACCCCTGATGTGTAAATGGACCCAACTTCTATCTGTATGAAAAACCTGTATCTGTATGTGATCTCATGATCACTGTCCATCTTGGGTGCAGCGTCTCAGATGCTTTTGACTACCCAAGGTGTACCTATTGAAGGCCTTTAATAAACACCATTTCTATTCTATTAATCTTGTCTAGCCCCTGTTTTAGGTAGCCACTCCAAGGCATCAGCTGGGGCCAGCGGGAGCAGGGGCTGCAGAACCTGGTGAGGAGCCTTGTCCCACAGGAGCTGGGGCCAGAGTGGTGGCAGTGAGGTGTGAGTGTGAGGTGGGCTCAGAGGTGTCTGCAGCTATGCTGAGCTCCTGGGAAAGCTGTGAGCTCCTGGGGACTCAAGCTCACCTGGCCGTGGTATTTAGGGAAGGGGAAACAGCTTTTCATGAAGACACACAGGAAAACCATTGATACTGTGTCTGTGATTTGGGGGCTGTTTGGAACCTTCCTGAGGAGAAGCTGCTGCTATCAAAGGGACTTTTGTGTGAGCAGAAATGGTGGTGCAGAACAGGGCTCTCCCTCACTGCCCAGGAGCTCCCACTGTGGGTGGTAAAAGCCATTGGGAGTGTCCAGGTGGGGCTGAGCTCCTGGCTGAGGTATTGGGACATCCCATGGAGCTCCTTTGGAAATACATCTGGGACCACACATCGTTCTGAATGCAGCATTCGTTTTCTGGCTTGTGAGGAGTCACATTTATTAACAATTTGTATACTTGGAGCTTTGTGTGCTGGGCAACACATCCTGCTCTCATTAGTGCTAATTGCAATAGGAAATATGCACACAGTCCCCCATCCACTGCCGTTTGCCTCTAACAGTATAAGTTTCTAGAAAACAAAATTAAAAGGTATATGTAATAAGAGAAAATGCTTACAACTTGACTTTATTTCACCTTAGATCTCAGTGTTTTTAAAAATGTTAGACTGCTTGGTATTAATCAAGTCAAGCTGGTTAAATTTGCCTTTTTGATATCTAAAATGGAATTCTGTTTTATAGCTTGAAAGATTGTTTTTTAGGAAGATAAAGTTTTGAGAACCTTTGACTGATCTGTAGTAAAATATTTTACTGCAATTTCATTTGCCTGCACAAATATTTTTAGAACATTAACAGAAATTTATGGCATAAATTTCAAAGCCTATCTTATAATTTCATGTACAAATATTTATATACATGGTCCCAAGGAAGTTAAAAATGTAATGTTTTTATAGAAAATATACAATACAGAATATACTTTCCATACAGTATATATTACCTAAAATAAGGAGAGAGGGAACTTTCTTTCAGTGTCTCCCAGCAAATAGCTTTCATTTAAAATATAGCTGATAAATGTTAGAAAACTGAAATTTTATTTTGTAGTACTGATACTCCAGGAAACTCAAATATAGATTTAAGAAGATGCTTTTGATGGGTATTACAAGGCAAAACAGTAACTGCAGTTTTAGAAACTCTGTGTTACAGAGGGCAGCCTTTAGTCACTAAATCTTCTGTCCCACACATCATCCATTCAAATTTATTGCTTTTCACAGTGAACAGTCAGAAGCTGCTGCTCACAGAATATTAGGGGAGAAGTTTGTGATGCAGCTTAAACCCAGAGTTGAATCCTTGCTTCAAGCCCTCACCCTTCTGCTGATGTTGTTAAAGCCTAAACCTGAGCTAAACTCCCTCTGACCCTCAGTGAGGAGTGTGCCAGTGCCCTGAGCTCAGCATAAGGAGATGAGTTCTACCTTGCATATAACGTAAATAATACTTATGTAAGCCAGCTGACAGCCAGCCAGTTCAAGTGCCCTTGTTCTCAAATCAGCACGGGCTGTTTTCACTGCTAATTTGCCCTCCTCCCCTGCCAGATGCTGTTACAACACTTGGTTCTCAAACCTGCCAGGCTTCACCTATTTTTCACAAGCTGTCAAGTGCCTGTTGTAGCACGTGGCGTCACTGAGCTGAAGGAGCAAGCCAGGCTGAGGCTGAGCCAACACAAAGCTCTCTCCATGACTGATGGGCAGGTTCTGCTCCAGCTGCACATCCCTCCCCTCCCTGCTCTGCCCATCATCCCTGTGATTCAGCTCTGAGTCAATTCACAGAGCTGCATCAGTCTCACTTCAGTGCCCAGGAGAATCATGGAAAAGATGATCCTGGGAGGGACTGAAAAACACCTGGAGGGCAACACACAGCCATTGGTCACAGCCAGCATTCTTCATGAAAGGAGAGTTCTGCTTGTCAAACCTGATTTCCTTCTATGACAGGTTAACCCATCTGGCTGACCCAGGAAATGAATCTTTTTGGATTTCGGCTAAGCTTTTCATGCTGCTTCTCACAGGATTCTTCTGGACAAACTGTCCAGCCCACAGCTGGATAAGTGTGTTACATGATGGGTGAGCAACAGGCTCACAGGTTGGGCACAAAGGGTGACAGTGACTGGGGTGACATCAGGCTGGCACTGGTCACTAGTGTGCTTCTGCAGGGCTCCATCATCAGCCTTGTGCTCTTCAACTTCCTCATTAATGACCTGGATGCAGCGCACTAAGGTCAGTTTTCTGATGACACAGAGCTGGGAGGAGCTGTCAACTCCCTCAGTGTCAGGGAGGCCCTGCAGAGAGATCTCTACAGATGTCGGGGCTGCACAGTCACCAACTGTGTGAAGGTCAGTGAGGGACAGTGCCGGACTCTGCACCTGGGATGGGGCAGCCCTGGATGCACAGCCAGACTGGGAATGAGAGGCTGGAGAGCAGTGCCAGGGAAAGGGACCTGGGCTCCTGGTCAGTGTCCAGCTGGACATGAGCCAACAGTGCCCTGGAGCCGGGAGGGACATCCCTGTCCTGGGGACACCAGGCCCAGCATGGCCGGCCAGGCCAGGGAGGGATTGTCACTCTGCTCTGGGCTGGGGCGGCCTCACCTGGAATATTGGGTGTGGGTTTGGGTGCCACAGTGTCAGAGAGACATTGAACTGAGAGTGTCCAGAGGAGGGCACAGGGATGGTGAAGGGCCTTGAGGGGAAGCCGTGTGAGGAGCAGCTGAGGACACTTGGTGTGTCCAGCTGGAGGAGACTGAGGGGAGACACGGCAGCCACGGCTTCTCCTGAGGGCAAGAGGAGGGGCAGGCCCTGAGCTCTGCTCTCTGGGACCACGGACAGGACCTGGAAGGGCCTGAAGTACTGTCAGCAATATAATGCCTCTTTTCAAAGTGGTTCTTACTGTGTGACCAGGTCAGATGCTGTAACCCATTGTGGGAAGAGTCTGAGCAGTTTTAATTCTGATGCTGATATTTCTTTAACCTGGGTGTGTGTTTATTGATGGTTAATCTAACCAACTGTTGAATTTTTACACAGTAAAAGTGAAGTTAGTGCTCTTGCTAGGAATTTGAAAGCAGTGGAAGGAGATAGAAAAGGACTGTCCAAGAGAAACATTTATAGTTACCAGAAGATGTTAATGTTCATATGAAATCTACAGGCTTGGAGGTGGGGGGAACCTAGTTCTGATTTTTCACAGCAGTGCTCAAGGTTAACACCAAGTTATGCAAGATTTCAAGATTTCAGATTGTGATTACTGTTAAGTTTCGTGTAAATCAGAATGGAACAGAATAATCTGAATATACCTCTTACTAATAAGTTCAGGACTGTGATGTCATGCAGAAGAAATAACCCTAAACACTTTGAGGACCATTAACTTTAATGTTTGCCTGATGATGAAAGAATACTCCAGCCTCTTTGTCTGGGCTTTACAGTATTTCTTTAGCAGTACAATGGCTTTCATTTGGAAATGTTAAAAGGTTCAAAATTAAGAAGTGCTGTTAAAATGCACCATTAATTATTGAATGGAAAACACCTCACTTTACATCCCATTTCAGATTTTTAACAAGTACTATGGGATAGAGCAAAGCCAGCATTAAACAAGCAGCTGCTTATTTTTTTTAATGTATTTATGCTTTTGACATCATTGGTAAAAGTAGTCGATGGCTTGTTTATTACTGTCCCCTGTAAGATATAATTGTAAGAGTTTTGCTTCACAAACCCAGAATTATCCCATGTAATGTTCACAAAATAATCATTCTGATTCTGTTCCTGAAGTCAAACATCTACACCTTTTCTCAGTCACGTTTGGTTGTTTCAACACTATATAGAAAGTGGACTTCTCGCAGCTATGTCTGATTTGCTTGTCTCTCATTCAAAACTTCCAGTTTGAACATACCCTTCTTTTTAAGGGTTAATTTCACCTCTGCTAATATTATATGACTCTATCAGTTATTAATGTAGTCAACTCATAAACACAGTTTAGGGGGTACTGGCCTTGGAAGAACTTTCCAGGAGACCAATATATCAAATCAGTTCTGAAGCCCCTTGACCTCGGGATAGAATTACAGGTTTATAATTTACTCAACACTTACATGACCCAGAGAACAAAGGATTGCCAAGTCAGTCAAAACTAAATTACTCCTGACCCTAAATTAGTCATTTTCATGCTATTAAAACTATGGCTAAATCACTCTTGAGAGATTATTTTGAGCTTATAAATCAGTTTTATATTATTCCATATTTATGCTCACAACCTAGAATTTTGCATGTACGTTAGTGCATGTTTAATTATTTTCTGAAAATTACCAAAGAGCTTAACTCATGGAAGTGAAATAAATGTTGGTTTTTATAAATATATGTCTGTCTCCAAAAAGCCCTATTTTCTTGTGAGCAATATGAAAATATGCAATAAAATCATGCAGAAATAGTGAGGATAAATAACTGAAGAACACTCCCTGAACACCACTTTTAATTGCATAATCAGGCTGCCATGTTGCAAACTTTAATTTTGAGTATGGTTTGATACCTGTCCACAGCCTCTGCTCTCAGGGAAGTAACTCATGTACAGAATTGCTTGGATGTGGGTTTGCAGAATCAAGCCCTTCATTAATTCTGAACAGATCTTGGCCTATGTAGGTATTTTTCCTCAGTCATTTGGAAAGTTAACTAGTTCCCCATTCCCCATTCCCTAGGTACTCGCATTAAAGAGCTATTTTGGAAGGTGTAGGAGAGGTGTGTAAACACTTTCAGGCTTTAACTTTACAGCTGCCAGGAATGGAAGCTGCAGTTTCAAAACCAGACCTGAGATACCTGAAAAACAACACAGAGGGATGATGTATTTTTTAAAACTTCCTGTGCATTTTCAAGAGTCTCCATAGTCTGTAAGTGTCCACTATCAATTATGTTGATTATACTCATGACACTTTATAATTCAGGGAAATTACAATTTACCACTCAGACTCAACTGGTTCACCAGTTCATCAGACACAGTTGATGATTCTACAGAGAAGGCATTTAAAGATGGGTTTGGGTAGAATAAAATGACATTATTTCCCCTGTAGTTCTCACAGCATGACGCTTGAAAATTTGAGAAAGATTGAAGTGATGACAATAGCAATTTTAAGACAAGGAGAAGATCTTAAAACTTGAGATTATGAGGCTTTGTGGTTAGAAGACTGGTAATAGGAGAGATGAATTATTTTGTTAAATGTGAAGTAGATCATGCTCAGAAATGTTCCTGTCTCATTCCTGCTTTGTCAGCCTCTGCTCGATGTCATGTGAAGTTAGATACCTTTGATTCATGGAGTGCTGTGCAAATGTCTGTTGATTTCTATCTTCTGGTTTGCACTTCTGCCCTGAGGTTTGCTTTGAGTTTCAGGTTTGGGCAAACTGAAATTGTCAAAGAAAATTCACTTTAAATTGCAGCCTTTCAAGTGGTTTTGTTTCAAATCCATGCCAAACCTGAGATTTTGCATAGTTTCTTTTTGCATATTAGCCAAGCAAAAAGATAAATTGTGTCAAGCTCCTTTGGAATGGGGTTGAAACTTACGTTTGTGAACTTTTAGAAAACTACACCTGTAATTCATTATCAAGCCAGCTCAATGTTGTGAGGACTTGTTGGAGGACAGCAGAATCTGGGAAACTTCTGTGTAAGAGAATTAAATTAGAGGAGAAGAAGCACGTTCTTATTTCAGCTCCAAATGGACAGATGATCATGACCTATTTCAGTTTTTGGAGTACTGAAAATTTTGGTCTTGAGTATGTGAATAATTGAGCTGCTGCCTCATCTCTGCAGTAAGTTCCTTCAGATCCAAAATAAGGCCAGCTGCTCAAGGAGAAGATAAAGCTGGTTTAAGGCAATTTCTGTATGTCTGTTCCTTGAATAATAAATATAATTCCATTTTGGTGGGAGTCTAGATAGGATTATTCCCAGTTTTTATTTCATTCTTACACAGGGCTTCCAAGAGGAGTTCTCAGATTGTCGTCACAGTACAATCAGTGGGCATGTATCAAATGAAATAAAGATCCCTTGTTTTGGGGGTTTTCTTTGTTTGAACATATTTCTGTATCTAGATCTTAAAAACAGCCTTCAGCATTGCTAACATAATTAATTGTTTATATCAAGTCTTCTAATTACAGCAATTCAGGTGGTTAGCCACCTAAATGAGTGCATAATTATTTAGAAACATTTTTGATTGAAGTACTGGCATCCTCAGGGCCCAATTAAAAAAAAAAAAAAAAAAAAAAGAAACGAACAAAACACATACAAAAAAATCAGAACCCAAAAGGTTAAGACTTTGAAGCACTACTAGCTATTATCCTGTTAATTAGATCACCTCTTGCACTCAGTAGTAAATGGCTATCTTTTGCTTCTATCAGATACTCATTTGCTAATAACTTGCAGTGAACAAAGAGCTGATGATCTTTCAAAGGAGGGGGAAAAAACCCTCTAAAATGGAGTTTTTCCTGACAAAACTTTGGCGGGCAGTGGAAGTTTTATTAATTGAATTTTGTAACCAAAGGAGTGAAAACAAAACTCGATGCAGGCAGAATTCAGGACATTGTTATTAGTGGAAAATTGTCAAAGTCCATTCCAGTATTTGAACTGAGTCTTTCCAGGATGATTTGTTGTTTCATGGGAGTTGTAGCATGGGTATACCATTCTTCAGTAGTATCCTGTAAACCAGTTTACATCTTCTCTGAGACATGTGGTCTTCATTCTGCAGCAGATGATGCAGTGTAGGATATGTCTGTAAGGAAGAGTCCCAATTACAGGGAGGAGAAAGGGAATAAACCAGATAAAATGTATTCATTCTGTAAGAGGATAATTTTATTTTTTTTTAATCAAAAGTGCATTTAAAATAGAGGGGGGTAAATTGAAGCATATTGTCATTTCAGGTTCAAATGCTTTCAGAATCTTTTGTTTCATAATGACTTTTAAAGTATTTTTCCTTTGTGTTAGGATGGAAACAAAGACAGGAAAATCAGAATTCCCCAGAGCATGAAGGCACAGATTTCCTCACTTACATTGAAAACAGAATTTTTCCTGTTCTTTAATAGTAAGTCACAAGCAAATGGTATATGAACACTTTCCTTCTGTTCATCCAATGGCTGAGCTAAAGGTCTGCCAGAAAAATAAAAATGCCAAGAGATAACATCTTTTCCTGAAAGTAAAGAAAAAATGCACAACCTTTGAACAGAAAGTAGTTTCTCAATGAGCAAGTGAAATCTCTTGAAATAAGCAGCTCAGCAAAATTTCTGGTTTCAGTGATTGTTTTCACAAGTGATGCTTGCAACCCTTAGCAAGATATTTATTTCTATTGTAAACTATTGATAAGCACTGCATATTTTCAGTATTAGGCAAGTGAGACCTGTAGGATTTTTATGCATGCTCTTACATGAAATACAGGGTGGAAAAATAATACGTGTCTGTGGTCACGTAAAGTTCCCTGTGAGGTTCTATGAGTATGATCACTGTTGTCTGCAAAATAGTTCATGTACACCAATATTTTTTCTTTTTAAAGATACATGATTTTTGTCTGGTTTTGAAATGGCAGTTCCTCCAGTGGCAAAGCAATATTCTTTCTTGGCACATGGATTTGTAGAAACTGGCATTGGAGCTCAAAATGGGTTGTGATGGAAGTTTGCATGGACCTTGTGAGGATATCTGTGGGTTTGAGAAGACCTTTAAAAGGCAATTTTGCAGGGGATCAATTAGGACATCTGTTTGAGAACCAGTTTTCAAGGGTCTTTTCTGCTGCTATAAACTGGTTGTTGTGTCCAAAGGCTCAACACCAAACATTAGCAGAGGGCAGTATTTTTCTTTGAAGATGGCAAGTTTCAGCCATTCCCATCCCATAAACAGGTACTCACAAATACAATTCTGTGTGCACCCCAGCAGCCTGTCCCCCAGCCTGTGTCCCAGCTCTGCATCCAGGAGGGATGCTCAGGATTTCTTGCCGTTGTGTGGAGGGCCATGTAATGCTCTACTGAGTCTTTGTGCTGGGATCTCCTCAGAATCCCAAGTGCCACCAAAGCATTTTTGCCTTTGGGAGCTGAAAGTGACCAGGATCTTTTACTTCCTCTGTGCTCTGCCACCTCTGGGAATGATTGGAATTTATTTCCACTACTCTGTCTTCTTACCAGAGTGTCTTAAGACTCCAGACCTGTTCTGTATTGTCCTACCATCACCTTTTAGTGGCTTTTTTCAGCTCCTGACTAAATCTGATCCTTTATGTTCCTGGACTGGATATTTCCAAAAGCTGTTCATAATTGTGATGTTCATGGTCTAGCACCTGCCACCTTCACAGAGCTTTGTGTACTGGTGTTCCCTTTCTAACACAGACCTTCCCATTCATTCTCCATTCTAGCCTGTCTAAGGATTTCCATTATGAATTTCTGTAATTGCTGGTAGCATGATTTAAACCACAGGCAGAAAAAATAATGAAAAGAAATTGTAGGATTTCAGTCTCCCCTTGCAATTCCACAGAGAGCAGTAGTGTGCTCTCTCTTCCCTACACCAGAGCCTGGTCTCCCTGCCAGGCCATGCATGGGCAGTGCATCTGGCACCCCTGAAGGTCCCTGGAATAAAGATAGGGCTGGAAAAGGATAAAATTGCTCTGCTACTCCGGTTGGAGAGAGGAACCTAGAAGCTAAATACTGACAAATTTAAATAAAAAATAAGGCACTTTTTAACAGTATATAAAGGTCTTTCTATCAAGGCCAGATGCCTTTCTGGAAAGTTACTTTAGTCCTACACAAGGTTTTTGGCTCAGGGCAAGGGCAGCTGTGTGAAATGCAATCCCTTGTGCTGTGGAGCAGGTCACATTTATGATCTAATGGTCCTGTTTGACTTCAGATGATGTGGGTGCCTTGCATTGCTGGATATCTGGTGAACAAAGAACCAATTCCTACAGGGATTGCTCAGGGGCTCAGCAGAGGATGAGCAGGGAAGGTGGAGAGGGGAGAATGCTTTGAAAAAGAGTCTCTTCTCAGGGCTCAGTGACTTCAGTGACTTGGCAGTTTATCCCACAAGCCTGCAGATCAGTATCCCTCGTTTCTTATCACCATTAAGGGATAAACATATTGTCACTACTCTTTTTTTTTTTTTTTTTTTTTTTCCTGCTGACTCATTCTGTAAATAAAATATGACTTCATTTGGGACTGCTAATTGCCTTAAAATCCCCGTGATACCTCCATGACTTAGACAGGTTTTACACCTATTTTATAGACATATAAACTAGAGCACAGCCAGGTAAAAGAACTTGAACAAGATCACCCGGAAACACAGAGGCCAGTTAAATCAATCAGTTCAAGAAACCAGGAGTTGTATTTCCACAGTCCCTGCTGCAACTACTAAATCACAAGAACTACTAAGGAAAGATCCTGCCAAAAGCCACTGGTTTTCTGTTTTTTAAAACCACAAGAAGCATTTTGCATTATTCCATAGGGTCTCTCCCTAGTACTTGGTACAGATTAATTAATTACATATTTTTTAAAAGAAATGTGAAGCCTTGAGCAGCCCAAAAGCCACTGAAGTTTTAATTCTCAGAACTATTCCCTGACTTGACTGTTATCCAGTTCCTATTCAGGCAAGATAGGAATTAAGATTAATGACCCCAAACAAACTGGTATTTCAGAGAATCAGTCTTTGCCAGGCATTATATTCTCATTACAGAAAATCATTGAAGCATAAATACTGCGCTCAGTCATTGGTGTATATTAACAACACCACGTTGTTCCCATAAATGCTGAATACAGCAAAGAGGAAAATTAAGTCCTAAAGTTCATTAATTTGGGTTGTGGCATTTTTTTTTAAAGTGAGCAAACCAGAACCTATGGAATAAGGCCATTCCATTCCTGTGCTGCACAGATGTGAAGGCTATTCAGGCTCCAGAAAGGTGTGGGAAGTTGTTTGGACTTGGTGCTGGCTGTCTCTGCAGTGTCTTTTACCAGCTAGGTGGTCTGTAGGCATTTTTTAAAAGATGAATTGATTTTTAAGTTTTAAGGAGTAAGAAGTTAAAAAAAAGAAAAATATTTAGCTGCTAGGATCAGTGAATGTTGTAATATGTGGGATAAAAATGTGTCATTATCTGCCAGGATCTGTCCACATCCCAAGAAGGGGTTTGTGGCTTGAGTGTGTTTTCTAGACAAATGAGAACTGGCATGGAGACAGGAGCATTTCACCTGTCCTGGGACCAGCAGTAGTGATGTTCAGTGTTAACACAAGTTATTGTGGCAATTTCTAGAAGCGGTGCGATCAGAAAAAAAAAAAAAATAGGAGAGAGAGAGAGAAAAGAAAATCTTTCTGTGTTTTCATTTCCACACTGAAAAGACATCCCCATGACATCATCTTGTTTGTTCTGACATTGCAGAAAAATAGAAGAAATAAAATAGCAGAAAAGAGACCAGGGAGTTTTATTTTGCTGCCAACAAAAAATAGAGGAAAGATGTAACCACAATATCCAATGGCTACTTCAGTTCTCAGAGACAGTTCAGCAGATGAATTGTTGTTCAAGGGCAGTTGGGCTTGCAGACAAGAGCATTCTGTGGTAAGCTTCATTACTCATTTTAATTATGCATTTTAATTAGCAGGGGACTAACACAGTGCTTTTCTCCTACTTTCTCAATAAACCCACTTTGTAATATTACAGAATAAACTTGTAGCTGAAAACTCCAACTGTCTGCAGTTGAGAAAAACAACTCCAAGTTCAGGGGCTTTTCTTCTTCATGAAATCACATTCACTGAGTAGTTGCATCCACCTCTGAATATTTTCTTTACTTTTTCTTACTTTATTCTGTTCCTGGACAACAAGAAGAAATCACTCTGTGCTGCTGCTTCTCCCAGTGGTGTGTCCTTTGCCAATATATTGTCTGGCCTGTTGTTCCCTCTAAACGATGTCCTAGTTCCTCCTCTTCTGGCAGTTTGCCCTCAGAGCTGTTGTCCTGTCCCCACACTGTCTCCCCTGCCCCTAAATTCCCTGCTGTAGGAAATCTGCTTTCTTTCCCATTTTCACCTCAGGGAAGGGCAGGTTAAAGGGGCAGGTAGCGGCGGCTGTGATCCGGAATGAATTCAGAGGCAGCAGTGTATGTGGGATGGGTGGGTGGCTGAAGACAGCAAATGCCACAAAATCGTCAGCAAAACAACCAGATCCCAGAAAGCAGCAGCCCCTCACAAACTGTACTCTCTCACTTCTGTACTCTTTCCCACCTGGGACTGTACCTGCAGAGGAGGGATTTGCAGATTCTGCAGCATTCCTTCATAAACTGAGGCTGTCAGCAGAGCGTGGTGAAGCCAAATAGGCCTCCAGGCTGCTCTGTTTTGAGAGGAGCCAATCTTAATTTATTTGTAGCTTTGAGCCAAACTCGGGCTTGAAAAGGTTCAGGTGAGGATATGGTTAGAATAGAGATGAGGTAGGTTTAAGGTGGAGCAGTGATTAGGAATAAAGGGAAAAGCAAAGTTGTGCCAACGTTTTCTAAACAGTTCCCTCAGGTCTCAGTGCAAATAGCATCTTATATAATTTCCATCGTGTAAGTGGTGGAAGTGTTCCAGAAGTATCTGTTCTTTACAAGGCTTTGATGAAATATTACAAGACTGGAAACCTCTCTGTGTTATATTTATGTTGTACTTTTCTGCTGCTCCTGGCTTGGGATGAGCTCTGGAATCAGAATCATCGCCTGACAGTTCCAGATGTTTGCATGTCAGACTCAAGCTGCAACCTTCTCTTAACTCATGGGGTTTAAAAGGCTCAAGGCATTTTGTCTGGCTTGGCTTAGCTGAAGGCAATAATATTTTCATTTATAGGGAAGGTGATTTTTTTAAAAAATCTGGATATTGCAGCTTCCCTCAGTTTTAAAAATACATTACATAAGCTCCTTTGCCTTGTGATGAGAGTCATGTCTCTCCACCACTTTTCTCCAGCAACAGAAGGTCCTCACCGTGTGTGACTTCATGTGGACCAACTGCTGCATCTGCCTATGAGAAGCTCTCTAATTTTATCTTCTTTCTGATTTCTCTGTTCCCACCCTTCTTGTCCCTTGCTTTCGGTACAAATAAGATTTCCTTTAAATTTTACCAATTAAATGTCAGCTCATTTGAGATAATTGCACAGGGAGAAAAATTAAAAGTTTGGGCTAGGAATCAGTGTTCTTTCCAGAAACAGAGTTAGAAAGTGAATAATCTTAATCAAATGTGATGGGAAAACAAAAAAGCAGATGGAGGACTGAGTTCTCAAGTAACTTCTGTACATTTCAGTTGCCATCACTGATCTAGTCCCTGTTTGTGCTGGCTTAGAAACTGATGCCAAGCAGACAGCTCCAGACCAGATGATGCTGTATGTTACTCTGGGCAGGAGCTTCCAACCATCCAGGGACCAGTACAAAAACAGTTATTGTGACTCCCTACGTGTTTTCCTGCTAAACAATCAAAATCTGACAAATAAATGAATCTCAGCAGTAACACAAGTAGTGTGAGCGTGTATCCTCCAACCAGTTTTACAAATTGGGACAGAGAACTATGATAGAGCTTGCTGAAGTGGCCTTTATTTTCCACAGCTCATGATATTGCACTGAATAACTCCTCTAATTCATGACACCTGTATAAACGTCAGGAAAACCAGCCTGGAATGCATATTCCACTATCTGCAGCCCAGCCTGGGCAAAGTCCCTTCCCTGATCCCTACCCTGAAATCAACTCTAATGATTAAAAAATGCTGCTGGACTGAAAATGCAACCCACTGATAACAGGCTTGTTTAGAGACTGAGCTGTACCTCAGCATGGCCTGCAACAGTTGTAACTCTGCCTGGCTCTAGGGTCCATTTAGGTATCTTCTTTCACTTAAAATATTCCCTGACTGCTCCAAAGTACATTAAGCTGGAAGTTATCAGACTCCATACAGAAGAAGAAAAAGAGTATATCTGAACTGGTCAGCACCAGCTTTTTACAAACAGAATGCTATATCAAAGAAAGATTATAAAAGCATCCCAGTTTTTATCGTTTTTACAGTTGCTTTGGATTTCATCATCTCTATTTTCTCCTCTGGTTCAATTATTTTCAAGAAAAAAAAAATGTTTGGCTTTTTTTTCTTTTTTTGGCTTAAACTACAGCCTTCCTGCAGTTTGTAATAATAAAAAAAAAAGGCAGTCTTAAATACATCCAAGTGTTTTAGCTGGAAGTGATGCCTTTCAGTGCTGTCTGAGCCGTGAGCAGAGGAGCAAACCCAGCCTGCAGTGGCCCTTGGGCACACAGCTGTCCCACCAGGCTCTGCACCCACACAGGCACAGCCAGAACCTGCAGAGGGGAGGCTGAGCCAGCCAGGAGGGCTCCCCTTCCCCAGCCCTTCTAGAAGAGCTGCCAAATGATTCTTTGCATCCCACCAGGGTGGGACTGTGAACATCCATGATCCAGGACCACCACCCGCTCCCTCTCTCCCTGCCCTACCACAGTGACGGCCCGGGAGCCAAACTAGGGAGGGCTTGTTGTAATTAAGGATAGCTTTGAGCCCTTTTAAAATTGAGCATCCTGCTGAGAAATCCTTGAGCAGAGAGGTAAGGAGCACACTCTGCCTTGGGTCCTGTTGAAGACACAGTTAGAGATGATGTCAGTTCCATTTATGGATCCAAGGATATGTTATTTCAGTAGACATTTCATGGTATCCATTATAGTTACAGATGTTGCAAGCTTCTATTATTAATTTATGTGCTCATAACTTGCCCAAAGCCAGATCACTTCTGTTCAAATGTAATTTTGTTCTCCTTTACAAAGGGTTTTAAGGAAGGGTTTTGACAAACCGTTGTTTCCTGCTGTTTAGGTTAAAAGATGGAAAAGCATGGAATTGTGTGCCAACAAAGCTCTAATTGTATTCTTTTGAGTATAATATACAGACAAAAACAACCCACCCAATACTAACCACCCACTCCACCTCAGTGTGGGCTCCATCCTTATCAGGAGAGCTTAAGTTTGAGTTTCTGGGTAAATTTTTTAAAACAATTAAATTTTTTTTATGTCCTGGAAAGCATCTCTACGTGTGGGGTGTGTGTGTGTGTGTGTGTGTGTGTGTGTGTGTGTGTGTGTGTGTGTGTGTGCCACTGCCCTCTGGTGCACAGAGGCAGGAGACTTTGGCTGCTCTGTAGGGACAGAGTGTGGGCATCCACCCGCTCCAGTTCCTGCTGAGAAGTGCTCAGGTCCTACTGTTTGGGAGTCAGGCTGTGAAAGGAATTAAATCCTCACCCCCCAGGGAGTTAGAAACCACAATCCCTGTGTAGATCTGTCCCTTTCTGTGTTGTTTCCATAGGAAACGCCACGTAGAAAGAGTGTGCAAATGTGGTGTCCCTCACACACTCCCTCAGGCTGTTGTCTCATCAGCTGCTTTCCTAAAATATCCAGGAGATTCGCTGCAAGTGGTGCTGTGCTCCTACTGAGCACCACCAAAGCAGGGCCCAGAGCATCTCTGTCCATTTGTTCACTCCTGGTGGATGTTTCTGGCATGTGACGGAGCGACATCTTCAAGGCTGAAAGAGTTTTTCCCAATCCAGGGGTTTAGGATAAAATATGAGCTTTAGCATAGCAGATATGTTGGGCTCCATTCAGGGATAAATGTAACCTGGTCAGTCGTAGCTGGAAATATCCATTATGGGTATTAATGGTCAGAAATCTATGAAAATCAGCTGAAATCTCAAAAAATATTTAAGGTCATGGCCACACTGCCCCAACCCCTCATCAGGAGGATAGCTCTGCTTGCTGTAGAGAACAGAAATTTGTCTCATCTGGAGCTGCTGTGCTCCCTGTGGATTTATTGGGGCAATCAAGATGACTTATCCATATGTCTCAGTCTATGGATTTGCACCTTTTCATGCTACTTTTCCATCAAAATCAGGTTTCACACATTTCTGACTCGGTTTAACACTAGTGACCATCAAATCTGAGCAGTCACTTCTATTTCAGAATTTTCTCCCAATGAGATTGATGCGAGTTTTGCCAATTGGAACATGATGATATCAAGTGCTTTGGAATGATAGTTGGGTGACCTTCTTAGCTCTATTTCACAAATAAATGGCTTTTCTCTCTAAAAATGAGGCCTGCTCAGCTGTGCATCAAGTTCCAAGAGTTCAGTCTTATGATTTCAAAAACGTTAGCTTGATAACCCAGTGGGAAAAATTCCGTAGCTCTGATTTCTGCTGAAGGAGGGGAATTAGGACAAAATTACTGCATTGGTTTGGTTCCATCTCTGACTTCTTTAAACTTGTCTATTTAAGCCTGTTTAAATAGTGCCTGAGCCATCTCGTATGGATTAACCTAATAAAAAAAAGCCCTCAAGTGTATATATTAAGTTTAAAACAATTTATTTCTAGGGGATAATTTCAAGTTTTTATCTTAACTGCTACACAAGGGAAGTAGGCTAACCCCTAAGCCTTAAACAGGGATTCTTTCCTGGTTATTAAAAAAAATTAAAATAGTTGTAGGGGCTGACAAAGATTTCTCCATCAATTCTGTGCCATTTGCAAGCAGAATGTCATCTCTGTTCTAGACAGCAGCCACAGGAGCTCAGCTGGGGCCCTGAATGTCAAGCTGAGAGGTGTTTTTTCACCATAATAAAGGTCCTGCAGGGTAAACTGCTGCTAGCTCATCAGTGACACTTCTGAAATGCCCTTGAAAGGCTTACACAAATGCCCTCCAAAGATCCCTCCTCAGCAGTGCTGCTGATGGTGTACAACAAAGGTGGCTCTTCAGCCATGCTCACCCTGCTCTGTCTCCTGTGTGTTTGCATGTGTGAGTGTATTTATGGGGACATCTGCAGGGATATACACAGATAAATGAAATATGGGTGTATAGGCAGGACAGACACCTATTTGTGCATGTGTTTAATGTTCTTCTGGGACTTGAAGTGGAAAAAGCAAGAAAAAGCTACTGAAAGTTTATTTTAAAAGCCTGTGGCTGTGGCATCTTCACCCAGTCAGAAGCTCCCAGGCACAGGGTGGGATTATTGGAGTACAGGGCCAGGAGTTGGACTTGATGATCCTTAGGGGTCTCTCCCAACTCAGCAGATTCTATGATTCTATAATAGGCGCTATTTTCCCCAAAGAATAATTATAAAAATGAATTAGTGTGCTAATTCTTAAAACACAGTCCCTGCTTGTTTAACCTTTATTTCCTTCCCTTTGAAATAATCCACTGTAACGTCTCCACTTTTTAAAGACTTTGTTTCTAAAGTGTGGCACACAAGTAGGTGGTCGAGCCAATACTTCCTTTTCCCCAGCCAGACACACTGGGAAGAGGCAGCAGACTGTGTTTTCAGGAGACTTGCTGGAAAGCTTTTCTGGGATTATCATCAGATTTCAAGGATGATGTCCACATAGAACATAGATTTCCCAACAATACAGCTTCCTTGGAAAGAAACTTTTGCTTTCTTTAGTTCACTTATTTTGAATGAATTAAAGGAGTCCATGGGGAAGGAGTCAGTCCTTAAAGAAAATACTCATTCTTATAATTACCGTGTTCCTGCTTCCTCTCTACCCTGCCAAGATTCACCAAAAAGAAGAGGTGTGGTCATTAATTGCCTGCCAAGTGGCACAATGAATGTTCTGCAAATGTAGGATCTTCTAGGTGAAGTGATACAGCTGAGTTATAAAATGTCCCTTTCTGTGTTTGAATACCAGTACAGACACACACAAGTGTGCTGAGAGGATGTGTTGTGTTCATTTTTAGTTCCTTTTTTTTTAAGACACTTTGATTTTTCCTTCCTTTGAAGTACTTTTTGAAGGACTTAATTTCTGTGCAATAGAGCTCATGGGCAAACCCTCAGTAAATGCAAAATAAGGAATGCACTCATGGTTCTAAAAACATTTCACATTCTTCAAACTGATGCCAGTTGTGTGCATTGACAGTAATCCTGTCTAATCCCTTCCACATGTATTATCTTTGTACACCTGCTTTCATTGTCTCACTTATCAGTTTTGAATACTTAGAACCACAATTTGCAGGAAGGCAAAGCAGCAGAACAAAGCATCCGTGCACTCACAGCTTGTTATGCTGCAGTTTTGTATTGTCAAGATAAAACACAATTGTAGATTTCGGTGCTTGGAATCAACATCTTGCATTAAGACATTTTTCCTCTCTCCTGCCCCCCCAGCTGATGTCTGTCTGTGTTTGTGTTCCTTGGCAGACTGACTGAAGCACACAGAACAGCTGTGAAAGTCATCAGGAGGATGCAGTATTTTGTGGCCAGAAGGAAATTTCAGGTAAGCAGCAGGATTAATCGCAAGTGCATCTCCTGAGCTTGAGTGACATCAAAGGTGCTCTCAGAGTGGACTTCTCTTGGTGATCATGGTTGTAATAAGTCAAAAGGTATTTCTGAGCTTTTTGGGCTCACACCTTTTGTGGATTTTTTAATGGTGTGGGCAAAATTATCAGTGATCCATGGACGTAGTATGCTACAAATTCCTGACTTTGTGGAGTCAGCATCGGGTTTTTTACTTCTCTCTTTTTACTGCACTTTGTTTAACTATACTGACCAATACTTACCCATCCACTAGCAGTACTGAAGAAAATGCTGGTGTTGGGGTGAAAAAAACCCATGTCAGGGTGTCTGCAAAAATAATGATCACAGCAAGAATGTTATCAATCATCTGATCAACTAGGGAATGTTCAGTGCTGTGCTGTGTATGGCTGACAGATCAATAGGCCTCACTGACAAGTACTGTGGGTGCAAAGTTGCTTTCACAGGTGTGACCCATGTTTCCAAATGTATTTCCCAGAAAGGGACCTCATAGGCCATATTTTATAAAATTGTGGAGCATCTGCCTTCTAGAAATCTGCTGTCTTTATGAAGTGTTCGGTTAATTTTCTCAATCAGGTTACAAAGTGCTCAAACTAAATGTACTGCATTGAAAATGCTGTTTCATTTTTGCCTGTTTAGTGAGACTTATTATGATAAAACTTGTTTGGAATGTGATATCATCGGTCTCATCATCCATGGGATGGAAATGCCTTGGAAATGAAAAATTAACTTCTGGACTGATTTTCAAAGCCCTTGTTATTTCTATCTCAAGGTTCATGCTTTTTTTTTTTTTTTTTTTTTTCCAAGAGGATCCACAGCAAGTTAATGGCCTTTCATAATCCTTTTGAAGAGGTTTTAAAAAAATAAATCAAAAAGCTACATTTCAGGGAAGTTTGATTAAAGCTGAGCACTTAAATGCAAAGGATAGAAGCCTGAGATAAGATCCCAGCACTCAGAAGACTCTAAATTAGGGCAGATAGAACATCTTATATATTTCCTAATCTCATGCAGACATGTGTCTTCAGATAACTTTACCTTTTGAAAGAAGACTAGGAACAGTTTGTTAAACTCAGCAAAAAACAGGAGAGTAAGAATATATTGTAAATATACCAGAGAGATAAACACTATAAGAAATTTAAAAAAGGTAAGATCAGTTTATAAATGAGTTAGGTTAAAAATTAAGATGTTTCAAACCACCAGAGACCTAACGCTCTGGAGCTACCAGCCAGTAGCAGTCATGCCAAACCTTAAAAAATGAATTTCATAAATCTGTGGAGAGAATTCTGTGAGTCAGTGAAAGGGAAGAAAAAGAAGAAGAAGGAATAATCTTTTGTTTCTTCCTTTCTTGGGGCTATGAAATACAGTTTATAGGACTCCCCATGCAAATTAGATTTTGGAAGTTCAAAGCTGAGTAATATTATTTAGTTTTTCATGCTGAATGTGGAATACTGAGCTCAAAGGACCAAGATTTGGGATTATGAACAGAATGCAAGTCAAAGGAGTTGTTCAAGTGCTGCATTTACCACACTTCTCTGGAAGCCCATTACCTCCTGGCTTTAGTTGTATCATTCCAGCATTTCCTAATAAAAACATGACAGGAGATTGCACCAAAGTTTGGCAGGACATAAGATGCCCAGATATAAAGCTTTATGGAAAAAGAGGAGGGGGAAATGGTGAAAGCTGTAGGGGTATTTTTACTCAGTTTCAGAGAGAACTCAGGCAGATTGCAGCGTCCAGCACTTTGCAACTGCAGGATTTGGAGCTGATGGCTTGGTAAAAGGGATAACAGACAGAGCACTTCTTTTGAGGGGGAAAAGACATTTATTTCACTGGGAATGAGTAGAATTAATTAAGCACATAGTAGCCCATGGGGGAGAGGGGAGGGGAACACCCCCCAGCACATCCAGGCTCTGTGCCATGCATGGTTTAAATAGAGAGTGTCCAAAGGAAAGGACACGGGATTTAGCCAAAATGCTCTCCAGGCACCCCCACTAGCCCATCTAAAGAGTGATACTGGCACTGCTTCTCGGGGTGAGGACAATAGACTGCTTTTCTGGCCAGAAATTGTGATGTGTCAGCGTCTGCAAAATGTGGAGCGGGGGAAGGGGGAGAAAAAAACACCAACCAAAACCCAAATGATAAGCTGAAAGCTGAAATCTCCTTCCCCCGCAAAGCCTCTCCTCCCAAATGCACCCAAATGCACACAAACACACACCTCCAAAGCCGCAGCTCTTCTGAAAGTATTGGTGCAGGTGAGTGCTGAATGCGGGGAAGGCATTTTGTCATGAAGAACTCTCGCTTCTTCGTTCATTTCACAGGATTTGTTTCCATTCCAGTTCCATGCTTTCATTTGAAATTTCTAGGATTGTGTGGCTGCCTTCCAAGCATGACTCCAGCACATACTGTAGGTGTTCAATGCATGTGTGCAGTGGTGCATGCTAATGGCTCTGGCTGAGGCTGTGACAGAGTGCAAACAGACAACAAGATGACTAATGAGCTGTTTTCAGTAATTTCCAATTACTAGATTTGCAGTTTACCTTTGCTTTTTTCTCCCCCCCTTCTTTTCTTGAGTCAGAGCCAAAAAGGGAGACATCTTGCCCCGCATTTCCCATGAGGGTTCTCAAAATGCTTGTCTTTCCAATGGGCCATGATTCGAGTTTTTACCTACACACACACATTGGTTTTACTTGCTAAAATTTCACCGTGCTGCACTTTTTATAACCATATCACTTTATGCAAATTCTCTAGACTTGTTTCAAAATTTGGCAGCAGTAGTTGCAACAAAAAACCAAAGCTTGGCAGAAGCATCTGGATTCTCATTAGGATGAGAATATAGCTGGGCAGGTGGCAGTTTTTTCACTCTCCTGCTTTTTTAATCTTTTTTTTTTTTTTTTTTTTTTAATTTGAATTACACCTTTTTTTCTGATTTCAAAGGTATCACAAAAGACAAAGGAGCACAAACAAAACCCACGTGTGGCAGTCTCCTGACTTATGCAGAGCATCTGTCCTCCCTGTTCCTCAAGAAGCAATATTTCTGTCACCAGACATCTTTGGTCTTCAGAGACATTTGATTCTGGGTCCAAGTGTTCTGGGCTGGGCCAATCCCTGGGGTTCAGTACCCTGAGATTATGATTAACATATGGCTTTGGAATGAGCCAGGAGATCCCGCACATGGGAGTCCCAGATAAATTATCCATCTTGGGTTCGTGTTTCCCAAGTACACTGTGAAGGGCTAATATTTTCCTCAGTATGGAGTAACATGAAGACATGACTCTAACTGACAGTAACGGGAATCATTTGGCTCCATCTCCACAACAAATATTAACTCCCACAACGGCTGCATTTTCTTTTTTTATTCATTACAACAACTGTTGCAAAATGGCGGGCAAATAGATTAAAAAAAATAGAACGAGGGGCCTGTCTGAAATAGAAATCCTGTTTGGGCAATACTCACCTTTCAACCTGCTGCCTGCCTCCTTTCCCAGCAAGCTCGGAAGCCGTACGACGTCCGTGACGTGATTGAGCAGTACTCCCAAGGACACCTCAACATGATGGTTCGCATAAAAGAACTTCAAAGAAGGTGAGCCCTGTCTACTTCATGAAATATCTGATTTCTCTAGTGCCAGCTGGCTTTAGGAGAGATGTGTACTTAATGAACAGTAATTGTCCAAAATTGCAAGCACAACGGGGAGCACAATATCTGGAGGATTTAACTTGGAGCCATTTTTAACCCTTTTTATGACCAAGTTTACAATTACCCTTTATTCTCCTCTCCTTTTTCTCCAAGTGGAATTAAAAGAAATGAAGGTGCATGCTGTGAAGTTTATAGTGTGATCCACGCTTTTCTGTCCTCTTCTTAGGAAAAGAAAACTTTTCAAATAATGATTTACCTTTCTGTTCCCACTCTGTGGTTCTCCCCAACTGAGAGAAATCTGTTTCGCTTGTGCTGCACTGTCTGGAACTTTTCCCTGCCCACATTCCTCCATGCACATGCTTTCTCCAAGTTTGGGGTTTGCAGCTGAAATATTTTGCCACAAAGCTATTCTCTTCTGTTTCAACACAAAGTGCTTTTCTCTTTACAAATTAATGCTGTGGACTGGGACACCAGAATGAACTCCCCTGGCCCTTAAATGAAATGAAAAAAAAAAAAAAAATAAAGTCCTATTGAATGGAATCTACTGTGTCAACATATACAGATATTAAATCCGCCTGCATGAGGCTCTAGGAATAGTTGCAAATGTTATTAAGAAGTCATTCTGTTTGTATAGTCTTTGTTATTAGATTACATAGGACACAGGAGAACTATGTTTTAGTTACAACTTGAAAGTCTGAGAAATATTAGTACTCACGAAAATAACAATAATAATATGGTTTGATTTTGGAAGAAAAACTCTGAAAGAGCTAAACTGCTGACCGTGTGTGCAGAAAGTCATGCTAGTTTCATGTTTTTGCTTGTTTTGGTTTGGGTTTAGAGCTACTGTAAATTCTCATGTAAATTATGCTCCTGTGCTTAGCAACAGAGTTTAAGTTGCTTGGTAATTGCTCTGCTAGTAATTTTCTGTTTGCTTCTCAGGTTGGACCAATCCTTGGGAAAGCCAGGTCTTTTCCTCCCAGGTATGGTGACTGCATTTTATGCAAAATTATTATCTTCATAACTTTGGGAAAATACCTTTGGCTATAGTAATGTGGATTTATAATCCTGTCAATTATACCTGAATGTAATTCTGTTAATAAGCCCTGGAATGCCCATGTAAAGATAAATACATTTCATTCAGGTGGTAGTGGAGTAAATGGAAATAATGAATAAATGTTTAAATGTGTACCGTAAGATGATGAGATGGAAATATCCTGAGGGAAATTCTTCTACAAAAATAGTCTTTCTAAATCTTTTGGGTTGGGATTACAATATATGTTGATTCCATTTAAAAAGGTTTCTTCCTTCCTTCCTGAACTCATGTCCATATCTTGAAGCAAAACTGAGGTGGCAAAGTAATTTCAGAGCTTCTAAAAAATGGCATGTTGTCAGTGGTTAATATTATCAGAACAAGGAATATCATTCAAAACACATTTTCAACATCTAATTGCTGCAGAAGGCTCCTTTTTCCCTGTAGCTGGTTTTGGACCACAGGAAAAAAATCTGTCAGCTTGAATACTTCTATAAATATTTATGCACGGGAATTCATTCCACAATGTGCAAGCTAAATTTATGGAAAAAATGTCCCTTACCTCCAAGAATGTAGTATTTTATTTCAAGTGTAGCATTACCAAACTGGAACTGCAATTTGTGCTTGAAAAGACCGATATTACTGTTCTTATCAAGCAGTTTATGGTTTCAGAGAAGGTGAATAATTAGAAGCTGGTTGTGAAATAGCCTTCTGAGAGGTTCAGGAAGCTGAAGATATTGACGAAGCTTGGTCTCACCAAATCTTGAGTCCAAAGGGCCATAGAAACCACTGGGAGTGTCTTAGGTGGGCCTGTGGCTTTGAACAAGTGTTGGAAAGAATCTAAAGTACCAAGGAACTGACTGGAAAAGGTGGAATGGTGGTTAGGGATACAGAGGTTGGTGAGCTCAGTTATGGGGTTGCATGACCAAAACCAGAAGTTGTTTGATCCAGTAGTTATTTTATCTAAACCCTCCACAAATCCAAAAATAAGATAAGTGGTTCCAGAGAAATGGTCTGCAGAACTAAACCTAGAGTTAGTTTGCAATTACTCTTGGTGTTATCCAACCCGCCTTTTCTCCCAGGATTTTCCAAGTGGTGAACAGTGAGGAGTGAGTGCAGTATTTGTCTGTGTGGGGTGAAAATAGACTTTTGTACTGTCCTTCTCTAGAAAAAGGGTTATCCCTGAGTTTCCCTCAGAATTCATGGCTTATTCTACATTGAACATGGATTTTTGCTATAAAACTTTTCCAGGCATTGCTAAAATCCTCATTTTTAACAATATGGGTGTTTTCCCCAGACTGTTGTTTTTGTACTGATGACAAGCAAAAAAAGAAATGAAAATGCAAAGCAAATTAAACTGCCAAGGATAAAAACATGAAAAGAATTTTCCTTTCCAGCTCCTTTTATTTTTTTCCCTGTTTTATTATACTCCCATTCACAGAATCTTAAGGTCTGATTCCAAGCCCGTTGAAATGAATGGGAATCTTTCCAGTGACCTCAGTGGGGTTTGGATCAGTTTTTTTATTGAAACCCTGTTGTGGACTTTGATAATATTATATAAAAGTAATTGCAGCCTGTCTATACTATTATTACCTTTCAAATGTGAATGATGTCATGAATGACCCAGAATCTGAATTCACTGGAAGCAATTATTGTTATTTTTCAAGTTAGTTTCTCTGAGATAAAAAATCAGTAAAAGCTGTGTTAAAACAAGATAAGGATACAAGAAGAGAATAAAAGCCATGCTGGGTCAGAGCAGTCCTGACTCCGATGGAGCCAAGAACAAGGTGCTTTGGGAAATGTGTAAAAAAAGCCTCCAACCTTCCTGTCAGCTTTCAGCCCATTGCACATCAGAGGCTTCCTGACAAGGCTGCAGTGTATTTGGTGTCAAGAGTCCTCAACGAACTTGCCTAATGATCCCTTTAACCTTATAATATCTGCCATATTTTGTACAAAGAATCCTCATAATTCCACCTTCACATGTGCATTTTGTGAAGAATTCTCCCTTTTTCCTTGTTTTGGTCTTGGCATCTCCTCCATTTCTTTGAAACTCCTACAAGCAGGACTGGGTTTAAAAACACTAAGACAATTAATCAATTTTCCAAGGACCTGGACCCTACTTTTATGAGTATATTCAGAAGAGGCTGTCTGAGTTTCATTGGAAGCGTGTCCCAGTGTTCCAGGGGCCGCAATTTTCTCAAAAGAAACAGATTCCTGCCATAATAAACATATGCCTTAATAATGGAAAGTGTTGATGTAGAGACAAAGAGCATATTAATTGAATTTATGGAATCAACAAATAGACACATACAGTGATACAAATGAAGAATGTCATACTTGACCTTCACTACACACACTGCTTTCGAGTGCAATTTTTGAGACTTACTATAGCTTTTCAGGGGCAAAGGTGAAGAATAATGCCAAGGTAAAACAAAAGATCCAGTGTTTGGGTTCAGAAAAGTACACAAAAAGCTGATGTTTATCTGCAGTTTATCTGAACCTCTTGGTTCTGCATGGCACAAGGGAGAATGCCTGAAGAAAAGGGTTTTCTTGCAAAATTTTGACAATTCCATTGTTTGCCTTTTTTTTCCATTAAATGCCACCTAAGCTTGCTGATGCTTTTTCCTTCCCATCTGTTAAGAAGAAATTGGCTCACTGTATCTTTTAAAGCATAATAAATATGCTCAGCCTAATTTTGATCCTTTTAAAGTCAATTAATATTTGAAATGAGAGAAATATGAGTATCCATATTTCTGCAGGAACTGATTTATCCCTCCTAGAGATGAAAATATTTTGGCAGTTTACTTTTTAGGCTGTCCAGAGGAAATCACAAGGGCCTAATCTAGGACTATGCCTTACCTTTTTTAAATTTCTTCTACCAATCAGCTGTAAAAGGTTCTGATTGACGAGAAAAGAAACTCCAACTAAAAGTCACCATGATGGAGGCAACTTTGTTGTTTGTTGTTTTGTGGCTGTAAAGGGGCAATCCTGACCTTCTTTTTCAGCAGCACACAGTTTACAAACCCAAGAATCAGGTCTTGCCATAAGCTCATCACAATTATCCCTTCATGGAGCTTTGGCAGAGCTGGAGCAAACACAGGTCCAAAAGGCCGCATTTGCACTGAGTTAGCCAAAAGAAGGCAGTGGTGTCTCCTGGGCTGTTCTGCTTCCTGAGACACCATTTACAAAGGTTTTGAGATGTCTTCAGCCATCTGGAATATCTGGTCAAATTCCTCATTTTCTGCTTAAAAAAGCCTGATGGCTTTTGGATAAATTTGAGGATTTTTGAATTATCTCCCCTCTAACTGCATAAAAATCAAGGAAGAACTGTTGCTCTTAAAGAGTTGTTTTCAGCTTTCACCATTTTCAGACCATCTCTCTGCAATAGATTCACCATCCTTAAGCTCCTCTTAAAAACTTTTCCCTAACCAAATGGCAAAAATTGGTTTTCTTTAAGGTTTGGTATATTCTGATGAGATGGAGCACACTAACTGTGTGAAAAAATAAGATTATCATACCATTCCTCATTTGATTTGCTTTCTTCCTTCTTCTCATATCAGGACATGTTATTTATATCACATGCTTACATCTGAGGAAAGAGTTATCCTCTCATAACTGGTGTGAAGCAAACCTAAGTGTGTTTGGGGTTTCTTGTTGGATTTTGTTTTGGGTTTTTTTTTCCAAGAGGCATCTTTTGTTCTTCACTAGGAAAATAGATGGGCCATCTTTGTGAAAATATTAGGAAACGAATACAGGACTGTGTTGTTTTGAAAGTAGAATAGTATGTATACTCAGGAAGGCAAAGACTTCCAGGGGAGAAATGTCAATATTAATAAATATATATTATTATTAATATTAATCTATATTAACAACTGTTCAGTCTCTTGAATTAAAATGCCTATTGCTTATTCACTAGTGTTTTCTCTGATTCAAATCTAAGTATATAAAGTAATGGGTTTGTCTCATACCAACCAGGTGATACAAGATGTTTTTGATTTTTTTTTTTATTTCTGAGTTTATTCTCATGTATATTTTCATCCAGTTATAAGTAATTGTGCTTCCTTTCATCATTATCATGCCAGATATCCTTGTCTCTGTGGCTTTCCCATTAGTGTTACAGGGTTGCTTAGCTGATCTCCATTTTAGTGCAGCCCAACAGAGAGAGAAAACTCAGTACCAAAAAAAAGTTATTTTGGACTACAAAGAGAATACTGGAGAAATTTAGACATTTCAGATTTATAGCTGTCCATGAAATCTTTTCAACTTTGTAAAAACAATCTAATGATGTAGGAAGTCTAAAATCATTTATCTAGGAAAGGCTTGAGAGTCATAAATGTGAGATAGAAATCACATGTACAGGAGCAACTTTATCTGAACTTGTGCCCTCCCTCCTTACCCCAGAGTTTGGTGAATTGTGCACACACCACATTTGCTTTTAAAGATGGTCTCTGTTAGAAGGAAATACTTGTAAATTAGGGCTTGATGCTGTTCCCCATGGAGGCTGATAAGAAACTGGGGAAGACCACAGCATTTTGTGACTTACGTGGCCTGCATGCCAGCAAAGGGGTGCATAAGACACAGCTCCCTCCATATGTATCCTTCCTTCCCCTTCTGGTTTTCCACATCTTAGAGCAGTGCCACATGCCACATAACACCTTCTTACTGCTTATCTGCCCCATTTTCTTTTCTGTTCCACACAGCTTCCAGGAATAACTAAAATAGGAAACACTGTTAACTTGGTTTGAGATATCTTGGTGATTATATGAAGGATGGAATTAGAGCTGGTGAGGAAATGATTATTTTATTATTTTAAGAAAGAAAAAGCTTTTTGAAGTATTTCTTCAGGTTTAGGGGACTTTTTGGGGTTAGACCTAAACAAAACCACAACCTGCCACACTGCAAAATACATCCCAATTTAGAAATCCTTAAAATCATGCTTTTTTTTCTGACATATACATTGAAAGACATGTCTACACATTTACTAACTAGAAAGTAGACAGCAGAGCCAGTTATTTAATTTTAGGCAGAGATGAACACAGAGATAAACTTGAGCCTCAGCCACTTCAGTTTTAAGAAGTTTCTGAGGTTGTGAACGATGAATAGTACACATATATGAGCCAAGCTGTGTCATTTATTGCGTGTCCCACATTTTCTTTCCTGACTTTATTTGCTCCTGCAGGTCCTCTGGGGAAACACTTCTCTTTTCTAAGCCTGCAAAGAGCTGCCAAGAGTGCAGGACCTTTAAAATGTTCTGGGTGGTGTGTGGAGGATATGGAAAGCAGTAAGTGCTCTTGCCAGCATTGCTTTAGCTAGTCTTCCTTTGGGGTTGTGGTGCGTGCAGCACAAGTTACCTTGAGGTGAACTTTGCTGCAAACAGGTCACTAAACATATCCCATTAGCAAATATAAATGGTAAATCAGCTCAACTCCTTGAGAACTCCAGGAACGTGTTGAGCACACACAGGCACTTGCCGTGAACTCTGACGCAGTGTAAATTCATATCTCAGCCTACCTCCCTTCATATCTCAGCCTTTCTCATGCCCTAAGCATAATTGACTTAGAGAGCTTTAAAAACCAGACTTTAATCACTCATGAAAATGGAGCAAGGTATGACAAAATCCAGGAGTAATTACTCCAGGTATTGGAAATACACTTTAGTAGAGAAAACTGTCCAACTTCCATTGGCATCAGCTTGTAAGTTATTTCACTTTTGGGCTGTGGTTTTTATCTTGTGAATGTTGTCTCCTTACTCAGAATATGTGTGGGTTTGTGCTTAATTCCCTGTGCAATAACACCCTCAAACTATTGCATTCCTTAGCAATAGATCCTGAACAGAAAGGATAGACCCCATTTCCCACAGTTTTCACTCTTGGCTCCCAATGCCACTGTTTGCAGTGGAATGTGCAACTGGGCTTTACTAACCAGGCCTCATAAAGAGCAGGAGGGAAAATGAAGATGCAGGAGCTTTTCCCAGTGTCACTCCTTTGCAGAGAGGAGACAAATGAATGGGATGGATGGATGGATTCATAGACAGATGGATCAATCTCTGCCACTCCAGCCCTTGAACCTCTGGATAGTGTTACTTCCTAGACCTGCAACCTCAGCTGAAAACTATTCTGATTTCTTTATGTATAGCAAGTCTACTTTGCTCAGGCCAGTAATACTCAAGATTGGAGATGCTTCCAGGTACCCTGCCCATTCCATCTAACTACATGCAGTTCCCTGAGATAATTAAATAACAAAACAATATTACCTCAGACTCCATCTATAGCCCTTCATGTCCACAGAGTACCAAGGTCCAGGCTGCCCTTTAGGCTTAGTCCTGTCAGTCTGACAAACTAATTCTCTTCTCTCCAGCCACTCTCTTTCACTTCTGTTTCATTCTTTCTTGTTATGTTCATGTATTTTATGCTACCCCATTATTACCAGCTTTTTTTTTCTTTAAATACCAGAGATATAATTCATAGTTTGAATTTATTCTCCACCTAATGAATGTCCCATTTTTATTCTTCTTTCTTTAGAAAAAGGGGTAGACAAAGGATACTACAGTATAGGAGCCAGACTGATCCGGCTGGAGGATAAGGTAAGTGCATGAAAGCTTGCTTTTTTTTTTTTTTTTTTCCTGAGCAATGATATCTGATCTAGAGACCTGCAAGATAGTATCTTGGTATGATTTACTTTAGAATTTCAAGTCTCCATAATAATGAATAATATCCTAATTTTTGTGAGGGAGTTGATGAAGTATCATGTGCATGTTGTTCAGTGTTAACCATTTACCTGCTATGCCGTCTTGGTTCTTGATTGTAAAAGGAGCTGTTTTCATGTTGAAGTCAAACCACACACCTTGTATACGAGTGCTGTGAACTGGCCAGTGTTTGTCACACAAGATTTAGTGAATTAAACAGAAATGTTAGAGTCAGGAATCTTCGTGAATAGCAACAGGTGACATCTGAGTTACAAATCCTGAGATTCTTTAATGTTTACTGCATTTTTCCCCCTGTTCAGTTACCTTCGCACATTTTCTGCCCCTCTCTCACTGTCTTCTCTCCAGGAATATGTTCATCTTTGTTATTAATTAGACTTACTTAGCAGTGTGCTCAAAGGCCAAAGTTCAGTGAGGCTCTATTGTCTTAGACTTCTTCCAAACATCCTCCAGAGCTTTTTCCACTCAATTGATAACAAAAATACAGATTTGCTCAAAACTCAGACTCTATTTCTCTAACAGTGTTTTAGTTAGCTCTGTTACCTACCCCTAAAAGTTCATGTCCCTCCTTCAGGGTACTTTGAGTGGGCAGGAGCAGCACACTGGCTTTGCTGGGGGGAGTGATGTTGATGAGACAAAAGTCCATTTGAATTTGGCTTATCCACTGCCTATTTGTATCCTTGTCTTACTCAAATTTGTCATGCAAATTCGCTTTTCACTTTTTTTCTGAGGCAAGAAGGAGAGAGGAAGGAAACTTATAATAACTCTTAAGAACTGTGCGTCTTGCCAGAGAGCAGAAATTGAAATTAAACTAATAGTACCTCTTGCCTGATTTTTAATGATCATTGGTAGGAAAATATCAGAAATATGTGACACTGCACTGGCAAAAGACAGATTTTCTTTGATTTTTAACTTTCTAGCACAGTGTCAGAGAATCAACCTCACAGATAAAGACATTATCTGAGCTAACTTTTAAAGTGGATTGGTCCGTTGTGCAGCCACAGCTGTTCAAAGTGAAAATGGCTTTCATTCAGATTGCCTCACTCACTTTGAAAGAGATAAATTGCTCTCTGGCCTCTGTAGTAAACTCATACCACAGCTTCATCAGACTTCTTGAATGTGCATATAAAAAAGAAACCGCCAATACAGATTGAAAACTTAGCAATAAAAGTATCTGTGATAATCGTTGGAGTGCTTTGAGTGAGAAATACTCCTGGTATTGTAAATACCTCTGGAAGCAGCAGTTCATGGTCTCCTGACTGTTCTGTATTTATGAAGAAGAGAGGTGAGAAAGTTTTTAGGGTTTCTGGTCTTGGTCCAGCTTTAGCACAATGTGCTGTGGATTTGATCAGTTTTATTTCAAATAAAATAGAGTGCCGCAGAGGCATCTTGGTATAAAAAGAGGAATTTTACAGGAGATGCAGAAAATGCTGCAGTGACTGATCTCTGTTGCAGATACCTGCTTGTGTTCTGCCTTTCATTTAGGCGTGATCTAAATAAAGTCAGTGCAAGCTCAAGCCATTAGTGGGCAAGACCAAGCTACTCTTTTGTTTGAAGAATTAAACTTTAAATTTTGCACAGAAACTGGTGATTTTCCTCTCTCTCTACTTACTGTTGTGGAGAAAACACACAGAAAAGAATAAAAATGAGTCAAGATGTTTTCATAAGATGAATCAATCATTGCAGCTTCCTTTTTATTCTCAGACCAAACTGCAAATGTAAAATAAATGCCAGACTCTGAGGGAACCCAGGGCATTTGTTCCTTTAGTACCAACTATCTTTCTTTCAGGTGTACAAGGTCCTAGTCTCATATCTCTGCTAAGAAAGTAGACATTGTGCAGAAAAAGAGCAAATATTTGTTGTGTTGGTTTGTTTGAGGTTTTGGTGGCATAAGTTTGGGGTTTTTGGTTTGTTGGGGGTTCTTTTTGTATTTGCATCTTTTTGGCACATCAGGCTAAAATACATATGTTTACATAATGAACACAAAGTCAGGCTTCCCAGCTATCTCTGTTTTAATGGGACAATAGAAACTACTGCATCCTGCTGTCAAACTGCTTCCCCTAAATTATTTTCCCACGTCTCATGGGCTCTCCTGCTCTAACAGTACACTGTGTGGTGGCTGCTATGTGCCCAAATGTGAAACAATATTGGAATCAGGAAGGACAAGCTGAGTTTCAAGCTCTGAGGAGAATAAATGAAGCAAGGACGTGTCTGACATGAGGCTCCAGCTGGCGGTGAAAAATGACCTCCCCGCTGGAACTAGAAAACCTTTGGGATCAACCTCTTCCCCCTGGAGAAATTATTTTAACATTCAGTCACCCAGTCTAGTGATGGCAGCCTCCCAAAAGAGTGACACATCTGATAAAAGGACACATTTCTGGACAAAGGCCAGTTGGTGCAGACTGATAAAAATGCAGTGTGTATTTGAGAATTTTATCTGCCTAAATGAGCTGTATCAATAAGCAGTGAGTACACCGCTGGTCCAGACTGACTTTCCCCACCAGCATTTTGAAAGTCACTCATTTTAGCTGTCTGTCCAGAAGGGAATCAGGGTGTAACAAACCCATTGAGAGCTGTGTGTTGTTCTGCATAAAGCCATAATTACTCTTTTTTGCAAAGTGAGGCAGAGAGAAGCACAGATTTCTGATGGTTAAGATGAACTCCATTCCCTGGAGAGGTTTGCTATTATTTCAGTTAAAGCATGGCATTTGCAGTACAGAAAGGCAGAGGAGCAGGTCTCTGAAGGGGTTGCTTGGTGATAGCTAGAAGCTTTGAGGCAAAAATGTTTCAAAGACACAAAGATAACAGCTTTCCATTCATGTGGCATGAGAGCACTGCCCGCAGCCTCTCCTTTGTGATCAAACAGGCTCCTTCTGGAAGTTTGAAATAACAGGGAAGAGGTAAGAACCAGTTTTTTTGCCTTTAAGCATTGCAAAGCTGACTAGAAATAGGCAAAATTCATGGTGGCAGCTCTCAGGCAAAAAAAAAAAAAAAAAAAAAAAAAAAAAAAAAAAATTCCCAGTCCCTTTTTGGCAACATCAACGCTGTGCAAGGCTGCACTCCTCTCACTGACATGGCACATTGCATAACCTGAGTTTGCCTGGAACACTTTTCAACCTGTTTTTCCTTGAGTAGAGCGCAAAATTCTTATTTTGTTGTGGCCCATGTAATGACCTAGTGTGGTTGTTTTCACAAAAAATCCCTACTGAGATGTTTGAAGAAAGAATGGGGTTTCCTTCCCAACACGTGATGTGTGCCATTTGGCCGACCCCTCCTTCAGTTCCATGGCAGGGTTTAATTTTATATTGTGGTATGTAGCCATTGACAGATCCTTTTGAAATGTATTAAGAGGAAGATTGGTTCCAAGATGATGTTCTAGAGCTGGCGTTAGTTTCTTTTCAAAATTGTAAACTAATGCTTCTTTATGATTAAATGAGTATCCTTTCTTTTCCTTTTCTTTTCAAAATTAGAAACAAAAATCATGGTGTGCTATGTCAAACTGCACGACAACCTATAAATAAAAACAGGAGAGAAAAGAATCTGTAAATGAAAGGTTAGAAAGGACAGCTGTGTTGTCTTTGAAAAAGAAATCTATTAGGTATTTTTATAATTATATGGCAGTCTTTTTTATGTGGTATTTACAGTTATGATTTATGTCCATATTACCATAACTATTTCCATACTTATAGACAACATGTGATAATGCTGAGAGCCAAAAGCAACCATTTGGTAGCATTTAAAAAATGCAGGAACACTAAGAGAAAACAGGGCAGTAAAGCAGAACCCTTCTGAGTTTTATCCATCTGAGTAATGCAAGCCAGGACAAAAATGTCATCCAACATAAACAAATGTAGAGGTTGGATTGTGGTGGTAAACTCTCTCTTTACCAATTTAAGCACTCATTTTTGAGTTGGGAGCTAAAAGATGGGCTTAGAGAAGATTGGTAACAACGGAGAGATGGATGTTGGTGACTCTGATTCCTGCTGTGATTACATCAGGAGTCATTAAATAGTAAATTATTTATCATGGCAGTGCCTGCAAGCACCAGCAGCATGAAGGGCTGGTAAGAATTTCCATTCTAAACCCCTAATTTGTAAGTGGGGTGATGGGCATAACTGAAATGCATTAAAAAAAAAAAAAAAAAGAAAAAAAAAAGTTGAAAATTGGTGCACAATGAGTCAGTTGCAATGTGAACATGCTACACTTTTGAGGCTTAAAAAATATGTCTGAAATTAACCCCTTGGTTAACAAAACCATGTTTTGGCACCGAGGTGTTTGTAGGTTGCTTGCCCCTTTGTTGTTCCTTAAAGATGGAGTCATTCCATAGCAGAAAGCTTTTCAGCAGGCTGCTTGCAAATGGGTGTTGTGTGGATTTTCTTAGGTCAAAGCCTTATCTCATTTACTCTGAAGCAGTCCAGCATAAATCCATTGACTCTGTGCCATAAGCATGATGTCATTAGAGTTTTATTTTTAATCCAATGCTGAATTAAAAAAAAAAAAAAAAACAAACAAAACTAGCAAAAAATGAAAGCTCTGATGCCTCAAGCCAAATTGTGCTTCCATTTATGCCAGTGAACTTATTCAGAATTTATGCAGGTATAAATGGAAGTTACTCAGGATTTATGCAGGTGTAAATGGCAGCAAATTTCTCAAATGGCTTCAGCAAGATTCCAGCTCCTGTGTTCACATCCTGCTCATCAAGAGCATATTGACAGAGATGAGGTGAAAGCAGAAATAGAGACTCAAACATTTCAGAATGAATCTGAGTGAAATCATGTTTTTCACCTATTATGACTAAGGGAATCTTTGTGGTATGCTGGGTATTGTAGAACTGAAATTGTGTTCTTGTACTGAAACATCAAGATGGGCTTTTAATCTGCAAATCAATTAATGAAAATTTAACTGCTTAGATCTCAGCCACACAACTTTTCTAGTCTGCTACTAACTCCTCAGTGCAGAGAGGAGCTATTGTAGTCCTGACTTCGACTTCTTTTGACTGTCTGGGATGGGTTTGTGTTTCTCAGATAAACCTTGTTTAATACAGTTGAGAGGGAAAGGCTGGGTTTGAGCTGCTTGGTTTTGATGGTAATTTCTGGAGGATCAGGGAAAAATAAGAGCTAACTCTGATATCCTTTCAAGTAAGAGAAGAGACGGATCATATATTCTGAGGCATAATGGAAAGAATCCTCCCTCAATGCTTCCCTTATGTTTTTTGTTTTGGAGCTTTATCATATGTGGTACTTGGTAGCACCCTCCTATTATTGAGGTACTACACCACTTTCCATTACAGAGCTCTATTTTCAGTTCCTTCCATCTTTGCCAAACTCCAGCCATCTGGGCTAAAATTCTCGGAGGCAGATGTCTGCCTCGGGCTGAGATCCTTTGGAAAATTTATATGTCAGAGTGGGTCATCCTTTCTTTATCACAGTAACCTGACCCACTGTGAGGACTCTCCCAAAAGTAAACATAAAAACATTGATGGAAAACACTTGAGCTTCTTCTAAATTTGAGCAAGAGAATTGGACAGAAATGGAACATTATCTGCCAGTCTCGGGTCCCAGAGGCCTGATCCAAAACGTAGTGAACTCATCAGGAAGCTTTCACATGGATCAGGCCCTGATTTTTAATGGGTGAGGGAACAGAGAGTTTCGCACAGTGAATGTTTGCCAGGACGCAATTCACCACCATAAATCAAAGGCTAAATAATTCCAAAGCCCAATAAATGAGCGTGCAGATGGCAGTGTCTGCTCCCCAGGGATTGCACTGACTGGGATCCAGCCCCAGCAGTTTGATCTCATTTAGAGCAGACTCAAGGATTGCTCTGATCAGGCGTTGGTGCAGTCTCATTGCTTCTCTGCTCTCTTGGCTTAAACTTTGCTGGTGGGAGCAAACCTCCCCAATCCAATGCTCCAGGACTCCTTGGAGCATGCAGGGTAGGGGGTTCACATCCAGATGTGGCAGAGCAGCTGGAATCAGCTGGGTTCAAAGTTTCCCTGTAGTGAGGAAAATGGAGAGTCACTTGCAGAAGAAGAACAAGTGCTCCTGGAGTAACTCTGAGCACGGAGGGAGAAACACCAGAGTGACTTAGGGCTGCTGGGAAACACCTCAGCTTTTGGAAAGGAACTGTTAGAACGTTGGGAATCTAACCCATATTGGTGCACCCAGCTGTTTAACCTGCGGGGAAAAGGTCCTGGAAATAGCAGTGCTGATGGAAAAGGCTGTGGATGAGGGGCCCTGTCCGTGCCTTCCTGTTCCCCACCAAAACCTTCCTGGCATCTCAAGTGCCTTTAACCTACACAGAGGAAAGGGTCCTGAGCTTGAAGATGATGATTTCCTGTAAGTTTTAGGGAAAATTAGTGCCTGGCTAGAGGACAGACACTCTGGAAATCCCCCTGCTCCCAGCACAGACCGCGGTGTGACCATGGCTCTTCTCAGGTGCCAGAAAGTCCAGCCACAAATGGAGAGGAGTCACAGTTCTGCTGGTTCTGTTGCTTATGATGCAATAAAGTAATTTATTTACTATTATTGGGTGAAAAAAAAATTAAAGTATTTTCAAGATTTTGACCTTTTTTTAATAAAAAACTCAGATCCCCCCATTAAGAGCTTTGACTTGAACGTCCAAAGAATAACAGAAATCAGATCACCTCTAAGTATTTTGCATCTGCTTTTTGTCATTTTTGATAGGTTATTCTAAATAAACATAACATTCTACATGATCCTGGGCCCCAAATCAAAATGCCTTTAATTAGCAATGTAAAAATGGAGTATTTTAACAGTCCTCTATAAAAAAGTGTAAATTCATTAAGCCTGCCTTTTCTTATGAGCAGGATTTCAAAAATTGTTGTTTTCTGAAGGAAAAATAAATCATTTGAACATTTTATGCAACCCCCAGTTGTTGCAGATGTTAAACAATTTCATTTAGAGAGCCTTTTTCCAAAAATATATTTTGTAGCTGCTCTTTGTTGGTTATGCCTGTGCCCTGCAAGTGCTGCCCTTCTTACAGACAGGTTGAGAATATTTGTTTGGAATGTTTTTCCATCTGAAAATGACAATTTGTTTCCAATGGAACATATTTTTGAGAAAGTGTCACATTCATGTGTTTTAAATCATGCACTGAAGGAAAACGTTTCCAGTTTTCCACTTCAGAACAGCTTTCTGAAAATGAGAATTGGGGTGAAATACTCCTGATTTTCTGAGCATTTCAGTCTAACAGGTTTATTTCTAATTAATTTGTATGATTGAATTAAAGACATTCCAGCATCATGAAAAATTCACAGAGAACACAGATAAATTTTCCTATAGGAAAAACATAGATTTTCCTCTAGTATTCCTTACCTCAGAATTACTGTAGCTATTTCACCTACCTCATATTTCAGATCAGTAATTTGTAGGGCAATTTTAATGCTATTTGAATGCCATGTAATATTGACCTCTAATTCCTCTCGATCAGGGAAAGTACACTGAAAAAAACCCCAAAAAAACCCAGATTTATATTATTCAAATAGTTCCCAGACTAATAGTTGGAGTTCTGTTTCATGCAAGAACTGTGGTGCTGAGTCAGAGCAAGTTTAATCCTAGAGCTATTCATCCACTGATGGCAGCTGAGGGATGGACTAATTCAAGCCTAATTTGCTATAACTGGTCTCTGGGTGTTTGCAATGGATAATGTGTAAGAGGCAGTATGAAGAACAGTGCTGTACAAGGCAAGTTACAGGATGACAGCACTCTCTAAAAGAAAAGAAAAATAAAACCCAGAAAAAACTCACCAAGACACTGCAGTAATGTGACAACATTCCTCGATGTGTTGACTGTATCTAGGGAAGAGAACTTTCACTCAACAGAAAATTCATATAAAGAACTTCATATAAGGGCTTATGAGGTGAGGGAGAGAAAAACTGAAAACCTCTTTTTTTCCCCCTGTATTTACCAGCAGCTTGTCCTTTTCAATGCATAACTTTGAAATTAATGGAGCAGAAAAAAAGCGAGCATGTCAATAGTACATACTTCTACAGCATAATGACTTTTCCTATGAGTAAACAGTGTAGATAAATTAAAATAATATTTTTCCTTCTGAGGAATTTGGGTGTTCGGGGTTTTTGAATAAAGCACGTTAGTCAATGTGTCTGTTACACACTGCAGTCCTTTGAGACTAGGAGGAGTGGGTTTGAGCGTGAGAAGGAGAGGTGGTGCAGAGAACCTCAGATTTCTTCTGATCATGTGGGGACAATGCTTAGTTTATTACAAGCTCCATCCTCGAGTTTTGCATTTTTCTGCAGTGTTAGAATAACACTAAATATTAGTAAATCACTGAGCACTTTACCCAGGAGTTTGTTCATGGCATTGTATTTGAAGAACTGTGCTTTTCTTCATTATGAGCGAGTGTTTTTCCCAGACTAAAATGCCCATAAAGTAAGCTGTGTGCTGTCACAGCAGGCCAGAGCCAGCATTCTGAGTTCTGTGGCTGTGATGCCAATAAAGTGCCTTGGGAGCACAGGGTAGTTCAGCTTGCAGGGCACCTCAGGAGGTGGTGTTGTCACTGTAGCATCCACCATCCCTGCTGTGGGCCTGGCACACTGCTCCAGGAATGCTGGGCAAGCTGCAGATGGACAAAAAAACACTACAGATGTCCTGATGGGCTGTCACAGAATCACAGAGTCATTCAGCTTGGAAAAAACTTCCAGGATTGTCAAGTCCAACCTGTGCCAGATCCCCACCTTGCCACGCAGCCCAGAGCACTGAGTGCCCTATCCCAGGCCTTCTGGGACAACTGCAGGGATGGGGACTCCACCACACCCTTGGGCAGCCCCTTCCAATGCCTGACCACCCTTTCCATGAAAAAATTCACCCTGATGTCCAACCTGAACCTCTCCTGGCACAACTTGAGCCATTTCATCTTGTTCTGTCCCTTGCCATTTGGGAGCAGAGCCCAAATCCCACCTGGATGCACCCTCCTGTCAGGTAGCTATAGATAGAGATAAGATCTCCCCTGCTTGCTCTGCTTTAGGAGGTATCATCAAAGACCAATCTGGCAAGTCTGTATTTGTTGCTGATACCTGCAGCCCACAGTAAAATGGCACACGTGGGACATAGCCTCAGTGGGCCTCAGTGTTTTCAAAACCTGACAACTAGAAATACTGAAATTTCAGTCACATTTTCTCTTCTGAAAAACGCTAACAAAAATAGGAGGTTATAACTGACTTTAAAATAACTGTTTCTCGAAAGGTGAAGGATACAGCAAGGGAAATAAAGCAACTTTAACAGGTGTGGAATACAGCCAAAAACAATATAATGTGAAATGTGGGATAGTACAGGGCTGGGCTGTTGCTGCCAGGTCAGGTTAAGTGTCTGACCAGATCTCCATCTGGATTCAGGATCTGGCTCATGCACCTGCCTTTCTTCTTCACAAGTGGAGATTGCAGATATTATCAGCAATATTATCACAAGTTTCCTAGTGCCCTGCGTGTTTCTTAAGGCTTCTGTATTTGGAGTTATGCAGTTATGGGATATTAAGGATACTTATATATCCCATATATAAGTAAGAAAACTTATATATGGGATATATAAGGAAACTTATGGGATATTAAGGAAAAATATTAAGACCATTCCCGGGACTCTCTGGCAGGGGCACTCCCAAGGTCAGAGACTTTCTGGGACTGAAGGACCTTCCTTGGCTCCAGTGACCAGCAGCTCCCCACCTGGCTCCCCACACAGCCCACTCACATCACACCAGCTTTGCCAGGCAGAGGTGGCAGAGTGCCAGATGTGCCATCCCATAAAGCCATTTATTCCTGGGGCAGTAACACACAAACAGCCCCAGCTGGTGCCTCCAAGGAGGGACCCCAGCAAAGGAAGCCCTGGGATTTTATCCCATCAGTCTGCCCATGGTCAGTCTCGCTCTTCCTCCCGAGTCTGGCTCCTGTCCCATCTCTGTGTCCATCCACCTCGCTGGCATCACTGGTTTTCATCTCCCCTCTTGTCCAAGGGGTCGGCAATTCCTGGCTGCTGCTGAGTCTCAGTGTCCATTCACCTGGCTGAGTGTCACCTGCCTTTGTGCCTTTTGTCATCCCAAAGGTCAGCAGTTCATCCTCTTGTCCTGGGCTCCCACCCAGAGCTCAGCCTGCGCTTCAATCTGCATTTAAATCCTCATCTCAACCTGCATTTCCATCCCCAGCTTGTGAGCCCAGCTACCTGCACCAGATGTGTTCCTCAACAGTGAGAATTCTTAAAATTGCTGACTTCTAGCCCTTGCTGTAGAGACACCTATGAAAAACAGAAATGCTGAAGCCTCAGAACTCCCAGAAGGAAGAGGATGAACATGAGATGCAGAGTGTGTCTTTAAAATGTTAGGCTTTTTAAGGCATTTTAATTGTACTGACCATAAGTAGCTGTTGCACACTCTGGTTTATATTCCTACACACTGTCCAGGGGAGGCAGAAAAAGCAGCTGAAAGGCCGATCAACACTCAGAACTAGACCACCCTGTCCCCTTACACCCATTGGCGCCTTCCCTGCCCTGGGGAAGTTTTGCAGTTCAGGTCTCCGCCGGGCTCTGCCATCAGGACATACCCTAGGAGGCAGCAGAAGCCCACGTTCTCTCACAGCAGCTCACATCGACGTCTGTAACTTTCCTCCTCAGCCTCACCACTAGCTGCCTCTTAGCGTCAGTTTTGTCGCTGCCTAGCGAGGGCTGGGCAGCCTCGCACACCTTGTCACCGTAGGCATCTGCAGAGTTTCTGAAGCCACCAGCAGAAGGTCTTGCCTATGACAGGCTGAGCCTGGAAGTCATACCGAGATTGAGTGGGTGTCATGCAGAGAGCATTTATACCTTTGTGCAGTGCCCAGCTTGCCTCCGGATTTGCAGCCAAAGAGGAGAAATAGCTGCTTTCTCCACTCTGCTTTCAAAGTTCTGTAGTGCCACAGAAAGAGGATGGTCCCTGATGAGTGCCCAGGCACTGAAGCCCAGCAGTCTTTTCTCAGCGCCATTTCACACACCTGAAATTTATCTGGGCAAGCCAATTACAAACCATTTTCTGAAGGGCGGGACTATATCCATAGAGTATGCTCACCATAAAGCCATATTTGTAAGATTACCATATAAATGGGATATCCATCTTCAGAAATGAAGGACTGGGTAGGCAGGGCTACAGCAGTGCCCTCAGGACACACATTTCTGTGCCCCCCTTAGCTCTGACCTCTCCATTCACCCTCATCATTAAATTAGTGGGCAGCTGCCCCAGGGTAGCAGTGTCGGTGCAGTGTTGGGGGGGATGGCTGGGAGGTGAGGCCAGGGCAGGAGCTGGAGCTTGGGAAATGGTAGCTTGACCGAGGAGAAGGATGGAGGTGAAACAAGAAGCCATTCTTGCAGGATGTGGAAGTGGCAAAAAAATTCAATTTTCTTAGAGGATTTTGGAGCCTGAGCTCAGATTTTGCTTCAGACCAGGTGTCACTGGAGTCTGGTCTTGCAGCCTTGCATGGCTGTACCTTAGGCAGCACATGGGTTTTTGGATGTGGATTGGACTGTGTATTGTGTATGTGTATTGTGCGTATGTGTATTGTGTATTTTTTTGGATTTGTATTGGATGTGTTAATTTGGTGTACAGTAAACATGTAGAGCTCTGACTGGTGCTGTTTTTTTGGTTTTTTGTTTTTTTTTTTCCTGGCTACTTTTTACATTTTATGCATTCCAGCCCCTATTTTTCAGGCTCTAGAAGGGACTTAGATTGCTCTAGTAGTACTGAATATTGTTATTATTCCTGACTGGAGCTTTTGCTAGGTACTCTCAGCTCTCCTACTATAGCACATTCTAAACTCACCATCCAGAGGGAAAAAAACTCCAAAAGAAAACAGCATATCTGATGTTGAGAACAAATTTATTTCTAGCCCCAGCTAGAGGGGCTGTTACTCAGGGATCACTGCAAGGGGGTCAGATCCTGGAGTCCCAATGAGTTTTACCCTGAGGTAGGATTGCAAAAATAGACTTCTGATCCTGTGGTAAAACATATCTGCTTGGGGGGTAAGATACTGAATGGTGACAGGAACTGCTGTAAAGCTAACACAACTTTAATATGTGGGGAATAGAGTACTCTGTATGCTGCTGTGTGATTTCCTTCCTTGGCTTGGAAGGAAAAAACCCACTACTTGTATTTGGAAGGCAAATTTCAATCCCCAAAATATCTTCTCTGAATTTACTTAATTTTACTGGCTGGTTGAGAAGGCTGACCATAGCTCAGACTGGAGTACAGGTTATGTCATTCAGCAGAAAACTCTCTTGTGTTAGCAGAATTTTGTTTCATTTTATTATTTTTTTCCTCCTCTCTCTCCTCCTCCAAGATTATACATACAAAGGGAGGTCACAAAATAAAAATAAGCTGTAGCCAGCAAAGTTCAGGGTCTGAAATAATAAAAAATTCTATGTATACTTATTAGAATTTCTTGTTAATGAGGTCATTTATGTCCGGGCAGGAAATGTACAAAATAGCACAGGATAGAAAAATCTAGACACTATAAAACACGCCAACAAATTTGGCACATGCGTTACTCCCTTAATATGCCCCCAATGTAATCTATAGATCCCACAAGTGACCAGACTATGTTTATGTATGTAAAAACTCCTATATATGTAGCACTCATAAGAGTAGCAATTTTACTGGTGGGAAAAGATTATTGTGGTCTTTTTATAAAGCATAGAGGTTTACTTAGAGTGAGTCCTTGTAGAAGAGTGCAGGACCATGAAAAACTGTTAAAATGTCATGATTATATTAATTTCATACTTAAAGGAATACTTCACTTTAAGTTATGGCTCCAAAATTACACTGCTCATTCATGATGTTTTTAATGTATAATTGGCTGCCTTCAAAAATGTCACAGTAGGAGGAAAAAAAAAAGTTCATTTTCCTTGGCGTGTGTGCTGTTGCTATTCCTGTGTTCATTTGGCTTGGCTCGGGGAGCCAAATGCTGCAGTCTGAAATAACTTTTTATATGTTGACATGTGCATTTAACTAGAATAAGCAGGCAGAGTGGACCAAGTTGGATTCAGCAAGGAACAAAATATATCTTGTGTTGCACCTTTTAATGTGTCAGTCTCAGTGTCTGATTCTTCCTCATTTCGTCATTGTCACGGCACACATGGACCACAAAGACCAGGCACTGAGAGAATGCTGTTGGGGAGAGGAGGGAAGAATAAGAAGGAAGGATGGAAAATATAATCTCTTGAAAGAAAAGCTGGGAAGGAAATACTATTAACTTGTTGAAATTTATTTAGCAAAATTTGTTTACTCTGTTGTTTCCCAGAGCAAATAGACCTTTGTAGCTTCGTTGACTGTCCCTTGGTGTGGCCAAAGGAGAGGCCTCTCCAGCCCCAACATACTGAGCTGGATTCTTGAACCCTCACCTCCTGTTCACCCCCCTGGCCTGAGTCTTGATCTTTTTCTAGAGTTGATTTGAGGTCTAGGTGCTGGATTTGATCTGATCTCTAAATCAGACTGCTGACATCTGTGTTTGACAGCAAGCCCCAGGAGAAAGGCTGTGGTGTTGCGCTGCAGGTGGGGACGTGGTGCTGTATGGAGTGGAGCCACGCTTCCCCCCGTGTCCTCTGTGCTCCCCACTTCCCCCAGCACACAGCTGGGCTGCAGGAACCTGCCATGGCATGCTTTTCTGGTTGGTCACACTCCTCCTCTGCTTCTCGGGCGTTCCTCAGCTCACAGGGATGTCCCATAGTCTGAATCATAGTTATGTCACCTGGACCTTACACAGAGAGAATCCTAAATGCTTACAGGGCTGCAGGACAAGAGGACACATAAGGAGAATCCCAAGGAAATTTTGTAGGCAGTCCCACAACTTTGAATGTCTGTCTCCTGGGTCATTACTTTTGGGGAGGAAAAAAACACCACTCTTCTGTACCCACCTCCGTAGAGTGCCACAAACCTGACAAACACCCTCAGAAGAGCAGATGGCTGTGCACTGTGAGAAGACTTTCTGGGAAGCAGAAGTTAAGGATCAGCAGTGGGTAGTGCCCTGCTTGTTTTGCAAGCTAGGCAAAAAATACCTATTTTATTCGGTTATAAACAGGAAACCTGCGCCAAGTTAGTGGAGGTTCTTGTCCAGGACCACTCCCTAGATGAGCTCAGGCTCGATGTTCTTGTCAAGATGAAAATCGTGACACGCCCTGTGCCTTGTGCATTGTTGGGACCTGCTCCTGACCACATCTCAGCAGGCCTTTCTGCCTTGAGCACATTCAAACGCTGTGCAAAGACCTAGAGGTCAGTTAGGGAAAACAAAGACAACAAACAAACAAACCCCCAAAAACAGAACCAAAAACAAACAAAAAACCCCCCAAAGAGGTGAAAAATTAAGGGTATTTAGGAAACTCAAATCCATGCACTGAAGTCTACTGCATAGGTGTGACAGTCTATGATAGAGCACCAAAATACTAGGATTTGGGGGCTTTTTGTATCATTGTGTCAGTGTTGCATGTTTTAGGTAGATGTCGTGTTCTGCATGACATCTGTTGGTCTTCCCAATGAGGGCTTCTGTGTTTAAATCCAAAGGAGACGTTTGTGTTTGTGCCACTAGCTCTCCTAACTGTTTCCTCAGTAGAAACAAAGAGGGACCTATAAGAAGCTTGATTTTGATATCTGCAGATTTTATTGACTTTTCCCTGTGATACACCTGATACTAGGGAAAAAATGATCTTTTGTTGTTTGTGTGTTGACTCGTTTACTAAAAAAAACCCCAACAAATCAAGTAAGACTTGAACTGAAAATGCTCAAGAACCCTAACCCTGAAGTCCTTGATTCATGTTTCCCTCCATGCTCAAAACTGCCATCTTCACCCATGCAAGTAATATACCGTTTTAGAAGTAGTCATCTCTTTTTTTTTCTGGTTTTTTCCTCTCCTTTTTTTCTTATCTGTCCTGTGTTGGAGGACAAATATCACCAATTTGAGCTGTTTTATAAAACAGCTTTGTAGTGCAAAGCCAAATATATTTTGGCTTCTCTGTCACTGGGGGGAATGAGTGCTCAAATACAGTATTTATTAGCATTTAAATAGTCTGAATTTTACACCTTTGTGTGCACACATGCGTTTTACTTCTCAACCCTCTCCACCCTCTCCCCCCCAAGGCATTAATGAAGTTTGTTGTTCTCAAAATAGCCGTTCTGTTTGGAATACCTAATTGCTGGGTTTCTGTTGTGGTGCTTTGGTCAGAAAAAGCCCCGTAAAGAGCAGCCCGTGTGTCCCTGGCTCAATGGGGACCTGTGTTCCCCTCGGGGAGCCTCGAGGGGCTGTGGCTGAGGATCTCAGCTCCCTGTTTCATTTAGACCTCTCTGGGACAAGCAGCACACACTCCATTGATGGGCACCGTCAAAGGGCTCCTGGAACCGAATGATTTATTTATTTATTGCTTCTATATTTATTTATTGCCAGTATCAAAGAAAAGATTGTGCTCATGGGCTTTTCATCTTCTCCCAGGCTCTGCCTGCACACTGCACTGCAGAAATATTTCCCCCTCTGAATGCACTTGTGCTGACTGGAACTAGATCCTCACAGGCAAACTGCAACTCTTACTGCTGCTGCAATGTCATAATATTTCATAGGCCATTTATAAATATTATTGCCAGAGCAAATAAATTTCTTCAGAGTACTTAGTCTACTGCTAATAAATAGTTTATTTAAGCTTGTAAGAATGGTGACATTTCACTTGGAATATCTTTGGCCTCTTAAAAGTTGTTAGTGCAGAGAAGAAAAGGGGAAAAATAAACTGGAAAAAATATGAAGTAGATCTTTCGATATTTTTTTCCCTATGTTTTTACTTGCTTAAAAGGGCCTTCTTGTCAGACTACATGTCTCTGTGTGAAGATATTACAGGGTTTGATTAATGTGGATGATTTAACATCTTCTTTAGTAGATTATTCCCTCTTTTTTCCTCTTTCATTCCCTCTTTTTTTCTTTTTCAGAGCTGCATGAAGCTGCAGTAGTGCTTGAGCAGGTTACCTGTCACATCAACAGTAGTAACTAAATTCCTTTTGTCACTTTCCCCTTTTGGGGTAAACATTACGGGCATGGTGTTGGCATTTTATTTGTTCATTTTTGGATGTTTTGGGGGTAGGTTTAGGTTTACCATTATTATTCCTCTTGCTCTTTGGTTAAAAAGGCAGGGGTTCAGATGTATTTTTAATAATGATATGAAGACACAGACAGAAAGGGGGAGAAGATTCGTTTTTGTGATGTGGTTGTGTTTTGTTAGAGGTTTTTTGACATCTCAGCAAAGGTGTCAACTCCCAGCTCTTTTCATTCAACTACTGAATTCACATCAAGAATAAATGCTAAAATTTTCTTTCATATGCTTCCCATAAAATGTGTCATTTCATTCAGGCTCAGAAGGAGGTACAAAGCTGATGATTTTATTTGTGCATGTGTGGGAACATTATATTTCAATTGCAATCATCCAGTATGGAAAGAAAAATAATGTTCCACTGAAAACCTCTAGAGATTTTTGAACCCAGTCCTGTTTAAAAATTACAATCCCTGCAGTTCTAGAGATGCTTAATACCTCCCCTGGCAGAGTCCATGTCAGTCTCTCCCAGATGACAGGGAATCTTCAGAAACTCTTGGAACAGGCAGGGAAAAAAACCTCAGCAAATTCAAAATATCTATAGGAAGGGGAATAATTTTATACTAAGGGAGTTAGCAGGCACTTGGTTAAAGACTTCTGGTGTAAAGAGCCTGGAAAATTTTGTACATACCTCGACCAAATCCCACATAAGACTGGGAGGAAGGGAAACAAACCTCCCGTGTGCTCTTTAGCTGACAGATGACAGGGTTTCCAAGAGCAAAGCAGGAAATTCTCTGCACTCACTTACAAGTTTATGGCAACACAGGTGTACTCTCCTGCAGACTTTGGTCTGCACATGATTTTGTCATTTAAATAGTTTGGGAGAAGAGCTCTTCTGACTTGGATTTCTTGCTTCTGAATGGGCTTCCCCTGCATTCATGATTTCTGCCACAGAATACCATGAGCTTGTCTTTTTAGATGCCTGTGTTGGAGATTTTTTGTCTTGTTTTCCATTTTTTGTCCTTTTTTCTCTTGGAAAATATCAATCTCTGAGCAGTGCTTTCATTCACTTTCTTCCACAAGACATTTGTTCTGAACATTCCTCTTCATCCCCAGTGCACAGCAAGGATGGCATCACAAGGCAAAAAAAGGAACTTCCCCTGGTCTGTCACAGTGAGTGTCTGAATGAAAAGACAATAAAAAGGCAATCCGTTTTCAGCCACACTTATACAAATGAACAGAAAAAAAAAAAAAAAAACAACAAAAAACCCCAAACAAACAAAAAACAACCTCCCCCCAAAAAACCCCCACAAAAAACAACCAAACCAAATGCCCCCCTCCAAAAAGAAAGAAAAAACCAAAAGCCAATCAAACAACAACAACAAAAAGGCTGCATGTCCACTATTCAGCAATGTGGCCATATCATATGCGTGGGTCACTTTGAGAGAATTTGCACAAACATCCTTTGCAAACTTACTGTACTTGTTGATCTTCCAGCTCTGGGAAAGAGTACAGGAAGGGGGAAATGTCTCCAAAGCATCAACATGGAAAGGGCTTCAGTGGCAAAGCTTTAGGGTGGGGTTTTTTTGTGCAAAAATCTGGGCTCCTCTGCATCCCTGACATCCAGGGACAGCTCTCAGTGTAACTGAGTGTGCAACATGAGAAGCCTCTGTGCTAATTCCTGGCAGCTCTGCTTGTGTTTTCCACTGAAAATTGAGACCTTTGTTCCTCATTCTCAAGTGACTCCACAGCTCCTGGAGGGGCCACAGCTCAGCCAAGCCTTGTGCTGCACCTGTGCTGTTTGCTCTCTGAGGAGGGGGCAGGCAGGGAGCACAAAAGACCATGCAAATGGCAGAATTACCTTCCAGCAGTATCTTCCATGTTTTCCAAGGGGTTTATTGCAACACCACCTTAGTCCCTCTCCTGACCATGTTTATGTAGGCTGGAGGACCTGGCAGGAAGGCAGGATGCCTTCCAGCTGTTGATTTTTTATCTTTTCTCTGATCTTCAGGGCATGCAGCAAGCATCATAATAATTCATATGTGTGTTTAATATCAGTGGAGTATTTTAGTTTGGACTTTTTCCTTTATGGGCTGCATAAAGACACATTTTGTGAGATTTTAACTTCCCTCATAAAACCCCTTGCTTGCAGCAAGCTGCATTCTGCTCAGTAAAGCTGTCAAAACTGACAGATTCAGCTTTGATCATAATAACAAGTGTTTGACCCCAAGTTTTCAGAAATGTCCCTTTTACATAGGGGGGAAAAAAGTCATTACACTTTCCAAAGGCAAACTCCAAAGCTTAGGGAAAATTATGCTGTTGCATGTGAACATTTTGACTTTTACTGAGCCTTGTTGAAGGAAGCAGCTTGAAATTTAATTGACTACAGAAAAATTGAGGTCCTGGAAAATAACTTTTGTGTTTTCAAAAGGTGTAGGGAGATAGGTCTATTTGCAAAACAACTGTTTAGCCTATTGACATAGATAGAGCTGATTCTTTAGATTTCAGTGTTGTAACCAAAAGAGTGAGATTTTGGATTAAGTAGGTGTTATAACTTGTATGTGAGGTAGATGTTATCAGCCTGAAATACTACTGATATTTAAAACTGCTGAATACCATTTCCAGATATTTCAGTGTGCTTCTGAGAAATAACTAATGTAGAGAATTTCCAGTTGTAGAAACCCAGGTGGGCCTGGAGCCAGGCTCTCACCTGGCTGAGATCAGAGCTGCTGGGGCTTAGCTCCTACAAGCAGCTGTTCAGGGTTTCACTGCAAATTGTCAGAAGTCCCAGGGCTGGAGAATTTACTTGGAAATGCTGTTGTGTTTATCCAGAGGAGAAGGTGGCTCTGCCTTTGAGGTACCTCTTAGATGACTGGGTTCAAATTTGACTCTCACCTTCCCCGGGGCTGACATCCAATGGGATGCAGTTTTTTTATGAAAAATACTCTTAATCATCCAAAGAGTAAAAATTTTCAAAGTAGTTAACCAACACTATAAATACCTGTGATGCCAGGATCTTAAGCTCAGGGGCTGCATGGCAAAAGCAGTTTAGAACTGTTCTCTCAGTCCTTCATCAGAACAGTGCTTTCTTTCTCTGAGTTTTTAATAGGCATCTCAAGCTGAGATGACTGTCAGCACTTTCTTCTGGTAAGACTCAGTTTTGCTAAATATATGTTCTACATTTGTAGCTATAAATATCTACAGATATAGAGTACACACTTTCTGCAGGAAGCCAGGTTCCATTTCTAGTTAATTTTCTGATTCATTCGAATTGTGTATATCACTTTAATTGCCTTTTTTTAAAAAATTTGCATATGCCCAGTTGTGAGAAATCTCGTGACATTTTACACAAGTCTACTTTCAGTTCCTGTGCCTCATTAGCTGATGAGTTCATTTCTGTAATGTGGGTCTCTCTGGCTAGGGCACAGCACTGAGAGTGAATTCTGTGGTTCTGAGAAGCAGACTCTTGTGCCTGGAGGCAAAATTAAATGATCTTTAAAAAAATCAGATTCAATATCCCATTTAGATAATTATTTGTATGCTTTTATAGACAGAGGGAGTTATGCAAAGAAATGAAACAAGAAATAAAATCAAAGTCAGGTTAAGGTTATTTTCATTTCCCCAAATCAGCATACATCTGTGGAAGTCTACATAGACTATCAAGTGGAAGAGGTTTGCAGGATTCAATGCTTTATGAGTAGCTAGAAGATATTATTTAGCATTTTCTCAAAAGCAGACATATGCCCCATGCCCCAGAGCCTCAGTCTAACCACTGCATGATGGATTGAGAAAGAAATTTCTGCTATGGCCAGCTCAGCCCTTATAACTGCCCACTAACAATGCCGTCACCTCTCTGTGAGACTTCTTTTTATCTGTCCCAGATGCTAAACCCTGTTTTCCTTTGCAAAAATGTGCCCCACAAGAAAAGTCAGAATCTTTTAAATGCCATGAGACTAAAAATTCTCTTAAGTTCAGGATAAGCCTGCCAAAGAGAAGGTATCTGAATTTGCACTCTGTAACTGAGAGCTGTCTCTGAACAACAGAACAGTGGATGTAAAAATGTGTTGAAGAGTTGCAGGAGTTTGTATGCAGCTGGGTTTGTGTGTAGCTAAAGGAACTCCCTAAATTAAAACTAGGCCAGAATAATCCAAACAACCCTTGGTGTTAAAAATATATTACTGGCTTGGGCTTTTTTGTATTGCAGGACAAGGAGGATAATACCCTGCTTAAAAAGATAACTCACTTTCAGTCATTTGAACAAAATCATTAACCAGCTTGCACATATGTTTAGCCAGTGATCCTTTAGGCTTCTCTGAAGAATCAGACCCTTGTGTGTGTGGCTTGTGAGGATCTGGGGGATGTGGTATCTGCAGGAGTCCTGTTCAGAAATCAAGCAGCTATCCTGAGGTCACAGTGAATATCTAAGATTTCTGTGTAAAATTGAGGTCCAGGCAGTGCTGGAGTTCTCCCTACCCATGGTTTTCTCCTCCTGCAGAAAGAGGAATGGCAGGAGTGGACAGGTACAGAAACCTGAAGTTGAACTCACTGCTGCTTAACTCTTCTGCTTATTGTCTTTATTAGGCAGTTCAATCCCCAGTATTCTTCAGAGTACTTCAGCTTGAGAGAATTTCTCTCAGAAATGCAGCTTCCCCTTTGCAACTCCTTTCTAACACACACTCTAACACAGTTAAAGCAAATCCTCTATTAAGTTCATTCAGTGACCAAAAAAATCTTTGTTAACAGACAGTTAAAATTGCCCAGTGGTTTCTTAAGTCTTTCCAAAAGGCCTTGCTCAGCAAAACTCACCCCCCTGAAAACACAGAAAATGAGGAATCCTAGCATAAACCAGCAGAACCTTAACTGTGACCCCCTGGAAGTCTCAGTCGCTGGAATTACTGGCATTCTCTCCAGATGAGTTCAGTGCCGTAGGTTTTTCTGAGCCTGATGCTCCAGAACAGCATGTGCTATCAGCAGGCAAGCTGCAATCTGCATTTGTTTTTATTTTGCTTGGGGTTTTTGGCAGTTGAATCCCTGCATTTTAAACAGTGTCAAAGGGATATTTTGATAGGATTTAGAAAAAAGATGTTTTAGCCAGCCCTCCCCTTTCACTGCAGTCAGTTCTCTGCCTGATGGATGAGCAGTGTGTGCCTTACCTGGACACTTCTGGAAGTTCAAACATTTGCCCCTTTCACTGTCATCTCTACTGGATTTTAGAACCCTTAGAATACACCACTGGCAGGCTCCTCACACTTGCTGACTTTGACTGTCACTTCATCATGCTCCAGTTTCTCTTCCTCCACCTCTTCTTGCACCCCTGTTTTCCAGCCCCTAGAGTCTCCCCCAGGACCTTGTCCATGATATCAGAAAACTCCAGTGTAAGCTAAAAGCATCTCAAGTTTTTTTAGGTACTTTAAAATCAGCCCAATTTCAGCCTGAATTTCAAGGCTTTCCCACTTTAGTTATGGCAAAACCAGAGTTCTGCTACAATCAGCATTTCTCCTGTGTTAAAATATGAAGAAAAAGCAATACAACAGAGCAAACTGCTCTGCTTCCCTCTAAGTATTTAATTGTTCATAGGCTATGGTTAAGTGGGGCTTTAAAGCCACCTCAGTAGATACTCAGGGGAAACAGAGTTGTGAAATGCTGTGCAACATCAGTCCTTGTGCTTGGGAATATTCAGTTTCTCACAAACCCAGGATATTTAATGGACAAAAAAGTAAAAAGCTGCAAGAAAATTCTGTTTCATCTTAAGTTCTTGTATGTGTAGTTTACAGGAGCAGTAATTTCAGGCATAGTTGTGATGTTTCTTGAAGTGAGGGCACAGTATCAACTCTTTAGTTCCAAGATGGAGCACTGCCAAATCCTTGAGTTTTAGTGCTGATGTTGGTAAATAATCACAGGTTTTGGCTAACCATACAGGTACGAATTTGTGGGTTAGACCAAAAAAAGCAATACCAGCACACTGACAGGAATTGATTCAAATGCAAATTCTCTAATAGTTGTGCTCTTGTTCCAGTCCTTCAGGCTGAAATGAAAGCTCAGAGCTCTTTTGATTGGAAGCAGAGATTTATGGTTAATTATAGCATTTCCCATGATTATATGTTTGTGCTTCAGTAATTGCTAGATGAGGAGGAACGTTGAAACAATTTTAGGGCTAGTATGTTGCTCTACCAAAAGATACACCTTCAGATATCTCAGCATGGGCCCTTCCTTATTTCTTTATAAGGAAAAATACATGGCAAAAATTTCACTCCACTGGTCCTTCAGAAAGGTGGTGGCAGGAGATGGTGCTGCTTCTGCCTCCACTGCTTCTGTCCCGCACCTTTTCTTCTACAGACAAGTCCCTCAACATCCCCATCTGAAAAACTGCCATGAAAAACAGTCTGGGGTGAACAATGAGCTCAACTCATCCAGACCATGAGTTCTGCAGGGATCAGACAAAATATTTTGCCATTAAGAGCAAAATAGATTGGTTATGATAAAATAGTCAGGTGTTCTGATCCAAAATTCTGATGTTGTACATCATGAAGTCACAGCACGGTTTGACTTGGGAGGGATGTTTAAAAATAATCCAGCCCAGCCTCTCTGCAATGAGCAAAGACATCTTTAACTAGATCAGGTTGCCCAGAGCCCCAGTCTTGGCTTTTATGGTAATTCTGCCCTATATTCCAAATATATGATTGCACATTGCAAGGTAAGAGTAACAGGTTACTAAATTCCCATCCTTGTTTCATAATCTGTATCTTAATTGCCTATATTTAAAAAGAAGCTCCTATGGACAGTGTATTTCTCTTTTAAATTTACTCACAAGGAGAATAGTAAAAAGCAAACTACTCTGCCAGATGTTCAAAGACTTTTTTATCCCCCCCACCTACTGCTTTCATGACCATGAAAACCTTGCCTTTTTCGTTTGTCTCTTGAGTAGAAAAGCTAAATGAACCTGGATGAACTGAAAGCTAAAGAACAAGTCAGATTTTAGATATGAGTTCACTCTAGCTGTAGCTGTGCAAGAGATACAGCAATGAAATACAAGTACACTTTGGAGATATTCAGTTACTTAATTAGAAGATTATCACTGAATCACTTGTCATGGAGGTCAAAATGAAACTCTTAACGAGAACTACAGAATTTATATTTCCACATCCACTCCCAGAAGAGCCAGGGCAGTGAGTGGCCAAGGCTTCCACAATCACTACAGGACAGGTGTTGATATCATACATACTCGAAGCACCTAAGAAACATAGTTGATAAAATAAATGATGGTGATTATACAGATGGCATTGTCTACTGGAGCAAGCCAGCCCAGGATCTAATTTATAAGATATAAATTTAAGTCTGAGTTAACTCCCTATATTGGAAATTAAGAAGAAAATAATTTTTCTGGAAGTACTTGATTCTCTCCACTGGCTGCTAAGGGACTCTTGATATCAAGCACAAGGGAGAGGGGATCCATCCAATTTCTGTGCCTGATGTAGAAAGAGACACACTTTCTTTCTCTTGTCAGCTGAGGATGATGTTCTCCCGCTGGCAGTTGAGTCCTGGAGGGGAGCTCAGTCTTTAACCAGGTGGAAATGGTTCAGAATATGGTCTGGACAAGCTGGAAGAACATTGCAGTCTGACTGTTCCTTATCCTCTGTGTCTTGGTTGGTCAGGACATTGAAGTCAGTTTTTTTCTGTCTCTAAATATATTTGGTACATTAAAATCTCACTGTGAGATTAAGCCACTCCTCACAGTCTGGAATTTTGCTCTTGAGATGTAATCCTTGCTTGATAGTCCTGTGATCTTTTTTGCTTTCATTATGCTCCAGGACAGGCTGGGGAATAAGACCTTACTCATTTTTACTGCTGGCAAACGACTGCTGGGCACCTTCATATGAAACTGCAAAACAGGATACAAAAAGCAAAGAGATTTATTTTAGGCTGACTTTAAAAAGAACCAAGTACTATTTTTAGTGTGTTTACTACTCGTCAAAGGGATTTTCTGTTGTCTCAAACCCAGGCCACTGAGGTTTACCACTGCTTGTATAACATTTTTTCAATAGTGCTGTTCCTTTTTCAGTAATTGGTGTGGCTTCCCATGGCTCCAGCAGCCCTGCTCTCCCTGGGCAGCCTGGGAGGGGGATTTGCCCACGCTGGGGTGAGAGAGGCTGCACTTTTTGGGTCTGGGTGGGGTCCCTGTTGACTTCATCTGCCTCAGAGTCAAGCTCTGGACTGTTTTGGTTTCCCTGAAGCATACTTAGTTTCCTGATACATTTCTAAATTTAGCTCTTACATTGGATGCAGGAATGTTTACTCATGCAAAGTCAGGCAAGGTAAACACTTCTAACTTTTTTTTTTTTTTTGTCAGTAACTTTTTAATGAAAATGAGTCTTGAATTATATTTGGCATCATCCTGGCGTGCTGGAGCTAAGTACAGGGACTGTCTTCCTTTTCTGATATCTGTGATTTCTAATTTTATTTTCATGTGGAAAGGGGTGATTTAGTGATCCTTCATTATAGGTGTGTCGGTCAGAGTTGATGTTGTGAATTTTGCATTCACCTTCTTAATAACATAGCCCTGAATGAATCTGTTGACAGAAACTGAGCAATTTAAAAATACATTTGAAAGTATGCAATGGGATTATGACAGAGGGCCGTGCCAGAAAAAATACAAGCTCTTACTATGCTGTTACAGTTGCTTAAGCACACATTAAATGCATAGTTCGCACTCTCTTTTGCTCTCTCTCTCTCTTTTAAAGAATGTATTGTGAAGTACATTTATTTAGGACTGTGCTATTATGTTAATACAGCTTTGATTCTGCTGATGGATTTCTTTTTTTAATCCCTCCTGTTTATTTATGATAAGCTCTGACTCGAGATTTGACGTAAGTTTGCATTCTGTTCATATAAATCTGATTTAAAAGCTATTTGTGCGAGTGGTTTACTTGAATTTTTTGAACAGGAAGATGCATTTGTGAGCAGGCTGTTACTTTCTCTTAAGGTGCAATCATCTCATCAGCTGGTACTGCTGTACCTTTGAGGAGGAGTGAGGACTCCTCTTGGCCAGTCTTAATGAAAAAGTCATTGTGCCATATCACACCTTGTGGTACTTTTTACTTTTGTGTAGGGGAATAACCTAATTCTGATACAAGATAGAGAAAAAAGAAAACCTTTGAAATAAATTGATGGCTTTTTGAAAATCAGTCTCCCTTCAGCAAGCTCCTTACACAGGACACTTTTCTACCAACACAAGTGACTGGTGCCCAGACAAATGGGGTCAGTACTGGAGCAGTGATTTGGTCCTGCACTCCCCTTTTCCTTCACCTCCTATCCTGTGGTCTTGCATGCACTTATTTTTCCTCACAGAGTCATACATTCCTCACACAGCCTGGCCCAGGGCTGGAGGCAGCTCTGCAGGTGGGGTCTCACCTGAGCAGGGCAGAGGGGCTGAATCCCCCCTCTCCTGCTGCCCACACTGGGAGATCAGCCCAGGGCATAGGGGGTCTCTGGGATGGGCCATGTCCAGCTGTCACCACCAGCAGCCCCAGGTCCTTCTCCCAGGGCTGTTCCATCTGCTCATCCCCAGCCCAGATTGCTCTGAGGGTTTTCCTGAGCCAGGTGCAGCATCAGCACGTGGTCTTGTTCAACCTCATTGGGATTCCCATGTTGCTTTTTGTTCTTTTTTTTGTTTAAATGGAAGCAGGATGCTCCTTCAGGAGCAAACTTCATCCATAAATAACTCAGTGCTATGTGTGGTCTGATATATATGGAACTTGAGTGTTTATTTTGTCTGTAATGACAATATCTCCCTTATACAGCACTCAGGAGGAACTTGCTATTTCTTGTAGTGTATTCCTCCATGTACTGCAGCAGTACACCAGAGCCCCAGGTCTGCAGGAAGACACTTCACTAACATGAAGTAAAATGCAAAAAGAAGTAAGGTCATCCTGTAGGAGCCGTCCTTGCTCATGCTGAAGGTCCCTGTCCTCTCTGAGGGACCCTCTGCTCCCAGAAAGAGCTGAGGAGCTGAGCAGCATCAGAAGCAGCCAGATTGGCGGGGGGCATGGGCAATGTGCACCTGAGACTTTGTCCAGTGCTCTAGAAAGTCTTATGAATTGGAGATCCTGGAAAGAAATTTGGCCTTTGAGTCATGCTGCTCACGTGTGGTGAGTCATGGGGCTGGGAAGTCACAGACAAGCCGTGCCAAGTGTGGGCAGAGTCTGGGGAGCTCTGGATGAACTGGGCTCCCTGGGAAGTGCAGGGCAGCAGTGTCCTCTCCCTCCTTCCGTAAGCCACAAGTTCGCCTGGGCTCATCTGTGTGACATCCCCTGTTCAGCTGGGCCATAACTCTGGCTTGGGGAATATCCATCTCCCAAATCTCCACCAGCAGCCCTAATGGTGTGAGAGCTACCACTGCTTGAACTCCTGTTGCTTTCCTCACTTCCCTGCTAATCCTGCTTTCCTGTCCAGTGAGGGAGTTCTTGGGGATATTGGCCAGAGCTGGTGACAAAATGCACGGCATCGTCCTCTGAGCGCTCTGGGAGGAAGCGTAATATTGGCAATAAAAATAGAACAATTGATTTGTGAGCTGAGCTCTACATTGACACAAAAAAGGTCATTGAAAGGGCTTTGCAAAAAGTAAAGGGAGATATTTGAGAAAGTGCCCAAGCTGCAGAAACGCTGAACAATGGGAGTTTGACTGGAATATGCTTAACCGAGCCTCTCGAATCCTACCCAGCAGTTGTGACAATGCATGTCATCTGTTGACACGCAGAGGAAAATTGAAGCCCATTCAGAGCAGAGCTATTTTGGGGTGTTTGTTCCAGGCCCTGTGCTTGGCTCAGGCCCTGTGTGTGAATGGCTGCAGACGCCTCCCCAGTCAAGTAGCCGTGGGTTTGGCAATGAGCTCCCTCCCACTGGGAGATAAGGCAGTTTGTACCCTGTCAGTGACCAGAGGCAGCCACAAAACATTAGGCAGGCTCCTGACTGTCGAGAGCTGAAACTGCTTGAAAACAGCAGGGTCAGTCTGCTCTCAAACACACTGGTATTATCTCATTAGCGATGGTATTTACTGCACAGCTCAGGGAGCAGAAAAGGGAGTTGTTAAAAAAGAAAGAAAAAAAAAAAAAAAAAAGGCAAACAAATAGTATATAAAATCATTAGGCGGAGGGAATGGTGTTTACATGTGGATTTTTTCTTTATTAAAGTAGTAGTTGCGCTAGTAAGTGAATCATATACAAGCAGCAGATTATCACTTCCTTATCTTGTCTCCAAGTTACGTTCTCCTTTCAGCTGACAGTCAAGAAGGCATTTTACCTGGAGATCAGTCCTTGTTTATAAAGCTTTTTTTTTTTTAAATTTTTTTTTTTTTTTTACAACTGAAGAAATACAGTGTAGCTCGTAATGTTCAGCTTTGGGAAGGAAAGAGGCCCTCCTGTGAAGCTCCTTTTTCTCTCCTTTCTCCATATGCACCTTCTCCTTTCTCCCATGGGATGGTTTTGCTGTCAGCTTCTCTGCTGCTGGTTGGAGTGCCACAAATTTAGCTCTGACTTTACTGGGGCATTATGGGGTAAAGATTCAAGAGAAGACCAACCAGGAGCATAAAAATACCAGACAGTGCACGAGTGGTACATCCCGGGGGCCAGCAGGAGTGGCAGGAGACATGGGAAGTGCACAGGAAGCTGTTTCCTTCAGAGCACTCCAAAATATCCAGCAGATACACTTCTACCAGGCTTTAAACATGGTCACAAACACAGGAATATCTGATAGGTTTCCACAATGGGAGCTGAAAATGGAACTGCTTCACCCTGTCCCTGCTGAGGACTTCAGGATGAACTTGGACTGGCAGCAGCCCCTGCAGCCTTCCACTGTGGCCACATGCATTTCTCACAGGCTTGGGGGCCACTTGTCAGAGGAAAGGCTTTGCAGGGTCAGAATATTTATCCTGTCAAAAGTGTGCATTGGGATTCTTCCTCAGAAGTGGATCCTCCTTTTAGTCTGTGCTTGTACTCTCTACTCCAGTGGTGCTCTCAGCTGTGACCAGTGGGTTGGGGTCACACAAATCATCTGCATGGAAAATTATCAGAGGTGCCCTGCTGTAAGAAATAAATAAGTAAATAAGGTGATATCAGAGACAAAGGAGCTCTCAGAAAGAAGAGAGAGGAGAGGGAAGAGAGCAGCACATACTAAAAGTGTATAGTGGAAAAGGAAGGTGAGGAAGGGTCTTTAAGTTTCCTTTGGTACTCAGGGGTTGCAGCCATATCATGGGGGATTTGATTTTAACAAATGGACCATACACACGAAGATCTGCTTTTTACAAAACAGAACTAACTCCTCGGGTTTCCAGAGTGCAAACTAGTTCTTCATGTGGTTTCCTCAGATGTGTGTGTTACTTGGCAGATAACATAAAACCTGTGCACTCCCTGTGAAGGATTTTCTGTCTGAGCTGTGTTGGTGAATTGTACTTTCTCAGGCAGAACAAATTATATAATTTAGTTTCTTGCTGAAGTACAGGTGTAGTTCTGGCTCAGATAAATTCACATATACAAGTGCTAAAATTACAGTTTCCAAAAAATCTAGGGGGAAGAAAACCCTTCTCTTAATTTCTTGACTGTTTGGCTCAGTTAGTTTTCAGAAGACAAACACAGAGAGGGGTATGCAGAGAACCAAAAGAATGTGTTGAAAGTGCAAATGCACACAGACACGAAAATATGTTGGGACAAGCTCACTGGCATGGGGATTTATAAAAAGACACTGAGTTAATGTTTTTCACCTTTTAGAATGAAAGTTTATGCAAATAAATTGTCCAGACAATTCTCCTCCCCTCCCCCCCAAAAAAATTTGCCAATTTCATATGGTTTTTTTAAATCAGCTTTTCATAAAAATGCATAACAATGGTTTTAGGCTGAATCCAATTCTGTAATCTACTGGGGGTTGTTACATTAAAATAAACTTTCAAATGATAGGGCCCCTCCTGTGCTTGTTGTCATACAGAGACATGCTGCTTTATAGCACCAGAGGGTTTGGTTTCAGACAAACTAAAAGTGCTTCTAATTTAATTGAAACAGCACAGGCCAAATTGTGAGCAAAGAAATGGATACTGAGAAAAGAACAGGACAGGAACTACACTGAATAATGCAGCTGCAATTCAGTGTCAACTGAAAATGGGCTCCAGTATTTTTTTACCAAGATGTGGTTTTGTCAAACAAAACCTGGCAGGGCAAAATTATCTTTCAAATTTTGTCCTGAAAACTAGGAGATAGAAATAAGGTGAGGAAAAAATATTGCATATTACAGCATATAATGGAGTGGTTTTTTTAAGTATTATCCACTCTAGATTATATTGGTAAAATATAAATTGTATCTGATTTGCTTCTATTTCTTACAGTCTAGAAGATATGTATAATTAAGGTCTTTTTCTTTTGCACAAGGTTAGAAATATAAGTGTACAGAAAGCTGAATGCAAACTTACTGCAAAAAAAACTTCTTAAATGCTTTCAGAATTGATATCATTATGAAGCATATTGTTACTCTGGCCTCTGCACGAATCAATTTTTCCTTCTTTATTTATTTATCCTTTTTTTTTTTTTTTTTTTTTTTTTTTTTTTTTTTTTTTTTTTCCGTGCCCAGGACATGTTTACACTAGGTAGGCATTTTTGGGTCCATAAATGAAGTGGATGCAAAGAGTGTTTTTAAAAAATCACTACTCAACAAACTCCCTGGAATAAAATCAGCAGTATATCAGCTCTTAATAATTAGAGTTAGTTTGCACAAAGGCTGCATGTTTGCTGTTCTCAGGTATTCCTCTGCATACCTGGGGATGTACTAGCAGGCATAAGAAATATAATGAGGTTAAAAACATAATTAAAACTTGCATGTGAAGCCCTACAAGAGAGGAATGTAGGAGTTTTGCTATTCTTGAGTGGCCATTTCTTCTTTTTATAGATTGGTTTTATTTGCTATCACATGCCACATTTAGCTCACTGATAAATTCATTCAGGCTCCCCCAATTTTCCTTTGTGAATGGAAGTGCAGGCTGGCACAGAGAGCAGGACAGCTCTCTGCATGAGTCTGGGTGTTAAACTGCCTCGAACAAACCTGTCAGGACAGTTAAAATTCATTGTTTATAGGTGAGCCTGAGCTATTTGATTGATCATCCTTCACAATAATGCAAAGGGATGCTGAGAGTGGTGGAAGAGTCTCAGCCTGTCTGGCAAATATCCTGCAATTTTAATTGTGCTCAGACAGGAAAAAATAGAAGGCATTTGCTGCAGCTAAGTGAACAATCCAAAGTGGACAATGTATTTAACACATTAAGGCTGGGAGTCTGGGCTGCATCAGAGCCTAAAGAGCTCCTCACAGGACAGCTCCAAGAACAGCTAAAAGCAGAATTAAGCAACCTCGCCAGTGCCTGCCTCAGATTTTGGCACAGCCTTTTCTCCTATTGCAGGTCAGTATGGGTGTGATTTCTGCACAGGTAACACAGTGGAGGTGTGGGGACAGCTGGGTGACATTTGGGCTGCCTGGGAATAGTCCCAAAACCCTCTGAGACCGAAACCCGTAGTTTCTTCATGGCATTGCAGTGAACTCTGATCTTTCACTTGTCCAATGCCTCTGAGTGAAAGTAAACAGAGATTTATTTTTATATATGTAGCCAGTCCTCTGATTTACCCTCAGGTTTTAGAACTGTTTACATATGAGTTGATCTCAAATAGTCCTTTTTAAAATTGGCACTTATTAGCTCAATCATCTGGCACTGCTTCTATTCTTTAGGGTGAGAGTAGAAACACACACAACAAATTGTCAGGCACATTTCAAAGTTGGTTTTCTGCCATTTGTGGTTCTAGTGCAATGCTGGAAATGAAGGAAAAAGAAACACATTTTTCATACAAATGTCTTTGCATTTATGTGATTTTGTCTTACTGGCACAAATCCAACAGTTGAAGAGTTGTGAGGGAAAAGACAAGATTAAAAGAGAGTCAGAGTCAGTTGTTCTTGGGAAGAGCAAGGTGTAGCTTGTTGCTGCTGTTGTTCGACTTCCACTGTTACCAATCCACTCCAAGAGCAGAATTTAAAAAATAAAAAGGATGTGTCAAAGACTGAGGTCATGTCCCTGAAAATACCATGTACAGTACTGGTTTTCTTTCCCATTCACCACATTTCAAGAAGACACAGGAGCCAGGAAGACTGAAATTGCTCAAAAGAAATTATTTTACTTTTGCCACTTTCAGTTTTGACATTTCTATGCCAGAACTCCTTGGCAGGAAAAAAAAAACATTTTCTGAAAAATCAGATATCACAAAGATGTCTCAGAAAAATAGGCACAAAAGCTGCTTCTCAGTCTCAGAACTAAACTCTTGTGCATCTCTGGAAGAGCAGTTAGGTTGAAATGAGAGTTTAATGTGGAAATCAAGCTGCTTTCTCCTGTGTCCCATGACATGAAGGTAGTTCCAGGTGCTCATTAGTGAAATACTGTTGATAAATATTAAAATGCCACCATTTGTCTGATCCCATTCCCTATGATATCCATAGCACCCAGAGTATTTCTATTTAGTCTGTATTCAGAGAAACAGGCATTTTGCTTAAAGCTCTGTATTATATTTTATTATGAGTGACAAGGAATGAGGGCAGATCCTCATTCTGAAATACATAGGTGTAAATAAACAATGAAGTGCAAATTAATTGCCATATATTACAGAGGAGGTGTTGCTCTGCTGCAACACAAATCATTTAAACTTCATTGATAGTTTTGTACAGAATATAAATAATAGAAAAATCTACCTTAATGTGGGGCATGAGCTGGATATTAAATATACTGTTGTCTGCCATTCATAATATTAATGTTTCAGAGTTAGAAAAGGTACATGACAGAGCAGCCAAAACAGCCTGTGACAGGGAGATGGGAAATTAATTTTCCAAAAAGATTAGCCAGAATTAGGCAGATTGATAAGAGGACACTCTCCAGGGATATGCTGAAGACAATACTGAAACGAAAGAAACAAGGAGAATGGATCACATTCATCTTTTTAAGATAGTCCCTAATTTGAAGAGTCTGGAGTGTGGGATAGCGAGGGGGTGACTCAGAAATGATAAGTATTTCCGGCACATTTGTTTAGTGTTGTTGAAATATTGAACAAATAGCTGAAGTCAAGAGCAACAAGTCAGGGGTTTAAAAAGGAGCTCGTTTGTTTTCTTTTTGTGAAGGATCTTTGAGATTACATTAGCTACATATTTGAACTTACCATGATAAGTTCTAGGGTGATTTGTATTTATTGGGGTTACAAGGGCAGGCCTCAGCAGACTGTACGGTATTTTTACAGGGCTGTTTCTATAACAAAAATGACACAAAATTGTATTAACTTTTCACAGATTGATAGAGAAACAAACTGTCTAAATAGATGTGTTTGTTTAAAAAGGGCTTGAGGTGGGGGGAATCCCTGCAGGTTTTCTAAGCAAATGTGTACCTATAGATTTGAAGTTTTAAACTGAGTGTTTATTTCCATTCTCCTAAGATGTAGCTGAGAAAAGAGGCAATGGGAATAAAAAAATACAAGGAGCAAGAACGAAAGAGGATAAAGAAAGAATGTGCAGAGAAGGAAAAGAAAAAAAATGAAATTAAAATATCTCACTTCCATGTAGTTTCTATAGAACAGGATGGGAGAAAATTCACAGTTCCCTTCACCTTGGCAGACTTGGTCATGTCTTCAGTTAAAATTTCTTTTCCAGCTGAACCCTCTTTCTTCCTGGGTACAACAATTTAAGTGGAATATTTCCAGCTTCATTCTCTGGAGCTGGCATAAAAATACACATTTGCTTCTAAAACTTAAACAAAATTTTTAAAAGCAGATAGTGTGATAAAATCAGATTAAGTAACTTATTGTAAGTAAACAGTAATTTTTTATTTTTTTATTTGAAGAATTATATCCCTGTTATTACAACATATTTTGTGTCTGCAAGCCACTGATTACTAGAAGGTGGGAGAGAACAGCAGGGGAAAAGATCATTTTTTATCTTCTTCTCCACTCTCCCCTATAAATCATGGTACCAGACAGGATACTGGGTTACACGGAGCACATGTTTGGCCCAGAATGGCCAGTCCTATAATGTACAGTTTTATGAAGTGATGAATTCTAGAATGAGAGTTCCAGTGTGCTTTTTTGTAATAACTGGGGGTTTTGACATGCTTTTTCACTTACAGTAATTATTCCAAGGCGGAAAATCGAACAAATGAAAATGAGAAATACAGAAAGCTGAGTTTACATGAAAAATGGCTAAGATTAATTTCATTTTGGGACTTAACATCAAGTCCTGTCTATACTGCAGAAAAGACTTGCTTAATTTTCATACCTGAGGTTTGTTAACTAATACTACCTAAATTCCTAACTCAGACAAAGCAAACTATGTTTTTTGCTTAGCTCATCAAAGTGACCATGAGGGGTGGAGGGGAACTCTTACAACTCTTGTGTATTTTATTGCTGTTTAAACAAAACTGGTAATAGGTGAGTGTGTCTAAGCCAGGGAAGGCAGAAAATCGTAATTAACATCAACTCTGGCATATTGACATCATAAGTCTTAAAATTCCAGGACCTCTATTCCAAGTCATATGTCAGAAAAAGGAAATTGACGGAAATTAAAATTTCTCACAGACTTGTGAGCTGCACAGTGCCTTAAAAATTATAGATAAAACTTATCTGTAGCCCCTAGAGAGAGAGGTGTCTGTGTTATCAGGAGAGTTCAACCTGCTTGAAGCCCCTATTCTGCTGGGCTAGCTGTTCTTGAATGTGTCAACTGAGTATGTCACCTACAGCTTTTGGTGGTGGGTTTTATTTATGGCAAAGGCACAGACAGGTGTTTCTGTGGAATGGCTGTGCTGTGGACACAGGCTGGGGAGTAAAACATCAGGGCCAAGGCCACGTGAATTATCATGGCAGAGAAACACAGTGCTGAGGGATGAAAAATCTACAGAAAATGCAGGGCCACACTTTGAACCTCTCCTGACTATCACTGATAAAATTTAATATCAAGTAGCAGCCAGTGAGAATCCTCTGTCTGTGACTCAGGTTCTGAGCTCATCATAGTCCTGACATGGCCATCCCTTCCCACCAAAGCTCAGCCTTAGGCAAGGATTGCACAAGCTGCTCTCCAGACACTCTTGGTCACGTTGGGCAACAAAAGTGCTGCAAAGCGCTTTGGATGAGCTGCAGATCAGGTTTCTCAGAGGGTTTTCTGCTTTGGCACCCACTTTGCAGCAGAATAAGTGAGCCCCCATTGATATTCCTAAGCAAGCATATAAGAGGCCTGCTGTGTTGTAAAACCCCTGAAGTACCCGTGCAAACAGGACAGTGAAATTCAGAGCAGGCTCTGGGGGAATAGGTTGGTCAGCTCTGATCTGAGATGTACAGCAGAACACAGAGTGCCTAACCAAGCACAACCCTAATCTCCAGGCCAGTCTAACCAGATGCACCTTGGTTTCCAAAGGGCCTAAGCACCCAAAAAACCTCACTAATCTCAAGTTAAATCTACATGAGCATGAGGAGAAGCACTTTCCCTTTCAGCAGGCATCCAGTTAAGGCACTGAACTTGTGCTCAGTAGAAATGAGTTCAGTTTCCAGATGAGAAAGATCATCCCAAACATGCAGTTTATGCTCTCTGCACATTAAATCCATATTGTTAATCTTGACCATAACTCATCTTTTCTCCCATCTGTGTTTTCTAATTTTTGAATCAACTGTGAAGTCTTGGAGTGAGGGTCTGGCCCTTACAAGATGCATTCACATAGTCAATTCCACCGAGATCAAGCCACAGAAACTGGTGCAAACACCCTCACAGACAGGCAAGGAAGCTGAGCCCTTACACAGAGCCACACTCCAGCACACCCCTGTCCTGCTGAGCCCCTGTGTTTTGCCCTGCCCCAGCTTCCAGGTGGCCCCAGGTAAGCCCTGGATGGCAGTAACCCACCCAGCCTCCCCATCCAGCCAGCAGGAGGGTTTTTAACACCTGACCCCCTTGCTACTGCCAGTTTACATCAAGAAAGTTTTGTTTGAACTCTCCTTGTGGACAAAGCCCCCTTCCTCTGGGAATCCCACTCTGCTCCTGGAGGGAAGCCAGGGCTCCTTTGGAAGTGCAGCCTCAGGTGCGAGGCCACCCAGTTTTGGGTGCAGGCCATGCCTTTGTGAGAGGATTCCTCTCCAAGATTGCCTGCTCAGCACAAGGCACGGCCTTGGCACACCAAGCAGGTGGCTGTGTCCCCCAGCACTCGTATGATGCTGACCAGGCAGCTGGGTGCCCACAGAGGTGACCACAAGGCAGGGCAAATTCTTGTGCCCCAGAATAACCAGAAGGCAAAGTGTGGAGAGGGAGGCTGAAGGAAAGGCAAGCTTTCTGGTCAGCAGCAATTCATCCAAAACCCCTTCAGAGATGCAAAAGAAATGGCCCTGCCCCCACTTCACCTCCTAATAATTCAATGTCTGTGTCTATTGCCAGCTAGAAGGGTGCTTTTTTTAAACTTCATGAGAAAAGGAAGGTAGGATTTTAGCAGAATCCTATTGCAAAGCATGTATTTCTTCTTTTTCTTTCCCTCTCCCTCCACCCCCTCAACAAATCCTCAAGGTCAACATTGTAATAAACAGCAGGAAAGGCCCAATTTTCTGCACCTGTGGCCTTGTTTGTCTCTATATTTCTATAGGTGAATGGGCACTGGGGATGCGGAAAGGAAGTGAATTCAATGGATTGGTTTAAAAAACTCAGCATGGTAATCAGCAGGCACTCAGGTGAAATGGCTTTAAAACCCTGCTCAAACAGACCCAGAGTAAAACAGGGTGTGTAGCTACAGTGCATGCAGCTTGGGTTGTTGGGGTTTTTTTAATATAAAAATGTGGCATTGTTGAAAACCAGAAAACCAGCCTCTAGTCAAGTAACTTGTTATTCAGGACACAAACCTCTATACCTCCAATCTCTTACACAGAGCAGAAGAATGATATTTGGTTTAATCTCCTTTTTCATCCCATGAAGATTTAGTGCTGACAAAAGGTACTAGACTAATAGAAAACGAGACACCTTTAATTTTTTTTTTTTTTTTTTTTTTTTTTAAATAGGATGGACTCAGGCACTATGAGTTCCTCACCAGCACCTAAAACCTGTGCTCTGGCCCCAAATAGCTCCTCCCTGCAGTCCAGGTTTGGGAACCTGGATCAGCCTGGTGGAGCTTCTATCTGCTAACCACTGATTGGAGTCATGTTGTCCCTAAGGGCAGATGTTCTCTCTCCAGTGCAATGTTCCATAACTGTGTAATACAATTTATTGGGGTTTTCTTCCCCAAAGATTGTGTGTAATGATCCCACATTTGGGCAGATTTGTTTTCAGGGTTTTTTTATTAAATGCCTAAGGGGAGTGGCTTGTGAAGCTGAAATACTGCAATAATTTATATCCTCATGGGATTTCAGTTCAGTGATGCACAGTTGTCGTAGCTCCCTGAAGGTTTGGGTAAAAAATGGTTAAAAAGGATAAACACCTTTGGCAAAATCCAAACTGTTTGCCTTCATTTGAGTTTACCACTAAGTTATTTCTGGCTCTGTTGTTCATCCAGATCCCTCCTGAATAGCTGTAGTATCCACCCATCTGAGTACATCTCCCAGCTCACACGTAGCACTGCTGCAGAGGCACAGATTCAGACCCTGGAGCACTTGTGGGGTTTAATTTATTTGCAGTGGGGAAAAAATAAGCCTGAAATAGAAACATGCCTCACTGAATTTTTTTCCTGGTGCTGCACTTTTGAGTGAAGCTCCAGCAAGAATGTTCACTGTCTGTTTCCTTGTTTTCCATGAGGTGTGAAGGAAACCTTTACTATTGAACTACTCCTTTCAAAGGATACTAAGGCTTTAGGCATTGGTAGAGGGGAAAGAATTCAAAATGGGAAAGCCAAAAGCAACTCATTAAAGAAAAGACTGGGTCCATACTTTAATATAAAGTATTGACAAGGGTCCCAAATAATTGTTCAGTTGAGTTGCAAGGAGATAAGGACAAGTATGAGTTGGCTGCATGAATAGTTTGATTGCTTTTTGACCAAAATGCCATTTATGGTCTAGGCTCAGTTCCTCAATAGTTTGGCTGAACACACGCATTCACACTTGTATATGTGTACCTAATCTCAAATACAAATACTCAACCGTGGATATGTTTGTTCAACCCTCTGTTGACTCTGGTGATCAATTTTGAAGCCTAAAAGCTGGTTAACAGCACTGTAAATATCTCTGAGGCAGCTGTTTATTTGCTCATGATATTTGTTGAACATTTTTATAGAAACAGACACGTAGGATTACCTTGTATTTCTTCCTTGATACTGGGGACAGATAGCACTCACCTGAGCTGGTGTTCAGCAGGAGCTATCCTGACTGCTCTGGCTGGTTATCCAAACATTCTGCTCAGACTGGGAAGCCCTGTGACCTGTGTCCTGACTGAGGCTCTTCCCCGGTTTTGGATAAATTGCTTCACCTGAAGAGATGAAGCAATGGTCAGTCAGTTAACACCTCAGTTTGCCTCAGTCTGTAGATTGATGTGGCTCTACATTGTGAGCTAGGCATGAGTGCTGAGTTGCAAAAAGGTATGACTGAAAACATACTCATAGTTTTGGGGACGTGATCAGATGTTCACCCTAAGAGAAGGAGTACGAGTCATCCAACTGACCTGCAAAACTGACATAAAACCCAACCAAGCAGCAAACAGAGATTTCTATATTGTCCACTCCTTTTAATGAGGGGGAGTCTGATTCAGTAAGCCTCCATTAATTTTGAGGTGGACCAAAAAGAAACCTGTTTGACCTTTTCCTCCTTCCTTCTCCAAGACCGCTTGCTCTTACTCACCAAGGCATACAAACCCTCACTCCATTCTTGCCCAGATTTCTCTCCAGCACAGTCAGCTCTAGCAGCACAGAACACCTGTACTATCTCCAGGACTTCAGCAACAGCCAACACAAACAGCAAACAGCTGGATTTCAGAAAAGATCAAATCTAACACAGCCTGGCATGCTGCATTGCCTCTGCAGCAATCTAATTACTGGTGAGTCAGCAGAAACAGCATCCGGAGTCAGTCAGATCTCTTGTGGAAGGTGCCTGAGATAAGATGACTTCTGAGTTTCCATGTTTTACAGTTGTTATTTATGGCTTTGCTTGTTAATGAATACTTCTGGTAAATTTGGTTTAGAGCCCATGGTGTGAGTGCTATGTCACTGTGTTCCCGGAGTATTCTGAGCCAGCCTCCCCCCTGGGGTGTGCTGGCATTCACTATTCCAGTCAGGAGTTAAGGGAAATGTTGGGACATTTCAGGCCTTGCTGGGAAGCAGCTGCCAGTGACGTGACTCTGCAGAGCTGGCTGGTAGCACAGCAGCAATAATCAGTATAAGAAAACAGGACATTGGGGTACTTCTTCCACCCACTGAAAAGAGAAAGTGCTGTTCTCCAGCCCAGCATTATTATCCATGCTCATTGATGTGGGGGATGGGGATTTTGTTTTTTCACCATGAAAGAATTGTGTCTATCCTATAAACAGGAAAGAGAGAGAGAGCAGTGAAAATCTAACCTAAGATTTTTTTAGTTAAGATTTTAAAGCCGTCTCCAGTCCCTAGAGTAATTTCAAATTTGTAGTTCAAGGCTATTGGTCCAATTACTAAATAAGTTAGTCTGAAAAAAAATAGCAGAGTGAACTTGCTCACACTAAAATAATTTTACATTTTTTTCTGTTGTGTAAGTAGAACCAGAGCAAATCTAGAATTCTGATCTAGCTTAAAAGTCTGCCTGGGCTTAAATACACCCTCACAGCAAGGTTTCAGTTCTCAAATTAATAGCTTTATAATAATACAGTTTGATGGTAGACTATTGCTTGTTTTGGGGTCCTGAGGGTTGGATTGGTGGGGTTTTTTACAATGCTGTTTTCAATTCCTGAAAATCATTAGGAAGGACGAAAAGCTGTTTAATCTGCTGAATACCATACCGATGCTGCAGTATCTTTAGACCGCGGCTGAGAGGAGCCCAGTCTAGACACCCAAGTGCTAAAAATCGTGATTTCAGTAGGTGGCAGCATCCCCTCTGTGTCACTCCCAAACCAACACCCGACGTGCTGCTCTGAGGCTCGAGAGCTGTAAAAAAACCCCAGTTTGCTGTTGCTGCTGAAGCCCCCTGTTCCACCTCCCAGCAGTGGTGGCTGCTGGTCCCTTCACCTGATCCCAGGACAGGAACGAGCCTTCCTTCTCTCTCTCTTTCAGTGCATTAGGTGTTTTTCCTTGGCAGGTTGGGTTGGTTTGAGAGGGGAGTCCTGAGATTCTGCCCTCGAAGTATCACACATTTTTGTGGTGTTATTTTAGCAGCCGCTCTGTCCCAGGCCAGAAAGGCTCCAAAGAATGGGTCAAGTACCTCCTTCACAGGCCCACCATCCTTCATTTCTGCGTTGCAAAAGGCATTGTTTACTGCAGTGAGAACCACAGTGGTTTACAAGCCAATTCGGGAAAGACTCATTCTCAACATGAAAAAAAATCGTACTCTTGTAGAGATATGCAGTCTGGTAGTCACAAAGATCTACAAAATATATATGCAACATATATACAGCATATAAATGTATTAATGCCTGCCATCCATCCCCAAAAACTACACTCATGTGCAGTTGCAGTTCAGTCCCTTCTCATGGCAGTTAGGCAATATAAATTAATATATGGATTTGTTTTTTAGGACAGCCGTAGAAGTCATCCTTCCCCTCCCTTTTCCTTAAATAGTGTATTTATTTTGGTTGGCTAATCTTCTCTCTTGCTTTGGTGATAACAAACAAGCACAACAGTAGGGCAGGGTTTTAGAGGATTTCTATATTCACTGAGCATCTTTGAAAGGAGAGCCAGCCCCAAGTCAGACTTCAATGCAATATGGCTGCAGATCTAAAAGCATCTTTGTGGCATCCAGTGGTAATCATGCCGGCCACAAGCAGCACTTGAACCAGCTATGCTGTGTTGCCTATAACCAAATTGGAGAGGAAGGATACTGTTTAGGAGGTAGCTGGAGAGTTTCTCAGTCAGGGAACTTCCAGCTAAAGAGATCCAGCCTGGTTTTAAACCTGGCTAGGTCCTGGGCTTGAATCTAGTTCCATAGGCTTTAAGTGAAATCCCTCTTCCTTTTTATTCCCTGTCATTCATCTGGAATGCAAGTTTAATGCTAATTTTGAATGTTGGGGCAGCATCAGAAGGCAGTAGTTAGGAGTCAACAGCATCAAAGGAAACTTTCCATAAATCCCATCTCCTTTTGCCAAGCACTGTTAAGGCCATCTTCTGTCCTTAATATTCTGTCCATGAACATTCCTGTGTATTCACCACATAAGGCTAAGAATAGTTCAGCCATTTAAGGGCCTGAGTTTACAGACAGGGACTGTATGAGTAATGGATTGCTGGGCTGGATACTGCTAAAACATTCTAGCAGTCCATGTTTATCAATAATAAGGTAATAAAACAACACTATCTGATTTCAACTTTCTTACCTTAGCAAAATATTAGTTCTTTGTCAAGCTGAGTTTGGTATCCTATGCACAAGGAAACAGAGATGTGTGAAATTACCAGTTTTCTATTAGGCTTAGTGATGATACTTAACCATAAAGTCAAACATTCGTGTATTTTCTTAACCTAGCTTGTCAATCTCTATTGAGTCAATGGATAAACATACAGTACAAAATCAAATAAAAAAAAACAAAAACAAAAACACCAAACCAAACTAAAACAAACCAAACCAAAAAAACCCCAAACAAACCAGTAAGATATTAATGTATCCTTTAAGATAGCAAATCAGTCTTGAGTGTTACTCTGCGGTGTCTGGATCCAGAGAATCACAGGATGGGGGGTGGAAGGGGCCTCTGTGGATCATCCTGCCCGACTCCCTTGCTGGAGCAGAAGCACCTGGAGCTGGTTGCATGGGATCAGGTGGTGCAGGTGGGTGTTGATTATCTCCCGGTAAGGAGACCCCATGGCCTGTCTGGAGAGCAGTTCCAAACCTCTGACAACCACACAGTAAATAAGTTACTCCTGGGCTCAGTCCCTGCCCGTTCCTCTGGTGCCATTGCTGGGCCCCCGGAGCAGAGCCTGGGCCCTGCTCGGAGCCCTCCCTGCTCACAGGGACACCCAGGGCTGAGGGCCCCTCTCAGCTGGGGCTCCTCTCGAGGCTGGACAGCCCCAGCTCCCTCAGCCTTTCCCTGTCAGAGATGCTGCGGGCCCTAAATCATCTCTGCAGCCTGCGCTGGCCCCGCTCCAGGAGCTCCCTGTCCCTCCTGTGCTGAGGAGCCCAGAGCTGGACACAGCTCTCCAGATGTGCCTCCCAGGGCTGGGCAGAGGGGCAGGATCCCTCCCTGACCTGCTGGCACTGCTCTCCCCAGTGCATCCCAGGAAGACTGGCCTTCCACTGGCCTTCTTGTCCCCCAGGGCACTGCTGGCTCACGGACAGCTCACTGTCCACCAGGACCCCCAGGTGCTTCCCCACAGAGCTGCTCTCCAGCAGATCAGCCCCCAGCATCTCCAGGGCATGGCAGGGAGCCCTTGGGGACTTGCTGTCTGCCTGCACTGTCACCAGTCCTTTCACTGCCACCAGGGAGCTTCAGTCTTATTTTCCAGTAGGTGACAGACTATTGCCAATATCCTAATGGTGGTGGTGACACCCAAACTTCTTTTCTCATTCCTTCTTTGCTGTTGTAAGGCCTAAACCACTCCAGAAATGTGAATGAAAATGAACACACTTATAGGAGGCACGATGAGGGGAAAGGGAAGGGGAATTACTCTGCTTTCTACAAAGCCTTCTGGTACTGAAGTGTGCAGAGTTCATGTTGGAAACATTCCTCAGCACCCAGAAGAGCTTTATCTTATGTTTATTTTCAAGGAGACAGATTCTTGTACAGACACCATGGTTCAGGAGTAGAGATGCTGAAAGTAGGGAATATTTTGTAATTTTTGCAGCCTGGTTATCTGTATTTTCCTAAAGAAGTACCATTTTCATAGCTAACTATAGACATAAGTACCAAAGTACCACAGAACAGTGGTTTTCAGCTTGTGATCTGCAGCTCCATGGATGACTTAGACAGTAGCCACAGAAGTTAGTGGTGAGTAGTAAGTACTCAGTCTTAAGAAGACTTAAATGCTTTATACAGAAGTCCACACCCATAGAAAGAAAAAATAGTGGTCCATATTACTGGCAAAGTTTGAAAGCCTTATCCAAAGAAAGACACAGAAATAGAGGAGAAGACACTGAAAATGGAATGGATTTCAGGAGGCTCAGTGGTGAGGAGATCCCGGGTGTGTCTTTGGGCAGCCTGACCTACAGCACAAGTGGCTTTAAATGAGCAAGGCCAAAGAGTGGATGCTTTCTAAGGAACAGCCACATGGAGATTTGCAGGGGCTCAGTGGTGCTGCTAAAAAAGACATTTCCTTGGGCAGGGCTTTGCCACGGCTAAATTGCTTCTGGTGCAAACGGAAAATAACTCCAGGCTTGCCATGTAGAGTTCACTCCAAAGGGAAGCTGGAATAAACTGCTAATTTTTGCAGAGTCCAGATGAGGTAAATGTAAGGAAAGGAAGGGCATAACAGGGTGAAAGGACTTTTCAGGTCTTCCAGCACAGGTAAGGAGCAGAATAGGAAGGAGAGAGCGGGTCAAAATAATTTTTTTTCATTAAAATGTATCAGTGGACAGCATCTGGCAGGTTCCTTCTGCCTCAAAGCTGTACTTTGAGCTGTATCTCAAGCCTATTTGTTACATAAAATGAGTCAAGAAAAGGAAACAAGATGTTTTCCTCAACATTAAAGCCTACTTCAGGAAAAAAAAAGCCTTAAAATAAACTTACAGAACTATTTTAATGGCATGGTATTAGTAAATTATTCCTACTATGTCATGAAAGAATAAAAAAGATGGCAAATCAAAATCCAGCCGGTAAATAATAAATCCCTTAAAAAAAAAAAAAAAAAACAAAAAAAAACTGAAAAATGTAATATCTTGCAATTTCTTTTGAAGTCAGCACATTTTTAAGTTTTTATTTGGGTGAGAACAGAGCTTTTCATATGACAAGTGATCCAGCTAAATTTTTCCAGCAGACTGTGCTGTTTGTTGTACAGTATTTCCACAGTGAGGAGTCTCCCTGTTCCTTTCCCAGTGCAGAGAGGAAAGCAGGCACTCTCTGGGTGTCTGTCCTCAGGGGCACCTGCCACAGGCTCTTCAGGCTGTAAGTGACAAGAGGGACCCTGCTACATCCTCTCCAGGCTGAAAACAAAGCAAATTAGGCAACAAAATACTTCAAGTTATGCAGTTGGGATGCTGGGGTGTTCTCTTAGTTAAGCTGACTAGTTAAGCCCCAGCACACTCAAAGGGAGAAGAAATCCTGCAGTGCTCCCATGAACTGTGTGGTAGAGTTTGTGTGTGTGTGTAAATATACATATAAAGGGGGGGAAATGGTTTAAAAAAAGCCATTTGAGCTGAACTCACATGAGCTTTGTTCGCAAGTATTGCCTTTCCTGAGAAGAGTCTGTGGTGTCTCACCTTCCGTAGAGTTTGAAAGAAGAGTTCTCTAAGAACAGAGAGCTTGTTTCCAGATTTCTGGTCATTCAGAGTTTACATGTAGAGGAGATACTGAACATTTCTTTCTTTTTCATGACGGGAATGAGACCTAAAGAGAGATTGCATGGTCTGATGGGAGTCTCTAGAGGAGGCTGGGAGCTCACAGTAGCTGAACAGTTGAGTGACGAGGGCTTGTCTAGGAAGGAGCTACCCACCTGAGTCTGAAACCTGTGGGCTGGGGACAAGCGCCCAGAAATATGCAGTGGCTGCTTGGTGGCAACCAGGCTCTGGCACAGGGGGCTTTGTGTTTGTCTCCCTAGCCATGTTCTCATCTCGGGTTGTCCAGTGAAAGGGTTTCTCCCAGTCCCACTACGAGCCCCTTGCCGCTGTCTCCTTCACCCACCTTTCACCCCGCGGGTGAGGCAGCCCTGGCTGGGGTGGGTCTGTGGGAGGACAGGGCAGATTTGTGAGAGGTGGCAGCTCCTGTGACAGGCTCTGCAAGGGGGGCTGTTTACAACGTGATACCTCAGCAGCTGCTGCAGCGCTGGCCCTGAGCTGTCAGTGCCTGTGGTTTTATGGCACTTTCATCACCATCTGTCACTCCTTTAATGGCATGGCGTGCATGTCCTGCCACCTTCCCCTGCCACTCTGTGCCGCTCCCAGCACACATGCACACACATTGGGGAGCTCAGCCATATGGCACCAAGTCATCCTCATCCTCTGGGTCCATGCTGGGGGACTGTGGGGACAGGAGCTTGGCAGGGTGGCCCAGAGTTATGGGCTTGGAGTAGAAACCAAAATGCTACCTTGCTAACATGGGAACTGTGGTCTGTCCCCATTGCCATCGTTGTGGATGTGTCTGCCATCCTAATGTGGGCTCTTGGGCAGCAGTAGATGTTTGGCTTCGTCTCCTGCAGGGAAAAGTAGCCTAAAGGTTGCTCTTTGTTTATGTTTTATGATAAACAGAGAAAGAATAAAACACACACGCACACACATTTTTAAAGAAAAGCATTTGTTTATATATACAGAGACACACCCCAAGGCTAAATGTCAGGCCCTTGCCAAGGAGCATATGTTATTTCAGCTTGACACATTTTGATTGCAAGATCCAGGACGTTCTTTTCATTCGTCCAGAGCAGGAGAAAACTCCAAGTGAGCTGCAGCGCTCACAATCCCCGTGGCTGTCTTCCATCACCAGGCTGTGTCTGTGCTGTGAGCACACGTGGTTTGAAATCAAAGCCTGCCCCTGGCTCAGAGAAGCACCACCAGAAAGTAATGAGATCTGGTTTGCCATGCCTTAACTTCCAACCTGGGGGAGTTTTAATGCCTGTAAGCTTAATGCTGTGCATTATACTGTTATCTGCATTACCTGGGGGGGTTTGAGGGAGAGTTTGTGGTTGAGAGTAAACTTCTCTGTAGCAATCCCTTTTTTCCCTCTTATGTGCTCCTGTGATTGGCCATTTGATTATAGTGAATCCCCAAAGGCTCATGGATTAAAAACAAAGGCTGGTTTGTAAGTGAACTTGCTGTTGATGGATTAAGGCAGTGTGCCGGCTGTAACCAGATCCACAATACAAGTTCATTCATTTGGAGAGCAGCTCTCGACTCGCATTACACCCTCCCTGCCTGCTCCTCACCATCCAGCCAGTGAAACTTTACACCTCCACGATTTTATCACAGCCGCAGCTCACCAACAATGTGTGTCACGCTGTGAAAAATATAACTATAAATCAAAGTCCTACATATGGTGCAGTGGTAACCTTCCCAAAGACCCTGCTTTGGAGGCCGTCCCTAAACAGATTTGTTTGTGTGCGTGTGGTGCGTGTACACATATGACAAGCAGAGGCTGCCACAACAGAGAGCTCCTATTTTCCAAGCTGACATTTCACAGAACGAGCCAAAAGAGTTCATTTTGGAGCACAGAGCAATGTTTGTGATATCAATACCAATAGACGCCTTTTAGACTTTCACTCTAAAGCAAAAAACATTCGGGGATGATACGTTTTTATATCATTAGTGAGGAGGCAAAGCCAAGCATGCCCATATTTCTGTGACATGCAGAAGGAAACTTTCACCCCTGATTTTCTTTTATCTCCCTCCCTCTCTCTGGCTCACGTGCCACTCTGAGCATTCCCAATCCTCGGAGAGTGCGATCTTTAAGAGCTGTCATTACACTTCTCAAGTTTGACAGAAGATAAGAAAGTGAACAACTGGTTTTAATCATGACAGATTCCAAGTCCTGGAAATCTTTCCAGAAGCTGCTCCCAAGAGCTGACATTTTCTGAAGCCCCTTCTCCTTTGGGCACACGTGTGCACACTCACACAGTCCAGGGAGCCTCACCTCCAGAGCTTTTTGCTTGCCAAACCCTGTCCCTGGTAGACAGGAATACTAAACCACGATGTACTCTTGCAAATTATGCGTGATCAACTGTTTCTGCTGTGGAAGAGAGCCAGGACCAGGAATGCAATAGCCCAGCTATGCAAAACCCCAAAGAAAAGTAGTCAAGCCAAGACTGCTGTGCAAATGGCAGTTCCATTCCAGTTTCTTCCTCTGCCTGAGGAAGAAAGCCCTTCCCAAGGCCCATTTCTAGTCACTGATTCCAATGATTTATACAAGTCTCACCTGCTCCTCTTGCCTGTAGTTAGGTAGTGTCAAAAATCCTGCAGATATTCTGTTCCTGGTTTTACTCCTGGAGTTAATTTGTAATAATATGTATAATAACCTCTGCATATTTCCAAGGGGAAACCAAGGCACAGGAAGATCAGTTGACTTAACAAACTGAGACTCTGTGGCAGAATGAGCTGTCAAACATGCTTTCAATTTTTTTCTGCTGCAAGGGCTTGACTCTACATGAGGCTAAAGTACAACGTGATACTTGCTCTTCCCCCTGAGGAGGTGATTTTCACCAGCTATGGCTTTAGCCATGCAAGAGAAAACAGCAAAATTCATGGAAGCTTTTAAATACTGTATGACTTCCAGGTTTTCCCCAGTGCTAACCCAGTTCCCTCTGCTCTTCTGTGCCAGTTCTTCCTTGGCAGAAACAAGGCAGATCATACACTACCTGCACAATTGCCCCACAGCCGTAGCTGCCACTAAGGCTTTGTTGCTTTAATTCTCTGAAACTTTGCAGCAATTTCCTTTTTAAGTTTCTGACAGCCATGGAAAGAAGATACAGACAAGGTCTGAAGAGCAACTTATGACATAGTATTAGTGGACAGCCAGCTCCTGTGTTTTATTACCTTTTCTTTACAATAGATATTTTTGTATTAACTGCTATTGATGTTTGTCTAACTTCTGTGGTAGATACTTTTTCTGGTTTCGTCATCTACAAATTTGACAGGTTGACCGTTGGAAAATGAATTTCCTTTTTCAATTATAAAAGCACAAGGCTTTTGGTTTCATTTCTACAATTAGATTTTTCATAGAAAAATAATTTCTCACTCTCCTGCAAGTATTGTGGAACATTTTTAGGAAGATACAGTTGTGCTGAGACAGCAGCATGAACCAGAGTTTCTTCTGCTGCCACATGGCTGTATTTCAGTTGTATTGGAGATACACTTGTGCTTTCTCCACGAGAGAAAAAAGTCCTAATGGAGTAAAGACATGGGGAGTAAAATATGTTCTCTTTATCTGCCTTGATAGCACAAGGACTGGAACAGTTTTATGGAGGGGAGAGAGGAATCTCCCTTCTCTGTGTTTTGAGCTTAGTTTTAGGTTACTCGAATTAAACAAGATTTTATTACTTGGCTTAGCATTTTTTATTAGCAGCTTCAAGAATTCACCATGGAGCCAGTTTGAGCATTACAGCAATCTGCAGTAATTGGGCTTGTCTCCATGTAGAAATTAACTGTAACCATGGGTCATACAGTAAGAGGAAAAGCAAGGGATGAGGAGAGCAGAGTGCACATTTGCAGTGTTTGAAATGAATGGACAAATCTTCAGGCATCAGTGCCTCGTAGCTGTCAAATCCAGACTGAGGAAAAGCAAGGTCTGGATTTGTCTGCCTGCAATGAATTCTGAATCAGTCACAGCCTCACCTGGGTTCCTGTCGTGCCCATGTCTGCAGCAGGATGTAGGAACCACCTTCACACATGGCATCCTTGTTGGCAATTCCAGAAGCAGGATCCAGCAAGGATTGACTACAGACCAACCAAAGAGTCCCTGGAGTTAGGGGCAGCCTTTCCTGGGGCTTTGGTGACCTCTGGATGCTGTCCTTTGCAGAGATGTTACGGATAACTGTGCACAAATGCTGCCTGTGTCTCTCAGCTCCTGTCCTGGGGATGAACAGAGGCGAGGTGACAATTGAATGTTGTTCACCAGAGCCACGCTCTGTGCTGACAGAGACACACTGGTGACAAGAAGTACCTGACGTGGCCAGTGCCTTTGGCAGCTGTGCTGTCACCACGGTGCCCCACCAGTGAGTGCTCCATAACACAGGCCATGGGGCTCAGCAGTGGCTCACACCAACCCCCCAACACAGCTGCAAGGACAGAGATAATTTTAGGTTTCAAATAGTTGTGTTTTCTGTGGGGGCAAGTCTTGTATTTGAAAAGGCTTGGAGTTGTTGATAGATGTGCTGGTGTGAGTAAAGGCACAGCTGGCAGCTGCTTCAGATAAAAACACTGCATGAAATTGTCCCATTTATATAACTCCTGTTTACGGGTTGGGAGCACAGGGATAATCGTGGGTTTGTGTGAAATCACACAGTCAATATATTGGGCATGCCAGTGTTTATGAGAATTCAGCTGACGTGGGGGAGCTGAATGGTTTTCAATCACCATACCTGGCACTGAGCTCCTTGGAATTAGGTATCAGGGATGTTTATGCAAATTGTGTTTCATATGCCCTTCAGTATTCCCAGGAAAACTGATTTAGATTTGTCACTGCTTTCAACCCTGCCTAGGGAATACACCACAATTTAGCTCCTTATAGTACTTGAAGATGATCTCATTCTGTTTATCTTTCTCTTGTTTGTTAATTTTTGAGCGTTAATTAGGTCCAGGCATCATATTTATGTTCTTTCCATGAGTTCTATCACGCATCTATAATTAAAGTTATCAGTATTTTTTTATTGCCTAGATCCAGATAATTGCTGGTTGAGTCTAACACCCATTGTAATGTATTTTAAACACGTGGCTCTGGCTAGAATAGTTTGGGAGGCCTTTCTTTTCCATGTTTATAATTGTGTTAGCTCTGCTCTTTGCAGAAACAAGACTGTCAAAACTCTCAAAAAACCAACCATACTCTGATGAGTGGTACATCTACTCTTTATTCCCACCATTTACAGCTGCAGGAAACCTTACCCTTCATACCATACTTGAGTTTGGAGTCCCTTCCATTTTTCAAACAACTTGAGATTATCTTTGATGCTTCCACCTTATAAGACTTTTGCCTTGATTTCACTGAGGCTAGGATTCCATCAGGGAACCTGCTCTTTGGCCCAATTCGTGGATAAGGTAGCCAGAAAACAGAGAAAACAACCAGCCCACCAGGAGAAATGACCGCTCCTCTTCTTAGATCCCATTTAGACTCCAGCAAAAATAGTTGAGCTGCCCTTTCCTTCCAGATGCAGGAAAATAAAGAAAATTTCCTGCTTAATCACAGAGGAGAGAAAGTGGCATGAGCTGAAAGTGTTACTTTCGGTACTGCCTTTCTGTTCCTGTACTGTATTTTCCCTGTCTTGACTACCTAGGTATGATATTTAACAGAAACTCTGAGCTTGTGATTAGCCATCCTCCCCCTTCCAGAAGAGGAGTGCAACTCAGCTGATTCTGCTGCCATACTGAAATATATGTAATGTATATATAAAAATATATCAAATTATATCTATGGTTATATATGTGTGTTACTAGCACTTTCCAGAACAAACAATTAGCTCAAACTTCAACATTAAGTCTTTTTCAAACACCTAGCTCTTGATATTACACATTCTAAACAAACTTTCACATTTAAAAAACTCCAGATCTTGGAAAATGAACAGTTAAGAGGTCCTGTGAGTTTCTCTCTTGCCAGGCAAGCCTCCTTGACTTGCCATCATTTTTACTAAAGCTGCTGTGCAGTGCCCTAAAGTTGTTTATAAATATACAGGCACACAAGTACCTACAACAATGAAATTAAGAGCCATAATATTTTTCATTCTGTTATTAAAAAAAAAAAAAGTGATTTGGTTACCATGGAAACAGCAGCTTGTAGTGCCATTTTGGATGCCCCAGGACACCTCAGGCACTTTTCCAGAAGGGCACATGCCTTCAATACAGCCTGGGTCATGCCTACAAGGATGAGAGATCTCAGACACCAAGGGAGCCCAGAATGTCTCTCTGCAGAGATTTTTAAACATCTTCATCACTGTGTTTGTCTGGGCAACGAAAAGTGGTTTTGCTTCTAGCAGGTGAAAATTTTATGACTATTTTGATGGAACATAGTAATTGGCATACACAAAAGAACTTTGCAAATAGGCTGGTGGAGTGTGACAGATCTGTGAAATCAAGCTTTCATCATCCTATTAGCAGTTTTCTAAGAGCACTGGAATCAAAATGTTCCCAGTGTGTATCCATTCCTACTCCACCCCACTCAGCACATGCATAAATATTTTTTGAAAGTCCCATGCTTCCCAACCTTCCCCTGCAGAAACAGAGGTGATGATTGTAAACAGATAAGCTTCCCAAACTCAAGGGAGAAAACAGTGGAAGGATCTGTGGATTTTTAATAGGTTTATTCTGACATGCAGGTGTATTTGTATAAGATTGATTCCCTCACTAGAAAATGACACCTAAAATTACTACAATTTGTAATTTTTAAAGTATTTTAAAGTAAATGAGAGGGGGAAGTAAGTAGGACTATATAGAAAGCAAATATGAAGAAAATACTGCAAGCAGAAAGCTATCAACCATTAAATTGCATAGCCAGTTTATCCAAGGATAGCTGAAGCAATGATGTGAAAGCAATAAATGATCTTTTCCCAGCTAACAAATCAGTCTATAATGGGTGAGGCAAGTTCTTATCTACACAAGAAAGCAGGATTGTGCCAGCAGCTGGGTTAATGAACCAGTGCCAAATATCAGCTAACTGGAAGTATCTTGACTTGCAAAATGTCATCAGTGCGGGCTCCTGGTGCTGGTTGTCCCTGCTCCAGGGGGTTGTGGCCTTGGTGAGCTGATCCCCTGTGGATCAGTCTGGCTGCCACAGCAGTCCACTGAACTTCAGCAAAGCTGTGGAAGAGGTTTTTGTCTTCTCATGGACAAGGCCCTCGCTGCATTGGGTTGTGCACTCAAGGAAGGCAGTGCTGGAGCTGCTCTTGAATCCAGCTTGGCTTCACTGCTCTGAGATTGTCCCACACCGTGGCAGTTCCCACATTTCAGCCTGTTCCAGGTTGTCAAAAGCTCCAATAACCAGCCCAGGGACTGCAGGTGGCCCATGCAGGGAAGACCTTCAGCACATTCACTGCTGTGGGATGATATTTGTCTGACTCCCATCCTGCTCCTGAAAGACAAAAGCAGCCACCAAATTTGATCTCCTTAATCAAGTGTGGGCAAGATTTTGCAAGTATTCCCCTTAGGGTTGAAATCATATTGGCAAATCACTGTCTATGACTCTATCTGTGTTATTTGTGTAAGATCAAAAAAAATCCAGTCGTTGGATTAATCCCTCTCACACCTTTCATGACCCTAAGGTCTGTTGCAATGTTCCTGTGATTGCACAAGTTCTAATTACATAGGTGCTGGTGATATCCATTTGATGGAAAATGCATTTTGTGGGGAGAGGGTCTGAACACAGAGTTGTGTTGTGACAAGGGCATTAACTTACTTAAGAATTCAATTTTGGACTCAGCTTTTAACTCTACCACAAAAACTTTTGCATGACATTGAGCAAGTCACCAAGCCACCTTCTTCTCTGTAGAATGGGGACAATGAAAACCTCCTTTTACTCCACGGGAAGTGTAAATGCTTTCACTGTTGAGAACTCCTTCAAATTCCTCTGATGAAAGTCAGGTACTATTACAAGAATGCTCATGGTGATGTCTCTTGTATTTGTTTGCCAGTGTGTCTATTAAGGTTACTGAAACCTTTCCAGACTTCTGGCTAGTTTCAAACTAACTCATAAAAAAAAAAAAAAAAAAAAAAGTGCATAGACAAAGTACATGAGACACAAAACCACTTTCTTTGTCTCCAGTGTAGAATTCCCAACATTTCAAGTCAGGATTTCTGAAGCAATCAGCCTCCTTGGATCATCTGGTTGTGGGCAGGTCCACTCCTTCCCTTTCCCCCATCAACTGGGAAAAAAAATCCCTGCATACAAATACTTAAGCTTAAATATTTCTTTAGCTTTCTCCAACTCTCTGTGACCCTGTGTGAGCCCTGTGTTGACCCTGGCCCATGTGGGGTCATGACCCACAGCTGGGAAACACTGGTCTAAATCCAAGATGTTGGTGGGGGTGCCTCTCAGAGGTGACTTGACAGCTTTCTGTGGGTGTGGAGCAGCCTTGGAGAGGATGCTCTCAGCTGCCAATCATGAGATGCTTGTTTCATCCACATCAGGGAGTTTGTCCCATGGAGTTTAAAGAGTAACAAAGCCCACACAGCACAAAAATGAGCTTTCTGCATAAGCTCTGGGTCTGCTCTGACTCCTGGGCACCTCACAGTATTTTCTTCCTTATTTCATTTTTGTCCTAAAATGGTTCAAGTTCTAAGGTGGGAGATTTTTTTTTTTTTATTGTGGCAGTCACTTGGCAAAGTGACTTGATTAGACATAGCACACCAGAAAAAAAAAATCCAAATGAAAAGAGAGAATAACTTTTTCAGAAAGCCTGTGTGTATTTTGAATGTCCTCTGAGAAAAATATCTGCAGAGCTGACTGTAGCTGGGATAGGTTCAGTCTAGAAGAGAAGAATGGCAGCTGGGAAGATGGATGGTGATAGAGAAGGAAAGCATTGGAGGGCACATTAAAAAAGCACCAAATGGAGCAAAAGTGTTGAAAAAACATTGTCATGAATGAGAGAACGGGCACAGGAAAGAAATCTTTGGGAATATGTGGCTTAAGGCAGAGGGAGGCACTGATGGCTGGTTTATTTGTGCTGAGGAGCAGGTGAGTCACTGTGGGGCAGAGCTGGCACAGCTCCCTTTCCTGGCCACTGCTGCTGGGTCCCAGGACTCCATTTGCTGAACTGGGAGTGATGGATCTGACAAGCTCATGTGTGCCAGGTCATGTTTTCCATTCTCAAATTAGGATTTATTGGTGCAGGTAGGGGCTCAGAACCTGGCAGGAGTGAGTGTCTCTAAAATAGACAATGTATTTTCTGCTACCTGTGAAGCCATTTCTTGTCCTTGGGACGGGCAAGAAATTCTGAGGTCTGTTGGCATCTAAATTCAAGCAACGAGCTCCTCCCAAATCTCCCTTGTGTATTATTTCTCGTGGCTCCTCACTGCCTTGTCCTCACTGACTGCAGCTCAAAATACTCACTCTGGCCCAAATGGTACCAAGGGCAGGGCTGTGCCAACAGTTCCCTGAAGCACATTGAGTTGTCAGCACTGCTTCTTCACTTGGCTTTGCAGGACTTCCTTGGCAGAACATCCTCCATGCTAAAGCTTCCTGGAAATAGGTATTTGCAGCTAAGGATGAGTTCTCTGAGGTGCCTTGGCTGATCTGGGCTCTCTGCCCTCCTACAGGAAAGCCCTGTGCTTCTCACCCCTTTTCTTCCCTGGCCCATAACTTCCTCCGTGGTTATTTCGTGCCAGGCAGTTTTCCATTCACTAAACATCTGCTTGTTGAGGAGACTTTTGGAGGAGTTGTCTCGAACTTTAGTCGACTTCCTTAACAAACCTATTGTTTAGTCACAGTTGAATTGTTAACTCTTAATCCCTTCCATTGTCTTTGGGCCCCATCAGAAAGATGCAAACACCCATTTTCATTGCTTTCTTTCTTATCTTAGCCCAAGTGCACGAGTTTTCTCCAAATAACCTGTTCAAATACTGTGATTTTATTAATTTTGTACAAAAGAACATGTTTTCAGGAATATAGTCGGTCACACAGAGTGTCCTGAGAGAAAAAAAAGCCTGTTTTCAGGCATGCTTTCTCTTGAAATATAGTGATGTGTGCTTGCTGTTTTTCCATTGAAAATTGATAGCACTAAAAAGACACGAATTTCTGAGTAAAAGAGACACTTTTTGCTCATCACACTTTCTTGGTTGTGACATCACCTGACTGGGAAAGTAAGATATATCTAGTTTATTATAATACATAGAGAGAGAAACAAGATGCCTTTGGTTAGCAAACTTTATTGTGAGAAGATAAAGGTCAGGACCTTAGCAAGGGCCATGAAGGTTGCAAAGAGTGTTCAAATGGTCTTTGCCTGTTCCATGGGATTAAGCATCACCATTTGATCCTATTAATGTCACAGATTGAATTTCACATCTCCATTGTACAGAGGACACAAATCTGAAAGTGGCCCTAAACAGAGGCAAAGGCACTTGTCCTTCCACGGGGTGACAGTTCCAGGATTCATACACTCCTTGCCGGATTGAAACACCAAGGAAAAAAAGTTTCTGAAGTGCTTCTCTGCAATTGTTTCAAATCATTGCCAACTTAACCTTTATTGGCATGGTGAGGAGTCTTTTTTAGCCATTTCTCCAGAGAATTTTAAGACCCACTATTAACTACTAAGTTATTAACTAAGACTAATAACTATTGAGTTCTTAACTACTATTAGTTAGTTAATAACTTAGTTTAAAATATGTCTTTTTACAGTTTTGGTTTTCTGCCTATTTCCACTATTTTCTTTGAAAAAATCATTTTCATCTTTCGCCTGCTCTTGTAAATCCATGCACAAGGAAGGATGTAACAGAAAGAAAACTGGAGAAAATATAATTTGAAAGAAAAATAAAGCCTAAACAGTTTTAGGATTACCAGGATTTGTGTAAATATTAACAGGTTGAAATATTTCATCCAGAAGGAAATGAAAAAATTAAATCCATATATGTTTGCATATGATGCGAGTGTCAAATAGAGGCAATTCAGTAAGAAACCAAACACCCTTTGTTAGGTGAGGGTATTTGGTAAATCATGTTTTATAGCTGTATGTGAATTAGACAAGCCATAACTAATTTGCCAGGTTTTGACTGAATGCCAGTATTTTTATTACATATATGACATTTTAATCAACTTCATCTTTGACTGAAAGCCTACTGGAAAAAGGAGTTTCCATCTGACCTGTCCCTGTTTTTTAACAGTGAGCAAAAAAGGAAAAAAGAAATTATCTAGAAGCAAATTGCTGGGTTAGACAAAGTGGAGTGAAACACCAGGAAATTATCAAATTGAATGTTGGAGGAAATAAAATAATTTCTAATGTAACTGATTGGGCTCCTTCTGATGCTCTGTGACTTTCATACACTGAGGGGTAAGTAGAGGGCTTCATCAGCGTCCCCTCAGTGCTGCAAAACTCATGATAGAACGATCTGCTCATGATTCATTAAGTCCTCTGAAAAAGTGAGGGTTTATTCAAACGCTTCAGCTCTGCCTCGTTCCCATCGTTAGTGCTCAGAGAATGGCAATGAGCTGAGAAAGAGCAGAGCTCCTTTTGCAAGCACCCTGATTTACAGATCCCCCCCGTGCAGGGACACTATCTTTGGAACATTCATTATGGATGTCGGGATCCCGAGCCTTTAATCACTGTGCTGTTAATTAATTCCCTATTTGTTACTGTCACGGACTGAACACTGAGTGTGCAAAATCCCACGTGTGAAAGTGCTCAGGGCAATCAGGTAATACCTCAGTGAGGTGCTGCTCAGCTGGAATGTCAGGGGGTGCCAAGAAGAGCATTGCAACTACAAAAAAAAAAAAAATTAAAAAATACAATTTAAAAAAAAATACAAACTAAAAAAGAAAAAAAAAAAAAAGGAAAGAGAGAAAAAAGGAAGAAAAAGGAAGATGGGAGGGAGGAGAAGGTTGAGATTGTAAGGTTTCCTTTAGGCTTGGCCAGTAAGGGGCTATTTCTGCGGCCAAAAATGCTCAGGCTCTTTCCTTGGAGCTGCGCTGGTTCTGTCTGTCCTGGGCTGTGCATTCCCTCTGAAGGACAACTGCTGCACAAGTGTCCTGTGTGCTGCTGGCCGCACAAAAACCTGCTGTGGAATCAACGAGAAACATCCCAAAAGCATGCGGGCAGGAGAAATGCCTTCCAAACAGATGACAGGCTGCTTCCAGGCTGAAGAGCAGTTGCTGGTTTCTACTGCTGTTGCACCAAAGAGAAGGGTGTGCTGGAATATTAAATGTTCCAGCATTTCTTTCTCTTCCAGCAGCCTTGCAGAATCCAAAGGGGACCAGGTGAAATGGCCCAGACTGAGGGAGAGTAGGTTAGCATGAGGAGTTGGGAAGAAACTCTCCACTGTGAGGGTGATGAGGCTGTGTCACAGAGAGTGTGTGGAGTGAGGAACTGAGGGTCCTGCCAGAGCCCAAGGAAGGAGGTGGATGCCCCTTCCCAGATGTGGAGCAGGATCCTAAGCTGAGTGTTCAAATTCATCCCCCAAAGCAGCTATTCCTTGTCTTTGAGAGAGCAGAGGAGGGAGAAGCCAGGCACTTGGGGAACTGTCAGAATTGGTGTAGATGAGAGGTAGAATTAATTCTATTTCATCCCAAAAATGGCCTTCCATTTTGGTGGTTCTGATTTCTGGATGGATTTGTGTAAAGGGCAAGATGATTTCCAATGAAAATCTAAGGTTATACTGTAATATTCTGAACAGGACTATGGATTCATGTCTCTGGTAATGATGGTCACCAGTTCACCACACCACTTACCCTCAAGAGGGATGCAGTTGTTTTACATGAATTCTGTCATATATTAATGGTAAGCCAGTGAATCTTTCAGAAGCATCCACGGACCTGGTCTCTGCTACAGAAAACCTTTTATTGCCCTTTTAGAATCAAGCAATCTTGTTACTGGAATAACATATTTACCCAAGGCTTGACCTATTTCTACTGACAATTTCATATTAAAAAAAAAGGAAATTTTCTCTGTGTGTGTGTTTGTCCACATGTAGCTCCATGTTATCAAGGTATCAACTCTCTGTTCTATGCTTTATTTTTGACGACTGGTTGAGAAGAGCCACGAGACAGTCTACATTGGCTTGATAGAAGAGTTTAAATCCTGTTGAAAATATTTAACTGTACTTTCTAAATCCTTTATTGTGACCTCCAGATGAAGAGGAGAAACTGCATGAATTAAATTAACCTGCAATGTAAACAAGTTCTGTGGTGGTCAATTTAGTAATACCAACCCTGGCTTTGGCACTCTGTTTTTGTGACACTTGGGCAGTTAAATTTGACTTTTGATGACTTTCAAAGCTGAAAAGGGGTCAAAAAATTTGAACTTACTATGGTTGTGATATGGTTGGGAGTTCTCAGAGAGTAAGAATGACTATGCACCAAATATACCTGAATAATATAACTTTATTTTGCATTATAATAATTACATATAAGTAAATTGCATCCAAAAACTTACATTGTTTATGGCTGATTCAGCCTCACCTTATCCATGCAGCATTTATTCCTTTCACTTTGTTGCCTTTTCATTTTTTAAAATCTGATTTAAAAAAAGAAAAGAGACAAGTTGTGGCCTAGACATTGATGGGCAGAATCCTACCCCTTTTTATGAAAAGAAGTTAAAGACAAGATGACAAAGAAAGTGAGAATGGGGTCAGGTGAAGGGGCCCCAGCAAAATAAAAATCAGAATAGGGACCCTGGTCTGAAGGAAAAGGGGAAAGAATGGGCAAAGGCCCGGAGACAAGAGGAGCAAGAAATAAACCAGGGGGAGAAGATGGAAGCTTCTGGTAAAGGCAGAGGGGAGAAACAATGAGTGGATATCTTTCTTTTTCTTTTCAGTTACCATCAGCATCTGTTACTGATAATTTCTGTGTTTTTGAAGAAGAGCTGGTATAGTGAATGAGCCAGCCCACCAACATAGGCAGCAAAGGAAAAAGAAGAGAACAGGTTTGAAGAAAGGGAAATGCAGAGGGTTTATATCTGATGGTAAACACTTTCATCCTTCCCTGCCGCCTGAATAATGCATCCTAATTTGACATGACTATACTGGTCACCAAGTTCATGCTAGGGTTATATAATCACAATCTGATCATTTTTCTTAAGTGCTGCTCAGCACAGAATCCTTTTATGTGGATAAAGGAAAGCAGCTATTCTTTTTCTTGTGATTTTTGGCCTGGGTTGATAGAAGTGTCAGCCAAGAATAAAAATACATTTATAATCTTTAGCCTTTTTCCCTCTAACACTTGTGAGTTGTACTATTATTTCTCCATTGTCCTTCTATCAGCTGACAGAGAACCTGGTGTTTATGCCTCTGTTGGTTTAATAGTACATGGCTTTTGTTCAAGTTTATTGAAGAACGCTCCAGAAAATGAGTGTGGTCGATTGTGCCTGGCCATATGTGAATGACTTGGGCTTTTTTTATGTCTTCCCTCTCTGCTCAGAGGCACGAAGCTGGAACTCAGCCCCATTTCATTGCTCCACCTCTGTGTCATGTGAATTCCATGACTGACAATTTCCTCAACTTCAGTGGCTGCTTTTGTGACAATTAGGAGAACCACCTGCTACTTACCCACCTGCCCTTCCTTTTCCAGCTCTGAAGTTGTCTCTCTGGGAAAAGCTGCAAGGGATTTTATTTCTGCGTAGAGTAACCCTTTTTCAAGATTGTATTACTTTTTTCTATTTTTTTTTATTAATATAATGTGGCCACCACTGTTTCAAGGAAAATGTCACGTCCTCAGAAAGTCCTTGCCAGTCATTCTTTCCTATAAATGAATAAGGTGTAGCCACCATGGTTCAAGTTGCACTTGCAACCTCATCTCAGGATTTAAGTGTGCCTGGCTCTGCATTTGTTGTGACGCTTGAAAGGTGAGCGATGGTGCAGCAAAGAGCCTTGTCAGTCACCCTCTTTAGGAATGGAATTGCACTGGCAGGAGAGCTGAGTTCTTCTGGTCTATAGGTAATTTAGGCACTCACTGCTCTGTTGTTTTAAAAAGCCAACACATTCCAGCTCCTAGAGAACAGGTGTTTCATGCACGGCATTTTGTGGTGAAATACTGTTTGTGATTTGGGTGCTACTCACAGGAATGATTAGACACCTGTCTGCATAAATCCATCCAAAGAGCAGAACAAGACTTACATGAATTTTTCATAAGGGGATTAGCAGCTTTCAAAAGAATTTTCTGTTACCTGTCTGTTATTTTGCAAACGAAGTAGGTGTGTGTTAAGTACTCACACAGCTGTAGAGCTGTTGGTATAAATATAGGGGGTTTGCTGGGTTTTGCACATATATTGTATTTAAATTTTTGTTGCAGAGACAACCATTGATTTTCACTGCATGTTTGCTTGGTAGGGAACGTTTGGATTTCAGATTTTGCAACCAGCAGCAATGCACTGAATAGATTCTCCTTATCTGACAGTAATGCTACTCATTTCCTTTCCTGTAAAACAGGGAAATTGGGTGCCTTGCATGGAGGGTCCTTGTGCTTCTGCCTGGGGTTGACTGTCCAAAAAGGGCAGATTTGCCCCTCTGCTGAGCAGGGGATGTGTCACACACAGCAAAGCCAACACGGGCTGGGCTTTGTGTGATGAACAGCCTCCTGCAGCATCCGCACACTGAACCCATAAAGTCCAGAGAAGTGGCTTTGTGGGCACAGAGGGAAAAGGGTGAATCCTGGAAAACTGGGATAACAACACTCCTAGTGTGTTTGGAGGGTTTCTTTTGAAACACATATGCGGAAAATCCAACAAGCTGTGCAGCTGTGTACGAGTTCACCCTTCAGGTACATTTTTTGTTTCTCATGAGACCCTTACAAGCAGATAAAATACTGCCCCAGCACAAAATCCCACCCTTACCTTAAGGTATCTGCAAGAAATGATTCACTCATCTTTCTGTCTTCTTTTTTTTCTTGCCTGTATTCATATATATGTTTGCACTGAGAAAGTTGACAGTTCTTTAAATTAATGGGCTACCAAGACCTTTAGTCATCCTCTCAGGATGTTCTGGATGGATGAACGGAAGTAATAATCTCACTGTACCATTTTTTAATTTATTCCAGCGGATTTTTTTCCCTGGCTCATTCCAAAAGTGTAGATAAATCACAGGCTATTTTATTTGGGAGATGAGGGAAATAATTAGCTATCATTCTGAAAACAGTTGCAAGAGCAATCTTAAAAAAAAATTGCTCTGAAACCACAAAAGTCTATGAATTTACATGTGCATTGATGTAATACACATAGGCCAAAGAAATGCCATGAAGAAAGAGTTCCATGGGGCACTAATTCAGTTAATAATGCACATAGGCATTTTTTGATGTCAAAGACATGAATTATCACTGTATTCCTGTCCAGAGAGCCCAGCTGTGCTATCCAAGGGATGGGTATGATCTCATACATTATCTAGGGCTGCCAGAGATGTGGTTAAACTGGAGGCTGCCACACAGGCAGAGTTGAGAAAATAAACTTTTCTGATGCTTGGAACTTGTGCCCAAACACAGCTATCTTCTTAGGACCTTCAAGATATTCTCCTTTTCCCTTAATGAAAGCTGGTTTTAAGGGACTTAACCTGATAACTCTGAGTTTATCCAAAGAAGCTCTAGAGAGTCTGGCTGTGAGAGGCAGATGGGCAGGTCCAAGTGATATGGATTAACATGGTCCTTTTTAGGGAGAATTTTACCCAAAACCTGAGATGGGCATCCCAGCACTGGATGTTACAAGTCACAAAATACTCATTCAGCCATAGCAATAATGCAGAAATTATTTGATTTGGGATCCCTGGAGCTATGTTGCTTTCTGCAGAAACCGCCATGGTTTTTTCACGTGCTGCCTCTCTCCTGGGTCTGCCTGGAACCACTCACACAAACCCTGCAGCCCCATCTGTGTTGCTGTGGTGAGCCTTCAGTGCACACACTTCCAATCAGGCAACCTTTTGTGGTCCTGCTGCAACCCTAAACCAGACAGCTGACATGAATCCCAACTGTCCAGCACAGCCTGAGGCCCTCCCAGTCGGGCAGATTAACTGCTATAGATTGCTCATTGTTTTTAATCTCCCACCCCGTCCACACCATCCAGGCATGCAGCTTTCCTGAAGGGGAAAGGAAAAAGAGAAGAATTAAAAAATCCTTTTCATGTTACTGGAGCCTAAAAATTGTACAGTACCACTATTTCTACACTTTCTGATTATCAGCAGTCACTTTTTTATCTTGCAAGGTGTATGACCCATGGTGATTTCAGGAATGACCTACAGTAAGGCCCAAACACTTTTTTTTGTTCTGCATCCAGTCCAGTTTCTATTAAGTTAAATAAGAGGACAAATTCAAGTGGCTCTGGTGGCTTGACCCCCCTGAGTATACCTGAGAAGTTTTCTGAAGATGCTGTCCCCAGTGTGCTGCTACTTGGATAGCTGGTTCATGCCTTTTTCCTTTCTTTTTTTTTTTTTTTTTTTTTTTTTTTTTTCTTACTGTTTTTGAACTCTCATAACAAGAACATTATTTTGCATTTAAGTCACCTGTGAAAACAATATTGTGGTCACTGTCACTGATTTCTCTGTGCAGACCTCACTAGAGAGAGGTAGAGGCTCCTCCAACAAAGATGACACTTCCATGAAAGGGAATAGATATAAATAGATATAAAATTATGATGACTTTCTTAGCTTATTGCTTGTCCTCTCTTGAAAGGGAGAAAACTCAGTCAAGTGCCTGAATCCTAAAATCTCATAATAAGGAGATACTAACTTTTTTCTCTGTATCTCAAAGGATGATAAGGGGCAACTCATGAGAAAGGCTCATAAAGAAAACAGTCTTCACAAATTATATTAAACCTCCTTGAACCAGAGCAGGTAAATTGTGTGCTTGTACAAAGATGACTTTGTATTTTCAGATCCCAGGAAAATGTGGACACCATATGACAGAACAGGCAGTACAAACACGAGATTGTTGGAGAGCCAGCCTAGAAAGCAGAGCTAAGGGTGGTGCATAGAGCAGTAGTCTATAAATCCTGTATCCCTGACTGCTCTGGTTGTCTCATTTTGCTGGCACTCTGCTATTATTACACACTTAATGATAGCTGCTTGTAAGCTGCTTACCAGTCATACCCACACACACCTGCTCAGACATTCCTGACAGCTCCCAATGTATTATTGACAGAAGCAAAATGGATCTTTTCCTGTTGGACATGTTTTCCTCTTGGCTCTGAACTTCTGCAACAAAGGAAAGGGGCAGAAGTGATGTTTCAGCTAAAGCTGAGTGAAATGAGTTGAAGGTGGCGACACAAACTTCCATTTCCTAAAATCTGAAAGCTTCCAATCAACGCAAAAAAAAATTGCCTTCTAGTTACTCTTTATGGCTCTTGCTTTGTATTTGAATAGGACAATTTGGGAAAACTTGCTGTTTTCAAAGAAAGGTTTTGATGGGCTCAGGAGCATGAGGTAGGGTCAGATCACAGGCCAATTTTCGGTCTGCTTGGCTCACCTCTGTCTTTCTCTGTGTTCCAGCAGTTGCAAATGGGTTTAGTTCTTGTGGGCCAGTGACATGCACTGGTCACAAAGTGAGTGCAGTAGTGACTCTTAGCTACTGAAAATACAAGATAAATTTTAGACACTGTTTTTCTCTCTCCTGAGAAGAAGCACCCTGCTTCCTCCCCCAAAGAAGTTAAGGAGGAAAGGTTAACAACTTCAGACTTTAAAAAATCAGACTTTTCCTTGCACTTCTTAGAAGCTGCAGGGCTGACTTCAGACTCCTCATTCTGATCTTTAGGGACTTTTTCCCCTAACCTTGCTGATTAGTGAAATCTTTCAGTGAATCTTGAATTTCAATGAATGTTCAGAGCCTTGAACTTCTTTTGAAATAAAAAAATTATTAATATATACAGTTCATCCCTAACTTGCAGAATAGTATAGCTTGGCCTCTCACACCTCTCCTCTGTGACTTCTCACCCTCAGAAGAGGGAACTGCAACCCATCCATGCCAATCTCAGTGCCTTTCCTTCAGCCTCCTTTGGATGTCATCTTGGCAACTACAAAATGCAAGGAAAGGCATGGAAAAGTGGTTGTTTTTATACCCCAATCTGACAGAAGCTTCAGAAAAGCTGTTTTTCTGTTGTGTATTTGTCTGGCACATATTTGCCCAAGAAATTCTTGTCCAGGTGTTTGACAATAGAACTGTTAACTGTGTGTGACAGTTTGGGCAATATTGCTCTGTTGGCTTGTTTCTCTTGAGATGATTTCAAGCACAATGGGCAACCGAGAGAGGGAAATGCAGTGATTGCACCCATGGGTTGGAGAGCAAGGCTCTGCCACTTTGGCAGTTTATAGTAATTCGGTGGTGTTTATGATGATAAGAAAGCAATTTGGTGAAAGTGAGGTAAAGCAGCCAATACACAGCAAGATAAAACTGCAGTTAATTCAACCATCAGGAAACTGACCACTGAAAAATGTTCCTGATATGTCATTTTGAGCCAGTCCAGGTTGTGATTTTACTCAATCCACTCCTTGTTTAAGTTTCAGTGCTAAAAAGACCATTTGTCAGAGTGTCACTCAAACAAACTATGCAACAGATACAAAGCAACCACAGTACATTGCCGTGGTGGAGCAGGACACAGAGGCCCTTGCCAGTAAAGTTTTTCTTATACTGTTTGTATTTCATCAACCTTTCCAAAAGATAAAGACGTGATGTTGGTGGGAAACAAAATCCAGTAGTCCAACGGTGTTTATCAACTGCTTAGAGCCAGAATTGTATGAGAAGTCAAACTGAAAGTGAGTAAAGACAATAAACAGAATGATAGATGTACTGGCACCTATTTGCATGTTATTTCAAGTCGTTGACAGGCTGGGATATGGCCTGTGCATACACAAATGTGCTTTTGCCCTCACGTTTTTGCCAGGCATTCTCTCTGCAAGGAGCAGTGTAACTCTGGCGCCTACATTCAGCAGCAAGAAAAGCAGTTCATGAGAATGCTGTACCAGAATCCTGCACACAGGCCATCCTGCTTTCCCTAATCATCAGCAAGTAGGGAATATTGACTGAAACATTTCCAGGAGATTTAGTCATCAAGCAAATGATCTGTTTTAGACAAGAAACTGAATAGTGCTGCAACAAACTGTGCTTTAAAAACACTTCTTCAAGACCAGATTCTGGAGGGTTTTCCACTTCACAGGTATTCACACTACCACCACTAAAACTATAGCATAAACATTAACTGCTGTGAAATGTTTCAAAATTTGATTAATGGATAACATGAAAAAAAAAAAAAAAAAAAAAAAGTGAGGATTTTGGAAGACAAGGCAGTGTATCAGAAGTGTAACAAGACAGAATTACCTCCATTTCTCCACCAGCTAAAGACTGAACTGACAGAGAAATAGCCCTCTGTTACTGGAACTGGATATTTGATGTTCTGACGAGAGAGAAAAACCGTGTTATGATGTCAGTTAATTTCTCAACAGAGAGGAGGAGGACAGCTAAAATCTGGGCTGTAAGTCTGTCAAGTTTCTGGAATTTAAATCAAGTGACTCTGAGGCTATTACAGGTAATATGGTTATTAGTGAAAAGGCTCCCTTAAACTGTAGACTAAGAGTGGAATTTTCCCATTGCTTCATAAGCACACTCAGATCAGGAGGTTCCTGCCAATTTGTATCCTCCTTGCTCAGTAGGAAAAGCTGCTCTGATGACAAATGAAGAAGGTTCCTTTTTCACTTTTTAAAAGATGCACACCTTCTTACACACACTGCTACAAAGGTGCTCAGCAATGGGCTTTGCGCTTAAACTTCCCCTTTCATTTTCATTTTCTTCTGGTTTTCCATCTACTGAGGGCATTAGGGAAAGGTTGGTTTGGGAGTTGTTCTTTTAAAGCACACAATGGAACCCAACTGAACAAAGCCTTCTCAAAGATGGGTGCTGCTTAAAACATGAAATCAGCCCAGGAGATTCCTAATAAAGAGACCAATTTAGGATGATCTGAGTGAGAGCTGCTGAAGGAATTCAAAACCACTAGCCAAGATTCCTTCTAAAATTCCAGCTCTGGCATCAGCCGCACAATAAAAGCCATCATGTGTTTGTTATGGTGGGATGCATTTTGCTTCATTTTTGATGTCTAAACACCCAGGAGAACTCTCTCTGCAGCGTCATAACACAGATGGGGGTTAGACAGAATGAACTGCTCTGTGAGACTTCTGTGGGAGCCATGGAAATGCCCTGAGCTCACTGCTGATGTGAGGCAGGTGGCTTCAGTACTTACTTTAGGTTAGAAACTTCTCTTCACGTCACATTTTCAGAGCTGAATCCTCCCCCTTGAGGTGCAGCTGAGCTGCTGTTTCAGTGAATGACAGCTGGAGATGTCTGTGAAATTTAGAGCAAGTCCACACTGAAATCTTTTAATGGTAGATTAATATTCTTTAGAAACATGACAGCATTTACCCTGGCAAGAGTCCTAATGTAAACAAAAATGGCCTGGCATAAGAAGTGGGGGTTCGTCATTGCTTTTTTTCTCTTTTACTCAGGAAATGGATGTAGGTTGTTTGGACACCCCTTGCAAATAAATGTCTCTTCATTGCAGGAGAATGGCACCTTCATTGATGTGGTGAGAAACCCAGGAGCAAGCTCAGAGCAGGGGTTTTGACAAAGTTGCAAAAGCAGTCTTCACCTGATATATATGAAATGCTATAAAAATGGTGTAAAAATGTTACCACTCTTTCTCATAAACACAAAGAAACACCCATCTTAGCCTGCAGCCAGGAGTTTGAAACGTGGATGAGGCCAATCTGCATCAGTGCAGTTTTCAGAGATCAAATCTTGGTTTTGCTCTCAGTATCTGTGCATGAAGGTGCTTCACTTCACAGAGGGGCTGCAGTGATTCGGTTGTTGTTTACTAAATGTTTGCGAAATTAAATGTGATGTGTGAGAAAGACCTGACACAGGCGTGGCCAGGGTTGGCAAGCTGGGTTTGTCTATGTTCTTCTGTGAAGAGCAAATACCCTTTGATATCAGAAATCACTTGTTATGAATTACTATTTTATTTATTTTACTGTATTATATTGTATTTTATAAAACAGTTCTAGAGTAATGTGGAAAGCACAACCCCTCCATGTTCTCTGCTTCTCCTTAGTCCTGGCACATCAAAGCAGCAGCCACGGGGAGACATCTGTCACTAGTTAATGTCATGGTTGTGGAGGTAGAACCTCCTCTTCTGTTTGGGCCAATGTGGGCAGCCCTTTGATGGATGTGTTCAGCCTTCATCCAGTTTGATCACCCCGTGCAGCCCCTTGTTCAGATCTGCGTGTGAACAAGAATGTCCTGACCTGAGATCCTTTTTAATACAGCAGGGATCCGTGATAGAAACCATCAAAGGAAACCTTTGATCTTTTGACTATCTCTTAGTCATCTGCTGCACAATGCAAATAATAATGAAAACAAAGCTAAGGAGCAGAGCAGCTACATTAAAGAATCAGGCTTGTTGCCGGCAATGAAGCTAATCACTGAGGTTTTATCCTAGCCTCAGACTCAAAGAGAAAGAGGGGGAAGGGAAGAGAAAAAAGGGGAGAAAAAAAAAGCTGTGCTCAGCAGTGAAACCTCTTTACTAAACTGAAATATTCCAGGAACACTGGTTATTTTACGTCAAAGGAGTTTATGAGAGATGCAAACATGCGCCACTTTTTACAGTAGAATTTAATAAATAATCCTTATTCCAGTGTCCTTTTCTTGGTCTAACTTGCACAGAAATATATATCAATGTACATCACAATTTAAGTATCACTCAGTTAATGAAACTAAATGAGTACTACTGGAGTTTTCACTGCCTTTGCTTTTTTTTGCCCTCCCCTTCATCCCCCCTCCACCCACCCACCCAACAGACCCTGGAGATGGAAAATGCCTTGATTCAGAAAGTGACTATGTCAGTCTAGGGAAACAGTATGTCAAAAATGTGAGTCTCTTTGCTGTAATCTCATTTGGTTTTGTAGCATTTTCTGAGACCCCTAAAACCTCAAACAAATGTGTGTGAGTTGGGGCCTGAAGAAGTTTGTGTGTGTCCACACACACGTGTGCGTGTTTTTCTTCCTGCTTGTGATTTTGGGAACACACTGAGGGATTCTTTCAAGCTCTGATGCCAGGCATGTCTGTTTGTAGACTTCCTTTCTCTTCTTTTCCTCTTGCACAGAATTATTTAGGTGAAATTTTGGTATGAAAAAAAAAGCACTTTGATGTTTTTAAATCATTTACTAAGTGAACAGAAACAGACAGAAACACCAGCAGTTTTCCCTGTCTGTGTGTGTTATTGGTATCTCTGAGCTCTGCTCAAGATGTCAAACTCTCTCAGAGGCTGCAAATGGTGTACAATTTCTGCATCTCATCTGCAGGGCCAAAATGGGTCTCTCTTCTGCCAAAGTGACTGAACTGGCCCAGTGGGCCAAAGAAATAAGTCACTGCTGTCAGGCAAAAATATCTCCATCACCTCTGTGGTGATTAACTCAGACATTTGATCCCTTGTAAGAAAGGAGGTTTCATGGGTAAAGAGGCCAGATTAATTCAGAATATCTACTTCAGTGGACAGATATTATGAGTTAAAGTCACAACCCTAAATTCAGTTATTCTGAGCTGGAGAGTTCCAAGGATAAACTCTGATCTGGAGCCACAAGCACATTTAAGGTTGACAGAAATAAACTTTCAAAGGAGGCCAGGGGTAAAGTGGAGCAGACAGGTTTGCACTGGGGAAAGAAACCACTTTCTGGGAAGTAAAATTGCTGCAGGTCATAGCAAAAAGTGAAAACTTCTGAATAGAAATTTAAGAACAAGCTCCAAGAACAGAGATAGCAGATGATGCAGAAGGTTAGGCCAGGAGGAGAGCAGCAACAAACAGCCTCAAACAAACAGGAAAACAAGCTGGCCAAAAAGCTTGCCTGGATTTTTCAAAAGTTTCTCTCTCCATCTTGACAAACACAACATCCTCCATAAAAACCCTGCTCCACAGGAAAACATGTAATCACCCCTGATCTGAACTGACAAATGATGCCTTCTGTAGAGAAACTTCTATGCCAGGGTGTGAGCCCAGGGGGTTGTTTCCTCGCTGGAGTTTCACATCAGGCAGCAGTGCTCCCCCAAACTGACCTCCCAGAAGGACTCCTGGGCTCTGAGCAAATCTGGGCACCCTTCAGCCAGAGGGAGGATCCCTGGAGAGCAGCAGCTACAGAGGAGAAGGAAGGTGGAGGAGAAAAAAGGTGTTAAAAATATCCAGGGCTCTAGGGCGCTCAGGAAGTGTCACACCAAAGAGGAAGGCAAACAGCTGTTAGAAAAAGGAGCTCTAAATATTGGATTTATCAGACCTTTCCTGACACTCTGAAGAAGGCAAGGAAGGAACATTACCTATAATTTTCTGCTATTCAACATAGCAGATATTCAACATAGCACAAATAACAGCCATGTAGGCACTCAGAAGAGCTGTTTGGTCTGTATTGCTCCACATTAGCATCAAAACATGCCAGCTCTTTTACCTGCTGACTTTTCCCAGCCCAGTCCTGGGCCAGGATTGGAAACTACCATGAAAAAATAGCCTTGGTAGATGCAATTTCTAAAAGGAGTGTCCTTTAAATTATTGTTTCATTTCTTAGAGGGTACGAGGGAGACTTTAGGTGACAGAGAAATAAATCTTGGATTTGCTGGATTTGTCAGTGCAACTGTGCTAGGAGGGACATAGCAAGTTTACTTTAGAGCTGGATAGACCTGGGCAGACACTCAAAGTGAAGGTGCTTTGAATCTTTATGGTGGCACATCTACAAAAGCTAGAGCAGTTCAGAGGGGTTGACAACACCATCACTTTTCTTAACTGTAGCTGAATTGGGAGACCTTCATAAGACTTATTGTTGTACAAGTGCTGATCCCTCAGACTGTATCTAGTGGGCTTTAGGTTGGTTTCATTTTCATATAGGATTGCCTTCCTGATTTTGTTTCCCTGTCTTTTTTTAGCACGAGAGTTTTTCAGTCCTTCTTGGCAAGGGAGTGGAAATTTTACTTAAATGTGTCATTGGTGGTATTTGAAAGGAAAAAATAAAGATATTTTAAAAGCCCTGCTTGGGTAACAAAGGATTTATTTTTTTTTAATTAATATCCGTGGGCTTTTTGTTGCCTCTTGTTTCTTTCTTTCTGGACTTAGACGAAGAGGTTTTTTTTTGTGTTTACTCTTACTAGCTTTTTAAATTTCTGTGTGTATTTTTAACAAACCACCATCTGCACAATTAATGGAAAATCCCATTTTACAGAGGTTTTTATAGTTATTGTTTCAATTGTGTTACAACACAAAGATAGCCCCTGTCCCAGAGAGCTTTCCAGTGTGAGACTTAAACAAAATGCAGCTTCTAACTAAACAGACTCTGAATCCTTCACAAAAATAAAACATTGCCTGTCAGGAATAATATATAGAAGTCTTTAATATGAAAAATTGCAAATCTTCAACTGACCACATATCCTGCAGGAGTAATTATGTCATTTCAGAAGAAAATAAAACAGCCATGTTTTGTCAAATATAAGACATTTCACACACTATCAATTTTACAGATATAAATACCTAGGGGCATACACAAACCCTGTGATCACCAATGGCAAATTGCCAAGTGAGGACAGATTCATTAAACATTAGAAGTATCAGGCACCCACCCAAACCCATAAATTAAAATTTTAAGCCTTGAATGTTATGCCACTGCATACAAGTTAAATATGTTTGGAGACATTTTTATGCAGCCTAATTAGAACTGGATGGAAATCCCAGTTAAAGTATGATGTAGCTCTTCCTTAGCGTAGTTTTCTTGGCTAAATCCAGCCTTAAAAGAGTCATATTCCTTTCTGCAACTTGCTGCAGAAAAGAAGCTGGTGGTAAATCGAGTCCAGAGGACATGGGGAAACTGCTGGGGCTGGATGGTTAAACCAGCCTGGTTTGTTTAAGAGGGACTACCAGGAAACCTTTGTGATCTGCAGGCAGAAAAAGCGAGTCCTTAATTAATATTCTCAATAGCAGTGACTAAACTGCTTTGAAACCAGCTGCTGTCACCAGATGAAACTGTCAGCAGGCTTCTGCAGTTCCTGTTTGAGCAGCCAAACTCTCTGCTCCCGGTTTTTAAGAGCAATATGCATCTCAGCAACCAGATACAATTCAAGCTGGAGTTTAAACAGCACGGCAAGCCCAAGCCTCCTTTCCTCATTTTGTCACAAGGCTACTCCCACCCACAGCAGTGGCCAGGGCAAAGAGAACAGCCTGAGGCAGGAGCTGCTGAATTTGCCATCCAAGCAAAGATTGTGCACGTCAGTCTGAAGTCATGGGGACACTGGGGAGTTGAAGATGAAAAGCCATAATGGGCTCTTGCTCTCTTGCAGAGAGCATATTTTTTTGCATATTTTCTTTCCCCTCAGCTGAGCTTGTACTTGGCATTCCATCCAGCTCCAGATTTCTTACTCACCCCCAGCTGGCACTTTGCTTGGTACCATTGCACAAGGAGCTGGCAGAGGGTGGCTCTCAGTTGTGGTCTTTTTCTCCCTTTAATGGGGAAATTGGTATAACTGTCAAAGATACCTTATTTTTGTGTCAAAACACTCCTTAGCTTTAAAACTACAGCAGTATACACGTTTTTCTTTCTGTTTTTCAATAAAATTTGATCCAAATGTTACCTTCTGGCCAAAGGATCTCAGTACACTAAACTTAAGGCATTAAAATAATATTTGGTCTTTATAATTTTGAAATGTTGATTGAAATATTTAGGAATATAAGACAGAATATTCTTCATAACATTTCTTTCCACAAGAAGGCTTCCTCTTGTTTATAGATAAGAGGTAACTGTGCAGCTAGGCAAACCAGAGCAGAGGCAGTGATGGGGATAAAAGCAGACCAAAGAGATCTGGCATGGTTCCATTGTGGAGAGCTGATTCCCTGCTCCCCAAACCCCAGCTATTCCCAGAGGAAGGTTCCTAGTCCAGACCAGAGCTGATGAAGGAGCTAAATTCAGTGCCAGTACAGGTGGGAAGCTGGACAACAGTATGACCAAGAGTCACCACCTGGCAGCCTTTGCAGCAGTGCTGGGACCAAACCCAAGGGCCACCCTTGGCTTTTTTCCCCCTTTTCTGGTAAACTCGAACTTAACAGAGCACCTGTTATGTAGCGATAATTTTTTAGACGTTGCAAATGGTCTGAGCAATCCAGCAATGAGTGAAGTGATCTTTTGGTCAAGTCACAGAAGGAAATGACAGTTATAAATTAATGAAATTGCAGCAATTATGGTTTTCATCCGGATTCTCTTTTCAGGGATAATGATGAAAGGCTCTGGAGGTAGAGGACATGGGATGAATAATTGATTGTAAAGTACATTCAGAAATGTGGATAGACATAGGAAACAGCAACAAAAAATCTCCACTGACTGTGGTAAAGATTCTGCAGAGAATGCTGATTGTGGATCATTTCTGTGAAGGACTGGATATTAGCACCTTTCATGGTAAATTAAGGTTGGGTTACTTGGCATTAGCTCTGTTTGAAGTTCAAACAAAAGATAAAGGTCCCTTCAAAATTAACACAAGGAATTTTTTCATGTTTTGTTTTGGGTTTTTTTATCAAATTAATAATGCTCATGTACTCCCCATTTGCCCTGCAGCTAAGATTCATGAGTGTGTGTATATGCATAAATCAGAGATACAGGCTCTCTGAATTTACCACAAAAATTAAAACAGGAAAGCAGATGGCAGTCTGTTATTCCATCTGCATTTCTCTTAATCAGCTCCTCTTATCAGAAACGCTGCTTAGGGAATCAGTGGTTCTTGTTTGTCCGTTGCAAACCAGAGACACACAAGCTGCTTTTTTTTTGTAAATGTCCTGCTGGCTCGCAGAGACAGTATCTGTCTATATGTAGAAAAGTGAAAGAAAGTAAGGTTACCTAAAAATATTTAGCATATATAAGCTAGGTTTAACAGAAAAGCTGTGCCTCAGATAAGTCTGGACTATTAATTTTCCTCATTGAGTTATGTAAAGTAAAAAAATTATTAGTTAGTCATGGAAGGAGGGAGGAGGGGAGGGAAGGAAGGAAAGAAGGAAAGAAGGAAAGAAGGAAAAAAGGAAAGAAGGAAAAGGAAAGAAGGAAGGAAGGAAGGAAGATGGATGACTGGTCGGCTGGACACTGTCACAGCAGATTTGTGGAGTTCATTTACCTATTTTTTCAGGCATGTATTTTAATAAGATTCAATGAGCTGCTGAAAAGAGGACTGCTGCTTTTTTTTCAGCTGATGGCAGTAAGATGAAAACAAGAGGCTTTTTAGAATGACGTTAGCTTGAACTTTAAAAGTTAATAGAGCTCCTATGAATCTGTGTTGGCAGCATCTGGCAGAAGCAGGTGGAAATTCCACTGAGATAAATGGCAAACCAGGAGAAGAACAAAATAATAAAGTCTTATTTTCAAGATCTGGATACAGCATCAGTCCTTCTGGCAAAATGTTTTTCAAAAGCAGGAGAAGTCCTGTCTGCAGAGAAAGGTGAAAAAAATATATATATATATTTTGAGGAAAGTCTGGGACTTGTAAAATCTTCCTCTTTATATCTTCTAGCATTCATAAATCTTTAAATCAGGTGTTGTGCTTGGTATAGTAGTTTGGAATACTGGAAGAAGCAAGAGGAGAATAGAGGGTATGATCAAAGGTTTTAGAGAAATGGCCTACAAAGAAAAGTGACTCATCTCTGGTAATTTAGTCTGGAAAAGGAAGACTGAAGGAGGAGCATGATCCCACAAGTACATAAAAGACAGTTAAAAGGAGGGAGGGGATGCTCCATGCTGCATTTGTGTGGTAGATAAGATAAGCTGGAGTGAGAAATATCAGTTAAAGTAGCTTCACTTTCTAAAGGCAGAGAAAAATGAAGACCTGAATTAGATTACCTGGTGAGCTGTATAGACCTTTAAGGATAGGCTTGGAAAGCATGTACCAGGAAGAACAGGGATGCAGGACAGGGATGCCTTGGGCAAAGGATGAGCTGGATGACCTGCAAGGGTTGTGTTCCCTGATTCCCAACCTGCTGCCAGCATCCTGGAGGGGCTATGACACAGCAAAGACCCCTCCAGCCCCCCAGGAGCTGGTAGAGATGTACCTGACAGGAGGAGGTGTGCCACCAGGCAGGCTCTGGCTTCTTTTAGCTGGTAGGAACTGGACAAGAGTCAGCCTAAAATGCAAAGAAAGAGGCTGAAAGTAGAAGAATTCAGCTGACTGTAGGTTGAGGTGCCAGATCTAGATGCTGGGCAAAGTTTTGCTCTGTCTCTTTCAGACTGCCTTATCTTCATCTTTCAGTTTGCCCTCCCTGCCTCTTTTATCCCTTAGGATAAATTAATTTTGACTGTTTTTGTGAACAAATAAAGATCAGTGTCTTGTGGTTTTCATAACGAATCGCTTTGTGGTATGCCTTTGTCTGCACATCACAAATTCCAGTAGATAAGAAAACTGAATAAATATTTCATGTAAAAAAAATACCACAGAAAAGAGCTAATTAGCTGGATTGATATAAGTTGTTCTGTGACCTGTGAAAGTATGTTAATCATAATGCTGTTCTTTATAAACACCATGCAAACTCATTCAGACATGCTGGCAAGCTAGGAAAGGGCAATGTGAACAGCAAGGAGCACTCAAGGTATTAATAAAAGAAAAGTTAGAAGAAATATTTTTGTCTTAAAGCAGTGCCTATCTAACTGGGTTCTCCCAAAAGCTGCTGACAGCACTCTAACCAGGGTGGGTGAGTAGCCTCCCAGAGTTATGAAACTGGAGTGGTGTGATTTGCTCTGCAGAGGGTGGAGTAAGAATGAGGGCAAGGCTTGAGGTGTAGTTTTCAAATGGTGCACTTGAGGTCATGGACTGACTGGCTCCAGTCAGATTATTGCCCTTCTGTCTGCAGACAAGCCTCTTAATGGTACACCCCGCCTTTAGAAAGTGCACAGAGGAAAAACAGAGCATCCACAGGGTGATGGAGAAGATTCAGCCACCCCCCTTTCCAGAGAGGACTCAGCAGCTTGGTCTCAGAATATAATTTTTTATTGAAGTCATAAAAATGAGGACTTTTCTGTAAGTGAAAGGGGAAGAGTGGTAATGTGTTTTCATAGCAGAGCAGAGGGGTGTGTAAAGGTTCCCTGCAGAACATCTGTGTGAGTGTGCCTGCCCATTTGTATATTTTCCCCTTCATTTAGCAACCAGCAAAGTCAGGCTGTGCACAACATTTCCATCCTGGAAACCTCCTTTTAAGGCCAGGCAATCTGCCCTCCTGGAGCTCCTTCTTTCCTCCTCCTGGGAAGGGAGCCCTCGAGGCAGAGCAGGGCAGGGACTCTGCACTCCCGTGGAAGGCGTGGTGGCTTTGCCTCTCTGTGGTACCCACTGCCACCAGCCTCTCCTGGGGAACTGTTCCTTAGAGAAGCAACAGTGTCCCAAATTTGAAAGGAAGAAAAATAAACCATCATCTTTACTATCTCAAGCAACAAGATCTCAGTAATGAGAATTTTTTCAAAAGTGTACCTCTGGCTCTGGCAGAGTTGGACTCACTTTCTCCTCTACAGTTTGACAGATTCCGTAATTGCAGTGGGCTAATTGCAACCACAAGACTCCTTCAGCTTTCTCCACTTGCTGCATGATATCCCTAACTTCTCATTTCTACAAGAAACATTACTTTACTGTGCATTTTAAAGTAGTTTAAGGAAATTGGTGATGTCTTGAGATTGTAATGGATTGGAAGTCCTGTGTTTGTTGTCAGAGTGACTTATGGGGAAACATCATGTGCCAATAGTAAATGTGGTTTCTGGATATCATCTGCTTTAAAACGCTTGCACATGCATGTATACAAGTGCACACAGAAGAAAACTCTTTAAAGCTTTCAGACTGGTCCTTCCCCTCTTTAATTCAGTAAAACCTGGATCTTAGTCTGAAGCTGCTCTTCTGGAAATGCTACTGAAATTGCCTGAAATTTGGAATCCAGAGTTACTTGGGAAACAGAGTTAATGTTGGTAAGAAATTTCTGAGCAATTCCAGGCTCTGATTTTTAAATCCATCCTACATCTCTGGGCAGTAGACTATTACTAAATTTTTTCAGGAAAGACACACCTTAGGGTTCTTGGCAAATCCTGGACAGAGCAAGTGCAGTAGCCTGCAGAAGGCTATAAACTGTGTCTTGGCCCTGTCACATGGTTTGTTTCTGTTTGAATTTCCCCCATCCCTGTATTCCTATTATTTCACCCTGCCTTCTGAGCACGTGCAAAGAAAATAAAAAAAAACAAAGCCAAACCTTAAGACAGGGCATCTCTCCAAGAAAAGCAATGATTAGGCATTGAGGGGCAGTAGATTCCAGAGGGCAGGGGTTTGTTTTCAATTCAATTTGATATTCACATTCACCAACACTCAGAGTTTCCCCTAAAACATAATTTAGGGGGAAACACTAGTCAGCATTTCCCTGATTCAGGGAAGGGCTTAGCTTAATGCACAGAACAGTTTTCCACTCACCACAGGCTCTGGATAGTGTCATGTTTGAGAGGACACCTCACATCATTCCGTGTCCATTAAAGAGTGTTATTCAGATGAAAGTGAAGCCCAAAAAACACCTAATTAATAACAGTAATTAACTAATTATTACAAATTAATACTGAATGATGCAATAAATAGATTTAATTACAGTCATGGTTAAATACAATGTCAGCACCTTTATGTGGAACATGGCCAGCCCACAAGAGTTTTGAAATCACAAATTCCAGACCAAAATTTTCACAACGCTTACTTTAGATGCCTTTTTGGGGGCAATCCAAGCTCAAGAAGAAGTAGTGCGGAGCACTTTTTTTTTTGCAGAGCAAGGATGCCCTAGACTTTTAAAGCCAGGTACAAGTACTGTACACTGAATTTCCCATTAGAAAATGAGGGGTCACCAGTTCATCTCTGGGAACCCCAGCCTACTGGACTGTGAGTGTGTGTTGTTGGTGGTTTTAAACAGACATGGACATGTTGAGAGTTGTCTTTTTAAGTCTGTAGGACACATCCATCCCATTTGAAGCAGCTGCAAAGTTGTAAAGAATGAGTGCCTGTGTTTGGTAGGTTAAAAACTCTGCCTGTGGTTAATTCGTGCCTCAGAGCTGAAAGCTCTAAAAGTGCTGGGTGGATCATTGTGGTTTTTCAAAATTAAGGTGTTTCATTCCCCATAGTTTCTCCTTCTTTGTGTGTCATCATTTTCAAAGCTTTTATGGCAGGCTTAAATTTAGAGTCCTTGTGGCTTTGTTGGGGCACCACCTTTACCCTATGTGGTCACAATTTCATGCTTCCTGCCTTAAAAAGACAGTGCCAAGATGGGTGGGGAACTCCTTGGTGAGGTAACCAAGGATGGGCAAAATAGCATCACATATGATTTATTTTCCGGTTTCAGGGCAAGTACATCAGTAGGAAGTATGCTTAGGTAGGTCACTTCATTCTGAAAGAATGGGCCAGAGTTAAGGGAAGACAGATGGGTTTCATGGTTTCGGGGCTGAGGGGCAAGTGAGGGATAAATGAGAGTGTGAGTATAAGTGAGAGAGAGAGAAAATACTGATTATTTCCTGGGAACTTCAATTGCACTGTCTGACCTGTAATCATATTTACAGGCCACCAACACTTCCCAACCCCAGTGCCTAAAGTCAGCTTTCTAATTTTACATCAAGGTTGCTAAAGGAAGAAGGTCTGGGCTTTTAATAAATCAGCAGGAATTTGGTCAGCCCTTCAGGAAAGCAAACCATTCCTACAGGCAGACAGCTCTGATTATTTACTTTAGGAATCCAGGTTTTAAAGAATAGTCTCTGGCTCGCCTGTAGACAGTTTATCAGTGCACAGCGCACATTTCTATGTGGGCCTAGCCCTGAAAAGCAGTTTCCTAGTAAAGGATTAAGGAGACAACTGTTTTGTGAAGCTGCAAACCACGTTTTGACTGCAATGATCCTAGGACTTCTTTCACGGCGTTGGACAGTTTCTACTTAAACTGTGAAATACTCTTTTCCCAGCGGTCGTGTGCTTCCTTAAATGTTGTATTTCACAGACTGAGTGTCACAATGGCATCTGTGAGGAGACTTTTATCTTTGAGTTTCTTTGGAGTATCATCTCTTCCTGTACTTCCAGCCTTAGAAATGCCAGGATCTTCCAGCATGATCAGTGTTGTGTTTGCTCACACAGCATCTGCAAGAGCAGGATTGGCACTGAGAAGCCCTTTTACTGCTAAGAGGGAATGTAGAGTTCTCTTCTAAATTGATCTCTCTTTAAATATCCATTTGTTGTGGTGTTTTGGAGTTTGTTTTGGCTGGGGGTTTTTGTGGTTTGTTTGTTTTGTTTTTTTACAGGATTTCCAAAATAAGCAAAGAAAAGTTGTCATTAGAGAGGGCTTGTGTTCTAAAATGATCCCTTTACCCTGATTTAACGCCAGTGGTTTTCCAGTTGTTACATAGAACAGGAGAGTCACATCTCCCTTTTCAAGGAATAGATGGGCTATGTTTTTATGGTGCTCTGAGGGATGAAAGCCTGAAAAGCTATTTGTATTATTGCTGCTTTTGTAAAGCAAAGCTCTGCCTTCATCAGTCATGCAAAACTATGGGAGGAAAGGGGATTTTCACACATCAGATTCTGTCCACAGTACAAATTAACTAAATGAATAACAGAAGGAAGAAACAGAATATTTTCCTTCTAGATGCAATTACCTTGTTGAGTTCAACTCAGGGAAGCACATTACTAATAAAACCTTGCCGTGAATATCAAGCAGGTGTCCTAATCTGATACAACTGTAACCTGGAGAGAGAGGTTGCACTGGAGTGACTCAGTGCTAAATCAGGTAAGAGGTAGAATAAAATATACAGCAGATACAAGGCAAGCCCAGTGGCTCAGGCTTAAAGATCCTACGTACAAAATTCTAAGCTCATTCTTGATAAAAGCCCATTATTCTCCTCTCTGGATCTCACTCCTGGTTTTCTCTTGTGTTCTGTGGCAAGTCCCTTTTCATTGGCTTCTTTGGCCGCTGCCAAAGGTCTCGTCAAACTCAGAGGTGAAAAAAAACCCCAGGCTTTAAACCTTTTTAATATTCACTTTTAGGTTGAGAGGAAGCTAATGTTTAATAAAAACTGCTTCTGGATGATGCTTATTTCTCTTGAGAGCTCCATATATAACAGTCTATCTAATAAAAATGTAATAGAAACCTACTATCAAATGGCAAATGAAGCTCAAGCTATGTAGAAAGAAATTTAAAGTTCTAGTATCAAGTTTTTAAAAGCAGTCAAGTGTTTTGGGCACATTTGTTTTTAGTGGCTCTGCTCAAGATTTCCAATATGCACCTAATTTTCAATGCCTTCCACTTATCCCATCCCCACTCACACAAAATGACCAAACGCAATACAGATCTCTTTTTAAAATCAAGCACACAGGTGTCTAAATTACTTTGGAAGCTCTGGCCATAATTTCGATTATTTTATTTTACTGATTTTTGCTCTTTGCCTGTCTACTTAGACTGCAAGACTTTGAAGAAAATATCACATTGTTGGTTTTGCTCTATCCAGTTCCCTGCACAATGTCAATTAATAAACAAAGCATGCAGACAAAGGAATTAAATCCATTTAAAACATGCAGAATATTTGAGACTCAAAATATTTTTAATGGGGTTATGGAGGGGTGTCTTCTACAATGCGTGTGGGTCAGCTGCAAAATAAGAAAAGAAGGGCCATATTTGGATTCGTTTTGTGCCTCTGATCCATGCTCATTTCATTAAAGCTCCTTCCTTCCCCAGCCATATCTCACATGAGGAGGAGACTGGACAACATGGACAATTACAGAATAGCAAAATCCAAAGGGAGTTTGGGAGACAGAGGGGAGAATAAACAAACAAAAATGTCAGGTTCTGCCAAGAAAGCACCTGGAACAAATGATTTCTCTATTACTCTATGCTAAATGCATTCACCTGAAGAATTGCCTGGAATTTAGTAGTGACATTTCCTGAGGAACAGGTTTGAAATTAGCTTAATCATGACCCAGTGATACTTTGCTAATTTTGAAAAGGCAGATAATTTTCAGGCACTTCCACAGGCTGACAAAGGGGTGTGGGTTTGGAGGGGCTTGGGGTTTCTTTTGGGGTAGAAAAGAGTGAGGGAAGGCTTGTGAGCCAGATGTTCCTTCTCAGATTACAGCAACCTGCGTGGCGTCCCTGTCCATAACGGGGCTGGGCTGTCCCAGCACTGGTGATGCCTCTGATGTACAGCATTGCTGTGCCAATTTTCTGTACAACCGTGCTCTGGCTGGGCTCAGGCAGTCCAGGCTCACCCTGCCATGCTGAATATCTGCAGCAGTGACCATGAGAGGGGCTCAAAGTGTTCTCTGTGCTAAGAGGAAACCATTTAATCGACACTTGGGCTCTTCTATCCCAGCACAGTCCAGCACCTGAGGCTTTTGCCAGCCTGGACTGCAGGTACAGTGCAGAAATCTCAATTGGGTGCTACAATAAATGTCAGAGACATTAAATGGAGCACCAAATGCCGGGTAACTACTGCAGCTCAAAGTCCATATTTCAGAGCAGTTTGAACAACACAAACAAGCAGGGGAAAAAAAACAACTGAACATCTACAAGCAAGGCAGTCTGTTTTCCTTTGTTCTCTACATCACTGCCCCTCCAAAGTGTCTCTGAAGTGAAGGACATTCCAGCTGCTCACTGCTGAAGTTCACATACAGAGTTACCATTCCAAATGTTGGAAACTCATAAATTCGTCTACATTTTTACATGGTCTCTGCTTATCTTTTAAGCTGCAGCCAGACCTTCAGAAGTTACCCAAGAGCTGGCTTCTCCAGCTTGCTGTCAGCATTTGCAGTGAGCATTTACTCAAGTGCTCACACTGGAGTTGCACTGTCTTAAAAAATTCAGTTTCCTTGGCTGGTTAGTGGTGGTCTGGGAAGTGTGGCTGGTGCTGGGTCTGTGTCCAGTGCTCTGACTGGAGGTAGCTTTGAAATTCAGAAGCAGATTTTTCCCAGGCCAAACCTTTTTATGGACACTTGTTTTATCTTGTCTGTGCTTGTCCACATGGTACGCTATTTATGAGGCATTAAGATAAAATCAAGCCTATAAACATATATTTCATTTGTAGGAGTGGTTTATTTTCCATAGATACATTCACACAGGCAATCTGGCTAGAGAGAGCCAGTTGTACACAGCTAATCAGTGTTGAAGCAACAGCTTTATTTCATAACTTGAGAGGAAAACAGCTGAGTTATCAGCTTTGTGGGGAGAACAGACATCAAACTTTTTTTCTGCAGTATAACAATTTTTTTTTTCCTTGCTGTGGGTTAGAAATTATTGCACAGACTTTTAAATCTCTGTATTGTCCTATTTTGAGGAACATAACCCATTTATTTACAGGATATCCTTAAGGAAACAAGAATTATACAGACTTTTTAGTACAGACCAGATTTAATGAATACAGATTGCAACTGATCAGTTACTGGACAGAAGAAAAGGCAAAAATAATAATAGTTGGGTTCTTGCTGCCTCTGAATAAAAGGCATGTACTTAAATATGGAATTAGGAGACCACCTGTAGGAACCTACTTTAATGGGGGAAAATGTGTCAAAATTTTTGCAGGTTGTGGATCTCCTTGAAGAATTTAGACATCATTAGAAGTGTCTGATTTAGTCATAGGAATTGTTTTTACAAGTTTCTTACCAACACGTTGGTGTTAATGATGGCCTGAAGTTCATATTCATCCATACAGACTGATTTTTTTTTTCCAGGAAGGAAAAGGAATTTATCTTTAAGGTAAGAGAGGGAAAGAGAGTTTACTGTTTTCTTTGTGATTAATTAGTTTCATTATACTCTGAAGGGACATGGGAAGGGTAGTTCTAGGTCAGATCAAAGGTTCAAATAGGCCACTGACCAGTAGCAGATGCCTGAAGGAGACAGTCAGTGCATGGCAAACAGGTAGTGAAATTTCCCACAGCATTTTCCCAGCCTGCAGCAATATGTCCCAGGGAATTTTCCAAGAAAGACAAACTTTTAGAGGCAAAGCTCTTCCTGGACTTTTCTTCCATGTCTTTGTCGAATCACCTTTTGAGCCTGTGCTGAATTTTGGCATCAAGGGTGAGTTGTTGCAATGAGTCTCACTCTGGGTGCCACCTGGAGTGCGCTTTCTGTGCTGCAAACACATCATTCCGGTTAATTTATTTAATTTCATTTCATTTTATTTCATGTCCCTTGCTCTGGCAGGAGGGAAGCAGTGCCCTACCCTTCTTAAAGGCAGAAGGTTGAAGAAGGACCTATCCCAAACCTGCCAATTCTTGCTCAACCCCTCAAACACCATCACGTTTCATGAAAGGAGTCCCCCAAACAGGTCTGTGTTTTCAAAGACAGCAAGGAGTCCTGCTGAGATCTGAGGTGTTCTGCATGGGGAGGCAGATCTGGGGTATGAATCCAGCCAGAACAGGCCTTGACTTCACAGCTTGATCCAACCAAAAGGAACACTCAACTCTGTACAGGAATCTGGGCATCAATTTTCTACACTTTTTCTGAAGACAACTATAAGTGCCCTGGCAGAAATCCTCACCTTTTTTTTTTTCCTATAAGGACGAGATCTCCCTGTCCTGTTCTCTGCTGTAGTGCTCAGCCTCCCTGGTACCTGGTGACCTGTGTCGCTCTATTTTAAGACAACATAATCTGAAGACAAAATATCACATGAGCTTTGCTTAAGGATGACTGATGCTTTTTTAACACATATGATCCATAAAAGCACCAGTCTTTTGATAAGAAAGCAGTTTCCAGGAGTTCCCATTCAGGCTGTAGTAGTAACAAGAAGTCAGATTTTCATAAAGGCACTCTAAACCAAGCTTTCTGAAGAGGCCAAAAGGTCACATGTTGTCTCTACTCTTTCCAGCCCTTCCTCTCCATCTAAAGACAAAACTTGGGAGTACACCTCTGGAAAAACTTGGGACACCTCTGGAAACCCAGCTGTTTTCAGTCCCTTGATGGAGGCTCAGCTTTTGGGCAGCTGACACTGTTGTACACCACAATGACATAAGACTTTGACTTCAGAAGGCTGAAAATGACTCCTCTATTTTTGGGATGTGTCTCCCTTATATACTATTCTACACAGACCCATTCGATTGGTGAAACAAAGACAAACCTCTTCAATCACATTGGTCAGACTAGAAGGACATCAAGAAGAAGTCCCTCCTAGGGAAAGAATGTAAACAAAGTTTACAGTAGCAAAAACGTGTCTCTTGTTTACAGAAAATTCCCTGGGAAAAGAATTTCAGAAAACCAAAACATCTCAGGCATGAGCCAGGGCTACAGATAGCCCATGGTTTTAACTGCTGAGCAGGGTTAGAAAAATGAAGTTTCCTGAAGTTCCTGAAGTTTCTGCTAAAATAGTGAGAGCTAAGTATCCGTAAAAATCCATGTATATATTTAAAGTCTTAAAAAGGAAATAAATAACACAGCTTTCAAGTATTGCATGTTCTACAAGAACTACATCCTGAAATCTTACAAGGGTAATCTCTGCCTCTAAAGGGTTTTTCCTCTCTTGTGGTTCACCACACAGTTGCACAAACACAAGAAATGTGTGAGACCAAATGGAACTCACTATGACATGAAACCTTCATCACTGAATAGTCTGTGTGTTTGTTCCACTTTGAATTCCTCTGTTTTAGGCACAGGTGAATAGAATAGTTCAAAGTTTTCCAGGAGAAGTTGGTCCTGCCCTCTCTGGTGATATGAGCCCTTTCCTGTTTTGAGTGGAAATAATTATCATGGGATTACAGCAATCTTTTTCATGGCTGCCTCACACCCTGACTGCCAATCATTCTGTACTGACCAGCATTTTCAAGCTTCCCTAAGCCTTTTTTTCCCCCTGAATTTTTCCAGCTTGCAGTTCCCAGCTTTTTCCAGAAACTGTTATCATTAGTTCATAAGTGCATGACCTACTACACTTCTTTTATTCTAATAGTTCAGTTCCTAGTATATGACAGTTTGATCCTTTGCTGCACTGGCAATATCCCAAATTCCCATCAAAAAGTTTGATGAATGCGTTCCTGTGCATTCCTATTATTGTGCCAAGACCATTCATGAAAATAATTGAAGAGATCAGTCCAAAAGCTAATCCTTTCACTACAGCACAGGAATGTTTTTGCTTCCACCTCCAGTGTGGAAATCCCTGTTGGACATTTGTGACAGAGAGATATCTTTCTCTTGCTCCCAGCCCTGACAGCTGACTTCCAGGGCCCCACTGGAGACACCCAAATTGACTCATGTTCCCTCAAGACAGATCAGAATGATGTTGTATATGGGCCAGATATTTTTCCCCATGGATTTACATTTGTTTGTCATCTGGTAAAGAAGCAGAGTTCCTGGGTGAGAAACCATCTTGGGCAGGTCTTTATGTGTCTGCCTTGAAATCCTCCACAGTGTTATCCTCTCTGTCTGAGCTTGTTTAGCTCTTCTCTGCTTCTCCTCCTCCTCCTTGTGTTTCAGGTGACTCCTTTCATCCACTCTCTGGTGACACACTGTTGAAAGTTAATGAATGAGGAGTGCTGCCACTGTGTCTGAAGAAAAGTGTTTTCTATCAGGTTATGTACTATTCAGTCCTGAAGGCTTGGCCCATTCCAAGAAAACCAAGGACATCCAAATATCTCCAACTTCTTGCCTCTCTGCCCAAGATGGGGCTTTAACCCACTCCTGGATCCAATACACCACACTGATAGGAGGAACATGCAAATTTAGAAAATACCTGCACGTGCTTTACTGTCTGCATTTGTGCTCCATTCCCTCCCCTGCTTTTGGCACTGCAGGCCATGCAACTGGACTTACTGAAAAAGATGGAAGAGTTCTTGTTCTGTTTTACACTTAATTTCCCTTTCTTCTTTTCCATTTATATTCCTGAGGAGCCCCTTGCCACTTATTTTAAGGCAGATGAATTTTCTGGAAGAAGTTGTCTGGGCAATTGTCACGACAACATAACAGATCTCCAGTTTCAAGACTGAGCTTTTCTTTGACAGATATTTTCTGAAAATTTATCCTTTTTTCCATATTAGGAAGATCTCATTATTTTTGCAATCCTGTTTTGAGACAGGATTAGCTGGGAAATCTTTCTTCAAACACTAGTTTTACACAAGTTTTCCAGATAAATTTGTGTACCTTAATTCAAAGATAGCCTAAGTTTCCTCCACATTCAAACCCTAGAAATTCTCAGACCAATTTGTGTCACTGTTGCCCTAAGTTCCTTGCATTTTTTCCTTTATTATTTATAGTTTTTGTTGGGTTTTCAGTGTCCTGAATTTAAGGTGCATTGAGTCATATGCACTTCTAGCTAAGGTTACTTTTCCAAACAGTTTGTCTGTCATTTCCTCGAGTACCTTCTAAACTCAATTCAAAGAACACATCTCCTTTTGCCTCCTCCACAAGAGCTGCAGTGAAAAAAAACCTGTCAGGAAGCCCTGAAAGGAACTTCTTGTCTCTAACATTATTGATAGAATTTGTTCTCTGACATATTTATTCAATGTTACAGTAATGTACAATGCTCAGAAATGTTTCTGTCTGGACTAGCATTCCACAGATCTTTTTTCACACCAAAATGCATCTGTAACCCAATTTGTTTTTTCTCATTTAAAATAAGAGTAACCAGATAATCAGAGTTTTGTCTCTGTTCATCCATGTTCTCTCTGTGTGTTATTGTGCAGGATTACCAATGGGTTTTTACCATTAGATGTGTTTTTGGGGAACAGCAAAAACAGTGTTTGGTCACAACCCCCATTCCAGCCATAGTCGGACTGGAGTTGGGTTATTCCTTCAGTGATGTCCTACACCAGATGTTCCAGTTTCTTCATTTTAAGATACATCTTGTCCTTGCTGCACAAGGCTTCAATTCTCCCATTGAAGAAATCTGTCACTACCACCTCCCTGGCTGCTGTTCCCATTCTTGTGTTCTGTCCATCTCTTCTCCCCTGTTCTTTCAGCTGCTGTAATACCCTTTATACTATGTGCTGGGGATGAGGACCAGGTTTGGTGACCACACAGGTCTCCTCCAGCCCTTGCCTCTTGATTTATAAAAAGAAAGTAAATTCATAGAGGTTTTCTATTCCATTGTCACAGATGGAAATTCACAGGTCAATTCCTCTTTCCTGTCCTCTGTTCCTCTACAGTATCTTAAGAAATCCAGCTTGAACAGATGCTTTTTTGTATCTCATAACCCCAAGAATATTCCATCCAGACCCGAGTTAGTATTTGCAGTGGTCAAAAAGGGAAGCAGCAGTGTACTAGAAGGAGTATAGCTTACTGTTTTTAAAAAAGCCTTCTTAGTAGAGTAACATTGGATTAAAATATAATCTTCTGGTTTCTTTGTAAATGATCTTTTTAGATAATTTTAGAAAGCCATGATGGCTGCTGGTTCTGTATAAAGGATTGTGCAGTTTGTCTTTGCTTTTTTTGGGAAAGTCCTTCACTTACTCAGACTGATCTTCAATAATTTAAGGAATGGAGAGCCAAACAAGCTGCCACATGTGCACCACTGTAAGTTCACACCTGAATTTTACCTTATAATAGAAGCTTACCTCTCTTAACTCTTAGTGCCATTTTGGGCATTTCAATGCACATCCTAGAAGGCCATTCAAATCGTCTTGGACTTTTGGAGCTATAGGAACACAGGTAGATCAATATTCACAGTAATTTTTAAATGGAATTATGTAGCAAGTTGGTTATCTGCCACTGTTGTCTCATTGATAAGTGCCCTTAGTACTTTAGTACATGGTTTTAACAGATTTTGTTATGAGTGAAATAGTAAAAGCTCATTTGAAGACCTGAGAAGGTTTTGGTGTCAAACCCCTTTGCCCTGATCTTCTCTGGAGACAAAAGATCCTGGACCCTTTTGCTAGTGGGCACAGCTTTTAACCTCGTAGGCTGGTCCAGCATCCAACCTGAGCTGCGGGTTGGATGCTGGATTTGGCCATGTCCACCCAGCTTCAGATGTGCCCCACAAGGGCACAGCAGCTGCCTACACCCTGCTGCTTGTGGGACCTTACAGTCCCCACAGCTCATGTTTTCCTGAGAAGGGGCTGGAGGGGCTTTGTGCATCCTTCTCCCTGGTGAGTTTCTCCCTCCTGCTTCCCATTTTTCCCCTGGAGCACTGTGGCTGTCACCAGCACCTCAGTCCCACGTGCTCTCAGATGTGGGGAACATCAGTGCTGGTGGCAGCCAGATGTGCCCAGCTGCAGCCTCATGTCTCCCTCCTCATGTGCCTGTGCTCAGGTGGGGGCTGTGCACATCTCCAGGCCTGCTTCTGTCTCCTTTTCTCCCAAGGAGTCTGTGGGCTGTTCTACAAGCAGGAATGCTTGGGAGGGCAGAGCATTCCACGAGTGGGGTGGGTGACACTTGGGACAGTGACCTGCACAGCTCAGGAGCCACCTGATCCCAGGTGTGGCTCTCACAGACTGCTCCAAAACCAGGATGGTCATCTGAGTGCCAAAAGGAGTCCGTGCAACAGAACATTCCAAAAACAGAACATTCTATATTTCACAGTCCTAAGTAACTCTGTCAGTTCTTTTAGGAAACTAACTTTTTCTTTCTTCTAGGTTTTTGTTTGGTTTGCTTTGGGGTTTTTTTTTTTTAATCTTGCCTGAGTATTTCAGCCAGTAGCTTTCAATTAACTTCGTTTACCCATCAGTTGCTGGCACCCAAACAGAAGGATATTTAATTTTGCTGAAATGTGAATGGCAATTTGGTAGGAATAAAAAAGTCAAAGTGAAGCAAAGGCTTTTCAGCCCCCTGGCACATCAGCAGTATTTTATTGCTTCAAGGGGTCTCTGCATTCAGCTGTCAAGATGGTACAATGAACGTTTTGATCTTTTTGACCCAAACAAACACTGAAGGCAGTTTGCAGGGCCCTGGAACATGCAGGGAGCAGGTACACTGGCAGCCCCACTAGATGCAGGCAGCTTCTTACAGCTTTGCTGTGCACCAGAGGGTCTGAGAAGTTTTTAAATGAAAGGAATGCCTTCTACACATGGTATCAAAGGACCTCACCATAAGTGCACTGCAGTCAGTAGAGAGACTCCTACTGCTTTCACCGTGCTCTGAACCAGCCCTGCTCCCTATATCAAAAGGGGGATGATGTGCTCTGAACCAGCCCTGCTCCCCATATCAAAAGCCAATTTTAGATGATGTCATTCCATACAACAAAAAATGTTAGTGGATTATATGGGGTGAGCTCAATCCAGCCTATGACTACCTCCAAAAAGTCTCTCATACTATGTCTTGAAACTAAAATCCCCACATGTGCAGGCATGCTCCTTGCACCTGAGCTATCCCTGTGAAAAGAAAAGTTTGGGAAATCTGCACAAGCTTTCATTAAGAGAGTTTCTCCTGTACATTTGCACCAGCCAAGAAAAGTTGGAGAGGGAGGAAGACAGAAAAGGCAGAGAAATAAAAAGATACTTATGAAAATTGAATGGGAAAAAAAGTACTGCTCAGTTTCAAATAGCTCTCTTTTATCTGTAGTCTATTTTTAAAAAAATAATACTAGTGCAGTGTTCAAGTATAAAAACCCTTACAGAGTGTGAAATTATTTTATTTACAAGTGTATATATAAATATCTCATTACATTAAATATTACCTTCCTATGTTATTCCTAATTGTTAGGAAAGGCAAAAGAATAAATGATACTCTGGTCAACTGAAAGCAGGTTTGGGGTGGTTATGAGTATTGAGAAGTTGATTGGATTGATTTTGCAACTGCAGTACTAACTAAAAAACTGCCCTTAAAATACCTTGAAATTTCAGTAGGAAAAATATCTTGCCTTTGTACTGAAAAGTGTTTTAGTAATCTTGCCTTCACCTCAGAGAAATAAGATTAATTAATTATAAAATCAATCAGTATAATTGAGAATTCTTTCTCTTTTTTACAAGGCTGCAAAAGTTGACAGTATTCCTGCATATGAACTCCAGAAAGAACCTGTTTTGAGTAACCTAATTTGCACTCTGTTGCTCTTCCAGTTTTCTTTCATATAGTAGAAAAATAATTAAATCCATAGGAGTGGGCAAACCAATTCTTTTTATTATTCCCTTATTTCTGTAGAATTTTACCAATCATTGAATTCTTCTTGGAAAACCCCAAAACTTGATAAGGAGATACTATAATTAAATTAATAGCAATAGTTTGATGGTACATGTAGAATATGTCTGATAATGTTTATCCAATAATGCCAAATATTTATTTGATAATTCCAAAAAAAAGGAGGCCCCTCATACCTCTTTGAATGTGAAGAGATTCTAAAAATGGGTGTAAACGAAACTGTAGTGTACACGAGAGTCAAAATTACCATTTGTAATACTTCACGTCCCACTTGAGCTTTCTGACTAACTTTGTGAATTGCCTGGAAACTTTGGCTCAGATGTACAAATAGCAGGAAGAATCATCAGAATAAGAAGAATAACAGAGGGGGCTGTTAAGCCAGACTCTTGGGAAGAGGCAAAGTTTCATATTTAGCTTTTTAGCTGTGAAGTTTTATTGCACGAGCCACTTCCTTTGAACAGGCTTGGCACACCTTTTGCAAGGGATGGCTCCCCGTGTTTTGAGGGCAATGAATGAGGCACGTAGTCAAGATCTATTCTTAGTAGCCACTCACTCAGAGACAAGAATGTGTTGGATCCTTTTTGCCAGGTTTCAAACCTCTTCTTTTATCCCAGAACATGGGAAGTCAGATTAAATTTGCAATGTTTATTGTGCTTTGTTTTACTGCCAGAAGGTGCATCCTCTTGCTAAGGTAATAGAGCGTTCAAGTGAAAATGTGAAATAGAACTTTGGAAAGTTCTTCAGAAATATTCATTGGCCACAGTAAAAATGGGCCCATGATCTGTGTTACACTTTTTTAAAAATCCCACTGGTTTGGTTTTTTTTTTGATGAAACAGGTCTTGTTTTCCTCAGGAAACCCTTAACATCTCCCATTGCTTTAGGGAGGAATCTTCAACATCTTCCTCTCCTGCTGCTCCCAGTGCTGCACATCTCAGCAGCCACAGCCCCTGGGGGGAGAGCTGGGTGTCACAGTCTGCTGCAGAAGTTTTCAAGCCAGTGCTGGATGGTTTCCCTCACTCCAGCCTTTTTCTGAGCACAGTTATTCAGCAATCTTTCCTCTGTAAGTGTAAATCCTTCCACTGTCTGAATGTATTGACACGGTGGAGTCAGGGAGACACTGAAATGGAGATGTGGCAGCTGATAGCACCAGGCAATCCTGCTGGCCTGGGAGAAATCCTGGCTCTTCTCCAGGAGCTGGGGAATCTGCTCTTAGCCTCCAGAAAGGGATCTGCTTGCTCCCATTCTAGTGTTTTAACACAAAGGAGAAGCATTTCCACGTGACAAGGCTCTGCAGCTCTGAGCATTTCCATGTTTCCTTCTTTTTAAACACCCACCAGCTGGATGGGTGAGGAGCCCAGACCTTACCTGTGGGTCTTGGTGAAGAGCTGGACTCTGTTCCTGGCTGGTGCTGCAGGCAGCATCACCCAGGGTGAGGTGCAGGTCCCCTCGGGCTCCCTGTGTACGTGGCCATCCCAATTTCATCCCTGTTTGCAACAAGTGGAAATCTCAGCTGCTGCAGCAGCACTACTGATCTGTCAGCCAAGCTTCCAGGGACTTCAGCCTTCTCTGGAATCTGGGCCCTCCTCCATACTGTGGCTGTAAATTAATTTTTCTATCCAATCAACTGGCCAAGCAGGGCATTGTCCAGGTCTTGAACTTGGTCCCTGGCACAGCTCCCCGGGCTGGGAGAGGGATCACTGCACATTGCTGCTCTCGAGCTTCCTCCGGACTCCAGAGCGTTTCCAGATGGATGGAGGGCTGCCACAGTACAGCAGGGAGTTTGAGGGTGGGAGGGGAGCTCTGGAGCTCCCTGCCACCCCAAAAGTCACCTCTGCCTTTAGCCTTGGCTGTTGCAGCTTTTCAAGAAGGGCAGCCTTCCATGAGGCTTAATTATGGGGGTGTGTGGGGGGTTTGATTTGTTATTCATTCTGAGTCAAATCAAATAGCCCCATCCTCTAAAGCTGGGCCAGCAGCTCTCTAGAACTTTCTGATCAGTTACTAACGAGAGGCTGTGCTTTGTTGCTTTCTTTGCCTGCTGTGATAAACCCATGGACAGAGGGACACAAATATGAAGGCTCAAGGAACATTGAGTGACCTGTTTTCAATGTGTAGATGCAGTGGGCAAATCCCAGCCTGCCTTCAGTTATTCCTTGTTGTGCTTGGACACATCCAAGACCCCAGGAATTGCATTTGGATCTTCTTGAGCATCCCCAGGATCCTCCCTGAGTGTATGAACACCAGGCTCTCTAAAATATAACTAGTCTAATCAGATAGTATTTATAGAACAGCAGGCCTTAGCAGGGTTCTTGCTGATTTTTTTTTCTGGGAACCAGCTAAATCACACTTCATTCATGAGTTCTCTATAAAGTACGTTCTCTATAAAGTAAATTTCCTGTTCTTTATTTCTTTGATGGAACAAAATGGGATAGATTCTCAATTGCTGGGACTCATTTCAGCTCCACTCACTTAAGTGGAGTTTGCTTACCCCAGCTGAAATCCTGGCTTGTTGATCTCTGACTTTTACATATTTTGCTGAATTTCCTCTTTCCACTTCTACACTTTTTCCTTCTAGACATATTTTCCAGCACTTTGCATCCTTCTCTCTTTTGGTTTATTAAAACAACCTTCATCATTTTCTTGTTTTCCCTTCCAGTCTCTCTCCACAGCTCTTAATTTTTCCCTCTCTCCTCGTGGATGGAGCCCAAAGTCTCTTCGGTGCATAGAAAAACATCAAGAGAGAGTTTGGTGCAAGAGGGGCTTTATCAAAAGAGGTCTTATTAATCACACTGTATCTGCAGATGACATCGCACAAGGAAACTTGGTTTTATATTTATATCCAGAATATTATAAAATCTTCAGTTTATTCCAGTATTTTCTGATGTTCCTGATTCCTTTATTTTTTTTTCTTTAATAACAAAGGCTTTTCCCTCCTGTAGTTACTCATAATAGAAGTTGATGATGGTGTCCACAAGAGTTTCTTTTTCCTGAAATTAGTGGAGCTAAAGAGAAATGTATCAGATAGACAAGGACAGAAGATAGTTCTACTCCTTAAAACCATGATGAGCTGAAACCAGAAAACAACCAGAAGGGGAAACTTGGAAATATTAGCAGAAAAAATTACTTCAGGGGCAGTGGACAAGCTGATCTGTGGAATATCCTTCCCTAATACATGCCCTATATTGTAAGTTTTACTTCTTGAAGTCTCCCTTGAATCAGTTTCATATGACATGGATGAACTGAAAAAAGCATAAGGCAAGTGCAGGAACAGACAGACTCTCTCCCTCTCACTCTCTGCAAAGGCAAAGCCTTCATCTGAACTCAAAAGGAACCCCAAGTACACATGCAAAATTTTTTTGTTGGAGACATACTATTAAAATGAGTAAAATCAGTTACACAAATGAAGTCACACCATACTGTTGGGCAGCCACAGATAGAAGAATAAAATTGGAAAGGAGATGATGACTGAGGATTTTGACCCATTCAAAAGCCATAATGTTTCACCTAATAATTCCAGGGAAGATATTATATATTTTCTCCCTAAAACTTGTTGAAGGAAACAAGATGCTAAAGTCCACCAAATATTGTTTTAACTTTATATTTTCTTCCAATGCTTCTCTTTCATCTCATTCTTAATTTTTTAGCAATTGTGGAGCTCAGACTGACTTTTCTGCAGTGATGCTTTTGCTCTGATGGAATAAAACAAAACTGTCATTTTTGCCGCTGGTCTGACAGTAAATTAATTCCATATGTGTTCCTCATTAGTCAGTTGTTTCCTAGTCAGGAAAGTTAGGGCTCAGGAGAGCTGCCCTGGTGTCATGGCTTGTCCCAAGGGTTGGTTTTCCCCATGCTGTAACGTCTCATTGTGAGATGACATTACACTCATCACTCCTCAGCATCACATGCCCAATGTCTCTGAGTGCCCTTATAAACCTGTATAAAAGGAGTTCTAACATTATCCATAAAGGAAACCTTTTGCCCTTCCCCTCCCCCTTTAGTCTTCCTCAGAGGCTTGAAGGGAGAAGGAAAAAGAAAGTGATGGAAGAGGTTTTTATCCTCTATTCCTGCTGCAGTTCCTTCTTGCCATACCCACAGCTCTGCCTATCCCCATATCTGGATTTAAGATATGATTTGCTCATAGATCAGGTTGGCACAAGTTTCTGGCTGTTGTTTTGCTCTCAGTATAGATTTTCTTGCCTCATTGTTTTTTACCTGGGGACTCTTCCCTCTTTCTCCATGACAGGGATGTGTTTGTCTACTGGTATCATCTGGACTTCTCTCAGCTCTCTTCTTCCTTGAGACTGCAGAGCTCTTGAGCAGCAATGACTTTCTGTCTCTCCTATTTCCACCTGTGGCACATGGTTCAATCCCCTGTGTACTAAAAAGTGCTGTGGTCTCAATTTCATTTGTGAGCTTAATATACTGGTGTCCGGGTGAAACTTAATGGGCTGTGCTGCACAGGAGGACAGGGCAGATGATGGAGCTGTCCCTGCTGGCCCCCAGCTTTATGAAGCCTGCCTAACTGATATTATGCCATAAATCAGCAGCAACAAATTAAATGGGAGACCACAGTCTCTCCTACACACACACACCTGCTGACCATAAAAACTGGGGAGGAGGGGCTGAGTGCTGAAGGGTTGCAGCAGTTGCCAGCTCAAATCCAGCCGTGGATGACTGAAGGCTTTTACTGACTGGAGGATTTGTAGCAGTCTTTGTGAAATGAGTTTGGTGGCCTCTGTCCATTTCCCAGTGAGCATAAAAAACTCAACACCCTTTTAATATCTCCCATAAACTGGCACAGGCTCTCCTTTTTAGAAGTTTTGTTCGTATCAGTGTATGGGTACCTTGGCTGAATAATGATTTTCCTTGTGTTCTTGATTTCTTTGAAAGAAAAACATGGGTGTTTGTTTTCCATAGGTGACAGCTTCCCAAAAGCCAGCAATTCTTACTGAATTGAGCTGAGCTGTACTGCCATGCAGAGCACAGAGTAGACACAGACCCTCCAAAAGCACCTTGACATGTTAAATTCAGGTTTTGTTTTTCCAATTCCTTTTGTTTTGAATATATTAAAAAATTCACCAAGAAAACAGCTTCATGGACTGGAAATATTAAATAAATAGATAAATGGAACAAACAGAGCAAATATTTTCATTTTCAGACTGATTTGAACATTTAGAAGCCCCGCAGTCAATTTCCCACCTGGAAAAAAAGATATCTGTGCTCATGTTTCTGCCCTAGTCAGATAGTCCAACTTATTTAAGATTCTGAAGCAACAGTACAAAACCAGACAGTGCTGCACTGTCCAGTTGACACTCATGGGACATATGTAGTCACCAAGACAATTCATCCATCCCATGCCTTGTCTCTGGCTGGGGCCCAAGAGACCCTAACTTTTGTCACACCCAGCAAGACATCACAGGGTCCATGGGGATGTTGGCAGGCCTCCAGCCTGTTCCCTGGATATTTCCAAATAATAAAAAAAAAAAAAAGGCTGACAGAATAAACTGTTCTGATGACCTGTTTTGGCTGGTCAGAAGCAGTGGAACACTGAGCACAGCCCTAGAAGGAGTCAGACACACGTGCAAGTGTCAGGGCACATCTGGTAACACGAGAGAAGGAGTCTCTGAAGGGACCTTCCCACGCACAGAGAATGCACTGATCCCACAGGATCCAGTCCAACCCCTGGTCCTGCACATACACCCCTTAATCCCATCCTGTGCATCCCTGAGAGTGCTATCCAAACTCTCCTGGAGCTCTGGCAGCCTTGGGGCTGTGACCATTCCCTGGGGAGCCTGGTCAGTGCTTGACCACCCTCGGGGGGAAGAACCTTCTCCTGATATCCAACCTAAACCTCCCCAGCACAACTTCAGGCTGTTCCCAGGTCCTGTCTCTGGTCCCAGAGAGCAGAGCTCAGTGCCTCACCCTCTTCTCCTCATGAGGACATTCCTCAGCAGACACTTAATTCTTCAGGCACATTAAGTGGTTTCTCCACACATTGCACAGCTCTAGGAAACTCCCTCTGCACAGAAAGACTTTGCAGGGCATTTGAGTAAAATCAGATAATGAGGCTGTGGCAACCCCCTTTTTCCCCCAACTCCAGGGGCTCCATCCCTGGCCTGGCATCATTCCCAGTGGCAATGGGGTGTGCAGGGCAGTGGGGTGTGCAGGGCTGGCACAAAAGGAGCTCAGCCCTGGCAAGGTCAGCTGGGGCTGTCTGGCCACAGGTGCTCAGCCCAACATCCCCACAGCTGCAGCCAAATCTCTCCATTGTCCTGCCGGGGGCAGGAGGGAAGTGTGGCACTGAGATTGTTTCCCCAAGGAGGGGAAAGGGTGACCGTGCCACTAATCCTTCCCAACCAATCCATGTAGGTGATGGCTTTATGGGCACAGGTGCCATGGGGGTGCGGAGCCTTTCCCCACACAACACCTGCTGCAGGACCCCCACGGCTCGCTCATAGATATGCAAACATGAATCTCATTGACCAAGAGCTGAACTCTAGTAAAAATCACTTTATGGCCTTCTTTGTGATCATTGCAATGAATCCAGATTTCATCTGGCCTTTTTTCGCTCAGGCAAATAGGTCCCCAACAGCAAAACAAACACTTCTCCTGAAACTAGCTCTCAGCTCATGCAGTGTGAAAAACCACACTAGAGAAGATCATTAAGTGGGTGACGGCCTGTCCCCTGGTGAGCTTAACAAGCCTGTGTTTGAGAAGAGCATGTTGTGGTAAGAGGCACTGAGGACGTGCATTGAAAAGAGCTCATGAAGTCTGAATATAAATTCAAGACAGGGTAAAACAATTTCAAAATTATTATTCAGTACCCCTGGATTTCTGCTTTTACCCCAGCACTTATCACAAGCCTCATTTAAGCTAGAATAGATTTGCCTTTTTTTTTTTTTTTTTTTTTTTATATGAAAGCAAATCATAAGCAAAAAATTATTTTTGCACACTGGTTTCTCAAAACAACCTGAGTGATTTGCAAACCCTAGTCACCTATTACTTCATCTTTCTAATTACAACCAAATGAACTGTGCCAGCCTTTCTTCCTTTCAGAATTAAATCGTTAATGAAATTAGGAGAAATGTTAACTAATGTTACCAGTAGGATGACTTTGTTGTTGTACTTGTCTTTCCCCATCAAAACACATTTTATAAAGACACCAAAGTTCCCAGAGTTTTTTTGATGGGTGTTTTGTCTCCCCACAAGACTACTTATCTGCAAATTATATTTCTTGCTTACAGTACAGACTGGGTGGAAAGGAGGCTGCTCTAGCTGCAGCCATGAATAAACAGGCAGGCACACACTTGTAAAGCCACCATGACAAGTTGATGCACAAACAACCCTCAGGCTTGCACCTCCCAGATCCAAAATGAGCAGTACTTGCTTATTTTTATTGTTCACATGCAGATTATTCCTTAGTAGTCAGAATCCTTTTTTTCATACATACACTCTTCTCTAAATTTTTTTTGGACTTAAAAAATTGCACTGTAAGACAGCATGGTCCAGTCCTCTGTCAGAGCAGAGGTGCTTCATTTCTTACATCCATTTTACCAGAGGGGAGTTTCTGAGCCTTTTAAGTGAGAACTGGCTGACGGTGAAAGGTTAACAGTCTGAAAACTAAATCCACCTCCTTATCCATCTCCAAGGCTGGAGATTCAACTTGATGATCTCAAACACCTCTTTCAACCTTGGCAATTCTATGATTTACAGAACTGGGCAAACAGATGCAGTGCCAGCTAGGAAAACACGTGACCATACCAGTGTCTGATCCAAGAGGATGACAATTGCCCAAGGTCTGTGCACAGACAGAGGCATTTATGTTAGGAGCTCACTCTCAAGCAACACAACACTCCTATGTACACCCAGGGTGCACCCTCCAAGGATGGAGAAAGGTCTTCAGTTCTTCGCAGGAAACTCCACTAAAAAATTCTCATCTTGAGGTTTTTTTTACCAGCAGCATGGGAGCTTAGAAGGGTGCAGCTCTGTGAGTCCATGCAGGCACCTGCAGGCCAGGCTTGAAACTGGAAAAGAGGAGGGAATTCACTGCCTACCCACATTTCCCTCTGCAGAGCCAGAGGACTGCAGGGCTGGGCAGTGATGAGGCAGCAGCAGCAGAATTGCTCAGCAAAAGATATTTTGCTCGACAAAATAACTTGCCACAAACATGATCTTTTGCTGGAATTTGTCATTGGCAGCAACTTCGGTGCAGGGAAGGGTTTCAGCTCAAGAGAGCAAGATCTGCCCCAGCAGAGGTGGTAAAAAAATCTCTGTGTCACTCCCTGCTCTGGCATTGAGGGAGTGCCAGAGGAGGGAGAAATTGGTGCAGCATCTCCCTGGGGTGTGGGAGACTCACATTCAAGTTCTTGCTGTAAGAAAAGTCCAGTTGCTCAGAGATTAGCCACATTTAATAATTTATTTGTAATTCCTAGGAACCACAGAGGAGTGTCAATACCTGTGCAGAAGTCAAGCTATCACTTTGGACAATGAATTTATGCAATCTGTATATAAGATAGTTGCACATACAGGGTGAATATAACACTTTAAACAACCCAGAGAATCTGAAGTGCACACAGCTGCCTCTCAGGTGGAACCTGGAGGTGTGATTGCAGCATCTGAGCTGAATTTAGCTTAGTTTGTGACCGAGTTCCTCTTCCTCTTGCACACCTTTGTGGTTAGTGCCCCCTGAATTTCATGCCGCTGCTGCTGCACCTGCAGAAAAGAGACAAAATCAATTATGATACTGTGTGACAGTTGCTTCCCTGTAGTGCTGCCAAGTGTAATGTGGGACAAATATCTCTTTTGACACTTTCTTCACCTTTCCTGTCTGTGTGGTGACAATGGAAGTGCCTCTTCTCAGAGCAACCACCATCTTTGATTTTTAAGTTATGAAAAGACCATCATCCCAGAACTGTTTGGACATAAAAATGGTTCTGATGGATTAACTATCAGGAGTGCAGTACCTCAGGGGCAATGAGGAGAATTTGGCTGGAATATAGATTGCAGGGGAGGCTGACAGAAAACTATCTCTGGTGTTCTAGCCTTTCCTTAGCTCTGCTTTGCATTCAATTCCCCACAAAATTTCTGAATTATGTAATACCTTCCGCACTCAATGGATTTTTCTAAGCTATCATCTTAATTAAAGCACTGGGCTGCCAGTTTGCCATGTAGCAATTAATGTAATGAGGTAATCAGGGACGGATTAGATTTGTCTCTTACGGATCTGGGTGCCAGACCCAGAGTCCAGCAGCATCTCTGGGTGACCTCTCTGGGTGACTTTTCACCCTGGAGGGAGCCCAACAAGACCCAGCAGAGAAGTGCAAGGGCAGCTCTGCCATCCTGCATCCCCCCAGGGCTTCTGCTGTAATTATCAGGAAATCACGTCGTGCCCAGCCTATTTGGGCACTTTTTAAAATATAAAAAAAAAATATCTTGCCAAAGTGCCTTCGAGAATTTGGCCTTGGGTGAAGAGAGTTGGCAGGACCAGCAGCTGTGCTGAGGCCTCCTGAGTCCCAGGGGGATGGCTGAGCCATGAGCCTGCTCTTCCACACGAGGGCTGACAGCACCACATGGCTGCTTCTACAGATAGTAAATCCTGCCACAGAGTTCTGGAGAAATTGAAACAGCTCATGAATTAAAACCTTAGGGTTCTGTCCCAGCAGAAGCAAAGAGGGAAGGGTTTTGAAAGTATCAAGAAAGAGCAGTGCAATATTTTCAAAAATGGATTGCTTATGGAAAGCTTAAATGTTGTGTTTCAACCATCTGAATTTGAACTTTATTTTACTCCAAGATGACCTTAAAAATAAAAAAAAAATCATATTTCATTTAAAGCAAAGGCAAGAGGGCTTTAAAGGAATAAACTTCCAGAAGCAGAATGATGCATTTCAAAAAGAAAATTTTATAGTTCCTCTATTTCATTAAAAAATTCATAAAATCTCAATACCTCTCAGATTGCACTCCCACTGTGGTATATCTGTGGATTTTGCCAGGATATTTTTCGGGCCTTTCCTCTCCTCTCCTGCCCCATTTCCCTCAGGAATCCAACCCTCTGCTCCCCACCCTCCCAGTTCTCCTGCCCTGACATTCAGCTCATTCCATGATGCATTTAAAAGCAGAGCAAGCTGCCAGTTTGCTGCAGCTCTGAGCTGGAGCCCTTTGAAGAGACCCACAGACAGAGAGTGACTGAATCAGCTCCCCAGGGATGCTGCAAGTCAGCAGACTTTGCTGCTCAGCTGCCACAAGGTTCAGCTGAGGCTGCCCAGGGGAAAAAGAAAAAAAAGAAAAAGAAAGATCAAAACTGAAGTTGGGTAAAGGCTGACTGGAAACACTTCCAACAATTCCTGGAAAGTAAACAAAGAAAAAAGGAGGCAAGAGAAAAAAGATGTGGGGAGAGTGTCACTGTTGGAAACCACACGGGGGGCTCAGAGTGGCAGATCACGCCATGGGCTGATATCCTGGCATAAAAGAGAGAGAATTTTTCAGGTGTTTCCCACTGAGAGACAGACACTGGGGGCTCAGCTGTTGGATAAAGCTCATTTTCCTGAGGGCAGGGGAGTGTTGGGGTGCAGTGTTTCAGCCGTACCAGGGAGGACTGTGATCTCTGAGAGGAGCTCTCTCCACAGCCATGGCAGAGCTCTGCTCTGCTCTGCTCAGTGGGGCTGTGAGGCAGCACAGGACAGCCCAAACAGCCCAGCTGACCTGGTGGTTGTGCAGCTTTGCCCATGAGATTTTGTGCAGAGCCTGCACACCGTGGGGAATGGAAGATGTGGATCCTGCACATCTGCTCTATGTGCTCATGGGCCTGAAGGGCTCTTGGAGCAGGTTACTCCTCACAGTGCTGCTATTACAACTTTAAATGTCACCAAAGACTGACTTGGAAGCAAAAAGTAACCCCCTCAAGAATCATTCATAAAAATCCATGTGTATGGATCATGAAAGTAATATTTCAGCTGCAAGCTGAAATTTCCCAGATAAGCCAGGGCTCTAAAAATAACACCTCTTTCCACAGTATCCTATTGTAAAAGTTAAGGCTGCAGTTTCACAGGAACTGCTCTTTAGAATTATCTCTGCCTAGCTACCTCCACCAGGATAGGAGCTTAGTGTTTAAAAACACTATGCAGTTTAAAAAGCAATATGCAGTAGCAATGAAAGCATTCTTTCTGGGTCACCGCTTGTCTGTGCAAATGTGGCCTATTCAGAGAGAGAAAAATCAAAAAATAAAAAGGAAGAAGAAAATAAAAACCATCACATTTTTTGTTCTTTGGATTCAGGAGCTTCTGTGGCAGGAGGAACTCCAGCCTTAGCTCCTGGGAACCCTTCTCATCTAGAACTTGCAGATCTCCCATCACTGGTGGGCAGTCTGTCCAAAGGAGAGGAAAGTAGCCTGAACTTAGCAAAGTCATTCCCTCATGGCTGTGGCAGGGAAGGTGCTCCAGAAGTCCCAGGAAGGGCTGTTGGTAAAAGTACAGAGGCCCAGAGGGGAAGGAGAGCAGGGAATGAAAAGTCAGGACAGTGTGTATCCTGGTGCCCTGTGTCACAAGCTGATAAACAGCTCTGTCTTGCCATAAACTGCTCTTTCAGTACTCTTTGGCTTCCTTCACAGACAATGTGAGGAGTGACAGGACGAGGGGAAACAGCCTCCCTCTGCACCAGGGGAGGTTCAGGTTGGACATCAGGAGGAATTTCTTCACTGGAAGGGTGGTCAGACATCAGAAGGGGCTGCCCAGGGAGGTGGGGGAGTGCCAATCTCTGGAGGTGTTCAAGGAATGACTGGAGTCAGTGCTGTGGTTGAGTTGGCAAAGTGGTGTTTGGTCAAAGCTTGGACTTTTCCAGCCTTCATGATCCTATGGTTCTGTGATTATAGCCCTTGATGAAAAGTCTCTCTCCACCTTCCTTATAAGCCTTTAATTACTGAAAGGCCACAGGTCACCCTCCGGCCTTCTCCAGGCTGATCAATCCCAGTTCTCCCAGCCTTTCCTCCCAGCAGAGCTGCTCCATCCCTGTGATGCCCTTGGTGTCCCTGCTCTGGGCTGGCTCCAGCAGCTCCCTGTCCTTCCTGTGCTGGCCCAGGGCTGGAGGCAGCTCTGCAGGTGGGGTCTCACCTGAGCAGGGCAGAGGGGCTGAATCCCCCCTCCTCTGCTGCCTTCACTGCTTTGGATGACCCCCTGGATTTCTGGGCTGCAAACATTGCTGGCTCATATCCAATCTTACACACACCAAGAGCCTCAAATCCTTCTCTAGAGAGCTGCTCTCAAACAATTCATCCCAGCAGGTTTGCAATTGCAGAACAGGACTGGGATCATCCTCCTTTCCTCTTTCCTTTGGCAGACATTTCCATTTGGTACTCTTAAGGGGCACAGTAAGTGGGGAGCAGCTTATTCCTTAGGGATTGTGGGTTTGGAGTGCAAAGTGGAGAATGTCCCCATGGAAATTTATTTTGGAGCTCAGTTACTTTGGAAAATTTGCTACCAAATATCCTCTGCTTCAAAAGTTTAAAGAATATGTGAAGGTTTTGGAAACAAGATTTGGGGGGTTTTTTATGACACTATTAACTTCCAGCTTTCAGTATCATCAACTGCAGAATGGAAAAGAGACACGTTCAGTGCTATAAATCAAAACTGAGAAAAACCTTGTGTTTATTGAAGAAGTGAGGATGCCTGCCAAAGGGGCTTTCTCTCTCGAGAATACTGAAAGGCTTAGAGTACATCTGTATGTTATCCTCACTGGATCTGACAAGGGAAAATAGCCATGGAACATAAATACCTTTGCTTTTGTCATATCCCATCAAGCTCTGAGAGATCTTTGGACCATTCCCATATTTAAGAATAGAGGCTGGCAACTCGAGGATCAGAATTTCTTCCAGCCTGGAGACAAGCTGGCCTTTCTACAACTGCAGCATGAGGATCCTTCTTGGCTGAAGCCTTAGTAGCAAGCATTAAAATAGGAAAAAATAGAAAATCTAGGTGAAATAGGACATCCTGCTTTAAGGCTGCTAGGAGCACTAGCAAAGCAGGGTGGACTAAGGTAAGAGTACTCTGCCTTTGAAAGCCAGTTTGGCCTTTTGTTTGAACAGCACTGTTCCAGAAACAAATCTCTTCCAGATTGTGCAGGGAATCTATTCTGTGCTTCCCTAACTGAGGAAAAGACTTTTCTGCCTATGACAGGGAGGGAGAGTTACTTCCATACACCAGCATTCCCTGCTGGCTAGAAGGAAAACAGCAATGGAATGGCCAGAGTTTCCAACAGACATCTGTAAATCCTGTAAGGAAGGCAGGCATCAAAAATGAATGAATATAAAAACAATCTCACTGCATATAAAAGAAGGTAAAAATAAACCCTCTTGGTGCTGTGATTTACTTATCCTCCCCAGATTCAAGATGTGCTCAAGCCAATTTGGAAGCAGAACTTGAGTGTCCAAAGCTCCCAAGTGGTTTGAGTTGTGATTTGTACCACTTGCCAAACTCACATCTAGGTTTTGGCTTTGCTCCTTCCTCACCAGTCTTCCAAATTTTCAAGTATAGAATATGGATTTGAGCACATTCCTTTCTAGAGTTTCTGACTTCCCTCTGAGTCAAGGTTAAATGAGTGTAGCTCTATCAACATTTAGCTAATTTTGTTGGTACCAGAGAATGGACTCTTGGCTTTGGACTCATGGTTTTGTCCTTCCTTTTATGCAAGATGCATAAGGACTCTGACATGTGTACAAATGAGAATATAAACTGTGCTAGATATAGGTTAATATTTATCATTTAAGGAAGAGAATCATGTCTGCTAAACATAAACTTCCAGGCTGAATAGATGACCTCAAGAAGCCCAAGCTTGAGCATCTGCCCTTTTACCCTATGAACATCTTACCTGAATAAGACTTTAAGGACGCAGTCCTAATTTGAAATTATACTGTCTAAAAACTTCTAAAAACACACATCACCTCTAACACTTTATCCATTCACTGAGCCCTTGGCAGGGTTTTTGCACCTTCATTCCTCTCTGACTGGGTGTTCTGTGAAATGCATTAAAGCTCAAAGCCTTCTCAAGAGTCTTACTTTCATTTAATAATATTTTTTTAATAGCCAAGTGAAGGAGCATTTAAACATTTTGATAAATTATAAAATAACAGGCTGGAAAAAGGATTCTGGGTATTGTATTTGGGTTGCCTTAACATCTGTTCATTATTAGAGAACTTTTACATCCCCAAAGAAGTCTTGTTAGGGTTGGAGGCAAAGAAGTATTTCTGAGTAGTTTCCCTTTTTTTATTATTATTTTACTGCATATGGTGTCCTCCAGGTGCACAGGTCTGAAGGTCCCTTTCTTTTGGAAAAAGTAAGCAGTAAACCCAAGAAATTCTGCCAGTCCTTGTGTATGTTTCACAGGAGGTTTCCAAATAGTGTCATGGCCGTTGGGAAGCAACAAAGGTTGAGACTGTTTTCAGTTTGTTCAGTGTTGTGTTATTCATTTTTCTAGATGTTGAGTAAATTTGCTCTGAAGAAATTGCTCCTTTACTGCCTCAGCTGTATCTTCATTATTTCCTACCCAGGTCGACGTGCAAACATCAGCAGACAAAAGTTCTCTTTGTTTGGCAGCTTCTGCACTGCACACAGAAATTCACATATAAATATGTGAATTTAGTGTCATATTTATTGTTCTACCCAAATCTGTGCACGTGTTGGTGTGTGTTGCTCATTGGGTTTGTGTGGAGGTGACACATAACATTTAAAACATTATTCTGACTGAAAAGAATATGAGTGGATTTCTTAGAATCATGGAATATTCTGAGTTGGAATGGGCCCACTAGGATGGTCAAAGTCCAGCTCCTAAACCAGCCTAATGACTAGTCCATGCTTGAGGTGTGTTGTCTACTGCATTTTCATTAAGGGAATCTCCTCTAACCCTAAATTGTCCTCTTCATAAAAAAAAAATATTTTGGAGGCATTTTATAGCACTCATGTTCTGCTTTTGAATGTCTCACACATTCTGAAGGACAGATTTGCTTCAGAAAGGTGATCAAGTCATAGCTGTGTTTGGATAACAAAACCAGATCTCTTAAGGAATCATTATTTTACTATCTGTACAGGATACTGATTGTAGATTTGGTTTTTTCCTTATTTATCTTATTTTATCTTTATTTATTTTTATTTTATTTTATTTTTACTCAGTACAGTGGTAGAATCTGAGAAATGCAATTCTAGTAGGATTTGGGTACCAGGAAGTTGGTCTCAAAATAAAAGAACTCTTTTTCAGTGCAAATAAATGCAGGCTAAGGAGCAAAGGACTAAGGAAGAAGAGAGGGATGATTTGGGGAATCTCAGATATCTTCTGTTGAAAGAAAACTGTGAATTTACACCTGAAGCCTGATTCTTTTCTCTCTGGTGATGGAGTCAGATGAGGGATTCCCCCATATGAAGGTATTCTCAGTCAGGGGAGATTCAGGGTCCTTCTTCCAGCTGATCCCTTGAGGATTTCTCACACAAAACTGGGAGCTGAGACTGTCTGATAGAAGAGATAATCACTAGTCAATTCATTTGAGAAGTGAAGTTTACAGACCATAAATTACACAAAGTTCACAAACCTGAAAGCGTCTTCTCTTCCAGCCTTTCTAATACAACTCCCTTTGATTATTTATTCTTCCTAGATACCAATATACAGGTAATTTTCCTGGTGTTTGGGCTCATGTAATAAAACAAAAAGCAACTGAGAAGGCAAGCAAACACCTCCTTCTAGCTACAATTGTTCCAAGCCAAAGAGATGACCACTGTGATGGCTCCTGTTACCATAACCCATGGCCCATTCCCATAGGCAGCTCTGTTGCTCTGGTGAGAGCTTTCCACATAGCTGCAGATTAAGAAAGTGATGAGGAGTTAGAACAATGCAGAATTTAACACCCTAAATTTAAAGGAAGATTCAGAATATCCCTTTGCATTTTTGCCCCGCTGAGTAGCTTCTAGTGCCTTTGGGCTGCTACAGAAGAGTTCTGCAGTGATGCCAATGTGCATTTTCATTTTCAAATGTGTGCATTCATTTTCAGTAGCCTGCTGGCAAGAATCAAAACTTCCAAGAGGAACATTCTCAAGTGATCACCAGATGTTCTGTGTTTTCCTCATAATGCCATCAACGGATGAAGGAAGCAAGCTGGCACAAGAGAGCTCAGCGGATGTCATGGCTGGAGACAGGGCAAGTGGAAAGGCCTGGAGAATAAGGACCCCTTCTCCTGGAAAAGGCATTAGCCAAGGCTCAGCCATTTGTCATAAGCTGGTTTCTGCATGTTGTGTGCATGTGCAAAGAAGATGATCCCTGTCCCACACAGCTGACATCATCTCTAGCCTATTTAACACCACAGTTGAGAAAATCCATTGTGTGGTGGTTGGGGCTCCAGAAACACAGTTACTGTTTTTTTAAAATGTCATTTTAATGCACTCTGGAACCAAGGATTTGTTCTTTGGGTGCATCCTGATGAGCCAGGAGTAAACATCCCAGGGTGATTCATGGCAGTCACTGTGGGGGTGGATTTGCTGTGGGTGAGCACACAGACACCCCCAGGCTCCAAGACCCGCCCCTTCCCACAAACCTGGGGATTGCTTGTGTGCTCAGCTGCAGAATTTTTGGCATTTGGGCATTCTACTGATTTTTCAAGCTGCAGATCCATTTGGGTCAGACTATCAGAGGCAGCCAAGGAGCCATATCACTCTCAGCCCTGAGCCAGGTGTTCTTAGAGTTCCTTGGAGTCATCCAACATAAAATCATTTTCCCAGGAAGCCAACGGTTACCCTGGGATAGCTCAGGACAAGAGACAGATGGATTGTAGAGCTGGGACTGAGGAGTTCAAAGTGCTGAGGAGTGAGTACAGGGAGTAGTGATTGCTGGTTAATACTTCCTTTTCTTGGGCATTAAATTCACTTCCAAGCACATCAGGAACCTCTATTCACATTGCAAAATGAGTCATCTGCAAAATGACCAAAATTTCCAATCATTTTGAGAAATAATTGTGTCAGCCAGTCACTTAGTGAAATTACTGTTTAATTATTTTCTCAAAATCTGGTATGATTTTTTCTACACATAATGTATACATTCTTTCTACACATGAATGTATACAGAGCCATGCAATTGCTTCCACACTTGACAGTATTTTGTGAAATTATTTACATTGTCAGTCATTCCACAAAATAGTTGAATATCTCATGTTTTAATTGTGAAGTATATTCTGGGGCCTTTAAGGCTATCAGGGAGGATGATTACAGTTATTATGGGTGCATCAACAGCATAATTCAGAGTATTCTGGAATAACTGGAAATCAATTTTTTTCTCTACAGTCTCATTCATAAGCACAACCAATGCTTCCTTTTTGGTTTTAGGTACAGAGCAGTTTCTCAAACTGGTCTGCCACATAGAACATCCCAGTCAGTCACAAAGGGTACACAGAAGGTTTTCACAGCCATCCAGGTGACAAATCTGAGCAGAAATCTGCCCTGGTCACATACTGAGCAAGTCTTCCTCACAGGCCATTAACAAAGTGGGCAAGTGAAGCAATTTACTATCTGAGATATTTAATTCAACTGCTAACGTTTTCATCCAAACTACACTGTGCTATTTGTGCTTCTTTTTAATTCATTAGTGTTGGAGGAAGGAGAGGAGGAGGAATTATTTTATACCTACTGAGCAATCATAATTATGATCAGTTGTGCTTCTTCTGCTCTGCATATGTTTTCAGCATGAAGTTGTGGGTTGCAGAGTTTTTTCCTCACATGGGTTTTTGTCTGTAGGAAGAGAGGAGCTTTGGGTCTGATAAAAGGAAAATCTGATATTTAAAGAGCAAAGACACATTGGGCATGGCTTTGCAGTGAGAGAGATACCCAAGTTACCTTTGCTAATGCAGACTTGGGTGGAAGGCACAATGTGCACCCTTTCAATTTGATTCCTACAGGTTCCTGGAGCCTTTCCATCAGCTTCAGTGGGATTTAGTCAAGCCTTAGAATCTTCTGTGAGAAGATGTGCATTAGCACCCAGGTTGTGCAGGTATTTCCATATAAAGATGTGCTTCAAGTATGTAAATCTGTCAGAGTTACTCTGTGCTTATTTCAGCAGGCAGTCCCAGAAATGCCACATAAATGTCTAAAGGACTGAGGCTCTTGTGATGCTCAGCAGTAATTGCTTGCTTTTACTTGTGCTTTTAGTCACTATTTGTCATGAGCTACTTTCAAAAATGAAAACAAAATTTTGCATTGAACTTTCTTTCTGTTTGGAAGGGACACAATTTGCCCTTCCTTTGTTTTTTTTCAACACTGAGTAGGCATAAAAACAGAAGTGTCCCTAAACATACAAGCATTTAACAAAAAAATCATGGAGGAAATGCATCTTTCAACAGTTGTCAGCAGATACATTAGGCTTTCTGTGGCAGCAGAAGGATCATCTATCCCCATCAGCTGAAATTCCATTGTCTTATCCTTTTCCTTCTTCTGCCAAGATTCCCATTGAAAGGATTGGAAAATTTTCATTTAACTTTCCTGAGCTCTGTATCTGTCAGTGCTGTCCCCCTGTGACTAGGAGGACATTTTGAAGCCTGCCAAAGAGACATAGTGCAGGTTGAAATGAGAAAAATGCCATATGTTATTTGGGTAGAGCAGTTTATTGTCTTACAATAGTTAAAAAGAGTTATGATGAGGTTTTCCCTTGACATTATTTAAAAAAGAAACAGCATTTGCTAGAGACAAGCCTTTGCCAACATATACTTTCTAAACCATAAAAAAATTCACATGGTTTTATCTTATTCCCATTGAACGTATTTTTTCCAAGCCAAGACAAGAGCATCCTGACAATGGAGTACAGAAATCAGAGTAATTGTCCTGGTGCTCTTTGTGTCTTGGGGCCCTCCTAAATAAGCACTGACAGATGTTGCAAACAGTGGTCAGGAAGATAAGAAAGGGGGGCTGCTTCAACAACTGAGAGTAATTCTCATGTACTTTAACTGCAGAAAGGAATCACAGGCAAATATCACACACACTCCTCTGCCATGTTCTGTGAGTGGGATCACTGAAGGGTTGCCACAATTTTGGAGTTAAAGGTTTATCTTCTGACACAATGGATAATGCACACGAAGAGTTCAGCAGCCAGGCTTACAGATTAAGGAGGATTATTATGTTGGGGGGAGGATAAATCCTCATTACCTTCAGTTTGGGACAGCAGCTCTGTGTGCATGGACCAAAACAACGCCCTGGGGGCTGTGGAGACACCAGACTTCTGAACATTGTGGCAGGCAGAGAAAGAGATCCCTGGAGTTCTGACATAGTTGACTTGCACCATTGGCTCCTTTTCAGTTTTGATTTCATTTCACACAGACTTAAGGTACAATAGACAAACCCCTTCCAACAGTGCAGACATGTTCTTGTGCCAGTACCTTTGAGGTTTGTGTTTCTGTTCCTTCTCTGCATTGTGTAGAGGTTGATTGAACCCACCCTTAATGTGATAGACACGTAAGACCAAAGTGTTAATGAGACCTGTGAGCAATGGCAACAAAAGCCAGACCTTTAGGAGAATTTAGTATTTCATGAATGGCAGTTTTCTGTTGCCAAAAAATTATTCAAGGTATCACAGCTCTAATGACTGTGAAGAGCTTCAGCCAATAGGGTGATAAAAAAATAGACAGAGGTCAGAGCCAGTTAATGCAAAGGAACAGATAATAAGAGGAGAGAGACCTAAGAGTTTCTGTACTGGGAAGTCCCTGCAGGAGCCAGTATCACTCACAAAGGACAGATATTGGAGCCCTTTCCTACGGTTCTCTGAGGCCAGCAGTGGAAATGGCATTTGGGAGTTACTGGGAGAGAAATGAAAAGTGAGGAGAAGGCATATTGCATTTTACTGCAGCATAAATCCCTGGTGACCCCACTCTGTGGATCCATGTGTGCACCTCCAGAAATGCTCTAACAGGACTACAAAAGAGGTGTGCCTGGTGAGCAGGAATGGTCAGAAGCATGTGAAGTTTCATTTTAGATTGAGGAGACCAGGACTATTCAGAGAAAAGTCACAGCAGAGTATCCATCAGGCAAATATAATGTGTGGCAGAAGAAGGGGCAATGGCCATTCCCTCATTCCAGTTGCACAAGAAATAAAGGGCAGCAAATGGGAAGAGCAGTTACCAACTGAATCACAGGAAATGCCATGTTTGTGGCTCATGTTGAATGCACCTTGGCAGGTTAGTTTAGATATGCATAAACAGGTCCAAAATGGTAATGTAGACAAATTAACAAAACCAGGGTGCATCAAGTGCTCTGACAATGTGGTTGCCACCTTTGGCCACAGTTCACCGGGAAAAGCAAACTCCTTCACTGTCTCTTCCTGGATGCTGTCAGATACAGGATGTAATGTATAGATAGATCTGGATATTCTTATATGGAACAGGCAGTGTGCTGTTGTATTTTCTTTCTTAGATTTATTTCTTAGAGCAAGACCTCTGGCAACTCTCAGGGTTTTTTTAAAATCAGCAGTACTAGGATTTGTTTCAGGCTTGCAGGGTGGATGCTTGCTGAGTGTGCTGTGTTACCTTCTATACCAGGCATATTCTTCTTTCTTCCTACTTAAGCACATCTTGACCCTTATTAATCAACAATATTTAACTTATGTGCACTGCATGACTGATAAAGCACTCCTAGGCTGCTATAGACTTAGTAATCTTTTTTCTTTCTTTTTGTTTAATTTTTTATGTTTCCCATCCTACACAGGACATATAGCCCTCCTAACTTCAAATATATTCTGCAGTCTGTTCCAACCATCTGGCATCTTCTTCTCCAAATTAACATGGTAGCAGTGCATTTTCCCCTGGGATCATAAGTAAAATATGGTCCCTTATAGATGTTTTGTTGCGTGGAAATACTCACAGCTCAATTTAAGATGAAGCCCAACAAAACATGGAGAGCAGAATGAGGGGGATTCAGTCTGTGTGTTTCATTAAAGGTGACTCATTTGCAAGATGCATATTCACTTATCTTTTGTGGGTATGGTGTTGGTCAGGACGTATAACACAGGTATTAAATGAAATTTCCTACATTTTCATGTCTGCATCACAGATTCCAGAGTAGAGACTGCTCAGCAGTGGATTCAGGTTTTCCAGTGTAACACTTGTCATTCCTGCCTCTACAGGAATAAATTCCCTTATTTTTAAATTATGAAAAACAAAACAACCTGGGTTTGGAAGAATCTACCAAATTCCCTGATCTTATTCACATGCAAGATTTTCCTGGCACAGTTCAGGGTGTAGGAACAAGCAGGGTGCAGGCTTGGAATATCTGGCATTACTGCTGCCACCGAATCATGTCTCCTGAGATTCCCACTTCGCTATTTGCTTCTAAAGGGGTCCTCAAATCAAAGTTACCAAAGTAGAATTCTAAAATTATAAAGACTCAGACATAATCTGCATCTTTACCTAGCAAGAAAATTCACTTAGTTGAATATTCAGGCTAGAAGCATCTGGAAGCAGAAAGAATCACCACATTTAAAGATTTACTGACAGAAGTGTAGTTTTGGTGACTGAAATGTGGGTCTGGCATTGAGGGAGCTGAAACTGTGGTTCAGGCCTCCTGTCTGAACTTGAGAAAAGCTCTGAATAACTCTACATTTTTTATTTCCAATCGATAATGAGGGTGTTCGTGTTTCCTTTTACACTTCACTAATCTTGGCTCTGAAAAACGTTTAGGAGAAGTGAGTGTTTCCCCAGCAGCCAGCACAGGAGTTATGGATCACTGATTGCTGCCATAAGGAAAACTTTAATGCCATGACTTTCCTAGGCCACTTGTTATAAGACAGAATTACATAAGCTGACTAATGGGAAGTAGCTGAAAACTTGGGGGAAAAAAACAAAAAGTGCTTCCTCTCTACTCCAAAAGTTCCAAAATGAAACCTTACATTTAGACAGACTTTTAAATAAGTTTTTAATGCAAAGTGAGGTGAGCAGGGGAAACAGGGATAGATGGTCCTGTTTACTCATGCTGGGCTCTGCTTTATGTGTCATTGGGTGGATTTATTTCTTTCCCCTAAAGCTACCCAAAATACTGAAAGAAACTTGAATGCGAGCTCTAACCTGAGCTGGAGCTACTCCTTTTTGTCCTGGTACCACATGGAGAACAGAGGTGGCAAATGGTATGGATGTGTGGTTAAAAAAACCAAAAAACAATCAAGTGGAACTAAGTGGAATTTGAGAACAGGACAATATTTGCCCCTACGGCTATTCAGATTTCACCAGTACACACTTCCCCTTCTATATCTCAAACTTGTATTGAAACAACATATTTTTGGTTCAGTCTGGCAGTCTGCATTGGAATATGAATTTGAAACCATCCCAGCATTAAAGCCATGTCAATACATCTTTTTTACAAATAAATGTCAGTGTAACAACTTCATTGATTCTGTAGGGAGACGAGAGACCTATGGAAAAATATGTTTGACTTCTGCATTGTTTTACTTTTGTCCTCACTTTTGTGAGGCACCTTTTACATTGGCCCATCATGTGAATCACCTGCCTTTACCTGAACCAGACCTAATTACTAATTGTAATTAATGCAGCTGGGAACTATAAGCAACACGTCCTTCAGGAGGAGATTCATTAAGCATTTTGCAGCACAAATAAATATTCTTCTGCCTCCTGGGGGAAGTTTGTTTACTTACAGTGATGCACACAGATGCATTTGCAGTTTGGGCTATAGAGGCCAGAGTAACTTTGCCTTGAACAAAAGGTAAAGAATATTTGATTTTTTTTTCATTTTCTGCCTGCCTTAACTGATTTATCAATGACAGTGATTTTCTTGCACCAGAACTATTGGTAAATTTGACCCAAATCTGTGGAGATAAATATTGTTGGAAGGAAATTCAAGGCTAGAATGTGGATGTAGATTTTAAAAGTGGGGGAAAAAATGTGATGATTGCCAAATAGCAGTTAGAGCATTCCTTTGCTATAGTTAAGACATGTTGGTGGTTCTTGTGTGGGAAGGTTCATGGGGAGCACCTCATGAGACTGGCAAAGAGAAGGGGAGTCTGTGACAGTGGTGACAATGACAGTAATGCACCAGTGGAGATAGTTTAAGACAGCTGCATCAGTCTCTTAGCTCTAGAGCCTTGATTTTTTGTTGTTCGCCCAAGTTTAGGGAAAGCCTTCCTCCTCTTGTTTTGCAAGATCAACTGTGGAAAAAACACTTGTTTTTTATGACATACAGTTGCAGGCAGGATGACAAAATGTGGGCACATAATCCCTTAAAATTTGAGCATTGGTTTAATCTATCGCTAGAGCTACCTGGGTCTTTCTACAACAAAGGGTGTTTTAATCATTTAAATGCTGTTCAGCTTCAAGGCGTCCCTAAATCCCTTAAACAACAAAGTCAAAACACCAGAAGGAAATTTATTTTATCCTTCCAGCAAAGGAGATAGATAGTTACTTCAATTCAGAAAGAAATACATTGTAATTCTTAATACAAATTAAATATTTTGAGAACACTTCCTTCATTAGATAAGTCCTTTCTGAAGACCAGAGGGAGAGGTTGATTTCCTTGAGTTCCTTCTTTGGAATGATAGTTTCTGCCAAGCCAGATTTGCTTGGGCACACAACCGGCCTATTGCCTCTTTTTTATAAATCATGCTAAGTTCACGTCAGGCAAATGTACAAATCTACTGCTTGGCATTGTATCCTGTACTTTGAGGGAGCCACGTGCCATGGGTGTGTTCAAGTGAAAAATACTGTGTTGATTTTGGACACTTTGTGCTTATATAGATGCATTTTGGCCTGTGTGGGCCGGAAGAGAAAGCAGTGACCTGAATAGCCAAGCATGAATCTCAGTTAAAACATTTACACAGCTGAGACCAGGAATCTCTCCTGAGCATAGAGAAAACAGTTGGAGCTGTGAAATGCTTTCCAAAGTGCTGCTGCCTGGAGGAGCAGCCTGAAGCAAGGCTGGTCTGGAGATCACATTTGGGAGGAACAGAGTGATGTTTCCATCCCCATCACAGGCTGGTGCACAGCTCTGGTTTTCCTTCCTCCTTTTCACTGGGGTTGATACCTACCAAAGCAGAGCAAAAATAATAATAAAATATCCTGACTAAGCCACTCAGTTTTACGTTACATATAGTGATAGAATTTCTTCTGTAATCAACAGCTTGTGTCTCCTCTCTTGCCTGAAGTGTTTGCATGTGTCCATGATTATGTGTACAAATATATGAATGTCTGTGTGTGCGCAGACACACAGACACTGTGAGGACAAGTGTCAGGGCAGGGCACCTCAGACATCCCCCTGGGAATCAACCCAAAGGACGAAAAAGGCCTCATGACAGACAGCTCCTGTGCACCCCACAGCATTTGGGGAGCCCAGTATTTATTTTTTTTTCTAACTCAGGTGGCAGCCAAGGCCTCAGTACTCTCTGGGTGCCCTTAGAGAGGCTGCAGGACATTTTAGGAGAGCTGAAAATCTACTCTCATTGGATTTTGATTCTTTGGCAGGGGGGAAAAGACCATTGAAAACTTTGGTTCTTTAATTTTGTGAAGGGCCAGCACCCTTTGCAGGGAAGCCCTGTCACAGTCTTAGCAGGCACCTTTTGAGATGTGGCTTATGGCAATAACCCTGCAGAGAGAGGCCTGGGACAGCAGAATTTCTTCTCAAAAGCTTTATTTGTCTCTGATCTCCTGGCTCCCACTTTTCACCCTCATGCTGAGGTAAAGGTTGTGCAAGGCAGTTGAAAATCAACCCACTGCTCTCTTGCAATATTCTGTCCCTATGAACATGATAAACTACTGAAAGTCTGAAGAGTCAGTATAGAAAATTGTGATGAAAATATGTCAAAATACATTGTGTGATTCTCTAATTCAAACGCAAATGTTTTGCAAATTCTATTGAAATGCAGAAAGTTAAGCTTATATAACCATTCTCAAAATACTGTAGAATAATCTAGCTGCTCCCATGCTTTCAAAGTGAAGAGAAATATTGTGTTATTTTTTCCAGGAAATTCACATGTGAGACTGGCATTGTGGATTTTAAACAGCTGTCATGATGGATTGGGTGTATAGCAGTGAGGAGTGGGGAAACAGTGTGTCTGTCATGAGGCATTGTATAATTTCATCCGGATTTTCTAACAGCTAGCATGTGTTACTGACAACACCTATTAAGGATTCATTGATGAAAAGGAAGGCAGTAAGAAAAACACAGATTCAGTAGAACATCACTTTTTAGTTATTTTGAATAACAATCATAACAGGAAAGTCAAAGAAACTTTACGAAGGAAAACTGAACTTCTTTCCTAGAAACATACACCAGGAAAAAAAACACTAGAAACGACCTCTCTAGATCAACTTATTAGTCATGATACACTCAATTATGAGTTCTTAATGTGCATCAGGCCTTGTCAGCAACTAGCAAACCATGTAATAGCAGAGGCAGCTGTACCTGGCAAGGTGACATTACTACAGATGCAAAGAATGCAAATGCTTGGTGGCCGTTTGATTTTCTGTGCTGCGTTACATCTCCGTCTCTCTTTCTTGAGGCATTCTCCATCTTTAAAAGGATCATGCTAGGAGACAGTGACATGGAATAGAGAATATTGACAGGCAAAAGGATGAAATATCCACACTCAGTGAAATATCCAGTATCTCTGGCGTTGCTCCAAATGGTCCCTTTGCAGTGGCTGCCATGTCAGTGCAGTGACACCCTGTTGGGCACATTTCCACCTACCTAGGAAGTCCTATTAAGGAAGAAATGGTCATGGCTGATGTGTCAGCTCTGCTGCTGTGGTGGCTGGATGGGCAGGATCAAAGGCACGGAGGAGCAGGGACAGGAAGTTCACACGCTGCGTGTGACACAACACAACGCAAAGACTCCTCCAGTCCGTGTAACAAACCACTAAAAATACCCCGGCGCTGCAAGGACTCCAGAGAGCAGCCAGCACACACATCTAAAAATATTGGTCCTATTCTCTCGCCACAGGATACCAGCAACGTCAGTGGGAGCCCACTGGAAAGATAGTGGGAAGTGTCTGGGAGTTACTCACATCCTGCATGAGCCCACGTCTCCTTGAAATCCGCAGCCATTCCTCCAGGACCGCAGCTTGTTGTTGTTTACGTGTGACACACACAACTTCTTTATGTTTTCCCCTTCTCCTTTAACCCGTGCTTTTCCTTGAGAGAAATCAGCTGAGACCAGTCTGAGGTTTAGTTAAAATGTGCTTCAAAGTTTGGCACCCTGAGGAAATAAAGCCCTAGGAATTATGTCCTTTCTCAATTCTACCCAATACATTATTTTCTCCAGGCAGTGCTGTTATTTAGCATGTGTCCAAGGCTGGGTTGACTGAATTTTCTTCATTTGGGGATGTTTTCCTTATTGTTCTTGAGAAGTCTTTAGAGCTTGGTTCTGAATTAACTGACCTCTAAAGGAATTTGAGCATCTTTTATCTTCTCTCTAGCACAATCCTCAGTGCAAAATATGCTGCAAAATATTGCTGTACAGAAAATAACACCTTACTTACTTCTGTGTGTGTGTATTGCCTCATATTTCCCTTGTTCAGACTCACAGTATCTTTTTTTCCTCTGCTTTGCTGTCTGCAATCCAAGAGGGCAAAGCTATTCTCTTTTCTCAATGCTGAAGATCTGCTCATACACCTTCTAGGAAAGAAAAAGCACATCAGCTAATGGTACATCACTCCATTAAGGGGGAAAAATTCCTTTATAAATAATTTGCACAAACTTTGTGTCCTACTCTTTTATGTTTCTTTGGAGCTCTCTGTTTCTGAGTGGTCTGCATTGCCACATGGTTGCATGACCTGAAATTTGGGGGATATTACTCTTTTCCAGTAGCATTGACTCAGTTTGTACCCTGCAATAATTTCCATGCAACCGTTGCTGAAGTCAATAAGGTCACATTGCTGTGCAGAATGAGACACTATCTCATTTATAACATTGTCAAGATATCAGCAATAGCCTTAAAATTATAGTGCTTTTTTCATACCTTCTCAGGTGTATCTACTGACTTAATGTGGATATTATAACTCTCATGCCAGCAGAACTTGCCTTGGATGATTCGTGCCTTGCCAGGATTTTCTGTTTGAGATAAGGTTTAGTGGGCAATAAGCCTTCTGCTCAGTGTTTTCTTATTGCTCTGAAATGATAAACTGTGATTAAAAAATTGTATAATGCTGATAAAATTCTGGAAAACGGTGAATGAAACTTTGTTTCCATTGCTCCTCTCTAATTTTATGGAGAGCTAAACCAAACAGTTGTAAAAAAACACCTGAGAACTGGTGTCCCCCCATTAGTGTGACTCAGGTAGCTGACTTACACTGAAATAAATGCCACAGATACCAGGTGTGCTACTCACTGACTCTGATATGGCCATGTCCTTCATCAGAGCACCCATGTGCTCAATCAAAACACATAATTAAAAATGGCCATAACAGAGAAAGTATTATAAGCCATCACAGCCCCTGAGGACAGGGAAACTCACTGAGATGTGGCTTTGTCCACTGATGTTACACTGAATTGTCTTCTTCTTTCATTTTAATCTTCATTTCTGTGCAGAATGATTTGATTTCCAGAAACACACATCTTCTTGATCAGCCCCAGCACAAGCACAACAGAATGTGTATAAATAGAGAAGCCTGTTTATTTCAAGTTATTTTTTTCCACACTACATCCGGTCCACGGTTTAGATGAATATTTAGATAGTGGAATGAAAACAGGGCCACGGCACTGGAAAAGCTGTAAAGGTTGAGGAAGAAGTGGTCTTCTCATTATTTGTATTATCTGCCTTCTTTACATAAATTTACAATAATGCTCCAAACAGTAAAATGTCATGAGTGTTCAGCAGCCAGTGGATTATTTTTGAACACCTAATGTAAAAATCACTATCTGTTTTTTTAAGAATGTATGTCTTATGTAGGTCTTATGCCCTCTCCATTGGATTGAGTAAAAGTATTGGGTGATTTGGGATTTTCAAATGCATGTGCTATGATTCCCCATAGATGATTTTTAACTCCAGCTCACACAAACACTTTATTGAAACCAGAAATACCTTTGGGTATTGATTTTACCTGTTCATCCTTGAGAACATCATCTTAGTTTTCAAAGAAAGGAAAGGATTTGCCATAAGTAAGGTATATCAAGATGATCTTATTGAGGGGAGGGATGCGGGAGATCTCTCCAAATTCATAAGTGGGGAGGCAGTCATCAGTTAACCATTGACGACCAAGTGTTATAACAAAGTGACAAGACACAAAAAAGAGATATTAAAGGCTGGGGGAAAGAAAAGCTCCCTATTTTACTGGGCAGCAGGGAGTGACTTTGCAGAGTTTCTTGCCATGGCACAGTGAGGAGGGTGAAATTCCAGGAGGTTCCAGGAGACACGGCCACATCCATGCCGGAAGGCTGGTGCAGGAGGACATGGCTGTCCATGCTGCACATCCACCTCAGGAAGCCCCTGAGGAGATGATTACTGAGGCCAAACAAGGAAATGAATAATGTTACACAACCTCAGCTTTATACTCTTCCATAAACATCTGCTGTGGGAAGCAGAGGACAGGCTTGGTGGCTGTTCGATTTTCTGTGCTGTGTTACACCTTCTCCTCTCTTTCTTGGGGCATTTTCTATCTTTAAATGGACCATCTTTAAAACTTGAAAAGGTCCTGTGGTTTTGGGTTTTTTGTTTGTTTGTTTGTTTACTTAAAAGAAATATAAAGGCTGTACAGGTCTGAGTAAATTTAGGCACCCTTCTTATTCACACTCTGTTGCTCTTCCTTCATCACTGGCTATTGTTTTTTTGTGTGTTACACCAACCAGTGTCTTCTCAAGATTTCAGGTAACCTCAGATTTCCGTGCATTGTCTGAGTTTTCTGAGTCTTGCAATGGGGTCTTTGTAGCTCCAGCATGATTTTTCCCTATAGTTATATGTCCATTTCCACTTCCATCCTCCTTAGGACCTCTGTCTGCAGGTGCTTCTGAGGTTTGTATGCTGACTCCTTTTCCTCCCTCCTGGGAGGTACCTGCTTCCTGGAGACCTTGCTGTCCACAGAAGAGTTTCAGAAAAGTGACTCTAACCAGGGAGCAATAACTCCTTTGTCCTTCCCAAGCCTGTTACAACCCAAACACAAGCACCCATAAATCCCAGATCTATTCCTAGGCAGAGGCACCAGGAGGATTCACTCCTCCCTCAACCTGCAGAGTGCCAGCTTAGAGCCTAATAAAAGGTTATCGTAACACTTAGAGATAAAAGCAATTCTGAAAATGTAAACAACTACATATGTGTGTGTGTGTGTGTGTTCCCTACACAAAATTTAAAATAGAATCATTATCATGCAAACCTAAGGCTTGCTACTACTTGCAGCAGCCATAGGTTGTATTTGAGCATAAGCAGTTACTATGGGGCCTGACCCAACTCCCACATAAGTCAGCAGGAGCCTTTAAATTCCCTTCAGTGGGAGTGAAACCTGAGCGCTTGGATGTTTGGTGAACACTGACATTATATGCTATAAAAAGCAATGCTTTAGTTTTTGATATAAAACCCAGCAATGTCTGGGAGAGACTGACTCTTGAACATGGGTCCTCAGTGCTATTGTATTGAAGATAATAAGTGCAATTCATTGCCAGTGTCTTTGTTATTACTGGTGTAAAAATAGATCAGTCCAGGCAATGGGATTAACCACTCCTTTATTTCTTGGCTGGTTTCTTTATGGTTGTTGTTGTTGTTTTTAAATAGTTTTCCTGTTGTGCTGTTACAGATGAGTTGTGGTAAATATTTATCCTTACACTTGCTGTAAATATATTCCTTTCCTGGTGGGGCACTCCAGACTTGCAGAGCTGAACCTTTGTAAGAACAAAGAGGGCCCCAAGTGCAGCCACGCAATGGAGACAAGAGAGGGCAAAGGCTTGTGGCACCTCTAAGAAGTTGCTGCAGGCAGCTTTGTTGAATGCAGCCATTTCAGATCTTAGGGTTGTTTGACTTGGCCACAGCTGGAAAGAGTCAGGATGAGGGATCACAGACAGGAAAAGCGTAAAATCTTGCTCTGTGTTACCCAAGTCGTCCTGCACATTACCCAGCCATGTGCTGGTGGTGGCACAGCATGTGAACAATGGCAGAATCACCGAGGTACCCAAAACTGCATTAACACCAGCTCCTCTGGATTCTCCAGTTTTGACAATGTGCCTGCTCCTCTCAAAGGGAAAGGGACCGGCTTCCCACTGGAGAAATGTGTGCTGAGTTATATGTTCCCAGCATTTGGGCTGAAATTGTGTTTAACCCACTGAAGAAGACAAATCCTTCCTTTTGCCTTTTTGGGACAAATTAGTGGCAGATTGACCATCAGCTGGTGCCTTGAAAAACAGCAAGAGCCTGGTGGAGTCCGCTCTGCTCCAGGCAAATATCACACAAATGTTGCATGAGAAAAGTGGCTGAGAGATGCACTTCCAAACACACCTAACCTGCTGTTTCCTAGTGCACATCCACATGGAAGCAGGAAGCAAACTTCCAGAACATGAAAGGAAGATTTGCTTTCTTATCTCATTGTATTCTAATGTGACTTGAGGCAAACAAATTACAGCTGTGGGCTTTGTTATTTTAATTATTCTGTGCAGCCAGTATCGCAGTATGTGGTTACACATAACTCTTACTGGCCTGAAAAATCTGCACATAATTCCAGAAACTGCACAAAATTCAGGAAATATTTTTTCCTAATGGCCTGACCTGACCAAGGACAGCTTTGTTCAGACCCTCTGTCACATCGGAAGAGATCCACAGATAGTGCTCACCTGGCATTCGGGAGCTGGTATCAATTCTGCACAGATTTCCTGCATATCACTTGACTGGGGGGGTTGGCAATGAATTGACTCCATAAATAACTGTATTTTATGATAGGCACTGAAGTTCAGTGCAAAGCATGTGGGAGTCCTCCTAGAAGCCTGTCCTATATACTTAACTCTCTTTGGCACTTTTTAGAAGAGATAGCAGTGAAATACAGTGATATTCACTGGATAGCTGGAGGAGGAGGAGGAGGAGAACACTTTGTGCCTTGACAGACTGAAGTGTTTTAAAATATATTTTGCAGCTATTGAGAGTTACAGTCTTTCATGTATTAGTTATGGGTCAACTAGAGTTTAATTTCAGCTAAGATGGAGGAAGATAGGTGGTGAGTGGAGAAAAAGTGAAAAACGTTGTGTGATATTTGATTTTTTAAAATGTGAGAAAATTCAAATTAATCTGAGAAGATCTGCAAAAAAAAAGATTAAATTCTGCCAGCACCAGTCCTAGAAATAATCCCCTGTTAATGTACCAAACCAGTCACATGAGCTAAATTTTACTTGCAGACTCTTTCCTCAGATGTGTTCCCACCCTTCCGGTATTTCTTTTTAAATATTATTTCCACTAAAAAGGTTAAAACACATTTTGCTATTCTGATTACGCAAACATGATTGTGGGATCCATTTGGATGATGTTTTTCAATATTCATGACAGACAGTCCCACCCTTTAGACTGAAACTCCTTTTGATTTCAGGTGAGGATTTTTTGCCTAATGATCAGGCCCTGGGGTGTTTGGCTCATCAGTTGCTACCTAATCAGCTAAGAAAAATTTGAATTGATAAAAAGCAGGAATAATGGCACAGGTTGCTGGCAGAACAAAGACATTTCAGGCTGTATATGTAAGAGAAATCATCCCCTCAAAAAAGACAAAAAACCAAAACAAAACCAAAAAAAACCTGAAAAAGCAAGTAGAAATGCAGCTAATGTGTGTGCAACTGTGCTATACATCCACAACAGAAGACTCCGAAAGATTCAGATTCAGACAACACTTTCAAATGTCAGAACAACCCAGCAGCTGTTTCAAGTTGCTGAGAGCAGTTGCTGAGAGAAAATCAGAGAGTAAACCCCCACCATTCTATCAGATTGAGATCTCCAAGAGTCATGCAAGAGTTGTAGAATCACAGACTGGTTTGGCTTGGAAGGGACCTTAAAGCCCATCCCCTGCCATGGGCAGGGACACCTTCCACTGTCCCGGGTTGCTCAGAGCCCCATCCAGCCTGGCCTGGAACACTGCCAGGGATGGGGCAGCCACAGCTGCTCTGGGAAACCTGTGCCAGGCCCTCACCACCCTCACAGGGAACAATTTCTTCCCAATATCCAATCTAACCCAACTCTCTGTCAGTGTGAAGCCATTGCCCCTTGTCCTGTCACTCCAGGCTCTTGTCAAGAGTCTCTCTCCATCTTTCCTGTGGGCTCCCTTCAGGCACTGCAAGGCCACAATGAGGTCACCCCAAAGCCTTCTCCTCTCCAGGCTGAGCAATCCCAATTCCCTCAGCCTTTCCTCCCAGCAGAGCTGCTCCATCCCTGTGATGCCCTTGGTGCCCCTGCTCTGGCTCCAGCAGCTCCCTGTCGTTCCTATGCTGGGCCCCAAGGCTCTGCAGGAGGGTCTCTCCTGAGTGGGGCAGAGGGCAGGATCCTGCTTTTTTTGGTGCATCCCAGGACACAATTGGCTTTTCTGGGATGCAGGTCCTGACTCATGTCCAGCCCTTCATCCACCAGCATCCCAAGGAAGCCCTGCAGATGCAGCACAGAGCTCTGAAATCAGTTCCCAGCACTCAGATATCTGCAGCCCAAGGTTCGTGGCCACCTGAAGGCTCCCACTGCTGTCATGTAGGTGTCACATGGGCCTCAGGAGGGGCTGGTAGGGACACCAGTGTAGTGCTGCTTCACAGGCAATGGACCACTCAAGATGGTCAGAGCTGTAGACTAGGTGACCCAAAACTGTGAAAAAATTCTGTGGTATTCCCAAGGTTTGAGGAGAAAGGAGCACTGTGAAAGCATTTTATAAGCCACCATTAACTCATCAAAGTGCCTGAAGCCCCTGCTCTGGGCAAAATACACATCTTATATATCTCACATAGTATTAGAGATTGGTTCTCACTTTTGTAATAAAATGTTTTCTATCCAAAAGCTGGACAAAAGGCACCCAGTCTCTGAGGCTGTTTTCAGGTGGCTTTTAGCCACCAAAACTCCCGGTATTTCTTTAGAGCATTTTCATTTTCTGAACAGCATAAATGATGTCACTTATCGATTGCCAAACCTATTTCATAATTTCAATAACCTCCAGAGGCCTGATTAAATCTGAAATACTTTGGCCTATTTTAAATGAAGTCTAATTGTGTTTTTAAGTCAGCCTTGGAACACATGATTCTTTATTAACCTAATAAGCCTCCATTATCCCATTCCCAAAGTTCTATTCAAGCCCTGTATTTAGTGTAAAGTACCGTGCACTGGTTAATTAGAGCATATTATCTTGGATGAAAATGCTGAATCTTATTCTGCAGAGTCAGGGCTTGGAGAATTTGTTAATACTCTGCGTGTACCCAGCTTGGTTCTTATCTGAGCCCTGGCATGTGTTAGCAGGGCAATTACCTACTTGCAATAGCTGCCTGCTACTTGGCAGAGGGGAGTGCTGAACAGAGAGTTATTTCACCAAAGATAGAAAAGTGACTCATTTTGATTACTCAGTCATGTCCTCTCCTCCTTGTGCGTGCACAATGGGAAAGTCTGATGGAACCAGGGGAAAGAGGAGCAGCATGTGTTGTAGTCACTTCTCTTATTCACCACGTCACTGTAGCAAAAGAAAAAAAGCCAATAGTTATAATATAACAAGGCTGAGTAATAAAACATTTCATCTTCCCACATTTAGAAGCAAATCTGAATTTAAAGGGAAATGACAGGTTAAAGATGTTGAGGAGTAAAAGATTTCATTTTTGTTTACCACAATTTCCAGTCTACTTGGCCTTCTGGTCTCTGTCTTTGTGTTTTTGTTGCAAAAAGGAGAAGTGTTCTCATCCAAACAGTACCCTGCTTTAAATTAGTGTAGTGCATTTCACATGAAAAGTGCATTTACAAAATACACTCTTCCTAATCTGGTCTGGGAGGATTGAGCAGACAGGGTGTGTCAGGTAAGATTTCTAAAGCCTCCTCCTGACTTGGTGACCCCATTCCCATATATAAGTGATCCAGGCCTGTAGAAATCTCCTGAGACTCACAGACTCTCAAAACCATCTATTACAGACATATTACATGATTTTTAAAGTTTTTCATGAAACTGCTCATCAACTATGTCCATTTTCCAACTGAAAAAAATATTCTTAAATTTAAAAAAACATGCAGCACTAAAAGCTATATCACTAAAAAGCCAGAATAAACCAATACAATACAATAATCTATTCAGGTGGATGGTCTGTTCAATAACACATCTTTATGCATTTTGCGTGCTAATCTATTTAGTAATGCTCCTTTAATCTAATGCAACCTTGTTTCAAAAATTGGAAAATTGTTCTCATGAAGGGCTTCATGACACCCCTGCAAGGTTTAGCCTAATGGTGTCATTTGAAACACATGCAGATTTGTGCTTGTATAACTGACAGTGGCACATTAATGTAGCAGCAGCATTTAAAACACAGCATGCAGTAGATGATTTTAATCTGGAGGACAGAATAATAAATCTTTTTTTTCCTTTCTTGATTTTTTAATATAAAATGATCTTTTTTATCTCTTGTGACATCAGTAGAAGGATGTCCAGTAAAACAACAACAGTTTCAAAGCCATAAAGTAAAAACCCTAAAATTTTCTAGAACTTCTGAAATTAGTCACTTTCTTAAAAAAAAAAAAAAAAAAAAAAAAAAAAAACCAAAAAAAACCACAACCAAAAAGATAAATCAACACTGAGTTATTGGGAACGCCCTCTCAGATAGAGACCACACTTCTGACAGACACTTCTTGAGCTTTCACCAATGCTCTGTGGCTCTCCTAAAACCTTCTCCAGTGACCTTCACTCCTCCCACTGCTAAGACTGCTCTCTTCACTGAATCCCAACCTCTGATCATTATTTCAATGAGATTTTAAATTTACATGGCTTCAAATAGCCTTTTAGTACCCTTCCTTTATCTATACACTAGTTCTCAGTGGAAAATTGCAATGGTTGTCTGCCAATGAGAACATTAAGAGATGATTTCAATAAAAACAATGCATAAACTTTTGCCCAAATGGAAACGTTTGAACCTTTTAGAATGCAATAACTTCAATAATTCTATTATTTTGTTCCACGAAAACGATTTCTCCATTTTTCAGCCATCCCTAATTTTAACAATAGCTTGCAGGTGTTTCCTGTTAAGTTGGTAATAACTGTGTCCTAGGATAATAAAACTCTTTGGGTTTGGCCCATTTATCATATTTAAATTATAACTTAAAGGTGCATCCTGTTTACAAGGTAATAATTATATATGGGACTAAACAAACTCTTCTGGAGCCAGGCCAATCTATTGTGTTATGTGGGCTCGAAGAAACCTTAGATAATGCCATAGGTAGTACAAGTTGACTCTCCCCTCTTAGCAAAAAATGGGTAAAAGATAGGGAAAAAAGGTTGGTGTGTTGCCTAAATTAGGAAATAGAGTTTGAAAAACTAAAGAGCCTCCAAAATGAGCAATCAAATAATCTTAAACCTTAGCTGATGGCCAGACAGTGAGAACACACCCGTGTGAATTCCTTAGGGTGGACGTCAGCACAAGACGTAAATGTGCAGCCCTGCACCCCCTGCTCTGTCTCCCATGTCCTTCCAAGGGGCTCCTGCCTCTCTCTGGCTGTGCTCCCCTGGCTCTGAGGCAGCACTGCCCCATTCCAAGAGCACTGGCCTCAGCCTCCCATATCTCTCCTTGCCTTGTGCCATGTCTTGGATTTTAAATCATGCCCCTTTTTGTCAGGAGAGATGACCCGGAAGGTTCAAAAAACCCCAAAACCCTGGGGAAGGATTTCAGCTCTTGAACTCACAAGTCCTCTGTGAGACAGCTGCCTTACAGTGAAATGTGAGGTCTCATGCAGAGCTCTCCACCTTGCCCCAATCCCTTGCACTGATGATCCCAAATTTCCAGCCCCTGCCCCAGCGCCAGCCTGGTGCCCTCCACCTCCGTGGTTTAACAGCCTGCAGGACCTCGTGCAGTGGGACAACAGTCACTCCTTTGTTGAGGTCAGGACTTAGGGGGCTGTGGAAGGAATTTGGGTCGCCCTGTGTGCAGAGGAAAGTAGCAACTGCAGCGTGGAGCACGGAGAGATAACAGAATTCAATAAAACCACTCCAAAAATAAACTCCAAAAGCCACCAGTATATTCGCTCACATTGTAACTTGGCTCCAGTGTTTCACTGTTATTTCTTAACAGCAAAATAAGCCCCAAACATTTTTCCTTCTTCTATTCCTTTTTTTTTTTTTCTTTTTTTTTTTTATTTTTTTGCTACATACTGCACAGTATGAGTAATTCAAGGAGAGAATAAAGGCTGGCATTGTGTACCACACTTTCTCATGCGCACACAAACCTCCTTCCAGCTTACTGAAGGAATCAAAGGGTGGAGGGAGTGTCTCCAGCATTTCATGTAAATGACGTCTTTTTTTTTTTTTTTCTTTCTCTCTCCAGTTTTAATGCCACCATAAACGCAGTGTGATGAAGCATTGATGAATAACGAGCCCATGACACATCGTACTTTTAGAACAGCTCATATATTTGGCACATGCCAGGCCCTTTCCTTTCTTTCCCCCCACCCCCCTGACTTGAGTACAGGTTCATAAACACCTTTGCCATGAGGAAGAAGTGCAGGTTTATTTTCACCCTGAGCAGCAGTGGCATCCCTCTCCTCAGGGTGCTGTGAGGCGGCTTGTGCCATCCAAGCAGGCATCACACCCTTCCCAAAGTCACTGCCTGGACAGACCAGTGGTCACCCTGAACCTCCTGGGGGGTGGATGTTTTTGTTTTTCTCTCCTCTCCCACCAGGCATGGGACTGTCACCTTCCCTGCCAGCAGTGTCACAATTTAGTAATCAGGACATCCTTCTGAAAAAATGCGTTTTCTTATTCATCAAGAGATTTGGAGGGAGTTGGGGGTTAACATGCATTTTATTGAAAATCTGCTTTTTCTATATAGCATTGTCCTGGATTTCTTGGTAACAATTGGATTCCTGGATTTAAAACTACCTAGGAAAGATCTGAATGAGCCCTAAGTCACCAAAGGTGACCCAGCTGCCAGAGAGGGACAGGAGACACTGTCATATGGGAAATTAAAAGCCTTGGTGGTGAATCTCCAGGGGCACAAGGGTTTCTGTGCACAGGTGCCAGTCCTAGCCCAGCAGCAAGGTCCATCCTTTTGCCAGCTCTTCCTCACAAAAGGGAAGGTCAGGGATGGTCTCCTGGCACAGACACACTGCAAACCTCAGCCTTAACTTCTGATCTGGCCTCCTGAGGATTTGTGTTCCACTGAAAATGTGGATGTCATCAGGTGGGGAAAGGCAGAAGATAATCTAACAGTATGGCACAGCATGGAAGATGCTTTCCTAGGGAAAAAGAGGCTGGACAAAATCAGCAGTTTTTAAATCTGGCCAAAGAGCCCATCATATTAGCTGGAAAGGTCTGCTTTCTTAATCATCACTGTGAGAGTACCAGCAGCACAAAGTTTTGTCTTATAAAATTCCTCTCTAGTGTCTAGACCAGTGTACAAAGAGTTTTCATTTCTCATTTGCCTTTATCACTTTGCCTATGTTGAGATATGGGACAACATTTCATTTCAAGCTTATTTTTTTCCAGTTGATTTTTGTAGCTTTTCAAATATGAAAAAGGACCCATTTCTGCTCTCCAGAAAGGCCCATAATTTCTTTAATGGAGGCTTTCAAAGCAACATAAGGGAACAGGGCATAAGGAAACCACTTGAATTTTCATTGCTTTGAAAAACATGTAAACATACCAGTTTTAAACCAACCACTTTTTCCCCATTGTTGCCAAAAATCCTATAATGCTTTCCACACGCCTGTTTAAGCTGTAAGAGGTGACATCAGACACCCAGGAGAACATAAGGAAACCTGAGTATTGCTGACAAACCATGGGCAGTTCCTTTATTTCCAAAGTTATGAGGACCACACATGGCACTAGCACAAATTAATGCCATTTCTCAACTTGATTATGTTCATTTCTTTGGGTGACAATTTCCCCTGGGCAAGATAAGCCCACTGTTCCGGCTGGGAGCTTCTCCTGTCACTCAGTTCAGAAAACAAGGTCAATAACACACACTATTAAAAAAAAAAAAAAAATTCATACCAGCCATTTTCTCCATTTTGTAACAAAGCTCTAGAGGTTGTGTGACCTGATTTCTGTCATCAGAATTGTTTCCTTTTTTCCCCCTCTTCTTCAGACAGGCTGCAGGGAGGATTTGAAATAAGGAAATAAGGAACTAAATTAGTTTCTTGAAATTAGCTTTTCATAGCAGAGCTATTGGAACCCTGTTGATGGAAATTAAGTCCTCCGGGAATTCATTTCTTCTGGCAAAAATAACAGTTCCTAAAACTTTTTTCAGTCTTTTCATACCAATAATTTATATTTTAGAACTTATTTTAAGATAGGGTTGTGTCTGAGGCTAATTATTTGCTTCTA